>NC_091821.1:413940397-415185397 GCF_038994185.2 Dermacentor albipictus
AAAAAGCGTATCATTTGGCCTGACACAACAACTGAGGCTTTAATAGGTGTTTGGGAAGATAATCTGGCCGCTCTGCGCTCAAGGAGTCGAAACACGCACCTCTACAGAGATGACGGCTACGCACAAATTTCAAAATTTAAGAACAGCGCAATCAAACTGGACAAGTGCGACACACACAAACGCTGTATGTTTGTGTGCGTCTCACTTTCTTGTCCAATTTGATGGCGCTGCTTGTAAATTATAACTTCAGTATTTTTAACATGTACATTTTTGTGATACTAATTTGTGCAATGTGAAATCACAGTGTACATACATTAACACCTGAAATCACTACTGTTTCTTCCTTTCTTATTCCTTTTTTTTTGTAAATGCAAGCCTATAGTTCCAAAGTGCATTCACATAAGGTTGTACTCCCTTTAACTAGGTAACCAATGTTTGTTAGTTGAAACATTCATTTGTTCATTAAGAATATTTTTTTACCTTTTCGTTCAGTGGACTTAATTTTATTCTATATTTACCCATTGGTGACCCTTAATTCTGACTTTTTATATAGTTGTATGCACACCAGGCATGCTCACAAGTGAGAGCAGGAGCATTGAAAATAAATAACGTAGACGTGCAAAACCTAGTCTTACACATTAAAGCTCTCAAATATGACAACTGTTTTGCTGAAAAATAACATCTTTATACCAATGTAATAAAATGTCTAAGAAAAATTATTCAAAATGAAGCCTGTACGCAAGAGATCATGTGACGAGTCATCAGACCATTAACTGTGATTGGTATAGCCTGTGTAACTCTGGTGGGCTACGGTTCGCGTTAACCACAGTTCAGCGAGTTAACCACGGTTAAGCTGCCCGTGTAACTAGGGTATAATACAGTGAACTTGAAAGATGCACTAACTAGACTAATATGCAGTAAACTTCTGTTAATTTGACTTCGGTTAATTTGATCCTGATCGAAGGTCCCGGCCGATGCCCATGCATTTCTATGGGCCCAAACTTTCATTAATTCGATCCTGAAATTGGCCTGTGCCGGATCATTTGAACTTGACCAGTCCTCACACTTGTTCATGACCCTGATGTTGATGCCAACAGTGCCCCCTTTTGCAGCAGCATCTGCCTTTACTGCTGCTTATTTTTATGCTTTCCCATGAGAACAGCTTAAAAAAGAAAAGAAGGTCACGCATGCTTGTACCCTACAGAGAAAGCATGTCACTTACCATCCAGACAATGCTTTGATTTACATAGTCAGGGTCTGAGACAAGGTCTACTACAGGCAGCAGTACTGTGTTCACAAGAAGCTCCTGGAAGAAAAGTGCAGGTAAGCACTAGCACAGGTAGGAAAGTAAGGTAAGCGTGAATGCCACTTAACAAAGCATACTGCATTTAGTCACACACAACAGACACTCACACAATGAATACTGTTTCCAGATTGGCAACTGAAAATAATAATGCTTTTTTTTTTCACCCTCTATGTCTGAAATAAAAAATCAGAATATTTTACCCGGCCACACAATAATCGCACCCACCAATGCACCAAGCTGCTGTCTGTGTGGCTAAATAATGATTATAATGGCAGACACAACCAGATGCCATTCATTTGTACCTAAAAGCACAATTCTTTATTTATGGGCACATTTTGATCAAACTTGCATCACTCATGTAAATTTACATGCAAGTTTCAAATATGCAATTAATTTTTTATTGGAACAGGAAGTTTCTAAAATATTAGGAAATTTATGCTTCTTGTGTTGGCTAGTTTGGAGGTTAGCTCTTCATGAAATGATGGTTTTTATGAAAGAGACTGGGATATCAAAATAATCTCAAAGGAGCACAGTTTGAAGTGCTGATAGAATGAATGTTCAAGGCTGATTTGGGCAAAAGTTATATGTCCCACTTTTTGAAGTAATAACCTACAGTAACACCCAGGAAAAATTATTACTTCTTGAAAATTATTGTAATTATATGTGTTCATATTGTAGGCCTACTTCATTCTTCTTGTCAATCTATCTGTCAAAAAAATAAAAATAAAAGATATGCGATAGAGTAAGTAAACCAAAAGATATTGTCACTTCAAAACTGCGGCATCATCAGAAATGCTGTTTTGAGAACACAACGAAATAAAACGGGTGTCGTGCATGTTCGCAACAGCACACCCTACTACACCACACAGCACCGCGTCATACTGTGCACCGGTCCATATGGATGCAATATATTCTTGTCACAGAGAGAAGCAAGTCTCATCTCGGTCAAACAGCCTTTTGTATCGCGCCGGACGCTACCAGTTTGGAAGCTGCCAGACACTGCAGGCGCTGCTGGTACACCAGATGCGCCGGGACCTCACGGACCGCTGGCATTGAAAAGAGCACAGGCAACTCTGTCTCAGCGCCAAAATATGACGATCAAGCATATAGTGCCCTGTATCTGCCTTTTGAATGTCGCCTACTGGAAATGACAAATAAAAATTCAGTGCAGTAGAAGTTACAGCTTGAGTGACATTGTGAACAAACATTTGGAAGAACTTCGAAGCAATATTTTTGCAACTTGTTTGGGAAGTAACTAGTGTATGTAATGTGGTCTTGACTGGTTTCCAGGATGCTCTCATTTAAGTGCCTGGATAATGGCTCTGGCTTTTGGCTCAAGGTCACTTGAAGGTTGCCAACAACAGGAGCTAAAAGCATTTCATGCTTGAAACATTTCACGGCATGTTCATAATTATGGCAAAGGCCAAATTGATCAAAGATGATACAGGGGCCCATCCAAGCAAAGATATATGCTCTAACCAATCTGGAGCCAAGAAACACAGAAAGATTTCTGGGCTAAATTTTGGCCCTAAAGAGCAGTATCTCCCCTGAAACATTGTCATTAACATTGTGCAATTTGGAAAAATGCGTGAAATTGTGATAGAATTGGGAAGGTGGGTCCCCGAGAAAGAGATATAACAGCTTTTCCATTCCTGCTCTTGCCTCCGACATTGTAGTATCACCACTGCGATCTCTAAGTTCACTTACATCGTCCACTTCCATTTGGAACAGCACTGCTGCCCGACTCTGTAAAATTGGTTTCATGTAAATGCGAGAGGGTTCAATGAGGATGACCTTGCTGAGCTTGACAAATACCGATCTGTTGAGTTGACATAAAAAAACCTAAACCAAAGCTGCTAAATTTCATGTAGTCTGAGCAATTCTGTGTGCATGACATTACGAACCTGAAGTGGAAATTTCAACATGCTTTACCATAAGTATTGCTGCGGCACTGCTGCCGTGCCTCACAAAAAGTTCGGAGTGTGCTTTGCTGACTCACAGCTGCCATGTGTAAAATGCAAGGAAATTCCGGTTTCATGTGGCTTCTACAAAATTTGTGTGAGCAGTCATACACCAACCTGCATACACACACCAACCTGTCAAATATGCTTGAGTTTCCAGTCGGCGAAATAATACAAAGCAACTGCTGTCTACTTACTCGTAGGAATATCCTCATGACTTTGTTTTGGAAGTCTTCCGGTGGCAAAACCAAGTAAAGAAGCACTTCTCCGACTTGTTGGAGGTACTCTGAAATGTTGGACGGCAGAAATGTTCGGAGAGCTTACGCAAAACTTGGCAAGAGACTTAAAAGCTTGAAAAATATCAAAGCCTCTTTATTTAATTTTTTTTACTAAACCACTGCTACATGCAGGAAGCTCACATATTTAATTAAAAAAAAAAAGATGTTTGTTGCTTTTCTTAATGTATGAGGAAATTTTCGCACACCAAACTGTGAATGCAACAGCTATAAAACAGATCTTTCCCATTTTAACTCGTGACATGGCAATTAGATGCAACATAAATGAGGTTGCTGTAACTACTTATTCTGAATAAGCAAGCTGAGAAACAGACATATGCACTTCATAGAACATTTGCTATGCTATCACAACTGCCTTCTATTGCGTTAAAAACAATATGCATTTAGAAAACAGCAATTCCCAGTAACTGAACATTACAGTGTGCTGTAGTTGGTACACAATGATAGCCCTGAAGAGTCATTTCTTTCACTTAGATGGAAAGAAATGTACTGCTAGAGTTGCAGGGGCTAAATTACACAGTTGTATATGCACTTTACTATGCAAACACAGTTTATCCTCACCCATTTCCCGCTCTTTTGAAATGCAGACTAGATCACGGCACATGCTACGCTCCATGGTGGTTTCTAAGCTGAAGAACAATGTAAGCAAATCTGGGGTTTTTCCTCCGAAATCTGGAAATATAGCAAGAGAGAGAGAGAGAAAAATAAAAGCAGATGAATTATTGCATATCATAACAAGGTGTTTTGGATATAAAGTAGGAGCTCCCAAGACTGAGCTCAGATAAAATGCGCAGCTCTGCAGCTGACATTTTTGCGTTTTGTGGACACAGCTTCCAACTTGATAGAAACACCGAACTGAATAAGCATATATGGTAAGAGCCAGCAGAGGACATGGATGATATTTTGTTTTTGAGTGTACACTGAAACTTAAAAGAACAAACTAAAAATTTAGATGCCTATACTAATTTGCAAGTAGTAAATATTTCCAAATTACATGCAGTAGTAAAACAGTTGCAGTTTCATTTAGGATAGAAAAAAAAATATTACAGGACCGTTCTCAGAGCTGGTTCCCCATGTTTGCTTTGGTTTAGCAGTTTTGCCTTCATACACAGAAAAACCTGTGATTGGAAGCATCCTTTCAGAGATGGCATTGTCAGAGGCAGAAGAAACATCTGGGAGCCTCTGACCAAAATGAACAGTGAGGATCTTTTATGTGCACTCAAACTTTAGTGTGCAGATGCTTTTGTGCAGATGCCAAGACATGGCTGCCACAGTGAGGTTAAAACTAACAACCTCAACCAGCAAAGTTTATAAGTGTACAGATATAGTCAGTGCCTTATGCAAATGAGTCCCCATAACAGACCTACTTAATTATTCTATACGCTGTTGAATTTCTTACTCTGGCATTATGATTGTCACACTGGCTCTTGGATGATAAAAGATGGCTAGACAAATTAAGGTGGGAGGCCACATAAGCAAAATACGTTTTTAAATCAGAAGTCAGTATTGAAATAGCTTTTTCCCTGACTAAGCACTTAGCCAACTATTTAAAGTGGAAGTCAGGCCAGCAATAATAATTAACTAATGAATTGATAAATTGAGTAAAGCTTTTGGAATTTATGCAGCTAAGTGTGGGACCTGTGCAATGTAGTAGGATCAATGCAATGTGATAAATATTAAGGTGGTAATGTCTGAAAAACTAAGCAAAGTGAAAGCAATTGCCTATTCAGACCAAACTTATTTGAAAAATGAGTGGTAAATTAAAAAAAAATATTGCATCAATTTCTTTTGTACAAATTTGTTGCACACATCTCATGTGAGGAGTCAGCATGCGAAATGTCATTTAAAGATACAGTAAAACCTCATTCATTCGTTAAAAAAAAGCAACAAAAAGTACTAACCGGTAAAACATACAATCCAAGGTAACTAAAATATTTGACAAACTCAACTGTAGTTGACATCTACGTAATGTGAAGCATTGTGTGAATTGTTGCGGCACCAGACGCTGACGGCAACAAACGGGTAGGGTTCCGGCGGCCCTGGACATCTGCTGTTTTCCTATTGTGTAGTGTTTCAGGACTGTGATGGGAACCAAAATGAAATCGAGCCTACCGGAGCGAAACGTGACCCTCAAATCGTGGCACCTGCAGCAGGGAATGGTGACGCCTTTGGTTTATCGCCTACAAAAAGTGTGCAGTGTGCTTTCAACTGCACCATGCTTAAATACTGAATGGGGCGTGCAACGACCCAGGAGGACATTTGCTGTTACCGGAATATGAAACTGAGTGCACACCGGCATTTTCATGTGAGAAGGGCAGGTGAGTAGTGTGGAGAAGCTGCCGCGGTGGACTGTTACTGCTATCGATTGCGCGCACCTCATTTCCTTGTTTACATGGGATATAACGGCTGAAAAATGTATGGTACAATCGCAGTTTGCCAATGTAATGAACATTGGTGCTGAAAGATTGTGTTTTCGGGAACTTATGAACCCATAAAAAATAAGTATAGCTCAATTGAGCCATCTTTTTTTGTTCTTGATCGCGAATGTTGCTGACAGGAAATTGTACGTAATGGTATTGTATTCATTCAGAAAAACCTTATCAAAGTTTGCATAACATGAGGTGGAGCAAAATCTTGTTTAGAGAAAACATTAACATATGTTTCAAACCATATAAAAGATGTCAGAAACAAGAGACAGAGACCATAGAGGTCTTGTGGCTGTTTTTAGAAATTTTAAAAGAACAACAAATGCAGCATTAGTTACAAAAATACTGTTCAGTTTGCAGACAACATAAAATGGAAGATGTATTTTGAATAATATTTATGTATATAACAAAAACAGTACTGATTTTCGTAACCAACACAATGTGGTTTCAGTTTTGCAAGAGGGTATTGGATGAAAAACTCGCTGTAACTCCTAAACTAATGATGAAAGGAAGATAATTTCTTTTGCAGCATGTTTCTGAAAGTTTGGGCATACATAAAATGTAAAAAAACAAGAAATAAATCTTACGCAAGAAAATTGGCTTTTGAATGTGGCTTCTCACCTTAACACCACATTGAATTCTGAAGCAGTACCTACGATAAGTGTGTCCCTAAAAAGCTTGAATGGCTTGACTAATATTACATTAGCTATGCACCAAATCGAAGCAGCACCTTAGGTCTTAGCATGTTTTTTTAAAGACCATGTGATCATATACACTGCTGGGATAACTGCTATTACAGATCTCAACACTTCTAGCTGAAGTAGTTGCTTCTTTGTGATATCAAGAGGAAGACATTACTTTCATTAGCAAAAGAATTCTGCTTTCTAGTGCTGCATTATTTCTTCAGTTGTTCTTCATATTCATTTGACCTGCAATGTTCTTCTCACCACATCATATCCTTTCAAAAATACCTGTCTTTTCTTTCCTGCACACACTCAAATACCATATTTACGTGATCTATAATGTCAATGCTTTTCTTACAAAAAAAAAAAAAAATATGAGTCTGTTCAGGTTTGAGGATGTGATCCACAGATTCTAGACATCAGCGGCAAGCACATGATGTCACCTTTGACAAGCAGTTTCAGGATGAACTACACCAAATGGCCAAATAGGAAATAGCATCAGCTAAGAGTGACTGGGTGCACCAATCCTACATCTCTGTGGCAGATGGCAACCAGACTAGTGGTTGTATGAAAGGATTACAGTACTAAACTCAACTTGTTATCTTACCCAGTACTAAACTCAACTTGTTATCTTACTGAAACTGCTGCATTTCAAATGCACTGAATTAAACTAAGATAGAGGCTGTATGTTGTGTGTAACAAAGTGCAAGAGCACTACAGGCTTCAATGCACCGTAACATAATGCAAACAATTTGCAACTCTCATCGTAGGTGAGAAAGAACTGTTTCACTTTACAAATTTTTCCTTAATGGCTTACAATCAAAGTAAAACTCCTGACCTTCCCATTTCTATGTTTCGTCTTGTATTTGAAGACAGCTTAGAATCAAGCAGGCACAAAGAGAGGAGCCTTCCCATCCCCATAAACACCTCTGAAACACAACATAGCTATGCATGCTCTGGTATGAATGAAGCCCTTATGAAACATGCTTTCCTGCTTGGTTTAAGTAGGCAAAGAAAGGGAATGCCTTCTTACCATCATCTTTCTTGAGCTTGAGCCTGGTCTGCGCTTGGCGAAATAGGCGCAGATGGGATGCAAAATCATCGACTAGTTGAATGGTGAGGTACTGGACCCAATCCACCCCTTTGGCCCTGCGAACAACGCAACCAACTCAAGTCAGGTGTGGTTAACTAAAAGAACATGCTTGGCAGAAACCTGCAAGTGTCAGTGTCAAAAAAGTAAATAGAAAGGGAATAGATAATGACAGCAAATCTGTATTCAGTACACAATTGAGCGTCATTAGGCTCCACTTAATACTTTGCATCTCAACTTTTAGATTCACTCTTTATTTTCTGTCAAGGTCCATTACTTCGATCCCTGCACCAAGAACATGCTTTACAAAAACACATTTCTGGACAAAAATTTGTATCCTTCTGGAATTTCCTGACTGACCCCCTTGATAAGTAGGGCTATCAAAATAAAAAGCGTTGGCCAAGATGAAATGGCCCCAAAGAGTTCTGTGTGATACAAAAGGAGCTTCGAGTCATAAAGAGTGACGTGCACAAAGAAAAAAGCTTTTGAGAAGTAGAAAAGACAAAAAAAAAGCTCAAATAATCATAACTCTATACTGTGTCTGTGATGATGTTGCGCAATAAAAAGAGCGCTCAATGCCCAAAAAACACGGATTTTAATTATCACAAAAAGCTGAGCAAGTTGTTAAGGCTGTCATGCTTAAAACCTGTGCAAAACGACGCAGATAAACAAAGCGCAACATGTGCACGCAACATGAGCGTAGAACTGGGCTCACTTTATATATGATCCCTTTTCTTCTGTCTGCGTCCTTTTGTGACAGAGACACTTTTGTGGCACTGACAGAACACTTCCGTCTTGTTTATAGTTATTTACTGGATAGATGTAGACCTAGTAATTCTGTGCAGCCTCAAGTCCTTGAGAGCATAACAAATAATTCATTATGCTACCTTTTATTGTGACCAATTCAAAGCAAATACCAAGTGCAGCCTGGGTTGGGATGTGAATACGGAGACACATCACTGAATCCTAATGTGGCAGTCTCATCATACAAGACAGCACTGAAGTGTACATACAAACTATGACTGCACTGCCGAAAGCAGAGTCCATCCAGTGCCTGATGGGACAAGTGAGGAGAGTGGGTTCCCAAGAGTTTCGAAACCAATTAGCTGCTTTCCACGACATGCCACATTGGGCTGACTGGTGTTCTCTTGAGTTATTTGTGATACACCCAACGACCACTACGGCTACTTTCAGTGACACGACTATCTCCTTTGTCGCGTGCTAAGCTGCGTTGCATTTGGGCGTTCTGAACGAGCTGCATAAAAAGGTGCTGCAATGGTTTCTGGCGCTCTCAAGTAATTAAGGCACCATACTGTAATTATGGAGTCGACAGCTACCTAACGCAAAAAAGGCGAGATACGAAATTTCGACTACTAGCTAACAATTTTTTACCATAGCAAAACTGACATGTAAGTTTTCTGACATGACTGACAACAAAATTCATTTGCTTGTTACACAGAAAAAATTTAAGTGACAGCTGTAAACTGCATTTGGAATTGACGGATTTCTTAAAATTCATCTGAATTTTTTTTTTCTGGGAAACCAATTCTGGGCAGAGTGTTAAATAAAAGATATAACAGAAACAACATAAATTCGCCTTGTGACCACGTGCAGCACAATTTAAGTCAGCCATGCGAAAAGGGCTCTAATTCATAAGAATAACTTAAAAGCAATTATAATTTTTAAGAAGAGCTTCGCAAAAGCCATGCCTGTTCTGACATCTGACATTAAAACTGAAAATATGCACCGCGTTTTGACACCGCAAGTTCCAACACTACACCAGACAAAGACAGGAGCGTAGCATTCAAAACGAAATACAAAGAAAACCTCTTGAGCTAAATGCACATTACCTCATTGACAGATTAACAATCACTTGGTGAACAAGATCTCGGATGTGGTCCGTGAAAGCCTCATCATTAGATAGGTCAAGATACCAGTTGTATACGTAGTCCCGCAGAATGTAGTTCAAAACCTAGAAAGAAAACAGCCAACACAATGTCACATGAATTTCTGCTTGCACAGATTTGATAATATACTTTAGTGTACCGTATAGTCAAGCAGATACTGCACACTTCATAAGAAATGTTTGTAACATAAAGCAAATGAAAAATTAGAACAAAATGCTGGAATTCGTACCTCTGATAATGGGTCATCTATGGTTGGGTGCCCGGTCAAATACCGTACATAGCGAGTCTTTTTCGGTGGCTTTAGAATGGCTGTTGTAATCTAAATGAGAAAGTTCAAAGTAAGCACCTACTGAGCAGCATTAAAGAAATCACAAGGCTAAACAGTACACACAACCCAGCACAGGAAAACCAACAAATAAAACATCTTCAAACTGTATTTAGGACTCTAAAGGAACGGCAAGAAACCCTGTGAATGTTCAGAGTAATTTCTACATCCCAACCCCCCATCTGTGCTATACAATGTTTTCAACACCCTGGGATCTCTTTGACTGCAGAGAAATAATTCTGGCAAGCAGCCGATAAAGACATGTTGCTCATGCTGCGTGGAAATATGATTGGTATCACTGAGTTTCCTACAAAGATTGCTAGAAGGAACTCTGGCGCCGCGATCGTGAAGCTACCATGGGAACTATGGGTAGTACGTGGATTTGTCCAATCTACATGCTTTATTTTACCTCAGATGTTCTGGTGCCTTTATTTGTCGCTCATCTTTCTCAATTTCGAAGCAACCATAGTTTCCCAAACACAACAAGGCAATAACTCTCTGCACACACGTACAATCATTGTGAATTGCTGTATTTGTAATGCAATATCTTGTTGAAAATGATCAACTTGAAAGGCCAAAAAACCATATGAAGCCAGAAGGAAGAAATGTGGGCAAATCCATGTATTGTCCGTTATTCCCATGCCAGCCAAACTGACATACTTGCACTTCCTGTAGACAATGGCACCAGAGTTCCCTCTAGTAGTTTTTGTAGAAAACTCTATGGCCAGCATGGCGAGAAATGAAAGTGCACAGCCTCATGCTTTGAACCAGACCGTCACAGCCATGGAGCTGCTGCAGCTAGTACAACTTCTGTCATACTATGCAGTAGTTTCACTGTGAGCATGCAATGCTTTTATAAAAAAGAAGCAAGACAAGAGACACATATCCTTTAGTTGGAAAACAATGCACAATGGCTTGACAGTAACGAGACCTGGTTTCAAGCACTTTTCCAGCCACTTCATTGTCAAGGACTTCCATCAATGCATAACAGCTTGAACTCAAAGCGCTGTGTAGTGGAAAGCCCTTCAGCAAGTTGCTGATGTAGCACTCGCTGGAGACCCCTTTAATCACCCCTGCCTGTATGAGCCCAAACTGTAGGCACATTTGGCTAGAAATGCTATGGCCTCTTTTCTATTCAACCATACCAAAACAGACAGTTGTGACCACAGGTAACCTTAACCCTTTATGGATCAGTTTCCACAGGCAACATACCAGAAACTAATCCTTTTTTTCTTGCAGAGTTTCAGTATTGAGCATAAAGTCTCTGATTAAATGTCTTTGGCCAACACACTATGAGAGGCAGCAAGCACCATTTGTTGGTTTAGAGCAGGAACACAAGACGGTGAGGAAAAAAACTTTGGCATGTCACTCCCTTTCTTTTGAAATCAGTCAAAGGAGACAGACTGATGCAAGATTTCCAGCTGCAGTGATATGACATACCATGTGTCCTACGTAACTTGTGCCAAAATTTAAAAAATATGGAAGTGACAGCACCGAGGTAATGTTTGCTGTCCTTTGGAGCAAGTCAGACCATTCTTTGCATTTTAACTAATTACTTAATTATTTATTAATGAACTGCTTGGGTACTACAATCAGAGCAAAAGTGTCAATGAGAAAATTGTAGGCCATCCTAAAGAATTTCTGATCTAGCGCGTTCTGTTGCTCAATGCGTGCTACATAAATGTTTTTTTTTCAAACCTGAAAGAAAGGCCGCGAAATAGAAAAAGAGTGCTGCGCGTCTAATCGTGGAGCACTTTTGCTGATGTTTACAGTGCACCAAAATTGTGATCCGATGATCCTGATTAACATTACTTTTTCTCTTAGCATTCCTTCAAATGTGTGCAGTGAAGGTGACATGCAGAAATTTTCTCCAGTCAAGCTTAACTGCACATAGCCCAAGCAAGAACGTTTACGGAAATGTTCAGCATAGCAAACCATTAGCTTACTTGAGGAAGGCCTTTGATGCTGTGGTTTTCAGGAATGTGTGATGAAGCAGGGTCATAGGATGGCTCTAGCTGTTGCTGATACTCCATCAGGTAGCCCATAAATATGATGCTTAAAAATGAACAAAGCAATGTATGTAATGAACTCTGGTGAAGCTAGGACAATGACGAATTCTCAGAGCAGTTAGGAGTATCCCTTGCGACAACCCAAAAGCCTTTAACTAAGCACGGACGCCAGAACAAACAAGCTAATGTTATGTACCACAATTCCATGACAACATTGTGCTTCAAAGTGAAACATGATCCCAAAACTTTATGAACACAACTATAGCAACAACAGAGACACAACTGGGCTCTAAAAAGCCACCAATGGTACTAAAGTGGCTCTTCTTCCATAATGGTAACTCAAAGGCAAGTAGGGTGATTATATTCATATATTAGCATCTGACAGCATAGCCTTCTGCAACAACACTGAAAAATTGAAAGGGAAGCTGAACAAAAAGAATACAAGACTTTGTTAGCCCACCACCATCAAAATGCAGCTGCAGTGGCAAGGGTCCAAGAGTCATAACCATAGAGCCATGGCAGCGGGCACGAGGTCAAACCTTGCACACACGACCATTATTTAGGCACATCTGACTATAGGCAGTGGAGCAATGTGAAACATTTAGAGTTTTACTTGCATTAGTAGCTTCTACAACAAATGTTTGTTGAACATGAATCTGAGGACGAGCTGATCATGATCGCACTTCCTGTGGCAAGTTTTAACAGTTTCAAGTCACAGCCTTCACAGTTCTTCCAGACTGATTTTCATGACTTGGCAGCTTTATGCGTGCACCAAAACTTCAGTACAAGGGTATTTTTGCAACTGCCCCACCAGACTGCAAACGCAATGGCAGAAAAGTGAACCATCGGCGATGCTATCAGCGACAGAATGCCGCAGCCATTGAGAGCCACTGCACCATGCAAGCACATAGCAGTGGAAACGTCTTGCAAGCAATAAAAATTGTCAAAGCAATATTATAAGCTGTAAATACTAATGGCCAATGGTGGTAACAGATGCAAATAGCATTAATGCATCTGCAAATGCACTCCCCTAAAGATGGCTTTCGACGCTGTTCTCACTGTATGCACACAACCTGTTGCCAGTTTCTGACCAAGCAAACTTCTAGCTTTTCCTGCTTTTTGAAAACTCCTAGTAAGCACAGTTGCCCTCCTAAGATAAAGTGTCTAGTGACTATGGCAAGAACTGTTCTGTGCACCAAGTTTAAAGGCATTTAGACCCTTTTGAAAATGCTAGACTGGGATCAACTTTGCATGGGAAAATAAGAACAACCTGTGACATGTATATAATAAGAAGCCAACAAACATTGACACCAAGGACAACCTAGGGGAAATTATTTGTGCTTAATAAATGAAAATAAAGAAGAATAAATAAATGGAAATAAAAGTGGATTAAAAAACAACTTGCCGCAAGTGGGGAATGATCCCACAACCTTCGGATTTCGCATGCGATGCTCTCGGTTAACCCCATTTCTTCTCGTTTATTACATAACGCGGGTGTCAAATCCTGCAATATTGATGCCTTCAGGTAGCATGTGTGGGTTTATTGACCGGTTGGCTTCACCCAAAAAGATCACATTCTTGTAATGCCTGCGGCAGAAAGGATACTCCACATCCGCCACCAAGGTCTGTGAGTGGTAGCGCTGGCTAACACTCCCAACTTTCTACTAGGAAACATAAATACCCAAGAAAGTGGATGGGGAAACAGTGCCATGGTAGCTCAATTGGTAGAGCATTGCACACGGAATGCAAAGGTTGTGGGATCATTCCCCACCAGCGGCAAGTTGTTTTTCATCCACTTTCATTTCCAATTATTTATCGTTTCTTTATTTTTCCTTTATTAAACACAAGTAATTTCCTCTATGTTGTCCTTGGTGTCAGTGTTTGTTGGCTTCTTAGGATATGACTAATAAAAATCGGGCCCCTCGATTAACCCCCTTTCTTCTCGTCTGTGACATGTATAGTGATTTAAACACGGCACTACCCTAGCTCCTGTGCTTTCCCTGCACTAGGTGACTTTGTCCCAGATGTCCTGTCAATATAATTCGTAAAGTGAGCCAGTCGACGCTCCAACAAGCTGTCAGATCTAGTACATGTGGAGGCATGCATCAAATTTAAGGGAAATTGTAAACAGGCAAAGAGTTTGAGAGAGAGAACAAAAACAGAATAGTGTAATTTTTTGAATAAATTACTTAACACCAAGGTAAAAGAGACTTCCCACATTTTTGCAATGACAGTTCTGTCATAGAGGTTTAAGAAGTCTACCTATTGATGCTATTAGTGGAATAGCTATCCTCCACCACAGAAATGACTTTTATTTTATTTGTTAAATGTTTTGTGAGTTCTAATATTTCTAACATGCAAAAGTGGACATAATTCCTTTTTCACTTTAATATAGTACACATATATTAATTTTACACAAATTCCTAAACAAAGGAATGAATGAGTTATTCTGTAGTGCATTGCCAACTATAGAGCGATTCTTCATTTAAAGGGGTGCCAGATTTATGCGTGACACAGTGGTGATGAGAGGGGCTCCCTTGTGGCAAAAGTGAAAACAGAACTGCTGGTCAAAACAAGACACTGGTCAATTTGAACCTGTTCATTGCCCTGCTCTTCACAGTGATGTTTAAGTCATTCAGCATACTGAACTGCAAAAGTTTCCATGCTATGTTACACACTGTCATGCAGTGCACCGGCTATGCAGTACAGGAATTTTGTTTTCTTTTAGCATCCTACAAGCAACTGTATCCTGTGACATGTCACTGTGGGACAAGACCCCACAAGGCACAACAAACTTACTGGTGCAAGGAGCACAACAAACATAAACTGTATGGTATGTGCAAGTGCTACTCCCCAAACAGTCAAATTACGAGTTGCACTGCTTGTGCCATTGAGACACACCATTACGTGAGAGTGGATACTCACCCTAAAATGGTTATGAAAATGCAGAGCGGTAGTAAAAGGCAGGCCCAAAATCCAAATGATGACCAGAAAAGAACTATGGCCAACCCCACCCAGCCTAAGGCTCCCAGCGACATCTGGAACACAAGCATATTTTTTGTTAATCTTGAATTCATCTTATACCTAAGAGAACAGTCTAATCGGAAAAAAAGCTTAAATCTTACACAACAAAATTACTAGATGGCTTGTGCTAGTGTAAATATAGCCATAATGTTTCTTCTTTTTGGTAGCATAATCGCGGAGAAGATGAAAAGGGGTTAGGTGAGTCAAGTGAAGCACTCAGTGCACAATCAGTGACTCTGTCAAATTAAACCTGAACGGTGTTGACTGCCACATAAAATACAAAGTAGGGAGGAGCATACAAAACCACTTCACAAAAGCAAGCAGACATATGGACTAAACTGACCCTGTTATAAAATAAATCCTAACAAGAATAACTGAGGATGCAAAAATGGTACTGCTCACTTAATTCTGTAACAGATTATCACAGACTGTAAATAAATGTGTCAAGTATACATGATACCACAGATCCCACAGAAAGAAAGTAGAGATGGTAGGATGATACTTTGTGCATTTTCTAGTGAGTGATCATAATTACAGAGATTAAATATAAATTTACTTAATATCATCATATCGACTTCCTGAAGGTAACTCATGTCCTATTTTTCTTCTGTTTTTTGTAGAAAGAACCGGATCACCGGATCAAAGCTTATGCATAAGTCAATTACTGGCTGCACACATTACGAGCAAGGAAAAACAATTCCTTCAGCATCGCTGACGGAAAGCGCGGCACGCAAACATTCCGCCGAACGTGGCAGTGCTTTTATTAAAGAGATTGTGTCTAGCAAGACCTGCCTACAGGAGTGAAATGGAGCCACATTGAGTAAGCAGATCGCTCAATTTATCCGCAGCTTAATGTCCGTTTTTCTTGGAACTACTGGAAATACCTGGCAGAAACATGTCGCGTGCTCAGGAGTACATCGTGAGCGAATTACTTATCGTTCTTTTCTCTTTTAATATCGCTAGATACCTTCACCGCTGGCTTCACAAAAATCACATTTCACCGGAGCTGAAAATAATTTCTCCAACAGGGGAAGTTCATTCGTAGAGACGGATTGTGACGTTACGGTGTTGCGCATATTCGAAACCTACTGCTGAGGCAGCTTCGGATGCCGCATTCATGATTTAATGCAACCACATGTAAAAGAAACTGCTATGAAAGCGTTGTGGCGGTAGCACGGAACAAAGCTAACGAGCGGCACAATTGAACGACAGCGCTGGGAGGATTTCACGGCCAGCGTCGATCAAGTAGCACGAAACCACATACGCAATGAATGAAAGACGGGCGGCGAAAAGACGAACGCGCACTGGTAACACGCAAGAGTCAGAGTGTCTCCTGATCTGTAAGCTTCACAGCCTTGGCAAAATGTGCGTCAAGGAATAAGCCGTTGCCAAGACACTGATTTCAAGCAATAAACATAACAACGTTCGTTTACAATCGCAAGACAACACCAAATGGGTGATACGCTTCGATTAATTGCTACCGTGCCAGATCTTTTGACGCAGTACCGCAACATGCAAAGTGCACTCACAAGCTCACCACTTTATGTCAGCAATGACGCCACTCATTTCGCTAATGACGGCGAAATGCCGGAAAGCAAGGGAAACCTATTCCGTAACGGGGCGGTAAAAGAGCGACGTAGAAAACCGTAATGAGCGCAGCGGCCGGTCATGAATTGACGCAAGGATTCCACGCAGTCAGCAACAGTACGTATAGCCTGTGCGTCTACTTACATTTAGCGTCGCTCGACCTACGTTCCGAAACTCATGAGATTGTTTTCTTCCCGGTAAACCTAGAGGAAAAACGTCATAGTTGACGGCCGATACGGAACGCACCACCACACAAGGTCAGCCATGTTGGGTTGACGAATGCGAAAATTCCCCGTAAAGTGTCGCCCGGCGCCCTTGGCGCGCTCGCGCCATCTAGTGGGTATTTGAACAACTGCTACGGTGCAAGCACGGCCTCCGAAATTTAGAGGCGCACGCAATGCACAATCTCGGGGGCCAGGACGCAAGTTTTCAGCTGGCGCATAATCCGAACATTTGTTGTTGAAGGTGTTCTAGCTACGGCATATTTGAATGCAGGATGTCTATCTTGATACAAACACGACGGCCGAAGCACTCAAGGCACAACAGCGGTCTGGTGCACTTGTTAAACAGCGAAACTATAATACTGTATTGGCGGAGCAATCCCATTAGTGCACTCAGAGTCTAGGGCTTGTAATATTACACGCATTGTGCTTTTTACAGCGAAGCTGTTTATGGCTAGGATTACGTGTATTTTTCGTGTCCGTCTACAAATCTATGAAAGCAAAAACTATTATCATCAGCAATGGCTCGTGTCACTGCTTGCGCGTTCGTCGTCGTCTTCTACAACAGCTGGTTCGTTCGCGCCCCTCCGCGCGAACGTGCTCTTGCAGCTGCTCGCGCGTTCATCGTCGTCATATCATCATGCCAGCGTTCCCATACTGCCCCTCGCCCTGCGAAGGCGCTAACGGCACTGTCCCACTGCCAGTCGGTGCGGTGATTTCGGTCTCCAATCAATATACGCGAAATGAAAACACGAATGTATAATATAACGAATGTATACCACGAATGAACGCGGACGTATTAAAATAAATGTCAGAGAGTACCTTTCGTCACGATGACCGCTGATCAAAACAATAAATGTGTTCGTACCTTTGTTCAAAATTCTGTGTCACCTCTTTGTCGTGTGTGCTACACAGCTTCTCTGGTCATCCACCTTCACGGAGTGGAATGGCTAATTATTTTTATTATTTAATGTCATGGCTAAGAGTGTGGCATGTTCTCTGGATATTATAAGGGATGAATACGGGAAGTTATAAAAATAAAAGAAGTAAAGCAGCACGAACAAGTTGCTTACTTCAGTGACGTATATACATATTAACTTTTATGTTATAATAATTAATTAACATAAATAAATAAATCTTAAAGCGAATTTTTAGTGACTCCCCCATGACGGCAGCATCCCCGGATTGCAGCATCACGGCTTCAACTTTCACTACCGCGGCCGTACAAAATCCTATGTTACATGTCCAACACGGAGCCTGTATAACGAGACGTGAGAAACAAGGTTAACGATCGAATTACTTGTTAAAAAAAAAGGACGCGCATATCAATTATTGTCTGTTCGCTAATGAGATATACGCAAGGTAACTTTCATATAATAATAATGATTTATTATTACTTTTCAAAGTGAATTCTGGGCTTCGTCACACATTGTTTTCCACGTACATTTAATATCGACCGCGGCGTCGCCCTTAGATCTTCACCGCCGCACGAACACCATTGTATGGTGGCTTAATCCCTGCTACCCTGCTACTCCACCATTGTGGATTCTCCCACCTCTCCCCCGCTCCCCCCTCAATTTTCGGACATCTTCGCGTAAAAAAAAAAAAAAGCTAGCTAGAGTTGGTCTACTGTTGTAACTTATTACGACACTCTGCGGGGTCAAAATTAAAAAGAAAAAAGAAAAATGAGGAGCGATTCCACTCTGTGAAGGTGGATGACCACTGAAGCTGTAGGACATCGATCACAGAAGGTTAGACAAGGGTACATGTATATATTTTTATCATTTGTTAATGCTAGTGACGAGAGCTTTGTGATTACTAATATACACTGATTGGTTTCGGTTACAACCTTAGACAGAATCTTGGCCAAAGTGAAATATATGCACGACCGTTGTTGTGTAGTTGAGTGGCTTATACTGCTTTGGTGTGAGACTTCGAACCGAACTCTTCGAGCACTCTTCCAGAACCATTTCGTGTCTGGTTCTCAAATGTCCACATTAAAGTCTCCAACGATGATCATATAGCGGTAGTGACAGACTCATCAGGGCTATAACCCACGACAAAGTGTGTGCTCACACTTTGTGGATATCACACTTGCACGTGCCTGGACATATGCTCGTAAACATAGTGGATATGACAGTTCCGTCTTTCGTTTGTACGCCACAGACAATCCCCACAGTCGGTGGCATTGTCCTCTTGCGAGTCAAGGGCGTACGGTTGCAAACACATTTCGCCCTTTGCATATATGGCAACGCCTCTTGCTCGTGAGTCCACGTGCTGTTCACAAACGATTCCAGTATACCCATCGATTTGAAACAATACATCTTGATAGATTTATTTCGTTAATTATTTACTTTTGAAGCATGCTTAACACAATTAATTAATGAAGCATGCTTCACCTCGGGCGTGGGTCGGCCCGGTATTGCACTATTTCCGGGATCGGCACGCTCAGAAAATGCACAGAACCCCAGCTATAAACAGCTCCGCTGCTTCAAAAGAAAAGAAAAAAAAAAAGGAGAGAGAGAGAGAGAGAGAGAGAGAGAGATCTGCCTCTCCTTGCCCGTATTATTGCACGAATGATAGAAGGGTGACGCTAGGGTAGGAAAAGAGAATTCCTTTCAGGCTGGTCATGCACCGGCGGGCACGCAGCTGATAGCTGACGCGAACCGTAAGTTTCACTACACTGCATGTATTTAGTGATACCAAGTGCAACAAAGAAAAGAGTGGTTTTCTGTTGAGCGCGACAAAGCTGCAGGGAAAACAACCACTGGCTGCTGAGAAAGGAAGTTTAAATCTGTTTTCGAACTCGTGCCGCATCGCATGCCTCGCATTATCCTTTGTGCCTACATGAAACATTACAGGTATAAAACTTGCTGTACGAACTAGGCTAGATCAAGGAGCCATCAACTGATCTCGTTGTACGGCACAATTTCGGATGATACGCCGAGCTCTACAAGCAGGCCTTCTCTACACGACACAAATAATCTCACGCGAAATGAACTTGGTGGGAGAGAAAACGGCGGAATTGCTCGTGCCATTTCAACGCGTCAGTTTGCTTTCTATCTGCTTTGAGCACGGGAGCCCTCTTCACAGTGGCTGCATCCTGTTTGCAGTGTCGTAATGCAATATGTCATCGCTGCAATAAATTAATAATCAAAGCATTTAATTCTTTTGTTTTTTCATTGCAGCGGGTATCTGGACGTCAGTAAAAAGTTCTCTGAGTTTGGTTTTCGCCAAGGCGTATATAGCCGAGAACTTTGCATGCTGTTTGTGATCGTCATAGCTGCGTTGCATTCTACGAAGCCACACTCTATGAAGCCGACCTGGAGGAGGTGGGCAGGGACTAGGTGCGGTGGCACAGGCACTTTGCGCTAAGCCCTCCCTGCCCCCGCCCCCACCCCCCATTTCATCTCCCCTTTGAAAGATCTATCATGGACCCTCACCTGCACGAGCCGATATGAAATTAATGCTGTTTTTATTTGACCATGCGTACTTTTAAATTGTAGGAACGTGGGTTACAGGACATCTACGTGCACTCATCCGCTTTTTGATCTGCAATATATGACTTGGAGTAAAAGAGACGACCCAGACGAAGCTGGTACATTGCATGGCATTCTGATTGGGGGGGGGGGGGGGGGTATATATGCGTTACTTCGAATTGTCCGTTACGAATACCTTCCATCTATTCCTTGTTTTGTGATCGGCTTGACGTAAGCGACTCGCCGCGGAGTACGTGACGCCGTTCGGAGCTGATAACAGCGCGGCGGAGGCATGCCGTAAGCGGGTCACCGTGTGCAGGGCGTGTTGTACGCACCACGCGTCGCGTGGCTGATACCGGCTTATCGGCGCACTAAGCGAAAGAGGCGCTAAAAACAAAGGCAGCCCACTCGAGCGCCCTTCGCGTTGAAAACATCCCATTGCGCTGTCCTGACTGAGTAACAAAACAATGTGAAGGCCAGCTTTGTCGCTGGATATTCCAAACGCGCGTGATCGCTATCGAACAATCCGTAAGGCTGTTAGAGCACAGCAGAGAAAAAGCATATGCATTATAATTGCATAATGTCTACCCTGGTCTGAATGGGTCCAGACCAGGGTAGACACTTAGAAGATAATATTTTTGTTCTAACTCAGTTCATAAAGACATCAGTAGCTCTTAAGACACCTTTATGGATAGCATTTCTAGATATTAAGGGGGCTTATGACAACGCAGACAGGGAGTTGTTGTGGGATATTCTCAAGCATGAAGGCATGGATGACGATATCATGGAGATGATAAGGGAGATCATACACACAACCGAGTAAAAGTTATATAGGAAGGCCGAAATTGTAATGAAGTGGCCGGAATTCACCAAGATTGACTGAAGCAAGGATTCACTCTGTCTCCATTGTTCATGCTTTATGTCAAGGGCATAGCAAGACAAGTGGAAAATAGGCAGTTAGGATTTGAATTGTCATGCACGCGTAATGGACAAATAGTGCAACAGAAGGTCACCGCACTAATGTATGCGCACGATATAGTGCTACTAGCGGACAATGCAAGAGCTTTACAGAGCGGGAGCCGTCGCAGGGAGTGATATTTGGACACCGCATATGGCAACATGATTAGCAGAGATATTGAGGAATTCTGTTCAGAAAAGGAAATGCTTTAATGAAAGACAATACGAATATTGCGAGGAACGACGGCCACACGATACCACCAAGGCGATTGTAATGCTATACAGGAACAGTTCACTGTGTGTATAGTTATATATATCCGGCCTGGAACAAAAGCTCGTGGACCGCGTGCGCGGTGCGATAACACCATAATTTCATTGAATACAGCGTGTACAACTAGGAAATGAATGACGCGCTACAAGTTTTGAGCGAGGCCCGTCGCAGTCGGAAGTTGCATGTATAGGCCATGACCAAATTCAGCGCTTTCTCTATGCGCGCTGTCCACAAACCTTTGTCTCCGACTGTGCATATGACTGGAATCGGTAATACTCGAATCCGTTCGCGATAGCATTTTGCTGTTTACGAACAGCTGCCTTGTCCAGCTTCCGGCTTTCTCCACATAAACAGAGCGCGCAAAAAAAGACCGAGCCGCATGTTGCGTGTGGGCAAAACAGAACCCCGCAGATTTTCAAGTGTTTTCAACTACAGGTAATCAGAGCTATACAAATTTCTCTGTGTAACGCATGAAAAATTATAAACGTATGTGCTTGAAGCATGATAAGTTCTCTTTATCTGCAAAACGTATATCTATAAAGGAGTGTCTTCTATGTTGAACTAATTGAAAACACGTTTCTTACCAGACGTGCGCTGCAGAACGGCGGTGGGTAGCGTTTAGCCGTAGAAAAACGCTGTAGCCGTAGCACCCTATAACCGTAGACAAACGCTGTAGCCGTCGCACCCTATAGCCGTAGAAAAACGCTGTAGCCGTAGCACCCTATAGCCGTAGACAAACGCACATTTTAACGCGATAGCGTTTAGGGCTCCGTGTCGCAGAAAATCTGGCGTCGGCAGAGCTGTGCGTGAGCGAAAATTGCCGCATGGTGTGTTTAGAAAACGTTTATTCAACAAGAGACAGTGCGAATAATGAGTCACAATCACGGCACAATTCCACCAAGACGATCACATATACAAAGTACGAAGCACTGTATACACGTAACCTTTTCAAAGAAGTGTCTGAGTAACCACATAAACCCACGCAACACACAGTCACACAGAAACTAATTGTCACGTTATGTAAAATTATGTTGATATATACAGTGTACAATATATTTAAGTATATTTATACGTCACGCCTTGCTCTATGACACGCGATATACGCGGGTTATATTGCCAAACCATTCTATCACTATAGTTGCTCATACCTAGTCTTACATTCTTGACGAAGTTATTCCTCGGAATTGTGAGAATGGAAGCCCTCTAACGAATGTCGTGAAACAAAGCACCGACATCGCATGCCTTTTATGTTAAATATTTTCAGAGTGAAATGTTAAATGTACGAAACAATAACAGAAACCTCAAAATGATGTTATTTTCCTGGCGCGGCTGTGCACTGCCTCCGGGATCGGCCCACGCAAGAGGCCGCGTTTCTACCAGAAAGCTCGCCTTCGTCCATAGCGTTCGCCGCCGGCGTTTACCGGTAAACGTTACGGTTACATAAGCTGCAGTTGCCGGCAAGTGTGAGAAACAGTCAGGGATCTTTGAATGCCGTCGCATTCCACTCTTAAAGGCGAAGCTTAAGCATCCTTCAAGTTTTACAGCGTAGGCTGATACGGGCTGATTCCGAAAGCCGTTTCGGTTGGCGATGGTGTCCGCCACCGCCGGTGTCCGGTGTCTGTTGCAGCTATTACATAGCGCGCGAGAAGCCACTCGATGTCACAGGCGCGCCGCGTAGCGTCGATACGTGCTCACTTTGCATTGGATTTACATATAGCATTCCATATAAAGCTATACTTATACAAGGGATTCGCGTTTTAATGTTTCGTGCACGCACACGCTTAACTTTCACGTTGGGACGATGCATCATTTGAAAGGGAGTAAAATGTCGCGTCTGTAGTGCGGCAAGGACAATGAGGAAAATAAGCCATATCACCCTTTAGAGAAATTCAGTGCCATTCCACTCTGTGAAGGTGGATGACCAGCGAAGCTGTGTATATGGGCTCCCAATGACGAACTGTCTATTGCTTTTTATCAAATGCCGTATGCATGTGCACATAAATGGGAGGCGAGTGGCGACTATAGTCGCTCCTCCACGATGTTGAGCCTCGGAAGATAATGAGGCACCGAAGGAGGGGGGTGGTATACATACCCATGTATTGTTGCAAAACGCGGCAGGATACATTTTACTAACGAATCCTGGCACGTAGAACAGACACGCCCCTGACTGCAGTCCGAGGGCACACACTGCTTCACGGTAGCCTAAGCGATCGTGCGTTGGTCGACGTCCTGCAGTCCAGTAATGGTTGTGAGGTCGCTCGAGAACCACAAGTGGTCATGCACAAGACGAGCCACACACAACCGGTTTCCCACAAACTCCCGCTGAAACCTGGCCGTTGTTCCGGTGAAAAGTTCCAAGTTTGCGGGATCGGGGCTACATGGACGGCTCGCATGTCTTTCCACTTTGCGGTCCTGAGGACAGCACGCTTACGGGAGCGCCACCACGGGAGAGCGGAAGGAAAGGAAAGGAGATACGCAGGCACTTGGAACGCCGACAAAAAGAGGGCTGAGTGAACGTAGACATGGTCGATGCGGGTCAAAGTGTAGTTTCTGTAGTTTCTGTTCTGCAACCAGGAAAAGTCGGGCTCAGCAGACCACTGTGCGGAGAACAGCACAAGCCGCAGGACGCCGTCGACGTTGGGCGCACAGTTTAGTTCGTTTTCGAGAAAACGACGCAAAATAACTTCGCCGTGAAGACCCTTGAATGCATGCTGCCGAAAATGCGGCCGGCAGCCTCGCCGCGATGACCAAGTACGTGCTGCCGAAAATCAGGCACGACAGCTTCTACGCGAGCAACCTCGCACGCGCTCAGCCGAAAATGCGGTCGGGCAGCTTCGCCGCTAAGACCCTCGCATGCGTGCAGCAGAAGATTAGGCCCCGGAGCGTCGCCGCATAGACTCTCACGTGCGAGCAGACGAAAGTGAGGCCCGCGAGCTTCGCTGTGCATGATAGCCGTCAACATAGACGTGATGGACGGTCTGGTGAATCGTGCGTTTGGGAACCTCGCCCACACTGAGGTATACGATTAGGGACTCCCAAAAAGACTGTGGCTCGATGGTGGTGCCACGGGAAGACTGGCACGGCTAAATGGAGCACGGTTGCTCAATGTACTCGGGAGCGCTGTCCACCCCGAGTGGGTACCACTTGAACAACGCCCGGTGACCACAATGTTGGACCATAAGATTGACATCACACGACCTTGCCCACATTTTTCCGTAGTGCAGGCTAGTTCAATAATGATTCATAAGTCTCAAGGTGGCACATATACTAGCGTTGTTTGCGAATACAGCAAACGTCACCCCCAGAAACTTGTATACGTGGCACTGAGTCGAGCCACTCCACTTGATGACCTTTATACCCCGAACGCTGAAGACGACTTCACCTTTTCCCACGCCGCCGAAAACACAGATCCAGCGTTGCGTGACGATTTCCATAGACGCAAACAACATCGTCTTGACACAATCATGCAACGTTGCTTTGCACTGCTCGATCAGCCCCACCGATTCGCCATATGCTCTCTCAGTGTACGTTGCCTGGCTACACACAGGCTTGACGTCATACCGACTACATCTTAATTAATTCGAGTGTCCCTACTCTGTTGCTCCGAGACCTGGATTCGTCCACGTGACGTCACCGGCTACAGGTTGTCGTGTCAGCAAATAGAACTGCGCACCAGGCCTCGGGTGTGGCAATATACGAACGAGGAAATGAGTGTGGGCCATTCAAACTCGTAAGGAGCACCGGACGTGGACTTTGCCGACGTGTGCGCAGTGCGTAACTCCGAGGATGTTGTGGTGGCCTCAGTGTATGAGTCACCAGGTGCTCAACACGGGAAGATTGCGGACTTCTTGGCATACACCTCGTTCCTCAGATCGACGTGCCCCTAATTGTTGCAAGCAGTTTCAAAATAAACGCGAAGGGTCCCCACAACGCCGGCTTCGTACATGATGTGCAAGAAGTCCTCGGCGTGGAACTTGTGTCACGTGCAAAATTCAGCTCATCGCGTGCCGGTTTTTGCTTGAAATTTGTATTTACAAACATCAAAGTGCCCTCACTGTCCCACTGCATGTCCTTCTAGACATACTTTTCAGGCCATAAAGCACACCTGGGTGAGTTTCAATAAATGCACGCAAATAAAAACACGACTTTCAACATACTAACTACTGGCAGTTACATTGTTCAATCAGCTTACGAATGTCTCCTATGGAGACCAGCTTACATTGTGACTAGGCCGGGTGTGCCACGCAGGACTGTGGCATTCTTATTTCTCTTTGGGACAAAGGACCAAAGTTGATATTTTGAGGGTTAACTACCTCTGTTTACAAAAAGTTTATTTCAACAAGAGACGATACGAACACTCACTACCTACGCCAAAAGAAATTTTATACGACAGACACTCATGAATGTAAGTATTACACATTGCTAATATCACAGTTACAATGCAGTTCAGTGCTAAATACCTACAATGGCGTACACAAAGGGAATTTTATTGAACAAACTCTCGATGGTGAACATAATTACAAACCGACAAAGTGTGCACAAAACTTATACAAATGGTGATTTGCACACTAATGTAAAGTGTACACAAAAAACATACTGATGGTACCTGATACCTTGCACACACGCAAGTGAATTCTAGCAGTGAACATAATGAAGGTTTCATACTACCGACTTGTTTGAACCATCACTAGTCTAAGAACAGCACGAAAATGTAAGTTATACAAAATGAGGCATTCAACTTGTGTTGTCACATAACAACGAAGCAGTAGTTTATACAGTGGTTAAGTTGTACATTATACAAAAGGGAGGGTAATTGCACATAACTGTAGCACTATAACACGTTGTATTGTGTGTGTCCTTAACAGGAACAATAGGGTAATGAAGCGTGCCGTTTTGTAAATAAAGGAATCTGGTGTGCCATCTCCGGAGAAAGGCCTCCTCACCGTTGGCCTCTAGATCCTCCGAAAGGGATTTCCATAATAAAAGTCTAATTCTTTGCTTGGCGGGATAGGCCGCCTTTGCCGGCTGTCTACGGACCTCTGCGAGGCTTCTTCTCTTCCAAATTACAAACATAGTGCAAATTACAATCAGGTAATCAAATAATCCACACCTTTTTCTCGGTCTTTGATGCTCATCTATATTTAACGTGTGTTTCACAAGTCTACAAATTATTTTTGCAGGCGGACATTCGAACAAAGCGTGTTGGGCTGTCTCGATTTCACTACAATTAGAACAAAGTGCGTTTGGAACTATCCCGAATTTATGAAGGCGTTCTCTTGTCGGCAGCACTTGCCATCTACGCTTCCTGACGAAATCCTGAATTTTTGAGGTAACCAGAAACGGGGGGCCAGTTCTGCCAAATTTCTTCTGAGCTCTTCAATGTTTTCCTCAGGGATTAACTGTCTGTGTGTCAGGTCTTCAATAATACTGGATACATGATCTTTTCCAATATCTCTGTCAAGGCATTCATTGAGTATCATTTTTTGAGCAATGGGAGTAGCATTGAGGTATGAAAGGCACGTAGGAAATACGATCACGGCACATTAGTGTCACGCGAAGCTATTCTGCGCAACCATCTCAGTCGCGCTGACAAACCGTGCCACTTTTGATTTATTATATGCTAAATTTACTTGCCGACAGAGTGCAAAACGATGTAGTCATAAAGTGCACTGCTCGCAGCGTGTGCACTTTATGCATTTAATACACTTTGAATAGAGCAAAAGGTGCAAGATAATATTTTTTTGCATACTTTCAATTACACCGTAGCATTAAAAAAGCACAAGTGCAGGTAGATTTGCGACGGAGTGTTGCAAGAATAAATGCAACCTATACTTTCCTTCTCACACTAAACACGTTGTAACGCGGCGTACGCGCTCTCTCGGCTCTGATTGCAGACTGCCGAGGGAATTCAATTCTGTCTTCCTCAACTCGAATACGCATCGCTAGCCTGTAATGGCATTTCTAGATCCAACAGCGACATTATAGATCGGGTCCAGAAAAAAGTTTCTAAGCACGTATCCTCGCCACTTTGCTCACACGAACAGTGGACCTTGTTCCACCACTGTTGGATTATTGTCATTGCCCTTACTTCGCGACCTATGTAATCGCGCCGACATTCTGTTTGCTTTTTCAAACTCATTCACGGTATCCTTACCTGCCCCGAACTCCTCAGTTGTATCATGTTTCGTATTCCGCGCAAGACCATTAGAAAACGTAGACCTTCCGATGTTCCCACCAGTCATCTCCAACACTCCATTGTCCACGGAATACTGAGTCTTTATAACGCTTATTTTTCATAATCTAGATATTTTTCCCAACTCGCCGTTATTGCTCTTTTCCGAGCTTGGCGTTGTTGTGTTATAGTTCCACACATTGCTCAGCTGTCCTCCCCCCCTTTTCTTTGTATTCACCTTGCCCCTTATTGTATGTACATTATTCTTTTCAAAATAGTTTTTTTACTGATTGTATTTTTACTTGCTCTCCCCTGCCATTTCTTGTTTGTTTTTTATTGTATGCGTGCACAAGCACTCCTACCTCATAATCGTTCCTGGGCATGGTAATGAAATGATTGATTGATGGATTGATTGATTATCATGATTAATGCGCGATAAGAAGTAAGTAGCCATCATCATTATATACATAATACTACATGGCTTTCTTTTGTTTTCATTTCAATAATATCAATAAAAAGTTTTTCTTTTTTTTTGGTTTGCAGAAACTGTCTATATTATTGTGTGCGTACTGTTGTATGGATACCAAATATCCGAGAACACCTAAGCACTTTTTATGAGTTGTGAATGCGAAAGCATTATTGTCCAATTGAACGTTGCTGAGGGGTCCTTCGCGTTGTGAACTCCTCGGGGGCAAGCAAGCGGGTTGAGACGCTTGGCGCGTTTTGATTTGGCCTTAGCGAGGTGCAGTTAGAGCACAGGAGAGAGCTCGCGCGGAGAAGGAACAGGGGCATAACACAGGCTCCTGAGAGCGAGAGCAAGGGTGACGTGGCATCGTCATAGAGAATGGCACCGTGGCGATGCCCTCTCCCCTCTCGCAACGCCCAGCGTACTGGTGTTCCCTCTCGGCCGCTATGCTCCGTCGAGGCCCGCTTGTGACGTGGCGTCGCGGCCAATGAGAATTTAGGCGCCTGTTTGCTGCTACAGACGACAGACGCCAGCCTTTTCACGCAATGGGCCATTTCACGCTTTACTTTCGCATCAAAATTTAATTCAGTTTCACTTTTTGATGTGTGGACAATCTCACTCGTGAGTTTGTGCCATGTGTTAAGAAATCGACATAAACCTATCATTGGGCAATGTGCCACCGTTTCTGAGGTCATCGTCATCACCACCAGGGAATCATCACGGGTGCGCGTTGTGCCGTCGTTATTGTGCCGTCGTCGCTGTCATCGTCATCGCATTTGTGGCAGTCATCATTGACGTCATGCCAGTGTCTCACCGTTGTGGTTGAACCAACTATACCGTTGCTTGGATTCACAACGACTTGCGCTAGGCAAGTTGGTGCTGTTTAGTATACATTCTATTAACGCCGCAAAAACAGGCTCGGCTTGTGCGCGTTGTGTTCTCTATGTGGTATGTGTTTTCGCGCCATTAAAAGAATATATAGTAAAATGCTGCTTAGGTGGCAACGAGGGTTTTTCTTTAAGGAACCAAATTTTCTTGTTCAACCACGAAAGATCCTTTTCGAGGAGGTTGCATGGATCTCCTGTGCAGGGATAACCGTGCGCGTACTAGGACACATAGAAGTCCGGTCGTTCATTGTGCACAGTGGTCGCCCTAGGGCAGGTGTCATTTCCGATGTCGGGATTGAGACTGGGGACGAAGAGTTCTAAAGGCTTCTCTTTTTAACAGTGAAATTCATCGATTTTCACTGATTCGGCCGCTTGACGAGCACCAAGCTTCCTTTAGAGGGAGACACGCTACCTGATCATGTCAAGGTGGGCTACATGAGAAACCCGGTGCGCTCCCTGTCAGCGTTGTGTGCACAGGCCCGACGGTATGCCTGTGATGCGCAGGCAGCCATGACATGAAGTGCTCGAATTGCGATGGACCACACGAAGCCAATACCAAGAATTGTCCCAAATATAAAAAGGAGATAAAAAAATTTCGGCAGCACCCATCTCACGATGGCTCGATGGTAATGCGTTAGCATTGAATCAGTATAGCGACACAACGTAATGCCACCGTCGAAAGGAGCTATGTATACGAGGCGTGTACTGCAGCGGGACTCCCATTTCATGCTTCCCTAACAACACTCGATGCCATCTAGTGACGGCGTGGCGAAGCCTGCACGGGGTCTTCGAAATACATGGGGCGGCGGTGCGTTCGAACGCCGAGAAACGCGTCATGCGGCAACCGGGCTCCTCCCTCGCGCTTCTTTCTGGACACAGCGCGCCATCTAGTGGCACGGCCGCGGAGTGCGCGCGTGGCCTCGGAGACGAGAAGCATGGCGCGACGGTGCCTCCGAACGCTGAGAACTGTTCTCTCGCTTGACGCACAATCAGTGGCGTATAATCAGTACTCACTTTGGCGAGAGGTTCATTGAAGAGCGGAACGTGCACGGTGCTATCATGACGCAGCTCGCTGAAGCGTTGGCGTGAAAGCTGCTCATTCAAAGGTGCACATACCCGGCGCATTTGTAGCGCAGCTTGCGCATTAGTCGGATGGCTGTTCACGAGGAAGTCTTGTGACGTGGGTTCAGTTGCGCTCAGCATTTGAGAAATTTCGCGGATCTATTTTCGTGATTGTGGAGCGGCGCATTCCCAGTGGCACATTCCCTGTGGCACATACCTAGTTAATGAAGTTGGCGTCAAAGGCGTTCGTTAAAGACCGGCACAGACCGAGTGGCACATACCGCGTGCTCCAAGTCAGCACCAAAGAGCTTTTTAGAATAGCTTTACTTACACTGCCCCGCATCTAATGTGACCCATGTCGGCGTGAAAGCGGCTCGTTGAAGAGCGACACGCATATGCACATTGGCACATACTCAATGACCCAAGTTCGTCCGATGGTTGGTTTAGAGCACTGTTGCCTCAGTACAGCTGCCCGATGCGCTCACCACTCGACCACAGACTACCCAGCGACCCAGTAGGTGGGAGCGCGGTTGGATACTAACAAACATAGATACAAACACAGAAATATAAAGAAAATAAAAAGGAGAGAGTCAGATAAACGGCAATGATTAACAGACAGACAGACAGACAGACAGACAGACAGACAGACAGACAGACAGACAGACAGACAGACAGACAGACAGACAGACAGACAGACAGACAGACAGACAGCAGACAGACAGACAGACAGCAGACAGACAGACAGACAGACAGACAGACAGACAGACAGACAGACAGACAGACAGACAGACAGACAGACAGACAGACAGACAGACAGACAGACAGACAGACAGACAGACAGACAGATAGATAGATAGATAGATAGATAGATAGATAGATAGATAGATAGATAGATAGATAGATAGATAGATAGATAGATAGATAGCCCTTCAAAAGTGCGTGAAGTACCCGAAGAATATTCAAACGCATTAAAATGCTGAACCAAATCAACAAGACAAGTATGCCTCACAGAGAGGTGTTTGCGTCAGTACAGCACCGGTGGAAACTATCGCGTCGTCGACATGGACAAACTCTAGGTCCGAATGAGAGCTTCTTGGCTCCAGTTCTGCTGGTCCAGCAGCAGGTGGTTGAATCGGCATCGATGGGCCTTTCCGATTAACTGCTCCATACGAGAAGCGCAAGCCCAGAATCGAACGTATATATGGCCATGCTTTCCACCACGGACACGGCCCTATACTATCAGCGCGAGCCGCGACAATGCGCCGAGAAATCCCCATCAGAATCTGTCATCAAAGGCATGCTACGACAAATAATCGGCGTCCTGCAGCTGCTATACTCTCTGGTTTAAATACCCCAGTAGCGCTAACATCTGCAAAAATTATGCAAGCTATAGACAGTCTCCTATAGCTATACTGCAAAAGAAGTCAAGGGGAACTTGGGTATACCTAAGTGGATGAATGCGAAAGTATTGCGACCACCGCGCGATGCTTAGACATTATGCCACAATGCAAGGTAATGGGTTCGACTCCGGCCAAAGGTCGAGGGTTCGTAGCCTTTGTGTACCATCGGGTGATCACGCCGACAACGCTGGATTTCCCGCCTCATGAACCATTTAATGCTTTCGCATATATAACATCTACCTCTGCCCGTGAAGGTGAATGTGCACGTACGCCTTGCACAGAAACAGTGTGCTGGGCATTGGAGCCCTCGTCGTCATCTTCACTATACAAACAAACTTCTTCCTCTTCATATCCTATCTGTTGTTCTCCCAAATTTCTTCCCCAGCGTGGAAAAGTAGGCCAGAGGCACTTAACTCTCGTACACCTCTCCACCTTTCAGCCTGTAAAATGCTCTCTCTCTCTCACACACCTTTACAGGCTGCATGCGATGTCAAGCTTTCTATTCGCTTCCGTGAGTCTTTCTTTAAATACAATTCGGGCGGGAACTATGCTGAAATCACACGGAGTTCGCTTCATTTCCATCAGAATCATTTGAAGGATGTACCTAAATTAACGCGCACGCACACACGCACACACGCACGCACTCGCCCCCCGCCCCCCCCCCCCCCCCCCCACAGACTTACAAAAAGAATGGTGCATAGAAGTGATGTAAAAAAATCGCAGTGCCGCCGGGAAGGCGAAGCACCAATTGCGATAGCAAATTAGTAGATAGTACGAATATTAGTAAGAAGTAAGGATAGTAGTTTTATCGACCGTATAAACTTGTAAACATTCACTTACTAACTAAATTAACAATGATAGAATGCGTGAGCGGTACTCAACAAGTACGTAGAAAGAAACAGACATACGGAGACAACGCTGTCTTTGTGTTTCTGCTCCTTTATACGTTCTTGTTCAGTAGCGCTTACACATTCTGTCATGGATTCCAACCAACTGGCCGGTCAACGTGTTTTAACTAAATAAACCAGCACGGTGTTACGCGCCCAGGTAAACATGAGCACACATCGCTCGATGATAGTGGAAACCGTCTACGAAAACGCAGGAGTTAGGGATCGCGGCAGCAGCCGCGAGTCAATTGACCCCCGTGCATCTGTTGCTTCAACGCGTACGAAACGGCGAAAGCACAGTGCATACGAAGCTACCGGCACAACGCCCATTATGCAAACATCGCAGATCGCTTTGAAGATGAGTCCCGCGCGGGCGCGCACTTTAGCCTCCTCGCAGACCGCTTTCTAGACACACGAGCGCCGGCAACGCGTCTCTACGGCGTCCGCCAAAGGCGTCTACTACGGCGTCCACGATTCGCGTGGCCAACGCCGTAGTGGACGCCGCGGTTGTGTCCACTCTGTACGCAGTGGCGGGAGAGGAGGACATCGAGGTACCCTAGTAGTGACCGGAGAAGAACGCCCCTCCTCCCTCACCTCACCCCCCTGCCTCGCACGCCACAGGAGAGGGCACGCATCTGGGCCGCGTTCTTCGCTCGCGCACGCGAGATCGAATTGCGTTCGCAGGCTCACCCTCACGCTTTCACTCATACGAAACCCCACGGCAACGGCGACGGTAGAAATGCGCCGTTAGTGTCCATGTAATTGCTATCGGAATAAAAGCGAAACTAAAAACTCGGAAAGTGCGGCTCGTGAAAAGTAGTTTTCAGGACAGAAAGACATTTCAGCGGCTAATAAACACGGCTCAGTGCAAACATGTCGGAACGCGCCAAGAGCACCGCGCGAATGAACGCTTGTGTTGCAAGTGCGTGAAAATGTGTGGCGTTGGCCCGCACGTGGGCTTTAACATTAAAAGGCCTAGCTAGTCCTCCGAAAGCAGCTTTCGCGGTTCGCTGAACAGATCCGGTGATCGTAGAAAAGGCACTGATAAACGGCAATGGTCCACTGAATCACGGTTTCATCACTTTGGGGAAAAAAAGAAAGAGCTCAAGAAAAATGAACGCAAGAGTTCATTACATTTTTGTTCCAACAGACCACTGCACTCCCCGGTCGTTCAAGTGCTCGTAATTCCATTTTCAAAGCATGAATGCTTTTCATTCATGCATGGCCCCTCCATTCCTATCAAATGAAGCGAGACAATTAAGGCTAAAAATTTTTCCATCGTTCGCTACGTTTACTGTACCTGTTTTTCTTACTTATGCGACGTTCATATACTGTAATTTGCATAGTTCTTGGAAGCACTTTTAAGGGCCTTTTTGGAGGCCCCTTATTATAGAAGCGCATACTCACACCGCGCCTGTTTCAGCGGGAGTGCCTTGACGTATAGCTAAAGGTAAACATAAGTAGACTGTACACGTGGCTGCGAATATAGGTAGATGGTGAAGCACAGATGTCCTGTTAAAAATAACAATTCTGGGGCTTTACGCGCGAAATCACAACCTGATTATGTGGCACGCAGTAGCGGGGGGACTCCAGATTAATGCTTACCAGCTGGAGTTCTTTAACGTGCATCCAAAGCACGGTGCACGGGTGTTTTTGGATTCTGCCCCCCATCGAAATGCGGCCACCGTGACCGCGATTCGATCCCGTGACTTCGGGCTTTGCAGCACAACGCCAAAGTCACTACGTCACCACGGCGGGTGCAGATTTCCCGCGCCCAACGCCGCTTGGAAATGTTCATTAACACTGGCTTCTTGGCGCCACCATCATAAGCAAACTGAACGTGTCCGACCATGTTTTGAGGCTGACATCGGACAGTGATTATATTCCTTAATTAAGAACAAGATTGTTCTCGTCGTCACCCCTTTAGACCCGAACTTACTTATGTTGCGCTGAATTACGTATGACCTTTAGTAATAGATTTGAAAATGCCTCGGTAGTACAGAACCTACACCTAACTTATCTGGCTGGTATAGTCAGAGTTGTTCTATATCGTGCCGTCCGAATTATTATCACCGTAGATGGGCATCGTGAAGACAACTTACTCATACTACGTCACAAAATATAACTTTAGCTTAGGGCTCACTCACACTCGGACTGAAAAAATCAGATTCAACTGGACTCAGTCGGACTCAGACTCATTGAAATCAGACGCTGCCAAACTCACTAGGACTCACAAAACTTACGTCAGATTCACACAGACTCACGTTCACGGATGACTGAGTCTGAGTCAATCTTAGTGAGTTCGCCGATGTATAAATTATTTGTTGTATCAATATATGGCAGTCGCCTTAGCGTTAATTACATTAATTAAGGAGGCGTTCTGCAGATCGTAGTAATTAAGAGTGATCGTGATTAGCTATCGTGTTATTGTTAAATGGCACGCATAGCACTTCGAACGTATTGTCAAGCGCTTAGTCAACTCGACACTTGCTCTCGACGTGCGATGCTTCCTCCCCATTACGTTTCGCACCGTCTGGATCATGATCATAAAGTTGGCATTCCGTTGTGTAAAACAGAATCATTCTTACAGTCCTACATACCACGCACATCTAATGATTGGAATTGCCTTCCCAAATTGGTAGTAACAATTACAGATCATGAAAGATTTGTGACTTCATTAACCAATGCTCTTTCTTTCTTTCTTTATTGATTTATTTAAGACAATGAACAGATTGTCTTAGGGGACACGGCTAAAGGCAAAACATTTAAGCACTGTAACACTGTAACATTTTGTTTCATTCTGCCTCTTTATAGCTATCATTGTATAAATAGAAACAATGGACTGCTTCTTTGTATATATAGTATTCTTTTGTAACATGTATTCTGCCTCTTCATAACTATTATTGCATAATTAGAAACATTGTGCTTCTTCTTCTTGTAGTTAATATTTTGTTGTTTTTCTGTATTTTAACTACTCCCCTCTGTAATGTCTGTTGACCCTGAGGGTATAATAAATAAATAAATAAATAAATAAATAAATAAATAAATAAATAAATAAATAAATAAATAAATAAATAAATAAACTGACCTCTCAATTCGGGAGGTTCCGAAATCAGCCAGGAATCTTTCTCCGAGCTGGTCTAAACGTTCAACTCTGTAGTCGTGAACATCAGTGTTTAGAATCAAGCTTGAATAAGCACAGAAATAAGCTCGAGCTAGTGAGTCGGCGTAGTGGCTTCATTCATGGACATAGCCCGAGGTAAAACGAAGGAGGGGGTGTCGAACGAAAAAGAAATAAAAAATGCAGTGGTGATTTAGGGGTAAATGCGAGAGAAGAAGTGCGTTAGCATTACGTCGCATCTCTTTGAGATTCCGTATCCATGGTTTAGACAACGTTCACCCCACTGCAAAGTGTTCATTCAGAAGCTCACACGACACATGTCCTGCCTCTTCGAGGAGCCAAGTACAACTGGCAGTGGTCTGGAGCATACCACCGTCAGTTGCACTATATATGAACGGGAAGAAAGGAAACCGAGGGGCCCGGTTTTAATTAGTCATATCATAAGAAGCCAGCAATGACACCAATGACACCAAGGAAAGCATAAGGATTATCTGCAGTTCTTATTTGAAATAAAGAAGCGATAATAAGTGAAAAATGAAAGTGGATGAAAAAACAACTAGCCGCAAGGTAGGATACGAACCCACGCGTCTTCGCATTACGCGTGCGATGGTCCTACCACTTGAGTTACCGCGTCACCGTTTTCCCATCCAACTTCCAGGGTATTTATGTTTGTGTATTAGAACTAATCCTGGGAGTGTTAGCCAGCGCCACCACTCACGGCCTTAACACGACACACCCGAATAACATGACACACACGCGTGTCCGTAGTTAGAACACCGTCCTAGGAGTTCTCACGATCACTGCTACACTGTTAGCAAAAATTAGCACAGATCGGGGTTTTCGCCGCTCGTGTGCTTTGAAAATTCCCTTGTACGAAAAAAATTACTTTGGCATGCTGGAGTAAAATGCACAATGTTCAATCGTTTTGAACCTAGTAAAAGGATGTCATTAACCGACTTGACGACGCACGGAGTTCTAGATCACGTGAATGGAAACCAACCATAGGGAGTTCAAAACCACGTGATCAAGAACCTTGCTCAAGATCACGCGATTAAGTACTACCGTTATACTCCGCAAGCCCTCTCAAGCGCCATCCCTCCCAGTTAAGCCTTCACTCGGTGACAGGCACGGCCACGCTATCGGACAACATCCCGTGGCGGTGCATCAGCCAGAAATATAGCTGTGTTGACGTCGAAGAGAAGTACGTACGGCAGCGCGAATCCCGTAAGTGCTTGCATGCTTGGGCGCACAACTGAACGATTTATAATCGTCAGTTGGCTGAGTAGCGAAAGCTGAGTATGGAGCGTGGTCGTATCCGTTTGCTTACGCGAGCGTGCAAGCAGTACGCTTGTTTCACTTCCGACGAAGCTCCAGCTGCCGTATGGCAAGCATGCCATCGCGAAGTTTTGTCGTCTATATGGTTTTCTGGACAAGACAGCCCTTGAAAGCAATGATGGCACTTACATGATTTCCTTTACTGAAAAAAAATAAGAAGGAAAAGCAGGAAAGAAAAAAATACTATTTGCTTCATTATTGGCAAAAACGCTTTGTCGTCAACCTCCACCACCACGTACGTTGATGCAACGATTTGAGGACTGAACGCCGACATCAACGTGCAGGAAATATTTTTAGGCTATATATATATATATATATATATATATATATATATATATATATATATATATATATATATATATATATATATATATATATATATATATATATATATATATATATATATATATATATATATAACGATGGGCACGCGCGTCATGTGGCGTAGCACAAATGCACTAGAGAACCTCTTCAGAAAAGCTAACGCGCTGGATTTGTCTAATTTGTGTTGCAGTGACAACTGTTGCAGGTGATATCGGCCTTCTCTTTGCATTGTTCTTTGTGTAAACGCAGTGTCTCGAAAATTCAGCGCTGTCACTATAAAGGGTGTTTTGTATTCATTATTAAAATAATCGCCAGTAACGGACATGATAGCTTAAGACAGACTATATCCGAGGAGGCTGACATTATTCGCGTGAAGAATGTTAGCAAAATATTTAGCTGAGTATCAAAATTAGTTATTTCATACGTAGGCTAATCACTTTATGGCACATGTTGAGATGAGTCGAAGCTGGTGAATTTCCAAGACAGGTCCACTTGAAAAGAATTTCAAAACTATAGTGCCGGATTTCAGATTTTGCAGCCGTCATAATTGCTGCGAAATTTGCTGTTGTTTCAATCATCTTGTTTATTAGTTTAAAACAAAACGCGTTCTTAAACAGTGCAGGACAAATTTAAGTGGAACACAAAGGCACCTCGTCGCACAATTTGGGAACTAATATCTCGGAAACGGTGCCAGCCTCCGAACTCACCATCTCCAATCCGTAAATACAATATGTGTTTTGAACTAAATAGTTTATGAGTTATTGGTGAAATCTTGTTAATTATTCAGTTGTGCATTTCAATTTCTCGTGCAAATAAATACCTCTTCATGTAGCTTAGCTCAAGGACTAGAATTCTTCCATCTTCCACAGACAAGCAAAAATTACTTATAGATGCGAAAGAAAAGCTTAGGCGGTTATAACGTCAGGATTCTCTTAGATCTGTTCTCTTTTTCTTATCGCCCTCTGTTCACGGCCAACCGATCCGGAGATAACACGGGTGGAGCACCGCTCGGGCCACTTGGAGTAACATTGGAGTAGAATCGTTGCATTACACCTGTTCTCAAAGGAAGTATATGCTGTATGCTAATTGCACTAGAAGCCATATTATGTAAGCATTCCTTTCATTTCTCATTCTTGCTCTTCGTCACGGGTTGTATGACGCCAGAAATTCGTTACTGCCACTATTGGCAGATCGTTCGGACGAGTTACAATGTGAATCGAATCGAAGGCAAGGTCAATGAATCAAATTCAACGACTGCAATGGTAGGAGAGTTCCTTTGCAGTCGCTGACTTTGGCACACTCGTCTTAACACTATCTGTTCATTAATCATTGTTATCGAATGAATAATAAGCTCAAGCTGAAACTGAATTCTCACATAATACGGAGCCGATGCCGAGATGTATTGTAACGATAGTATTGTAATGCTATTCTTTCGCTCGCTTTGTCAGTGGCCCGAGCGGTGCTCTGCCCACGTTGTCACCGGTATCGACTGGAAGTTGTATCTCAGGGTCTCCTATCTAAATAGATGGGAACAGAGAAATAATTTTTCTAGGCAACAACTGCACCCAATCTGATGAGGTTTGCGGCATGAAAAAGAAAAAGAAAAATAGGTAACATCTACTAACTGTAGCGAGCAGAATTTTTAAAGCCGTCGATATTTTAATAGCGTCGATAACTGCAAAATTTCAATAAACAATTTGTAGCTCGCCATTGAAAAATGACAACGCAGTTCTTTAAATTGCATCAATAATACATCTAAAGCGCACGAAACATATGCATGATGCTTCGCTGTGAAGTGTACCACTAATACGCGAGTAGAACTTTTGCAAAAGCATTTTAAACGTCGTAACGAATTCACGTAAGCTGTAAATTCACATATCAAATCTGTCCAATTCAGGTGCTCTAACGGATGCAGTTTACAGAAAACTGCGATATCTGATTTTGGTGCAGAGTTACTGATTTGAAAACTTCGTGCTTCACTTTCTTTAACTTACCAAATTTGAGGCAATCGTTTTTGAATATTCCAGGCCCTCAATCAAAATTCTGTTTCTTACAATTACTTCCACTTAACTTTCGTTCTCAAATGCAAAAAAATTCGTTCAAATTCTTCGAAGTATTGCCTCACAAAAGAATTTGCGCGTTTCGCGTGTATTTTTACTAGGCGGCATTACAGTTTGCCCCGAGCTAACGCTCCCCCAAGAAAGGAACAGAAACGAGAGAAAGTGACCCTGACTTTATCCCGCCATAAGCTTCAGCTCCTTGAATGAGATAATTCAGGTTGAAGGGCAAATTATAAAAATTAATATAGTTAGTGCCTTTTTTGTGCCGAAACCAAGATCTGATTTAGCCGCGCCATAGTTGGAGACCCAGCATTAAATTGGACAACCTGGTGTTCTTTAAACTGTACCCAGTTCTCGGCACACGAGTGTTTTCGCCTTCCCCTTTCGCGCATTTGCGGTAATGCGGCAAAGCATCTTGAACTGTGACTCACAGCCTGGATGGTGACATTTATAACGACCAAACATATTATATTTCTAGACGCCACGCATGCTTGAATTTCACGTACTTTGAACATTACCCACTGTCCTCGATCAACGAGAAGGGTGACTTGTTAGATCGCCCCTCCCCCCCCCCTCTCCCGCCTCCCTCCGCCTCTCCCACTCGCCTCCCCCAGCCCTAAAAAAAAGTAAGAAAAGCCCCCAGGGCTTTTTGCTGGGCTTGAAATCGAAAAGAAAGAAATCAAAAACAGGAGTCTCCCGTTTGGCCTTACATCTACCATCGTTTTTTTTTCGGCACGGTCTTGGAGAACGTGGAAAGGCAGTTTCACTCAGATCACCGAGGTCACCGCCAGACGCCTCGCGCAATCTCGGTCACTCTTTCGAGACAGGCAGACTCGAGGCATCTCCGCTTACGTTCTCAAAACTTAGCTTACGTAAGATTGTTTCATTATCGGACAGTATCCTGGCGTCCGTCACTCGTGATAGCGATCGGCGGGATAATAAGATGGTCGCCGCTGCCACAGCCAGTTGCAGGTGAAAGTTACGTAAGAGGTTGAACTGGAATCGAGTGTAGCGCAACACAAAGACATGGACTGTAGGAACGACAGGTGCAGAGCGCCTACTTTCAACAACAAAATCTTATTTCGGGTCCAGTTATACTTGTGGCCTGGCCATCTGCGTCCAAGAGACCACGTGTTAATACGTGTAAGTCTTGGAAATGCACGCTCTATTTGGGCTTGCATTTCGCTTGTGTAACGCTGGTTTACTGTGCCGTGAAGATGAACTAAATAGATAAAAACAAAGAAAGAAAAAAGAAAGGAAAAGAAGGAAGGCAGGAAGGAAGGAAAGAAGGGAGGAATTGAAATTGGTACGATGCATCGCTGTATACATTTAGAAAACAGGACGACGAGCAAACGAACATGAATGAAGACAGGACAACATTCTCCCATTGCACTGTCTCCTAAAACTATGCAGCGTTGTTTCACACCAATGCTGTTCTACCTAGCCTCAAGGTAAGCCTTAACTGAAGGAAGAAACAAGCAAAGAAATAACTTCATAAACAAACATACACACACGAGAGAGACGACGCTCATCAATGTCACTTCTCTAGCGTGGTTCCCCACGGACCAGTTTCTCTGTGTTTCTGTTTCTGAGTTACAGAAATGTTGCCGCCTCGTGGTATTTGAGTGCGGAGTTGTGTCGCTATCGTGACTGACGATACCGTTTCTTTAGATGGCACGTCTCATGCAATCTCATTGTGTGACAACTTGCGGGAGGCGTCGTGTGTCATAATATGCACAAATGTTGGGTATATGCCAGTAACCACGACTGGCTCGTCAGAGCAGCTCAGAACTCGGCCATGTCAGGAAAGCTCTGTCGCCGAAAAGTCGTTAGAGTACGCGCATTCGTCATTTCTGCTGAACGTCGTTGGTAGGCCGTCATGAGGCCAGATGGGCTATAGCCAAACCATTACAATCAATCAATCAATCAATCAATCAATCAATCAATCAATCAATCAATCAATCAATCAATCAATCAATCAATCAATCAATCAATCAATCAATCAATCAATCAATCAATCACATCTTTAGCATTGTGTCCAGGAACAGGTACGGAGCCTTCGTATTGGTGCACTTAAAAAGTAATACGCAAGACGAAGTGTACCGAGAAGACAATTGGGGTAGACAAAACAATGTGAGATAGAGAAACAAATAGGAAAACAGAAAACGAGGTCGCGGACATAAAAGGAGGCAAGTCATACAACATGATTATCTACACATATACAAAACACAGGGAATGAACTCTGAAATACGCCAATACAAACAGAATACTTATTACATGTTTTTGGAGTCGACTCACAGGACCGTCTCTAACGTAACAAGTCTCTAATGCTGCCTGGTATACTTTTGCAGCATGGCAAATTGCACGCGACCAAGAAACCTTGGACAATGTATAATGCCGTGGACCTGGAACCGAAGGCCTGTCTTGATTTTAAAGGTGTGAGTTGAGGTATATTTGAGAGGGCTGGACTACGGTCACCAGAGTGGTAAAAGTTGTGTTTGAAAATAGATATCAATTTATTTTGGATGCGCTCAATGACGCCAGAATTAGATTTGCACGTCACACTCCAAACTACAGAGGCATACTCTATTACTGGAAGGGACACAGTAGAATACAATTTCAGAAAGGCAGCAAGGGAGTGGGAGTCATGGGATATACGACAAACAATACCAAGAGCGCGAAGGGCATGTTGGTTCGAGTATTTAGCGTGTAAAGAGAAGATTAGCATTTTTTCAAAGTACACACCAATTTATTTCATTTCATCGACCCTGCACAGTTGAGCATACCGAACGGTGTATGTAAATTGCACATGGTGTGTTTTTTGGGCATAACCTAATGACATAGTTTTCGGAGCATTTAAGAGTCGCTTATCATCTCTGCACCAACTTGACTGTGAAAAAGGTGTCTTCCTGGAGGTCAGCGCAGTCCAGAACACTGCTGACAGTCTTAAATAGCTCTAAGTCGTTGGCACATAGAAGGAATGAAGAACGTTGAATTGCTAACGAGATGTCCTTTATGAACAGTAAGAGGAGATGATGGCCGAGTACGGATCCTTAAGGAGCTCCGCTGGTGACCTCATAGTTTATAGAACTCTGTCCATCAATGTCAACGAAGGTCGATCTATTGCTTAGGTAATTAGATACCAGGGCAGTCATGGAAGAAGGTATGCCCATTCGCGTGAGCTTTGTAATGAGAAGCTCACGGCTAGCTACATCAAATGCTTACTTAAGTGAAAGTAAAGGCAGTCTAATTGGCCCCTATTATGTACCACAGTTGAAGCATGGTTTGTAAATGTGACCAAGTACGTTGTTATGGAGCGTCCTGATACAAAGCCACGCTGTTCATTTATTAAAATGTCCTTAGCACTAACAGAAAGCAGGGAATGCAATATAGGTTCAAACACTTTCGACCCAGAGCAGAAGATAGATATAGCCTGGTAGTTAGCAACTACACTTCTAGCACTCAATTTGTGCAATGGCATCAGCAAAGTTCTGCAAAGGCAGTTTTCGAGACAACATCGCCATTTTCATCAACAAGCCACACATCTTCGCCACTCTGAACTTGTTCATCAACATGAGCTGTTCCACCTGCGAAGGACTAGTCAGCGTTTTCAAGAAAATAGTAGAAGCAAACGTAGTCGCCAAGGAAAACGTTAAAGCTGTACTTCACGCTATCGGAACGGATGCTGCGTTTCTGTGCTTCCAGAGTGGAAGAAACAATTAAAAGAGGGTGGAACTTGTCTGGCGCAACCAGATTAACGTTGCTACACATCACGGAATCAGTATTAAGATTCTTAAGGCAAAGATATGGAACTTTTCCACAGCCATTGCCAATGGAGTTTAGTTGCTGCACGGAATTAAGAGATAAAGTCAAGCAAGGAGCGGCATCTTGCAAGAAATGTAAAAAAAAAAAATTCTGGACGACAGTAATATTGCTCCGTGAAATTCCAGGTACTTTAACGTCTCCAATAATAAGCGCTATGTGGGTATTATGCGAAATTATAGCGGTTTCAATTGATTCCAGGATAAGGCCAAATGCAGCAGGAGTTACGTCAAGTGCTACGTAGAATGCACCAGGCAACAGCCTTTCACCACCTGTACCGCACATGTTTATCCAAACAGCCTCATGATCACACTCAAGATCCAAGCGACGGACACTTTCTATCGCGCTATTAACAGCGATAAGGACGCCACTACTTTACCGCTTCAAGGAGGAATGATGTCGATGAATACGAATTACGTTATAATACGGAGCAAAATACAAAGTAGATGCTATTTCACGTAAAAGTCAGGTTTCACTTAAATCTTTTAGAGAAGGAGCAGAACAAACAATATCCGAAAAAATAAAGCTCGTTCACTTTGGTGCGTAGAGCTCGAACAACTTGTTAGAAGATCCATACGCCTGCTGCATCACTGATACGTCACTGATGTGGCATAAACTTTATCGTATATGACTGTCAAAGTCAGCGATATCTTTCTTATGTGACTCAATCTGCTGTCTATATTCATGTCATCACAAGATTCACGGCAAACCTTACGGCGCAGTTTGATTAGGCAACACTCTTTTGTCGGCGGCAACAGTCAAGAATTAAAGAAAAAAGATATTTGCTATACAGTCGGTCCAAATCGGGACCAAGACAGGAATGGGAAAATAATGAACACTGAACATAAAATAAATAGGCAACAAGAACAATAAGTAACAAGAAAAAAAAGAAAACAATCGATTTATCCACCAGTTGCAAACATTCAGACCAAAGAGCTGGAACTGTTCGTGAGTGCTTGCGTTTGCACTGTATGTTAAAACACAATTCCACTCACGCGCTGTTGAAAGAAAAAGAAAGTATTTGTAACAATCATTTTAAGATGTTCTTTCTTAACGTGTATGTTATGTTGAACGTGTATATTATGTTTATTACATGCTATTCGAGATTTTATTTCATTTATGTCCATACGCTGATTTTATACGACTAGCTCGTTAATCGTAAAATTGAATTTCTGTGTTTTCCATCCGTAGTCGTGCCTTGCGCCGTACCGATAACAGGATAGCAGTGACAATACCGCGAAATCAGATATCACGTTATCACGTTCGTAACATCCCGCTGCTTGCACCCGCGCGCACGCCGATGAGACGTAGACCTCACGTGACCTCGTTAAACCCACTCCGCGCACTTGCTGCTGTCGCCTGCGCCAAGCAACGCCAAACAATCAGGCGCGTCTCTCTCCTCCTCCCACACGTGCTCTTTCTTCGCTCTTATACTCTCCTCCTCCTTACTCTCGTTACCCTCTCCAACTTTCGCCCTCTAATGTTTATCATGCATGCAAGAACGCCGGCCGTACAACTATGCAAAATGCGCGGAGTAGGTAAAGAAATCTATCTCTTAAATATAGAAGTGACTAATCTGACAGAAAATAGAAGTAGAAAAAGAAAAATAGAAGTTCGTTTGCAATTACCTAAAGAAACCCGTAATACCCGTACTCCAGCAGACGCGTATAGTGGGGAGGGGAAAAATGAGAAATTAGCGAAAGCAGCGGCGTGGTCCTCTTGTAGCCATAACTCTACTGACGCGAAGGAATGTCGTAACCTAACTCGGGTGCAATTGGTTAACCGCGGCCGGTGGCGGGCAGACGAGATCCACGCTTAATTGCGACAACATTTCTTCCCGTACTGCTGCTCAATTTTATAAATCTGGCTATTTGGCTTCTACGATGTGTGTAAACGTATCGTATAGACTACAGGACCTTTGTCAGATTAATCACATCCACAGTCAGCCAATGAAACTATGTGGAACTATGTTTTATAAATTAATTCTGAATGCAGCAAAATCTTTTTTTTTTTTGCGTACTTGCACCCGCTTTCCTGACTGTGGCTAGTTATCGGATATCGAAGCTGCGTCACTTTAAGAGGAGATTAAAAAAAAAGAGAGGTTTCGTCGATAGTTTTGCTCGAACCAATAACCCCGCGGCTGTGACGCTATCGTTTCGCCAGTACTCAACAAATGCTTTATATTATTTTATTTGTGGCACTTTACTACCACCCCTCCCCCCCAATGCTTACGGTATTCATAATGATAATCGCGTGATATGATCTACGGTCGGACGTTGTCGGCAGATTAAACATGATTAAAGTTTTCTCCCGTCTACTGGTGCAAGTGCTCATTTGCTGCATTATTTGCTTCCAGAACACTCCCAAATGTTTCCACCTTGAGGTGTTTTTCTTTTTGAGATTGGGGAAGTGATGGTAGTCTGAAGGAGCCAGGTCGAGTGAACATGGTGGATGGGGCCCATCACCGGAAAGCCTAAAGAGGTAAACTTCATCGTTGTGTGATCTGCATGGTGTGACGAAGCATTGTCACGCAAAATGATGTTTGGCGAGTTTCACTCGACATTTTAATGGGACGATGTTAAGGCCCCCGTGTCGCAGAAAATCCGGCATCGGTGTCGATGTTGGCGTCAATGTCCATATTCACGCAGGCTCTCCGCGTTGCGCAGAGGCGTTACTGAACTAAGTGAATTTCTCGAAGTAAAAGATGTCAGAAAATTCATAAAGTACGACTTACACGCAACCTACAGACATGATGGCGCCAGACTGTAGTTTTAGTGTACGCGAAAACATATTTCTGTTAGGCGGAAACTCAAACACAAACCTCTTTTTCAGCTGCCGTTTGAGGTCTCTCTTACGGTTACATAAGCTGCAGTTGCCGGGAAGCGTGAGAAGAAGTCAGGTATCACTGAATGCTTTCGGGGTTCCACACTTAAAGAGACAGCTTAAGCGTCCTCCAAATTTTTCCTTAGTGTTCTGCCTCAGCTTGCTCAATAAAACACAGTTATATTGTGCGTTGTTTGTGGAACCCTGTTGAAGGTAGCCCGCTAACAGAAATTCATTCATATCCCCGAACACAGTTGCCGTTTTTGCTTATGCACCCACCTTTACACACGAAACTTGTTTGGCCCGGGGAAACAACTGTGCCTCCATTACTTAGACTGTTCCTTTGTCTGCGGATCATAGCAGCAGATTCGTATCTCATCACCAGTTACCAGCCTGTGCAGAAAATTTTACTAAATGTTTAAAATATGTTTCAAATCATTCACTAATGTTGCTGCACGTTTCTTTTTTTGTTCAACTGTGAATAGCTTTTCGATCCACTTTGCTGCAAGCTTTCTCAGTCCTCCTGGATAATGGCACCAACTCTATCACGGGATATTCCCCGATGCGTAGCAACACTTTTTTTTATATTCCACATCACGTCATTCCATGAAATGACATGGAAAATCAAACATGATCATGACAAATCATGTCATTCCATGACATGATATGTCGCTGATTATGTTTGATATCCATGACGATTTGTCATGATCATGTTTGATATTCCATATCATGTCATGAAAGGACAGGGTTTGTCATGACGATATCATATCCTTCGTCATATGATAGCATGTCATTTCGCGACACGATATGCCCGTGGTCATGTCATGGGGGGCTATCATGTTTGCAGGCGCATATACAAAAATAGACCTTCTGCTGGGTCTCTTGCTTTCAACACCGACATGGCGAGTTTTAACATCGACGACCCAACGTTTAACGGCAGCATATGGAGGGACACTGTCGCAACAAATCTGCATCATTTCATCATGGAACGACTTCGCACGTTTTCCTTAGAGAAATAGGAACCTGCTCATGGTCCTACGCTCAACCACAGTGAGCTTCTCTGAAGGTGCTGCCATTTTTATTAGAAACTTGAAAACGTACATTAATATTGATATAGAAGATCAGATAAGCTAAAAAACATGGGTACTGGCTAGTATTTGTGACGTTGAATTTAATCAAATCAGCCAATAGACTCTACAGCTTGCAGGTACCCAGCTCGATTTCTTTTTAGGTAAGGCTTAACGCTCATCAGCATCCCTTCGTAAAACACGATTTGCTGGTCCCTTTTCTGCGTTAAACTGGTAAAAACTTTCCGTCAGTGCAAACCACTGCCGCGGGCCGGACGAAGCTCTCCACCGTCGCCGACGCTGGAGGCAACGACGCGGGACACCCGACGTCCAAGGCGGCCGGCGGCGGCATCCGGGAATCGGCGACAGATCGTACAGGTCGTACAGATCGAGGCAGCCGGCGACCGCTGACGGCTCACGCGCGTCCCCGCCCTACACGCCGGCGCGAAACACGCCGCCTCACCCCGGCCTCGGGTACCAGCTGTGGGACGACGTGGTGGCCAGACGCGAAGAAGAAAAGGCGGAGGTCAGTGGCTTTGGTGCCGCACGGTCACCGATAATCCGTCGGCTCGCCGGTGAGAGCGCACCCGCATACGGGCACTGAAAGATCGTGACGAAGTTCGGCACAACTGCATCTTAAAGAAAATGTAATGTAATGAGGGGGGCATGTAATGCATGTAGTGCAGTACATGCCCCCTGTATGTAATGGGCATGTAATGAGGAGGGAATGTAATCGATGGTCATTAAGGGTTACGAACTGGATTCCAAGAGAAGGGAAGCGTAGCAGGGGGCGGCAGAAAGTTACGTGGACGGATGAGATTAAGAAGTTTGCAGGGACAACATGGCCACAAATAGCACATGACCGGGGTAGTTGGAGAAGTGTGGGAGAGGCCTTTGCCCTGCAGTGGGCGTAGCCAGACTGATGATGATGAATGATAAATACAGATTTGATGGACCCAAAAACGCCATTCTTACGGTAAGCACCACTGTTATAAGACAGGAAAGAAAAGGGGGGGGGGGAGGAAAGAAACGTGAAATGTAAAGCAGAGAAACGCCGACCAAAAATGAAGAAGGTTTAAAATGAAAAGGCTTACTTATGCCGTTAAAAAATTTTATCAAAACTCAAGGCGGGTTTATCCGCCCCCTAACCCCAAACTCGACAGGGCCCAAGCGGTAGACTGGCGGCAGCTACAAACTGACTGACTGACCTTCCCCAACCCCGTCCATCTCAGGAGGATATATCCGGACGTCTACTCAGATGATAACTGCAAGCTATGCAGCAGGGCTCACGCCACTCTGAGACACATTCTCTGGGAATGTGACGTTATATGCGAAGAAAATGCAGTTTCCCCAGATGAAGCTGCGGCGCGATGGACGGCCGCGTTGCGCAGCTCAAACCTCGAAAATCAACTATGGGCCATCCAGCAAGCCCGTGAGGCGGCGAGGAGACAGGATCTCTGGACCTCCTCGGGGGCGGCCTAGGCCCAGGCCACGAATTTGCCGGATTGTTAATAAAGTTGTTACCACCACCACCACTTATGCCGCCTCTCGACCAGACGAAGTATCGTCGAACCATCGATTTCGAGAAAAAAGAAGAAGCGAGAACAAACTTACCGGGTGGAGCCACCTTGACGTTTCCAGTGACGGCCGCGGATTCTCAATGGGGTCTGATTGGAGGTTTATAGTGAAGTACTTATCTGGAGAAAGGAATCATAATTGATTTCGTAACTAAGCTATGACTCAATCTGGTGACACTTGTAGGCTTTCCTTGCGCGAAAACAGTCCGAATCTGCGAAACAGAAAAAAAAAGTAACTTAAGGAGGATTAGCTGAGCAAGTTGGCGTTCCATTCTTGAAGCGGACGGCGCAAGAAACGCAACACGAAGGAAACGAGGACAGCGCTTGTACCGTCTTCCTTTTCTTAGTATTAAGTATTTTTATCAGGTTCATTTCAAGATAAATACACTGTAACTTGTGAAGTTAGACTTACATCATGGGCGCGGCGCTTAATGCTCGAAGTTCAGGGTAGAGACGCTTGACCTTTATTTTCACCGTCAATGACTGAAGGAATTCCGATCAAATGCAATTGGTGCAGCTTCTGGGGTAACCTGTTCTTACTTGATTTAATTCCAAGTGTAGTAGCATGACGAGGACAATCACGTGAAAAACAAACAAAAGTAAACTTAACATTGCCGCGTCTACAAGCTGCAATCATTTTGTTTGCAGCATACTGAGAAATCTACCCAATTGGCGCTATTTCAAGAGAGCTTTATGTTGGCCCAGGCTGTTATATGTGCAAAGCACAAAAGTGAAATAAAGAAGACCGCATCGAAATACTTGAATATGAAGAGGAAGACGGAATAACAGGAGAGCAGCGTATTTCAGCGGCGCTTCTCGAGTTACGCAGTCAAGTAGAGGAAGATTCAGAAGCCGGCGGCTCTGCATAATTAGGCTATTTATCGCTGTCGCACATTGTTGCTTTTGGTGAACACACTAAATTTGTTTTGTTTTTCACAACGGACAGAAACATTGCCGCGTCAGCAACGAAGTTCCATCAATTTGCATGCTCGCAACAAAGCGCTTCCAAATTACAGCCGCGCAGAAACTGCGCGCAAGATTCTTTTTATTGTCGTCGGTAGTGACCGTATTTTTTTTTCCCGCAGCGCTCTCAGCAATCAGAGGCTCAGCCTACGTGCGACCTGGGGCTCCATGATTCCAGCGAGGAAAATTGTGCCAATAAGTCTTTCGTTCGATGTAAGTGCTGCGGTGTGTTGGCCCTGCGCACAATGTGTTGAGTGCGCCAATGTTCTCCTTTCAAAGGGTATAGCGACGTCGATAAAGTGTCATCGTCAACAAAAACAAAACAAACAAGCGAAAGAAGGAAAAAAAAGGAAAATTAGGCACAGAAAGATGGTGGCACCCGCACAAGGGCAGTATACGAATACAGAAACCCGAGGGATTTGCAATCTGCCACAACGGATTGTGAATCTCTTCTATCGAGAATCCCTCGGAATCCCGTGGATTGTGAATATTTTGCTCCTTAGTCTCAGCACACATCACGCTTCATTTTTCTCGTCACATCACGTCAACTCTCGTGACATCACGTCACAGCAAATCTTAGCCATGCTTTGTTTCTCTTTACTTGGGGGGGGGGGTAAGGGGGTAGCCGTGCCAAGCCAAGCATTCTAGTAACGTGGTTGAAGTCGACAGTAATACGGCTATCTGCGCCTTCAACTCGAGTCCCGTTAGGAACGCTTTCTGAGTGGCTTCGAGTCGCAGTAAGTTAATTATTCACTAAAGTAAGTAAGTTAAAGGATTTCAAGAATTTGTGTCTCGTTGAGCTCCGAAAAAATTATTATAGCTGTATTTCAGTCTGTCCAGCGCCTGTGTCATTGCGAGAAAAGCAAGATAGCCATATAAATATGACGCATTTGACACAGTACTAATAAAGGCAGCACTTGATTAGTAATTACAGTTGTTATTAGCTTAGTTTCCAGTGTTGCAGCGCGCAAGTAAGAAAAAAAAAGACTTACAATAGTAGGCTAGTGGTCTTAGTGCGCCGTCGGGACCACAGGGGTCAGAAATATTGACATCCAAGTGTTTAACGTGTGACTACGCACAACAGCAAGGATGTATACAACGTGGTTAGTCCGGCAGCACGCAAGTTATGAAGCGTATTTATTGACACCCCAATTCTTTGCATGGGGTCGGCACACGGTTGTGAGAAAAACGCCGTGGCAGCGCAGAAAAGGTAAAAAAAAAATGCGCTTGCTAACAACCCAGCACCTGCTCTGTGGTAACGTACAGCACTCAGAAAGTACAAAACTTACAAACATTCCAAGTGTTTGCAGTGCGGCAGCACTGCGCCCACGTACCTAAATTTGCTATTATAGCGCATATAGATTAAGCGTTGCACACATCGCACCGTTTCCCGCCCTGTATTTAATATTTCTTCCCACTGGTTTGCTTCTGGTTGGCAGTTGGCACCACTGTGGTGCGGGAGGTGTCGCCGTTCACCTCGTCCTTCGTCTGCATGAAGGCGCCCGTCGTCTTTGTGACCATCGTGGCGATAACGGTCGCCATCGTCGTCGCTGCAATTGTGTTATTTACCGGCACACTGGCGCACGGCACGACACGAGAGAGCAACTGCACCAGCCTCTCCTGCAGACGCTCCGAGTACGACATGGGCAGGCTGATCGACTCCTCGGTGGAGCCGTGCCGGGACTTCCACGGCCACGTCTTCCATCGCTGGGACGAAAGGACGGCAGAAGCGGTCGGAGGCTCCGTCGGTTTCCTTCGCAGCAGCGCCGCGGATTTTTCGGCACACGTTAACGTCACCCTGAGCAGCGCGAACGACGTCAAATCGACCTTCGCTGCCTTCCGCAGACTGGCCACATTCTACAGGTCGTGCGAGCGCTTCTTGAGCGCTACCGCCGTGTCATTGAGCGACGCGGTGAGGCCCTTCCGCGAGTACGGCGACGAGGTGCTCGGTCTGTCCACATTTCCGGACGTCTTGCGGCACGTCACAGAACTGTCGCTGACGCGTGGGATCCACACCGTGCTCGAGATACGCCTCTCCGCGTACCCCGACGCCGTCGTCCTGGGCCTTTTGCGCGGCCAGACTCTGCCGCAGAAGGCGGGCGTCGAGGACGCGTTGCCTCTGCGGGAATATTTGGAGGAACTGTTAGGCGCAGTCTCTAGCATGCACGCTGACCGCGTGTTCAACTTGACGGGAATCTTGGAAAGTGAGCGACGCTTGCAAGACTACGTGGCGCACGAAGGTCAGGAGGAGCGCCGAAGCGTAGCCGTCCTGAAGCAGCCGGCTGCAGGTGTGCGTCAAGCCGAGCGGCTCGAAATGCTAAACGCGCGCTGGCCGAACCGGTACAGACTCACCAGCCGTTCTTTGATATCCATCGACAGCGTGGACTTGATTCAGCGACTGCTTAGCTTCCTAAGAAGCCTCATCGACTACGGCCTTGTTTATCTGTACATACAGATATTGCTCGACGCATTCCGCTTCGACTACTTGCGCCGAGTCAGCTCCACCCACTCTGAACGCGTCGTGTCGTCTTGCCTGCGGGCGACCCGGCTCGTGATACGCGACGCCGGCAACGCCATTGCGGCCCAACTCTTTCCAAAGCGGCGCGCGGTCGATTGCGCCCTTCGCGTCATCTCGGCGGTGCTCAAGTCTCTCTCGCGCGAAGGCTCGTTCGCGTGGATGAGTGACCTGATGGGCAACGAGGCTCGCCGGACGCTCGGCGAAATCAGGATGCACGATTTCTCGGCCTCCTCGCGTAGCGAGTCGTTCGGTGAGCTTGACCTGAGAGCGCCGTCCGTAGTCGGCGAATTTCCCAGCCTGTTCGTTTACCCGAAGAGAAGACAGCAGTGGGGCGTGCTTGAAGACCCTCCGGCACCGTGGGAAGGCGACATCAATGACGCTTTTCTTTCGGGCAGTGATGTGCTGTACGAACGCCTGTCGAACAGCTTCGTCGTGCCAGCGTACCTGTTTCGAGAGCCCATACTGTACGCCGACGACGACGTCCCACCCGAATTCGCCCTGGGCAGACTTGGCGTGTTGCTTGCAAGAGCACTTCACTCGGCGTTGCCGGCCAATACCTCGGGCTTGTGGTCGTCGGAGGACAGGCTTGGTCTTTTGCGCTTCGAGCAGTGCATGGACGCTCAGGCTCGCTTGGCGCTCAATGTGAGCCTCGACCATAAAGAAGACGAAGTTCCCGAGATGTACGCGTAGGCGCAGGCTGCCAAAAGTGTGTTTGTGGCGCTCAAGGAGGCGTACAGTCGGCGCGGAAAGGCAACCGATCGGGACGCTGACTGGCTCTCGGCTCAGAAGACATTCTTCAGGCGATTCTGTCCTGTCATGCGGCGTGAAGGGCGAGCGACAGCACCTTGCTTCCGAAGTATTCTGCTTCCTCCCCTTGCTGAACATGCCGGAGTTTGCCAGGGCTTTTGGCTGCTCCCTACCGTCGGAAGTGTATAGCGGCAATTACTGTGATATGTGATGCCTACGTACTTTATGAGCTTAACTGAACGCTGTTTCGTGTTTAGCTTCCTTTTGTTCAAACTTGCCGTTGTGTTCCCTGTATTGAACATTGCTGCATTTAAGCTCTGAGTGAATTTGCTGTGCAGTAGCGTCGGACAACACACACATGCACTGTGGGGTATTACGTACACAAGAGCAAAACTTCCGCTCGAATGCTATGGCGGGATTGAAACTTGAGCACAATTTCAGGAAACTCGTATTGGGATCTGAGTTAAGACGCGCTTTCATAATTTTCTAGAGTAGTGAATGCCGCAGTTATGAGGCCGAGCTAGTTTATGGCTGCTTCCACGCTCGAGACATTCGTCGGAACCTAGTCGAATGTGTCAATGCTTACACTATGCTTTTACCATACGCCAACGTCAATACTGTGTTATCTGCCGCATGCCCTGCGGATGCCGTGGTTCGGGTGTTTGTTAGAAGTCAATGTTTAGCCAGGATTTTGGTGTCAGCAACAGGTGATATAGGTATCAGGGTGATATGTCGAGTGGCCGAGGCTGCGCAGAACACCTGTGTATTATCATGATGCACAGCGTTTTCATTTAGAACCGGGGCGAAAGCGTAATATTCAAGTCAACACGAGTTTAAGTTTACCCATTGAAAAGTTCGCAAGTTCGGCGTAGAACCTTGTTTAGAAGGGGCTCACCGGGAAGCTTGCCTCGGGGGGTTGAGGGAAGGGGAGGGGGGGTGCTGTAGTGGTGCTTTTACCGGAGCGGCACGCTTCAAGCCGTTATAGTGCAAGAATGTTTTTACTAGCAGAGCAGCCGACTGGGCCATCTCTTCGTGGTGGGGGTCGAAAAAATTTACACGTGGCGAGCTCATGTGATTTGAGGACTTCCGTCTGCAGCGCATTTGTTATGACGTTGCTCAGTAGGAGACCTTGTCGGCAATACTCGTACCTTTGCTTTTTGCATGACTTCAACCTTTTTTAAAATTTTCACAGTGATACGCTCGTTTGTCATTTACAGCTCGGATTGCACACCATCTTTGCCTATATTTATTTATACACTGCGCCGTTTTCTTTTTCTAAGTATGAAAGGATACGTGAACGCCAATGTTTCACTAGGTCGACTAATAGAACATGGTCTTGAAAATATCGCAGTGATTGCTCTTTGTCAGGAGATTAGTTAGTTGGCCAACATATCGCGACTGAACGCAGCAGCCCTCCTGACTATATATGATCGTCCGAGAAAAAAAACGGGCGGAGATACGTCATATCCCGCATTCACGTCACGTGTATTGAGGATGATATCCTTTACCTGCAAGTGTGCTTCTCCACACACTTCGTTTGACATAGCCAAGATGGCAGTTCTATGGCTTGAATAATTATCAAGGTGTAAACATGCGGGCCGGGTACATGATTCCCGCCAGACCCGTTCACCGCACCAGTTCAAGCGTTTCTTTTTTAAAAAAAAAAAACCCACGTGTTGCAGATTTTGCAGTGTTACTAGCGGAAACTCGGCCATATTGATTAGGGCAAGTTAGATGTGCGGGAAAGACTTGCTTACGGAACGTTGCGTATTTGTCATCGCATAGCCGTAAGCGACTGCGAGCGCTCGCTGTCGCTTCATTCCTCGGTTGTTTCGAGCCGGGCACGCACAGATGCTGCTGTTCTCACTTCCATCGCGGCCTGCGTGGTGCTCATCGATCGGAGACTGGCTGCTCGTCAGCTCTTCCCGCACACCTGCCATTGTGTGCTCGTGCGGCGGTCTGCCGCCGTCACTTACAAAGGCTGCCAGCTTCCCACCACGTCGGTCTCCCCGCCTGTGCTGTCCGCTCTCGTTTGTTTGAGCGCGGTGGTTTCTCGCGATGGCGCCGCCGTCTCCTTGTCTTAAAAAAAAGATACGAAGAAGGACGTTCCGGGGCGAAGTTTATCTCCTGCTCGCAGGAGAAGCGAATGCGCTGGTGCGGTTGGTATACACACGCCGACAGGAGACCGCGCTGTGCAGCGGTTTCCGCTGCGGTACTAGGGGAAAAAAAAAAAGATGAAGAGGAACGGCGAAGAAAATGCCTTTGTCCTGGCTTTAGCGCCTGTGTGTTTTTGTAGGTCCGTCGAATAACACCACACCGATTCGGTACTGAGAAACAAGCTATAGGATGCACAACGCTCAGGGAGTTAATTTCGAAGCAAAGTCGGAGGGGATTTCTCTTTAATTTATTATTTTCCCTAGAAAATCGGTTTATTGGAGGTCTATTTTACAGCTGAAAGAAAAGGCTTTTCAGTCTTTTTTAGCATTATTCAGCCTTTAATTTCTCCCACACCCAATAAAAAGTCCATATTGCACTAAAAAAAAAGAAAGCAACATCGAAAAAGAACGCTTCTTATTTATAGCTAACATTTGCAATAGACCAAGAATATATCGCCGTTACAATTTATTGTAATATATAGGTGCATATCTACCAAAGTTGGAATCTGTATCTACGGCGCTCTCTTTCCGGTTTACGGAACAAAACACCGAGAATTCCCCTTTGAATGCACCGGATATAGGAAAAGCCATTATACATAGAACACATTATGTGAAAGGAAGGACACGGGCTTGCATTCCCCAGAAAACTAGAGGCTCAGATGATTTCCTCAACGATGCACACCCCATGACACTATCTTGGCAACAAGGTACGTAGCGCCATGCCCCGAGTTATAAAACGGCAACAAGCAACTGACCACACGCGTCGAACGCTACTGGCAGTTCCGCCTTCCTGTTTGGGTTCACAATCTGTGTGACCTGGGTGACATTGACTCGCTGGTGTACTGCAAGTCATGAAGGAGGATTCACTGCACGGCACGACTCCACTTTTCTGCAACGACGACGTATAGTGACTTTAGTGTCAATGGCTTCAGACCGCTTCTTGTCTGCAGAGTCAAGCATGCAGTCGAGACACGCGATAAGGTTGTCGCATTTTTTTATTTATTCATTACTGTCAATCCCGTCAGGGATCGTAACAGAAAGGGCATTCAAAAAAGTACACTGACATACAAACATGACCATAATAATGGTTTAGAAATACACATTAATACACAGACAACGAGAAGAATCCGCACAAAGCAATATCGCGTGCAAGTATGGGGGCCGGTTATCCGCCGAGTCGGACGCCGTGAAATTTAGATGTTCGCAAGCAGAGGCTCCGGAAGATATAAAGTTTGGTCCGCAGAAACAGCCCGCCAAGTTTAGCGAGCAAGAAGGACAAGGGCAAGTCGCAGCGGTGCGCCAGTGCACAAACCCGTCCATTTGAAACGCTTTTAGTTTGCAGCTAATCTCAATTTTAAAAACAAATATTTCGTGGATATGCCCAAGAAACTGCTCGTGCACGTGCTTGCGACATAAAGGAAATTTCTTTTATTTACAAAAAAATAAGAAAGAAAAGAAAACGTTGCACTTACAAGAATTTTTGTGGAAAGTGGACTGAAAATCCACGAGACAAAATTTTGGTGATGCAGAATCACCGCTGCCTCGGTGCGTGCGAGGAAATGCGCTCCCTCTGGCAAATCCGGTTCTGTCAAGGGCAGTGCCAGGCACTTTGTTGCAGGGTGTCCCATACCTCGCGAATGTACGACCATACGTGGTGCACCGTCCGCTGACCCGCCGCAGGGAATTCATTGAACAGAACCCGCATCATTACTTCCCGGACTCTTCCCGAAGAACAGGGCCGCAGCAGTCTCGAGCGTCAGGTATACTACTCCCAAGTCTCCCTCCCTTTGGTCAAGGTGCGACGAACAAACAAGATTACTCCGGTAGTTCTCCCGCCCGAAGCGCTCGTTCCACGCGCACAGCTCGGCGATCCCAAGGGTGCAGTAGGTCGCGTGGGTTCGGCCACCGCATCGTGACCCCTCTGTTCGCACAGGCTTTTTCCTTGAAGCGAGAAATGGCGCTGCGTGCCCGCGGTGAGGTTGTCGTACCTGCCCCTTCCTAATCTGGGTTTACGGCTTGGTACAACTCTCCGTCCCGCCTTTGTCCCCGACTTTGTGTCTTTCTTCTGCTTTCCCGTCTTGCTGAGCCCTGGCGCGCACGCGTTACCTCCGTTGTGGTGAAGAGAGAGAGAGAGAGAGGGTGCCTAGAAAGGCAAGGAGGTTAACCAGAGGTGGTTCCGTCTGGCTAGCCTGAATGGCGGGAAGGAGTAAGGAGACAGAAAGGGAAACAGAGAGGATGGTGGCGAGAGAGTAATAGAGACGAGTAAAAACAAACCGCGTACACTATAGAGCGGTACGAGGCGGAGCTCCGAAAGTCTACCGTTGTGGTAGAGTATTGCGTTGCTGTCAACGGGCTGCCTTTGTAGAATCTTTGTCGAGGTGCTGGGCATGCTTGTTACCAAGTGGCTTTCTTGCACGTATCTGACCGAGCCATATCTGGAAGCTGGAGCATGGCATAAGGAAATCCGTTTCCAGGTATGACGTAGGTATGGTGCTGCAGCACGGAAGAATCTGTGAAGTATGCGCGTAGTGATGGTAAAAATAGAGCCGCGTCCCTCCAGTCACCACTTGCACTTTAGAGTGAGGTAAAACATCACAACAAAGAGATAAAGAGAGAGGGAGAGAGAGAGAGACTCTATATTGAAAACTGTGGAGGTTTGCCGGGTAGCATGCCTAGCATGTTACGCCAGAGGAATCTGGAGAAGCACGAAATGTTACACACAGGACACACGACAATTAATTAACATACGCATAAAACGAAAATAACACAACGTGTACAATAGAAGTATATTGCTGACACCAGTGTCTCCCAGAAAAGTGAAAAGCGCCTTTGTAGCGCGGGACGCACAGGCGGCACTAGTCCATTGTACAAGTCGGCTTTGTAGTTCAAGGTGTGAACGTTTAGGTAAATTTAGTGCAATTCTTAGGACGGTCATTTAGAGTACAAAGACGTTGCTAAATTTGAAATTGGAGGTTAAGTGTACTATGCCCTCTCGTAAATTGCAGGTAGGACACACGGGCCGTCCTACTCCTCTAATTTTACTGAAGAAGTGTTTTGTATAGGTAACAATTAAACGAATATGGTACAGACATGCACAATCACACCTGTGAAGTCCGCAGGGCGTGTGAAAATCACCCGTTGGGTGGTATGTGCGAATAGGTGTTTACTGCTAAATATATCAAACAGTGCACCACACTAAAGACGCTGTAGCTGAACTGTCTCTCTTAGAAAAGTAATCAATATTTGTACGGATGAGTTGCTGCTATGAGGAATCACTACAGATACGTACCGTGCGAATAATCTGTTGGCCTTTTAGATATTCTCTTCATGAGGTCGCTGCTATGTGGAGCAGATAGGCAGGTGCATAAATATATGATTGATGAGAAGAAGAAGGATGTCAAAAAGGTCGGAAGACACTTGGGCGAGATCATTGCGTGAAATGTGGCTTCTGGCCATTTTTCTATAACACTGTGATCTGTTCAGGCACGGTAAGGTCAGCTGACGCAAGACAAGTGTAATTGGAGATTGCTCGGAGACGCTCTCGTCCTGCAGTGGACATAAAAGGTGCCGCTGTTGATTATGATGATGCAAGCGAAAGCACACCATATATTCAAGAAATTCAGATTGCGTCAGCTGTTCCTCTGTCGCGCTATCCGTAAAGGAGGTGGACCTTTTGAAAGGCACGTGAATAGCGCCCATGCCAGCACTTCAGTATTTCAGTGCGAGATCTCTATTAGCCTGCGAATCTGTATATCGCCTCTGTCTGTGTTCGCCTGTTCGCCTGTTCATAGGCGCGTTTCGCGCGCACAACCTCTTCTTCCTTTTCTTCTTCTTTCCAAACATACGGTTGCGTGCGTGTGTGGGAAATAAATATGGAAAGTGAATTGGAATCGTGGTAGGGAAACGTCTAACGAAGAGATTCGTCATGCCAAGCGCAGCGAACAACAACGAGCTCAGCGACAGAGGCAGCGGTAGTAGACCGACGAAGATGTGGCCAAGCGATGGCGACTGATACTTATTACGCTCACATAATTCTTTTTTATGTAATACTTAGATAATTGATTATTCATATCTGTAACAGTAGACTCTTCAAATCCCATTTTAAAGATACTTATTTCATTTCACCCTAATTTACTAAAAAAATTATAACAGTTTTTTCACCGCCCGATGCACGGCCGATACCCTAAACTGGGTTGCGCCATTTCACTAGGGAACAAGAACAAGAGCAATTCATGGCGTTGACGCGTGCCAACGAAACTTCCGAAGAACGAAAGAAGCAATTGGAGAATGGCAGATTGCACAATCAGTCCAAGCGTGGTGCTGAAACAGGTGACCAGCAACAAGCCCAACTAGCTGCTGACGTTGCGTACCAGCATCGCAAGGCCGAGGACCGTCTGTCTTTGGCAACAGCTGCGACGGCAATCTTCGAGCGGAACGTCATCGACAAACTGTTCGACTTTGCGTGTTATGGGTGCGACAGATGGCGGCACAAGAAGGACTTGGAATTCATCACGGCCCCCATGTACACGATCTTGGCTATAGCCTTTCCCGACGTTGAAAAATACTCTTCGTTTAAAGTGTGTAGAACGTGTAAGTTTTCGCTCGCCAAAACTAAAGTGCCTTTGTACTCTGTGAGCATTGGGTGTGAGCAATCCGCCCAAGCCTGCCCGCCTACGCTGCTCAACTTCATAGCGGAGCGCATGATTGCGCCTCGCATACCCTTCATGCATGTGCGAGTGCTGCTCTACAACACTGACCAGTACGGCACGAAACCAAAAAAAGGTCTTTTTGCAAGTCTGCAACCCTCCTCCTCCTTCTGTGTCCACCGAGAAACCATGCATGCAGCATGCAACCCAGTGTGCAGGACTATGGGCATAATGTGTGCATGAAAACAACAGTTTAACAACGACATCGCGACTCCAAATGATTTAATTAGCAACCGGTCAAACAACGGCCTAGCATTGCCTAATGTTTGGTGATAAAACGTCTAATTTGGTCCAAGAAAGTGTGCTTTCGCACGATATTCCGTGGTTGGCGCAGCCAAACCATTTGTAATTTTGTTATGTCTGCTTTTTTTTGCACATGAGCGAGTCAGTGAGGATTTTTCTCTAACTATTTCTACGTGTAGATAAAGTGTTTCGGTTGCAAGGGGCACCATTGTCTGATCATTTTCTTTGTATTCTTGCTTGGTGCCGAAGAGGGAACGCCCACGTTTTTGCTCGACCCAAAGGCGGTCATTGATCGGTCTGCAATTTTCAGGGGCGAAGCATATGTAACTGGGACGCCAGATACCAAGTAACATAACGGATAACGTGGCACCGAACGCTGAAGCCTATAACACTCGTGCAAATTTTTATAACGTTGGAGCTAGGTTAAGAAATAACGAAAATTAATCAAAGATAGTAAAAATAACTAAATTGTGGTGTTTTACGTCCCTAAACTGCGCAGTGGGTTATGTGAGCCACCGTAGTGAAGCACTACGGCTTAATTTCGACCACCTGGGATTTGTTAACATGCACCCAATGCACGTTACACGAGTGTTTGTGCCTTCCACCCCCATAGGAATGCAGCCGCCATGGTCGCGATCGAACCCACAACGTCATGCGTGACAGCGCAATGTCATACACACTGAGCTACTGCAGCAGTTTGCCAGAACATTTAAGCCCACGCAGTTCTTGCCGTTATGTATATTAATGCGCGCCACTTGCATAAAAAATTACGTGAAGATGTACACCATTATAATGGTACATTCGGCTAGTAGAAATTGAGCACTCGGAACACATTCACTTGGGAGCGCGGTCCTCAGGCTCAGAGCGCTCGGATGCGCTTTCATCGTTGAGCTTGGAGCGTGACCGTGATCCGATGGAATCTCGATTACGGGGCTAATCCGCTTACGCTGGAAGAAGCTGACCGTTCGGCTGGGTCAGGGTTTCTCTGGATTCAATCTCGAGCGAGCACCACATCGCTGGAAACCGAGTTGAAGCTCTGCAGGAATCACTCGAGGGCAGCATAACGTTGCCGTGTTTTGGACGCACACGCTGCCGCCGTGGTAGAGAATTAAGCCTGCGAGAGCGGGCGTTAACGCGGAATGAGCCCTAACGGCGAGCTCGTTTCGAAGAGCACGCTGCTGTGAAGTGCGAGTACAATGAGAGTGAAAATTCTTATTTGTTTGGCCAGGGCTGGAAAGTGGCGAATAATGCTTAAGGAAAACGAATTTTGCAAGCGTGGGGAGTGCAGCGAAGAAGCGAGTACAAGAAAACGCAGGAACGAGGCAAAGATAAAAGAGCGAAGAGGACGCGATATGCTTTACTAAAAGTATTCCGCTGAAATAAGAAAGCTGCAGATTGTGCCACTTAACCGAATGATATGAACGGACTTTATTTCACATAAAGTTTGCACAAACTTACGCTGGTGTTTTGAAAAAGAAGAAAAAAAAAACATTTCTCGTAGGCAACTTGACTAGCCCAAAGTCCCATATGGAGCAGTAAATATGGAGACGCTGAATCTGGAGGACTAGATTTAGAGATCTAGAGACGCCGAATCTAGAGAACAAACTCGTATCTTAGCAACGCTGCACAGATTTCCACAGCGGGAACGCCGCAGTTTGACCAGCAACTGGTTCCGAGGCTTAGGCCAGCGTAGAACGTTACCAGACTAAGGCCAATACCCTGTATATACAAATACAGACACTCCCAAAGCTTAGAATTTTCGTCCCTTTTGCAAAGCATGGACGATAGCGTCGACTTTCTTTCTTGACAATGCGTCACAAAACATAGAGCTCAACCGTAAAGCGTGCTCTGCCGCACTAGTATTGCTGATGCGGCGAAGCTTATTATAAGTTGCGAGAGCACATCGCGAACTTTTTCTGATTTTGTGCTGGAAAGCTAACTGAACTGGAGGGGTCAGCACATTACCTTTAATTTTGCTGTTGTAGAATTTTTCTCCCATTATCATGTAAGTTAGCAGTTAAGTAGCCAGCATTGCCCATTGACTTGGAACTTCATGAGAACATGCGTGTTCTTAGCGCCTATAAAGAACCAGTCGTTTCGATGAAACGAAACGAATGGTTGGTTGCATTTTCCCGTCACTTAAACAGGCCATATTGCTGGGCGTTAGCTAACTTACGCTAAAATAATTCGCATTCGTTGCATCGAAAAGAAAAGGAAAAGCAGGGTGTTTTGGCAATACATGTTATTTCCCCATCTGCCCATCTTTATAGAAAAACATAAGCACACAGTATATTTACCGGCATTATCGTATATTGGCTTCCTTATGCCACCCAGAGTATTTAAAACATGAATCAAACAAGAGGTTAAAGAATAAACCACGTTTTAGCATTGAAAGTCAGCAGGACTGGTTACAAGCGGGGCGTTGTCTCAGTGCATACTCATTCTCGTTCTGCCTCTCCACTGGCAGTTTTCACAGTCGTCACCGTCTATGGGGAACCAGCGCTGGAGTTTTCATGACACCTACAGCGCCGCCCTGGCGGTCAGAACGTTCACAACTCAGCCGCTCCCGCGGACGAAAATTGCTACTGGTAGTGGCGTTGCGTGCGCTGAAAGTCGAAGGAAAACAAAAGGACGCCGACAATACTGTTGCGTATACAAGTGCCGCAACTACGTCGGGATGAGGGAGGATGTATCCTTCTGCGTTTTTCCATCTAAACCCTACGAACAAGAACGGAGGCGGCGTTGGATCCAAGCAGTCAGGCGAGCGGAGTAAGTTCCTGTCTTGTCGCCCTGTCGAGCTGTGTCGGGCTGGTTTCTAAATCGAATTTCGCGTGTGTGCTTGGTTTATTCGATAGTGAACACGGTCAGCCGTGGCAGCCATTACCAAACAGCAGAATGTGCAGTCGGCATTTCGTCGGAAACAAAATGAGCAATAGCATGCACCATCCGGCATTTATGTATCAACCATTTTGCCTTCGCAATACCACCGCCGAGCCCCTTCCAATGCCACCGCACGAAGCGAACGATACGAAAAGTAAATATTATCCATTCATTGCCAAGAATTACGTGGGAGGGAAGCTGCCTTGTAATACGAGTTGTGTGCGCATACTGCCGGCGCACGCGCGACTAAGCCACCTGTGTGTTATTTAAAATGCGCATGCGGATGAGGACTCGGCGCTGAGATGCATCCGGTAAATTTATGTAATTAGTGCCAAATGTAGCCAGCGTTGTTACGGATCCAGCAACGGAGCACTCAAACCCTTGCTTGCGCGAGTCAGCTGATGCGATAAAGCTTTCTTCTCCATTGACTACTGTGGCGAAGTAACATCTGAATTTTTTATGTCTAGCCAGAGAAATATGGAAAGTCTTCAGGCCAACTAATACTTCCGAAACCATAGCGCAGCACGACCGGAGCCATAGCTGCTAGATTTGCGAGGCAAGCTGCCCCGCACGCATGGCAACGGCACACACGCAACCATTAAAGAAACACACGTGCTCGCCGCGACACACTGTGAAAAATATATAAAGCTTCTTTCGTCATTTCTTCACTTGATGGCGCTAGCTTCTTTACGAAAACTGTCCACTTGAAGCGGCGCGAAAACTGAAACATACGAACTATAATACGGCCGCGCACGTGTGTGTCATCTGGTCGAGCGGCTGGGATATGCCGCGTTTCGTCGCCAGGGTGGCGTGCAACGCACTCTTTTCGACGCGGCGCCTATCCAGAGCTGGTTCCCCATAGCAGGTTCACGAGTTTTCGACCACAAATGGTTCTGTTTTTGGGTGAAAGCTGCTTCAATGTACTCGATTGGAGTCGCAATTCACTGTTCCACTTTAATAAACGAAGTTCAGACTACACTGACTTGCTGCTGCTAACCACAAACTTCAAAGCTCGTATTCATTTTAAGCGCATTCCCTTTGTAGTTGTTGGTGAACTCTTCGTAAATTTCCTGGGAGGCTTCAGAGTAAAAGAAAAAAAAAAGATAGTTCGAGCAAAGTTCTCGGGTGAGAAGAAGCGCTCGAGCTATTCATAAAAAAGGTGCATCACCAGTACGCGATTACGCCATTCGCGGATGCAGGTGGAGCAGTTAAAGCACGCTCATCTCCCCGTGGCCGCCCCCGCCCCCCACCCCTCACCACCACTTTGTTTTGTGGCACTGAAAACAAGGCTGCGGTAGGCTGCGTGCCCTGAGCAACAAGTGCACTCCACGTTCGTTACATGATGATGCGTTGAGATTAATTGGACGGGACCTTTCTCAGCGCGCGGTCGCATCCTTACTGGTTCGGCATGCGAAATCAACCCTGCGTTGAAGTTCCGTTGCAAGTTAAAGAGCCCCAGGTGCTCGGGTTGTTTAATCCGGGCCCTCCATTACGACCTCTCTCACAGCTCTCGGTTGCCCTCCACTCACGGTACGTAAAAAACCGGACCAATCGATCAGCGCGACGAAAAACGCTGCCACCGTTAAGGCGCAGTTGCTCGCTTGCGCTGATGAAATTACGCAGCAGGCAAGAGCTTGGCTCATGTGCACAGCAAAAAACGAGTTCGAGTAAAGCGAGCCGCGGATTGCTTTTCTGCACTTACTGCCACTGCCGCGTGAACGATAATGCAAAGAGTAATGACTGTGTTTATTCTGTTTCTTTAGAAGTATTCAGGGCGCGTACTTTCGGCGTTCAGTTCGTGGGTGAAAATTGTTTTGTATTTACTTTAGACTGGAGCAGTCAATTTGCGTCCATTATTCTTGTCACAGTAATAAATTAACGAACGTGTTCGATAGAGATACGAGAAATTTGTTAGTGTAACTTTATAAAATGTATGTATTGGGTAGAAGAATGAGGTGAACCATTACAGTGAAGGCTTCAGCTATAGTCATCGTCAAAGCGCTCCTAACCACCATCGACTACCTGGCAGACGGCAGAGCCGGTTTTTCAATTTGCCCTGGCGTTTATTGGTCTGCTTCAGCATGTCGCGATCTCTCCGTTCGCACGGTCTGTTTTCACGTAGGACGTTGCTTGATAGCATCTGAAATTGGGGTTGTTGGTTGATCGTTCTGAATTTAGAACAGATCAGCACGGAGAACACGTCCCCTTCTGTCCCTGTCCCCGGGTTGAGCTGTTATAAATCAAGGGGCGATGCTGTCAGATTGCTTCACAAAAGCTTTCATTTTGTTTTTGTTACGACGAAGACTCGCCTTAAGGCATAATGTTTGATGTGTATTTATGTGTGCTGCAAAGCCTGCGTTGCGTATGAACCAGATTTTGCAATTTTATAGAATAACAGGCACCACAATATACTCCGAGAAATCTGGTTCATACAAATGCAGCATGGATGGAGTCTAGATGGTGTTCTACTGACCGATCACTACTTTGACTAATTTCTGCCGAGTTCACGAAAATTTGGTAATGCTTGTCGCACTGGAGCTCACATTAGTGTACACTTGCACTTGCGATATAGCTTCTGACCCAGCAATGCAACTGCACCAAATGATGTTGAGTTCTTAAAGAGAGAGATCGAGAGAAAGAAACGCTGCTACCGTATTTGTAGAAGCCACACACTCCAGCCGTGCACTAGAAGGAGCCGCATCTCCCTTTGGACTCACCACTTTCACGCTACTGCTCGTCAGGAACATTCTCAGAAAGCGGGCTCGCTGACACAGCCCTGGTGACACGAAGGCCTCTCCATCATGTGGTGCCATATAGTAACTGCACACGGTGTTACCGGCACGCGATGGCTCCTTGGTTGCAGCGGAAACTGGTGCTAATGAGCATGCTTGCTGGTAACATTTTAACATTACAACCACCCAGAACGAAGTGTTCCGTCCTGTGGTGCACTTTATTTTCTGCTAGACCAGGCTTGCTATCATGGCAATGTAGGTACTTCGGGCGGCAAGATTTTAAGCTCCACCGCAAAGAAGAATTTCTTGAAAAGCAAGCTTTGGCGTAGCTGCGAGAACAAGTTAAATTTTTAGGGGCCAATGATTTCCTGCCAAAAATAAAACGGCGCTGTGCGCCCTTTTATAAAGCAGACAATGGCCACACGTCTCAGTTTTAGGCCGTGCACGCAAACTGCAAGAAAATATATTTCTTTTGTTGCTACGTTTCGTAATAGTTAATGCCTTCGTCCGCGCATTCATAACCATACCTCACGCGAGGCGCGCACGCTATTAAGCCTTTGGATACCGTTTTTTTCAAGCCACGATATAGGATAAACGCACGCAATCGTTTTTTCTTCTTGCTTCCTTTTGAAATGCAGACGAAGCAAATAATGAAAAGCGAAGAAACAAGCGCGATGCACGCAAAGGCGCGTGCGCACATTGTCGTCGAAAACGCGTCGATTTCTCAGTCTCGTGTTGCTTAGGTAGCCACTAGCAACGAGCCCTGCCTTCATAACAACACGCCACGTCGCGCTGCCGTTTTAACGAGCCGCAGGAATTATGCGATCCCAGTTTGAAACACGCAAGCAAGTTGAGGGTCGCGGAATGAGTGATGGAAAGGAAGCTTAGTATTACGGGTTTGTAAATGCAGTGGTGCGGACTAGATATAGTAATCGAAGAGATGATACTTTAACTTAGGTTAATCGCGTGAAACGAAGCTCTGTAGGTTTTGTAACCAGTTGCACGGATAACATGTGTTCTGCTAGAGCAAGGGGATGAGGGTCAATGAGGGAAGCGTAGCAGAAAGCTGCATAAAAGTAGTTGTTGTGATGACATCCGGAACTTTGCGAAAACTTGGTGATTTTGGTTGATGTAACGCATGACGGGAGAGATTATTCATGGTAAGGGTTGTAACAGCGCACCCAAGACAAGGACAACAGAAGGAATAAAACGACGACACAGCGCTGACTCTCAACTGACGACACAGCGCTGTGTCGTCGTTTTATTCCTTCTGTTGTACTTGTCTTGGGTGCGCTGTTACAACCCCTACCATGAATCCCAACCAACTGGCCCAACTTGTCGTTCTGATGAGAGAGAGAGGGTTTGTTCAAAGAAAAGCTGACGCCCCAAACGTAGAAAAAGGGTAATTAGAAATTACCCCTTTTCAGCAGTGGAGAAGACTGCGCTGCTGAAGATTCAGCTGCTGTTCGTAATGTTGACGCTGCCATTGTTAGTCATACTGTGAGCAGTTTTAAAGCTGTAAACAAGTGAGGAATATTCCTTAGGAATCCAATGTGTGCGCCTATTGCAGCATACTTGATCCAAAAATGTCTTTTTTTTTTGTGGATGCGCGTAACTCGTACTTTTCTCCGAGCTGTAGTGTAATAGTGGACTACTAAACTACTGTAAGGATCTATTTCACTGTACGTCGTCCTTTGATTGATTCAACAGCTTGTTCATTCAACAAGTCAAAAATTGAGCAAGTTGGTATGCGTTCATACTGAATACTGAGGGGGGCAGTGCGCAAAGACCGAACACAAAGAAATAGAAGTAGACAACACAGCGCTGCACTCGCAACTAATATTTAATTTGAAAAAAAAAGTAATCTTAGATAGGTAAACCAGCGCACAATCATGCGACGGAAAAGCCCTTCATATCACTGAAAAAATAAAGAAACATACAAAGAAAAATCACTTTGTTTTTGGCTGAAACCATGCGTCAACGTTTATAGAATTCTTCCAGTAAAGATAATTATTTATCGTACAGCGTGCCTTAGCACTGCTTGATACGGGTGTCGTTGTGTTTGACGATGTGAAATGCCTCGTTAATTTCTGCAGCTTGAGTGTGGTCCCCACTTTTGACAGGTAGTGGCGGCTCGCTGAGAGGATCGGTAGATCCGCGAGGGCAGCTGGGCGAGGAAAGAAGGGACAGGTCGCGCCCAAGGCTGGCCCACGGTCCGGAGCCCACATAGTCATGCTGTAGCTGGCTTCGATGCAGCAGCCAAACGTATCCTTCTTAACGCAACCTCCTCGCGTCGGGAGAGACCGGGCGTGAGGTTAGATCTTCGCGGAATCATCGACGCTCGTGCGGAGCATCGAAGGACTTTACTTTTTTCGACAGCCATGGCGAGCGTGCAGTGTTGCGAGAAGAGCAGCAGTGGGTAATATCCCTGGGGGCTACAGTGTCTGGCTGCGTCTGCCGGGATGTGTCCTGGTGAAGATGAACGGGCTATAGCCAAACAATTGGCATTGTGGCGCAAGGAAACATCGTGACTTGCCCGATGCACTTTTTTGGCGAAAGGTGATGCGTTCAATATCTTGCGAAAGGTCTTTCGCCGCTTGGACCATATTTGCGTATATAACTGGTTTTTAAAAAAAATGTTTCTTGTGGTAGCCTTGATACGAAGGTGGTCAATGCGTCATAGCCTGCAGTTGGGCGAATATAGAAGGCGGCGCCAGCGGAACGTGGTAGTGGCATGTTTGAGACGGGATTAGGACGGGACAGCTTAGGGCCAGTAGTGCCTACCTGGCCTGTGACACTGGCATCGACAACATTGATTTATTGGTACCTCGTAGTCAATATATTATTGCTTCTGTTCCTGAAGCTTTCTCTCTTTGTTTTTTTGGACCACCTATAGAAGACAAAGGCGCGGGCGATTCCGTACTTTGCTGGCACCACAGACGGCCAAAGCAACCAGGAAGAGTGCTCTGCTCAACCAGTCCTTGATACCCATTTTTATGGTGCTTTTGCTAGTTTATCTGTGCCCTATTTTGCTTTTTGAGTACACCTCCGAACATCTGTCGGCACCTTGACAACGTCATAACCGCTTCACGAAACAATAATTCCACTGTAAGACTTCAAGCGGTCGACACAACATGCGTGCTCGCTGACTCTACCACGGGGTTCGGCGGCCGTACAGGCAGGAAAAGCGTGCCGTGTGCACAGCCAAATGGTGCAGCACGCCGCCCACGGGAAAGTAAAATACGAAAATTGAGAAGAAAGCGCGCTCGAGGAGGAGAGTGTGGCTACTTTGTCATCTTATTAAGGGGCTTAACTGATGCATCGGTCATAGCGATATCTCGCGGTAGAACACAAAATGCAATAAATGAGAAACTGTCTCAAAGCACATTCAATGTGCACTTGGTGCACTATGATATGCTTATAAATTACCATAAAGTGCGCAATGAAAACGCCCTAGAACCCATTCTTTTTTTCTACAGCCTACCTGCACGTTAAGGTAATGTACTCGGTGGAACAATAAACAAATGAAAGAAGGCACCGGTGGTGTGACCACGTGACTCATACTTCGTCGACCACTCATGAAGTACCGCACACGCGATAACCCCAGAGCCAATCTAGATAAGCCAATGAAACTGGAGGGGTGCCGAGGGTTGAATTTTGTTTCTTCATGCCATTAGTCCATTCATCTGAGGGCGCCTCCAGAGCTTGAGGGCATCTCGAGTTTTGCCACACTCGGGCCTTCCTGCATAGCGTCCCTGGAAGACTGAACCAACCGGTACGCTCTTCCGTCTAGTGCCACTTATATGTTGCTTCACTTATTCATTTTATCCACCTCAAGTTTTCCTCGGCCAGTCCTAACACGAACTTCGTTTCCAGCACGGCTACAAGAACGGAGTCGGTTTGCTTTCGCACAGACGACGTCGTTCAGTCGTCACAGTTCGTCTTGAAGAGGATTTTCCGCTGCACGAAGGCTCAACAGAGCTAGGCCTCTCCACTTGAAACCTCCTTTCAGGCGGCTGCAAATCTGTTTCTTAAGCGTCACCGCTGTTCCGTCTCTCTCTCTCTCTCTCTCTCTCGCTCAGCGACTCGCTTATAACCTGCGTCTTCGTGCGTACGTGGATCGGGGACAACGCACTCGACTCTTGAGACGGGGAAACACAGTGCTTATTACTTAAAAACGCGAATTGCAGCCCCTGCAGCCATTTGTTTGCAGCCTTTATTTGATCGTGCTTGCGAGCAGTCTTCCTTGCCGATGTGGGCATCTTTGAGAATGACAAGCCACACATCCCAATAAAAAAAAAGAATGCTCGAAGTTGTGCAGTGTTTGCTTTGATGAGTATGGAAGCGTGCGGATGTGGGTGGCTGCGCACCGCTCTCATAGCAATCAAGCCGATTGTACGCGTTACTCGCTTCACTGACTCAGGCCACCGTGATTCAGTTTGACGTTTCGCTTCAGGTGAGATGTCGCTCATCCGTTTCAAAACTTCCGCTTGCGTCGGCAGCAGAGCGGCTTGAAGGAGCTTTGTTGACTCCGCCTTTCATGTGCCCGTTTCTTTTTGCTGCTTAGCGAGGTCAAGTGTGTGTAGAAACTTAAAAAGGAGTGCTTTGATGTGACGTTAAAACAAAAAGTTGAGGATGTAATGTTTCTGTTGGGTACACGATACAGCAAAGCCTATATATATGAAGGGTGTCCCAACTACCGTGCACCGAGTTAAAAATATTTTACGCGAATTGAACCAAGAACATATTGCTTAAAGCGGAGCTCCGCACACAGCAGTAATACTTTATTGATGACACATATTTGCTTGATTATATTTATTTATTTCAATTGATAATCACATTTCTGATTGTGAAAAGAGTAATGATTGACACAAGAAAATACGCATTTTTTTTCGTACTATCCCCAAATATGTGCCAAGACGAACTCACTCAGCTATCTATTTAACTGTGAAGGTTCCAATTAGGAAGTTGTAGGCAATGTATGCCTAAAAGTTTTGGTTGGAAAGGAAAGCAGGAAAACGAAAGAAGAAATATGCAGTGAAATATTAACAATACCATGTGACAATAGGCATCCTGAAGCAGTATTTGAGTAAGCGCCAGTTGGTATGCCACTGCAAACGTGACCTACAGCTCATACATAGACAAGGGGACCGGAGCTCTCGTCGTTCTTGCTGTCCCCTTGTCTATGTATGCGCCGTAAGTCACGTTTCTGATAGACATCCACACGCAACAGAAAGTGTCCCTTGCTCACTAGGCTCTTCGGACGCTTTTTAGCTTTAATTTGAATCACGAAAATAACATTTAATACTTCCAAGGCCTATATATCTTTAATTTGACCAAGTAGAACTATATTGTGAAGCGAGGCAGTGAGGTTATATGCAACTTCCTTCGCCGCAAATACATTGGCCCGCATAGTCACTGCAGGGCAAGAGCAGTTTATAGAAATGACGAACCCCTGCGAACAACCAAGCCCATCTCCCAGGAACAGCTAATTCACGTACGCGGGACATACGAGCGCTCTAGAATCGCTCTCAATTGGTTTTTTTCTTTGATTGGTGTTTAAATTTGTGTTTTTTGTGAAGTGTAACTGCCTCGGTTTTGCTTCCCTGCAATAAAAAAAAGAAAAAAAGGAGGTTGTGGAGTAGGGGCAAATCACCCGCACAGAAGCCGTGGGGTTCTTAGTTCGAACCAACCTATAGTCACGCGAATCTTCTTCATTTTATGTTCGCCAATATATGAGGCAGGCGCGTACCCAGGGGTAGGCCCGAAAGGGCCCGCCCCCTCCTCTGTACCTCAAAATTAAGCGGCATACCCCCTCTTCCGCCCACGCTGCCACTCCTCAGACACATTCCTAAAGCACCGCCAAATCAATCTTCAAACTCGACAGCTATTCGGCGGTAACATTTTGCTGCCCTTTTCTCTCCTTTTGGATGGCGGTAGTTACCGGTATCTCCTGGGGCATGAAGGCCAATTTTCTCATGGATTCGGTGCCTGCGCGTTTAACTCGAGATGCGTTCAGTTGAATGGTCACGCCCATCGCTGTTGCTTCCTTAGTTCAAGCCTCTTTATTTAGACTGATCCAGGGACCAGGAAAGGAATTCAATTCGTAGGGAGCTGGTCTGTATGCTCGTGGAACGAGTTGCGGCTGGTTAAAACGCCAATTGCATTTCACTTGTCCTTTTGCTTCATTTTTTCATCGAGTGACGGCTCGCCGCGATGCTGGCTGATCCTCGGAACCATATACTCGTCATATGAGCTAGATAAGGTGGAAAATGAAATCATGCGAAACAGTGCATCATGAAACCCTGCAATAACCGTTAAACCCGTAAGCAATGTGACTATCACCCGTTACCTCGTCTCGTATTTCCCCTGATTGTACAGCACTTTTCGTGCAAAATTCGCAACTGGAAACAAGAGTCGCAATGAGTTGAGAAATTGAGCGATCTACCAAGTAAGAGAGCTGAGGCAACAGCCAAACAGGAAGGAAAAGCTAAAATTAACAAATTTAACCATTTTTTGTGAATATATTTATGGATCAATACCTTTTTATTTAAAAAGGAAGTAGAGAAAATGCCACCGGAAGTGGAGAATGATTCCGTGTGTTTTGAATGACGATGCTACAGTCATTAGTCAAGCCGCCTGACGTAGCCACTTCTCCGCTCTGCTTATGTGGGTGTTTTTATAACCTGTCGCGGTGGGCAGAGTACGTCTAGAATCACGGTTTCCTGCGCTCTACGCGGTTGTACGGGACTGGCGGCCACGCATCGTTACGCAACTTCCCAAATAACAATACGATTCGGTTTCGGCACTTGGTAGAGCAGTAAACGAAAGATCCAAAAGAACTGTGATTGTTCAGCAAATATATACTCCTCTATAATTATTCCAGAGCTGAGTCAAAAAGTGCTGCTAGAAATCTTTATTTTACACTTTCGCTAGTTTACTTGTTCTTGGCAGCTTCCTGCGCTTCTTTTCTGCGCCAGTCCATTTGATGTGGTTCCTTGTTTGTCCAGTAAAGGAGAGGTGTATCTCACAGGCGTAGCTGTCAGATACACCTTACTTTATTTCTCTTTCGCGGGTTTACGCGTCTTTATGGTGAACTGTGGGCATTATTCACATTTGTACTTGTAAGGATACCCCCCTCATTTGCATAGGAAAGTTCCCTCGGGTTGGGGGCCACCCCGGAAAAAGAAACCTGGGTACGTGCCTGATTTGAGCGCGATGCTACATGGAGATCTTAGTTACTAGCTCCTAACCGCTTAGCGCAGTGAAAAAAAAAAGTGAATACTTAGATCCCAGTTACGCGGTATACCTTCGGTAAGGTTTCGGTAAGTTGCTGTACTCCTTGCATATTTTCGTCGGTTTGCACTTATGACTGGATTTTCGAGAATGTTGCTTTTAGGACGGGGCACTGTCACATGCTCTGGGAGCGGAACGCAACGTATACACTAGCCCCGATATTGCCTCGGCCAGGTGGGAGGCGGCCCTCCGCACGCCCCTTCTGGCCGACCAACTCTGGGCCGTCCAGCAGGCCCGCGGAGTGGCCTGCTGGACGGCCCAGAGTTGGTCAGGCTTGGCCAGTTGGTCAGGCTTGGCCCGACGGTCTTGAACTGGGAGTCGACCGCAGCGCGCCGACGCCCGCCCTGTAGGACCTCGATAAAGTTTTTCAACAAGCCAACTGATGTCAGACTGCTACTTCAAGGAGCACTGACATCGAGTGCACCGCTGGCGATTTGTCCCCTTCCGTTGAGCCTTGCGACCACCTTACAGTGTGGCGACACGTTCTATTCGATCACATATTTCAAAAAGACGCAATGGGCGCTTTGTAGCGCAAGCATTTCAAGTACTCTATTTTTCGCTCGGCAACGACGGCCCTATTCCGACGGGGACGGTATGCAAAAACGGTTGTTTACCGAGCTATTATCGCACGTTATAAAGAACGTGAGGTTGCCCAAAAGTAATATCAACGTTCCTCGAATGTGGCGCATCTCATGATCCAAGTGTTGATTTTGGACGTCAAACCGAATCAGTCAAACAAATAGCAGTTAAATAATTTCTGCCGCAGCAAACTTTTATTGTTGACGAAGACTTGGTAGTAATTAAGCTCCGTTCCAATATGTATGCGCATTTTCTGCAATCTAGACGAATGTGTACTGTTTCGGCGCATGTTTTGGAGACGCGCAATGGAGTGGCTATAGCCGTGATCAGTTCCAAAAGAATGGACCCCGCCCATCTTTATTACCGAGCAGTTCGGCCTCATAGAGCTCAGGAAGTACGCCTCTGCTTCTTTTGTCTCATTACGAAACCGCTGTTCACGGATGCATATCTTTCGAGCACGCCTGCTCGCGTGCCGAGGAAAGCTCAGTTATACCCAGGTTGCAACAAGCACCTCCTTTGAGCACTGAACTACACCCCGTCTTTGTTCTTGCCTTGCCTTTGATAGCGATGGATACGTTTGAGAAGCCACTTGACAATAGATAGAGAGAGAGAGCGGTCAGTCTGAAGGTTATGCAGTGCATTACGCGAGGGTATTTCTTGGGTAGTCTCATCTGCGCTATTGTCAGTCGCGTGCTCGATGTAGTGAAATAAATATGAGGGGAGCAAAACTAAGTACATAAACCTTAGGATGAAGTAGTAAACAGCTGGAATGCAAGCTGGGAATGAAATAACAGACGATTCAAGAAGAACGTGACTCGGTTCTTTGGCGTGGGATAACTTGGCTTCCACGGCGTGCCTCAGCGCAGTTTCCTGAGCTCTGCTCGAATGGGTAATGAAAGAGGGAAAGTCGGTGCTCTTACGCAGGGGTAGGCAATGTCGTCTGGTAATATAAATTCCGTTTTTAAGGGACGCTATTCGTTGTTTTGTTTTATGACTGCGGAATAATAAAGAGAGAGAGAGAGAGATAAAGAAAGAGAGAAAGAGAAAATAACGAATTACTCTGTTAGTAGACGAGTCAGATAAGGCTTGAGATAAAAGAACTGAGAAGATAAACAGAGAGGCCCTACTATGGTTCCTCTGGTAAAGACCGTTCAAGGTAGTTAGGGAATGCTACTCAACTGCGCTGGAAGCGGCTGCTATCTCTGCCGTATGAGAGAAACATAAGCAAGAGCAGCCCATTAGACGGCAGAGTAAAGGCAAAGAAAACATTTACGTTAGCTACGATAGCAGTGTGCACATGCTTCAAATAATTTTCTGGGCTAGCGCACGCACAAACTTCTGGTCAAAATGTATTCCCAAGAATTTTATTTTGTTTTTTGCTCATGGAACCCAGTAACTTTTGGGTTGTCTCTACTGCAAGAGCAGATAATAACCCGAAGTTTATTCTTTCTGACCGAGAGGACGTTGGTTTCCGCGCGCGCGCAGGAATTTTAACGAGTTTGCATGCGAGTAGAGTTGCATGCACGAAAAAAAAAAGAAAAGAAAGAGAGGGGCATAAAAGTGCGCATTGTTCACGCGAGTACCTGGAACTTCAGCACACGTAGGGCAGTATAGACTAGTATTTGAGACGCTCGTAGGCGGCAGCAGCCATGTGTTGCCGTGACCTGAGGTAACAGGTGGAAATAATGACCGCGATCAACGGCTGGCCCCGTTCTTTGTGGCGCGCTTGCCTCCACCGCTCACTCGCCATGGCTTTGTCGTCAGCTCATCCATCACCAAAACACGTAGCCCCTGCACAGACCACGCCGACAGATTGCCACTGGGGCCGGGTTTAACTGCATTTGCTACAAACGCGGGTGCGAGAGTAATGACATTCTGGTCTGTAGTCCGCATCAGCAGCACCACCTTTTAAACTTGTTCGTCGGCTGCGTTGTACTATATCCCATTAGGCGGTGATGCTTTCATTGTTCTGAGCGAAGAAAAGAAAGAAAAAAAAAGATAGAAAGAAAAACGGTGCGTGATGCGAAAATAACGTCGACCACCAATGGTGTTCGGGACTTAAACATTCTTCAAGGGTGCGCTCGCTCGTCTGTCTGAAAAGCAAATGTCGTAGTTTCCTAGAGCGAAATCACAGCGATAGACGGGAAGGACACAGGGCCAGCGCCAGCTTTTGATTCTCACCAGGTTCTCACGGGTTCTCACCAGGTTCTCACTAGGTTCTCACGGGGGGACAAGCCCATCCTGTAGTCGTAGATGCTTGAGAGGCAGCGTCACTTTTCTTTAGTTTGTTTCGGTTTTGCTTTACTGACGGCGCATGACCACTGCGGGAGATTGACCAAGAGCCAGATGGCGTCAGGAAAGACGCTTAGTGCTCATTAGAAACCAGGAAACTTTTGAGGAAGAATCGCAGGAGTGAAAGGCAACGTAATGTAAGAGACAATCGCCTCGAAACAAGTAGAAATTCCTCAATGGCTTGAGCAGGTAGAATGCATCACAATGACATCCAAGAGGGGACAATCACAGAGTAAGGATGTTCAGAATGAAAAAAAATATATTATGCCGAGTTATCGGAATGGTACTTATAAACTGTTTTTCCTGAAATATGAGGAGCCTCGATAGAATAAGAAGAAATTGCCTATCGCCCGAGTGTCACCACAATATGGGCTCGTAGAGAAGGGCGCCAAGCGAGCTTCGCGAGACGACAAATTACTGCATAACTTAAATTGCATAAATTAAATGTAAATATAATCATAGCTGAATAGCATTTATTGCCCAAAGCATGACTGAAGCTTCGCTTCACACGGATTTCAACATGTGCGTTAGATCTGCAGTTCCTTTTTATTCATGCACCATACTTTTCTGCTATCATCTTCACGCTCTTCCTCCTCTGTTGCCCCCCCCCCCCCCGCCCTTCCGCCTTACACCAACGCCGATCGGCAGGCTATAGAAAACAGTAGTAGAGGCTAACGTACCTCACAGTTTTTCTCTTGTGATAAATCTTTCCAGGGAAGGGTGCATGTGAGGGCGAGGAGGTTTCTTGACGACGACGTCGTAACAGAAGGGATGACAAAGCAGACCAAACTCAGTTGCGAGCATTTACCTGCGACAATTGAAGAGAAATAAAGAATGAAGAGGGAAACCGCGGGGGCCGCTAGAGTTTATGGTCATGATACACGACAACACGATAATTTTAGGATTGTTAGTTCTCGGTGATGGCGCCAGTAGTAAAGTGGCTTCGGCAGTGAATCGATCTATACCGCATCATTTATGTGCGATGCTGACCATCTTCTTAATCGCAACAAAAAGTTTGGCTGTTCGGCTGAATAGTTGAGGTTATAAATTTAAGTGTCTATACGTACACAGTGGTAGAGCTTACGATGCGTTTTTTTCTTTTTGCTTTCTTTATTTCTTTCTCTTCTTAGTTTCTTTAGGAGTATAAAAAACAGGCCTACAGCGGCGTCTCCAACAGCGGCGCACATTTCCCGGCACCGTTTTACGGCTATGTTCGCTTCGCCAAGCACCTGCTTGTGGTCTAGGTATTTGTTGTCAAACGGTCGCTATCTTGGCTAGCAAGCTACGCTTGCAAAACAAGGCAGTTGGCTTTTGACGCTCAACATGCTGGGTTGTCTGGTAAATATAAAGGTGTAGTTTCAAGTCGGGCGAGCATTTAAGACAGTCTACCTTGAAATGCTAAGAGGATAGCTTTGAGCCCAACTGTAACTATAAGCCCATCTGAGTAATATAACTTGTCCTTGGGCGAGCTTGTTAATATTTTAATATTATATTTTAATGAAAGTACCCCTTTACACCATCGACGTGATGGCATTATATAGGTGAGAGGTAGTCAAACAGCCGTTTTATAGAAGAATCCAACTACCATAGCAAAAAGACGAGTTAAATTGTAACGTCAGAATATAAATATCAAGAAAGAAAAAAAAACACATCCTAACCATTAAATTGTAACGCCAAAAGGATATCAACAACAACAATAAAAAAACATGCAGAGTAATAACAGCAAAAGAATACAATAAAACCGCGCAAACATTACAAAATAATGACCTACAGAAGCCACGTCAAAAGCAAAGTCAGTTGTTATGATTGCGTTTAAGTTCCTTAAATTTAGCTAGATCAATTTAAACAGTGGTGTTTCATGGAAAGCCATTTCAACCTTTTATTCTGCGTGGTAGAAATGATCTCGCGTAAAAATATGTGCGATGTATGGGAAGTTTTATTTTGTTTGGACAATGGGGATGGGGGGGGGGGCGCTGATAGTGAGCTGGCGGTTGAGCGAATAGCCATGAAGCGATGCGTTGTCATAAAGCTTGCGAAGGAGTCATAAACGCGAAAGTTTGCGCCGTAGCCACAAAGCTTCGTTGTCAGCACATCTTTTTTTAATGCTGTAATACTTGAGTGGCATGACCATTAAAAAAAAATTAAACGAACAGCACGGCTCTGCACGGGTTATATATCGTTAATAATGTATGCTTGGTCTGGGTCCGAGATGGTTGATGCGTACTCAATTTTTGGTCGCATTAGTGTTTTTATTGGCGAGCTATCTGATGTTTACAGGCGCTTGTTTGAGGTTTCATGTGAGAATGCTAAGTGAGTGGTTAGCGGCGGCAAGGTTGAGGTTAATATCGTAGTTACATGTTAAATCAGGTTGCAAATGGACACCAAGTTATTTGTAGTTATCAGTAAGTTTTATGGCGTTGTCGTTAAGCGTGCAGAATGTGAGAATCTTATGAGTGCGATGAACAAAGGACGAATAGTTTTTGTTTTTGGATTTACTGTCATTAGCCAAGAGGAGAACCACCTAGTTATTGCATCCAGCCGGTGGTTGTCAGGAAAAAAATGACGTGGTACATTACACAGTCGTCTGCAAAAAAGACATATTCGGGAATATCCACAGTAGGGTGTTGCACCACAATGAATAATTGTAGCGCAAGTAGGTCAAATACCATAGAACCAGACACCACGGGGGCTATGCGTGACGTAGCGCCCGGGGTGTCTGGTTCTCTGCTATTCGTCTTACTCCAAATTGTGCTACAGTGACTTCATCAAAGATGTTGTAATGCGTTTTGAAAGGCGTCTCTGCGAGTAGAGGCTATCTCGCGTGGGCAAAAATAAAGCTGAAGAAAACACACACTACAGCCTTATTTTAGTGTTTTGCTTGTTCGAACCCGTAAAAAACACGACGTATGTGCCTCGTAGTAAGCGCACAAGGAAGCCTGACGACATCTTTTCGTGTGCGAACAACCATTCCGTCGAGTTTCCAGGCGTTCTGCTCAGCCGCCACCTTGGTTGGACAGCAAAGTAGGCGGCATTGTTTCTCAGTTCGATGGCTGCTGTAGTTGTAGTTGTTGTCGCCTTCAACTTGTTGTTGTTGCTGCCTCAAAACATGGCTCGTGTCCACGTGGAGGACTGCCCACAATGGACTGATTGAAAAGTGCACCCAACCGCACACGAAAAGGGGTAAAGGCAAACATTCAAAACGAAGCATTAGGCAACTAATTTATAACACAAGTTTTCAGAGGGCCTACACGTAAACTTAGGCAAAAGTAATGAAGTGTCCCATGGTCGGTACCCCAGCATAACCTTCCGGACGCTTCAATGAGCTTGTGCAGAGCAGTAACCATCGACCCATGGCTTGCGCCTAATTGACAAGCACAAAAGGACAAAATGCTTGGTGTTGTAAGTGCTAAAACCCAGAGTACCAGTTGGAAATACGAGGAACATTCTGCGGAGGGAGGAGAAGCGGTGGCAAGAAAGAAAGTAATGCTCAACAGTTTCTGGTTTATTACAACTTATGACTCCATTCTGTCCTCGCGACGGCATCCTTTTCCTTTGTCGTCTTTCTAGGAATCGAAATGAGACTTGGGATGGCCGCTGTTAGCTTTTGCTATCTGTTTATCCGTCTATACTGAGTGCCGAAACACAGCCTATGAATGTTTGATCCAGGCGCCGCTTGTGATATGGAACAATCTTCATTCCGGACACCCTTCAACCTTTCATGAACTGCTGCACGAAGTGCGAACGAACCAGGGTTAGGTGACATGATGAAATGGCACCTCAAAGCCCCATATAAAAGCCAAGGAGTGCCTGAAAAGATTTTTCTGTGAGTAACCGAGCATAGCAAGCCATTAAAATATTATATATCATGATAGTTTCTGGTGGAAATAATAAAAAAACTGCAGCAATAACTAAAGACATGGGGCGACGAGACAATCTTGAAACACTATGCTGACGTATTCAGGAGCTCCAATAACGCCCGAGACAGCACTGTTTCGAAGTCACAACACGCAGTTTCCGAAAAAAAGTATCTATACTCAGAGAACAGGGAAGAAGATTATACCCTGATGGTTGAGCTTCGAGGGTAATCTATAATTTATGGTCGTGGCCGCGTAGTTGTGTAGACGCCTTATGTAAATGCAACAAAGTTCGTGGTGTTCCTGGTGGACGTATTAAAAAAGAACAATACCCCAATTAGTTGTAACTGCCCTGCACGCACTTGCTTCGAAATGCGTTGTTCGAGACATCCAGTCATTCACGGACGGGCAACGATAGCCTATCTGGAAAAACCTTCAGTGCTTCCTGGTATCGTGCTGCTTAGCCACTGCTGCACGCAATTGCTGAAGATGAACGCGTGGAAAAGGCTGCACAAATTCCAGAAACTACATACAAGTAAAGAAAAAAAAAACGAGAACGAGGGGAAGCGCAGAAAGCATGTTGACTGGCACTGAACATGTTTCGTCCGGCGTCAGCTTGTGTGCGCGTGGTGATCGAGGCAGCATGAAAAATGTTAATGCATAAAAGAAAAATAGGGGATGGAGGGTCGCTCACGGCTTAAGTTATACAGTGTGAGCCTCGGGTTCGCTTACCCGCCATGAAGGGTACCCGGAAACTGTGGCACGGTTGCTTGTTCGTTCTTTAAAGAAGGGTAACAGACGTTTCAGAACATGGCGCGAGGAATATTTCAGTATGAACCTTGGTCAAACGCTTCGCCTTTCAGCGCAAGCGTGACCGAAATTAAATACTAAAGCACAGGGGAGGTAGGGGGAGGTTTGGTTGTATCTGTATTCTTTTGCTTTTTAGGAGAATCGCGATCAAAAGTTTTGCAGACTTGGTTATTAAGAAATAAACTTTTTGAGAACAACACAAAGTCTGTATAACGATGCCCCACTTTGCATGCTCCACGTTAACACACACACACACACACACACACACACACACACACACACACACACACACACACACACACACACACACACACACACCCCGCGCACGCACACACACACACACACACACACACACACACACACACACGCCTGCCGTGGTTGCTCAGTGGCTATGGTGTTGGGCTGCTGAGCACGAGGTCGCGGGATCGAATCCCGGCCACGGCGGCCGCATTTCGATGGGGGCGAAATGCGAAAACATCCGTGTGCTTAGATTTAGGTGCACGTTAAAGAACCCCAGGTGGTCAAAATTTCCGGAGTCCTCCACTACGGCGTGCCTCATAATCAGAAAGTGGTTTTGGCACGTAAAACCCCAAATATTATTATTATTACACACACACACACAAACACACACACACACACACACACACACACTCACGCACGCACAGAGATAGATGAAAGCAAATGAAAGAGGGAGAGGTTGCTCAGAGGATATCTACGGGTTGGCTATCCTGTATTGGGAAATGGATAAAGGGGTACGAAAGAGGAGAGACGAAGAAAACAAAGGAAGGAATGAACGATGTAAAAGTGTCTGTGTGGGCGCGGCCTGGAGTGTGAAGGCGTCGCAGGGTCATACACAATGTCAATGCCTCATTGATAAAGAAAACGCCGCACAGCGTACAGTAACAATTTCTCGCACAGTGCACTGTCCCTTAGGAAGCGCAGTAGCGCCTTTGTAGCGGCTCGCGCTGATGTCCGTGCAGGACAGTGACCATGAATTTTGTTTTGTTTGAGCGTGCGCTGGTCCAGCTGGTCTAGCATTGACGAGAGCGCTGCTCTTTGCTGGCTAAAACGAGAGTATACTCGTATTTCACGGCACCCAGTAAATTAACAAAGTGGGCTATTGACAATTCCAGTAACAAAGAAGTAGGCGTTTTAGACTGCCACTCCAAGCCATAGAAGGGCTAGAAAGATGCAGCCACGTCGTGAGAGGTTGGGCCAACTACACGAAATTGTAAATTTAGGTCCAATTTATGAAGGCGTGTGTTTATAAATTTGAACGAATTCCACCAATTCAGTATTAGTTGACGAAGTTTGTTTTTGTGGCGGCAGGGCTAGAAGCACCTAATTTGGTTATGGTTTATATGCTTACGCAATGACTGGCTGTTCAATGGTCATGAATATAGGGGCCCGTGCCGACGGCACTTATTATCGGCACTTTCATCAGGACTTCCCGTAATGCGGTCACGCTGGCCGTATAGACAGCGTAAATACACGCTGAACGTGTCAGAAGCAGCACTTCGTCAGAAGCACAAACCTGGTTGCCAAGCTAAAGGACTTGGGCGCACAGCGAAACCAACCCAGGACGAAAAGGGGGCGTAGATACGCGCACATATTCCTTCGTCCTGCGTCGTCCGCGCTACGCCAAATGCCTTTGGTATAACATGTACGAACAAGGCTAGCGCACAATCCTTACTCGACCTTCGATACAAACTTTCGCACATATCACACGGTTTTAGAATAGCGTGCACAAGCGACCGTAAATGCCTCGCAAACGAAAAGAAACTGCGCATGGACCGTATACGTTGTTTGGTTTGGCGTGTTTAATGTACGCAATGTTACAGTGGCTAGACATGTAGGTGTGCTGTCTCCCGGGCTTGAAGCGTAGTACAGTCCTTCTCCGCTTCGTGATGACAAACGTGGCGCTGCATTCAGAGGTCTGTACAAGCGGCACGCGTGGTGCGCTCCTCCGGCTTTTCTTAGTGGAACTACAACCTTTTTATCAATGCATTTAAATAGGAAACCGTCTGAACAGTGACATCCTGACAGTTACAGATTTACGAACGCCGAGGAGCTGTGTCACTCGCGAAGGTAACGTACTTGCCTTGTGGTTACAAATGGTTACTTCTCGGTTTGAGAGGCAAATGTATAAAACACTCAACGCTGTTTAGTTCTGTAAACACGTCAAAATTGTGGCTAAAAAGAGAAGAAGAAGCTCTGCACGGATGATCGAGCCCTTCATCAGTTGTTCTAAACTGAGAGAGGTAAGATTTCGGGTTGGGACACACGTCAGCCCGGTGTCCCAGTCCTCCGCAACCGTAGCAGACTTCCGTGTGGCGTCGGTAGAGCGTGCAGCGAAACATGCTCGCGCCGCGTGCCACGTAGTTGGGCACCCTCATTACCTCGAAAAGTACCACTACCGCTGTAGTGTTCTTGATCCGCCTGGCCTCCAAAGCACCCGGATTCCGATTATTTACAATTCTCGCTCTGAGTTGAGCCTCGCTGACTTCCACGTCGACTCCTCTTATGATTCCTCTACACGTATTCTCGGGTGGGGCCAGGTACGCCGCCACCCCAAACGTGCCTTCACCGAGCCTGATTTGCTGCACTCGGGCGTACGCGTCCGCGCTTTTCTCGTGAGGAGTACACACGACAAAAATGTTCTGAACTCCATTAGGACACGTCGTGTCCTCTTCGATTGCGGCCGGAGCCAAGGATGCCGCCATGGCCAAGGTTTGCTCAAAGCGTATTTTAATGACCTTGTTAACATTCAGGCCGTCGCGTGGTCTGACAATGATGCGAAAAGTGTCCCTCGGCAGTCGAGGCAGCCTCGAAGCAGCCGCCTCGTATCGCGTCGCGTGGTGCGGCGGTGCGGCCGCCGTCCCTCCGTCTGCCACTTGTATTTCCACCGTCTTGACCCGAAGAATATTGTTCCCTGCACCTGCCAGGCCGGCGGCCGTACGCCGCTTTCCATCCCACGTCGCATGCCTCTTCTTGAGTAATCTCTTCTCCTTCCAAAACGTCCATCCTCGATTCAAAGTCCCACATGCGCGGGAGTAGGCCTAAGCCTATCCTCGCCGTGTTTCAAACACTCGGAGAATGGCAAAATGTCCTCCCACCGACAAAAATCCGGTATCGGCAGGGTCCTCTTGACGTGCCACGTCGGTTGAGGCATAACTCGCCCGGTTTCGCAGGGAGACCCACTCGAGAACATTGATGAAAGCTGGAGCCGATGTCAAAGCGTCCGCACTAGTCGACTTCTTTCTTCCCAGCGTGTAGCGCAAGGGGCTTTTTCTTTTCTAGAGTACGCCCAGTAGCGAAGTTCCTGCTTTTCAAACGAAAATGCAGGTGAGCGACAGATTAGCGTAAGTTCGAGTTGTGCGGCTCACAAGTAATCAGTACAGAAGGCTCGAGCTGGAGAAAAAAAAAAGTGCCACCGGCAGTGTAGGCAACAGTCGTTTTCTGGCGAACCGCGTCCGCTGCGTGCACTTGAAGCTGAATTTTCCGTACCATCTGGTTGTTAATATTTGTCTTCGTAACGTGGCAAATCGTCTTCGAGCTTCGCGCAGAAAGTCATTCTGTCGTCCGTATTTTGACAGGTTCACTACCTCACTTGTGTAGAAATACTTGTTTTTCATTTGTGCAACACGTGTCGTTTCTATTCGCATCCTATTTGCTTTAAGCCGTGTGCAGTGTTGGCTCGCTGTCCTTTCGAAATTATTTTGGCAGCTGCCATTCTGTCAAGGTCTCGCTTGTCCATTTTGCGGAAATTCCCTTCTCTGTGTAAGCCATAGCGTCGGGTAGCATCGAAGGAACAGTGTCCCTCATTAGCCACTGATAAGCACTCGGAATTGGCACAATAAGCTCAATGAAATGCTCCTCGAAGTGGCGCTGTCACGCGAATAATGCGGTTGAAACATTTTCTCAGCGAGGCAAAGTGCAACCTCACGTTTATCGGAAAGTTCTGGGTCTCGCGACGTCGAAACAAGCGATATTTTAGCCCTCGGCTGGCATGTGTGTACTGTGAACTCACCGTTCGGTGCAAAGGAGGTGGTGTCCCTCCGGCTAGTTTTCTTCTGCGCAGGAGCCCTTCACCTGTAATCGAAGCCTAAAAGGCTTAGCATTTTCCGAACACCACCTACAGTATTCACTTCGCTTTTTAACGATCGACGTAAATTACAGGAACTCAGAGAAATATCGTGGCTGCGAGCGCAGCGCACCATGGCGTCTGCGCGTTAGCAGACAACATAAAGTACCAGTTTTGAATGTGGCTTATTCCAGCAAGAAACCTCACATTTTTATGCACTCTTTCAACATAAGTTACCCATTTCCTTTCAGGTTTTGCTGTGAAGACTAGTTGTTTTAAATATAATAGGCATGCAACGACAACAGACTGAACAGCACTCGACGCGCTCTTCGCGATAGGCCTCCAACCGGACTCCCGCCCTCATGCGGGAGTCCGGTCGGAGGCCCGACTTACTCGATTTTCCGACTTCCTGATTTAACGAAATAATTCGAGCGTGGCCATCAATTCGTTAAATCGAGTGTAAACTGTATTTATGTTTGTGTTTAACCATTTTCCCACCTATCTGGGTCACTGGGTGTTCCATGGTCAAATGGTTAGCAAGCCGGACTGATGTGCTGAGATAACAGGGTTCCAAACCAATCATCGTGTCATCATTGGTCACTGAGTATGTGCCAGTGTGTACATACGTGCCTCTCTTCAACGAATATCTCGCACGCCGACATGAGTCACTGTAGCTCCGGAATTGCATAGCTACCACTGTTCAGTGAAATTCATTGAAGCTGACTTGGAGCACCGGGCATGTGGAACTCGGTCTGTGGTGGTCTTCAGCGAACTTCTTTGATGCCTGCATGGGTCACTAGGTTTTGTGCCAGTAGGTGTTTGTCTATTTTTCAAAGAACGTCTCTGATGCCAACTTGGGTGACTAAGCATGTGCCGCTGGGATTGTGCCGCTCTATATTGACATAAAGGGTCTCCTAACCTTCTTCGATGCTGAGCACAATCGAGCCCATGCCACAGGCGTTCCTCAGGGACAGCAAACTGACGCATTAGCAGGCTGCGCCACAAGTACACTGGGTACGCGCAGCTTTCAATGAATCTGTCGCCAACTTGGATCGCCGAGCATGCGCCGTGGAGTGTTCGGCAAACCAGGGAACGATGTTCAGCATTCAAAGGCGCCGGCGCGCCATGCTTCTCGTCTCGGAGGTCACGTGCGTACTTCTCGGCAGTGCTACCAGATGGCGCCGCGTCCCCAGAAACAAGCGCGAGAGAGAAGCTGTCGCATGACGCGGTGGCGTCACGACAACTTCGTGGCGGCGGCACTAGATGGCACCCAGCGTTTTAGGGAAACACGAAAGAGGAATTCCCATGTAGTACATGCCTCACACATAATTCGTTCCGACGGTGGCAATACGTTCTGTCAGTACTATATTAATCCGATGTTAACGCGTTACCGTCGGCAGTCATGGCAATATGCATAGTGTCGCAATTTTTTTTTTAACATGTATGTGTATTATTTTATGTGTAGTTTTCTCATTATCATAGAGTAGAACACTGCAATAGCCCAATGTGGTCAGAAGTGTGCAATTTGGTGGTTAGAGCCCGTTCTGGCACATTGTTAGGCTTTTAGTTACTTTTATCCCATCCCTTAACCCACAACCACTCCGTATAAATTGTATGCTTGAGAAAGTGTTCTTCAAGCTGATTTTATCCTACAATTTAAACGGACCGACAACAATTTCGAAAGAAAGTTCAGTAACTTCCTTGCGGCACATGTAGGGACTGGGCATGGGTGCTATGAAAATATTTTTGCCGTAATGACGTATGACGCTGGACACCGACGCGAGACCCCGATGCCAGATTTTTGGTGACACGGGGCCCTTTTATACTCTTACTTAGTTTATACTTTTAAACTTAGTTTGCACAACGTTCGGAAGAGCCACGCTCCGGCCATTAAACGCAGCTGCATAGAATCTATGGAGGTCTGTGTAGCACCTATATAGCGCCAAGCTCTGAAAGCCAGTGAGTGTATGAAGGCTTATCACGTCTACCATTTCATTTCAGATACGTCAATATGCATCGTTGCAATACGGAGAGTATGCATAACGGCTCTTCCGGCTGAAGTCTCAGTAAATTAAATTCCGAATAACCTTCCGCGTCATTATCTAGCCAACTCGGGTCGTAATACGCATTGCATTCCGAGAGAAAAAAAAAAAACTTAAAGTGCGGCCGCTCTAGCTGCCTGACTTGAGTGAGCCAACAGTACGTTAATTAAGCAGGGATGGCACTGCGCTCTCTGTTGTTGGGGAACGACGCGACGGACGCCGTGGCGTGTGGCAGTCGACGGGCGCTATGCAGGATGGTGACAGGCGTATAAGGCCGGCGGCCCCGTCAACTTTGCGTAATTGCTAAAAGTGGCTGGAACTGTCGAGCGCCGCTCTCTCACTTCGTCGCTTCGGACGCGGGACGTGGTCGGGTGTTGGCGTGCTGCGTTCCTATTACGCACGCCAAAATTACCCGCTTTTCGAGGACGCGCCCGCAAATTTAATTAAACTACAAAGCGGTGTTGATCTGCTCATATAGCGCTGCAGCAGAGTTTTCCAACGGGAGTCAAGAGAATTATCGGCGTCATGGCGCCATCGGAAAGTGATAATGAGCGCGGGAAAGCAGTATTAAATTGAAATTAAATGATCGGGTTTAAGAGCTAGCAGCGATAGAGTAATTCTTTCCTGGAAGATCCTGGACAGGCTTGCCTGGCGGCAAGATTAGCGTTATATAGTCCCTATGGCAGCGATGAGAAATAAAATGATACGCACAGTACGCGTTACGGGCGCACAACATAAACGAAGCCCGTTACAACTTACAAACTAATTATAAAGTATCTCATTGAGAGCGGTGCCTCTGAAAAAGATTAAATGTGCCTTTATTGCTCGGGACGCAAAGACAGCGCTTGTACATTGGCCAGTCACAATGTTGTAGCTTAATGCACTAGTGCTGCTTTCTTTTAAAGTGTGAACGTACTGCTTAAGTGGGTGTCGTCTTCTCGTATACGTTGCACGCAGGGCCCAATAGTGGATATAACGCAAAGCTATGCCAAACTGTTACTTTTCCATTTCTGAGATCGGCAGTCCACGATTGTTAAAAAAGTTTTTGGTCCGTCCCTCCTACGCCTGTCTATCACGCGACGTCACGAGAACCTCGAAAACTCACAATCAAATATGACGTGTACACAGTCGATACGAATGATTAGACCCAAGAAAAAGAAAATTCATCGCGACGCTACATCTTTTGCACCAATAGCCCTCCCATGTAGTAGTGAAACGTTTTCTGGCTGCGCCGACTTCGCCCGTCTGCCATACGACGTCACAAAACCAAGAAAACTCACCACGTCAAAGTGACGCGTATGCAATAAAGGTGCATTAATATGCCGAACAGAACTGAATTTCTTTGCGGAATAGCAGGAGGCTGCCCCGTTCCGAAAGCAAGAGAAGATTGCTGTCCGCTGATTGCTCTGGCACTGGCTACTCGGAGCTGCCGGTGAGAATGGACATATTTGCTTATAATTAAAAGATAAAAAAATGCGTGACAGAACGTTGTCGAGCCCTTCCGGCAGGTATACGGTATCGCTCTGCCAACTCTTCTTCTCTAAGGATCGTTTTAGCTGTCTTTTGAACATTCCATTGCACACCGCTAAGATTTGAGGACAGCCATCGCAAGATTTCGGCCAGGGGAAGCGGGCCAATCGCAGACGCCAGCACTGCTCTTCCCATCAGGTTAGCTACATTCTCTCAGCTGCAGCGGCCCCACCGTACCCTTCTCCACTTCTGCGTGCTCCTCACCTCTTGTCAGCCAATTAGATAAGAAAAACCAAACAAGGTAGGCAACGCAATTTGCTTTTAAAGCAAACGAAAGCGACCTCCTGTATAAACAAGGAGAACGTTTCACTGGTCTGCTCAAACAGCACTGCAGGTGACCTCCCGATGCTTGCGTGCATGGTTACGCAAATCTGACGTCAGGAGACTGGAATAAAACCGGATTGGTTTTATTTTATTGGATTAGTTCGGAATTAGATTTGGGTTGGAATCGGAATTGGATTTGGATTGGAAAACACATTTGCCCGTCACTGACCGTGACGGGCAAACAAGCGGCTCTCCTAGAAGCGACCGCGTCCGCCGCCCTCCGTGGAGGCGGTAACGAGCGTGAACTGTTTCGTGGAAGGAGAGCTAACGATACTTGTTTCCGGATTGCCCTGTCCTTGCTTCGAAGGTTGGACATCGGAGGCGGAGTTTTGTGAACTGTACGACAACTCTGACTGGCAGCAACAATGTCATCGAGTTCCCTCGTGTAGGGAACTAGGAAAAAAAAGTTTGAAAAGTGGACCTTTTGGTACAGAGAAGAAACGCGGAGGCGTCCGGATGTCTGCAGACATGTGTGATCTCTGACTAGAATCTGACTACTTGTCTCAATATGTAAATAAACCTTTTTTCTTTCGCTCCTACTCTCGGATGTACTCATTCATACGGCGCGAAGGATTCCTTGCCTAAACGCTACCCCGAGTCTCAACGAATCGGGACCGTCGTCAGAAAATTGCTTTAATAAGCAACCCTTCAGATGACGGCACATATCAATGCCTAACTTGGTGCAAAAAAAATGGCCAAGTTGGTCCAAGAAAATGCGCTTTCGCACGATGTTCCGTGGTTGGCGCAGTCAAATTCTCTGTAATTTTTTTTCTCTCCCCGCCATCAAAATCGAATTACCGATCCCGTGGTCAACAGTACAACGTAGTGGCTACAGAGCCATCGAGGCTACGGAGCTACGGAGGCGTGCCTTCAAGTAGACAGTAAAGCAACACCCACCAGAAACCGTAAAAATGGCTGTCGAAATTAGGACGCTGACGAGCATCTTGCAGTCGCGAAAGCTCCACCTCTTCGACAAGCGCCGATGTAGAGTCGGCTTGCTTAGCGTAGTTCGTAGAACCTCGGAAAGGCCTATTCACGGCGCGGCGGGATGTACGCCTGCGCCGCTGGTTAAATATGGGCAGGTGTTTCGTCATTCTATGGACGTTTTATGGCGCTGAACGCTTACGAATTGTCTACACACAACGATGTGAGCGATGCGGAAAATTTTGCAAGAGGCATTGAATTGGCTCATGTGTCTTTGGATTCTCAGGTTTTTGAGGCTGCTATGTTATATTTAGCCAGTGTCGCTTTTTTTCGGAACTTTCAACGCATCACTTTTTCATCCCCCGCCTTTTGCGCTATTTTGCGAATAACGACATCCGTAAAACTAAACATAACTAAATAAAAAATAAAAAAGTAAACCTAGAAAAAGGAGTCGAAATGCTTCAATAGGGAAGCAGGTTAGTAGTGTGATCTGTGCAGTTGCCTCCGAGGAAATCATAGCTGCGGCATAGATGCTTTGTTGTGAAGAGCCGCATGTTGCGGCCAGCACCATGGCCTATTTTGCTAATACAAACTGCACGAATTTTTTTATTTTTGAGGCATTCTTTACTTCATACAACGGACTTTTCGGCAAGCAGGTAGGTTCTCGTCTCATCTCGTTTAAAGTCTCTTCATTATAAGCAAAAAAGTTTCGATGGTGGGTTTCGAACCAGAGTTCCCCAATAGAACGATCCGATGCTCTACTCACATAGGCCAGAGGCGTTTCTCGTTCCTGCATAAAATGCCTCTGGCCACGTGGTCATTCATTAACAGGCAGATGATTTCCTATGCAAGGACTCACCAATTACTTCACATTTTAACTATTAGAGACTTCTGGAGCCCTCTTGTGGCCTACATGAAACAACCCCACGCAGCAATTTTCTAGGCGAAAAACAAAACAAAAAGACATGGAGTACGTCACTGCATGCAATGTTGAAATTGTACAGGGCATTATTTCTGGACGTGCTGAAACACAGCTTGTCCGTACGGGATAGAACCTTGCAGGACAAATCTAAACCCACTACAGGCAATTCAAGCTCGGGATCTCACGATATGTGTCAGATTCACAAGAAGTCCAGTAACAGCGGCAACTACTGCAGTCGGCCGGCACCATCCGACACGGACTTACTGTGGAACCGCTGAGAGTGAGGCGCCTTTGCCGGAGTCCATTCCCACTTGTTGCCTGACTATCTTAAGAAAGGCCGCAGGTGTCATTCTCTGCTACAATCCCTGCTCGTTGCACCAGTTTTACGTCAAGCTTCACTCCGGCAACTGAGCTACAAACTACTGCTTTGTGTTTATTTCAACCTGGAGGGAGCTTCACTTTACCAGGAATGAGAAAAAACAAATCCGAGCTGTCATATGCTGCTTTTAAACAGCTATCTAGGCTACCTCTGCATGAAACCATGTTGTGACCATCAGCGTTTACGCTGATGGTTCTACAGGAGCAGCCATTTTCTCAACAGAAGTCACCATATTTGCTTTCAAGGCGCTTCTATCTCTGTGGCGCAACAAAAAGGGTATAGAGATGAACAACATTTTGTCTATTCGCAACTTTCACGACCTATAGGGGGCACCACCTTAAATCCAACATGGCTGTCCGAGAGATTAAGAACTAGAGCAGTCGGTGCAGTGCTGCGGTCGTCTTGCTCAGTGACATGTTGTTTCGCGTCGTCATGTTGAAATTTATCTTCAATTTACACGCCCGCTATCCTTAGCCTGCGTAATGGCTCGTATTTGGCGAGCAGAACACAGGATTCGAAGCCTGCTTGAAGGCGAGGAAGTCCTAAACGCTGGTCATCTTGTGTGCTGCGGCATAAAAGCGTACACGTCGACGTCCGTGACTGTTCAAGGCCTTTGCATACAAACTTCGCGGCTTCGAAGCAAACTACACGAGCTGTGGTTTCAGTTTTACCGCGACGGTGTTATTAGGAGAAGTGACCGTGCTTTCTATTTACTATTCTATTAATTTTACCTCGTTGAACGGGTACCATGAGCTTTTATACGGTGTGGTGCTCTCTGCAAGTTGCTACTAAGACCGCTTGAATAAGCCGCCGTGTCGAGAAAAAAAAACCTTCCTGGTGTTGCGCGACCGAAGTCCTTTACATTGACGGCGTGAAAAGTAGCCCTAAAGCAGCGTTTTGTGTTGGAAAATTTCTTGTCTAGTTATCCCTGCCTGTGTTCACAAAGCTGGATGTAGAACTCGAGAAATAAGCAGACAACCATATCTGACCGCTTTTGCGAGCTAATACAATAACAGTTCACCCTTGTAATTTAGTTATTGCGCTTTATGCGTGCTGTGCAAGCTACAGTCTTGCGGTAGCTTTACAGCCTGCGTGAGTCCTACCGCGTCTTGCCTATAGACAGATCAAGCGATACATTACCGATATTTACTGGTCCGCGGTAACGCTCGCTTCATTCTTCCAGTTATCTTTATAAAATAATATGCTCGCAGATCAGCTGAGGGTTCGCTACGCAAACACTGCACAGTAGTTTAACGTTAGTTGGACTAGGATTTGTTACTTCACGAGTGCAGTCATGCGCGCCTGTGCACACGTTGCAACCGCGCATCGAAATGGCGGACGAGGTACGAATTCCAGGTCCCTCTACGCCTGCGTCACTTTGCTGCGATGCACAAATGAGAAACTCGTCTCTCTATTCGAAAATGGTGGAATGTCAAGCAAGCGTTGCAGAGCACGAATGCATGCACGAGAACAAGAAATTTTGAAGCAGGTACAAGGCTTCACGGAGAATGTTTGCGCTCCAACGTAGCCGCAAGGGCATGAGTGGCAAGAACGCAAGCACCAATCATCCTACAACACATTTGAGTTAAAATTGCGCGTTATTTCTTGCCCTGCACATAATATAGTGCTATGCCTGCTTCTTTATGGACGTGCGTCTATTCGTGATTTCAAGAGCTCGGAATCGTCACTCATCTGTCGTATTCCAAAAAAAAAAAAGTCCTCCGGCATGAAGTGCGCACTGCGAACCTTCATCGCTTCTGTGAAAGCTCTGCCGATTCGCAGCTTAATAATCAATTTCTTCCTCATGGACGCAGCCGGTGGGAATGAGTGAAGGCTCACATCACCTACCGCATAACTACCGCTCGGCACCCATTGCGGCACGCAGCAAATACGGTTACATCTATGTTTGCTCATTCTGAGCATGTTAAGTGTCCTTCAGGATCCCACGGGAGCTTTGAACGCGTTAAAACATCAACCAAAGTGAAGGAAAAGCTTAGACAACACCAATACGCTACGCGAACGGGCGGCAGACAGCGGCGAGTATAATCTTTCGATTATTTCCGGTCGCCGCCGCATGACGGCGCCACCGTACGTGAAAGTTGCGAATTGATGGTGCCATAAGGTTGCCACAGGTGGGGTACGATACCACAACCTTGCGAAGGTTCTGGGATCGTTCCCCACCTGCGGCAAGCTGTTTTTTCATCCGCTTTCATTTCCATTAATTTATCGCTTCTTTATTTCATTTATTAAGCACAAGTAATTTCCCCTATGTTATCCGTGGTGTCAGTGTTTGCTGAATTGTTATGATACCATTGTTTGCCGTCACAAAAACACGTTGGTCCATCTTGTAACGCTTTGAAGAACGCCAATCTGTGCTTGACACCCAGCTACTTGCAAGATGATTCGCATAGCACCTACTCCCACATTGCGTGGGATCTGCGTAAATAAAATAAAGATTATCTGCAGGTCAAATAAAAAAAAATCCTTTATTCCTGCCTCTCTTCAAATAAATTAAATTCTGTCACTCCCTCTTTTGATTGTGTACATATAGCGCTAAGGTTTGTGAACTCCCTTTTCTTTTCTCTCTTTCTTACAACCTCTCCCCCTTTTCGCGCGTATGGGGAAGCAAAACGAACAATGTCTAGTTAACCTTCCTGTCTCTATTCTCTCTTGATCACGACTTCCTTTTCAATAAAACCCTGGTGTGCAATCTTACTGGAATTGTCGAAAAATACGCGCATACTCACTTCGGAAAAGTTCAGAAATAGTTCGCCCTACGAAAGCAAACGAAGGCGCCGTTAGAAGTGCGCCGCTGTTCCTACTTGATTGCAAATGATCATTCGTATGACCCTAATAACGAGTCTCCGCGTGGGAGCGGAATAAAGAGAAAATCTAAGACTGAAGAGGGGTTGTTCGCGAGCAGCCTACATCCTCTGGTGGCTTGTGTTGAAAACCGGGGCTTTACGTCGGCTGGTGCTCCTTGCGTTTCTCTCCGAGGGCTCGCGAGTTTCGCGCGTCTCTTTCAAAGCGGGCCTCTTTAATCCCCGCACAATAAGTTCCTTTCACTTGCTCCTCTTCTAGAGCTCGGGAGTAGTCGAACTTGCGTGCTCGGCGAAGAACGCAATTAGGACTTAGGTGGCCGGGGGCGCTGCCAGAGCCGGCAAAGAAGCCGGAAAAAAAGCGCCAAAGGGAGTTCGCGTCATGCCGTGCGGAGCACATCATGTCTCCAAGGGTCGAAAAAATGCTGTTTGCCCCGCGCTATTCGGCCCCTTTCCAATCTTTAGTTTCCATCTCCTCTTCTACGGACCACACGTTTTAAATAGACGTTATAGAAAAACAAACTTAAGTAAGACTGCTCGAATAGCGAAGTTTGCGAAGGAAACAGAACAGCACATTCCAATATTTAGCCGATTACAAGAATGCGTGCTCATTTCTGAATAAAGTTCAATTTGTAAGGACTGCATGGAGCTCATTTTAGTGAAAGAAGAAGAAAAACGTTCAGAAGAATGATTATTTGCGTAATTTCATACATGTATGCCGTTCATAACTGAACTGCCTGTCGGCTACAAGTGAGAAACTGAAGGCTGGTCGTATCTGGCGCACCGCGATATTGCCCACATAATAAAACGTGGGAATATTGTCTAAGTAATAAACTGAACTGCCTAATTCGATAAAAAGATATTTGTAGGCTGCCTAAAGGGGATGATATTTTTACAGAATGGCTAAAAAAATTACTCAGCAACAGTTAGCAGTACACCAAGTGCTCGTCCAGGAACTGGCTTCTTTCCACAGCGTCGTCAGAGGAACCGAAGGCGTTTGCTTCTGGTTATCTCCTTGTAAACTTCACAAAATGCCGTTATGCCCCTCTTCCTCCTTCCCTCTCGTTGCGCCCCCCCCCCCCCCCCCCCTCTTTATAGCCGGGCAGCAACGAATATATGACAGTTCCGAGCAGTCAATTCTATACCATAGCTTACAACTTGAATAGCGAACAATTTTTTAATTCACATTCGACATTTCGAATATTCGCAGATACCTAGCATTAGCCAGGTCGTATTTGTGCGAGTTGTGTCTCGTCAAGTGCGAGCTGTGCAGGCGAACGCGTTAAGCTGTCACGTGTGCGAGGCGTGGGTGACGACGATAGCACAGAGACCGAGAGTCAACTTAGGCATCGAGGCCTTTGTTACCACGATAGCTCTGTCGCCTCCTCCTCGTGCCTTAAGACTACGCATTTGCATAAGAACGCTAGCATGCAGAGGCATGCAGAGCACGAAGTCAACGCACGAGGTACGTGCGAAGCATGCGTCTTAATTAGCTCACGCATGCGCGTCGACTGTCACGTGCTTTGCAAACTTCGTGGGAAACGCCGACACAGGGAGCGCTTGTTTGCCTCGCGGCCTGTTTACGCAGCAGTGAGCTTATAGTATATTCTGTAGGTACGATTTTGAGAGCTGGCATGCCGGAGTCTCACTCGAAGTTTTCGTCCGAGGAAGTAAAGAAGAGGTGCCTGCGGCGGGAAGGATAGTGGAGCTTCCAGCTTTCGCTTGGCGCGCATGCAAAGCTCAATCAGCATAATTGCTTTAGCTTCAGTGGCCCTCAGTATAGCGAGTACAGAGGTAGGCTATCCGCTCTACAATCGCTCCTTGCAATTTCAAATAAAGAAAAGCGTTCCGTTGGCACCCAGCGAGCGAAAGGAAGGTCGGAGAAAGGAACTGCAGGTGGAATTTTTTGCTTGTCCATACACGTAAAGGGCCAACTCTTAAATATTTAATTTTGCTCGACATTCGCCTAATTATCCCCTGAGACTTCTGTGAGAAAGCAGTGTCCGCATTTGAGTATGCAGGGTGTTAAACTAACTTTAGCAATGTTTTTAAGATAGACGGGGGTGGTATGTTTAGAAGAACACACGCCAAGAGCACGTTGTTGACAACTGCATAGAAGAAGTAACACTACGTAAAAAAAAAAAGCATTCTTTACCAAGCTCTTTCACCCGTTTTGGTAGTCAGTGGCTGAACTTTCCTCGCGAACACAAAGGTGCTGACGCAAAGGGCGCATGCAACTGAATTGTGGGACCCACACCTTGCCGAACCCCGACTAATATAATAATTATAGCTCTTTCAGGCGCATGAACCTGCATTCGCGCGAGAGCTTCGGAGCGCCTGAAAGTTGAAGTTTCAGCAGTTGCACCAACTTCCGACAGCTGAGAGCCACGATTGCCTTTGCGCCCACTGCTGCTTAAACGGCGCGATTTCGGGGACTGAGCGACCGCACTACATCGCATGCATGCCGAAGCACAGCGGGCTGCACAACTAACCACACGCAGTCTTGTCATGCAATTCAGCGCTTTCTGGGGCACAGAATTGAAAGAGTTTTGGCGACCTTTCAACAGTGCGCACAATAAACCAACTAAGTGGCATTGGCTGTGGTGGTACAGCCCACGCAAACAGCAAGAATGTCGCAATCCTTCTAGTGTTGCTGCGGCGACAGGCATGCAGAACATGCCGCATTGCGCTTATACTGAAAAGACGGGTCTCACCACAACACCCATAGGAGGAACATTGACGTAAGGAAGCACGAGCTCGATCAGCGGTTGTCCCAGTGGCTAGTCCCTCGAGGTGCCACAGAACTGAGATTTATTGGGAATTGGGGGCATCGTACGAATGATCTGACAAAGCCCCAAGAACGTAAATGACGACCTTCGCCAAACATTACTTAAGCAACTGCTGGAGAGCGTTACACGGCCGCTATCCGCAATGCAGGGTAGCAAACCGGACGTCCATCTGGCGAACATTTCTGCCTTTCCTTGTTTTTACAGCGAAGCTGTACCTACCTCTACCTCCCATGGGTCTGTCATGTCCGTGGCCAAACATTGAACCACCCAGCCGTAGTCGCTCGCCGATCGGTTCCTTCCAGAGCACCAGATGGCGCTCGCCTCCACGCAACGGCGGAGCCGGCAGCCATGCTGGAAAAAAAAAAGAGAACCAGAAAGCTCGCCTTCACACATAGCGTTCTCCGCAAACATTCGCAAAGGTTGCATAAGCTGCAGTTGTCATGAAGCGGCAACTGTAGCATACGATGCAGGGAGTGACGTAACTACACTTTCGCATGTAAGAGAAGAACCCGCCTAGCAAATGCTTTGTGTTGCGACAGTGCTATGGGAAGTCCACGTATAGCGAGGACTCCTGAAGAGCAACGTGCATACAAGGCGTGGCGAAAGTGTGGTTAAGTGCATTTCTCTTCTGTCTGGTCCACTCTTTGCAAGTGCGCGAAGTAGCGGAGCAAGTCAAGTAGCAGGCCGTTGAAACGCATTAGGCTAATGTTAAGGAAAAGTGCATTTGAATGCCGCCATATGAATAATTTCAAGCTACGTCGCTATGAGTAGTCGTTCTAGTTGTCGTTTACAGATTCGCTGTCCAACCACCTTCACAGCGTGCATTGGAGACCATTCTTTGCTGTCTCTTATCCGTAGTGTTGTCCAGTCTCTTAGGAGAACTGCACGTTACACCGAATTTACATTCGAGAGCGGGGGTTGTACTGTACTGTAGGTGATGTGTGAAAAAATGTTTAAGATAGCGTCTCAAGGTATTGTCTGAGGGCGCTGCTTTTTTGTGCAGGTGGGTGCGCAGTCATGTGATATTATTCTGATATTTCGGGCTTTACCTTTCGGCCGGAAAAATTAAAAATTATTATCATGCCGAAAACACCCCAGTTCAACGTTTTCTTTCATAGTTGCCTGCAACATTTAGTTGAAACTTCTAATATTGCTCCGTCTCAACACCACAAAAGTGTTAATTAGACGTTTCCCACGAGGCAACCACCCACCCACCCATCGGCGCCTATACAGACGTCAACGCAGCGTGGACACCAATTGTTGACGGGTCCACAAAAGGCCACCAACTCCATGACTACCTGACAGCCTGAACTAGTGATGAGAGGGGCCACCATCAACTGCTACCAAACAATGACGGCGACCTTGGGTTCGCCGTTAATTAGACGTTTGCCACGAGGCAAACCCCAACCCATCCATCAGCCCCTATCCAGAGGCCAACGCAGCATGGACACCGGCTCTTGACGGGTCCACAAAAGGCCACCACCCCCACCAATACCTGAGAGCCTGAACTAATATAAGGGAGGGGGGGCAGCATCAAATGCTACCGAACAACGACGGCGACATTGGATTCGCTGATTGCTATCCTGCTGCACATACCATACCATCGGGCTTCCGAGGCGGGGTCACTGCGGAGCGTTGCGGTACCATGGGCGTGGTATCGCAACGCATTCGACGGTTGTGATTTGCTGCTAGACATTCTTCAGATTCCCTGGTTGACTCGCCTAGGGAAGACGACAGTATTAAAGGCGGATACTTCTCGTGCAGTCGGGCAGAGGGTTCTGATATCAGCTCGGACGTTTAACTTGCTTCTGCATGGAGTGGGCTTCCGTAACTGGAGCCGTGTAACTAAACCAATAAAGCCTTTTCCTTCATTCCTACACATGGACGTATTCGCCGATGGGCTTGGTGGATTCCTTGCCCTAACGTCACCCTAAGCCGCAACCCTACGATAACGTAAACTCACCAGCTAGAAAATCATAATTACGTAATTGATTGTTTAGAATAAAAGCATCCGCTTCCATTCCACCTTGTGAAAGTGGATGTATAGCGAAGCTGACGCGGACGTTAGACAAGTACTACCGCCCCAACAGATGTTAGGCAACGTTATACAAGCCCCACAACCACAAGCGACGTACACCCGCCATGGTTGCTTAGTGGCTATGGTGTTGGGCTGCTAAGTACGAGGTCGCGGGATCAAATCCGGGCCACAGCGGTCGCATTTCCATATGGGCGAAATGCGAAAACACCCGTGTACTTAGATTTAGGTGCACGTTAAGGAAATTCTGGTCGTCTAACCTATTTCGCAGTCCCCCACTATGGTGTGCCTCATATTTAAATCTAGGTTTTGGCACGTAAAACCCCATATTTAATTTAATTGACAAGCACGTGTGCGCTAGCTCAGCCTACATGCTTATTCTTCTAGGCCATCCGCCAAGCCCAAGTGCCTCATGGAACCAATATAATGTTTAAAATTAAATTGCGTCAGAAAATGCGTAAAGTACGACTTGCACACAACCTGCAAACACGATAGCATCAGATTGGAATTCGAGTATGGGAGAAAACACTATTCTGTTACGCGGAAACTCGAACACGAACCCCTTTTCAAGCTTCTGTTTTTTAGGTGAGAACGCCTCGACAAGTCCCGAACAACTATAGCCGAGTACAACTTTAGAAGGCAGTGGCATTTCCTCCTCAAAGGCAGATGCACAGCAGACTCCACCAATGGGCGCACACTCTAATCTGACGTCATGAGCCAGACGGCCGGTCACCCGGCCGGCGGGGAACATGACAGCCCGCGTTCGAACTGGCCCAAGTCACGTCAGCGCGACTATTTTTTCAGTCGTGGAGGCAATCGCCTGCCGCACTTCGGCCATATTGGGCGGGGCCTCTCCAGTCTTTTTAAGTTGTACCCGACCATAGAGGCTAACAGCGTCGCTGCAAAAAAAAAAAAAATTGCAGGCGGATATTCCACTCAACAGTGAACAATGTGTACTTGGCTTTGTTCGCGCAAGATAATCCAGGTTTTTACAGTGGAGCTGTTGGAACCTCGCTGGGTTTCTCTTGACGTCCGCAGATTCGCTAAGCTGGGGGAGAGAGAGCTGACAGAAAGTGAAAGCAGAATATAAATATAGCGTCGCTCAGCATAGCGACGTGGCGAAGAGAGGGGGGGAGCCTGGCGGGGGAGAAGGAGCGCCGTGGCGGGGACACAGGTGGTGTGACGTCATTGCTCTCCGATAAAACCCTGCGTGCTCGCTTCAGCAGTCATCTTTCTCGCAACGACCAGTGGAGCAGGGGGAAGCCCAGCAAAAGTTAGACTATGTGGGTGGTTTGGCACTACTTTACTGGCCTTTCCTGGGCTCCGCCGATCTTTCGTGTTTGGGATAGCAGAGCCACGCATAATTTTTAAAAGATTGAGCTTCACGACACCACATTGTACAGACAGCATGGTAGGTAAGTTTAGCTAACAATGTAAGAAATTATTTGGGTACTCCGTCTGCTAGTTAAGGCAGGCTCAGTAACTGGGTAGGACGACTATTTCTGAAATTCTGCGACGAATATAATGGTGCTCTCAGTCAGACTGAAACTAACGAGAAAGAGAAAATTCGGAGCATGCTGAAAAATCTGCTGAACTCCATGCGCGTGCTTCTTTCTGATTTCGAACACCGGCTCTGAAGTCCGCTGTACAGGTGAAGTCCGTTGTACAGAAAGTCCTTGCTACCTTTGACCATGCCCTAAAGCTTAAGCTGACTAATCCTTCCATTTTGAGAATCTTTAGGCGGCTTGTTTACGATGTTTGGACGAACGTTTCCCTCACCTTGTTATCGAGGTGGGGGGACGAGTGTTTATAAACCGTTTGGGTGGCCGCTCAGCACTTTCTCGCAGTCATGCTAGACTGATGAACTGCAACATCCTGATGTAGATACTGTAAATAAACCCATATTCCTCGTTCTCGATGAGAAGCAGTCCTTCCCTTCAACAACGTCTTCAACGTGGATAAGTTGGACGACGGCATGGGCCAGTTACCTTCTAATTCATGCCCGACTCCATTCTTGACAACTGATTACGAGCGATGCGATTCAGCCCCCAATCCTAACAGCCTGTGCCCACATAACAACCGGCTTGGTAATTTAGTTTGTAAGCGAATGTGTACAGCAGTTTATGTAGCTGATAAAATGATTAACTTTACTCCGATACTTTGCTACAGTGCTGTCTAATAATTTGCTATTGCTATCTGTGCTCCACCTGTCAGGTGAAACTGGGACTTTTTATGCATGTCAGTGTCCAGCAGGTCTTTAAGGACGTTCCCCTGCAAGATATGCAATATTCATCATTGATGAACGTTCTGTAATGTTCCCAAACATCGAAGTGCGCTCGTGCTAGTAGTAGTTCTGCAAGATCTAGCATCTCTTTAATGCCCTCTTTTATTTCTCTGGCTTTCTACCAGCTGCGCAGAGTAACAAGCTAGGGGACACTAGCTCAGGCCGACCTCTCTGCCTTTCAATGAAATCTCTCTCTCTCTCTCTACGGTGGCTCACCATCATGTGTGCAAAAACGTTCCACGGGCGACATTCCTGCCTTTTCCCCTCCTTTGAACCGAAGGACTTACTCCAGTACTCTAAAAAAAACAAGCCTACACTCGGAGCACTTCCTAGACTCAATGATGCGGATGGTTATAATGGTTATATTGAACAACAAACAGCTGACAACAAACAACAAACAAGCTGAACAACAAACAGAACGGCGACAATCCAGTTACATCACGGTGTCACTAACTGTAAGCGAACGTCACGAATGGTAAGCTCACTTCCCAATCGCGGTGGTCCGAAGAAACATACATCGACAATATGTCTGTGAGCGTGCTATTCAAGCGTTCTGCTAGCGTGTCAGTATGCGGTTGGTAAACTGGTGTAAACGTGTACCAGCTCGCGCACCATCCAAGGATGTTGGCGATGACTTTAGATAAAGCTGCATGTCTTTGTCCGTGAGGAGTTCTGTGGGAGCGCCTTGATGATGGATGACGTCGCACAACAAAATGTCGGCGACCCCAGTCGCACAGCTGGTCGGGATGGCGCGCGTGATCGCATACCGTGAGGCGCAAGCTGTTCCAGCGGCGACATGCACACTTTTTCCCAGAGTGAGACGCGTAGAATGGGCCAAGCAAGTCGAGGTGAACTTGGAAGAAGGGTGCATAGGGGATGCCCAGGATTCGAAGGGGGCCACTAGGCAGAATAGGCACCTCTTGGCGACGTTGACAGAGGTCGCATGAAGAGACTGCCGCACAGATTGGTATCTGCTGGGCCAATAATAAATGGTGGCGTATACGGTCATATGTACGAGAAACGCAGTATTATCAGCTCGGTGAAAGCTGATGTTTGCAGTGGAATCCCCGAGAAAGGCACGTCTGTTTTGAGAAGAATGGTCAGGGGTCGGGTGATAGTAGCAAAGTACTTTACAAACCGTCGAAAATATGAACATAGGCCGATGAAACTGGGAACATCTTGGACAGCTTGCAGATTGGGAAAATCTGCAACAGCTCGAACACTGCTGGGTTCGGCCAGGATACCTGCAGCGTCAAGAAAGTGGCCAACGAATACAGTTTCACGGCGGCCAAGATGGCACTTGGAGGAGTTCACCTGAAGGACAGCACTCCGGAACACACCGAGCACCGCTGAAAGGCGTTGCAAGTGACTTGAAAATGTAAATGAAAACACGACGTCGTCGTCAAGGTAGCACAAATAAGTTGACCATTTCAAACCATGAAGAAGGTTATCCATCATGCGTTCGAATTTCGCTGGCGCATTGCACGCACCAAGTGGCATAACATTAAATTGATAAAGACAGTCTGTTGTTCCAAAGGCCGTCTTCTCCTCATCATTGTTGTCTACAGTGATTCGCCAATATCGCGAATGAAGCGGATCTACTTCCTGTCATGGAGGCTATCCGGCAGGTCACCGATCCGCGACCGAAGATATGCATCTTGTTTTTTTAGTGATCTTGTTCAAGTGGCGGTAGGCGATGCAAAAGCACCATGAGGTATCCTCCTTTTTCACAAGGGCGATAGGGGAAGTCCCGGACTGTAAGAATACTTCATGATGTCCTTTGCGAGCATCTTGTCCACTTCTTTCAGAATGACGTGAAGTTCAGTCGCGGATACCCGATACGGACGCCAATGAATTGGGATATCATAACCAGTATTGATCCGCTGTTTGGCGGTAGAGGTTTGGTCCAACGGTCTGACATCAGTATCAAATATATCCCGGTATGACATTAAAAAGCGGCTCAAATATTGTGAGTGAGAAGGAGGAAGGCCCGCTGTTATCATCTCATTGAAGTTATCGACAGGCCTGGAAGAATTCTTGTCGCGAGCAGACGGCAAAGCGACATCGAGATCTACAGCGAATTGAGTATGTTTTTTAAGAGCAGGAACAGTCGCCAGTTTTATACATTCAATTAAGACTTGTGGTACGGTGTTGAGGTTCAGAAGAGGGACGTAGGTGCGGTTATCAGCAACAGTCACAACTGCATAAGGCGGAGCAACGTTACGCGTAATGATCACGTCCACAGTCGGTGACAACACGTAGCCACCGTCAGGCACTGGAGGGGCCGGCGACAGAATAAGACCCGTTGAGGCTTTCGGCATCATGCGAACGAGCTCGACGGAACACAACTGTGCGAGCCATTTATCGGCGGTATCGTGAACCAATAAGTTCCTACTGGAAGAGACCAGTGGCTCAATCAATGAGAGCAGAATGGGTCGCCAGAAAGTCATAGCTAGACATTAGTTCATACGGGCACTGCTCAAGGACGGCGAACATAACTGTGGTGCGGTGTTGATTAAGAGCATAATGATGGTGATTACCTGTTATTTTATGTTCTAAGATATGTCTTAACAGGTTGCAAGAAGCTACCTTGGATAGCGTAATGGTCAAACTTATGAACTAAAATTTGATAATTGAGCCCATAGGGACTTTTCAATAAGTCGACAGAAACGGCCAGGCAGGTAAATATGTTCTTCAAAAAAAAAATAAACAATTATTTATTTTTCTACTTAGTAGAGCTGATTCTGCTGAATTTCCTTTCAAAAAAGCCAAAATTCGAAGCTGTTATGGTGCTTTTTCTTTGGACAAAGTTAGACAAGCAATTTTTCTTTAACTTATCAATGCACTTTGAAAAAGTGGGCATCCCGGAGATGGGCTGGTAGGAGAAAGACGAATGAATTTTAATAAAGAAATGAGCAGGCAAGGGTCATCGCCAGGAACCCATTTCTCACATTTAAAGGAGGCGATCAAAATCATTTTTAAGATCCATTTTTAAGGGCGACTGGCCTGGGCCGGTAGTTGAAAAAAATTATTTCGAAGTCCTTCTTCATCAACTTCTTCAACAAGGGCGGGAGTGAGAAATGGGCTACGCTAGGTGAGCATACGCTAGGTGCATACATCGACTCAATGGGCATACGCTAGGTCGTATCGAGGTCGCATACGCATGCGCATCGAGAAATGGGCATACGCTAGGTCGACACATCCGACACAATCAACCCTATTGTTTCCACATCTATAGGCGAATGGCTAATTTAGACTCTAATGAAATGCGCTCAATGGTTTCTGCGCCATTTAGACAGGCTATACGCGAGTCATCTTAAATTAAAAAAATTGTCGTATAACTAGGTATTCTCGGACACCCTGATGCTGCTTTGAACAGTTGGACACTTGCCTTTGAGTTCATATACAACCTTTCCTTCCGATTTTGCTGTTTGATAATGCTCCATAGCTGGCATCCTCTCCATCGTTCCTAACTAGTTCGGTGTTCCTGCATGTTCGACTTTACACTGGACACCATTTTCTTCGCCGATGTCCAGTCCATTAGCTAAATATTTATCAGCTAGTTTTTGTTTTTTTTCCTCCGCTGTTTTTCAACATCATTTCTAAAGACGTACCTGGAAAACCGGCTCTTCAGGAATTTTTATTCATGTCCCGAATCGCCTCTAGACGCAGATTTTGTTTGAACTTTCGACACTTCGAAGGACGCCCACTCTATGTCCCCTGTGGTGCGTCATTTAGGATTACTTTTTTTTTCCTGCACCGGAAGTGCTAGCCTCGCGAAAGCCCTCTGACTACTCTCCAGTCCGGCTTGCACTTCGGCTTTCAAGCACAGCTGCGAGTTGGCAAACGTAATCCTGGGAACCATCACGCCTTTCTATAGACCTCGCACTACTTCATGTTTCTTTACCTTCATAGCGCTCTATGCTTCAATATGGCCACGTTTCTATTGGTTTGTAGGAACTTATCGTTGGTTTTATCTCCCGGCCTTTTGTAAATTAATTTCATTACCCTACTTCGTCTACTTTTGGGGATTTTCTTGACTGGGACGATTTCTGATGATTTCAGAAATTAGTGTCTAGTATCTTCGTTACTAAATCGGTATCTTTAGTATTACAGGTAGATCCGCATTGCACTTGAATTTGAAAATAAAAGTCGGAGTTCTTGTCCTGATCTAAAGCGTTTGACGAGAAGATTTGGGCTTTTAAAATAAATGTTATTAGTTATTCTATTGGCAGGCGTGCCACGAGAAAATATGCTATTCGAAAGCTATTTATTGCTTTCAGTTAAGCGTTCAATAAGTATTCCACTCAAATTTACGCTTGATTCGGCGCCGCGATTATTACGTTGCATCCCCATATAATGATGGTGCTGGTCTACATGCAACAGTTCCTACAAACAAACCCTGAAGATGCTTCATAAAAATTGATGAAAATTACACCTATGATGTGTGTTGTTCAAATTTCTTATCATTTAACGCTCATATATCATCGTATGACAGTTCAATACACCTTAGATATTCTTCAGAGTGGAAAAATAACTCGTAAGTTGGGCGATAAACGTTAATTTTAAATTCCTGGTATATGCGATCGGCAAAATATTAGGAGCTATATAAACGCATGCAGTTTCTCGGTTTAATCCACTTCATACTCCATACAACCTGGAAACGTTGATAATTATTATTGCTGCTGAGCTACCAAATTGCAGGGTTACTTCTTGAAATGATTGATATTGAAATACTGTCATTTACCAATAGATGCGCAGGAAATATCGATCATGTTTCCTTTGGTTTCTACGAAGTGAGGAAATTTGTTTAGCCACAACAAAGTTGACGCACTCGGTGGCCTGACGACCCCGTTTGTGCGCTTCAGGCAGTTTTATACACGGGAACCGACGTAGGGTCGGATTTAAAGCCGTCTGAGAAGTAGTACTTTTAACCTAGAGAGACAAAAAAGAACGCACACAAAGGGTTCCCCTTTACAATTTAATACATTGAAAGAAAGAAAAAAAAAAACTTTAAATGCGACACATTTAGGCAGAAAAAAACAAAAACAAAATGCGCATTATTAAGGCCAAACACACTATTAATCTCTCAATTCGAAAAAAAGAAGATATTTGCTAATAAAGTATGGAAAACACACCGAGAAAAAACATAATCAACGAAAGCAAAAATAAATATTTTGGGGAAACATCTTCAGCAACGGTTGGGAATAAACAAGGCAGAAAACTGGAAGTGTGCTTCAACCCTAGCCACGTATGACTTCGTTTAGAAATTGTACAGGAAGTTTTCGTCATATCGGAATCAAAGGTGCACATTTAGTTTCATTGGCATCACGCTTGTGACACCACTGCAACCGGCCATCTTACATTGGCCTGTCTGTTCAGAGCGTGCTTTCTAAAAAAAAAAGGCGGTACCTGTGCTAAACTTCTTCCTTGTCCTGTGTTCTTGCTCTAAACCAACAAATGTCGCTTGTTGCTTGTCATTCAGTGTTGGCCGAAGACATTTAGCCAGAAACTTTGTGCTCAATACTGAAACTCAGTAAGAGTTTTTTTTCTGGTATGTTGCCTGTAGGCAGCACTTGTCAAGAACGGTTTAATGAATGTGCAGGTTATTAATTTCTTTGACAACTTCCAAAATAGAAGCAACATTGTCACCTTCACGCATTGCACCTTCTAGGAAAGATGTACATTAATTTTTCGAGGTTACGACATAACTCCAGCAGGAGGGGTTGCTAGTAACTCTAGGTTACGTACCGTCTAATATTAGCCCACAATATTATTTGGTACGCTTCTATACCTGTCGTGGTTCATTTCTGGCACGCTAGAACATTCGAGGCTGCCGCTATGAAAGACCCAAAGTGCAACTTTACATAAGTTTCTACTGATAAAGTATTTTTTTTTAACGAAACTGCTTGCATTCCTTTGGCGGTGAGAATTAATTACTAGCAGATGAAATATTGATCCAACTTAATAGAGTTTCGCGCTGAGAACCCAGTGCTGGTAAGTTAGGGTGACGCAACCGATTTCAAGGTGTTTGCTTGCACTAGGGGCGCTTTGGGGCAGCGAAAGTTCTCAAACCTTGTTAGCCTTAGTCTTTGCTTTGTTTTGATTGCATTCTAGTCCTTCATTATTGATAAACAATTAGCCAGGACCGAGTAGACGCTGTGGAAATACACGATGAAACGACCAGCTAGTGCATGAATTATACGGCGACCCCGTCATTCTTCTTTGATATATTAAATTTCTTTTTTTTTTGCTTGGCCATGCCTCCTCTCATAGCACGAGAAGTTATTTCGCTACAGAAGATGCAAAATTTACTGCTACTGCTTAATTTACTATTTAACATTCATGTTCAGTGTCCTCTTCAAGAACAAAGGCAAGTGACGACTCGGTGGGTGGCGCTGACGTTCGTTCACTGCTAGCACTTGAATCTGGATTTGCTTGTTCTTCGAAATCAGCAGCACACCATACGGTGAACAAAGTCTGAATTGGAACCACAAATGTTAAATAGGCTCGACATAATAAATATCCCTGCATTGCTTCCGTGTCGCCAAGTTGTGTCGGTTAATGCGCTTGGTTGTTCCCCCAGTGAAAAGTTACAGCGATGGTGTTGCGCTGATGTAGCTGCGAATCTTTATCCTAGGTGGCAGTACATTAAACAGTGATCGCGTCAAGTACGCGTAATACAGGTAATCCTAGCTGGCCATCAGTTCTCTACTGTGTGCTATGGTGGTCGAAGTTTTCCTTTTAAGAAAACTCGGCAACTGCGAAAAACTCCCGAAAAGGTAGTCAAGTCATGCACAGCCCAACATTCCCAACACCTACACTAACTTTTTCTTAAAGTGTGGTGGTTGGTTTCGCTGCACGTGATGATATGTTTTTTAAACAAAGCTTAATTTGCGAGCCCCTCTGGGCTTTCCTGACCACGGCTGCTAGGTGCTGTTCTTTAGGAACAGCTCACATAAAAAAAAATTAATTACTTACCCGATGCTAGAATGGAACTTCGGTTCCCCAGCACACTTTTAGGCCACAATATTTTTCTGCCTTTATTTCCTCTTGGTTACAAGTCGAAACGATGTTAGTGATCGCACATGGCACTTGTTTTATATGTGTTAGAGCATAAAACACTGGCATAGGAGTTTCGCCGCAATCTTGTACCCATCACGCACTTTGACAACCATTTCACAAATTATTCATGCCCAGATCGGCCTTTAACATCACAGTGTCTATACAACAACAGACAGCGCCAGATAACATGCAGCCCAAACAAGAAAATACCGTCTGTCTGTTGAAAATCACGTTCAGGTGGCCAAGAAGGAATGCCATGTTGATTGAGGGGCAGACATCTTTTTTAAAGCTATCTGTAATATATCCCAAAAGAAAGCGGCACGACTACAATCAATGAAAACATCTTCAATAGTTTGAGGTTTGTTGCAGAAGAAGCATTTGTTTCCCCACGGTACATAAATCTTTATTTCTTCTAACCACGCTTTAACAGATAACGTTCCCGTATGATGGTTGAATAAAAATGTATTTCTACGGTATAACGATTTTTTTAACCCTGTTGAGCACCGTCTTGCCCACGCCCTTCTTAAAACAATAACCGATACAATTGTACAGGAAACATACTCTCCTTAAAATCCTTCATACGGCGCTTTCTTTTAACGTTGCGCAGGTTCTGAAGTGAGAATTTTGCCTTGAGGAACATATACAGGATGACACGACTTCGATCAAAAATCGCGACACTGTGTAACGTGTGCCAATGGCTGAAGAGACAAAAAAAAAACGAAATTAGGCCTGATATCTATTGGCAGGGTTTGGAAAAAAATAGCACAAAAGGGGTCCCTTTCGTCTCTCACAAATATGAACCGCGATACACTTGCCGAAGAAACAAGTAATACAACGAAAGACCACCTTTCTTTACTCGACGAAACAAATTTGTCCTTGATTTTCGCTGCCATGTGGTGCCCCGTGCAGGTAAGCTTGGCAAAAATAAGGGGCACGTTATCAACAACGCGCAGGCTAAGTTGAAACTACGTGCGCAAGTGCTCCAAAGTGTTAATTGCGTATTTTATTAGTGGCTCAATATTGAACACGCTGCCTCGGCATTTCTACAAATTACACCGACATAAAACTAAAAGAAATTGTGCTGATCGATATGGCAAACCTATGTGCAAAGTCGAATGACTGTGCATCAACTACAGCCTTCGCGAAAAATTTCTAAAGCAAGGGTTGGAATGTGTAACGCCGCTATTATCGGCTTCGCTTCCAATGTCCAGAGAGAAGTCTGCCTTACACAAAATTTACATTCAGTTGAAATGAGGGCCATCTTAAGCGCAACATGTCGCGAAGTTTGATCGGTTCTGCTTCAATTACAAATATTTATTGAACCCTTGTTTCTTTTCGATTTCTGCATGCTTCATAAGGGTCTCTCCCGGTATCTTTGGTGAAATAAATGAGGCACCTTGTTCACGCTTGGTGAAGATAAGGACCACACAATAGGTGACACATAGGTAAAATTCGATGTGTATGGTTTAATTACGTACGTTCTTTTAAAAAAATTGCGCATGCAAGCTTTTCGGAGAGTCTTACGAGCAGCGCAGAATTTAACTTGCTGCCTTGGCAGAAATATAAATTCCCCTGAGATGGAATTTAGCGGAAATAGGTGGAAGACAATGCCAAATCTCTGAGAGAAGTTAAATGCTTGTGGATGAAATATAGGCATTGCAAAAAAATTATAATAAATTGTTGGAAACTGTCATACAGCCGCTATCGGATATGATTCCAAATGTTCCGACATATCTGTAAGTTACACCTGGCCTATATTTGAGGAAAAATTTACCGCCCAAGCACTCCGTACAGATGGTTAAGATAGATAGATAGAATAAACTTTAATGTCCAACGGAAAAAGGTGATCTACCCACCCCCTGACGCACAGGTCAGGGGGCGAGTGCCGCCGCCTCAGATGCAGGCTGGGAGGTCTTGGGTCCCAGCAGCCTCTTCGGCCAGTTGGACGAGCCGGAGCTGGAGCTCAGGGTCCGAGCTGCGCAGCAGGGTCTCCCAGGTGTCTCTACTATCTATTTTGTGCGTTCCCCCGGGAGAGTACGGACATTCCCATATTATGTGGTCGAGGGTCCCTCTCGCCCCACAAAGATTACATTTATCGCTCCTGGCCTCGGGGAACATGTGGTTCACCATAACCGGGTGCGGATATGTATAAGTTTGTAGTCGTCTCCACGCGACTGCTTGTCTGTTGTTTAATTTTGGGTCTGGCGGGGATACCAGTCTACGAGCCAATCTATAATGCTGCGTGATCTCCCCATATTTTAGCATGCGCTCTCCGCTCCCTCGGTCATCGAGGGGCCCCGTAGCGGCTCGGCGGTGGAGATCTCGAGCCAGCTCGTGGGCCGCCTCGTTGCCGGGGACGGCTTCATGCGCCGGAGTCCAAATTATTTGAATTTTTCTATCTAGCTTTCTCTGGCCTAGGATTCTGGCCGCTAAGGGCGAGATCCTTCCCTTGCTAAAATTTTGTATGGCAGTTTTGCTGTCACTGATCACAAATTTCGCGTCCGTTCCAGCGCAAGCTAATGCGATCGCAATTTCCTCGGCAACTTCTATGTTGCGCCCGCGAAGAGTGACAGCAGTCACTGGAATACCCCGGCCGCTGACGGCCGTTGCCACAGTAAAACTGCCGCTACCTCCCGCCGCGTCTACATAGGCCACCTCATGCTCCGAGATATTACCGAATCTAATTTTTAATGCTTCGGCTCGTTTATGCCTCCTGTCTTTGTTATGTTCCGGGTGCATGTTTTTTGGCAGAGGGGGGATAATCAGATTTTTTCTAATTTCCCTATCTACTTCCACCTTTTGGGTGGGGCCTCTGTCCGGGTTTATTCCAACTTTGGCCAATATGGCTCTTCCTGTCTTCGTGGTGCTAAGTCTCTCAATTTGAGAGGTTCGCACCGCTTCCGCCAGTTCTGCCCATGTGTTGTGCACTCCTAGAGCCATCAGTCTCTCTGTTGATGTACACATGGGCAGTCCCAGCGCTCGTTTTACGCATTTTCTCATTAGAGAATCAATCTTTTCTCTTTCCACCACTTTCAAATCGAGATATGGCGTTGTATAGCTCACGCGGCTGAATATGTACGCCTGTATTAGCTTAAATAAATTTTTTTCCTTTAGCCCTCGACCTTTGCTGGCCACCCGCCTAATTAGGCTCAGGGTCTGTAATGCGTGATTCTGCAGCCTCTTGAGGGTCTCGCCATTGTAGCCGTGTGACTGGAGAATCAGGCCCAAGATTCTAATTTGCTCTACTATTGGTACCTCTTTACCCGCCACCTTAATTTTGATCTCCGACGGTGCCTTGCACCTTAAGTGTTTCGGATTGTATATGAACAATTCTGATTTCTGCGGCGAGCATGCTAGGCCTCTCTCGGCCGCGTAATCGACTATGATGTCGGTGGCGGCCTGGAGCAGGCTTTCGACGGCTGAATCACTTCCCCGGTTGACCCAGAGGGTGATATCATCCGCATATATACTAAATTTTAATCCCTCGAGCTTTGCCAATTGCTCGGGGAGTTCTCGCATAGCCACGTTGAAGAGTAGGGGAGACAGCACTGATCCTTGGGGCGTACCCTTACTCCCTAGCTCAATTGTGGGGGATTCCAGCGTTTGGAACCTCATGCAAGCAGTTCTTCCCGTCAGGAAGTCCCTGATGTATCGATATGTCCTGGTACCTACATTAATCTTGTTCAGCCCTTCCAGGACCGCCTCATGCTTTACGTTGTCAAAAGCCTTCGTGAGGTCCAGTCCCAGAATTGCTTTTGCATCTTTAGACCTTGAGTCTATTATATCATGTTTGATTTGGAGCATGACGTCCTGCGTACACAATTGAGGTCGGAACCCGACCATCTCATGTGGCCACAGATCGCCCTGCTCCATAAAGCCCATCAGTCTGGTCTGGACGACGTGCTCCATCAATTTCCCCACGCATGAAGTTAAGGAAATTGGCCGTAAGTTTTCCAATTGCGGAGGCTTCCCGGGTTTTGGTATTAAAGTAATGCTTGCCGTCTTCCACTGTTGTGGGAGCTCGCCTTTTCCCCAACATTCCTGCATGTACTTCGTTAGATAGCTAATGGAATCATCGTCTAAGTTTCTGAGCATTTTGTTCGTTACCCCGTCAGGGCCTGGGGCCGACTTCGTTCTGAGTCTTACAATCTCTGCTCGCACTTCCGCTTCTCTGATGGGGGCGTCCAACGCCTCGTTAGGCGCTCCACCATAGTCGGGTAGTGGAGTTCGCGATGTTTCCCCCACGAACGTCTCAATTAATTTCTTCATGAAATAATCATCGTTCCCTACGAACGCGTGCCTAGCTTTTGCCAATCTTATACCGGATTGAGTTTTCGAGCTTGTAGGGTCCAACAAATGCCGGAGGATGTTCCACGTCTTGGAGAGGTGCATGCTCCCCTCCATTTCGTCACACTTGTTGGCCCAATTTTGTTCGCATAATGTAAAAGTATAATCTTCGATTTCCTTATTGTGCCTAGCAATCCTTCTTCTGAGGTTGCGGTTCCATTTCTGATTTTTGAGACGACGTTCCATGCTTTGCTTAGCTTCCCACATATGCAGAAGACGGCTGTCCGCTATCTCCGGGGCGTTATCCCCTTCGAGCGTTTTTGTCGTCCTTCTAACGTCCGATTTGAGCGCCGTCGTCCATTCCTCGATGTTTCTGATGGGCCCCAGTTGCTGCGCTCTCCTGATATCTCTAAAGTTATCCCATTCAACGACGGCCGGCGCGCGAGCCCTGCGCGTTTGAAGGCCCACTTTCAGTATGGAAACAATTATGTAGTGGTCGCTGCCAAAATTTTGATCCGAATTATGCCATTCTAGATCTTTAATGTTTTTCGAGAATGTTAGATCTGGAGTTGTATCCTTACTAACGCTATTGCCCACCCTCGTTGGACTCTCAGGGTCCGTGTGCAGAGTGAGCCCTATGTCATGCGTATCTTCCCACAGCTGTCTGCCTTTCGGGCTTTGGTGTGGGTACCCCCATTCCTGGTGATGTGCATTAAAGTCCCCCACTATCAACAGTTAAGAAGCGAAGCTGAAACGTGCGGCCAGCTGTTTATCACTGGGTTAATCCCGACGGGTCATTAAAGTCTTTTTCAATTATTGGTTACGCTTTTGTGTTTCTTAATGAGGTTACACACAAGTTCGGCATCGACAGAGAGAACGACGTCAGTGACGGTATGCCCGCAGTCCGCCGTTTCCGCTTGAGTTCGATGTCTCGAGTTTTCTCGGTGGCGTGGTTAGCAGCATCCACTCGCCATTGCTGCTTGCGATCCTTCAAAAGAAATTGCTTAAAAATTAATTATGTCCGTCACGTAAGCCATCGGCCATACCATGCTGAATACGCCGGTTCTCGTCACGTAAGAGAATGAATGGCTCATACCCCCTTATGGCTCATACCCCATAAACTTGGCCTCCCCATTACGACAGCCGAGAAGTGAAATTCCACGCTGGAATGACGAGCGACAACGAAGCCATATCTGGAAGAAGAAGAAGAAGAAGAAGAAGAAGAAGAAGAAGAAAGACGACGACGACGACGACTACGACAACGACTACGACTACGACTACGACTACGACTACGAAGAACGCGGGAGCTGTGGCACGAGCGCGTGCGTGCGGTAGCGCCGAGGGGCGCCGACGAACAAGCTGTAGAAGCAGAGGACGCTGGAGCTTTTTTTCTACACGCGGACACAATAGTGGCGAAGTTAACCCTTACCAGCTTCGCTGTCAAAATGCACTATGTTGAGTGGTGTGTGTGATAAATTGTTCACGTTCCTGGCGTAATAAGAAGCGGTGCAAATAATTACTGAACTATAGCTTTGATGCTTCGCGCGACATTCGCAGTTGGTTTCTCCGGCGTCCTCGGGGATCCCAACAAGGCCCCTTCTTTACATTTTGCGAAAATAACGGTCACTTCAAGCGTGTCGGCATATATCGAAATACGTGGTGTTTGAAGTACATTACGCACGCAAGGAATCTGGAGCTCTGTAAGTACAACGCCCAATTTGTCCCGCTGCCTCGGGAGATCTGTGAACGCAACATAGACCAGGTTTAGCGAAAATGGGGTTGGGTGGTGCGCTATGGCCAATGTTATGCAGGAGGAAATTGTGTGCGGACAAATTACTGCCTTCATAAAAATTCCTTAAGCAGTTCTCGGAACTGTAATATGCTGCCAAGGTCTTCAACGGACCAGTGATACACGGGCAACATTTTAAATGCAATAGAATGTAAAACGGGGCGAGTTGGTTGATATTCATAGTAAAAAAAAGCACCATAAAAATAGGGGGAACACAAGACAGAGAAGTACACAGGGCTGGCGCTGAACTAGCAACTATTGTTAATTCAGTGCAATCAGCTAGTTAGAGTTGTTAGTTCAGAGCCTGTCCGGTGTACTTGTCGTGTTGCCGGTATTTTTACGCTGCTTAACACTTTAACGTGCGTAATATATATATATATATATATATATATATATATATATATATATATATATATATATATATATATATATATATATATATATATATATATATATATATATATATATATATATATACATACATATATATATATATATATATATATATATATATATATATATATATATACATATATATATATATATATATATATATATATATATATATATATATATATATATATATATATATATATATATATATATATATATATATATATATATATACACACACACAGGTAACTGAAATTTTTATGACAACTGTACAAAAGAAATAGCTTTACTAGAAATTGGGTTGGGATTCAGCAAGGTCGCACAAGGCTGCTCCATTTATTATTTAATATTTATACTATTTGTTTATTTTCTTCTTCCATATATACGAACATTATTGTAATTTAGTTGTAATGTATTTAGTGCAGTGTATGGTGATATAATTTCTTGAACTTGCCCTGTATTTGTTGATTTGCCTTTCTGCGTTGTACTAGAAATTCACTTATAACGTCTATTTTCAGTGTTTAATGTTTCGTATTAAGAGGAAGCTTTACCTCGGGCCCAACTACGATGCGGCCTATTCAAATACATGTAAAACGCAAAAACGTTTTTCTGAGATAACCTCTGGACTGATATTAATGAAATTTGTTGCATTTGAAAGACTAAGTTAAATTCTAGTGATTGTTTGAAGCGGGATTTGGATTTAGGGCCTAAATTTTTCTTGAAAAATTTTCAAGAATTCGATAGTTTGAAAAGAAAATAGAAGCCCGAAGTTTACAAACTAACAGCTCTGCATCAAGAACAGCTATCGTGGTTCTGTAAACGGCACCCATTAGATCATTGAAGGCAGACAAATTTGATATGTCATTTTGTATCTTACGTGAATTTGTTACGTAGTGTACAAAGGTTCTGCAAAAGCTGAGTATTCATGTTACTAATTTTTTTGAGATTCATGTGAGACATATCGATTTTGCCCACTTTAGATTTACTACTAGGTGCAATTCACAGAATTGCGATATAGTTTTTCATTGCTGAGCTACCGAGTTGTAAACGTTATAGTGTCGTTCTCTGAAAAGTTTCGATTTTCGCCAAATTTTAATAAAAATGGACTATCGAAATTAAAAATCCGGAACCAACAGTAACTATATTTAAAGTTTTTCTTTTAAATGCAACAAACCTCGCCAAATTTGGTGCAGCGGTTGCCGAGAAAAGCGAATTCTCCTCTTACAGGCATTTAGATAGGAGCACCGGAGCTAAAGCTTCCTTTTAAGGCAACATAAACAAAGTTGGGTATTCGTATTTTTTGCTTTTTGCATTTGAACATGATCTGCGGCCTGCACTTACACATATTAATTTAGACCCCGCACTAGATCATGGATCTGACCGGTGTAAACTATTTCATGCATTTTTTTTCCCACCATCTTGTTTCTCGGGTGAAGGAAAACTCCCTCCGGAGACTTCAAACCGGGAAGGCCCTTACACCAGCCATGCCTCGTGCTTGGGGTCAACCACACGAAGACGTTGTCAAGCGTCCTCCGGCGTCTGCAGTGGATGGCTGCCATCTACTCTGGAAGTCCCTTGGGACAAAGATAAAAATCGCGAGAGCGTGAAGATGTGAAATTGAACAGTGATCAAGTTGAAGTCTATGAAAGATGAATCATGAACAACACATCTGATAATCTTAAAACTGTTTGTGCACAAACAAACAGGGACAAAGAATAGGGGCGCCACAAGGACGAGCGCTTTCTAACAACTGGTTTTATTTTTGAAGAACTACCTGTGTAGTTCTTCAAAAATAAAACCAGTTGCTAGAAAGCGCTCGTCCTTGTGTTGCCCCTATTCTTCGTCCCTGTTTGTTTACGCACAAACAGTTTTCAGATGAATCTGTTCCAACTAGGCCGACTCGCAGTTATACATCTGATAAGTCACTGTTGCAGTATTCATATGGAGCTGGCCTGCATGCTTATACTTACCTCCACTATGACATTATGCCGAGGGGCAAGCCAAGCGGAAAAAAAATTCACACGCTTTACTTCAGGAACATTTAATAAATGTAAGGAAGAAAAGAATAAAGAAAAAAACAAGGAAGTAAAGAAAAAAAAGAAGGAAGAAATAACCACAGTGCTTACATTTAACTCTCCGCGGCTCTCTTAGCAGATAGTTTTTTCTAGTTCACGAGATGTCTTGACATGTAGGTGGGTGAAGGAGTGGTAGAATTAGTGCATTGTTGGCAGGTACGCTCAGCCTTGCATGGGGTTGTTTGTGTTTCTGATCCTGCATGTGGATATCACTGATTCTCGTGACATACTTATTTTTTTTCTATTTCGACGTGGTCGACTGAACGTTAATAGGTGCCTTCACACATATACGTATGTGCTGAGCACAATAGACTAAGACCAGTGCACGCAAGGACATTATTCCAAAGGAAAACATGCACTGAGCGCTCGTAACTGGAATATTTATTGGCAGCACACGTGGTATATTACCTGCGTGTCCAGAGCCGTGAAAGGGTTAAATAAACGGTTAAAAAAAGTAAAATCTGCAACAATTTCCCTTCCAAGCCTCTTGCTTCGGACACATCTACGCTGCGTGTGGTACCAATGAATCTTTTAGTGGCGAGTCAGCACTCTGTGCTCGCCCTTTCTTTCGTAAAATATGTCTTTGCGTGTTTCGTCCTTCGTCGATCATAAATAAAGAACATGCCCGATCTGCCAGCTCAGCTATCTCAGATTATTCTCCCAGTGGTAGCAAGATTTGCCGTAGGTCAGCCATAATTTAGGGAAGTGCTCATAATTTATTTCGCGGGAACAATCACTGCTACCATATTTCACTAAATTTTAGAGTGTTGCTTAACCCCGAGTGGAACACGTCCATAAGGATGAGGCACATTCAGGGCAAACACACTTCTTCAAGGCGGAAGAGGGCTATTAGAAATTAAGGTAAAGGCATACTAAAGTTAAACTGTATATACTTTGTAATGATAAAGTGGTTCTGCAGTACTATATTATTATTATTTCGCTCTAACAGGTCGATTTGTAGAACAAAGAAAATGCGGCAGATCCAACCAGTCGGAATCTATATACAGCGAAGCTTTGTGTGAGTGCATGAAGAGGCGAACCACGAGTTTGTGTTTGTTGACCGTGACACGGAAAGCTTTAGTCAGGCGTTGCACAGAAGCTAATGCAATCGCGCAAAAGCTGCCGCAGATACGTGAAGGCGAGCTTTCTCGTTCCTTTCTTTTTTTTCGCTTTCCCCCACGAGGCCTCGCCGCCACTGCCGTGGATGCGCAGAGGTGAGTGCCATCTCATGGTAGTGCAAGGAACTCATCGGCGCGGGCGGCGCGCGCATTCCGCTCTTATTGTTTGACCTATCCGACAAGAGAACAGCCAAGCCGCAGCACCGATGGTGACGATACCCGGTGATGTTCGCAAACAAAAGGCAAAAGGCTTCGATCTTAAAGCACGCATCGGTGTGCAAACACAGGGCAAGTCTGATTTATTGAAGAGAAGCGTTCTTTGCCTCTTCGAATTTCTCGCTGCTGCTGCTGGCTGCTCTCCAGCCCATCTACCGGTACCGGACATAGTGTAGACAAGCGCTGGATCAAGTGAAATCCTAGGCGGCCCGGGAGGGGGAGGGGGATGGAGGTAAAGAGTGTACGTGAGCTCTAATACAAACACGCCATCATCGTCACTCCATCACCTTCGTTCTTGTGATCCTTTCATCGTTGTCACGCCGTCTTCATCGTTTAATCGTCGGCACTCTGTCGACGTCGCCGCGTCGTCATGTAGTCGTGCGCGCGGGAGCTGCGTGGCTGTTCTGTCGCCAAATACGCCAACCAATCGCAGTGGAGGAGGCACGCGTGACCGCCGCTGGGTTCCTTGCACAGCCACCATATGGCTCTGGTCTCCACGCATCAGTGGCAGCGGCAGTGCCGGTCGCGCGGGGGAAAGCAAAAGAAAGAACCAGAAAGCCCCCCTTCGTGCATCCGCGGCTGAGCGGTAATGAGGAAGTAAACGCTTCTTGCGGATGGAATTGATTCGAATTTCGCAACGCGCGTATGCGCGTAGTGCCTCTGAAATCGCGATGCGTTCAAGGCGTCCGTCGAAATCGCTAGTAGTCAGCCACTCCGCTTAACAAAAAGCTCGATATAACTCGCGTGCGGCCGCGCTTTTGTGTGTGTTTGTGTGTGTGTGTGTGTGTGTGTGTGTGCGTGTGCGTGTGTGCGTGTGTGCGTGTGCGTGTGTGTGTGTGTGTGTTTGTGTGTGCGTGTGTACTCAAGTCACGACTCTCCATGCACTCACACAAGACTTCGCTGTATATGGATTCCAAGTTGTTGAATTTGCTGCATTTCTTTAATTCTAGCGTTTTTGCCAACATCTCTTTATTCCTTTCTGTTCCTCAAAACTTCTCTATCTAGCTTGTACCGCTACCTGCGACTGTAACGGATCCGGTCAATAACGATCTTTTCCCTGATTTCTAACCCGCCGTGGTTGCTCAGTGGCTATGGTGTTAGGCTGCTGAGCACGAGGTCGCGGGATCGAATCCCGGCCACGGCGGCCGCATTTCGATGGGGGTGAAATGCGAAAACACCCATGTACTTAGATTTAGGTGCACGTTAAAGAATCCCAGGCGGACGAAATTTCCGGAGTCCTCCACTACGGCGTGCCTCATAATCAGAAAGTGGTTTTGGCACATAAAACCCCATAATTCAATTCCCTGATTTCTGCCCAATAAATACACTAAACTTATTTTATCCGCTTTAAATCCAAGTGCTTTTGGAAGGTGTACGTTAACTATGGGTCTCATTGGGTGAAAACCATCGCATTTTATTAGGATGTGCTGAGAGCTAGGTACCCGTATTTTTGCTGCAGCAGACACATGCCTCATCTTGTTGGGAATATTTGCTTCGGTATGTTTTTGTACTTAGGCAACTATCTCGAGCCTCCAATGTCAAGGCACTGCCCTCTGTGATATCGCACAAATTTTGTCTTCCAATTTCTTTCTTGCCATTCTTGTAAATCTTCATAGTATTTTGCTTCCATTTTTTGCATGCAATGGGCTGTCTCTGTCTCTTTTACGTTGTTTTTTATGACTCCTGGTCGTCTATTTATACTTTCAATTATTCGGTACATGGTCGCTAACTTTTGTGACCCCCTCATCCATTCCATGTCAGAAGGAAAGAGATGAAAGCCTTAAGTGGCTCGTTGCAATTGCTCATACGTGAAAAAAGGAGCCTCGAGCCCAGTGATGCAAAAAAAAAGGACGCCGAGTGATGCAAACAATATCACCATCAGGAATGGCTCATACCCCCGTATACAAGCAACTGTGCAATGGCTAAATATGAATGAAGAAACGAAATAAAGAATGAACGAATGAAAGAAAGAAATAACGAAAGGAGAGAACGAAAGAAAGAAGGAAAGAACATTTAGGTAGTGCATTAGGTGCTCGCATGTGTCGTTGAGGAGGTTCGTTATCACTACGGCTCGTTATGCGTCTCAAGAAGTCTCCCCCCTCCTATCGTATAACTTAATGCAGCACCACGGGTGCAACCGGCTTTCGCCTTCACGTATTACGGGAGGGTAACATGCTGCCAAATTTTTCTGGATGGAACGTCATGCTGGTACCACGTGTGATTAAAGTAAGCCTATGCGGTACGGCGTTCCCAAAACGCAATTCGTTAAAGTAATCCTAGTGACGTTTTCCCAACAGAACCAGGAATTATTAAGACGACCTGATGCATTTCGTAGTGCCACGAGTGCGCACGAACGCCAGTACGGAGCCCAACGACAGCTCTGCTGGCGCGCGCGCACTTGCGTGCCATATTTATTAACAATATTCAGAGAGCGGACAGGTAGCAAATTAAATATGAGGTTCTTAAGAGGACTTGTCTAGCTCCGAATACGCGTCTGCAATGACATCATCGTAATGCGCAGTTTCGCTTTTTTAAAATGTTTTTGCCGAGTTCACCCTGTCTAATTACCGGCGGTGGCTGCCAATATAAGGCTTTGCCGTAAGTTCACTCGAGCGTAGAGGAGACAGGCACGCCAACAGAAATTACGAACAGACAGTGTTCACAGCTCGACTTCTGTTCTCTTTCGGTAAGCTGTGCGCTAGGCCTGCGCTGAATTGCAAAGGTAAGTGTGTTCGACAATGTTACAAAGCTTGTAGACTGACGGGGAAGAGCACACTGACACATCCCCTGACGCGCTTTGTGTCATGTTTCGCGACTCTATTCTGTGTCAGTTTAGTTTCGCAACATTGTCTGCTACGTCTGAGTTACGTGTAACCAAACTGGGCTTGTTGTCAGCCATTTCAGTGCGCAACGCCTGCCGACTAACCGCGCTAATAATAGGATTACTATGGCTGCATATTCTAATGCATGCTGTAAGTTTCGTGCTGTCCAAATCGACATCGAATGCCCCGGATGACAGACGTAGCTGGAACACGAGTTATTTCATTGTTGAGTGCAGTGTTTTCTGGCAAGAGAAAAACAATTCAGGAGAGCAATAGATAGATGAGTGCAATAACACAGTGTATAGACCGGCTGGAGCTTATGATTGCTCAAATTATGGTTGCAGTATTGACTCGTCAAATTTATTCAGTCACGTTACAAAGATAAATCTAGGGAACAGTGTATCAGCATTATAGCTGACATGGAGAAGAAGTGTTTTCAATGAAAATTCTGATATTCAGATGATACAAGCGATTGAACTGAGCATGCTTAGGTCATCGTGTACAGCGGGAAAGAAAAATTGTGTTTGGAGTGGCCACATCCGAAGCAGGCTGAAGGAGGCCTAAATTGGCCCAAAGTTTTGGTTGGAAACACTGCTCACGGCTGGGGGCAAGGCACAACAGCTACTACAACGAAGACACTGCGATCTTTCACGTCAGTAGGAAATAAAGCGGTAATAAATTTACGTGGTGTGGTAAAATCACGCAAGACTTCTAGAGAAAAGAGCAGATGAAGTAGCTAAACGTTGGTTGGCAGAACGACGTACAAGCAACTTATAAATAACACTGACTTCTGACTATAATAATGTAACGTTACATTCAAGCGAAAATAGAACTCACTTCCAATTTACTGTGCGCCTGTTTTGATAAGTGAAAGTCAGAGTGCTCGATACTTCTTATCCCGGGTGTTTCTGAGAAGGCCTCAACCAATTGTTAGAAAGTCGCCTCGAGGCAGATAGCACAATTCTAATTCTTGAGCTTGATTGGTGAAACAAGCGGATTTGTGCGAGAAATCTAAACTCATATTCGACTAATTAACCAAAATGACTAATTATCTTTTTAAATAGTTACTCTATGACACATATGCCAATGTACCCGTTGCAGCCGGTGAGTTCGCAAGGCGTATTCACTTGAAAGACATTTTCAGGATGACCCCAGTTTCGAGATATTGTTTCCCTTAATAACGGCAATATACCTGAACGCCCCAGTTACTTTTGTGCTTCGACACATAATTCAATGACATTTTTTTCCAAAATAGGTAAGTCGAACAGGGTATGTTTACCTCAAGTTTGACGCTGCCTATCTCGAAACTGGTGTCACCCTTAGTATTCGCTCCAAAAGCTTTCCTAGCCCACTGGCTACAGTTCGCAAATTGCAATATTTACCGTAATGTAATTAGACCACGAAATAATTAGAAAAAATTTCTGAATTAGTGAATTAAGCATCTCAATTTCTCTTGCTAGCAGTGTCCGCCTCTTCGAGTAAACTGGTCAATGACTAGAATTGTGCTATCTGCCATAGGAAATTAAAGATAAACAAATTGCTTGAAGTCTTCGCAGAAGCACCTGGTATAGCACTGGCAAATACCTTAAGAAAACATTATTTCTGTAGGCGCTGAATTTATATCCTGTCAATATTCCGGGAGGATCATTCTGCCTAGGTGGCGCGATTTCTTACAGTGAGCAAAGATAAAATAATGTTGCGAATCTGTTGAAATGGATTCGTTTCAACTGTTTCTGTCTTTGACACATATGATCAAGTGTACCTGAGGCAATGGCCAATTACTGCTACAGAAAACAGTAAAACCATATAAACTATCCTCCGACATCAGTTACTGTGTGATAGTTGTTTTCATTCTATCGGTTCTGCCGCGTTTAAGCCGATCCCTTGTCTCAACCATAAACAATCGTTGACGGGCTGAAGGATCATACCTTATTCTTCAGCCAATGCTGCTGAAGCGAATAATGTCAGAGACGCAGAGAGAGAGAGGCAAATCATGTGAAGATTCTGGCTTGCATGACTGGAAAGAATAAGGTCGCTGGTGGCCCATCGATCCCTCTAAAACCCATTTGCGTGTCGGCGCACCCGAACACAAATTACACGCGGAGTCACGCACGTCGGCTCTGACTAAGACGCGGTTTTGAGACCCGCACTGCGGCGCGCACTCCGAATGTCGCAAGGAAGGCAGCAACATGGCATCTCGGTCTGAGTCCACAGTTGTTAGAGCTTGTTAGAGTTGTTAGAGAGTCGTTGTACTTGATTCGAAATCGCCGGAGTGGACGAAGGCGCGTTCCAACTGGAGATGAAACATGCGCTGTAAATTCGTGTTGTCAAGTTGTAGTGACGTTGAGTAACAGAACTGCTGAAAGTGCCAGTAAAAAAAAAATTGGTCTTTACTTTGCATTTGTCTTTACTTTACGCTGGATGACCGCACTGCTCAGCTCTGACCTGACAGCACAACTATGGGCCGTCCAGCGAGCCGAGGAAGCCGCTTCGAGACAAGGTCTCGGAACCGCATCCGCGGCGGGTGCCCAGACCCACTAAAAGACGCCGGACTCAAATCTTGCTGATTTGAAATAAAAGTTTACGCTCTCTCTTTACTTTGCCCCGAAGTTGTGCTCAGCCAGAACAAGTCACTCTGAAAGCACAACCATAGCGGCGAGCGCATTCGTCAGTCGTCGAAATATGATTTACGTGACTCGTCGCCTACATTCCAGCGTAATACCAGCTGGTACTCGCGTATGTTCAAAAATGTATGTATACGCACTATCGCACAGCCCGCGCAATCTCATTAAATAAGGCTCTTTCGCTGACAACAGGTAACAACGTTCTGGAAATTTCATGTGCATGATGGTGAGCCTTTGCACTGAGCGATAACTTCGTAACACTGGTTAGACGCGGCACAAAAAAAAAAATCACTGCAAAAAAAAGACGAATCAGCGTGTTTCAATATGCTGAAGCATTGCTCTCATAAAAGTACCTCCGACGAACACACGCCAGGAAGACCTCACCAATAAACATAGTCACTATCGTAAAGATAACTCGTGTTCTGCAGACTCATTATAAGTGTACACATGGATGGATGGATGGAGTAACTTTATAGAAAGGTCCTGCGAGCTACGGGGCGCAAGGTCCCATAGAGCGGGCTACTTCCACGTTGGGAGCGGGAGTTGTAACTCCCTGGCCGCATCGTGGGCTCGCTGGACGGCCCAGAGCTGCTCCGCCAGGTCCGTGCTGCGTAATGCGTCTTGTAGCCTGGCGGAGTCTTGATTCTTGTTTGCGTGGGTCCGACCACATGGCCAGAGCAAGTGATGTACGTCTAGTGTGCTATGGCAATTTTCGCAATATGATGTTTTGTATAGGTCAGGCATGTAGTGATGTAGTCTGTTCTGCGTGGGGTACGTGTTTGTTTGAAGCATTCTGAACGTCAGGGCTTGAGGAGTGCAGACAACGGCGGACGCTTCCTTGCTTGCTTGCTCCAACCTTGTGACGCTTACCCACTACGGGGGATTGGCCAAGAAACCGGCGGTTAAAGGTTAAAGGGAAGGGGAGAGAAAAAGAATAGTAAACGGCAATGTAAATCAGGGTGAAGTATAACATGTATTATAGTTAAGAAATAGATTTTCCGGGCAGGTACAGAAACAAAAATCTTTGTAATGAAATATAAACAGAAAATTTTGTGTTGGTGTTCTTGTTGTGTTATGTGAATGCTTTCGAACACATGATCAGCGATTTAATGAGCTATCCAATTATTTATTTTGAGAATTAACAAGGCAGCCTTCTTGTGTCACCAAGATAGTCGCAAATGACCACGCAGATGTGACTGTGGCTAAAGCCCAATGAAGAAGCCCCGAAGGAGAGAATACCTTGGGCAGTTAAAGAAATACACAGTTTTCAGAATGAGAATTCGAATTTCTTCCTCTGATTCTTCTAAATTGACGGCATGATTGTAGGAAGTGATCGATGTTTTCGGTTTACTGGCAGGTAGGACACAGAGGGGACAGCGTCAGACGGGACCTGTATAGGTAAAAATTTAATGGTGGGATGCGGCGCCATAATTTTGTTGCGGAGATTTCGAATTTACATGTGGAACACCATTTATTGTCCCATGGAGAGGACAAATGAATAAATTCTGACGTTTGAAATTAAATTTTTGTAGAATCTGTGAAAAGAGAGAATTGTCGAAACCTAGCCACAGTGACGGACATAAGGCATAAGGCACAACGGACATAACTGGTCCGTCAAGAGATATCCGGCAAGTGTGTCTGCCATTTCATTTACGAATATACTACAATGGTCTGGAACCCATACCAACCTCACCTGGCTTAAGTTTGGAGGGGTTAATGAATTAAAGGTATTGGCAATAGTAGCATCTGAAAATGAAGGGAATGGTGTGCGTACTGGCAGTGAAGGAGTCACTATAACCACTGTTGAATAATTTGAAGGAAGTTTTCGAAAAGCTATGATAACGGCCGATAGTTCAGCCGGAAATGTGGGTGTGAAATCGGGAAAGTGTAATTTATATGACCAACATAGTGACTCGTAGAAAATGCCCACAGCCGGTTTCTTCTCGCTGATTGACGCCTCAGTCGCTATCATCTATTTCAAATTGCGTTAATTTATCTTGTAACATGCCATTTAAATATGTAGTGGGCAGGAGGTTGGTATGTGATGGAAATATATCACCAAATTAAATCTTTATATTAGGCAAGGCCTTGTCTGGGCAAATTATCTCGCGTACATTAACGTTTAGTGGATCTAGCCGAGCTTGCTCACAGAAAACCTGAGGTCTATATAAGCAGGATCAATGCTCTTCGAAAAATGCCTTCATTTTACTAAGAAATACAAATTGTGATCGTCTCAAAGAAGATTCACAAATGTTTAAATATGTTTTAATTGCTACAATGCGGAATCGGCAGGGAAAAGTTGGCAGAAGTGCTTCTTGATATAAAAAATTGTTAGCAACAAATTTCTGTAACCCAATACAATTACGCAGAGCCTCTCTCTCTAGAAGAACCATGGGGTTAAGCTTGTATGCTCGCCCACCAGAGAATAGCACGCACCCAAGTTCCAGTGTCGGTCGACCGTACATGCGATAAAATCATTATTAAAGTTTCCCTGTGCAGCCCAAAGGGATGTCGACCTAGTTTCCTCATCATGCCAAGAGCATGTGCTGCCCTAGATTTAACACGGTCAGTGTGATTTCGCCAGCTCAGTCTTGTGTCGTATATTACGCCCAGATATGTGGTAAGTTAACTTGCTGAATTATTTCCTGACGGTATCGGAGAAAGATATGAACCGGTACATTCAATGGAAACACAATCAAGGAATTTTTGTAGACATTAAGCCACATTCGAATATCTGCAAACCAAGTTTCAATAGTTCCTAAGTATGACTGCAGTATTCTTTGTAATAAGTGAATAACATTCGCAGACGCAACGAAAGCTATGTCGCCTGCAGAGACATATACTTGCATGGTATCGCACAATGGAATTGAGCCTAATAAAACGTTAAACAAAAGAGGAGAAAGGACATATGCGTGGGGAACTCGTCTTGATTGATTATATTTCTTGCGTCAACAAGCCACGTTGGGAACAATAATATTTCCTATCCTTTAAATATTCATATATCCAATTCATAATATCCCGCGGGAAACTCATGCTATCAAAAATATTAAGGACTATGACATGCTCTAAACTGTCGTATGTTTTAGCTAAATTAAGGGTCACTAAAGCTGCATACTGCCGCCTGTGTCGAGCAAGCTTAATGCGTACCTCTAAATCTACATGTGCGCACCCTATCGAGCATCCGGGTCTAAATACAATCTGACATGACCTCAAAATGTATTATCCGTTAAAAATTTCATCCTGCGAATGTGCAATACCCTTTACATTAATTTCGCAACATTCGAAGTTAGGGTGATTAACCTTATATTATATATATTCATTCCCGCTCCTTGCTTTTTAAGCAGGGGGATTATTTTTGCGAGTTTCCACTCAGGAGGAATCAATGTGTTCAGGAGGGAGTAATAAACTATATTGGAGAGGTCTTGTGGGGAGAGGCTTAACAATGCCTTCAACATGCCTGATTTAATGCCATCTGGACCCGGAGCTGTGCCAAGGAGGAGTTGAACAACGTGCTGAAGCTCTTCCATTGTTACCTCTAAGAAATCATCCCTTGCCAGAATCCCTACGAAGTTTACGTGCAGGTGAGTGGTAAGCTGCTGTTCTAAACCTTCAGTAAATTTATCTACTGATTCTAAGAATTCTTTTGGTGGCAGATTAACATAGTCAATAGTTATGGGCACTGGAACGGCCTTGCGAGAGCGGGGAAATCTAAACCGTGGTTTTTTATTACCACTTTTTCATAAAAATTACGGCTTTTTATTATAGTTATGCTTCGATAATGAAACTGTTCTTTTAAACAGAGTAGCAACGTACTTATAATTACTCCATTTACTAGGGCACTGAATAAAAATAGGTTTCTTCCATGCAGCTTTTCGGCGTCTATAATCTCGTGCGCAATCACTATTTCACCAAGGACAATCACTACTCCCTTTTGTTGATGATACTACAAACTGAAATTTTTAATGGTACCTTTCAATATTGCACAAAGGCTCCTTGCTTCAATATCATATAAGACAAAGTTGATTGGAAATTATTTTTTAAGTTTGAACAGTCCAGAAAAGTCTGCGTATGTTTATGTAAAGAAACCAGGGGGTCGTTAATATGAAGATAATCAGGCGGTGGTCATTACTAGTGGCGGAATCGACCACAGCCCAAGAAGAGAAGAAAACTCCTGAGGTTGCAAATGCCTAATCTAGGACAGATCACGAGTGCGAACGCACAAATGTGGCAACTGTTGCATTTAGATATGTAAAATTGTTAACATTAGTCCAATCACATATACGTTTTCCAAAGGAGTCAGTGCGGAAACACCATGACACATGATCTGAGTTGAATGAACCCGCAAACAACATGTTCTTTTTTGTAATAGGCCATTGCGACATCAAGCGAGCGTATGTCTCGCACCCCAGTGGGAAAGTAGTTCATCATAGAGGGCGGGGCGCAAGGTGGAATAGTTATTTCTAATATTAGTTTTTCCCATTTGTATGATAAATTATGATGTGAAATTTTTGCTTCATGACAGAATTTAGAAGAAATGAAGAAAGCTAATCCACCGCCTCAGGAAAGTCTATACAATCGGTAGCACCTGCAGTTGTTTAAATGAAAGTCTTGGTCAGCGGACAAACAACTTTCTTGTAATAGTATAACCTCTGGAGATTGTTGGATAATAAAATATAATAAATCTGTAGACGCAGAAAGTATTAATTAGCAGTTTCACTGGAGTATGCTTAGATACCCTATGTTGACGGTAGACAAGCAGCCGCAACCACTTAGTCCAGAATACCGTCTTTCAGAAATTCAGTCCTCGTACGTGATTCTTTCGCGCACTTTTTCTTTTAGAGATGGGACAATTAGGTGGTTCGTTCTTAGGCGATCATATGCGTTTAAGAACTCGAGTGACCATATCTACATCTCAATCGCCTGGAGAGTCTGAATCAGAGTGGCATTCATGATCAACCTGATGTGGAGTTGAAGGTCATGCTAAATCCACACTGCTATAGGGGAGATCTGTCTGACACTCAGGTGACTTTGTAAATAAGGTGACCGAATGTAGTACGCTGTTTGTTACTGTAAGAGACATATCAGATAATTGCGTGCATATTACTGTAGCCAATAAGTCAGATAGGTTTAGTAGTCTCTTCTAATGCTTTTTTCATCGCTTTTTCTATCGCTGTTGCCATTGTCTGGGAAATTGACGAGTCCATGCCGAATGGCTGACACGCTGGTACACGATCATGTTACAAGCCTGGGTCGTGCTCTGAACTTCTGCAAGAGCTTCGCGACGAGAGCGCTGCCTGCTCTAAATTATTTCGGTTATCTGGACCTATTTCGATCTCGCATCGCGGTTGGAGTAGTCAGGCAGCATAATTTACATTGCACAAACAGCATGACTGAGCCTGAGACGGGCAATCATTGGCAGTATGTCCTTCCCGGCATAAACCGCATCGGGCACTAGATGGACAGCTATTAACACTGTGTCCCTACCACCAGCACTTTACGCAATGTAGTGGTCGTGGAGCTAAGGGTGCAGCTCTGTAGATTAATATCCTGGCTCTATCTCTGATGGGCGAACCGTCCCTGCAATTGTTGCTATTATTGTTTATGTAGGCAACGTATTATTGTCAACAAGCCTTGTACAGCGGTGCACGGAAGCAACGCCTGCCGGAGAAAATATCTCCAATATCTTTAGCGGACTTAAGCTTATATGGACCTTCAGCCTGGGAGCTTCTTCATCCTTAACGATAAAGGAGCTTACCGGCTGCGTGGAAAAGTTAGGGCATTTCAGCAGATTTTGTACACAGGCCTGTTCTGGTGAACAGCAGCGGATCTCCCGCCTCTAAACTGTCGGACCTCGGTTATTTGCTGGAAGTGCGACTAGATCGTCCGAAACTCCGGTTGAATGGTCTTGGGGTTCTTCATATGCATAACTGCTGCATTGGTAAGTACCAAAGCCACAGGAACGCTACCGGTTCCACTGCGAAGAGAAAATTCCACTAGTAGGTTCTGTGGGGCAATGGAGGACCGGTGAAGACTGGTCATCAGCAAACCCCGATGAGGTCTGGACGAGGGTGCACCGGAGCTTCTTCCTTGACACTAAAACTTAAGTCCAAAACTCAGACTCTGTCTCTTTTTTTAATTCGTTGTCTACTCCGGGAGTCCACGGTCTAGCATGCTTGCAGCTGATATCGTCTTCTCTAGCTCTTTGAACAAAAGCAAATCTTCAATGCCAGTCACATCGGTTTTTCTTTCCTAACCTCATCTAACTTTACGGAAACAACAAAGAAAAAAATGAAAGCAAAGAAGATAAGAAAATGGGCTCGGTGCGATTAATTGCAACCTGGGACAATTCTTTCGGGATGCAAAAGGCTTGCAAAATATACTCAGTGCCCTTCCACACTCTCAAAAGAATGACCAACGAAGCTGCGTATATGGACCTTTTAACGGCGAACTGCACCTCCACCATGGCTCGACCCGGCATTGCACTATCTTCTCAGTCACCTCACCTATAAGGAGTGCATTATGCCACGTTCAGACTACAGTCGCATCCGCTTTAGGTGGCGTATTTATTGCAATTTGCGCAACTGCTGGGACGACTGTTTACGCAGCTAGCAACCGCCTATGTTCACATTGAGCCTTTTGATAAGATACGTTCTTTACGACTGGCCAATCACCGTTCTGGGACAGCCTTGTTTCGTATTTTTCAACATGGCGCCGATCAGCAAGCGGTTGTTAGCGCAGGTCGAGGCTCTTCAAGCCCAAAGTTTTCGGGCGCTGGTCATAGAGTATCGGCCTCTGTCGCACTTCTCCAATTAGTAATTCATCACTGCACAGAGAAGAAGCTCCCGCACTTAGCATCATCACTAGCCACGGGCAGTGTACACAACACAATGAGACCGGAAAACCGCACTGCACTCAGGGACACCGCGCGCGTTCGGCGCGAACCCGGGAAAACGCGGATGGCGTCGGCAGCAGCAGCAGCAAGGAACCCCCTTGCAAAGCCGGATGGCTGGGATGGCGGTCGTGCAGAGGCTTCCAAAGCTACTATCATCACCAGCCACGAGCACACACAGCACAACAAGGCCATCAAACCGCATAGATACGCAAAAAACGATGGTGCCACGTCGGATTGGTGGGTTGGCGGGCAACGGATGAAAACGCGGAATCTGTGAAGGCCGGAAGCTCCTTGACCGGAAGAGGCAAACCGAAACTACTTCGTGCATTGGCGGAGTCGTAACAGTCGTATCTGTGCCTGTCGTAAAGGTAGCGGGTACTCCAACATTTACGCCCAGGCTGGTTTCGGTTGTTGCGTACTTTCCGCTCAATGCAACAGTAGTGTGAACAAACTAGTTGCGCCTTTTGCGTTTACGCTTACGATCCATGCGAACGATCTGTACGTAGCGCATGTAGTCTGAACGCAGCTTAACGCCCGCTTCACTTCCCCCGCGGGTCGGCCCGGCACTGCACTATCCTCGAGATCAGCCCACGTACGTGGAGAGCTTAACGCCTGCGTCATCTCCGCCCTGGGTCTGCCCGCTATTGCACTATCTTCGGTATCGGCCCACTTTTGGGGAGTGCTTAACACCTGCGTCAACTCCGCCGTGGGTGTACTGTTTCTACACACGGACACGATCCTGGCGGAACTAGCCCGTAACAGCTTTGCTTTAATATTTGGAGGATGCATGAGCTTCGCCTTTAAGAGTGGAACATGATAGCATTCATGTATCCCTGACTGCTTTTCATGATTCCCGGCAACTACAGCTTAGGTAACCTTAATGTTTACCCGGAAACGCTGGCGGCGAACGCTATGCACGAAGGCAAGCTTTCTGGTAGCAGCGCGACCTCTCCTCTCGCGTGGGCCAATCCCAAAGGTAATGCACAGCCGCATCAAAAAAAAAAAAAAAAACCAACGACAACAGCAACAACATAATCATTTTCAGTTTTCTGTTGTTTCGTACTTCTGATATTCGAGTCCAAGGTGATTTAACATAAAAGGCATGCGCTGCCGCTGTTTTGCTTCATGACATTTGTTTGTGGACTGTCGTTCTCGAAATTCCGAGGAATAACTTTGTCAAGAGTCTCAGACAAGGTATGAGCAACCTTAGGGATACAATGGCGTAGCAATCTAGCCCGCATATACTGCATGTCATATAGCAAGGCGTGCCATATGCATATAAATATACATATACCTAAATATATACGGGAATTTCCGCTCAGGGGGACGCCGGCGCCCGACGGCAGCGCCGACACCGAATTTTCAGCGAAACGGGGCGCTTAACGCTGTCATGTTAGAAGTGTCTAGAGGGGCGATACAGCAGTGAACAGGATTTATGCAATTTAACACGGGATAGTGAACACGCGCTGAAATTCTAGATGTCAGATAATATAATTTGTGCGATGATGAGATGGGCAAAATTGCTGTTCTGTAACTTGAATTTATTTATAAACCACAGTTCGCGAAGGACTACTGGCAAATCAAGGAAAACTTCAGGCTGACAAACATGGAACGTAAAAAATCGCACCAAGCCGCACAAGGAGCAGAAGATCGCCATGGAAAGTGCTAATAAGGATTGGCGTTTTATGAGAGTAATGAAGTTACCCCGCAGAAGTGGTTTGCTGTGAACAAAGGCATTGAAATCCCGGGAGTTGTCACGTCGTGAAAGTTACATAGGAGGGTGCACATGACAGCAGTCAAAGCTCACTTTGATGGAAATGTCATTAGGCGCCTGGAAAACGTGCGATATTTAGAAGTGGTGCTGCTCGAGTTCATCCTTTGAGATGGTCAGACGTGTTTCAGCGACATTTGGAAGCTGAGCGGTTAGCACATGTGAAGCATGCTGTCTGACAAATGGGTTGCTAGGCGGGAATATTAATTTTTATAAATATTACTTTTAAATTATCAAGAACTGATAGCATACACCAGAGTGCTTTATTTCCATATATCGTATCGTTCTGATTTAAAATCCATACTTAAAGGTGTTCCTCAGGGCAGCATTCTTGTTCCGCTTCTCTTTAACATTTACATAAATGATCTCACTAACCTCTCTACTAATCCTAAATATGTTTTGTATGCCGACGACGCTAGTGTATTTCTATCTGCTCCAGACTGTCATATCTTACACAATGATGCGAATTCTCTCCTTACTAAGCTTAAAACGTGGTCAGTAGTAAACCATCTGAACATAAACGTTAATAAGACGAAAGCTGTAATATTTAGACCTAAATTGAGGCAGCTAAATTCTCATGTAAGCTTAAGTTATGGTGGCGCACCAATAGAAATCACAAATAATATTAAAATTCTAGGTGTTACAATTTCTCAGAACATGCTATGGGATGGTCACATTGATGCTGTTCTAACTAAGTTAGTTCGAGCAGTAGGCATTATTTCCCATTACAGATCATATCTCCCGTATCAAGTAAAAATCCTGCTTTATAATTCCCTATTTTACTCTCATCTTAATTACTGTTTCTTGGTCTGGGGCACAACCACGTATACAAATTTGCAAAGGATCTTTATACTTCAAAAAAAGTTTATCAGAGTACTTTTTAATCTACCATATAACAGTCACTCGCAAGGTCTTTTTTCCAAAGCATGCATAATACCAGTATTCAATCTTTACAATTATAAGCTAGCACTTGCATTCCAGCGCGAACTAAAAAATCATCTTAAATATCTACCTGAGTTGTCATTACTGAAAAAGGGCACTGTGTTTTACACTACCCGTCATAAAGAGGAGTGGATTGTACCAACTCCTAGAACCAATTACACAATGGAAAAATTATCCTTCACACTTCCAACTCTATTAAACAACTGCAAAAAATCCGGGACTGACCTACTTAAACTATCTAAACGTGAATTACGACAGATTCACTGCACACATTCTTAGTTATTTCTTGTTATTATTTCTTGCGGATAAGTGAAACTGCATTTATGTTATTTCTTTTGTGCCTACCCCGTAGTTGACTGTGATGTTTTATTGTATGAGTGAACTTGCAATTTGTATTTCTATCTTGCCTTATTTTTTGTGTAAGTTACATTGTACGCTCGGAATGTGTAATTTCAATTGTGACAATGTATTATGTCTTTTTTGTCGTTTGTAACTGCCCCTTGTATGGGGGACCTACGGCTCTGTCAAGCTGTCATTCATGACAGCTTTTACTGCAGGTCTCCCGTGTCGTGTACTGTTACGGGACACAAATAAAGACATTATTATTATTATTATATGCCATGAACTTTTCGGTTCATGGCTTTTTCGGCTTTCGGCTTTTCGGTTCAAGACGTTGCTTTTTTAAGGGGACTACATAACATGGTACCGTAGTTTTCAAAGCAATCGGGAAATGTTCTTATATTTTTATACACTTTCCAAATTTAGACGGTGAAAGCCGGAGAGCAAAGATTTGCAGCCGTTTGAGTCCTGGAAAAACTACTCGCATGAAAACGCTTGAGAATACGAGAAGTGAAAACACAAAGCTTTCTCCGGGAGAGCCCCATTGTCACTTATCTAATCTTCAGTCGAATGAGACGTGGCAGTACGAAGAGAGAGGTCACCCCTGTCAGCGTTCGCCCGAGCTTTTAGGCATTAGGAAACTTCGCGGAAGTGCTGCAGCCACCACTTCTCTCGTGCCTTGGGTCGCCTTCTTGAGAGTCGTATGCCTCGAACTTCTTGCGCGAACAAAAGGAAAACTAATAGATTCTGCAGAAGAAAGTCGAGAAAAAAATGAAAATAAAATAAGCATTCTTTTCTTTTGTGTGATTTCCCGAGAGAATCTCGCTTCAGGCAGCTAAAACCCCGTTTTCAGTAGCGATACAAAGGTGCGGCAGGCAAAAGGCAATCTAATTGGCCAAACTTTTACGTTTTTCTTCCCAAAAGTAAATTGTGGTACGTGAAAGCTCCTAACGCTTCTGTGTCGATTTGTTGCTTCGACCATTATATATATATATATAATATATATATATATATATATATATATATATATATATATATATATATATATATATATATATATTTACACAAATAAATGAGATAAGAGATGACACGAATGCTGGAAGGTTAAGCCGGCTCAGCCCGATGGAATACAGCACGTGCGCGCGCGCACACACACACACACATGTATGTACGCACGTACGTACATACATACATACATAATACATACATACATTCATAAATAATAATAATAATAATAATAATAATAATAATAATAATAATAATAATAATAATAATAATAATAATAATAATAATAATAATAATAATAATAATAATAATAATAATCTTTATTCAGTATAATTAAAACAGTATACAAAAAACGAAAGCGCCGAAGCCACAAGAGGGCTTGTGCGGCGACAACCGGCAGCCGCGGCAATCTACGCGACACACCAGAACAACATCAGAAGCTGGTTGTGCAATTGGCACAACCATCATACATTATCAAAGATACACTGATAACATCAGTACATATTAAAGGTTCTCTAACGCTTGTACAGCAACTCTCAGTGTTTTGCGGGTGGACAAAGAAAGTACATCGTCCGGTAGTTCATTGAAGATAGCAGGAACATAATAGCGTCTTGTTGCTTTACCGTAGCGAGTGCGCACTCTCGGTTTAAGATAACGAGGAACATGTCTCAACGGTACCGGTTTCGTATTTATGTGCCTGTGTGCACTGCTCCAAAAATATTTAAGTACCACGATTTGTTTAAAAAGATTCTCGAAAGAAGGCAAACCAGCTGTTCTAAAGACACTGCTGGGCAAATTCTTCTGTGGCATGTATAGGACGCTTGTAGCGATGTTTTTCGAAATCCTATTAACTCGACATTTCCATGTGAAAGAGCAGTTAAAAAAACAACACATACCGTATCTTAAAACACTATACCCTAGAGCCTGGGCGATTAGTTTTCTGATAGAAAAAGGCATCATGGTTTTTAAATTAAACAACAAACATGCAACACTTCTAAGTTTCTTACAAATGTGGCTCAAATGAGTATTCCACGTCAGATCACTGTCTATGTGCACACCAAGATACTTAACCGACTGGACGCTAGCTATAGGTTGACAAGAGCACAAAGAGCAATATGAAGGGTGTAAATATATGGAAGCGACGCTTGGTACATCTTTGTGCGGGTTACGAAAACAGACAAGTCTGGATTTGGTGCTATTTATTTGTATTAAGTTTGAGGCAAACCAATCACTAACTTTAATAGCGTCCTCTTGAAGGTTAGCCAGGGCACATGAAAACTCAGGGTTGCTTGACACTAGTAAAGTGTCATCGGCATAAAGGAATACGGTGGATGCTTTCACGTGGTCACATATATCATTCACATATAAGTTGAACAACAAAGGAGATAAGATAGACCCTTGCGGGACACCGCACACCAGACTTACCGCGTCACTGCAGATAGGCCCAAACATGACTACTTGTGAGCGATTGTGAAGATAGTTTTTAATTAGTGACAAAAAAGGACCCCTAAATCCATATGAATACAGTTTAGAGATTAAAATTTGATGATTTACTGTGTTGAAAGCTTTTTTTACGTCCAAAAAAAGCCCAAATGCCACCTCATTGTTTTCCAGGCTTTGGTGCAGTAAATCAGAGAGATTTTCTAATAGAACCTGTGTTCCAGACCCACTAACAAATCCGTACTGATTCGCACTCATTAGGTCATGTTTAGCAACAAATGCATTCATCACAGAAAGTACGTGTTTTTCTAAAATCTGGGATATGCAGGAAAGAACAGAAATAGGGCGGTAGTTGGCAATATCATTCTTTTTCCCACTTTTGTACAGAGGAACAACGCGAGCACTCTTCAGTGAATCTGGCCATGTACAAGTTGCAATTATGCCGTTTAAAATAAATAGCAGAACATGTTTCAGAGCTGTAATGTTTCTTATCAGATCAGCTATGAAAATGTTGTCAAGTTGTCGGTACATACATACATACATACATACATACATACATACATACATACATACATACATACATACATACATACATACATACATACATACATACATACATACATACATACATACACGAGCAGCACTCTATGCCAAATAAAACATTCACGGCGTTCCAGATCATCGTAACACCCCCCCCCCCCACCCCCTGACAGCCTGCCTTAACTTAGTTCTCGCATATCAGCCATTATCGCGTGTCTTAAGGAGAAGCCGACACGTGTACTTCGATTTAGGTGTTGAGTCTCTCACTACGGCGTGCGTTATGATCAGATAGTGGTATGGCACGTAAAACCCCATAATTTATTTAAGGCGAAGCCGTTCTATACCATGGCTGTAATTTATTAATCGTGCTTCAACGAGGGCCACAATATTATGATAGCAATAACGGGATTGACGTTTGGTTTTTGCACTTCAAGTTATTTTTAGGAGTGAGGGAGGGGAGGGAGTGTAGCAGCTGAAGCAATTCCGTTGTTACGAACTCAGTTTTGCGGCTGGGTTCGCTTGAAGTTGCTTAGAATTGCGGCCGCAGTTTTTGCACCAGGAGATTCTCGCACGTGATTTACACGTTGCGGCGTCCAAAAAGAAGTCTCTTCGCGTGTTTATTCAAGAGGAATTTCGGCGTCGCGCATTCATGAATACTTCATCGAGATGCGCAGTGGCGTGATGGTGCTGCGCATTATTTACCGAGCAATTGCGCGCAGTGCAATGGAGGCTGTTGTTGCAGGAACCTTGAAGGTGATCCACCGATACCCGGCAAATTTAGAGGTTCTGTGTTTTTGAAATCTATGTCTTCTCTTAGAGAGAACAGCACTGCGAGGAAATGCGCGATAGGATCGTGTATAGTAGCTGATACGTGCGAGGAAAAAAAAAAGTAGATACTGGATTGTTACGTGCCAAGACCCTGATCCAATACGAGGCACGCCGTAGCGGGTCCCTTCGGAATAATTTTGCCCGCCTGGGTATTGTTAACGCGTACCCTACGCACCGTACACGATTGCGTTGGCATTCCGCTCCCTCCGGAATGTGGCCACCACAGCCGGGGTCGAAATGCGTCCGCGTGGTCAGCAGGGCCAGACCACATATTCTCTTAGCTATCGCGTCGAGTCCAGGAGGAAAAGTGTCTCGGTGCTTTTTGACACTCAAGCACGGAATAAGGACAGTTCTTCGACGAAGGGGAGAATCTTTATGGCTACACAATGTCCGTCGCGCCGACTGCACAGAATTACAAAATCGCGAATGCAGCAAGGAGCACGGAGGGGTGCTGTAGAGGCAGCATATAAGTAAGCAGAAAACGAGACACTGGAAGAACGTGTCGCCTGACACTGAGCGAGCATCAAGCGATTCTTAGCTGCCTGAACGACGGCGTGAGCACGAAAGACTCTTAAAAGAAGGAAGAAGTGGTGGAGAAAAAGCCAGAACGTGTGGGTCGGAGCGTAAATTATGGAGTACGCTCCGGCGTTGTTTTCTCACCAAACTGGGTTCTTGCACGCTATATGGGCCGCCAGTTCGAGCCTTTGCATTCCTTTTTAACGAAGAAAGCGCAAAGGGAAAAAGAAAAGTACACAGTTTTGAAACAGCCGCGAGCAGGGATAACGAGAGTTTCCGCAAGACGCCTGCTAGAAGTTTCTCCTTTGGCGCCTGCGTAGCTGAAAGTGAATACCGAAAAGCGGTTGCTGTTTCACTTCAGGTTATTGCATTTTGCGTGTTATATGAGTGCATTTTGTTTCCACGGAAGAATAAATGAAACAAAAACTGTGCCTGGAACTTGAAGGTAACCGCGCTAAAGACAGGACGATGACGAGAAACAAACACCGCGCCGTTTTTTTTGTCTCTTCTCGTCACCGTCATTCCTTTAGCGCTGTTACCTGCAAGTTATATATCTACCAGCCAGCCCATTTATACACTCAATTGTATCAGGGAATAAGATGTGTGAAAAATTAGAAGTTATAGCGAGACACACCACTTTTCGGTCCTGCTCGTATCTCTTGTTAAGGCTTTAGTGCTTTGTGTATCGGTAATCTCTCTTTGCCTTCTCTTGTATATGAAAAGTCAAGGTAATCACCTACGGCCAGGTTGGTCGCTGTACCGGGACTGCTATGACAGGCTCCCTCTCGTGTCGCGACGTTTCAACACGTGTATTGATTAGTTCCTTGACCGCATTCCGGCCTACACAACTAGTTCCAACTTTTAGCGCGCGAGGTTATGGAATATATCTGCTTTTTCGCATCCATATTGCCTGAAACGTGCGCAACCACAGATGACGAATGCAACTGGCTGTGCTTTCGCAAATAATTTTGGCCATCTCGTGATGTCTCTAATCGCGAACTTCGAAAGGTTTGCTTTGGCAGTTATACGCAGGGAATATCGAACCACGCCTCTTGCATACGTTCCTTTCATTTCATGTTAGCAGCCAAAATGCACATAAACGGGTGAATTCTCTAAGCGCACAAATCATACGTTCGCGCGGACGCTGCAATCGCGGACGCTGTGCAATGCGTGGTTTCCTTACGTACTGGTCGAATTTGAACAACTTCTTACTGCATGTGTTGAGAGACGAAGGCGCATCCAACGTTGCCGAGAAATATTGGATATCAATCACTGGGCTGCCCAAACTGGCGTTGAGTGCGCTCTCGTGTTTTTCACCTGTTCAGACGGGGCATTTTTATACAGTAAGCGTCGGGCCATGTATGATTGATTTCCATTTGGAGCGGTACATCAACAATATATAGACTCTTATAGGCTAACTTTTTCAGCTGTCACTAAGATCATCAGCTTGAACAGATTATGAACGGAGTGGCTGGCACCATTATTGGCGCCGGCTGCCCCTTTTCGAAGGGCAAGCAAACCAAAAGCACGAAAAAGGGATACGCACTGGCGACAGTCAAATAGCGCAAGCATTTCCAAAGTTCTAAAAAAAAAGTAGTAATTACCCTGAGAGATATACACGGTTTTGTAAACAAGTGAAAAGAAAAAAAGAATGTACGAAAACATGCACGTCAGTTCAATCGATATCTCCGCCCAGCAAGACACATAACAACATATAAACCGTGGAAATGTGGGCTACACATTTAGCATACTAGGCGACCTGTGGTATTAAAAGAAAATGTAATAGTGGGCTAAACCACGATAAGCTTAGTAAAAAAAAGCACAATTATATATACGTTCTTTTTCAGGAAGATCCTAAAAGCCACAAATGCTTTTTTCCCTGTAGCACTAATGTTGGCTATGTACCAAGTATTATTTTTTCAGAGTGAAAAGTATTCGAGCTGTGGTCTTCGCCTCGCAGTATTATGTCGCGGCACTCGAGAAGGTGTTCTTTGGCAACTTCATGTGGGTTTGGCGCACGTGGGATCTGGGTATATATATGGCATCTTGATCAAAGAAACGGCTCCTTCGCGCGTCCAGAACGTCTCAGGGAGTCGCAAAAGGCTTAAAAAGATAGGTCTCAAGAAGGCAAGACGCGATAATTACTCGCAGTGCAGGTAAATTTAACACTACGGGTGTAGTTAGCGTCAGTGTAGTAAACAATTAACCACATTGCATCAACCAATTAAACACATTGCACCCCTATCTTAGACATAGAGCCACCTGGTTGGTCTTCTGATAAAAAAAATAAAAAAATATAAAAAAAAGGAAAGGCGTGTCAACCGAAGTCGGCACTTATGAAGACAACGTCGGCGTATATGCGTGTAAAACAAACGAATAAAAAAAGTCAACATGAATAAAAGAAATATACGGTGAAAAATGTAAGCTCCGGAAATCGAGCGATAATGAAATCGTGCAAATAAGGAGCAAAACATTATGCAAACATGCGGCATTGCACATATTTATTGCTCCTAGTTAAGAAAATATTAAAACATTGTCTATGCATCAACATTGTCTTTCTTCACGTCCGCTTTGGTTGACAAGCCTTTTTTTTCTTGACAGCAGTAAGCTACTTTAGAGCTCTCCGGAGGAGCTACGAAGATGTTCACTGTGCTTTATGGTGGGAATAGATCGACTCTAATATGCGTAATCTGGCGTGCTGTCGTTTACAATATTTACAGTGCTGAAGGGGCATTATCTGAAATGACCATTTGTAGGTGGCCTTTTATTTTGCCATGCACAAATATCGCTGCATATCGGGGCCACCATTTTGTTCGCCGCATCCGTTTGTTCAGTTTTCCGATTTGTTGCGCATGGTGACACACGTCACTGCTTGCGTCATCGAGTGAAATTCTAATTCTAAAGGCAACCAAGTGCTGCGCAGGGATCGAACCGTCAACCTCCAATCAGTTGTGTCCAATTTTTGAGTGTCTTTTAGGACAACTTCCTCCTCCGTGGTTATCAATCAATCAATCAATCAATCAATCAATCAATCAATCAATCAATCAATCAATCAATCAATCAATCAATCAATCAATCGATCGATCGATCAATCAATCAATCAATCAATCAATCAATCAATCAATCAATCAATCAATCAATCAATCAATCAATCAATCAATCAATCAATCAATCAATCACGCAATCAATCAATCAATCAATCAATCAATCAATCAATCAATCAATCAATCAATCAATCAATCAATCAATCAATCAATCACGAAATCAATCAATCAATCAATCAATCAATCAATCAATCAATCAATCAATCAATCAATCAATCAATCAATCAATCAATCAATCAATGTGCTCCTTTGTACCGAGACAAATAAGGATAATTATACAGACGCCACCTTGCAACGTACATCGTGCGCTAGCCTAGCATGACACGCTTATTACACTAAAGCTATCCCTAATTGCGTTTAAGCAAACTGAACAAATACGTGTAGAGAGATAAGAAGGCGAACCAGTGCTTCGCTTGCGCTGCCAATAAGCTATCTCGTGTCTCGACTCTATTAGCCGCGATGCTTTCCAGTAGCACTCGAAGGCCAGTTGCAAGAGTCGACAGCTTTATTCCCGCACTATACGTGAAGTACGTGAAGTGAAGCATGCGGTGAAAATAGGGTGCTATAACGTAAGGCTATTCCAATCTTCTTCTATTCCAATTCCTTCACAAGCCTTCCGCGATTTGTCAAAAATTTTGGCGGCAATGCCCACCTCCCTTGACGTCACGAAAACCACGATAAGTCCCTATTTTGTGATGACATGTACACATTGACATGCGCATGATTAGGCTGGACAAAAAAAAATATTTCTTGTTTTGCGCCTTTGTCACCGTTAGCCTTCAGCGATAGTTCAATATATTATCGGGTCTCGCCGACTCCACCTGCCTGCCATGCAATGGTGGCTGTCCACCTCAAAGTGATATGTACACACTGGAGACACATTCGTATGCAAAAAAAAACCCATCAAACTGAGCTTGTTTTTGGAACAGGCGGAGAGTGACCCCATTCGGAAAGGAAAAGAAGATGGCTGCTCGCCTATAGTTCTGGCAGGGGCTACTTGCTGCTGCCGGCGACAATTGATTTCTTTCCCTATAATGCAAATTTTGCGCTTCAGTGTAACGCTGCCCAGCCCTTTGGGCACGTATGAGACATCGCTCTACGAATTGTTCTTCACTGAGTATCTGCTTTCCCGGCACTTCTAACGCCCGGTTGCACGCCACCACAATCATCGACAAGCCATCAGCTAGCTATGCAAGGGGAAGCTGACCAATCGAAGAAGCCGGCACCACCATCCTCACACCACTACCTACTTTCACTGCGCTAGCTTGGCCCCACTGAGACCATGTCCCCTTCTGCGTGTTCCTCGCCTCTGATGAATCAATTAGATAAGGAAAACCTATCCATTTAGGCACTGCTGTTTGCTCTGACAGCAACAAAGGTGTCCCCCGACTAACGAGCCGAGCGTTTGAATGAGCTGTTATAGCAGCGGATCACCGCGCTATGCTTGCGTCGGTGGTTGCTTAAGTATGGCGTCTGGAGATTGTAATAAAATCCGAACGGAATAGTGTTACGTTACACGACCCGTGATGTTCCACGTCCAAAGTATTGGCCCATTAATCACACTAACGCTTCCACGGACAAATAGCCAAAAACACGGATAGTAGGACCGCCACCGCCGCAGCTCATTTGGCAGAGCATCACAGGCGCAATGAGTAAGATGTGCACGTGTTCAGCTTCCACAAGCGGAAAGTTGTCCTTTCATTCCCTTTGACTGCCCTTTACTTTATTATTTCTACATTAGAGTTAAACATAACAATTAACTTCCCCTATGCATACGCCTTGCTGGGCTTCATTCTCTGTTGGCTTCATATGGTCGCGACTAACAAAAATCGAGCCCCTCGGTTCCTCTTCTCATCCTTCGCACGATGAAACGCTTGTGTGCTCACTATAGTCGGTGCGGGGATTTAGTTAGGTTATGCCCACCTCACCTGATACGCAACTTCGTCTCGAGGAATCGAGCACACGTCGCGCGGTTGACCTCATTTATCTTTACACCCTCCAAGCAAGGTGGTGGCAGAGACCAAGGAACCTCATTATTTTTGCCTCGGTCGATACGGCACGCTACCCGATATGTTCTCGTTCCCGACACTTGGAGATTATAGGCGCACGCGACGATGCTGCAACCGTAATCAAACGCGGCGTCCTTTGCATCGCGAGTATGTTCCACGAATGCGTACGCTTCCGAAGAAATACGAGGGCAAGGCTGTGACCCGGACGCATATGCTGCTTGGTAATGACTGTTAATAATACGCACTTGACAGCGAATCAATTTCCCCAGCCCTATACAATATAGCGCAATCTTGTCCCTCAAGACGTGAACACTTAACAAGCGGGAAAGTGCAGTGGCTGGATAAATATTTTTGTTTAGTTTTATCGCGGCAGAAACCACGGAACCTTCAATATGGGCATTCGAATCCTGAAATTTTCCAAGCCAGTACGAATACGTGAGAAATACGAATTGAATTATGCCATTAAGTATGAAATATTTTGGTTTTGGAAACATAAAAAAAGAAGAATGGAGCAAAATTAGCAGAATAAAGAAAGGCGTATCCGTGGAAGCTCACACCAGAAACATACGAATGTAAGATTCAATTATACTTGTCGGTTCCCTATAAGAAAAGGAACGATAGCTCTCGGCAGGATCATACATTAACCGCTGCTACCTGTAACCGCGAGGCGCAATATGAAAAACAAAAATTGTTCATAAGCAAAAACGATAATTGCCGAGGCAGCTACGAGCGAAAGCTTTAGCTGGGATTGTTAGTTTTCACAAAAAAATATCTCTAATTAGACATATCCAACAAATTCGCCCTGTGTGAAAGAGCGTCGCCCCCATTGCTTCGCAAAATATATGGCGGGGTAGGCCTGCACCATGCACGTGCCGCAGTAGTGGGGCAGGCGGCGCATGGCCAACTCTTTTCCTACGGCCGGCCCGGTCGAATTATTGCTGCAAACGGATAAATTTGGTCGCATACGATTGAAGTGTCTGAATTTTGAATTGAGCATTGCCATTCTAAGATAAGTATCCGACCTTCATTAGAAATTGCCCCCTTCCCTTCACTACTAGTCATACACGACTGCTTTTCAATCGTGCACAAACTGCTTGTCATTTGCCGGCTGTGTGCGCTTACGCATTCTCTCCAACGAATTGCCAACACATGTTTTTATACGAACCAATTAGCCGTATGCGCACTGCACTTTGCATATATATCTATAGAATCACTATGAGCTCGAAGCAAAATTATGGAAAGGATATCGATTCCTTCAATTCAACGTTGAAAGAGAAATCAGTAAGTTGAGTTGTGTTGAGGTCGTCGTCAGTGGAAGAACACCCAAACTGGGAGCCATCGACTGGGCGTCATCAACAGCCTTCGGTTTCTTCAGACAGCCTCCGTAGGCACTTTGCGTTACACAATTCAGATCGCTCGAACGGCAATGTGTCATTTCACGTCATCTGGTCCCCTGCGTTGAATTATGATCGGGACTGTATACAACGACCACCCGTTACAGTGTTTTGACCGGAAATGTGTTGAAACAGCCTACACTACCGCTCAATAGCCCGTAACACAGGTGCGTTATAAGCACGATTCAGCCTTTCTGATTTTTTTATTTACTCAGTTGAGAAAAACCATGCTTCTTTTCGATTTTTCTTTCCTCCACAACAGAATCGTTTTTTTAAAAAGCGGAAGCTTTACTGGCCGCGAACGAAGCAGGCACATGACGTCACATTGCGCTCCCCGTCACACCGTGTTCCTACACCGCGTTCCTTGTCACAACGCATTCCTCGTCGTTGCGCTCGCCTCCGCTCGCTTCGCCAGCCACGTCACATGCCTGATAACATGTCGGAGGATTGAAAAGGAGAGCTCCCGGGAGCCGCAACCACAGTTGAAGTGGCAGTATGGACGGCGACAATTCTGATAAGGAGGAGGAGGCCTGGAATCGACATCGGAACGAGATGAAGAGGAAACGAATCGCCCAGGAAACAGATGAACAGCGCGCCGAATGACTGGCTAAACGCCGCAACATAGCTAGACAACCAGACTAACCTGGACTTGCTATCAAGATTAAGCAAGGCTAACCATGCTATCTATGCCTTAGCTTTCGCTACGTATAACCTGGCATAGCCGAGCTAAGCCACTGCCAATTATTTTTTTTTTCACTAAAAGCATTTATCCAAATGAACTTTAACCACGTTCTTTTATTCTTTAGATGGACAACTCTTCGTTTCGAGCTAACCATTTTATGCGAAGCATATTACGAGAGCTCAACCCAGCTCCTCAGGCGCGGCGGTGTCGCCTTCAATACCACGTGACACCGTGACGTCACGACAGAGGAGAAGTGGCTTTGGCTCAACTCTTGCAAGATGGCCTGGGTGGGAATCGAACCAGGATCTCCGGAGTGTGAGACGGAGATGCTACCACTGAGCCACGAGTACGATGCTTCAAAGCGGTACAAAATCGCCTCTAGTGAATGCGGTGTTGCCTTAGAAACGAGCTGTTTCTAAGGCTCAGGCGTGCGTCGCTTGCTCAGGCGCACATTTCGTTGCCGCGCCGAACGCTGCGTTGTTCGACGCTCACCGCGTCCAATGCGGGGCGCGTAGTCGCTGCGCCATAGCCCATTGTCTTACATCCCTTGCGGGTCGACGGGAACGCTGTCGCGTTCCACTCTTGAAGGCGAAGTAGAGTAACGCATGAGTTGTTTCTTCGTGTAGCCGAACCAAATATAGCCAAGCAACAGCAGGTCACAAGGCTAAACAGTGGTTTAAAGAGCGGTTGCTTTCACATTTTGGAAACTACAATTGAACAATCTCTCCTTTCATTCCAAGTGTTGTTGCATTTGAAGTTGCCTGTACTCCTATTTTGTATTCCTGCATTTCTTAACCTGCGCTATTTCAATTCATTCTTTATGTAACATCTTTGACTTATGCATATCTATGACTCCCCCCCCCCCCTTAGTAATACCCTGTAAAGGGTCCTTAAGGGTCCAATAAATGATGATGATGAACAACTAAAATAAAGGCTAGTATGCTTCGCATCCTGGGCTTAACCCTACCTAAGCCACAGCCATTTTTTTATTTCAGTGAACTAATTTAGTTGACGCTGAATTGGGCTGTTTATATGACTGCAGATCCTTCTCAACACTACAATTGTTTCGGATATACAGCATATCAGTTTTCGAGGACCATTCTTTCAAAGGCCCAATGCTGAACGGCGATGTTACAGTGCAGGAAGAGATAAAGAGAGAGAGATAAATTATGCTAAGAAAGGCAGACAGGTTAACCAAAGGAAGTTCCGGTTGGCTACCCTGACTATATGCAGGAGCTGTGAGAATTTCCTAGTCGAACAGAAATAGACTACGACTTTAGCCCAGGTAAAGAGCTCCAACGAACAACCCAGAAAATAAATTCCGGCAGATCTCATTTGACGATAAATGTCGACGTCGATGTGATTAGCAATAAAGGAATGCATCGACACACCGCATTGCCCCCGAGATCCCCAAAGTGGCAACCTCGCTTCTAGCAACAATGCCACGTGATGCCACAACACGCACTATATCTCGTAATCCCTGCATCCCGTTCAATCCTCGTGCGCCATGGTGACTTAATGGCTGTGCAGTCGCGCGGCCAAGCACGAGGAAGTGGGTTTAATTTCCGACCATGCAGCCACTCACACTCAAAACTTGCCTAAATGCAGAAACGCTCGTGTACCGTGCAACGGGTGTACGTCAGACAACCCCAGCTTGTCAAAAGTAATGAGGAGTAACCAACACTAATGGTTTGCCTCATAATCAGATGGTGATTTTTGTAGGTAAAACCCCCAAATCCATCTTTTCTTTTCTTTTTACTTCGGGAGGCGCCTTAGTTTCGCTTAAACGAACCCCCGCTATAGTAAAGTGGTCGGAATTAAGAACGCGTTCACCGGGGCGCATTAACTTTAATTGGAACTTTCCTCATCTGAAGTTAACACCAAGACGTCTTTGATGTTTTCAGCGCCTTGACAATCTTTAATCATTATGGGCCGTATGCGCAACGATTAACTTACGCAGGAAGGGCTTCTCCTTGGCCGACTCTCGGGCGCCCTTCACTCATGGTACCAATCGGCAAACGACGGCCGCGGCGATGGCCAATAGAAAACGGCGCTTACTTAAGCAGAAGTTTTGAGAACATCTGAGCCTTTTTTTTTTCAAGGAGCGTAGAATTGAATAAGCGTAATATGAGATAGGTTGCTTTGTAGTGCTGAAGTATTGCTGTCTACAAACAACCCACTTCCAATCTTAGGAATTTCTGAAGCTACGCAAGCCCATTTAGAGCTCACTAATATGCTGCATGCTTATACTGCTTTAGATGCACTATAGAATGGAGGCGATGAAAGGCCCGCTTGAGTGTTGGCCTATCACTGATGTAATCTATGACGTCAATGCACGCAGTAAAAATACAACCATTGCAATCATTTGACGACATGCAAGGCATTGCAGTCTGGCAACATGCTACTAATTGGGCCTGCTATTCACTGAAACACTGCAGGAAGTGTTCAAAGGTGCCAAATTCAAGAGGCATGACAGTTAAAAGAATGGTATCTCGGAATCTTGCAACATCATTATTATTACCATGATAACCAATGTACCACCATGACCACCACTATTATCAGTCTAGTACTACCGTGTGAAATGTGTGTGTGTGTTACAGGCGGGAATGGATAGCTTGAATTTTGCAGGAAAAGTGAGCTTGTCGGCTCCTATCCAAATAAATAGGAACGGAGGAATAATTTATTCTTGACAACTGCTGCGCCGATATTGAAGAGGTTTGTTGCACTTAGAAGAGAATATTAACATCTAGTGACTCTAACAAGTTGATCTTTGATTAGGACCGCCAATTAAACAAGTCAGAATTGCTAAAAACCGCGAAATTAAAGAAAAACGACAACAACTCATGAATCAAAATGACAACTCCGTAACTCAGCAATGCAAAGGATATCACAATTCTGTAAATTGCACTTAATGTTATAACTAAAACCAATAAAATCCATGTATCCCAGATCGCTTAGAAGTATGACTAATTTGGGAGCAGGACCGCTTGATAAATTATTGCAAGCTTTGCAACAATTCCACCTAAGTTGTAAATTCATAAAGTAATCTTGTTCGCATTAGATGCTCTACAACATTCAGTTTACAGAATTTTAATACCGGTTTGTGGTTCGGAGTAACAAATTTGTGAATTTCTTGCTTAGAAATTTTTTTGAAACTTACAAATTTCTTGTAAATTCTTGTAAAACATTTACAGGTCCTAAATCAGAATTACGCTCCCTAAAGCCAAGGGCATTTCACTTGATCTCTCCAATTAACCCAATATTATTCGATTCGGTGCAGCGGCTATGTCAAGAAAGCATTTATGCGTTTGCACATGTGTGTTAATAGGGAAATGGAAGTTGGCCCTCATCTAAAGCTTTCTCTTAAAGCCTACCTACCCATTTCTCAACAACATCACGATGATCATCATCAAAAATAACAACAACGACAACAAAAACAACAAAAGTGAATGCCAGTAGGCGTGGAACTGTGACCGACGCGTCTCTTCAACGTTGCCGCATTCATTGCCTATGGGCGTTCAAGATAACGATGGTTCGTGTCCATAAATATAATGACATCCGGATTTTTTGTGAGCATCAAGGAAAAACACACACACAAAATAAAAGCACTACACGTTCTGGCACACACATTAAACCGCATTTCATGGGCCCTATATCGACGACTACCCTCGCGGAGACCCTGTTAGGAACGTTTTCCAGCATCAACAACACTTCAAAAAGAAAGACAAGACGGAGAGAGAGGTTTGGTGCTCGCACCATAAGTATTCCATAATGCGAAAAAAAGGCTGAAGAATATAAATCACCATGCAAAACAAAGTGTCAGGACAAGTGTTGCTTGTTTACATTGGTTTCTTATTCCGCCTTCCACTTTCTTAACTTTTACTTTTTTATTTGCAAACTCTCTGTCCAGTTGTCAGCCCCTACTAGATGCGAAGAAAACCATTACGCGCCGCGAAAACAGGTTCTACGTGGGAAGACTGCGCAGCTGTTTGCGCGCCAGAATGGCGCGCAAACAGCTGCGCACCATGGCACCAAATGCACCAAACATGGCACCAAACAGCTGCGCACCACCAGCAGCGGCGTCTGCGTTATCTGCAACGTGCAGATAACGCAGACGCCGCTGCATCTCCCATACGCTCTGAAAGGTGGTTGTTTATGACCACGCGCACGCATTGTTTCCAAGCCGGCGTTATTTTTGTTTTCGCTAGATAGTCCCTCGAGTCATTTATGGTTAGAAAAAAGAATACACAGCCACGCAGAGGAAAACGAGGAGCTATAGTTCTATTAGGTGCTGTGATTTATCATCTCATACTTTGTCACGACTTGAGTGGGTTCCCGGAAGTGTGTGAGACGGCACGTAGAAACAATTTTGTATATCAAATGCCTTTGAAATGTCTAATGGTTTCTCGGCTGAAGTTGCTGCAGCTTGGTAGTAGTTATGTTAGGTTCATCCGCATTAGTTATGGTGTATTCGCGAACACTTTTTCTTCGCCTTTCTATTTTCTGCCCGCACGCTACACACCCCTTTTTCGCGGCGATCCCATGGGCGCCGCCATGTTTTATCACGCGGTGACGCGTTCATTAGTCGCCTAAGTTGCCTCCGCGTTTACAACAGATGCGCACTGCGCCCCGGTGCGGCTCAGCACATCCCTGTTTGGGTGGGTATCGTGGACGGTGACTAGGTGAACGGCATGAAGGTTTGACCGCAGCTTCAGAGGACGTGTAAGCGCTTTCCGAGCTCAATACGCCTTATCCAAGCAGCGCGAGCAGCGTATACGTGCTTGTAATAAAAGCGGGGCTGGAAATGTATTTCAAGACTTTCCGAAATTTCCGCTTATGAATTAAATCAGTATCGGAGTGTTTTGACCTTCGTTTATTATTGGGCGAACACTTTGAAGCAGTGGCCTGTCGTGTTTCTGACTAATCAAAGTTCATCGGTGTTGTCAGCATGTGATTGTTTATTTTCTGCCTGATCGCTCGCAGGTATGCTTAGTTGCGATAGATTTGTTCTTGCTGCGCACCAGGCTTGGAGCTTAGAGCTACTCCACTTTTTAATGGATCTTAGCAAAGGCGCATTATCGCTTGTCACTCGCTTACTCTGTGGACCACCACGAAATGTCCGGCTTCCAATATTCGTGTACTTCCGGTGGGGTCGCTGTCACCCGGGCTTCGGCGGATTGATTAAAGTGTGCGGTCATTCGCTTATTCTTGATACGTTGACGATAGGGTGGGCGTAAGTTTTCGTGTGAGTTGGGGTGAATATGCGTAGATAACGTGCGAAAAACTTATTATGCGCCAAGAAGTGGCGCTACTTTGTCACCGTGTAAGAAACAAGCGGTGCTCGCTCTTGCAGATGTTCTGGAGTTGAAGTTCGTTCTTTCGAGGTTAGCAATACAGCATTGGCGGATGAGTGAACTTTTTTTTTATCCACAAGACAAGCCGCGCATCATGAAGAGCCGACAACACAGACAACCCTCTGGTAGCAGCGGTCCGCGAAGTTGGTCACACAGATTCATTCTATGTCCTAATATGCCACTCACTATTTTCTAGTCACTAATATGCCAGTCACTGATGTGTCAGGCACACGTCTTCCCTCTGCCGCTGCAAATTTTCAAGCGTGAATGGGGCACAGTGTGGTAAGGAACACCCACTTGCATTTCCGACACCTCATTGGACAGAAGAAGAAAAGAAGTTGTAGTGGTTTGGTATTCATGCGCTTTCGTTGAGGCATTGTGCTGGATGGATGCCGTGAGCGTCCCCTTTGAAACGGGGTGGTGGATTGCGCCACCAAGCTCTTGCTATTATATTGCCTAATGTCCTACCTACATTAAATATAAAAAGGAAAAGGAAAAAAAAAACAATATGAAATTTCATAACGAAAGTTTCTGAACCCCCATTCTGGACTTTGTTTTTTTTACGCCTCTATTGTTTATCGTTCCCCTACTTTTCTTCCACCAATCTTTCAATCACCCCTTACTAATCTCTATTGGGGACATGTTGACTTTGCCACTGCTCTCGCTGAACCGAAGGGCTTCAAGCAGGCCAGTTGTGTCTAAATCGACCCCTGGCAAGTTTCCTTTCCATTACCGCCACCATTTCAGTCTCTCTGACTTTCCTATTGATGTTTTTTGTTGCTGGGTTGCAATATCGTTTCTCTGGAGCTAACTGCATCGCGAAAAAAGTCTATTTGCTATGGTTTCCGCGTCGTTTGTGCTCATACATTTCTTTCCCTTGTTGTTTCTTTCTTTGCATTGTTCTAAATGAGCAGTTATGTATGATGTAACTGAATGAAGGAAAGCCGAAGAGACGCAGCAGTATTGAAGAAGTACTTGATTCAAGATCCTAGCTTTATTTACAAATGTGCGAATTTCCTTTACCGCTGTAGTGTGACACAATGTTTTTTACAGCAACCTCCGGGGAAGCTCTGGCGTTGGCCATATTTAAATCAAGTTCAGGTATTCAAGTTAGGCCGTATTTAAGCAGCAGTGGTAAATAAAACATTTAAGGACAATATATATTGTTTTATCTTTGCCACTGACTGCTAAGAAGCATTTTTATTGCTACAAGCATTTCTTTGGCAGGCTTAGTGTCAGAGATAAAAAGCTTACGGAATACCCTTATTAACAAATATCTTGCCAACATTCTATTCCATTAAGAGGTGTTTGCGATTTACAGAAACCATTGAGCACACATTACCTGTGTCTACATGTATCATGTTGTGATTCATTTTTCGATTACGAAGAATAGAGCTTCGAGCATTAGCATTACTTTCTCGGTCAGAATCCTCTGCCATATGAAGCAGTTTGCAGAAACTTGCACCCGACGCAATATCCCACAACCCAGCAGCCACGCGAGTGGCCGCGGAAAGCGCGAAGCGTGGGAGAGCCTGCCATAAAAGAAAGACCACTTTAAAAAGCAGAACTTAACAGTCATAGCAACAAGGGAATTCACGCAGGAGTTTCTGATGTTTGAACGTCAGCGTTTGAACGCCAGCGGTAACGCTCGTTACAACTAAGGACCTGCAGCCGAATTCGCAAGACCTTTTTGCTAGTATACGCTAGTTCACATTATCCTGACGCCTACGTTAATGCTAAGTAAGCTATTTTATATTGATAGACGCCTGTTGTTACACCGACCACTTCTGCGGGAACTCTTTCGTGAACGAAGCCCTTATTGCAGATGCATTCATTTATTATAGCGGAGGTGTTAATGCCTACGCTTCCGTGCACTTTTTATTCGTGAACAGAAACTATCATATCCGCAATGGCGCATGCATCCCTCTCGTGCTGCAGAGGCCACCCCGCCCCCATTTATACATATATATATATATATATTTGTATAAATAAATAAATAAATAAATAAATAAATAAATAAATAAATAAATAAATAAATAAATAAATAAATATAAAGACAAAGAGTACGACGTACGTTGAATAAGCACAGTATAATTGACTGACGTTTCGGCTGGTGGACCAGCCCTTGTCCCCCAGCCGCAACGTCAGTCAAATACACTGTGCTTACTCAACGTAGGTCGTACTCGTTTTCTTCCTTGCTCTAGCGGGGCCAGCGTGATTTCCTCAGCCATAACCATATATATACATACATACATACATACATATATATATATATATATATATATATATATATATATATATATATATATATATATATATATATATATATATATATATATATATATATATATATATATATATATACATGTGGTCGTCCACGCAAGAGTATATATGCAAATGTTTGTGCGTACCTTTCGACACGATGACTACCGATCAAGACAAATGTCTTCGTAGCTTTGTTCAAAATGCTCTGTCACCTCTTTGCCGTGTGCTAAACAGCTTCGCTAGTCATCCACCTTCACAGAGTGTAATGACTCATGATATTTTCGGTTTAAAAAGCCTTATACTTTGTCATTACACTTGTTCGGTTTCCTGCTGAGATACATTATGTGTAAATATCGCGTTTTTGTCACCGTTTACGGATTGCTTCTATTTCTTTACTGAGTGTTATCCTATTTGTGCATCCTTCCTGCCCTAATCGTTCTCTCACATTTTGCTGGCGCTCTGCAAGGTTTTGTATTTTCTTCTTAATTTCTCTCCTTACTATGTATTTGTAGGTCTAGCTCGAAGCTGAGCAGAGACCCTAGCAGGGGAGGCCCCAAGGACTGGAGCAGCTCTAGGCAAAGGTGCAGATCGAGGCGGAGGATGCCTACCAGGGACCCCGAGCACACCGACAAGACAGAGAGGAAGCAGCCCGCGGCAATCAACTTCACCGTTGAGTTGGTCTGAGGCAGTATCTCCCAGAGATCAAGATACACTATCACAAATAGTAGTCAGACTGGAGGAAGAGTCTAGAAACAGTGCTACAGACGTACACGGGACAGCAGAACACAGGATGCGACACATGGCGCTCTAAAACTAAAACTGGTGCAGCGCAACATAGAAAGGAAGAAATAAGCCGAGCCGGCAAGATGAATGAACAGCGAGAGCTATGTGTGTCCCATACTCTATTCTGTTGGCCGATGTACGTCCATAGCGCTGTTTCTAAACATTATGAAAAACCTGCAACTCTTCCAATCCGCCGTTCTTCTGGAAGAAGAGAATGCGCTATTCAAAAGAGAGCGATCTTCCTTCGCATGGCACTCCAGAACATCGCTACTAAGGAAGCCAAACCAACCCCGGCCCGTGCGGTGCTTTAACCATTGAACTCACATTGGAACTCATACAGAATCTCAGCAACATCTGGAGATCCCGCACAATCTCACAAGAATGGAAGACCACAGAGGTCAGAGTAATAAAGAATCCTGGAAAACTCTACAACATCTAAAACTTGCGACCCACTCCCCTTACTTATTGTGCAGGGAAATGGCTAGACCATACAGTATTGGGCAGACAACGAACATTCAATGAAGAAGAAAAGAAACTGCCACACTCGATGTTCGGATTTCCCCCGCAACTCTCGGCTCATGACGTACTGACTAAAATCGAATAAGATGCATTAGATCTGAAAGGGGTGTTCGACCATGTAAAACATGCCAACGTACTCCAATTTCAACACACTAGACTGTGGCTCCAGGACATACAACAACATGAAGGATTTCCTAAGAGATCGCAATGCTGTCTGGCTGCCTTAGTAGCAATGTTCTGGAGTGCCATGGACCATTTGAAGTCGAGGAGCTCTGCAGTGACCGGTCGTGTCCCCTTTCCTCTTCGATATCGCCCTCAGTGAATTGCCCTGCCTGCGAAACGAGATCCAAGGGATGAAACAAGGGCTATACACAGATGACATCACAATCTGGTCTTCTACGGGCTCCCTGGGGGAGATGAAGGACAGACTGCAAGCCGCGGCGGAAGTCGTTAACAACTATGGGGTGCAGACTGGCTTATGCCCTTCAGAAGTCGGAACTACTACTGGTCATTTTCTGCAAAAAGCCCAAACCAGATTCCCCTACCATATGCCTCCATCTGGAACGGCATGTCATCTCCCTCTCCACCAGAAGCCAGACGCTCGGAACGCACTTCCAGCAAGACAGAACCAACACCATCCTTATAATTAGACTAAAGTCGATGGTCGAGCAACTCACGCCGATGTTCCAAAGAAAAATGCCGAAAACAAGTGGCATGGGGGTGGAGGACGAATGTCGTACTCCTGCAGTCAAAGGGCCCATCGAGCAAGACGACCGGATGGTTCTCTTAAGAATGACAGCCAGCACAGCGAATGGTGATCAGTTATCATGTCAAATGGGCAGCCATAGAGAGACGGACGGAATTTGGCTATGACCCAAATTATAGCCAGGCATTCTCTTTCTGTTACAGAATAATTCGATTCAGGTTTAGTGAGTGCACGACTGGCGAAGGCGACGACGTACTCATCGAAGCCAGCCTTTCTCTGAGCGTGAACGGCACCAAGGCCGACGCCACTGGCATCCACGTCTATTTCAGTTGGAGCGCTTGGATCGAAATGGCGCAGGATTGGTGGCGATGTCAAGAGAAGACGCAGCTTTGTGAATGCGGCATCGCAATCCGGTGACCAGGTCGAAAGGATGTAGCCGTCACGAAGAAGCTGCGGTAAAGCTGCTATTATGGTGGCGAATTTGCGGATGAAACAGCGGAAGTATGACGCTAACCCAAGGAAGCTGCGCAGTTCTTTCAAGGTCGTTGGTCGCGGAAACTGGGCAACAGCTTGTAGTTTTGGCGGATTAGGGAGCACACCTTCTTTGGACACGACATGGCTGAGGATGACCAGCTGCCGGACAGCGAAGCGACACTTCTTCGAGTTAAGCTGGAGGCCAGTATCGGCGATGCACTTGAAGGTGCTTTCAAGTCGAAGTAAGTGGGAAGGAAAGTGCGGCGAAACGATAACGATAACGTCCAGATAACACAGACATATCTGCCATTCGAGGCCACGCAAGATGTTGTCTATCATTCTTTCAAATGTGGCAGGCGCGTTACACAGGCCAAATCGTATCAAGCTGAATTCAAATAAACCGTCAGGTGTCTTGAATGCGGTTTTTGGACGGTCTGACTCAGCCACTGGCACTTGCCACTACCCGTATCGTAAGTCTAAAGATGAGAAGAATTCGGCACCTTGGAGGCAGTCGAGCGCGTCGCAAATACGGGGTAGTGGATAAACGTCCTTGCGGGTTATCTTATTGAGTCGCCGGTAGTCCACGCAAAAGCGAATTGTGCCATCTTTCTTTTTGACCAGCACTACAGGAAACGCCCAGGGACTGTGCGAAGGTTGTATGACGCCGCGTTGGAGCATGTCTCCAACTTGCTAAGCTATGACGCTACGCTCCGTGGCGGATACACGATACGGCCGGTGGCGTGAAGGCACATGGTTAGCGGTGTCGATGTGATGGACAACAGGGGAAGTACGGCCTAAGCTAGATTGTTGTAGGTCGAATGACGTGCGAAAGTGGTCAAGGAGATCGATGATCTGAGCGTGCTCACCTGGATAGAGGTTGGGATCAATACACCTGGAAAATGTTGGATCACATGGCGGCGTGGGAGGCGAAACTTGAAGGGCCATAGCGTCAAGCGGAGAAGACGCCGGGTCGTCAGGCACATCGTAAAGGAAGCTTGGTTTGATTTCGTCGGCATAACCAAGACACTCATCGTGGAGCAGGCTAGCAGGGCAAGGAAACAGGTTCGATACATAAAGCGCGCAGGAACCTTGTCGAATGGCAAGTAGGCCAAATGGAAGCAAGAAGGGATGACAAGAAGGCGCATTAACAACTCAGCGTTTTATTTCTTGATAAAGGAATAAATAGTTGCTGTAAGAGTCGCGCTTAAGAAGTTGTTCTGCATCGTGTTCTGTATCGTGTTTTCGTTGCGTGATGCAGATGACGACATGATTCCTCTCTTGATGTTTTTGACTCTTGGCTGCTGCTATTTATTACTGTGTCAAGAAATAAAACCCCCAGTTGTTAGTTCACCTACGTGGTTGTCACGTGTCGTCTTCTTTTGCCCGTCGTTTTATTTGGCGCTTTCGTCGTAATCATCTATAACCAACTCGCCCACCAGCACGTGCTCAGCGGGGTCTTGATTAGTTAATGGGCAGCCAAACTGCACGCAAACTCCATAGAAACAGCAATATAGTGAACATATAGGTGAGCTTGTAGCTGCTCTGAGATAGTTGGTTAACCATCTTGGCAGTAACATTTCTGCGATTGTGCAAAAGGGGGATCTTTCTTGAGTATATATGTGCGGCTGCATGCGTGCATGTGAGCGTGTACTCTAACCTTCTTAGGCTGCCACGAATACCTACTCAACAGCTTCCTGAAAATTCCGGCATATGTCTGTAAACTATCCGATAGCTGTATTAGGTTTCGAAAAAAGAAGTGAATGCTATTGCAGTCGATGCAGCTACAACGAGTGATTTAACCAGTTCCCGAGAAGAACAACTGCTCAAAAATGAATTACCTAACTAGTTTTCGGAACTCGTTTGTCGGAGCGCATTTTCGTAATCCCCTTGTGAGGAGAAATCCGCCATTCAAACTCTCTCTAGGGGAACGGTGATCAATATTAATGTACTGGGAAGCCTGCACTGTCTATGCCAGAACCTAATCATCTACAGGCACGTAGAAAGCGAAGAAGAAAGGCTTTGTCATCTCTAGAAAACTTTTCGTGGAGAAGAAATAGAAAGAAGTGACGACTTTCTTAGTTGACTTGGGCATTTTTGTTTTGTACTTAACGACACCTCAGTATATCGGCTGCTTCAATTCATCGTACATGTCATGCAAGTTTGGAATTTCTAAGCAACAAAGGAAGGAAGATAAAGCAGTAAAGTTTTGACCAAGGGAAAATGAGAGGCTGGGGGGGGGGGGGGGGTTGACATAGCCTAGCGCCATAACGAAAAAAAAAAAAACGTGAGTAGTAAATGGCACTGTCACAATGCTGTGTATGTTCTGACAGACGGCCTTTACGTAGTTCGTACACTAAACTATCGGCAGTGCCTTATTAGTTTTTGACAACTTACGCAAACTTAACTTTAACCACCGAGGAGACTGAGTGGCCTTGTCGTTGTGCCGATCGAATGCCCGCTCCTGGCGGTGACATACACGTGGGGGTGAAAAAAAAAAGAAAGAAAAGAAGAAAAAACGCTCGTGAACTGAGCTTTGGGTGTACGTTAAAGGGAGGCTAAAGTTATCTAGAAAAAAAGTTGAGCAGAGTTAGTAAACTAGACTTTTCTAATCACAAAAAAAAGAAAAAAAAGAAAAGTAACTATTGTCTCGAGAGGAAGCGCAGTAAGACATAAACGACGCAATTACGAAGGATGAGCGGCGATGTCGTTTTGAAACTTCCACACCTGGTCGCCATGACGTCATAGGTTTTAAAGGCATCTGCTCGGGTCCAGTAAATATAATCGCGGGGCTAGTGTCGGTGAAGCAACGAGGGCTCTCTAGCGGAAGAATCGCGGCAACCATTAAAGAATCTTCACATACAGGACCTATAGGGTCGGCTCGGGCATTATGTGACATTTCTCGATATCAGTCACAATAAGATGAAGACGGTCACTGCCAAAAATAAGCAAAGCAGTGTACACGTGATAACAAGTCTATTGGTAAATACAGTCTACACTGTGTTTTGAAGATGGTCAAAGATTCAATATCGAGCAAGCTTCCATGAACTTCCAAACAAGAGACAGTGCTGTAAAATCCATGAAGTCACACTAACGTGCCGGAGCTGGAGTTGTGGCGTAAAATTGAAAGAGCGGAAGTTTAGCTTTTTATTTTCGCGACTTGAAATCTCGCTCTTACTGCGGAGTTAAGGACAATATAGATAGATAGATAGATAGATAGATAGATAGATAGATAGATAGATAGATAGATAGATAGATAGATAGATAGATAGATAGATAGATAGATAGATAGATAGATAGATAGAAAAAGGAAAGGCAAAGACGTTAACAAAGGTCTCGCCTGGTTGGTTGCCCACGCGTGGGGAAGGAAGAAATAAAGATAGGGAGATAAGAAGAAGGAAATTCACTGTGCACCTGCTCGCAGATTAGTGTTCACTCACGATAAATGTACACGCACAACCTCTCGTCTATTTTGGCTGTGTTCAAAAAGCGCATTAGCACTTTGGTGGCCTTGTGCACAGAGGTCTGCGACCAAGGTCCCAGGATGTGAGCTTCCGAGAACGGGCACGTCGTATAAGCGGATAACACTCATACGCAGAAGATGTGGTTGAGAGTCGTTGGTTGGAAATTGGTGCGGAAGGTGTTCTGTGGTGTCATCCCGAGCGGCATATACGGCACTGTTGGCGATTCCGACGAGGAATAAATACAGGGTATGTTCTGAAAGTAGTAGGAGTAACCTTAAAAAAATATCATTCATGATAATAGTACAAACGATTAGAATTTTTCAAAGTAGCACCATTCCGCATCTACACACTGCTGCCAACGTGTTTTCCAGTTTTCGTACGCCTCCAGCCACGCCTGGACCGGAATGCTGTTTAGCTCCCGCGTCAAGGCCTGTTGAACCGCCTCTACCGATCCGTGATGCTTCCCCTTGAACGTCAATTTTATTCCCAGGAATAGAAAAAAGTCCGCTGGGGCCAAGTCGGGGCTGTAGGGGGGCTGAGGCAGCGTTGCCACCTTGTGCTGGGCAAGACACTCCGCTACGCGGAACGCTGTGTGGCTCGGCGCGTTGTCATGGTGCAGCCGCCAATTGTTCGCAGTTGCTGGGCGGACACGAACAATGAATTTTCGTAGTCTTTTGAAGACTTTCACTTAGAAAACTGCCTTAATTGTTTGTCAGGGTGGTACGAACTCTTTGTGGATAACTTCATGTCGATCAAAAAACCAAATGAGCATGGACTTTTGCTTGCATTTGCTCATTCGTGCTTTCGTGGGGCTTGGGGAAGAAGGGGTGGGTAATTCTGAGCTCTGCGCTTGCTCTCCGGGTCCTAATCAAACACCCACGTCTCGTCACCGGTCACTACACTGCCAAAAAAGTCGGGGTCCTCGTTCACATGATGAAGAAAATCCAGGCAGATCGCTTTCCGGTTGGCCTTTTGCTCCTCTGACAACCACTCGGGGCACAAACTTCGCGCACGCTTTCCTCATCGCTAAGTTTTCTGTCCCGATCTCAAGAACTCGGGTTTGAGGAATGATGAAGTCACCAGAAATCATTCTGATATTCATCCTATGATCATTTTTCAGTAAAGTTCTCACTCGCGACACATTTTCATTGGTCTTCCTGATCGAAGGGCGTCCGGAGCGGTCGTCGTCTTCCACTATTTCCATATTTTTTCGGAACAGCTTGTGCCACTCAAAAACACCTGATCTACCCATGGAAGCATCACCGTAGGCCTCCTTAATGACGTTTTGAGTTTTTTTGCCCATTTTACCAACCCTTACACAAGATTTGATCGCGTATCGCTGATCCAGTAAGCGCTCCACGATTCACCCTGACGGGGCGTTTCGACAGGGGTTCACAGTACAAGCAACCTGCTCTCTTGAACGGTCGAGAGCCGACTGCCGATTTTCCCCAGCGTTTCCATTATCCATTATCGGAGAAGGAGCAGCTTGACACGCAGATTAGGAAGATTACGAAGAAAGTGTTGGGAGTGGCAAAGTGCACGAGCACCGACTGACTTCTCCAGCTGGGAATTCATAATACCTTGGATGAGATAGCTGAGGCTCAGGAGGGGACGCAGATGGTGCGTCTTTCTATGACTAGCATGGGTCGGCAGATTCTGAGAGAGTTAGGTGTTCCTCAGGAGAAGATTTCGCAGCTTCATGTCGGTATTCCCTTGAAGGTCTGTAATCGGTATCACGTCAAGCCTGTTCCCAGGAACATGCATCCGGAGCGAAATGTTGCTAGAAGAAAGGCCGAGGGAGCTTGCCTGCTGAGACTCATGCGTGATGAGAATCAGAAGGTTGGCTTCGTGGATGCTTCTTTTAAGGAGGAGAGAAAGGCGCTTACATAGTTATCGTGGACAATGAGGGCAGTGTCGTTAACGCTGCTACCGTTCGGACTGATAGGCCAGAGGTCGCGGAGCAAGCGGCTATTTCGATCGCCCTGGTTGACAGGCGCAGGCCTTTTGTATACAGCGATTCAAAGTCGGCCGTTAGGGCCTTTCAGAAGGGCTGGGTGGCTAAGGTTGCTTTTAAAGTTATGCAGACATGTGAGATCTCTCAACACTACTTATGTTGGTTCCCTGTTCACCTTGGGATGATCGAGGAAGCCCCTCCGAATCTCAATGAGCCCGCGCATGAGGCAGCGCGAGATCTTAAACTCCGCTCTGCCCCGCGCAACAGCGTGGCGGTACTACCCGAGAACAGAGACCCCCCTTCCACATACAATGAAATCACGAAGTATTACCTTCTTAATCGCAGGGTTTACAGTTTGCCGCATCCTAAACTAAACAGGGCTCAGGCACTTACATTACGCTTACTACAGACTCGTACTTAAAGGGACACTAAAGGGAAACAATAAATCAGTGTAGACTAATAAAGCATTGTTTGAGAACCCTGCAGGCAGTCATTTCAAGAAAATAGTTTGAATATTAGATGAGAAAATGAAGGTCCAAGTATCAGTATTTGAATTTCGCGCCGAAACGCCAGCGCCGGTACGTCAGCGTGACGTCAGGGATTCCAAAGTTTGTTTTCGCATTTGGTCCGCGTTGGCTGAATAAAGGTTCCCGAAACTTGGCATGTTTAATATTTGGTTCCTTTAGAACACAATGTAGTCAATCTGTACCGCTATATATAATTAGTATATAGGCCCTAGAAGATGCCATCAAAATCCATGACGTCACAGCCCCGAGCTGCGGGAACTTAAGTAGGCGTCGCCACCCGTATTTCGTTCTTGCGCTTTTTCTCGCTTACCAAACGTCCTATCGTTGTAAGGGTGTTGTTTTTGGTGTTGTAGAACGGTGATTTACTGATGCAGAAGAAATCACTTTTCACTTTAGTGTCCCTTTAACCTTGCCCATGGAGAGTGAACATGTTTTATCCGGAGACGTATACAGAGCCTTATTGCCAAGACTGTGGTACTTTAGCCACGCTCGAACACATGCTCTGGTCTTGCAAAAGAATTGAAGACTCAGCGATCAAGGGGGCGTCCAGGTGGGAGGCTGTACTTCGCAGCCCGGACCTGGATGAACAATTCTGGGCCGTCCAGCAGGCTCACGACGTGGCCGTGAGGCTTGGTCTTCCGGTCCCGACGTGGGAGCGGCCCGCTTAGCGGTCAATTATGACTACTTGCAGGACCAAATAAAGTTTTCCTTCCTTCCTTCCCATTATCCACCTTCACCGATCCTGCGCGCGCAGACCGCCTCTCGTCCGCCCGTTCGCCCAGGAAAAAACCAGTCCTACTACTTTGAGAACGGACCCTGTAAGCGTTGCCCAACGACAGGCGGCGCACGAAAGCTGTTTCACGATGGGAGAACCCAGGTGGTAGGCGAAGTGGCCATGTCAGCGAATAGAATCTAGAGTTGGTAAAATCTGGCGAATTCCAATGTTGAAGTGTAGAGCTACGTGCAAGTGAAAAAGTTGTTACGTTACGTTGCATCGGTTCTCCACAGCAGTACAGTTGAGAACATATAGAGGTTCTCGCTGTTGTATCACGTGCTGCATATATCAGGTATCAGGTATTCGGACGCGCTGATTGATCATACTGGTGAGTCGAGCATGCCGTTTCATCAGCACTGTCATTGCCGCCAATATTGATAGTTGATATTGATATTGATATTGATAGTGCCGCCATTCTTGATAGCTTGGTGGTACGTTTTCATGAAGGCATTTTTGTCTTTCTTGAGAGCGACTGGCCTGTGGGTCATTTCACGCCTAATCAACCAGCCTTTTTTCAACCATCACAGATATAGTTGAAACAATTTCCACATGCTGGTTAAGGTTAGAAAGTTGTTCTCCACATTTATTTTTTTCTGCCAAAAGGTTTTTACCATCTTTCCGAATATTTATTGTTCTTGCCCAAGTGAGCTAGAAGGCAGCAATCAATTTTTTTTTTCAAAGGCACATTGTATGATTCAGACATTCCACATGGTGTCTATGGCAAGACAATGAAGTCGTGTGACGGCCGAAATAGAGAATGTTTGAAATATTTCCATATTTCGAGCGCTTTTGACACCGGGAAAAGTGAGTAAAATTGCAACTTTTGGATATGTTTTGTGGAACCGAGGAAAATCCAGAAGGCACAAATTACCTACAGAACGGTAGCCCGGTTAACATAATATAGCGGAGAAATATTTAAAGCTTTGGAGGTTCAAAATATTGCCTCAAAAGAAAGTGCAATGTTCAAACATTTTTTTTTTTGCAGAAGAACTTTGTTTTCAAGGTCGGAAAAATATTCAGCCTAAAAAATTTATGTGATACATCATTAGCGAGGTCTCCATATCTTACATGTATATGAGAAGTTACAAAAACGTGTTATTTTTTCTACACAAAAAAATGATTTTTTGAATGTTTGTGTCAGCACCGGCATGCGAAAACTTGAGCTGTAAGAGACGGAGCTCGATGGGACAATTACAGTTTCGGTAAAGCTTTCGGAACTGGTAGAACCTTCCGTGTAGATTAGTACGGTGTCAAAATAGGACTGATTTAGTAGAGAAAGATACCACAGCTTTGAGGCTATTGGTGGCATGTAAGCCTTGTCGGCAATCCTAGGAACTGAGAGCCACACGGAAGTACAGTTTCCAGGGAATACCTAATTATGAGTTTGATCAGATTTAGCGCTTCTTTTTATTATCCCTACAAAGAAGCCTAGGTAGTTAAAATAATTCGCAGCCCTCCACTACGGCATCCCTCATTGCTAACAGTGCAGTTCCAGGAACCGAATTTTTAAGTTTAGCTTTTCATTTGTTCTTCAGCAGCCCATGAGCCCAAGGAAGGAAGGCCCCGTTTTCGTTTCCCAACTTGAGGTCCTTACCAAAGTGTCAATCCTAATAAGACAGAAGTTCACAGGAAGCTGGAGGCTTGAAGTAGTTGACAATCGCGAAACAAGGAATGTCGCGCCAGCGACATTCCTTGTTCTCATGCGAACGTTTCCCGCATTTGCGCCCTCTTATTCGAAGTTCCCACGCGTGATGCGTCGAGCTTATATTCAAATGTAGCGTAATTCATTATTATTTCTTATAATTTTGATCGCTGCCCTTAGTCGTACATTAGTGCACTTTAGGACATCATGGAGAGCTGGTTGGAGATCTTGAAGCTGGTGCCGCCTTCAGCGTCCGCTTTTGGGTTGTGTTCTGGCTCACGACGTATACCAATACTGATCCGGGAAAAACTGCAGCGAACCTAATGTTTTACGAGTTCATTAAACTATTCAACCAAAATCGTTTCATTCACATTCTTACTAATCTCCGAATTATTAAAAACAATTATTAGATGAGCTACAACTGGAAGGCAGGCCTCCTTAGCGTCAGGTGTTCTAAGGTCCAGACTCACGTTTACCTGGAAAGAAAGAAAAACATGTGCATAGAACAAGGCTAAATAAGGAACATTGCACAACAAATTTAACACAAATGGCATGCACTATAGTATATTGGCATGGCGGCATCAGCACCGAAAACACGGTTTAGGTATTTGGTGCAGTACACATATCGCATTGGGAAAATGCCACGCGATTCTTAGAAAACATCACTGACACTCAAACTTGAGCACAAACTTAATAAGTGGAAATCCATAACACAGCACTGACATCCAAATAACACGGGAGTTGCACACTGAGGCAGTCCACGAGAGAGCTGGTCACCAGTAAGTCACGAAGTGCATTGACGCGCTTGTGGTCAGAACAAACAAACAAACAAACAAACAAACAAACAAACAAACAAACAAACAAACAAACAAACAAACAAACAAACAAACAAACAAACAAACAAACAAACAAACAAACAAACAAACAAACAAACAAACAAACAAACAAACAAACAAACAAACAAACAAACAAACAAACAAACAAACAAACAAACAAACAAACAAACAAACAAACAAACAAACGAACAAACGAACAAACAAACAAACAAACAAACAAACAAACAAACAAACAAACAAACAAACAAACAAACAAACAAACAAATGAATAATTGAACAAATAAATTAAACATTGCAGCTAGGTAGGCTGCAATGTAAAGTAATGGGCAGCAAATGTATACGATACACGATATTGTGTTTTAAAATGACGTATTCACGAACAACAGTAGCGAGAAAATTTCGAGATATACGGGAAATGGTGGCAAAACGCAATTTACAGACTGTATTTTGGAACAGACCATTATAGGTTTTCTTCTTTTTTCTGTTCATGCGGCTCACTGAATGGCCTAGAGAGAGAGAGAGAGAGAGAGAGAGAGAGAGAGAGGAAGAGAGAGAGAGGCAAGGCAGGGAGGTTAACCAGACGCACGTCCAGTTTGCTGTCTTCGCGGAGGTGGGAGGTGGCCAAGATAGCCCTTGGCGGGGGATTCACGCGTTTCTGACGTCAAGGAGTTTGTCTACCGCCGGGTGGTACTGCAGGTATCTGTCCGGCCTCCTCGATAGGGAGAGCTATGGGCCGATCACGGGGCCCGAATGAAGCGCTGAATGGCCTGTAGCTACAATAACACCTTCGGGGTGATGACGAAAAAGAAAGAAAGAAAAGAAAAGCTATATATACTGTTACAAAATACGGCCCCCAAGGTAAGGTAGTGCGCAGCGTCCAGGTGTGCTGATAAGCCTGACCGCGGAAACCACAACACGACTGCCACATAAAAGAAAAAAAAAGAAAAATAAAAGTTGCAGAGCATACAAACGAGGGTAATGTCGCTCATAGAATCGGGAAGTCGGTGCTGAACGCAATATAAAGTAATGCGATCAAAGACAAGGCAATGGCTCACTGAGAGCCAGCATAAACGCTATATGTTTGAAACAGCTCTACAGGCAATCTCTTACAGTGACGCACAAAAAGAAACAACACTGCGAAGGTAGTCATTCTTCTAGGAACTGAGTGCAGACAAGGACTAGGAACTTAACAGGCTACAAACTATTCTAGTGTAGATGCCTCGCAGCATTCGTCAGAGCAGAATGACACTCTGTAGCTGCCGCAGATTGGCTGGGTCGTTTGCGGGGTAAGCTGGTATCGCGAGATATCCCGAGAAGCGTCCTCAATGCCGGATGTTGCGCTTGCCTGGTAAACTACACTCACGCCCTCAATCTAATATTACTCGACGTGACGCGCAAGAGCGGCAAGAAAAGTTGTTCCTCTATAGCCGCGCGAATGTACAGCGAACCATCTCGCTCAGCGAGAACGCAGGTCCCGTGCTCTCTTATTCAGAGCCGAAACACAGGCACTCACAGGGCGGTTGAGCATCGTGCGTAAACACAATAACCCAGTGCAGCTTTACGAGCACGCGGAGCTTTCGCAGACGCGAGGTTCCCGGCGGGTTCTGTGTTTGGTCGTATGGGAAATAGGCCACGCGTGGAGACGTATTACGTTCGGCATTCATTTGCCACACCGGTGATACAGAATGAGAGAGACAAAAGAAAAAATAAGAAAAAAAGGGATGAAGGCGGAAGAGGCGAGCTTTCTGAGCGCCGACCACCGTTCTGCCAGTATAGTCGTATACTGCTCAGAGCCAAATATTGCCGTGTGTGCCTCAGTAAACCCGCTTGTCTGTTGGTGCCCCCAACCGCACTTCCTCCGCCGTGTGGAAGCGCTCCCGCGCTGCAGTGCTTTTTCTTTTTCTCCGTCATCAGCTGGCGCCGCCACAATAGTGGCTCCACGTCATTTGTTTGCGGCTGAGGGCGAAGGGAAACCGGTATACGGAGGCGAAGAAGGTAAAAAAAAGAAAAAGAAAGAAAGAAAGAAAAAGACGCAGCACGCTCGACCACCACGCGCACCGCAAATAAGGCAGACGGTGTTGAAGGGGATTCCTCATGAAGCCGGACAGCGCACACTGAACGCGACTTTTCTGCTGCAGCGAACGGGCATGCATCGCACGTGCAACTGGCATTATAGTGGAATAATATTCGTTTTGAAAGGGCGACTCACGGATTGGCATGGGCACCTGGTCACGGTTACCTGCAAGTGGCCACGTGGTTATCGTGGCACGTCGTCGCGCGGGAACTGTAATCTCAGGAAGAAGCTTTATAGCTGTGCTCCAACTGCCACAGGGGGTCACAAAGGCCCCCATACTGTTCTACAGACAGCAAGGCGAAAAGGAGCTGTTATCTCGATCCTCTTATATCCAGCAGCGGAGAGGAAGCTGCGAATAGAACAATATTGTGTATACGGGATGCCACGTAAGTACTCTCTATTTGGGAGCGCGCTCAAGAGTCACAGATGGTTAAACCTAATTTGGCACACTCCGCTAGGGCTTCGGTAGTGCGTGTAGTATACATCGAAGCTTGAGGCCATTGAAAGGAATCGCTCACTGTATACAGTCCAACTCCAATAGTTGCTTATTATGCTTTAGGTACTTGAAATGCAGAGACGCTATCACGAGAGAACCTTAAGTTTACCGATATGTAAAAAAAAATTCAGTATATAAAAGAAAAAAGATTGAAATTACTGATGGATAGTCAAATCATTGGTTTCGAAATCTACTGCTAAAAAAACAAAGGGAAAGAAATAACAAAACTTATAGGAATTGCAGCACCAAGCTTACAGCTTACGCGAGATATCGCAATGCTGAATTGAACTTTGGGGTTTTACGTGCCAGAACCATGATTTGATTATGAGGCACACGTTGTCGGGGACCTCGGAATAATTTTGGCTACCAGGGGATCTTTAAGGTGCCCCCAGTGCTTGGTAAACGGGCGTTTTTCCATTTCGCCCCCATCGAAATTGTGGCTGTCGTGGCCGGGACTTAATCCCGTGACCTCATGCTAAGCAGGGCAACGTAATAGCTGCTGAGCTACCACGGCGCGTATGTAGTTATCTAGAAGTAAGCTTGTTCTGAATTCAGTCTTTCTTCTTGCCGACCTTGCTGGACATCCATACCAAGTCAGATATTTGAGAGGTACTCTACGTAACATCACTGACCTGAAAGAGACCAGCTCTATCGAACAGTTTCAGATGTTGCATAAATGTTTCAATGGCAACTTGCAAAACCGCTGTGGCAAAAACAAAACGAACCATGCGAGGTCTTAGTTAAGAACTGGCGCTCTCTGGTGATATACCTCGAGCAAAAAGCCGTGAAAATGAAGCTCCTGTGGCTTCCTGAGCATTTAGAAGATTACTTACAAGAGACGCGCTTCAGTATTATGGGAAAATGACATGCATCAAGATTCAAAATCGCGGAGTCTCAGACGTGGCAGACATGCGTACTTTGAAGCAGCACGTCGTGCTATCATTGAATGGTGGTGTCTCTGTCAGGTTTTTCCCGCATCTGTTGAAAGTATGTGGCACACACTGTCTTATTTTAATCCCCGGAAGTGCGCCACTGTGCCTTCATTGTATTAAAGTGGGATACATGTGCCGTCAGTGCCGTATGCCTCGCTGCGATAATTGCCACCGATTTGGTGGCACTCAGCTGATGGGTGTGCTTTGACACATGCTGACAAGATCCGACATGACACGCGTCCACCTGATAGGGGGTCGAAGAACATCTCAAGGACACCACGGAAGTCCCCGATGCAACAGGAGACCTGTCAGCTGCAGGAGCCATCGAATCAGCGACGTTAGTTGCGGCTCAAGGTACACCACCATTGTGAGCCAAGTGCGCTTCTACAGCATGCACCACCGCAGGAGAAACCATCTGCAGCTGAGAAAACGGTGCCCTCCCATCGTCTTCCCCTCAAGATGTAGTGTGTGCTTCGACCGTGCACCACTTGCTCCGCAAGAAAGTTGTAATGCGAGTGTGTCTACCATGCCAGCGCTTACTCTGCAGCGCACTGCACTACAGCCTAGCGAGAATTTTACTGCAGGTGTGCTCGCTGCTGTTGTGCTAGCAAAGCGCTGTGTGTTCTATGACACAAGGTCATCGGAGAAGAGGGAAGGCTTCTCCACTGAAGCCAATCCGCCTTTCCTTGCAAGGATCTCGCCGTAAAGCATCCAAGAAGATGTGAAGCTCTCGACTATGAAGGTCAAAAGTGGAGGTGTCACCTCTCGAGAGGTGTCATCAACCTCGAGACAACATGCGCAAAACAATATTCAGTCACCATGGCGCTGTCACCGCAACTGAGCTTTGCGACTTACAATGTGCGAGGTCTGAGGTCTCGACAGAAGCAGGTACAGCTGCGCCGATTATTCTCTCATGGCCGCGTTGACTTTGTCACTATTCAGGAGAAAAAGTGAAAGGGCGGTGAGATGATCGGCAATGCCCTGTAGCCTCCCCTCGCTGATAAGCTGTTGGGGTATCGCAGGTACTGGCCTTTCAAAAGGCTGTTTTCCGTTTTTGAATAAACGTTTTCTTTATAATGTTGACAGCGAGGGCCGCTTCGTAAGTTGCGACTTTCAGTTGCGTAGTTTACTGTGGCGTGTAGTTAATGTTTATGCTTTAAATGACGAAGCTAATCGAATTAGATACTTTGAAGCTATGTGTTCCTAAGCTGCTAGATTGCGATTGCTCTGCCGTTCTCATGAGAAACTTCAATTGCGTGCGCAATTCATCTGACCGTGCTGAGTTAGTAGGAGGTATAGGCGTGCTGAAGTGCTATCATGCATCACTGAGAACGCTGGCCTCATTCATACTTGGTCTAGCGCTAGGAGTTCGTACTCCTACCCATATTTCCAAGCGCTTCCATGCTGATATGAATCACCGTATATGTCTCTTCAGCTCTCCTTAATTTCCGAATTTCATGTGAAGCCCAACCTATTTCATTCTCTGATCCCTGCATAGTGATTGGCCGGTTTTGTTGTAATGTTCGTACTAATTTCAAGCCGGAGTGGACACGAGGATTTTTTATACCATGATTTATGTGTTTCATTTACACTTGTGATGATGTTCTGGGACCTGTGGCATATTTCTATTTGCCCCCGGTGCAATAGTGGTCGGCACCAACTGTTAGTGCCATCTAGTTACTTATTCATGTCAATAAAAAACGTTGGGTCTGCATTTCCATTACCTGATGGCGCATGCATTTTTGAAATTGCTATACTTTAGGCCGGGGTAGCAAAGTCTGAATGGTCACACGTGCATCGTCGTTTTCTAAAGCGCCCGGTACTAAGTACGGATAGTACGGTAGTAAGTACCGGATAACCCGGTACTTACTATCAAGAAGGACGTGAAAGTGGTAGTGAGAAAGAGAGAAAACAAGAAACTTCAAGGAGTTTGACCAGACGGACGTCTGGTTGTCTACGCCGCACGGCTGAGAAGGCATGAGGGATCTAAATAAAGCAGTAGAAGGCAAAAACGAAATAAGAGAGAGTTCACGCACACAGAAATGCAGAGACAGGCTGCCTATACGGGTCTTCTCAGGTCAGCTGATTTTAGAAAAGTTCTTTGAGCTCATGCAGTATTCTGGCCTGATGATAGGTGTTGGCAAGCCCCGAGAATCTCTGCATCCTGTTAGCTCAGTGTGCACCGAAGAGACTGACGTTGGACGCCGATGCAGGTGCAGTGGCTGAGGTGGTGCTAGAAATGACCTGTATCGCTGTGTCTGTATATAGGTATAGTGCAGCAAGGACCATGACGATAAGGATATATATATCGGCATTAAACGGAAACATGGCGAACAAGAAGAAGAGGAAGAAGAAGTTACTAGCGCGCGGTATTAACAGCCCGTTCTTGTTATGGTTCTTGCTGACTAGTGGGTTTGTCCCTAGAGTTCCCGACGCCGCCACAATACACCACTATACAAAATGAATGCCTTCAATTCCAGTGGCAGCATATGCGGGAATCAGCCGCTCTTATCCGGAAGGATTACGATTTTGTGAAGGCTGCCCGCACAATCATTGGCGTAGTAGGCGGCACATCAGAGTGCTGATCCCCGCAGATGCAGTGACAAATCAAGCATGGACAAACGACGGTTGCAATTTTCCAATTTTTGAAAGAGCCAGCGTGACGTAGCTAGCAATTCGGCTAAGTTCGGTAGCAGTGTCCATTCTTCATGATAGTATGAGCATGGACATTGTGTTATACCACGGGACAATGGCACAGCTTCATAAGCAAGATGGTAGCCCATATCGCCGCAGTGACCATGCAGCCAGATGATCTTACGATTATCGTATAGTGTGATGACCATGATGAGTAATGGTTTCTCCGAATTTCTTTTTTTTCCATTTCAGCTGCACCGGCGAACGAGTGCCGTGCGCCGTAGTTCCACGAGGACTTGTTTACGCAGCCTTCATTTACATATACAAACACAGCTTTATTACAGTCATCAGTCTTCACAAGATACACACCGGAGCTACCTTTCACTCTTCTGCCTTTTATTTTTTACGATGCATCTACCTTGCTCTCGTGTTAAAGCGCGTCGTGTAGCGCCAGTCATGCCTCAGCCACCGTTGCGGGTGTTTATGTCTCAGAGAGCCCGCATATCGGTATACCCTGCATTCATAAGAGCGCCAGCGAAGAAGATAAAAGAAAAACTCAGTGTGTCTTCGCATGTAAATTCTAGCTTCATCGAATTTAACATATTTATTGTCGGCCATTACCATAGTTTCAACCGACGTGGCTGAAATGATTACAGGAAATATGAAAGCCCCGAAAGGAGAAATACGATTCACGCTGAGAATGGTGCGTTTAGAGGAACGTAAATTTTACGACCCTTGAAGCTTTTGATCGCAGTAGTGTCGCTGAAACAGCGAAATAACTGCGCTGTGAGATAGGAATGAGATTAATGTTACCGCAAAATCGCGTACGCGGTAATAATAAGAGCAGGCAAAAAGAGGAGCGACTGGCCTTCAGAATCCAAACACGGGGAGGCGATGCTGCAGCGTTTCGTTCTTGAATGTGTCATCCGATCTTTAAAGGAAATTGTCGACGGACCGAATGGGTCGTGGTTCGACCTCGATTAAGAGCACGTAAAACGACGACTGAGTTTTCAGGGTGAATACAATAGGGGAAAAAAATATAGAGAAGATATGCGCTAGGATCAAACAATACGACATCACGTGTCACTTCTTTTTTTTTGGGGGGGGGCGGGGTGACTAGAGTAAAGAAATCTTTTATTTCCAGTGATAATCATGCATGCCATCGAAATCCTCGGGGTTGTCTTAAGGCGATACGGCAGTTCGGAGATGCAGTAAGAGTTTTACGGCTCTGGGGGTATTGTTCCGAAACATCCGCATTGGCGGATTTGGTTCGTGTATCGACGTCCTTTTGTTGGCTTCTTTTTCTGGAAGCGTTGGAGATGTTGTCGCAAGAGAAGCTTTATATTGCCGATTACTCCTCGTATGCCAATTATAGTCGCATGCGCCGAATACAGGAATCTCGACAAAAAAAGATGTAGCGGTTTCTCTGTTTGCATTGTTTGTAATATGTTGTAATATGAAACAATGCTGATCATTGTTTCATATTACTAAAAACCAGTGTCCAGTATGTGCGCTTTGACCGCAAAGCTATCAGCACACTGATTTGATATTGAAGTACAGCATTCCCACATTGACGCATAGAAACGTAGTGTGCACAACTGGGTATCAATCTAGGATGGTTGCAAAGACGAGCACATGTCAGTTAGGCAGCGCATAAACGTTACTAAGAACCCGCCGTGGTTGCTCAGTGGCTATGGTGTTAGGCTGCTGACCACAAGGTCGCGAGATCGAATCCGGCTACGGCGGCCGCATTTCGATGGGGGCGAAATGCGAAAACACCCGTGTACTTAGATTTAGGTGCACGTTAAAGATCCCCAGGTGGTCCAAATTCCTCCACTATGGCGTGCCTCATAATCAGAAAGTGGTTTTTGCACGTAAAACCACATAATTTAATTTTAAGGTTACTAAGAGCACACTAACGGGCTACGGTGTGCAAACGGCATTAGTGTTCCTGTGGTTAGCGCCAGTTGGGCACTGGTTACCTGCCATTAATACGTGTAATGCTGATCATTGTTTCATATTCGCGTCGGTTTTCAACGCAAAGTTTCTCTGTTATCACGTCCATGCGATTTAGTTATAGCCAATCAAGTTTGCGAAGGTTGGAAGCACATGCCTCGGTGTTGACTTCGCTCGACAACGAAATGAAATTCATTGAAAGCGCTCCACACAGTGAGAAATTGCTCAAGTGGAGCGTGAACCTGTCGTACCGACATATTTCAGTTCCCGAGATGTGACTTCGCAGGCGGCAAAAAAAAAAAAAAAGATGGTGGAAGATTGGATTCGCACGTGAGTAGGTAAAATGGCGACAACGTCCGCAGAATTCGTGCCTTCCGTTCCTCATTTTAATAATGGTCAAACATTGCGGTGGGCATACTCTTTGGAAATCACCCTACTGCTCATTCCGATGAACAGTCGGCCGCTTGATCTTCCCAGCAATTTGAAATTGAGATGAGTTATTCTGGCCTGGAACAGTCATTCCTTTAAACTTTTTCTCTCCTCGGATCCCGTCTTCTCCTTAGGTGTGTCTTCGACGACCGTTCAAGGGTTACGATCGTCAAGATGCGACACCAGGCAACGCTCTACGTTCTGTGAAAACAGAACGGAGTAAGACTCAGTGAGCAAAGCTCAGTGTACTCGTTAAGCGGAGTTATTCACAGTACACACTAGGAAACATTAGAGGATTGCGCCATCATGTCAACGCCACTTCGTCTGCTTCAGCAGCACAGTGCAGTGTCGCTTCCAAATGTTAAAGCAGGCGCTCAAGCGTTGGCCATTCAGTCATGGGCAGGATCATGTGCCGGTGGGTTTCAAAGAACGCAAGAGCATCTTTGTGTATATGTGCAACAAGGCTCATCCTATAGTTATCATCTTGGCCATTTTCTTACCATCGGTCTCTCTCTCTCTCTCTTTCTCAAAAAAGCTGTAGTAACAAGAGCACTAATCAAAACTCCTTAGTTCCGCGGGTAGAAAAAAGTTCCGCGTCTTCATTGAAAGGAACGAAAAATGATAGATTATTCCACGCTGTATTCGGTTCGTTCTAGAACGAGCTCATTTCATCACACCGCACTGCTGCTGAAGAAAAGAGTTTTTCTTTTACATTTTGCTACACGAATACAAATAATCAGTTGTCGAAAGTATATACTTTCCACCGGTTGCTCAGCGCTCGATAGAACGCGTGGTTGCCATGGTGATGTGCTTTCTAGAGTTGCGCCCGACCGAAAAAAATAATAGAGAGCGATGGGAAACACTCTTTTATCACATTCGAAGTAACGCGGATGGGAAAAGTACTCTATTCCATGAAATGCTGAGACAGTCGCCCCCAAACGCGAATCTATTTGGTCAAAGGATTACAGAAGCGGGTGTGTTGCTTTCGTTTCCGATCGATATCCTGTTGGCGCGAGGGCCAGCCGGAGATCAGTACTTTGTAAGTGGCCATCTGTTCGGGTTCCCACCTGCAGAATGCACCACCTGTAGTGTTCTCCCGGTGCGGGACGATCTGTACGCCACGATGGTGCCCATCTCACTGAATGGGCGAGTTGAAGATGAGCCTCTTCCTTAGCAGCCAACATGCGATTACTGTTTTATTGCGTTGGCATTCAAAGGGAACTTCATGCACTTTTGGAGCGTTATCTATCTATCTATCTATCTATCTATCTATCTATCTATCTATCTATCTATCTATCTATCTATCTATCTATCTATCTATCTATCTATCTATCTATCTATCTATCTATCTATCTATCTATCTATCTATCTATCTATCTATCTATCTATCTATCTATCTATCTATCTATCTATCTATCTATCTATCTATCTATCTATCTATCTATCTATCTATCTATCTATCTATCTATCTATCTATCTATCTATCTATCTATCTATCTATCTATCTATCTATCTATCTATCTATCTATCTATCTATCTATCTATCTATCTATCTATCTATCTATCTATCTATCTATCTATCTATCTATCTATCTATCTATCTATCTATCTATCTATCTATCTATCTAATCTATCTAATCTATCTAATCTATCTATCTATCTATCTATCTATCTATCTATCTATCTATCTATCTATCTATCTATCTATCTATCTATCTATCTATCTATCTATCTATCTATCTATCTATCTATCTATCTATCTATCTATCTATCTATCTATCTATCTGTCTGTCTGTCTGTCTGTCTGTCTGTCTGTCTGTCTGTCTGTCTGTCTGTCTGTCTGTCTGTGTTGGTACCTAACCGTCCTGCCGCCTAGATGCGTCACTGGGTCCATCACCGAACAGTTAGCTCGTTGGGCTGCTGTGCTGCGGAAACAGGGTTCGAAGCCAACCATTTACCAAATTGGGTCACTGACAAAGAGTACATATGTGATACTCTTCGACGAACCTCCTTCGCGCCGACATGCGTCACTGTAGATGCGGGTCTGGGTAGGTACCGCTGTTCAATGAATTCCTTTGACGCCTGCTTGGGTCACTGGGCCAGTAGGTATGTGCCACTGTTTAATGAATGAACATCTTTGACACAAGAAAGCTCTTGTACTCCCACACATTTCTCTCAGCGACCTCACGCATCTACCGCAGAAGTAACACCAGGCAATAGCGAACATACTACAGCATCGGTGACACAACTGATTTTGCCAATGCTTTTCGCAGCTCTTAAGGCAATCCTATCTGCTTTGCCGGAAGCAAACAACCTACCAGAAGTAAAAGCCTTGTTGCCTCTAGAAGCACTATTGTGTCAACAATCCGGGCCGAAACTGCGGCAGGCACTACATGAATAACCGCTACAAAAATGTCTCCATATTTCAGTGGAATGCCAACAGTCTTCGAAGAAAGTGCGCTGACTTTCGTAAACTGCTTGTGCAATACAACTTCCCAATACTTTGCATTCAAGAGGCGGGGATCACTGACGACTTTCGCCTCTCGAATTATGTGATATATAAGACTTCTCGTCAAGGTGCTGTTAGCAGAGTGCTCCTGTGCATCAGAAAGGACCTACCATCTTATCAAATTCAGTCCAGTGATTCAGACTTCCCGGAATTCATCGCATGTAAAGTATCCTTTGGCAAGCTCTGTATAACAGTGATTAATCTATATCTACAACCTTCAAACCGGATTTCAGTAGAAGCGCTAGTGGATATATTCAAAATAGCTCATTCTAATGTATATATATGTGGCGACTTCAACGCACACAACATCATCTGGGGCAGTGATCACTGTGATGCACGGGGTAATGTTATTGAATGCGCCATAGATAAATGCAACTTGACTGTTTTGAACGATGGGTCGCCAACATTCCTTCGTGGACATAATTACTCAAGCTGCATAGATGTTACCCTGTGTTCACATGATCTAGTGAATGGTGTGGGATGGACAACAGATATGGAAACGCACGGAAGTGATCATTTTCCCATTCTTGTTAGCCACCCTAGCATGCACTATGATATCAGGCGTTACAGCAGACTAACCAACTGGCAAGCTTTTCGATACCGCCTAACGGATCAAATTAACCAACATGCAACAGTGGAAAAATTTACAGAATTTTTGCAGGATAATATGAACATATGCACAAAGAAGGTCCCAATACCAAAAGACTATGCTGCAGTTGACGGAGAATATGAACACCTAAGAGCCATCCGACGCCGATCCGAAAGAGCTTACCGACGGAGCGGAAGTTTAGAAGCATACAGAAACGCTCAGAAAATGCACAATGTAATGCGCAGACGAATGGAAAGCTTAGGCAAACGGCGCTGGCGCGATTTCTGCGGCACGCTGTCTCCTCACACGGCTGTCCCACGAATTTTTCTAGTAATTCGTTCTTTAAGCGGACCTGTAACACAAAGCTTCCCATTTCGTGCTCTCGCTGTAGCCCGGGACACGTGTGAAATAATAGTTGCAGATGAATTTTGTGAGCTAATTTCCAGATCTGCCTTTTCATCACAATGTGCAGAATTTGATATTTCAGTAGAGTTGGCTAAGCGAAAAATTACTGCTTGCTACTGGGCCCAATATCCTCAATTAGATCACACTTTCACATTAAACGAGCTCCAATGTGCAATTGCATCATGTCGCCAAAAGTCCGCTGCTGGGCCGGACGGCATTACGTACAATATGCTAAGAAACCTCGGACCGACAGGTACAAATGCGCTCTTAGACATCTATAATAACTTATGGATAGAGGAAACTGTACCTGACTCTTGGAAAGTGGCTCGAATCATACCAATTTTAACACCTGGTAAGACGCCCTTGAGCCTTGAATCCTTCCGCGCCGTTAGTTTGACAAGTTGTTTATGCAAAGTAATGGAGAAAATGATTGACGCGCGACTTCAATGGTGGTGTAATGAAACGAAGGTACTGTCCAACTACTTAGTAGGTTTTAGAAAACATAGATGCACAATGGATGCAATATTAGATATAGTAACCTGTGTGGAGCACGAGCGTGCACGTGGAAACATGACGATAGCAGTATTCCTAGATATCAAGAGGGCATTTGACACCGTTAGTCACGTTCATGTTCTGCTAAGCATGTTGGAACTTGGTCTGTTTGGCAGGTCCTTGCGATGGATTTCTGAATTTTTATCAGGTCGGAAAATATTTGTTCAGACGGGTGAAGGAAAGAGTTCTGAACATATTGTCAAACAGGGAGTACCACAGGGAAGCGTACTCAGCCCCTTCCTTTTTAACTGCGTCATGGCTGATTTAACGCGAAGACTGCCATCACAGTTAAAGTTTTCACTGTATACAGATGATGTGTGTATTTGGACATCTGGGTCTAAAGCTCAACTACTCCAGATGGCACTGCAAGACGGCATAAATATCATCAACCAATATTTGAGAGAAAGAGGAATGGTACTATCACATGCAAAGACTGCTGTATTGCCCTTCACTCGGAGGGTGTTAAAAAATTTCACTCTTAATCTGGAAGGACACCCTCTAATGATTGTCACACAGCATCGATTTCTTGGCATAATACTTGATAGGCAGCTATCCTGGGCACCCCACTTAAAAAAACTCGAAAACGAGGTCAATGCCATAGTGACTGTACTTCGCAGACTTGCAGGCACATCATGGGGCGGATCAGTATCGTCCATGCTGACTGTTTACAATGCATTAATACGACAAAAAATTGCATATTCCGCGCCCATCTTACACGGACTTTCCCACACGTCAGAAGAGAGACTTCAAAGACATTTAGCTAGAGGGCTACGCCTATGTCTAGGAGTTCCACGAGCGACTTCGAGTTCTCTTGTAATAGCTGAGGCTCGCCAATCACCATTTCCAGTTATGCGAACTACAGAAACATGCCGCATTATTTCCGCCTTCAAACCCAGCATAAAAACCACCCATTGGCTCTAGACATAATGAAACGAGATAGAAGTTATGTTCATATAGAAATTCAAAAAAATCTTCACATATTGCCAGAAAATGAATTTTGGAACTCAGACATCGAATATCCTCCATGGCTGCTTACAGTTCCAAAAATTGAATTGTCAGTAGAAGGGATATTCAGCAAAAGAGACATGTTCATTCAAGCTGCTCAACAACTAGCACTATACCAGATATATATGCGGTATTCAGGATACACACACGTCTATACAGACGGCTCTAGTACAGCAACCTCTTCAACTTCATCATTCATTATACCGCACCTCAACAAACAAGAATCATTTAGGTTATCTCGTGCGACTTCGTCCACAACGGCTGAACTGTTCGCAATCCTATGTGCGGTAAAATTTATATTGTCAGCAACAGAAGCGCAAAAATGGGTAATTTTCAGCGATTCACAGGCGGCTCTAACATCACTCTGCAGCACAAAGGGGAAAACATTCAGCGACAGTATAATATATGAAACACTTAAATACCTCACAAAGGCAAGCGAAGCAAAACATGCAATAGCATTCCAGTGGATACCAGGGCATTGCAACATTCCTGGCAACACAGCAGCCGATGAAGCAGCACGACAAGCGCACCTGAAAGATGATACGGCTCCACTCCCAATATCAAAGAATGAATTACGCTGCATTATAAGGACAACGTCTTTCAACATGTCTAGGAACACTTGGTTTGACCAGAATTCTAAGAGCTCTGACTTATATCATATTGATCCATTTATTGAATTCAAATTTTCATTGTCATTAGATAGAACTATGGAAACGCTTATTCATCGATTAAGGCTAGGCACTGCCTACACAAAGCATTTCTTACACAGAATTGGCCGAGCGGAAACCCCCGAATGTGATTGCGGATTTGTAGATGAAGGTATATATCACCTCCTTCTAGATTGCCCACATCACGATACACCACGATGCCGACTTACATCAGCGCTAAGTAAATTAGACCGCAGACCTTTCAGTTTAAGGAAACTTTTGGGCCCTTGGCCAACAACGGCCTTGCAGAAGAGCGCTTTAAAAGCACTAAAGACTTTCTTTGAAGACAGCGGCATCGCTGGACGCTATTAGTGCTTTCATTGTTCTGTTCATTTCAATGTGACTCTATATATCCATCTGTTTGGGAATTATGTTATGTTGACTGCTTTGTTGTGACTGTATGTGCTAATATATTTATTATTAGGTAAGTGTTATTAGGCAACAGTATCGTTTGTACTTTTGAGACTTTCGACTTTGTTGTGACTGTATGTGCTAATATATTTATTATTAGGCAAGTGTTATTAGGCAACAGTATCGTTTGTACTTTTGAGACTTTCGACTACATAAGTGTGGAGACATTTGCCATGTATATTGTATGTACCCGCTGACCCGCTGACTAGAATATGTGTTATTAGGCGACAGTATCGTTTCTACTTTTGAGACTTTCGACTACATAGGTGTGGAGACATTAGCCATAGTCTTCCTGCGGAAACGTTGCTTTATAAGTCCTGGTGCTTGTGTGAAATGATTATTTGATATGTAACCGTGAACCCTGAATGATGTGTGACGGAACCACCCAAGAGATAAGGAGTAGCCGGCGCCTTAAATTGCGCGCCAACATCTCCTTATATCATATCAATAAAAAAACATCTTTGACGCCAACTTAGGTATGTGCGACTGAGAATGTGCCGTTCTACAACTGCCCAACTGACTGTTTTGATCCATATATATATAAACGTCGCGCTGAAACTTCCGTTACCCGTGCACTTGTACAGCGCAGACCTCCAGAGTACTTCTGCAAAGGTTTTGAAAGAGTATGATGAAGTGTGGCATTCCACGTCTGACGTCTTCGATGGTGCACATTCCGAAACTGTTGCAATACTTTGGCTTCCATGAGTAACGTAGCCGGTGATTAATGGGAAACTTCGTAGGTCACTCTCGGACAGGGACAAAATTGGTGCGGGCATGTTCCACAGAGACATTAAGCAGAAGCCATTTCACGGCGACTGTCGACGGCAATGTGTTAGCATTGAATTGATATAGCCACAGAAAGTATTGCCGCCGTTAAACGAGTTTTATATCTGTTTGATCATAGCGCACAATAAATCTACAGGGACCGACAGAGTAAAGATATCATAAAGCGCTGGCTGCAACTGGTTTATTGCCACTCGAAGCGCTTGTAAATATGCAGGGTGCCCACGTAAACTTTAGCCATACATTAATGATATGCAAATGTTACGTAACTAGACAAAACAAAGATAATGATGCTGTTTGTCGTCACTTGAATATACTCAGATTATTTTTTTTTCATTCCACCTAATTACACAATTAGTCTTAACTAAGCAATAAACTTCTCAAATATTATAATTAGATGAAAAGTGTCAATGACAACATTGTAGAAAAACATGAAAAACTCTTGATACAGCTTTCTGTTGCTCAATACGTGCCACATATAAAGGTGTTTTTTCCTAGCGTGAAAGAAGCTCGCTAATACATGCAACATAGCTTGAGCTGCCAGTCACGCGGCAATTTCGCCAAATAGACCTCTGAGAAGCAGAACGTCATAGCCACTCAGCTGTCGTGCCGGGTACAATAAAAATAAAAGTGATGTTTTTCACCGCTACATTGTGATAGATCGCACCATAGCCGCCGACTACGGGGGTGCTCCGGGGGCCGAGTCCCCTCCGGAGCTTTCCGGGGGAGGGGAGGACTGAGCACCCTCACCGGTTTTGTGTCGTCCCAGTCGTCCTGTCTTTCTTTAATGAGCAGAAGGTAAAAATGATCCTTGCCTTGGGAGCTGCAAACGATAACAAGAGGAAGGCCGCATATATACACACACACACACACACACATATATATATATATATATATATATATATATATATATATATATATATATATATATATATATATATGTATATATCAGTCATAGAAGTATGGCGGTAGACCAAAGGCATCGACTATCATTACAAATAATAAAAACCTGCGACAAACCAGCAGCTTCAAGAAACAGCGGCGGAGGACTCCATCTTTGAGTCCTAGCCTATGCATGGATGTTCTAGCATTTTGTTTTTATTGAAATGAATATTAGGAGAGATTGGCACCTTTATGGTGGCACCGGCTACTCCTTGTCACTAGACAAAGGAAACAAGTTTGCGTAAGAAGGGAAAATAGCGACACAAAATATGACACTCACTAGAACACTGCACGAATAAATAATATAGAGTCGAACAGTACATGAGTCGCAAAGTTTTGTGCATTAGTTCAGTACACGTACGCATATATAAAGTCAGATATTTTGAACAACCAAAACACTCAACACATGTAATACACTGCAAGTACAGAATATCATTATATATAGAGCATAAAAGTTGCAATCATCACATAAAGGAATTATGAACCACGAACAACATTCATGTTACTCATTTAGTGTATTCGGATAATCTGAAACTTATAATTTTCCCAATATGTTGGTGTCCTCTAAAAACTATTTAGAGCAAGAAGTGCTCTTTTTAGAAAGCCCGCAGTATCTTTTTTAGGGTGAATGGTCTTCTAATATCAAAAAATTTGCTTGCAATACCCTTCTTTGTGGATCGTATTTCGTGCACTTGAGGAGAAGATGATGCACGTCTTCGTATGGGTTCCTACAAGAACACTGCGGACTAGAGACACGTTTTATACTGTACGAGAAGTGCTTCGTAAATGCAGTACCAAGACGCAGGCGGTGTACCAATGTTTCAAATTTTGTGTTGTTTCTTTGATTTTCCCGCTTTGATAAGTTTATACAGGTGTCTATAAAGTATAACTCCAAGCTTTTAGTTTGCTGATCAAACCAGGTAGTTTTGCTGAGGCGACAATAAATCTGTCTCAGGATCAGACGGACTTCACTACGCAACAGGAAAAGATTGGTTGTCTCTGCGTTATTGTGCGCCCAATTCGCAGGTGCGTCCGCTGCAGTATTACCAGCAATATTGCAATGCCCAAGTATCCACTGAAATGCAATTACGTGGTTCATTGCATTTGCTTTTGTAAGTTCATTGAGCGTGATTAGAATAGCAAAGTGTTCAAAGAAATTTTCTTACTGCTCCGTATTAATGTGAGAGTGGCTTGCGAATTGCTAAAAATAACCAAATTTCGCGAATACTTTTCTGATGTTATGAAACGCAAAGCACACAGGATTGCAAAGTGTTCTGCCACGGTGGAAGATGTCTCTCGGGATAATTTAAATGTTTGTTCTAGCGCTAAATGTGGAATGACGAGTGCTGAAGTTGAGGAATATTAATGACACGAACCATCTGTATACACGTAGATGTACTGGGGATGTAATGAGTAAATTTGGAAGAGTGCCAGTTGTGCGGCTACTATGAACATGTCTCTCTTAGACATAATCCCGTCAACCGATAATTCGATTTTAGTACGTGTTAACATCCAGGAAGGGTAATTAACATCCACTTTACATAATTCAAATGTTGGTAATAATGCTTTATGTTCTCGAGCAACATCGTGAATTTTGTGATGATGTTATAACTTTATTTGGAATCCGGCTATTGGGAGGCCCGGGCCTGGGGCCGCCTAGATGGCCACTGGGAGCTGCTGCTCCCGTGCGGCTTCCTTGGCTCACTGGACGGCCCAAAGTTGGTCTTGGAGTTCTGAGCTGAGCAGCACGGCCGACCACCGCGCCCGTAGATTTTCTGGGGGGACTGCCATTTTATTTTGGTATATTTCACATCCCCACAACATGTGTTGAAGGGTGGCGCTAACAGACTTGCATAGCTTGCACATATCGCTCTCGTATATATCGGGGTAGAAAGTTTTTAGTTGCACGGGACTCGTATAAGTTTCTGTTTGTAGTCGCCTCCAAGTAACGGACTCAGCTCTGTTCAGTTTAGTGTGAGGCGGTGGTAATACTCGCCTCCGATTTTGATAGAATTTGGTAATATCACAAAATCTTGTTAATATATCTTTTTCTCTCCAGATTTCCTCCTCCGCGTTCTCCTGACCGATGGAAGTCACATCGCGAATTTTGCGTTTGTTTTTTTCGGTAAGCGCGAGGTTTAATGGATGCTTATCATGGTGGGTTAAGATGCGATAAATATGTCGGCATGTTTCAACCGTTCATATGACTGGAAATGGTGGCTGACGAGTTTCAGCAATTACGAAAGAACTCGAGGTAGCCTGCGGAACCACAAGACACACTCGTAGCCACCTTGCTAGTAAACATTGAAGACGTTCCTCAGAAGTTTGCGATAAACCATGGTGAATCGTTGCCTAGTAAGCAATTTTTTGTTTCATGAGGGCGTTATGAACTTGTAGTAGTGAAGAGACTGATAACCCCACGTTGTGCCAGTGAGTCGCCGAAGTACGTTTATTACTGCATTAGTCTGCTTTTCAGTTGCGCGGCTGTGTGATGCCCATGTTAGCTGGCGGTCAAGAATAACTCCAAGAAATTTATGGTCTTTCACAAACATCAAAGTTTGCCCAATAAGCGTAAGTTGGAAATTATTCAGCTGTTGCCTAGTCAAAGGAAGTACGGCTGTCTTTGCGCATGAAAGACTCATGCCCCTTTATTGTAAAAAGGTGTCAATACTATCAAGACCCTCTTGCAGCGTTGTTTAAATATCTTGTATATGAGATCCAGAGGCACATATGCAGATGTCATCTGCGTACAGAGAATACTGTAGACCAGACGGGAGTTCTTGTGGCAAGGCTGCCATGACACAGTTGAATAAAAACCTACTGAGAACACTGCATTGCGGAACGCCCTGCGTTACGCTGTGATAATTACGTTCTCCTTCAATTGTTTCCATAAGCATTTTTTTATCTTTCAAGGAATTTGATACCCATCGCAGTGCTCGACCGTGTAGGCCAAGCTCTAACATACCAGCATGGACGTGTATGTGACTTACAGTGTCGAATGCTCTTTGAGTGTCTAAGAATACTGCTACTGTCATATTTCCGCTAATTCCTTCATGTTCAACGCATGTGGCAGTGTCTATTACTGCATCCATTGTACACCGATTTTGTCGAAAAAGAGTCATGTAGTTGAAAAACACATTTGTTAGCTCGCACCACCATTGCAGTCGACTGTCTGTCATGTTCTCCATTAGTTTGGAAAAACAGCTTGTGAGACTGACAGGTCGGTAAAAGTCAAGGCAAAGGGGAGTCTTTCCTGGTTTTAGTACTGGAATTACCCAAGCTAATTTACATGAATCTGGAAGAGTCTCTCTTATCCAGATATCATTAAATATCTCCAAAAGAGCCATTCTTCCTACTGGGCCTAGGTTCTTTAACATCACACACGTAACACCATCTGGGCCTGCGGTTGTCTTTGTACGGCATGACGAAAGCGCGCATTTTAATTCATTTAAACTAAACTCATAGTCAAGTTGAGCATGTTGTGACACAAAGCACGCAGGAATGTTCTGTTCTGCTAGTGTTGTCGAGCTTGTAAATTGTAGGCAAGTAAATGGAATTCCTAGTCTGGATATAAGTTGACAGAATTCGTCAGCAACAGATGTTTCCGGAGTGCTTCGAGCTACGGCAAGGGCTCGGAAGGGATGGCTCTTGGTAACTGAACCACTAAAAGATCGGACAACTGACCACATTCTGGGAACTGGAGTAAACGGAGACGACGACGCGCAGTATTCTCGCAATCTTCTCGTGCCTAATTTTTGTAAGCGTCTGCGCGAAGTTGATGGAGCTTTCTGTGCCATATGTAGTCATCCAGCTTTCCACTGCGGCGGTAAGCACGTTCTGCGCGTATTCTCATTGCTCTAGGACATTCATATTCCCCGTCGACTGCGGCGTATTCATGTGGAACAATGACTTGCTTTTTGCAGATCTTGTAAGACTCACACAATATATTTGCAAAACTTTCAAAGTTTGGATTTTCGGCCAATGAGTTACTTAAATGGTGGCGAAAACTTTGACAATTAGACATCGTGAGGCTTATAGCGCGTTAAAAAAAGAAGGACGAAGGTGAGACGTGACACACACAGGCGCTAATATCTTGACATAGACGTGACACAGGTGTCACGTCTCACCTTCGTTCTTGTCTTTTTAACGCGCTATAAGCCTCACGATGTCTTACCAACAAGCCCAAATCACTGCTTTTGACAATTAGTATATATTGAGTAGCGCCGGGTCCTCCCAATCCGTATGAGGTGATGTTTTACCAGGATCGGAAAATGATCACTACCGTGCGTTTCATTGTCCGGTAACCATTCAACGCCATCAAGAAGGTCTTGTGAGCAGAGCGTAACATTTATACAGCTTGAGTAACAAAACCCCGGCAACAACGTTGGAGAGCTGTCATTTAACAATACCAGATTACATTTTTCTGCGGTAGACTCTATAATGCTTCCGCAGGAATCATTACATTCACTGCCCCAGATGACGTTATGTGCATTGAAGTTCCCACAAATCAGCAAATGTGAGTTTGCTATACCAAACACATTCACCAAGCTGTCTACTGATATTTTGCGAGAACATTGTAGATAAAAACTGACCACTTTGACTCTTGTATCTCTAAAACATATCTTGCATGCTACGAACTCCGGTATACTTAAATCGCTCGACTGTATTAAATAGAACGGCAAGTATCTTCTCACGCATAACATAGCTCTGTTACTTCCAGCAATGCGCGATGATTTATATATAACATAGTTTGAAAGACGAAAGTCATCTCGCACGCCTGTCTCTTGCATACATAAAACAGGAAAGTTATGTTGAGCTAGTAGATTGCGAAAAGCAACTGACTTATTTCGAAGGCTATTAGCATTCCACTGAAATATGAAAACATTGTTGCAACGATTATTAGCCTGCCGTGGAGCTGTTGGTGTTTGGGAAAGCACCAACGATTCCATAGAAAGCAGTGTGTTTACCTCTGGTAGGTTATTTGCGTGTGGAATGGCACTGAGAATTGCACGCAGAGTTGTGAATAGCATGGGCAGGATCACGTGTGCCACGGGTAAAGACGCGTAATCACCAAACGACGCTGAAGCTCCATATGTGCTCGAAGCAGGTCGCTGAAGAGCTGACTGAGATGGTCGCTGGGTTGACTGGTGTGGTTGAGCTGAATGCTGAGGGGTAGTCGCTCAGATGTTTCATGAGTTTGCTGGGCCAGTGGCAGAGGGCGTCGCTGAGAAGGTCGGCGAATTTCACTCGAAGCCTAGGCAAGGTGAGTAGTATTCTCTGAAGGTGGATCGTGTCGCTCGCTGTCAGAACGTTGTCGACCTGAGTGCTTTAGAGCTGCCGATTAGTTCATATTGACCCCTTGCTCTTTTTCTTTGTTGGGAGTTGGAGGCGCGCTTCTTACCGCATCAAGGTTGGCTGGGGGCGCATTACCAGGAGGCAGTCTGCCGTATTTCAACTCATGTCTGCGTAACCTTGCTCTGACGGCACCCGGAGTAGGAAGCTGTATGGTTTCTGGCATTTGTGGTCTCAAACCAGCTAGCGTGCAGGACGTGGGCGCCCAAGTACCAATTTTCTAGTAATCAGTTTGGAGGATTCTAAATGACCGCCTTTCACCCGTACCACCTAAACCAGCACCAATGCTTGGAAAATAGGGACCTGCAGAATGGTATAGATTTCTCGAATTGGGTCCTCATAAAAGCCGATGAGTCACCTGACTTTTTGAGCAATATCATGTGCACAGATGAAGTCAGTTTTTTGTAGAAACGGCCAGGTAAATTTGCATAATGCACGCTATCGGAGGGACTCCAATCCACATTGATTAAAGCGCAATCGGCGGTTAGGAATTTACGCCGGTGCCATAATCGGTCCCATCTTCTTCGATCCCACACTGACTGGACAGCGTTAAGTGAACGAAATCCTTGAAAAAGTGGTGGATGAGTTTCTGAGCGAAGTTCCGCTGCCACATCTTCCAATTCTGTGGCATCAGCAAGGCGGGACGCCAGCAGACAGCAGCAGCCGAGCACGAAACTGGCTGGACGCGACTTTTCAGGCGCAGTAGGTTGGAAGGCACGGGCCTGTAAATTTGCCGGCTAGGTCACGTGACCTCTCACCACTCGACTTCTTTGTTTAGGGTTATCTGAAAGATTATGCTTACATGATCGAGATGGATGTCAGATTAGTTCAAGGCAAGGATAACGAACGTCTGCTGTAAAATTCCGGTGTCGGGCATCAATAAAGCCACAGAAGATGTCATAAAAGGGACACAGTACTGCGTCGCAGCAAAAAAAAAAAAGACCTATTCGAACACGTCCTATGGGCAGCAGCTGGCGTTCAACGGAGCTTACGAATTCATAGATAACAAGGGCACACTGAAATCTAGCGTTTCTTTTTTTTTTGTCCAAACGTCCTGATTGACAATTCGGCTCGTTTAACAGTGGTATATTTACTTTCTTGGACGCATCGGTTCTGCCTTTTCTCTACGCGTTGATCGCTTCCCGGTCTGCTTATTTCGCTTTTATTTTTTGACACGAACCTCTTTTTGCAGCACGTATACACTTTCAAGGAAAGTAAAGCGCGCACTTTATATTGGCTTTGATCCGAAACAAGTTTTTGGCGTGAAATATAGCTGCGCGCGCACTTTTTCAATGCGGTGCGAGTAAAGCCGGGATTTTTAAACATGTTATGCCTATTACAGTACTTCTCGCATATCGTACGTGGTTAAAGCGGCGCTTCGGTCATGTTATCAAGGGGCCTTTGTTATCAATGTGATAGGACCACCTTGAGTGGCGGATAATAAGTGTGACGTAGAAATGAGAGCAAGGAATAGCTGCGAAGCCGCGAAACCTGCTGTTGGTGCTCCTTCCGTACCATCGTCAATGTGATGCACCGTCTCTTCGGGTTTGCGACAGGCAATGCAGTTGCTTTCGATCAGCTTATTTGAGGGCGCTGCTTTATGGAGCGGGTGCGAGTGCAGTCACATGGTATTTTTCATACTTCATGAGGTTTCTTTGCCAGTCGGAAAAAAAATTGCACGTAATTAGTACGTCGCTGAAAACACAGCATTTAGATGTCATTTAGGGGTGCCTTGGGGGACCTACAAATGTCTCATCGAAACTTTGAAAATTCGGACAGTGCTTCTCGAGTTAGATAATTACTTGCATTCACCAAATTAAGTCTTATTAACGAAATAATTACTGGTGGCTACTCCACTGTACTAGAAACAATATGCACTAGGTTTTCTTCGAGTAACGCAACTGCTCTTTTTTAAACTCTTGGTGCGTGATTGTTGGGGAACATTGTATAATTCACTCGATAACCGGAATGAGGCCAAGGCGGATTCACTCGAAATCAGAATCAACAGCAGTCAAGCGCAGCAGCGCTTATACTCGGACTCACAGAAAAAGAAAAGAAAAGAGAGAGAGAGGCTGCAGTTTCGCCGGAAAGGCGAATCAGTATTAGTGATAGCGAAGTACGTGACAATTAGACGAAGGAAAATCACGTTACCGAGAGGACTCACGCTGTGAAATTTAACTGTCGCCTACTAGGTCTGGTATATACTCATATAACGCCATCACTGCAGCGCTCAATTCTCCGAGGTCACACGAAGTTTCGTCAAGTGTAAGAAATACACACACACACACACACACACACACACACACACACACACACACACACACACACACACACACACATATATATATATATATATATATATATATATATATATATATATATATAGACGAGAAGAAAGGGGGTTAACCGAGGGACCCGATATTTATTAGTCATATAATGAGAAGCCAACAAAGATCACGTTCCCGTGACGCCTGCGGCAAAAAAGACGTTCCACGTCCGCCGCCAAGGTCTGTGAGTGGGGGCGCTGGCTAACACTCCCAGGGTTCTACTAGTACACATAAATACCCAAGAAAGTGGATGGGGAAACGCCGCCGCGGTAGCTCAATTGGTAGAGCATCGCACGCGACATGTGAAGGTTGTGGGTTCGGTTCCCACCTGCGGCAAGTTGTTTTTTCATCCACTTTAATTTCCATTAATTAATCATTACTTTATTTCATTTATTAAGCACATGCAATTTCCCCTATGTTGTACTTGGTGTCAGTGTTTGTTGGCTTCTCATTATATGACTATATATATATATATATATATATATATATATATATATATATATATATATATATATATATACATATATGTATCTGTATGTATATATGGGGGGGGTTGGGAAAGCTGGTCGACCCCCCCCCCCCCCGTTTGGAAAAATGAAAACTCTCTGCCTATGGATCGCACCACAGAATGGCGATATTTCGTGCCCAGGACCACTTGCCTTCCACAGCTGTCATTTGTTAAGGCAATTTTACTGAGTAATATTATTATTATTAGAAGTAGCAGTAATAGAAGTAGCATTCGGTATGAAAACACATTCCAACAGGACCTTTCTATCGCCGTGGCGAAGGAGAGAGTCACAAAAATCACACGAAAATATCAATGAAAGATATTCTGCGTGATAACGCGAATCGGTTGGCTGCGGCGTGCAGTGGATTGTGGTGCACGCCTTAGATAATGAATGCCTACCGTCATTTCGTTAAGTGCTTGGATGTAGATCTGCCAAAATATCTGCGTCATTTACAGCAGTATTTTTTTTAGAGTGCGATCCCGTGGGAATGCTGCCGTCCCCGTCTACGGTCCGAGTGGTATTTCCTGGCGAAATAATGGGGAAGGGGAAGCAGGGGGCGAGGAGGAGGGGAAGGTTAGCGTCATCTACCGGCGGCGTCTCGTCATAACGCCGCAGTGGCCGCCGCCGTGCCATTAGCCTCGTGCGAGTTCGGCGATGCCCATCACCATCAGCCTCATTTATTTCAATCGCTTTCGGGACGAAGACCTCTCAAAGGGATCGCATCTTACCTTTCTGGTTGGTTCCATGCATGGGAGAAGGAAGCAACTATAGGAGTGGGCCCTGTGCAGAACGATTAAAGACATACGAGTCGGCCCAAGACGTGATCGCTGCGTCAAAGTGCGCGGTAGGTTTAAGTGGTCCCGCGCTCAGCAGACAAAATCACGGCAGATCAGCCGAACAAGTGCGTGTTGATTAACGACTACCGGGAACCAAACGTTCGCGGCCGGCCCGCTGAGTCTCAGAGTTACCGTTCCGGAACGATTTTTTTATTTCCAGGGATAAAACGAAGGGAATCGTCTCCCGGCGAGCTGGTTTGTCAAGGGGTGATGCGTGACCGAATGCTGTCTCCTATTTTTGTGCAGTAGCGAGAGAGCTTAATTATGGGGTTTTACGTGCCAAAACCACTTTCTGATTATGAGGCACGCCGTAGTGGAGGACTCCGGAAATTTTGACCACCTGGGGTTCTTTAACGTGCACCTAAATCTAAGCACACGGGTGTTTTCGCATTTCGCCCCCATCGAAATGCGGCCGCCGTGGCCGGGATTCGATCCCGCGACCTCGTGCTCAGCAGCCTATAACACCATAGCCACTGAGCAACCACGGCGGGTAGTAGCGAGAGAGCTATGTGAGTGCGAGTGCAACCAAATTAAGTAGACGAACGCAGCTTCAGGAAGACATCTCCTGGCCAGAACAGTAATTCGCCTCCATTCTGTCGTTTAACAGCTTCCACATATTTATTATCTTCATGACACAGCTTTCTGTCGTATATTTACGTATTGTAGACATCACTTTTGATCCCGGGAAATACAAATGGAACGCGAAACATAATTAGAACTTGATGCAGGGGCTATTTTGCATGAGCGGACAAATACTAATGCGAAAGCATTATATGCCCCATTCCGCGAAAATCCGTCGTTGTCTGGAGTAGAAACAGGTCACAATATGCTCAGATCGAAATCACATTCTTCAGGGATGTTCCTGTAAACAAAGTAGGTTAATGGCTCTGAAGGAAAAATTTCGTACATTATGGTCAGCGTGGGAATCGAACCCGGGACTTCGGAGTGCGAGACGAACACGCTTCCCCGACGCCACGGTGGCACAATGCTCTTGCCTGACTAAATGTGTGCCTAGTGCGTGCTTCATTGCACACGTCACGTCGCAGCCGTCTGGCTGACTAAATGCGTGCGTGCGTCACTGGGCACGTGACGGCGCAGCCAATGGGCAGGAGGTGGCGCCACGTCATGGGTGCACGAAATGAGCGCGTTCGTGACGTTTCGAGGTCTACAGACGGCATAATGCTTTAGCATTCCCACACTTAAGCACTGTCGCAGGAATGAAGAATGTCATGAAGAATGTCGCAGTATAGCCGCTTAGCTTTTGAAACTTGGGTTGACCCTGCGTGACAAAAGGTAGTCGTAAATTTTAATCAATGGCTGCGTTTTAACTAAGAATGTTGTAGTACTTGTTATCTATGGACTAGTAATGATTGAAGTTGGGAGGACTGTTAGTTCTGGTTAATTATATTAAATTTCCAACGTTTGTCTTCCTTGATAAGTTTTCAGCCGGATGAAAAGGCCTTTCTGGTGCGGTGCGCGCGAAAGCTTCGTGAATACTGTTCGATAAAACGATAAGTACGATAAGGCATTGGCCAATTTTCGCATGAGTTATTGTTGTACAACGCATGTGAAAAGAGAGCTTAGGTGCCACATTTTTGCTCACCTCAGGTCGATGTCTCTTTCGACATCATGACATTGCCTTTTGGCAGAGAGAGAGGGAGATGATCCTGCGCATAATTTTCTACTTTCAGGGGCGCAGGACGCAGAGTTTGCCATGGAGCAGTGACCTATTGCTCAAGCATAATTCGCAAACTGCGTGAGATGCTTATGCATTCACCCGGGTCCATTTTTTCTTAAACGAGACGTGCTGGGCAGAGCGCTACACCCGAGACGATAAATTGCTCACAGTTTGTAAAATGACATAGTGTGTAACAGACGCCAGTATAACCTGTTTCAATCCACTTTTCAGTTTGAATTACCAATCGCTCGTTATATGAATGAATTTATGCACTCTTCTTTTCTTCAACAATAATATATTCGCTGTTGCGTAATATTCTCAAGCACGAGCCGAGACTACTCCTGCCATCTGAGAACTAGCTTTCTCAAAAAAGAGAGGCGTGACATTCATATTTTATGCAAAAGCGTTCGCACCAAAGTTGGTGCGTCGCGTGTAGCTGTCACTTTTTACTGATTTGGCCAAGCGCCTATCATCCCAAGTGATCTACGTGTCACGGGGTGAAACCGTTTTACTGCAACCCAACAGCGCGCCAAGTGCGTTTGATGAGTTCCTCCGTCCTCCCGTCCGTCTGTCCTTTCCATTGCGCTATAATGCCGGACCGACTTCCGCAGCCCCTGCTCCACCGGCACCTTATGCTGCTGAAACGAAGATGTGGTAGAAAGAAAGAAAGAAGGAAAGAAAGAAAGAAGGAAAGAAAGTAAGTAAGTAAGAAAGAAAGAAAGAAAGAAAGAAAGAAAAAAAAGAAAGAAAGGCTATGGCCGATCCATGTCATATCCGTTCGGTAATGTGCAAGTGTAAGCAGGAAGCGCAAATCATTCAGCTGTCGCCTAACTTTCCTGCTGAATATGTTTGTTATTTACTGTATTCAAGGAGATGGTGCCTGTTAAACGGCACCATCTAGTTCTCTTGTCTTAATTGACAGATGAGCTCATAAACAAAGTCGAGGAAAGAGAAAGAATAGAGAGAACGATATAGTGACAACAGTTAAAAAGTTCCCATAGCAAGAACAGCTGTTTTTGAGCAGCTCACAAGCATTTGAGTGCTCGCGTCGACGTAAACAAAACGGCCCTCATTGGTCGGAAACACAGTGCCCACAAACACACATAGAATAACCACAGGAAAATGATAATGTGAGCTAGTACGCGAAAAACGTACATATGTGATTGATAAAAAAAAATTAATCACTTCCACAAATGGAGCCTCTTGATCAATGTTACCATAAACGGATTGAACAAATTTTACATATCCACGATTCTTCAACAAACTGTACTGGTGCTTGTGCTGCCCTTCGTTGTAAGTGTTCTGATGGTGATGCACCTAGGATGTTATCTAGTGATATCCTATCATGCACCTTCGCAAAAAGCCCCTCACCGTGAGTATCACGATTTTCGCAGTGTGATAACAGATATTCTGTCTTCTTCAGCTTCCTCACAACAGTACACATCACTGTCGGTTGTTCCTATCTCGTAAAAAAATTATTTAGTGTTGGGGGGTCTCGTTCTAGTAGGCAAGGTGAATCGCATATTGGGGACGAATGCATATAATGTGAAGCTTTTCGCACCACCCATAAATCAAGCTTCTCTAGACATTCGACTACAGAGTTTGCTTAAAAGACAACGCACATCACTTGCGCTAGCGATAGTAGCGACAGTGCTCACTTTTGGTCAGCTTCGCCCACCATGTAAACTGTATAGTGACGTTCCCTGTAACTTCACAATGAGTAATTGGTATCTACTATAATACGATATCATGGAGAAGATGCTTTGCTTTAGCGTTAGTCTCTTGTATTTCCTATACTAATGTACTGTTTACTTCCCCCATGCTGGGCAAACTATCGAACACGAAGACTAGCGAGCTTAGTGCTCGATAATTTGCCCATCGTTTTGCACAGAGCGCATGGATTCAGAGAATGGAAGGTGACGTCCGTACTCGTATCTCCAAGACCGCGCAAGTTGCGGTTGTTATTACCTCAAAACATGGCCCGTACCCACGAGCATGATTGGCCACACTAGAGGTACTGAAAAATATACCCAACAAAAGGCAAATGGGGCTAAAAAAAGTAAACAAACAAAACACAGAACATTAGGCAACTTTAGCACTGCAAATTTAATGCTGCATCAGATGTAGGCAACATTACGCACGCCGAATAGGGCGCTGTCCTGTCTGTGAATGCCCGCCACAGCTGATTAACTGCTGAGCCGAAAGATTCGTTGACCTTTGTTGCTTCCTTTATTTGCTCTGTAAGAGCTCCTTGAAGATGCAGCAGAGATTTCCGCTCTTGGCTGCATTGCTCAGGCGGGGTTAGGGTCGCAAGTACGAGCTCTAGGTTTTCCCAATGGCATGTTGAAAGCGTCCCTTTATTCTTGTGGCGGTGGCAGGGTGTGGGGGGAGGGTTGAGCAATGGCACCGAAGCTTTAGAAGCGACTTCTCACACCCTTCAGAAGTACTATTGGGGGAGTGGATCTGTTTGCTCGTACACGACCTCACATGAACGCATTTGCCGCGTTAGAGCGTGGTCCTGGCTCGCTACCTGATGACTTGAACATATGTGGATGTCGGGGTGTCAGTACTCAAGGGTGAAGCCGTACAAATTACTAGCTGACCACCAACGCGCAGTAAGGACCCTAGATAAAACAAGGGACCTGAACGTGGAGCCCTTTAAGGCGACGCGAAAAACAAAAATTACAGTCTCTTTGTTAAAACAGACGCACACTGCCGATTTTTGTCTATTCGAATGACATATACGCCAGGTAACTTTACTTCTATAATAATTAATCATTACGTTTCAAAGCGAAATAAGGCTTCGACAGACGTCGCTTTGCATATTAGGGTTGATATAGACTTCGCTGTCGCACGCTGGCCTTCAACGCACGCAAACCGCATTGCAATTCATTATAATGTGTTTCGGCTTAGTCAAGGAGATCTTCAAAAAAATTGACCTACTTGGTCCACAAGATATCAGCGAACGCGCTGTGCCAAGAAACTTCCGTTCACGTGACTTACCGATTGACTACGCCAGAATAACATTAATTAAAAAATATCCGCCTCCGATCTACCGCGTTAAAGTGGATGTACAGTGAAGCTGGTGCGGACGTTAGACAAGTACCACCACCCCAACTGACTTTAGACGACGGCGCACAAGTACCACCGCCACAAACGACGTGCGTTACGCTCGCGCGCACGTGTGCGGCGATCCGCCAAGCGCAAGTGCCTCATCGAACCAAAGCAATCTTTAAAAGTAAATTGCGCCAGAAAATGCGTAAATTAACGACTTACACACAAACTGCAGACAAGATAGCTTTCGAATATACGAGAAAACAAATTCGTTACGCAGAAACTGAAAGGCGAAGCACTTTTCCAGCTGCATATTAAGTCTGTATGAGTGGCCTCAAGGTGGCGATGCTTTCTTTGGACAGTCTTTGTCGTTATGTCGATTACGGTGGCAGCACACGCTGTGCGGCAGATGCAACGGGCAGAGCGGCCACGCAGCAAGGACAGATAGATTGTGCGCACACCTACGTCACTCGCGCACGCACGTGTGCGGAAGTGCAGAAGTTACACTCTATCTTGTTGGTTCTCCGCCTAGCGTAAGTGCGTTATTGAACTGATTGGAATTGTCGAAGTAAAATGCGTCAGAAGATTAGTAAAGTACGACTTACGCACAAACTGCCGGCATGATAGCATCAGATTGAATATACGAGACAATGCATAATTATGTTACGCGCAAACTAAAACACGAAGCCATCCAGCAGCCGGTTGTTTTTGGTTCCTCCACCTGGCGCAAGTGTGCTGCTGAACTAATTGAATTTCTTAAAGTAAAATGTGTCAGAAAATTCGTAATGTATGACTTATCTAAAAGATGTAGGCGTGATAGCATCGGATTGTAATTCGAATATAAAAGAAAACATAATTCGGTTACGCGTAAACTCTCACATTAACCCTTTTAGCAGCTGCCGTTCTGGAGGTGAGTACGCCACGAAAAATCTCGACCAACTAGAGGCTAACAGCGTCGCTCTAAAAAAGCGTGTTTTGAATTTGTATTGATGTACGGAAACTCTATTTTTTACGTTTTGAGACAAAATAAAGGCGCGTAATGCCCCAAGGCTACGACTTGAAAATATTTTACAACATACGGTAAATTTCTCTAGCAAAATTACGATCATGTACTGATGATAAGTGCTGAAAATCTGCGGGCTTCGATTTGAATGCACTCCTTCCACTCGCCTTCGTCTTTTTCGAGCGCATAATTTAGCGGCCTATGTCAGTAAGCGAAACCGGAATCCGTCCAAGGCCTAGCTTGTTAAGAACGACGGAGTCTTTACGACCGCCATCGAAAGCCAAGGCCTGGCCAATCTTCCCACGGCAATTCAACACGCTCTTCAACATGCTGGAAAAGAGGAAGTGTGGCTGGCGAGGCTAATCAGGCACATGAGCGGCTATCGTGGAAACATTTTACGGCTTCGAGGACAACATCAGCAACGATCACTGATACCGGTGAGCGGCGCGACGGCAACCAAGCGCTGTGGTTCAACTGGCACCATGGCGGAGGGGCACGGCAGCAACGGAGATGTTCAAGCGGGGCAAGGGCCGCCGTTGCCACAGCATGGCTTCGGAACCAACGAGCCTGTGAGCCAGCCTGGAGCCGCCGCGGTATCCAAGACCACCAACACTTGCCCTGGAAGCGACGAGCAAAGCTGGGAGCATGTTGGACGAAGCAAGCTGTGCGAAAAAGGTCAGAGAGGAAGATCAGATCGGCCACACGAATGAGAAAAAAATCGACCTACTGCCTTAGCGAAGACGAAGACATTGAATGTGATGAGGAGGCAGATTATTCAACTATTGTGGCATATAAAGAAAGAAGGTTCGAGGGAATTCCTGTTATATTCCGGCCAATAGAAGAAATGAAAACGTTTTGGAAAGTAAAGACAAATGTTGTAGCCTCAGAAATTGTCGCGCCAGCAAAAGAGAAAGTAGGCTCTTTCCGAGTGAACCATGACGAAAGTTTCTCAGTCACTGTGAGTTCACTCACTTCAGCCAAGAGTATGTTGTCTTGTGTACAGGTGGCTGGACTACTAGTGAAGCCATTTATTCCGGAGTTATACGTACAAGATGTTGGCAAAATCACAAAACGTACCTCTAGAATACACAGAAGAAGAAAGAAGGGAGAGGATCCCGTGGTAGACTACGTGGCGCTATTGTAAGCATACGTAACGAAGGGAAGGATGCGGTCCCAGTTAGTGTGGTCAGCGGAGACGTACATGGCGAACATGTCGCCGAGAGTACGATTAAAGTGTTCAGTCATACCATTGGTTTGCGGGTGATAGACGCCTGTAGTTCCATATAAAATATTGCATTCGCGAAGGAGGGCTTCTACAGCTTCGGATAGAAATGAACGACCATGGTCACTCGACCAGTAGCTCGCGAATCGCACCGTGTCGAAGAACAAGGTTGCGAAGGATGAACAAGCCGACTTCAAGGGCGGCGGCCGCCGGGAACGCTGAAGTTTCGGGGTAGCGCGTAACGCTGACCCCGCGACTGCCATCTGGGGTGTATGGTAGAGGGCCATACAACTCAATGCCGATACGGTCGAAAGGCCGGGAGGGACAAGGCATTGGTTGGAGCGGTCCTGTTAACTTGTGAGGTGGGCTCTTGCGGCGTTGACACTTGGAGCACGAGTGGACGTACTACCGTACGAAGCGGTACATTCCTCGTAGTATCGAAGCCGTAGGCGTGCACACGTCTTTAGTACACCGGTATGGGCGCATTGTGGATCCGCATGAAAAGAGACACATATATCGGAACGTAGAGATGGCGAGGAATCACTAGCAACCACTTATGGCCATATGGTGGGTAGTTGCGGTGGTACAGGAGCCCTTTGCGGATGGCAAAGTGGTGAGCAGTGCGCCGAAGCGATCGGTGGTGCGTGGTGACGGTTGAGATAGATGCTCTAGAAGAGAGGCTATCCAAGGATCCCTGCGTTGGTCTACTGCCATGTCGGCGAGTGTAAGAGACGAATAATCGTAGCTGGAGACAGACGGCGAACCATGCTCATCGGGCAGGGGTGAGTGCGAAAGAGCGTCAGCATCCGAATGTTTACGGCCTGACCGGTAGACAACACGGGTGTCATAGTCCAGTAGACGAAGTGCCCAACGTGCCAGACGACCAGATGGGTCTTTTAATGACGACAAACAGCACAGGGCGTGGTGATCAGTCCCGACGTCTAATGGACGCCCATATCAAAAAGGTAGAAATTTGGTGATTGCCCAAATGATTGCGAGACATTGTTTTTCGGTGACCGAATAATTCTTTTCCGCTTTGGTGAGACTGCGGCTCACGTAAAAGAGGACGTAATCTTCGAAGCCACACTTACGCTGTGCAAGAATTGCGCCAAGGCCTACTCCACTAGCGTCCGTGTGGGTTTCTGTTGGAGCGTCCGGGTCGAAGGGGCCTAGAATAGGGGGCAATATCAGAAGATGGCGTAATGTGGCAAAAGTGTCTTCGCAAGCGGTAGACCATGCCGAGATGCCTTGGCTGTTGGCAAGCAGCCGCGTTAAGAGGGCGATTATGGACGCAAAATTACGCACAAATCGGCGGAAGTACAAGCATAGACCTATAAAACCACGGAGTTCTTTCAGCGTAGACGGCCTAAGGAACTCCGCGAAAGCGCGAAGCTTTGCAGGGTCAGCAAGGATACCGTCCTTGCTGACAATATGGCTTAAGATGGTAAGCTGGCAGGCGACAAAGTGGCACTTCTTCAAATTAAGCTGCAGTCCAGCGCGTGAAAGGCAAGGCAGGACGCTTGCGAGGTGGGTGAGATGGAAGCCAAAGTCTTTCCAAAAGGCTTCAATGTCATCCAGGTAACAAAGACACGCGTGCCATTTGGGGCCTCTAAGAATGCTGTCCATGAGACGTTCGAACGTGGCAGGCGCAATACAAAGGCCAAACGGCATTACGTTAAACTCGTATAGGCTATCTGGGGTTAGAAACGTAGTCTTCGGACGGTCAGTTTCATTCATTGGCACCGGCCAGCACCCAGGTCGTAGGTACAATGAGGAAAAGCACTCTGCTCCTTGCAAGCGGTCGAGAGCATCGTCGATTCTTGGCAGTGGATAAACGTCTTTTCGCATGATCATGTTAAGGCTCCTATATTCAACGCAAAATCTGATGCTACCGTCCTTCTTTTTCGCCAGCACAACTGGCGCTGGTGGTTCTGGTGGTGAATATTTTGCGGGGATTTCAATGCGCACCATGGTCATTTAGGGAAGACCCTACTGCGACCGCCGTGGAAACGACCTAGAAAAGGCAATTCAGAAGAGTGGTCTGTATTTGTTGAATGATGACTCAGTGACGGTCCTAAAGGGTTTCAATTACTTCAGCAGCCTGTACCTCTCACTCTGCTCAAACGATATTGCATTTTGAGCAACATGGAGAACAGACATTCAAACAAGGGGTAGCGATAACTTTCCTATTCTAATACAGCGTTCCCGACTATTCAATACATTTCCGATTCAATACACGATTCGACTTATCGTCGCTCTGCAAAGACAACAAATTGGTAGGCATTTCGATATCACACTATAAGTCAAGCTGATGCGGTCAGTGATACAGACAGTCTATTATCGCTTACATAAGACAAATTAAACCTTTGTTCAAAGTTTGTTAAGATTCCCAAAGATTACGCTGGTGTAGACTCTGAATACGAAAGGCTCAGAGCTATACGCCGCAGAGCTCAAAGAAAATGCCGACGCAAAAGCCTTATTGAAGATTACCGAGAATGTCAAAAGATGTACTATCGTATAAGGTGAATTAAGACGGCAAGCTGGGCGAGTTGGCGATTGAATATGTTCCTATGGGTGGGCAGTGCAACCCGGACGAAGGACGAGAAGAAGTGTACTTCTGCTCGTGTTGTGTACTTCCTCTCGTCCTTCGTCCGGGTTGCGCTGCCCACCCATAGGAATGTATAAGGTCGGCATCTGGAGCGCCTAGGTACAAAGCGCTGGCAGGAATTCTGCACTTCAATTACTCCCCTTAGACCTGAATCAGAATTATGGAATGTTCTGCGCTCTTTGAATGGGCCACCAACGCAACAACAACCATTCAGAGTTCTAGCTTTAGTCCAGAAAGTACCGGAAACGACTGTTGCAAACGAGTTCTGTCAGCTTATTAAACGCCCGAGTGTAGCAGTAAACACACCTGAATACAGTGACTCTTTCGAAGAAGTGAAAGCATTGATCAATTTTTATATCAATAGCCATCATCATGACCTAGATCAGCCGTTTTCATTAGAAGAATTAAAGAACGCACTGGTATCGTGTCGCCAGAGGACAGCGGCTGGACCTGACGGTGTCACATATGCTGCCCTGAAACACCTGGCTCCTGTGGCAACAAAAACTTTGTTAGAATTACTGAACGATGCGTGGATATCGGAATGTCTTCCTCCTTCCTCGAAAATTACACGATTGGTTCCGATACTAAAACCGGGTAAAACTACTTTATCGCTAGATTCTTCCTGTCCTGTCTGTCTGAAACGTGGCCTATGTAAACTTATGGAAAAGGTGATGGACGCCAGTCTTCATTGGTGGACAGAATGCACCAACGAACTACGCGTAAATATGGCGGGCTTCCGCAGGCGCCGGTGTACGAGGGATGCTAGTTTAAATCTTGTTACATACGTAGATCACGAGAGGAGCTGTGGAAGAATCACCATTGCAGTGTCTCTAGACATAAATTGTGCATTTGACACAACCAACCACACTTACGCACTACATGGGTTAATTCAGTTGGGCCTAGTTGGCTAAACACTGACATAGATTGCGGATTTATTAAGAGAGAGGAAAATCTTTATGGAAACGGCTGATCGCAAAAGCACAGAGCATAAAGTGAATCAAGGTATTCGGCAGGGTAGTCTACTCAGTCAATTTCTATTTAATTGTGTTATGGCTGAATTACCCCATAAACTGTCTGCTACCTTGAATTATTAAGTATATGCAGTCGACTTGTGCATATGGACATCTGACTCGAGCAGTCAAGTCGTTCAGCAAAAGCTACAAGCTGGGGCCCTATAACGTAAAACTATTCCAATATGTTTCTATTCCAATTTCCTGACGTAAAAGTTGCGTAACCACCGACTCAAACACCGGGCGGTGACCCGCAGGGTTGTATGAACAGACCAATCAAACGCTCTCCTCGTTCATAGGAGGTAACATTTGTTTGCTTGAAAAACGAATAACATTGCCTACACTGAGCGGCTTGTCGTATCAAATTGGTTTACAAGAGGCGAGAAGAATGCTCAAGTGGAGAAGGATTCGATGGGGCAGAGCCAGTCCACTGATAATCGATAACCGGATGAAGAGGGTGGTACCGGCGTCTGCGATTGTTCTGCTTTCCTTACTTAGCTTGCGGTGGCTAGTCGAAAATCGCGGTGGCATGCAACGGAACTTTAAGAATGACGCTAAAACCGATCCTCAGCAAAGAAGAGTTGGCCGAATGAGATCGCAAACGTGCTGAAGGTGCTCGAAAACGTTACCCGCCCACGCAAGAAGTTTTATTTTACGCAAATAAACCCATGTGCTCCGGCAGGTGCGAGTACCCAGCGCCTGAGCTATTGGCGCCATTCATCTTTTATTCCTTTCGGAACGGGGCAGCCTGTGGCTATTCCAAAGAAAATTCAGTTTAGTTTGGCATATTAATGCATCTTTAATGCGTACACGTCACTTTGACGGGGTGAGTTATCGCGGTTTTGGGACGTCACATGACAGGCAGGTGAAGTGGGTGGAGCCCGAGAACTTTTGACCAATAGCCGGGGGCTAATGGCGAAAAGGCGTCGAATCAGAAATAACTGTTTTTCTTTTTTTGGTCAAATCATGCATAATCAGTGAGTACACATCATAACAGATGGGGAGGTATCGTGGTTTTCGCGACGTCGTGTGACAGACAGGTGAAGTGTGGGAAGTCCAAAAAAGTTTTTTACCAATCGCGGAGGGCTGATAGCAGAAATGGAATAGAAAAGTTTGGAATAGTTTTACGTTATAGCGCCCCTGTCCTAATATTAATTTATGACTTTTTGAAAAGGAGAGGTAAGATTATTTCAGATGAGTAAACTGCTCTACTTACTTTTTCGAGGGAATGCCTCAAGAGATTTCAGCTCGTGCTAGACGCTCACCGTCTGCAACTTGTGCGACAACACAAGTGCTTGGGTATTATTCTAGAGAGACGGCTTTCGTGGGCTCCGCAAATAAAAGCATTTTAGGAGAAAGTCAGCTACTTAACCAACATTCTTCGTCAATTTCCTGGAGTGAGATGGGGTAGTTCAACCTCTTCGTTAATACACATTCACTCGGCAATCATTACACGAAGAATAGCATACTCTGCTCCTCTGCTACACGGGATATCCTGTAATCTAGAGTAAGCAATTCAAAGATTGCTCGCCAAAGGCCTTCGCATATGCTTTAGTGATCTGCACGCATCTACCAGTGCTTTGGTGATTGCTCAGTCCCGCCAACCAACTTTTCATGCACAAACATTTACGGAAACTCGTCGTCGCTTTTTTCGTTTGCCAATACAACATGCTAATCATCCATTCAGCCAAGACCTTCAGGATAGAACCGCTGCACGCATACATGAAGAAATACGGCGGTGCAAAAACTCACTGCCTGTTTGCGAATACTGGGGAACTATAACGTAAACGTCACGAAAACCGCGACAGCTCCCCATGTGACATGAGGAATACGCACTGATTATGCATGATTGGACCGAACAAAAGAGAAATAGTTATTTCTCATTCGACGCCTTTTCGCCATTAGCCCGTGGCTATTGGTCAAAAGATTTTGGGCTGCACCCACTTCACCTGCCTGTCACGTGACGTCACAAAACTGCGACAACTCACCACGTCAAAATATGCCGAGCAAAACTGAATTTTTTTCTGAATAGCCGCAGGCTGCCCCGTTCCGAAAGGAATAAAAGATGGCTGCAGCTGATCGCTCAGGCGCTGGCTACTCGCACCTGCCGGAGAGCATGAGTTTATTTGCGTATAACAAAACTTTCTGCGTGGACGTGTAGTGTTTTCGAGAATTTTCGGCACGTTTGCGGCCTCGCTCTGCCAACTCTTCCTTGCAGGGGATCCGCTTTAGCGACATTCATAACTTTCCGTTGCAGGCCGCCGCGATTTTGGCCGGCCACGGTAAGCTAAGTGAGGGAAAGCGGACCAATCGCAGGCGTCGGCACCACGCTCTTCATCCGGCTATCTATTTTCATTGCGCTGGCTCGTCCCCATCGAAACACTCTCCATTTGAGCGTGCTCCTCGCCTCCTGGAAGCCAATTACAAACAAAAAACCGCTCAATCTAGGCAATGTTATTCGTTTTAAAAGCAAAGAAAAGTGACCTCCTTTAAACTAAGAGGGCGTTTGATTGGTCTGTTAAGAAAACACTCCGGGTTACCGGCCGATGCTTGCGTCGGTGGTTACGTAAATTTAACATCAGCAGATTGGAATAAAAACACATTGCAATAGTTTGACGTTATAGGGCCCTGACCTACTTGCGCAACTCATCCCCTATGGCGAATGGCAATTCCAGAAATAGTCACTTCAACTCCTGGAGTAGGTCGCATATGTGATATGCCCGTAGTTGTAATAAAGTAATTAAATTTATCACATTCTTACACTAAGTACGTAGATCGCATTCACGTGCGTACCAGGCACGTACCCAGGATTTTTTTTCGGGGGGGGGGGGTGGGCCCACCACCTTCACCATCATCATCATCATCATCATCATGTTTTATGTCCACTGCAGGACGAAGGCCTCTCCCTGCGATCTCCATTTACCCCTGTCCTGCGCCAACCGATTCCAATTAGCGCCCGCGAATTTCCTAATTTCATCGCTCCACATAGTGTCTTGTCGTCCTCGATTGCGTTTTCCTTCTCTTGATACCCATTCTGTAACCCTAATGGTCCAACGGTTATCTAACCAGCGCATTACATGACCTGCCCAGCTACATTTTGTCCTCTTGATGTCTATTAGAATATCGTCTGTATACCCGTTCGCTCTCTGACCCAAACCGCTCTCTTTCTCTCTCTTAACGTTACGCCTAGCAATCTTCGTTCGATCGCTCTTTGCGCGGTCCTTAACTCGTTCTCAAGTCTCTGCCCCATATGTCAGCACTGGCAAAATGCACTGATTGCACACCTTACTTTTCAATAATAATAGTAAGCTTCCAGTCAGGAGCTGGCAATGTCTGCCGTATGCATTCCAACCTATTTTTATTCTTCTGTGAATTTCCTTCTCATGATCAGGGTTCCTTGTGATTAATTGACCTAGGTAAACGTACTCCTTCACAGTCTCTAGTGGCCGACTGGCGATCCTGATCTCTTGTTCTTTTGCCCGGCTATTTATCATTATCGTCATCTCCTGCATATTAATATTCAACCCCACTCTTACACTCTCTCTGTTGAGGTCTCCAATCATTTGTTGTAACTCGTCTGCATTGTTGTTGAATAGAACAATGTCATCGGCAAACCGAAGGTTGCTGAGATATTTGCCGTCGATCTTTACTCCTAAGCCTTCCCAGTTTAACAGCTTGACTTCTTCTAAGCACGCAGTGAATAGCTTTGGAGAAATTGTGTCTCCCTGTCTGACCCACTTCCCTATAAGTATCTCCCTGCTTTTCTGGTGTAGAATTAAGGTAGCTGTAGAACCTCTGTATATATTCTTACACGAAGGACGAGCCAGTAAGACGAGAAACTATTTACAGATTATATTTACAACAACGGTTGCAGCGCTGACCGGTTAGATTCACAGCACGAGCCCAGTTCGTTCTTCCTCCTCGTTTCTGGAGTGATGGCGCTCACACACCTCGTTCAAACAAACAAATACCACATGCATGTAACAATATTTTTCAAGCTTTTTACGTAAGCGTTCTGTAGTCCTTGATTACATAGTGCCTCTAGACTGCTGGTATCTCTACTGAATCAAATGCATTTTCGTAATCTATATAAGCGGCATAGAGAGGCTTAATGTACTCTGCAGATTTCTCGATAACCTGATTGATGACATGGATGTGATCCATTGTAAGGTATCTCTTCCTGAAGCCAGCCTGTTCCCTTGGTTGACAAAATCCAGTGTTGCCCTTATTCTATTGGAAATTATTTTGGTAAATATCTTATATAATACTGGGAGCAAGCTAATGGTCCTATAATTTTTCAATTCTTTGTCGTCTCCTTTTTTGTGGATTAGTATAATGTCTGCATTCTTCCAGTTTTCTCGGACCCTTGCAGTCGATATACACTTCGTATAAAGAGCCACCAGTTTTCTAAGCATTATGTCTCCTCCATTTTTGATTAAATGGACTGTTATTCCACCTTCTCCTCCCACTCTTCATCGTTTCATGTCTTGCAGGGCCCTTCTGACCTCATCGCTAGTTATAGGAGAGTTTCTGTATCCTGTTCATTACTGTTTCTAAGTGAACTATCGTGACTCCTCTGGGTACTGTATAGAGGTCAGCTTAGAATTTTTCCGCTGCTTTTACTGTATCTTCGAGATTGCTTATGATATTATCCCTCTTATCTTTTAGTGCATACATCATGGTTTGTCCTATGCCAGGTTTCTTTTTTACTGATTTCAGGCTGCGTTCATTTTTTCACGGCTTCTTCAGTCTTTTACATGTTATAGTTTCGAATATCAGTTATTTTCGCCATGTGGATCACTTTTGACAGTTCCGCGAATTTCGTTGCGCTGTGCGGCCGCCAGTCCCATACAACCGCGTACAGCGCAGGACTCTGCGATTCTAGACGTACTGCGCTCACCGAGAAAGATTGGAAAAACACCCACATAAGCACAGTAGAGAAGTGGCTACGTGAGGCGGTTCGACCGATAACTGTAGAAGCGTCATTCAAAGCAAGTAATTATTCTCCACTTCCTGCGGCGTTTTCTCTACTTTCTTTTTAAATAAAAAGATGTTGATCCATAAATATTCTCATAAACAACGGTTAACATTTTTATTATTCGCTTTTGCTTGCAGTTTGGTTGTTGCGTTGGCTCTCTTCCTTAGTAAATCGCTTAACTTCTCAACTCTTTGCGATTTTTGTTTCCGGTTTCCAATTTTGCACGAAAAGTGCTATATAATTAAGGAAAAACAGACGAGGTAACTGGGGACAGTCATCTTGCTTATGGGTTTAAGGGTTATTGCAGGGTTTCATGATGGACGCTCTTTCACATCATTTTATTTCCCACCTTATCTAACCCATATCACGTGTATATGGTTCCGGGCATCTGCCAGCATCGCGGCGAGCCGTAAATCAAGGAAATAATGAAGCAAAGGGAAAAGTTAAACGCAATTGGTATTTTCTCCGGCCGCAACTCGTTCCACGAGAGTACAGACCAGCTGAGTAACAGCCGCATCCCTCTCCTGGTCCCAGGATCAGCCTAAACAAAGCAGGTGGAACTAACAAAAGCAACAGCTATGTGCGTGACGGTTCAATAGATGGTGACAACTGAGCGCATCTCGAGTTAATCGCGTGGGTGCGGAATCTATGAGAAAACTGTCCTTCACATTACAAGAAATGCCGATAACTACCGCCATCTAAAAGGAGTGAAAAAGGCAGCATAATGCTGACCGATGAACAGGTGCCAAGTCTCAACATTAATCTGGCGGCGCTTTAGGAATGTGTGAGGAGTGGTGGCGTGAGTGGGGAGGGGGGGGAGGGGGTATGCCGCTTGATTTCGGGGGGGGGGGGCCCGGGCCCCCCCGGGCCCCCCCCTGGGTACGTGCCTGGTGCGTACCGATGGATTATGCTGGAAACAAAGCTCTACATCTGCTTTTTATATACCCGCATACCAAGAGAAAAGGGTTTATAGGTTTCGCCAATTTACAACGTCCACAACGGCAGCACTTTACGCAATATTTTCTAACTTACGTTACATATGTCAGCAGTCAGGACTGCTTTGCTGGGTAGCTCTGAGTGACTCACAAGCCTCATTGCTGTGCTTAAATCAACTCAGCTTAATAAAAACAAACAGCACATTGACATACGAGATATAGAAGACATACTCCATAGCGAAAGATCTGCAAAACGACACAACTTTCCGGTGGATTCCAGGTCACTGTGAAATCATAGGAAATGTAACAGCTCATCACATGGCACATGCAGCACATCACGAGAATGAATTATCCCTACTTCCTCTAGCGGCGAGTGATGCGCGATGTCTATTGTACAAACTATGCGGTTAATTGTCCAAGGAAACATGGCACATAAATGATGCGCAGAACTCTCAATTATATAATATAGATGCTGGAATAGAATTCAATATTCCGTTCAAAATAAGTCGATCTGTTGAAACAACAGCTCATAGGCTTCGACTAGGCACTGACTATACTAAAAGCTTCCTGTATAGGATAAGAAAAACTAACCGTGCTATATGCTCATGTGAACAGGCTGAAGAAGACATAGAACACTTCTTCTACACTGTAAAAATCAATGTGCCCCCTACAAGAACCTTTCGAAAAGTCTACATGGCTTGGATAGACGGCCACTATACTTAGGAAAAATTTTAGGTCCATGGCAAACAGAAAAACTTCAAACCACCACTGCGCGCACTTTAGCATAATTTTTGGAGGAATCAAAAATATCACAAACATACTAAGTCATACAATAGTTATCACTCACATTGTTATTATTAACAGGCACCCTTAATTACATGTTCATTGTGTCTTCGTGTTCATGTAGCATTTGTATTTGTTGCATTTAGAAAGCATCTTCTCTGTGAACATCTTGGTTTTGTGAACATTTCCGCTTTGCGAACTCATGTTTTGTATTTGAACATTTCGGTTTTGTGAGTATTTATACTATGTGAACTCTTTTGTTGCGTGAACATTTATTTATATTGCAATACTAAGACTTAGTTTCGTGAGTGTTCGTTCAGTGGTTTATTAGTCCTCTTTTGTGATTGTTCACAACTTTCCGACGATAACTATTATGTGAGAGGAATAGCCGGCGCCACACATAGTCAGCAACCTCTCCTTAAATACATTTATTAAATAAAAAAGGAGACGAATTAAATTTTAGAATTTATTTCAGTCCCATCGGAGTACAGGGAACGCGGCCTGGTAAACTGAACGAACAAGCTTATAAAAGGTGGCAGGTGCTTTGTCTTTTAACCCCACCCAAAACGACATCATGAACTATCAAAAAAAGGTTTGGCTATTCATCCCGAAAATTGTTTTGTGTGCCAACCAGCATAGCATATATTTTTTTCAAATTTCATATCAAGTATGCATAACTTCCTCTTGGACAGTTAAGAATAACTATATAACTATAACATAACTATAACATTATAACAAGACAACAGCGTTCCGCTTGCGGAATATTTGCGTACTTACGAATCTAGGTCCATCAATAGCTTCAACAACAACAACAACAACAACAACAACAACAACAACAACAACAACAACAACAACAACAACAACAACAACAACAACAACAACAACAACAACAACAACAACAACAACAACAACAACAACAACAACAACAACAACGACGACGACGACGACGACGACGACGACGACGACGACGACGACGACTACGACGATAACTGACTCGGCTGGAGCCCGGAGCTACTCGGTGACAAGCACGCTTCTTTGAGTTTTGTCTTTTACAGCTTTAACGGCCAGTGCCCACGCTCCTGATCCCTTAGGACGCGATGGATAGAATGTTGCAAATTGTATCATCCTTTGTTACCAGACTCGAGTAGTGTGCGCAAACCGAGACTAGGGCGCGAAGACACAAGGGGATTTCCGGGAACGAAGCACCAACAGAGCATATACCCGCGAGGCTTAACGCGCAAACTAAGACGGGCCGAAGTGCACGCGTGGTCCCGCTGCCTGTTCTCAGATTCTGCGGGGGAGCCGCTTCTTGGTCGAGCGCCTCCAGGTTCGTTCGTTCTGAAACCGAGCGGAATTCTCCACGACGTAGCCGTTGTCCGTTGTGCTGCCTCTGGGGCGTCTCGCTTGTTCCGGCTTCCGAAAGGCGTGGGGCGCGAGCGTAGACGCGGAACTCTTTCCGCTCTTTCCCAACTCCGCTAAGCCTCCTAGTTCAGCGACAACTCCGGGGCTTCTCTGGAAGAGCCGATTTTCCACCATTCACTTACAACAGCGAGACCCTCATGAACTAGACAGGAGTAAGCGCAACTGCCACACACTTTGTGCAAGTTTTTGTGTGCGCTTAACAAGCTGAATACGTTCCGGATTCACGGATTTCTAAGGCACGCGAGAGACACATGGTTACACGCGAGAGGCAATCTGTTCAGCTTGTGTTATCGCCCCAGTAAGTTCGCGCTTACGTGTACCCGTAATCACAGTTGAGTGAATGACAAGGGAGCACTGAACCCGCGGTGGTTGCTTAGTGGCTATACTGTTGGGCTGCTGAGCAGGAGGTCGCAAGATCGAATCCCGGCCACGGCGGCCGCATTTCCATGGGGGTGAAATGCGAAAACACCCGTGTACTTAGATTTAGGTGCACGTTATAGAACCCCAGGTGGTCGAAATTTCCGGAGTCATCCACAACGGCGTGCCTCATAATCCGAAAGTGGTTTTGGCAAGTAAAACACCATAATTTAATTTTTTTATAATAAGGGAGCGCTGATCGTATTCGTAAAGCGACGTCCAATGGTTTTGTAGCCCTTCGTTGCAAATTGCGGTAAAATATGCCACTCATATTTAAAACACTGCCGAAAAACACGGACAAGGGAGGACACAGGATGAGTACTCGTCCTGTGTCCTCCCTTGTCCGTGTTTTATTGCGCTGTTTTAAATATGAATGATCTGTACGAACCAGCTCGCACCCAAACCCTTCTAAGATATGCCACATTTGTTTACATACTCAAGTAGAGCTACTGCACTTGCGTCAGTTTTTTTCAGTTGACACAAATCAGAGGTATACCTCGGAGCAGTGTACATAAATTTTGGCCGCTTTATATAGTACAACAGGTATGGTTAAGAAAGCTATGATGTTGGTTTTCGTTGCAACGTTATTCAGTTTTAAACTTGAAGAATTTTTTTTATTAGTTCTCTGACTTTCGCCAAGTCACGGCCTCGATAAAATATCCATGCAGTCCGTAGACGGTAAATTTCAGTTCCTTTAGTTTAACTCGTGACTTTTTGCTTAACAGCAAAAAGCGAAGTGATTACAGCGAGGCTGGTGTTGACAACACACGGAAACGTGAATGACACGTAGCTTAGCTTACATAAAAGTAATATTGGTATTCATACCTAAACTTTTCAATATTGGCTTTTCCGTAGCAGTCAATTTTACAGCGCCTAAGCACTTGCGTTTGACAGTTTGACAGGTACGTTTTGAAATTTTGGCCCTCTTTTTATGAAGCATTACCGCATGTTATATGCATATATATAGTGTTTGGCCTACTTGGTCGAATACTATCCAAACACCATCTTTGCGGAGAGGACAGACTGCAGAGACAAGCAATGTCGGTCCGCAGGGCTTAGAATGAATAACAGTCTCTTAAAATGCATCAGTAGTAGAATGGCTAGATATATAGGACAAAATGGGCATTTCAGGAAAAACGAAAAGAATAATTCAAAAGGGGAAGTTCAAGATATTGAGAGAAATGAGAGAGAGGTTCGAATAGGGTGAAAAAAGAAATGCTCACACTGCGCTTCGAAAGAAAGAAAGCAGAACAAGTTACAGGAAGTTGAAAACACGGACCTGGTGTGAATATAAACCACATAATTGATGAAGCTGTAAGTGAAAGGTTTGCGGAGATCAGTAAAAGGGAAACAGCACGCCCCCATACACAAAGTCAGGGTTAGAGTGCGGAGAAGTTTCTTCTGGAGCGTTAGCGACAGGGAGCTTATAAAAATGAAAAAAAAAAGACTAACTTTGCGACTGACATACTACGCAAGGAGTGCAGAAAAGTTCTCGTAATCTTCCAGAAGTGGTATCCTAACCTCCATTGCGCGCAGCTCTGTCGGCATTTGGTTATATTTCCTTGTTACTGAGCGCGTAGCTAACTGCATGTGTCGGTGTATCGGAGTGAACGTACATGGGGCGTTCTTCTTAATCTAACGCTGAAATGGGAACACACATGTGTCGCAAGTCATACGAAATAAAGAAAGGAAAGCGATAGGTCTGCGACAGTGCCCTCCTTCTTACTACAGGCCTCACTTTTTTGGTATTTCGGCAGCTGCAGTAAATGGGCTTTATATTCGTATAGCATGGGCGCCTGGTTGAAGTAAATGCATTTATTTATTTATTTATTTATTTATTTATTTATTTATTTATTTATTTATTTATTTATTTATTTAATTTAATGAAGCATTTACTTACCAGCCCGTAGTTCCGCCCAGGTCACTAGGTCGATCGCTCGCTAGTAGTGTTCCTACTCATTCTGATTACCCCTCAAAATAAATAAATAAATAAAAATAAATAAATAAATAAATAAAACCCGGTTTCTTCAGTGAGGCTTGAACCTCGGACCTCCAGCATAGCAGCTCTGACCATTAGGCCACAATATTTTTTTTCTTTACTGCTTGCGTTTGCTCAGAATACAGTCATGCTTAAAACAAATTTAAAGCTTTTTAATCGGCCAACGATTGGCTGGCATGTGGGAGCCTCTCCTAATATTGTAAACGTTAGGCCATAATCGAGTAATGACCTCAAACGACTAAGGCTAGAAAAACGATTTAACAAAACGCCTCGGCGCCAAATCGTAACTGTTTTCGTTTTTTTTTCTTTCTGACTAACAAGCACCTTCGTTAAACCTACGTATAGTGCCATCGTGCCAACGCCAACGAATACTTTCGCACGATCACCGCATGTTGGTTACGATCATGATTTAAATGCTATGGCACACAATGAGAACGGAGGGTTGGCCAACAAGCGGGCGGTACGCATCGTGACAAGACCAACTAGCCCTAGGAGATGGTCGCCACGCCTTGGTGATGATTACGACAGCCATATACTATATGGTCCACACACACCACGGGAGGTACGTCAGCCTAGAGGTGGCCGGCACAATGAAAACAAATAAGAAGAAATGAAAAACTTAATTGCTTAGCATGACGGCTCGAGAACACATGCTTGCGCTGACTTTTCCTTTACGCCAAAGTTGAAGGAATGAATGGGGCAAATTTATAGCAGTTCATTAACCGCTGTGCGAAAGCTTCGATTAACATAGATTCGAAAATATGTGCGCTCTGTTTGCATAATTTATTTGTTTATTTATTTATGTATAAATTAATTTATTCATTCATGTTTAGTATCCTCTGGGTCAATGACATTACAGAGAGAAGTGGGCTAGTGGGGAAAAGAAGGCAAAAACGAAGAGGAATAAAGTGCGCATGTATGGAAACTTTCTTGTCAGAACAATTTTAGCCAAATGTAGCATCAAAAACACCACGGCTTACACAGGAGCCTCGCCATTAGATTCTCTGGCAGTCGGACAAGGTATCATCGTGTCACCGACCGAAATGCAGCGGCCTTGTGCTATCTAGGAGGCGTTGGCTTGCGTCTCAATACGCTCCCTTTCCCGCGAGGAGTTCGTAAATCGAAGAACAACTCAGCGGCTTTAAAACGAGCATTAATGCTTTTGCATTCACAACTCATAAGAAGTCGTTAAGTGTCCTCAGATATTTAAAATGAAAGGCGCTTTAGGAAATAACCCACTAGCCACTATACCTCAAAGACATACCATCTAGCTACAACCAAGATTCTTCACGTTAGACACCGCAGGAAGATTTATTATCGAGCATATATATGGTGATGCTGCGACGTTTAAAGTGAGTGGGTGCGACGTTTACTGACTACAAAACTCTTTCGAAACACACAAATGTTTATTTACTAATTCATTCGAAGTTTGTCAGGATGATGCAGTGATCCTTAACGTAGCCGTCGGAGTGTAAGCGATGTCATGCCACGATGGCTGCGTACAAGAAATGACGAAGGCGCGCCGTACGCCAGATCCGTAGACTGTGCTGCGAAGTTCTTTCATCTCAACAATGCATGAACTGCGTTCAATGGCACGTTAGTGTGGTCTCCTGTCGACACCAAGTGGCTTTGTGACCTTTGGTACCTGGATATGCACCTTTCGGAACTCGGTCACGTTCCCTTGGTGCAGTGGAGGCTGAAATATTTGTTTCATTCTCTTCTAACAGCCTCTCTCATCCTCTTCGGGGGCTACTGAGTGAAGTTCATGTGCACGTCAATTCGTTTAACAAACGGGCAGCCGCGTATCTAGCATATCGAAGGCTACATACGGACAAACATAACTCCATACTTTGACTTCGACCTCGCCGATGAAGCCATAATTCGTTGTGTCCAAATAATTTCTAACGGAATCATCATCCTTACAAATACTTTATTATTGAGGCTAAAGTGTTTCGAGAACGCAGGCTCCCGGGCCCCCGCACGACTCCACTGCACTCAAGCGTTTTATATTCCTTCGGCCCAGAACGCTCGCAACCCTGTCGATAGCCATGGTTTGCACGACCGGGTCACCGGTGCACAGCAGGGTCATCCAGTTCTCCCAGGCCTTCAGGTGCTCTAGACCTCGCGGGGGAGGATCCGCCTATCAATGAGAAAGGGGATGGAGAGCAGAAGCATGAGGTTGAAGGCGGAGAGTACAGACCGGAGGGAGGAAATGAGGCAGATAGTGAGAAAGACTGAGAGGAAAGGTTAGAGCGCGTGTTTGTGATTGGCGCCGGCCAATGAGAAAGGAGATGGAGAGCAGAAGCGTGAGGTGGAAGACAGAGTACACGCCGATGGGAGGAAAAGTGTCTGATAGTGAAAAAGACTGAGAGGAGAGGAGAGAGCGTGTGTTTGTAATTGGCGCCAAAGGGTTGCGGGTCGACTGCTAAGGTACTTGTGCGGGTGGAGATTATAGATGACGCGCCGCCTTGGAGGCCTGCGTCAGCTCGTTGAAAGTATAGGCGCGTTCCTTCGGGAATCCCGGATCGGAGGCCGCGAGAGCCCGGTTTAAAGAACCTAGGGCTAAGAGGTTGGCGGCCTCATTTCCAGGATTCCCGGAGGGCGGGGGCACCCAAATCAGCTCCACATGGTGTGGCGGGGTGCAACGGGCGAGTCCAGTATGCAAAACGAGAGACGTTGACTCGGCCTCGCGGGAAATTTAGGATTGCAGCTTTGTTATCTGATAAAACATACCGTGCTTGTGTGTCGACAATGGCTAGGGTAATAGCGGCTTCCTCTGCAGCTTCGGGGGAGGTGTCTTCGGGGAGAGTGCGCGTACCGATGGGGGAGAGGGTGCGATGCACCACGGCAACGACCGATTCATCGCCCGTGCAGGCTGCGTCGACCCATACGGCGTCCTATTCCGAGCCGTGTATTAGTGCGAGCTCTACGACGTTTATCGTGGTGGTCGGGGTGCAAGTTACGGGGAAGCAGCTTAATGAGCAGTTCGCAGTGTAGGGTCTTGAAATAGGGAGTAATGTCGGATCATTGGCTAGTATCCTGATTCTAAGCAGGATGTACTGGCGACTGTCGGTTTGTGTGAGACGAAGGTATCGAGCTTCGTGGTGCATGCCTAGAAGTTCGCCGATTGTGTTGTTAAGACCTAGTTGCAAGAGTCGGTCGGTAGGCGTATTTATGGGAAGCTGGAGGGCGACTTTGTGTGCCCGACGAATGTGAACATCCATGGCGTCAGTGCCACGGTAAGAAAGCTGGATATATGGGGGAAGTAGAGCATAGGGCTGAGTACAAATGCGCGAACAAGTCAGCACAGATCACTCTCCCTTATGCCGTTGCGTTGGTCTGAGATCCGGCATATTAGGCGCGAGATCGCCCTTATCTCCTGCTTGAGCCTCCGGAGTGCAGTGGTGTTTTCCCATCACTCTGTATATGCATGCCCAGTATCCTGAGGGTTTCGACCTCTGGTACCAGTCTGCCATCCAGTTCGATGACGATGAGCGAGCGAGGGGAAGTTGCGATTCTCTGGACGGATGCAGAGGAGCCCGGACTTCTCTGAGGAACAAGAAAGCCCTAGGCTAACTGCATAGTTTTGGTTCAGATTGGTGGCTGTTTGGATGGTGTCCTGTGTGGCGCCATCACTGCCAAGGGTAGTCCATAGCGTGATGTCATGGTATCGACTATCACTATGAACTATGGACTTGCATCATGCGCATCCCGCAGTCGCTGCACGGGCGGCGCATGCTCCAATAACATGTTAGGTGGCATCCGTCTTGCTCATTCACCAGTTTCTGCAGTACCCAGAACAAGATGGCTGCCCTACTACAACAAGCGCAAAATTCTGTTCTATAGTAAAAGGCGTCCGCTCCGTGCAAACACGCGAAGGAAAAACGGTCGTTAGTTGAGGCACTGAGACCTTGGAATCCCTCCCCCTCCCCCTCTATTCTGACCCCCGTATTCAGAAATGCATCTTAACTTGAAGCCCATGCTTGACTTGATTTAAATGACAACTGTCGGGAACGCACCAAAAGAAACGCAATGAGCGTCTTGGGCGCGTTCGCACCAGGCGTCATTTATATCAAGTCAAGCATGAGCTTCAAGTGAAGACACATTTCAGAATACGGGGATAAGACTCCATAATATCTTGACTACTAATGATGCCTTTTCTGTGCATAAGAGTAGGTGAATCCCGCATTTATTTAGGACATTTATTTGTTAGCTTTAAATGACTGCATTCCGATGTAACTTGTAAAACAGTTACGGTGACGGTTCACTCGGTGAACGCGGGTTACGCGCAAGCGTATGAATGCCGCGAACATGCACAGCGAGCACCACGGCGTCGAAAGACGAACGGAGAGGGCGCGAACGCGGTTACGGACGCTACATGGATGTCGAGGGTGCGACCCCTTGTGTGCGACAGGGAAAGCGCAAGTGCTGCGCGTACGAAGATGAGACGCCGCGAGCATGCACAAAGGGCACCGCGGCGTCGAAGCAGTCCAAGCGCAAATGGAAAGGGGGCGAACGCGGCGATTCTCTTCTCTACCTCCATGCGCCTTCCTCCTCCGGTACTCCCTCGTCATGCGGCTTTCGCCGACGGGCCATAGTTGAACGGGTCATCTGCGCTCACGCGTAAAAAGCTATGCAACGAAAAATGAGACCCTTCTATAACCTAGTAAACGTTTTTCATTCCAGGGACTTCGATGGTTTCGAAAGATGCAGCCATCAAAATTTTAATCTACATCATACGCCTTAAAACCGCCACAAATGATCTCACTATTGCGAAATATTGCTGAGTATATTTCGGAAATAATTGCGACAACTACAAGACATAGTCGTCACCATTATACTTTTCGTTCATGACATGCGTCATTTATTTTAATATCTTCATATCTTTTAAAAAATGCTTCGTTTATTCTGAAATCTTCGTATCTCTTGAGCGGCGAATATCCATGGGACAGGTGCTGCGCTCGAAAGGAGCTTATGCAGATCGAGCGCATACTGTGAAGGGAAGGTACTGTGAAGCGGTAAAGGCCGTACAACTACAGATGCGACGCGTACAATGGTGTTTAGTTTAGTCCTACGGAATGTGTACTGTAAACCAAAGTGTGTGCTTATGCACCGCACAGATCACGACTAGAATACCATGCACTGTATATGTTTATACAGTACCCCTTTCACAAGCTTTGCCGAAATGCAAACACCAAATCAGGTAAGTGCACTTTGAGATACGTAAGACGAAGCGATGTCGCAAGGACGACTGCGATGGCTGTCGAGGGAACAATGGTGAGGAAAGGACTATCCGCATTGAAGTACGATGCACAGCTTAATGCTTGTTTTAAGGCTTCTACACTCCTTGGCTCGCTTCGACATGTACCCATTCTGGGATAACGACCAAGAATGGTCCAGTATCACGGTAATCCAGAAAGACGAACCTGCTGGTCCAAGAACAGGGTAGCACCAATATTAAAAAAAGGGCTTCCGAAAATCAAATGAGTCGTTGAATACCACGGGATGCTATGTTTTGCTGAAAAGTCTGCCTGCCTAATAAAGGGTACCTACGTAGCCGATATTATATGTACAGGTCATATGTAATGATCTATTATTTATAATTGCTCAGATCAGAGACACTCTCACTGACACCACTATGTCGGCCGAAATGAGACCGTAATACCCGGCCGGACGTATGCGAAAGAAACGCGGAAGTCCATTCCACTACACTTTGAAAAATGATAAAGAGGCCCCTGCTCACAATGGCTATTTTTATGAAGGCCATTGTGCCAAAGCCATTTCCGTGAAATAAAGGGAGAACGCGTAAACGCATTCTCGCGGCCCGCTTCTAACTACTCATAGCTGCACGCGAAATAATAAAAAAATCAGGCAATGTATTACCATTTCCGCCATATGTGCGTGTTTTACATATCTTCGTTATGTTTATTACGCGCGCTTTGTACCTGCGCTGTCTTTCAGGGCTGTTCGGAATCGCGTCAGCTTTCAAAAAGATAAAAAAAATATATATAGAAAGATGCGCTCCTTGCCACGCCCGAACGGAGCGAAATGCATGAACGTTATGAACTATGCGACGCATGCATGCGGATGGTAGGAGGGTAATCTATTGTTTTAGTAGGTCCTGGCATGAGAAGCTGAGATGACTAACCTCACTAAAATGATAAGTGTACAGAGCTGTCACGAAAACACGCCTGCTATCTCCAAATATGTTCAACGATCTCAAGAAAGTCTCCATCTATTGTCACGGTAGCTGAAACAACGGCGACAGATATAACTAAACATAGCCGAAAAAGAAGATAGTAAACAACTGCTTCAATCATTTCGCCTTGTTGCTGAATACGAAATAAACAGAAATGTAGCAACACCACACGGAAAAGTTCCATCGTTGTTTTTAATGTTTCGTAGCTGCGGCGCAATGTACTTGTCATAAAAAGCTGCGCTTTCATCAAAGGATTAATGTTATAATGTTCATTGTACTAGGATGCACTGACACAAGGGTTCGTCTTACACATAACACATGCATAAAAATATATATATAACACTATGCTTCCCTAATTATTCAGGACGCTAATAATTAAGGCACGAACGTTACTTTCTTTAAGTACACTGAGAAAACTTTCTCTACGGCATAGGGAAAGCCTGCTTTCCTTTTCTGTAGTTTGTGCTACCCTCTTGTTGGGGGCCCATGCACGGGCCACTAGAGACATAACAACAACGCGAGCGTTTATTGGCGTTGCTGGTTATGAGACGCGAACGTGCGGGCTAGTTGACGACACTCTTCAGCACGCCTGACAGCTTCAGAGACTGCAATGCACTCTGAGGTATCTGGATTGCATGGTAGAATGGCACGGACGCTATGAGAAAAATGGCGAGCACAAAGGAGAAAAAAACTAGGGTGAGCAGTAGTAGACTATGTTGCAGCGTTGTATGAATGTGTTGAAGAAAGACCGGGTCCCAATTAGCATCATCGGATGCGACGCACTTGGCGGGTATGCGGCCGAGAGTGCGATTGAAATGTTCTGTAAGGCCGTTAGTTCGGGCATCATACGCCGTGCTGGCGCGGTGCACAATGTGCAATTCAGCAAGAAGGAATTACACGATCTCAGACGTAAAGGCCTCGGTCGCTCAAGAGTTTTCTGGTGGCGGCATGACGCAGGATGAAGTTTCGCAGAAGAAAGGAGGCAACATCGCGCATAGTGGAGGTTTGTAGGGTGGCTGTTTCGGCATATCTCGTCCAGTGGTCCACCAGGACGATAAACCAAGGGTTGCTAGCTGCAGTAGGCGGTAATGGACCGTAACGGTCCACCACATCATTGTCAAATGGGTGAGCGGGGCAAGGGAGAAGTTGCATGGGACCAGTTGGACGATGAGGTGGTAGTTTGCGCCGTGGCACTCCGTGCGTGAGCTAACGAACTTGCGAACGAAGTTGAACATGCCAAGCCAGTAATACTGCTGGGGCAGACGCCCGCAAATTAAAAAAAAAAAATGCGAGCGTGAACGCATATGGGTCGACGCACGAGGAGATATCTGAGCGCAAGCATTTCGGAACGATGAGCAGTCATTTACGACCACCTGTAGTGTAAGTGCTCCTTTAAAGGAGCTTATTGCGTATGGCGAAATGAGAAGCCTGACAGCAAAGCGATTGAGGTACCTGAAAACTGGTTAACTCGGGAGTGAAGTCTATGAGTTAGGCGATCTAAGAGTCGCGTCAGTGCTCGAAAGCAATGGTTTCGAAATAGACCGAAGACAACGTGTGACAAGAGGTGAAAAGGCAGTCAGTGGGTCCATACGGCAGTGGAAAGCGGGACAGAGGGTCTGCATCAGAGTGCTTGCAGCCAGACCTGTGTAGCTCACGTATGTCATACTCTTGAATTCTAAAAGCCCATCGAGTGAGACGGCCGGACGGCTATTTCAAGGAGTGAAGAAAACACAGGGATTGGACGTCTCTAACCCCATCAAAATCGCGACTGTAGATGTAAGGTCGGAACTTGACTGGCGCCCACACGATGGCTAGGCACTCCTTTTCTGTGACGCTGTGATTGCATTCCGATTTGGTCACTTTGCGGCTGGCATTTGCGACGACCCATTCGGCGTGTCTAATATGTCGTCACGTCCACCTGTACGTTGCGCAAGAAAAGCGCCGAGGCCAATACGGCCAACATCTGTGTGTACCAGAGTAGGCACGCGAGTGTCAAGGTCAGGTAAAATTGGAGCAGTTGTAGTTGTCTCTGAATACATGTCTTCGCTGTTATTCATTCGAGAAACAGTAAACATCGCTTTCGTCTCCACGACACCACTGCGTCTGCCTTTTACATTGTCCATCCGCAAGAACTGCTGTTTGCATTTCGGCATAGCTTGTGAATTCTGTAGTGCATAAACATATACATTGCATCACAATAAAGCTGTGGCCTGTGTTGCGCATAAACATACACATTGTATCAGATTACATGTTGTACAGGAGGGAAATAAAGACAATTTCAAGCCTCCTATTTCGTTTAATAGCGTTGACTTAACCACCACGCGAAATATTCACTTCAAACACGTTCCAACATCTGCGTTGGATTTAGAATATTTCTAAATTTATATATCCTGGGAACTTTTCTTTCTTTCCGAATGCTGGAGTTAGTGAGTAGTTTCGTTCCAAAAATAACACTCAGCAAAATTAAAGCTTCGCGCGTACAGGGATAGGGTAGGGGAGCTTGAGCACTGGCCGCGCGCCCCTGCGCATACTTTTCTGCTGATTACGTGCACAGGGTTTCGAAGCGAGGTGTTGGATTTGCTGAGTCGCACCTCCGAGTAGTCTGTTTGCTCGAGCTCCTGGCGTAAGCGTCGTAGGAATAGTTCGAACGCAAACAGAACCACCACGTTGGTTCTGTGTGCCGACGCAATTAGCGAAGGGGACTGAGTGGATTTTCTCTGCGTCGAGTGCCACTCCTCGGTGGAACTCGGCCACTGCCGGTCACCTCGCGCGAAATGCGTTCACTGGGCAAAATAAGCTGTTTTCGCTCTGACGCATCAATAAAAATATAAAAATAAATAAATAAAAAAGGTTGTGTGGTAAGCTTGTTCGTTAGCAGCCGTCTCACATGTGGAACATGACTGCGCTTACTTCTGTTGACTTCTATATAGGTTCTGGTTTTATTGAGAGAGGAAATAAAGGAAAAGCAAGGGGTTGCTCATGAAAGAGAAGTCAGCTGAGGAGGTTGCTGAAAGAGATAAAACTGATGCGAAATCCCAACTTTCCTTCTAGAAAAAATAGGAAAAGACAAATAATTAAAGCGGGCTGAATCACTTTCGGTACGCTTTAAGGCACATTTGTCCCCGTTTACTGAAGCATTATACGCGGTGCATTTCACATTTGCCCGCATAGTGTCTGTTTACGACGTGAACAGATTCACGTAAACAATATAACAAACGCGTTTACTTGAATCATGCCTACTAGCCGACACCAGGTTAAAAAAATAACGTCATCACCTCTGCACAGATACAGCATATACAGTAACAAGATCGAGAACGCACACTGTAAGCGTTGACCTTTTCGCGCTGTGAGTAATGTCCGTGAAGCGGCGCCACTTTGAATATTGAATGGGCATATTTAGCTTCCACATTGGGCGGTGTTACGACTTTGCACCGCTGCCACCACTATTACGACTTTGAGGTGGTCCCGTAGCGCTCGTCACCCGTTTCGTGACAGAGCGTTGGTAGCGAAGACTCCGAGTCAGGCGTCGGTTAGAATAACGAAAGGGACTTTATACATTATATACAGGTCATTATACAGGACAAGATCGAATCGGCACAGGGGCCGAGAGCTCACAGCAAACGCGACTGTTCCCGCACGGCGACGTCCGACGAGATTCCAACGCGTGGCACATCTCACTCCACTCGAGAGCGGCACTGGGCTCCCGGTGGGTCGGTGGATCCGGTTTTCCACGCGGCGACGTCGGGCCTTAAAATGCCACGAGAAACCATTGTCACTCAAACGGCCCAATATAAAGCCAGCACTCGACGGTCGTCCGAGAGGTCCAACCAGCGACCGCGCTGGCCACCCGGTTCAAAGTTGGCGCGCGCGGTGACCTCCAGGCAAAAGGAGGCACGGCGCCGGGCTGTCTGGCACTTTGTTGCACGTTTGAACAGGTCGCTCGCCGATGCTTCTCCGCAGGACACTGCTGCCTGACGGCTCAGCATCTTGACTTGTCAAGGGAGAATTAGGGCGCCGTGCCTTTCGAAGCAGCCCCGGGTTTGTCCAAAGGGCGTTCGCAGGATAAATTCTGCATCTTGTAGATTCGGAATCCGGGCTTGTGGTAATGGCACAACAGCGGTAAACCACGCGCGCTATAGCCATATATGTACCACATGCTGCGATGTTATATGCGAAGGGGTACGCGTAACCAAAGCAATATAGACTAATTGTGCAACAGGGCGTACCCTCGAAAACAAATGCAAAAGGTGATGCACAGTTTAGGCGAGCGGTCTGCCCACTTTAAGCGTGCGGCTAGCGTTGCAAAGAGGCACGGGCGCGCGTGTTGTAGCTGACGACACGCAGAGCGAGCTTTATTGGTGCTATAGCAGAGCATGCATGTATATATGCGAAAATAGGAGAGGGACAAGGGCAATGAGAAACGAAACCAAACTATGATGTGCATGCACCACCAGCAGTTGCAAGGCCACGTGATAACGGGTGCCTTTGTCTACAGCAGTTGGCGGATACACAGGTACGCTCAGAGCATCCTTTATGTTCAATTACAATCGCGAGGGTCTAACCTTCTAATATCTGTTGTTGCGGTGTTAGTCTGTAACAAAGAGAAACAGCACGCGAATCTATGTTGTCGCTTGTACCGGGTGAATTAGTCATTTGCGGCCATAATGAAGACCTCAATAAAAGTAACAATATTTAAGTCAGTAATCAAAACATTCGTTCCAGATTTTTAACAGTTTCTCTTACCGCTGTTTGATAAGGATATCGAATAATACAACTTTCCGTCTCAAGTATACACTGAATTCGACTCTGATATTTACCGCATGCGTTGGTCCCATAGTATATATAGTAATTTCGGGCAGTGCTTGGAGCCCGGAAAAGAAAGCAGATATGTCATCGCCGGTTGTTAAACAGCTTAATTTACTTCTATTGTATGAAAAGTATCGGAATTACGCACACGTATACACCGACAGCTCCATCCCGCCGAATAGCTCTACCGTAGTTGTCGTCATTCTAGCAAAAGCCACCACTATCAATAAGTTCTAAACGTCACATTTGACAGCGTCGACAGCAGCAGAACTTGCAACGGTTCGCATCGCACGACAGTGTATTAATGAGAAAGCAACAAACATGTGGTCAATTATCTGCCACTCGAAGAAGGCACTGCAGCGTTTACTGTCTGTCTTAAGGCGCGGTCCCCACGAAGAGTTAGTGTTTTAAATTACAGATGTCGTACACCACCTGACTCTGAAAAGACACGAAATCATTTTTCAATGGGCACTAAGTCACTGTGGTATCATCGGCAATGAATGTGCCGATCAAGCTGCTCGTTTAGGCCATGTAGGAGACCACCGCCTATCAATTGCGCTGTCTAGGACAGATGCAGCAAGGGTGCTCCGCAAACTTGCACACTAGTGCGCAATATTGCGGTGGAATGAAGCAGCTGTCATGTATGCCCGAAATTACACCTCGGATCCAAACATAAGAATTCGATTTCCATCAAGACTACCCCGAAGAGACGCGAACCCTTTGTGTAGGCTATTATTGGGCATCGTGTTTATCGATGCCTACGCGTTCCGCGTAGACATGGCCGACACCGCAGCCTGTGGCCATTGTGGCGAAGAGGAAACAATCCGTCCTTTTTCTGTTCCAGTGCCCGCAGTACGGTGAGCCGAGGCGATCGGTTTCCATCATGCTCAACCAGTTGCACGATTGGCCTGTGTCGGAAGAAAGAATTTTAGGACATGCACGGGACTGAACATATCAACAGAGGGCCGTACAAGCGCTACTGCGCTTCATGAGGTCCAGCTGTATATCTGAACGCTTCGAATGGAATGTCTTTCCAGTTATTGCTTTTATTCGCCTTGTTCTCTCTCTCTCTGCTTTCTTTACAATCCCTCTTTTTCACACTAGGTTTCACGTCCTTGACTAAACTATTGCTGAAAACTTTTAGAATGGCTGCCCACAAACGAGTGTAACGAAACAAAACATTCACAGCTCATGCCTTCTACCTGAAACCTTCTGAGACTATTAAATATCAAAAAGGGAAAACAATATCAGTGCTCCAACCTAAAAGTGATGTCATTTTACTAGCGCTGCTCTTTACGGGAAGCGCAGTGGCGCCAGTGCGATTTCATTGCAAGTCCTACGCGGCATGTTAAAGCTTTTAAACGTGCCAGAAATTTTGACTGGCCCTCATATGTCACGTCCGCGTTAGTCGGACCCGCGTCAAGTCAGTGCTACGACGTTCGAGAAAAACTGCCCCCCCCCCCCCTTCCGCCATCCAAGTGCAGGGTAGTCAACAGGAAACTCGCACCCTCCCCGCTTCCTCTCTCTCTTTCTCTCGGGCAGTGCTTCTATAAGAGCCGCGTTTATAATTGTTTTTAGCATTGTGCACCTGTTTGTTAGTGACGCTGCCCATACAGAGCAGCGTAGCAGACGAAGGGAACGCACTTCCTTTTATTTACGGGGGCCGTAGAAGTCGATTAGCGCAGACGCGTGAGGACATGATCGTCCAGTGAATCCTGAGGCAGGAAGTGATCCTTGGCGCTGGTGCTCGAGCTTACCTTAAACTTGGTCCTTTATTTTAGGGCGCAGTGCAGGCGATAGTTGTGCCGCTACACAGGTTTATGTTGGCGACCAGAGACAACACATTGAGGGTGACGTGGCCGTAGACGTTACCAGTCAGCCACTGCTGCAGGCCTTGTGGGAACAAGCAAATCCATTACTTAAGAGAGACAGAAAGCAATCAGAGGAATGTCAGGGATGTAAACCAGACGAGGGTCCGGCTCACTACCCTACACTGGAGGCAAGGGAGAGGGGGAATAGAAAGAGGAAGAAAGGGAGAGAGTGAACACTGTGTATGCACGCTGTACTTAGTGCAGAGAAGTGCCGTGGCACCGAAGTCAAGTTGAAGCCGCATCTATTTGTCGTGTCCCGCAGATACGTTGGGCTGCCGTCATTCAAACAGCACCCATCGTGATCAGCGGCAAAGGACGTAAGGTACTGCCTCGGGAGTCAATCTTGGTGCTTCCTCATTACTTAGGATGGTGCATCATGACATTGAATGGAGAAATCATCACATTGAATGGTCTTTGAGGCTACCACTTGCAGCTGCTCAGCAATTACCGAAATTGGCCTTTCAAGGTTCTGGCTTGCATTACTCGAGAAAGGAAGTGATTAGCGAAGTTGAGGAAGCTGGCGATCTTCAAGTCACTGTGATCTGCGTACAATGTGACTAGGGCAGCGTGAGTCTTCTTCTCCTATGTCAAGCTGTAAGATGATATTCTGAAGTAAGTGTGCTAGATAGGGGAGAGAGGTGTTGATGAAGACGAAGTTAAGCACCCAGACATATGGAATGATAATGTTACTGTCAATGACGATTCTAAGCCCTGTCATCAACTGCCGCGTGCACCTGCAATGTTAAACACTTTTATAATGTACGACGATACGACGTGAAGTTCTTTCTCAAATGGCCGAGAATTAAAATGCAGTCTAACTGTCCGCGACACCCGTGAATTTATGTACCTTCACATAGGATGGAGCATGACAAATAGCAATGCCGCTGGAGTAATATTTGGGGCGTATATATGCGCATGACTTTGTATTAGAAGCAATGTGTGATAACACACCGCAACGCGCTCAGATAAGAAATTATTTGTGCTAATGATACACTAAAAGGAGCCCTCTTTAAAAATCGCCTACTCCTGCGTGTTTCCAAATAACGTTACAGTGCAATACCAAGAAGCCCGATGTCATTCGTAAACTGAATATTTTTCACAAGGTTGTTGTCGTTAAGAAAAACTGACGTCACGCCCCCATCGCATTCCTTTTGTTTTTTTTTGTTTGCGCGTGATTGACTTTCTGTGGATTATCGCTAGTATCAAGTAATCCCTCATCTTCAGATGCACCTGTTGCAATCAGAATTTATTGAATATTGTTGCTGATACTATAGCCAAAATGTCGTGTCTAATCAGATTGCGTGTGCGGCGCGAATAGGGTTACGTATTCTCACATGAAAGCGACCTCCAACGACTACTTTGGAATGTACGACGATATACATAAGTATAGGTACCCGACGCAGTTGACCCGGCTCACCGGACGGTTCATATTCGGCTATCGACGGGCCTGCTGGCCGCTATCGTTGTGATTTGAGCGCTGCTTGCTTTTGTGGGCACATTGTCGCCCAATAAATGGTTCGACTGCATCTTAACCGTTGCCACAATTTGCCAGTATCGCGATGAGAACATTGCTCGAAATGACCCACTGCAGAAGTTCATACTATGTCCGAACCTCACAGTATATGCAATAGCTGTGCTTCTCGTCGTTCATATCACCAATAATATTAATATTGAAGGAAAAAAAACGAAAAAAGTGATAATTGTCAGAAACATGCAGTGTGGCAGTCACCTGCCGGCCGATTTGTGTGCACAGACAAGATCCATTCGGCGATAACTGCGTCGACGTCATCTCTGTGCTGGCCACATGCAAGCATTGCCAGTATGACACAAAGCATGGATTGATGTGTAACAACGCGTGCAGTGGGCGTCAGACTGGATGCAGTCGACCTCTGCGGAAACGCGCGCGAACGATCAAAGGCGGCCGCAAGAGAGTATGGGGAAATCGGAGGGCTGAAATCGGAGGCCCGCCTGTTCGCCTTGCCTGCAGCGTGCGAGCAGCGCGTGGCCCGGGCGCTCCCTCCTCCCACAATGCCTCTGCAGGCATTAGAGAGGTTTCCCTCATCCGGTATTCCGCTAAACGCAGGCACATCGGCCGGAATACCGGCTGAGCGAAGCCACAAACGTGAGTGGCATGCACATGCCACCTGGTGGCGTAGCGCCCATCCAGAAAAAATTACCGACGATTACGTTACTTCCTAATGCGAAATTTGAGCGCAGCAAATGCGAGCCTTTGTTTGCGTTTGGCCTCGGCCTCGGCCGCGCGAACGGTAGAGTCTTCTCTGCGACGGCGATGAGCTTCTGCTTCAGCCTCGCTTACTGCTGGTTGCTCTCGACGGTGGCGATGAGCCTCCGCTTCGGCGGTGCGAACGGCGGGGTCTTCTCGGCGGCGGCGATGAGCTTCTGCTTCAGCCTCGCTTACTGCTGGTTGCTCTCGACGGCGGCGATGAGCCTCCGCTTTGGCGGCGCGAACGGCAGGGTCTTCTCGGCGGCGGCACTTAGCCTCTGCTTCGGCGACGCGTACTCCTGGATCATCTCGACGGCGGCGACGGTAAGCTTCTGCTTCGGCGGCACGCACCTCTGGATTCTGACGGCGACGGCGCTGGGCCTCTGCTCTGGCAGCTCGTTTAGCAGCAGCAGCAGCAGCAGCAGACGGAGGACTTCCATCGGTCGTCTCGCTCATGGCTCAGAAAGAACTGGCAGATAATTTCGCAGTGGCGAACGGCAGCGGCAATTTCGGCTCGGGCGGTGCACATATACAGATCCGCCGCCACCGATCTGGCTCTCTGATTGCCACCGCACAGGGGTTGCATTGGAGGAGGAGCGAAGAAAGGAATTAAGTTCGAGCCGGCGCTTTGACAACCGGAGACTCGCAGGAAGAGGGGGGAGGGGGGCGGCGTGTACACCCAGCGGCCAACGATGGGGGCAGAAGCGCGCGCAGCAAGCGGACAACACGATAAAGGGAGGAGGGAAGAGATAGCAGCGACTGACTGATGCCGCTGACGCCGATAGTGAGTCAACCCCAGCTGCGGAGTTGGTTTCAGGGACAACGCCGCCGATGCCGACACAAACAATATGATACCCTCGCTTCCGCAGCGCTAAGAACCAGGTCTAGCCGGTGGAAGGTGGTCACGTATTCGTCGACGTGCCGGGGCCTACGTGAAATAATCGGCGCGTCGGCAACTGAAGAGCACCCTATCCGCCACACAAGAACAGGGGGGGGGGGGACCCTTTCCTCCTCTTTCTGCATGGCGGCGACGGTGTTCTATGCAGCCACGTTATCTTGACTCTCTAGCGGCGTCAGCGGCATCCAGCGGTATCAGTCGGTCGCTGCTAGCGCTGGGGGGATGAAAGGGGGGCGGGGCTGGTTACGAGGCCGACGACAACGCCGACGACGACGCGAAACCCAGGAACGGACGCCAAAGAGCTGCGCTCTAAAACGCGGAGCTATTACTGCAATTACCGAGTGTATTATACCTCGCCGACAGTGTAAATGTGCGACAGCGGCGTATTTGTGAACGCAATTGCGCGCAGTAAACTCATGTTCGCGTCTCTGCCGATTCACTAAAACGCCCGATCTCCCTGCGTTTAGCGAAATACCGGACGCGCTAAAACTCTCAGTTGTGGCAGAAGGAATGTGGCAGCCGCCGCTGCGACTTCCCATAATGCCTTGCGGCCGTCGCTGACTGTGCGCACGCATTTCTGGAAAATTTTTCAACGTGTAACGCAACGCGGATGGATGCAATCAGACATTGATTACATGACCTGCTTGTTGTCCTAGACACTGTATCGGTGTATACCAGTGAAAATGATCTTGCTGCAAGAACATTAACGTTTATGCGAGTCGGCATGGATTCATTACAAGTCAGGGGTAGTGCGCCAGATTACTTAACATGTTCTTACGGCGTAAACGCTAATGGGTCCAATTTCTTGTATAACAATAAACTTTAACTTAATGCTTAGCGCATGGTTGGGTGATTATCGACACAGATCCATTATTTTGCGATGCTTACCGGGTCGACGAGATCCACCTTGGTTTCGTTTGGGCGCTTGCTCTATTAATACACTTTCTACATTTGTAACACGTGTTTTTTGGTTATTATTGTAGTCGCACAACATAGGGCCTACACTGTTCTTTTTCCTTCGTCTTCATCTGTCATTATACCAGTAGCTTTGAAATTAGCTCAACAAATAATATATATACAAAAGAAGAAGGGCAGCGGATTGGGCGAGTTGGTGTTGCATGGTAACAATAAAAATTCAAACAGCGCATAAACGACGGGACCAGACCAGCGCCGTGTTTGTCTCCTCCTCTTTCTGGTCCCGTCGTTTATGCGCTGTTTGAATTTTTATTGTTACCATATATATACAAGTTTGATATTTTCTGGCCACAAGGCATTTTTAAATCTCACCAGCACCTTTACTGCAGACGTATACAAGTGAACAGGAAATTCTCTAGCGTTCTTCGGTTTTCCTTGAAAAATACGGATAAAATATTACAAAAACGATAAGCACACTCCCGAAGTACGCGGTGCATACCGTTATGACTGAAATAAACGCAGAGAACAGTGTTTTGAAAAAACGACATTTAAAATATGGAAGAGAGCTAAAATTGGGAGAAGGCGCCGTCATGACAGGGCTGATTTTACGCTTAGCTCAGTTGCATAAATTATTTTTTTTCTAGCCAGCAACAAGCACTGAGTGCATGTCAACCGGAAACTTTTGCGCAGCGAAATATTTGCGCGTAGAACAGCTGTGACAGTGAAATATCTTCCGACTTTCGCAGGCCTCCAGGTCTTCTATCTCCAGGCGCCTTCGTTTTGACATTGCCGGCGGCATTCGTTCGTTCGCGCCTGCCATTACCCAGTTCTTCTTATTCTCCTTCTTTCTTTCGCTTTACGATTCCTTATGGGAACAGCTTTGGAGAAAGCCTTCTCGCGCTCAAGGCTCTATTTGCGGAAGCGGCGTTTTAGCTTTCGCATGACGGCGGAAACGGTTATATCGTCCGCACTAGAGCCATCGATTACAATTTCAATCGTTCCCCAGAGCTCGACTTCGCGGCTTTTATTTGTACTTTCTTTTCTTATTGTTGTGGCTAAAAATGGGCGTCCGCCAATTTTATGCTCTATATTTAAAATACTTTTTTCCTCTCCGCAACTCCAAGGAAGCCCTTGTATCTCTTTACTCCGAACAGGAATTTTCTCCTATAACTGAAGCATTTCTTCTCAGACGCGCTTGTACATTAAAGAAGCCAGACATTCTCTGTCTTTCTCTCTTTGCGTGTATGCGCGCGCCTGTGTTTATTTCTATTGCTTACGTACTTGAAGTGTCGGCACTCAGAAATCAGTGGCGCGATCTCAGCAGTATTTACACTTATTCGCGCTAGTCACTTACTGCGGGAACAGGGACACTGGTCTTTATCAGACTGTTTCTGCTTAGTACCCCACTTCACGGCAGCAAAGAGCGATCGTTTCCTTCGCGCAGCCGTTCCGTTACTGGTTTCCGTTCGCTGAACATTGCATGTATTGGTTAAGCACAGTGCACGAAAAACGAGGGCAAAGGGAAAGAGACTGAGACATACGCTAGCACTACGCGTGTGTTTGCACCTTTCCTTTGCCCTCGCTTTTTCGCGCGTTACATACACAAAACCAAGCACCACCAACTTGCAGAAAGCTCTGCGCGAGTCATTACAGGACTAGTTTGATCCCTTCCACACCAGGGCGCAATTTCGTTATATTGCGCGAGAATGGTTAGAAATTCTTGCCGGCGAACGGGTGGGGGGCCACGAAACTCATGTTCGCAGTAAAAATGGCGCTTGCTCTCAGATTGGAGGACGGAGGGTTGTAGCCGTGGCCTTCGCGTCGAGTTAAATGAATGCAGAAGCACAGAAAACAGTAGCAAAGAAATGGATGAGTGCTCGCTGAAGAAGCCTGGAAGAAGATAGTGCAGAGGCTAGAAAAAGAAAATATTGCCGGTTTATGTGCGAAGGCGAAGCATCGAACGCGATATAGCGTAATGTTCGAGATCCTCACGTGCGTTCTAACGATTTGCGGAGGTGATGTGGCTTGGCGCAATATTCGAGACAATTGTTGCCGAGTGACAGTGGGAACGCCTATGCAGGTACCGGGCGTGTCAAAACGTTGGTGCACAGAGGGACGCCGGCAGCGGAGTTACAGGCGTCGTACCTGTATTGCGCGCATAACGAGACCAGCGGAGAAACCATCGCCATTTTGTGAGCGCTCAGCGAAATATTTGATGAATTTTGATGAATATTTGATGAATTTGATGATGTTCAGCTTACCGTTTACTGTTCGTTCCGCTCAGACAGGTGTATGCAACGGGGTGGTGTATGCACACAGCTCCTCAGCGGGAACGCTCATTTGCGTGCGCTCAACCCTGGTGCCAGCAGCGGAAGCCAGAACGTTGCCCCGCCTGCGGCAGAGCCGATTGAGCCAAGTGTGGCACATCACAACTGCTGCTGACAGTAGTTGAGTTAATTAAAGGAATCAAGCAGTGACTTTTTTTTCGCCAGTTTCTTTTTACAAACAAACAACACCGCCTTTCTATAACAATAGAGTTTCATGTCAGATTTTCGCAGAGAATCAATGATATAAGAAAATAAGAACGTTCTGGGTAAGTAAAAGATATATTTGCCAGTTTCTCAAGGGCATCGTGAATTTCTTGCGTATGTCTGTCCTTTTTCCTCTCTTCTTTTTCTTTTTTTGTTTCGAGCACTACGTGAAGGTTAGCGTGCCACAAGGAAAATGTTTATGGTCGAAGGAAAGCTCCTAGATCGCTTGTGAATTGCGGCATGCAGTCCTGAGGTGTTGAAATGAAATCAGCATGAAATGAAACCAGTAAAACACGAATTTTGCGATTCCTCTTCTAGATTGTAGTAGTAAATGTAAGTCGGTGTAGCATGCAACGGCATCAAAAAGACCGTAGACAAGCAGAAAAAGAGGCAATAAGTAATAAAGTCGGCAACAGAAAATTGAAGAAGTCGGCCTCAAAGGCTCACAAATGTGGATAAAGAAGTGATGTGAACCGAACAGGACCAGAGCGTGCACGAAGTGAGGGGCGTCGACCTACAGAGAAGTGAAGAAGATGTCTGTGGCTGAAAATGAAGGAAGTCGGCTACCCAGAAGTGACGAATCTTGGAACACGCTGCGTGCACTGCATTGCTTCAATGCTAATCGCATTAACGTCGGCATCCACCGGAAGGTGGCTTCTATGAGAATTTTATTTATCTCGCTGCACAATGATATACTTCTGCGTCTTCTGCGCAGCCTAACAGATCAACAAATTTACCGTTTTTTTGTTCCACGCACGCGCAGGTCTGACTGCCTTTTCTCTCGTTACTTTCCAACTCCTTCCTGTATATATACTTCTGTGTCTGTCTCTGTAAAAAAAGTAAGAGCAATCTAGAGCCCATGAGCTTGAAGCTGTCATGGGACTTCAGACGGTCCGTGCCCGCCATCTACGAAGCTTGGGATGCCACTCCCCATGCGCTCTCTGCGTACCCGCCGTATGTGATTGAGCGGAACGAACTCGTAGCGGCGGTGTCTTGTCGAGGCTCCCTGCCTCTTTCAGAGGAAGCACTTCTATAGAAGCCTGGGAAGATGCGAAGAATGGTCTACAGGTAGCAAGAGCAGTATTATACTTCTTTGAATGAAGCCATGGTCTGGACAAAGGTCTGCGAATTAACACGAGGCTGCCATTACTTTTTATTAGCTGTGCGATTTGTAGTTATGATGCATGTTGATAGCCTATGTATGTACACGCTTCTATGTAGTGATGCGTAGACATTTTGCGTCATATGAATGGGTAGCGCGTTGGATTGGTAGACTGGTAGTTCATTGGACTGACTGGACTGATTGAATTGGTTGACGGCGCACAACGGTATATCTATGGTTTCCTTCATTGCACCGTTTCCGAGTGACTTAGCTTTTTCATCAAGCTTGATAGGGTATTAGATGAATGCTTAGTGGCACTGCCGTCGTGAAAGCCAGTCATTTTTTATATTAGATACCTGTAGGTCAGTATTTGACAATATAGCAGTATTTCGTGTTCGATATCCGTACATATGTTAAATACTTATAAAGAATGCCTGATCCCTCTGAACTTGTCACGTGCGATGCCAAATGAAATTCTATGCGAAAGTAGAGCATTGATAGTCTCAAGGTCCAAATCGTGGGCAATTCCATTTCCACCATTGTACGGTGTTCTCGAAACGTGGCTGTTTTAAAAGCTGCATTGGGCAGAAGAAAGACCTCAAAATTTCTCACCTTGACTTTTCTAGAAGCTTCTAGTCACTCAAGTGACAATCTTCTCTTTCTTCTTTTCCTAATCAATTATTTTTGTTTCTCTTAGGGCTCAATGTTGATGCATATAAAGCTGACAAACGTCCACTAAACTTCTCCATAGCGCTTTTGGTATCCCCAAGGTACAACTCTAAAATGTTTTCATTATCGTTTCAATCATTTAAATTGTTAATGTACCCAAACCTGCTGCTGATAAAAAAGGTGGTAGATGAATAGTGGAAAATCATTAGACTCTGACAAGGAGTGTAGCTACTACATAAACAATTATGCGTTATTTTGCTTCTCACAGCTTCGTTTTCATCAGCTAGATTAACTAAGAGTGGCTTTTCGGCATTTTTCACATTATTTGTGGAATTACACATCAGCTTGTCTCTCTAGACTGCATACTGCTGTGCGCTGCATACTGCACATTTCTCCACCAAGCCGATGAAAAATGCACAACTATTGTTTAACAACATGGTCAACCATGCCATTTACTTGCGTTGCACTTAACAGTTTTCAAAATGCAATTGCTGTTTATGTGAGTGTTTCCTTTATTTTTCCCATTTTTAGCAATGGGAAGAAAGAAAGAAAGAAAGAAACAAACAAACAAACAAACAAACAAACAAACAAACAAACAAACAAACAAACAAACAAACAAACAAACAAACAAATAAATAAATAAATAAATAAATAAATAAATAAATAAATAAATAAATAAATAAATAAATAAATAAATAAATAAATAAATAAATAAAGTTTACCCTGTAGGGTATCCAAAGCCGTGGCGACATTCTTCAGTATGTCAAAAGGGCGTCTTGTCAAAACCATAAACTATCATCACATAGGTTCGGTTCACCGAAGCAGGCATGTAGTGAGGTGTGAAACAAGACAGGTTAACAGTAGTCCATTTGTGCTGGCACAGCATAAAGCGTGTGAAAAACACACTCACGAAGTTTAAAAGTACGGACTAAAAGGCTCCAGATTTTTCGAAACACCTTGTGGGCTGACTAGCTAGTGCCAGTTTTAGACCCGAGGAGGCATCGCGGCAGTATTCCATTGAAATTCACCACTTTTGTGCCGTCTGAGAGACAAAATGACAAGGCTCTCTTTCGCGCAAGACCAGATGTCTTGCTGGTTTTCTCGATTGCCATCAGCGTCACTAAAGCCTGTCTGCTCTAGACATTTTGTAACCGTTCTCGGCATCTCCATTGTGAACACAGCATCAGAACGGGCATTTTCTTTTTTTCTGTCCTTTCCCGAGACTGATAAAGCGACACGCTAGAAATGCTAGCAACTCTTTCGAGGAGAACTAAATAATACTAACGTATATCTGGAAAGTAAAGCGTTGAGCTCTTTCTTGTGCTTGTCAAGCCCCATTGTATGTGAGAAGCTGCGGCTTGGCTTTTCTTGAAGTCTTTCTGAAACCGTTGTCCTTCTAGAAAATAGTGTGCGGGAAACGAGTCACACAATCGTAAACAAAACCGAAGTGTCAGAACTGAAAGAGATAAAGACAATTGGAAGGAAAATCAACAAGCTTTTCTTTTTTTTTTCGTGTGTGTCAAACTGCAGAAACGCAGCGCCGGAGGGTAGGTGGTCCAGGAAAAGTGGGAGAGGATGTTTGCTGAAGCCTGGATTGCGATAAGGCCGACCTTGGTGTCATGCCACGTTTTCTGCATCATTTCTGCTCATTGCGTCACCGGTAGGACAGGGAACATACATGTTGGCTTGAGACAGAGAATAAACTCTAGTGTTGCTTTAAAAATGGTTCTAGTTGGTAGCAGCGGGGGTCGCTCCGAGCTTCCTTCTTGTCTACGGCCTCCACAGAGACAGCCACCCCACAGGCTCGGCCTATATAGGCGAGCTGGGCTTCGAGGACTTGGCTTGTCACGGCCGCCTCCCACTGCTACAATGTGGGACTTTTGTGTGGAGACACTGCCGGGTTACGTTGGCAGGCCCACGTGATGAATCCACAAAACGCAATACCTTTGCTTTCTCGCGTGGTTATTTTAACTTGTGCGAGAAGTATTCGTGTAGCGTTTCCCATAGCACGAAACTAAAAAAAAAAATTATTGGCAGGTACGCCCGAAGATGAAGCATTGAAAGCGATAGTAAGGTTTTGCGTTGCGCTAAAGGTGATGTGGATCCATGAAAGTCGTGTCAGAGGCATCGCTACCTTGTCGGTGCTAAGGAGAAGGGGGGGGGGGGGAGGCAGGGGTATTCTGCAACAGTCCACCTAGCGGACATGTCCATTTCGTCTGCTACTGCAGTACTGATTGGCTGGGAGGTGGTATAGGTGGACTGTTACAGAATACACCCCCCTCCCCCTCCCTCTCCCCCTTCTTGCCCGGAGATAAGACCGAAGGTAAATCGGGAGTGTTTGTCACCACCCCCAAAAAATTGGTTAGATAGGTTTAGCATGAAGCTCCTTTCCACTCAGGCCAGAGTGCATGTGTGCGACTCCTGTGGGTGCGAGGAAACCATCGAGCACTTATTGTGGACCTGCCTTCGCTACGGTGTACAACGCCTCTCTCTGCGGGCAACTTTACACCGACTGGACTCAAGACCGTTCACCAAGTCAAAGACCGTGGCCACACCCGTCACTGGCCCGAAAAGCGATTCGTGCACTAGTACAATACTTGAAGTGCACCAGCTTGAGAGACCATTTATCATGTCCCTGTGCATCCTACCACACGTACTCAGTGCTTATTCTCTCCCTTTTTCTTCTTCATATTCCCCTTTCCCCCACCCCCAGTGTAGGGTAGCAAACTGGTGCTCGTCTGGTTGACCTCCCTGCCTTTCCTGTCCTTGCTTTCTCTTTCCCTCTCTCTCTCCCAAGTAAGCTTTGCTTAATCGTTCATTCTTAACAAGTGCATTGGATGTAGCTCGAAAAAAAATTTTTTCGACGATCAAAGCACCGCTGAAAGACGCGGACATAAGGTTTTTCCATTCCAGCTCTGCGGGGTAGCAATCGATTGAGTGGCGAGCACAGCAGCTGACATCGAATAAGCATATCAGACTCCCAGGTAAAGCCTTCGTGCGTGCGTCAATCAATTCATTTGTGAACTGTGGGAATCACGTACACACTATAAGGCTGAGCTGGAAATATAGGGTGTCTCTTGATGCGAAAGCATTACAGGACCCATTACGCAAGACTCCAGCGTTGTAGTCGGCGGCGTGACCGAATAATAGCACCAAAAATGGGCGACGGGAAAGAGTAAAAACACGTCACAACATACTCGCAGCCATCTGGCTGACTAAAGGTGCGGCCTAGTGCGCGGGTCTTTGGGCACGTGACCGCGAAGCTAATGGGTAGGAGAGGGTGCCATGTCATCAGTGTATGACATGAAAAGCCTTAATGCCCAATGGAACGCCGCAGAGCGGTCCTTCGAGTTATGAGCTCCTTGCGGGTTCACAACAGTGCCACGTGCTGGACTAGCGGCTATGCACGGTGCGCTTCGTCGCGATCTTCAGCGGCATAGCAACCTATCGGTGCACTAGAAGTTTAGTAAGCGTGGCAAGGCCCTGTGTGAGAGTGAGGGAAAAGTCTGGCGTCACTCGTCAGGTGGCCGGAGCGCCACGGTGTCGCACCGCAGCCGCTCCGCTCCGGCCACCTAAGCCGTGGTCCGTCTTCTTCTTTGGCCGATAGTACCTTCATGTTACCTTGGACTGAAGAATAAATATCATTCCTATTATCGAGATAGTATCTATGGTGCTATTATCCATATTATATTTGCTATACAGCAAAGAAAAAAAAGAAAGGGAATGCTACAGTATGATTGCATTGTAGGCAACTGCAGACTTGTGCCAAACGGTTTGTTTAGCTTCTCGGTCTAAAATACTTAATTCTTAACTTAAGCCTTCTCCTAGCAAAAGTTGTTGCTTGTTTCAAGAAAAAAGTTTTTTATGGTTTTGAAGGGTAAAGTTGCTCACCTAAATTAAACGGTGGATCGAAACGCCGATACATTTTATTTTTTTGGTGTGACATGTAATAATGAAAGTAGCTGCAAGGTTTCTACACGAGAAATTTTCGAGAAGATACACGAGATAGAGAAAAGTAGTTAAGGAGCAAGCAAATCATATTTATTCTTGCTAAAGGCCCTACAGCTTAAACCCGATCTAGGCACTGCCAGCAGACATTGAGATGAGTCGAAATTGTGCAGAGGTACTCAATGACGTTGCTGTCATCCGTCGCGCTGGTATTGTGCACTAATACTGACTACTGACATGAACAGGGGATGGCAAGGAAGACAAATAACTAATAAAAACACTCATTGCAAAGGATGCTAAAGATCGTAATATAAATGCATGGAAGGTCAATTATTATAGCCAAGCGAGAAGTTTTGCGAAATTGTCGATGTGTTCATGTCGATAATGTTATGCACTTATACCACGCTAAAGAGAGAGAGAGAGAGAAGTAACGTTTATTTGCACCCGCAAAAAGAGCCCCGAAGAGGCAAGAGTCTTCCTGTCTCCTCGGCTTACTCCTCCCCGTTCAGCTGGCTGATGCTCCTTGGAGCTCAGCGGTGTCTAGGGCCATGCGGATGACTTCTCTTTGGTCATCTTCCTTTGAGCTGGTCATTAAAGTCTCCCAGGATTGTCTATCCCTGTCTGGTTTATTGTATCGAGGACATGTCCATAGTATGTGGATCATGTCCGCCTTTGCCCCGCAGTGTTTGCAACTCATGGCCTCAATGCTATCGTGCCATCTCTTCAGAATGTAGGGGTTGCAGATCACTCCCGCTTGGAGTTGCCTCCATGTTATCTCTTCTTGCTTACTTAGTTTCTTCTGCGCCTCTGACAGTGTTTTCCTTCCCATTCTATAATAATCGAGAATTTTGCTGTAAGTGTTTATGCCTTCCTCTTTTTGTAGGGGCTCCCTGGCTGTAGAGGCTGCATTGGTGGACCGGTAAATAAGCTCTCAGGCCAATGCATGCGCTTTCTCATTGCCGGGCAAGCCTTCGTGGGCAGGAGTCCATATAAGGTTCACTAATTCTTCTGGAATTGGTCCTTTCTCCAATATGTTGAGCGCCTCTTTGGAGATTCTCCCTGCGGTATAATTCCTGATAGCCATTTTGGAATCTGACACTATGATTTTCACCCCTTTTTGAGTCAAAGCTAGGGCTATGGCCACCTCCTCTGCAACCTCCACACTGTTTTGCGGGGTACTACAGCTCTTTGAGTTCTCACTGTTAGCCTGTGTCGCCACTGAGACAAAACCTGGTCTGCTTTCATATTCTGCTGCTAAAGAAGATATGTAAAGCATGTACCAGTTCCTTATCTTATCTACAGAGTCGGCAAACTTTGGCGCATTTTGCAAGGCGAGCCATTGCATGAAAAACTCTCAGGAAAGGCTTCTGACATTTTTGTAGTTGTGAGTGGCCTAGCGGAGTGTTTTCTCATTCACAGTTATTATTCATAATACATGAACTACCGCTGTGTGAATAAAGCTCCTGGGAAGTACTTTTTTTTTGCTCGTGCATGACACTAAGTGATGTACGAAATTTCCCACGAAGAACGGAGCGCACAAATATGTGTTGTTGGAACAAAATATCCACGCGCATGGTTGCAATGAAAAAAAGAAATGTCCTTAAGAGGAAGTGTAATGAGTCTTGACGATGCTGGAAAGTATCATACTGGTAATCCTAAAGTGACGCGCCTCAACTACGGTTCCTACAGGAAATGAACAGCAAAAAGAAAAAAAAAGGTAAAACGAGATAAAAACGTGACGAGAAGACAAACTGCCGCATTCGCCGCGGGGCTTAACGCAGATAGAACTGTCAACGCTTTCTATTTATTTTCGTCATAGAACGTCAGAACAGAAGTCGCGATGAGCCTAGGGAGCTGTCGCCGGCACGGCTTCCTCGTTATTCTGCTCGAGTGGGAGTCTTCTGCACAGACCAGGAGAAGGAAATGACAAAGAGCATCAAGGAGAGTGGGCCGTTTGAGGCTGCCAGGCTACTTCGGAAACGCACGGTTAAAACCAGGCGGTCATGTCACGTCCCACTTATTTCTGGTATCACCGTGGGATTGTCTTTACAGCTGTTGTCTAACGCAGACCCGACCCGACAGAACAAAAAGAAAATCGCAAAGCGAGTAAAATATTTGCGGTAGAATGAATTTGCTGTTGAACGAAGGGGCACTAAAGAGGAAAATGCAGGATATTACGCTCAGTCCAGGATTCCGAGAATGTTGAGCACACGCGCGATACGTCCTGCTGTGGAAAAAAAAAAACTTTCGAATAAATATTTTAATTTTTCATTTGTGGTTGATTATCATATCGCTTACACCTTTTACAAGTATACTTCATGATTTGGAGCATAAGAATACTGTTCTAAAACAGTACAGAGCGGCGAAGTACTTTTAAGGATTTGCATTTACTTGGCAAAAGCTTGGTTGCCGTACCGGAACAGTGAAGTCATGTGAGCTTCGCAGAAATTGTACGGGCGCGTTCACACCGGTAATTGATAAATTCACGCCAGTGACCCCAGGAGTGGCTCACGCAACCGATGCCTACATCATCTAGCTCGACCTGTCTGTCGCCTGTTACCATCGGCCAGCGGGCTTCTAGCCTCTCCTGCCCCGCTGCGTCGAATTGCTTCGTGAATCCAATAAAGTGTCCCCTTCCGAGAACAAAGTGTCCCCTTTGTTGGTTCACTGTCGCCTTGACGGACCAATGGAAGCAAGAAAACTCCTGGAAAAGGGTGTTCTAAGGCATTTCCTCACGGAGCCCGGTAACCACCGCGGTCGTTTGACAAACGCTCCAACTAACTGCGGGGTCATCCCAGGAACCAAGACGCGCCAGCTTGAGTCAAGCGTGACAACCCCTGCCTGTGAGGCTCCCCTCCTTTCTGTCTGTTCAGTGAAACAAAGGTGAGGGAGTGATTGAGTGCATCCTCACTCTCAACCCGCGTCCTTCGACGACTTTGGACGCTTCGATTGGATGAAGGTTGGGCGGCAGCTTCCCTTGCCTAGGTATCTACGGAGGACAGAGGGGGTTTAAGCCGAGGTTTTTGGCTCCTCGGGGTGCTTCTGTTCAGTCATGCTAAACTGATCAGATGTAACGTTCGCCACTCTTCATGTAGATATTATAAATAAACCCACTACTTCTCGTTCTCGATCAGAACACGTTCCCACCTTCAACAACGTCCTCAGCGTGGATGAGCCGGATGACCGCAAGGGCCAGCTACTCCTATTTACATGACCGAGCCGAACTTTTACAGAAGGGTTGAAATCCGGGCCAGTTGGTACATAGTTGAAGGAAAGAAACCAGTCACAAAGGACACTCGTCCTTTGTCTTTTGTGACTGTTTTTTTCCCGCAACTCTTAGGCGTCACATTGAAATGTTTCTCGATTGGTGAAGTTATCGTCTTGTCGCACCGCCATCATCCGGTAACATAAGTGTCCCAGTATACGACGTTCTGCTCCTGTATCGCTGATTGATTGGTTCAGAAGCCTTGCGACTGCAGTCGTCGCGACGGGAAAAATCGAACAGCGAGCGACTGACCCAAAACTGCCTCGTTGCAAATAAATGAATCATTGGCGACCAGCTTGACCGCCCTATTTCGACCCCTCGCCGTTGTTAATCATCGCTCAAGGGGAATAGCTCCTTCAAAGGTCATATCGTGGTGCGAAGTATTATATAATAGCTCGTTATTTGTGCGTTTGCGAGCTAAACGTTCTTGCTTCCCTTCTTTCGTAAGATTAGGGTAGCCCTACCTATTCCCTAGCTGTTCTTACTTTTGACGTAGAAGCAACGTTCAACTTTTTTTTTTTGAAGCAGGAGGTAGGTTTACAGTCTGAGAGCGGGAGCAGGTGTAGAGAGTGGCGAGAGACGCTCGGTGTCCAACCATAGCACCAATCAGCAAGAGCTTCCCTACCAGTGCGCGCCATTTCCGTGGTATTGCTGCACCGCAAGCGCTTAAAGGAGGCGAAGCTTCGGACTTTGTTGCGGGTGACGGGTCCTTTGAGCTAAGAGGACCCAGTACGCTCAAATTATTGTGTGGTCACTTGACTTCCCTTATGTGAGCCATAATTACACAGTTAATACATACTGGCTATTTTCAAACTTCTAAGTTACCATCTGATTCCACACTGGTCACAAAACGAAAAAAAAACATTGATTGTTATTTTTTATTGGACAACTACTGCATGTATTCTAAAGATTATTGAATAATATAGACAATATTATGTCCAGTTTAAGATTGTAGCATTAGTTACGATTCATCACCTCTGTTAGAAAATGAAGTTGCGAGCGAGGCATACAATCATTTCATTAACACCTTCAGGCAAATTTACCATTACCACTTTCCTTTAAAACTTACACAATAATAAACCAAATATAGAAAAGCATGAATCACCAAAGAACACTTCAAGATGATCAAAATAAAGATCGCCGCTACCATTCTTTTTAGAGACACCTTCAGAAATAGCCTTTAAAAAAATTAACATTTTTCAGGAAGCAGTTAAACATTTAACTCAGGTGAGCAAAGCACGCATATTATCAAAGTTTATTTGCAGATGTGGGTAAGCAGCATCATGACGTAACATGGAGAATAATTAAGAATGTCATAGGTTGACAACGCAAAACGAACATTGGAAACAACGTAATACACAATGGTTTCGAACTTAATGGCAAATCGCTTGCACACCATTTTAGTCAGCACTTCGTCAGCACTCCATTAGAGTTGCAAACACCTCCAATTCCCCTCTAACCAGAACCGCAAAAATTACCAAGAATACTGTTAAATAAAGCTTTTTTATGCAGCCTACTGATGAATATGAGGTGTGCAGTAGTCTCATTATAGCTTAAAAAATAGTAGTGCTTTTGATGTCAAACATTTTCAGATAGTGCCCATTAAACACTGTGTGCCTTTCCTTTCTAGTTGACTAGCAACAAATATTTAACTTACTACCGCAATCGGGAAACTTTCCCGAACTGATGCAATGCGCCAGGGTTTCAACATTTTTTAAGGGTGCGGATCATAGTGCCCCAAGTAAATATAGGCCAATATTGGTTATAACACGTTGGCAGGCTTGTTGGTTTGAGTCCATGATAGAATGTGTAAGCGCGACTGAACGTGGACATAGAAAAAAACCACAGACACAGACACAGCGCTATCTCTGTTTATCTGTTTCTTTCTATGTCCTCATGCAGTCACGCTTACACGTTCTGTCACCAATATTGGTACTATCCCTCTTCTTTAAGGGACAGGAAAACGTTCTATTTAATCGCATGGCCAACTTTTTTGATAAATTCTCCACTTTAACGGATACACAGTCCGGCTTCAGAAAGGTGAGATAAACAGAAACAGCATTTATTTCCTTAAAGGAATTCATCATACAATACTGCCGGATCTAATGCCAACAAATGATCATCCCAATGTACCGATTTTTTAACGAAGTTGTTCGTGTGGTTCAAGGAAAATAAAATAAAGGTCAGATCAGTAAAGACGAAGGTCATGATTTTTCACGCGAGGAATGAATAAGCAACATTGAACAATACTATAACTTTTGATGGCCGACAAACAGAGATTACTGATAACTACAAAAATATTGGAGTCTATTTTACATCTACTTGAAATTGCAACAGCTACGTTAACTGTTTTTCTAGAAAGCTATCTTCTGTGATAGGCATTGTATTCCGTTGTCACTGCATACTCCCGGTATCCACCATATTAAAAATATATCATGCATTGTTTAATTGGCATCTAAAGAACTGTGCATTAGTCTCCTGTACAACTACCAAAGCTAATATAAACAGATTTATTACCATACAGAAAATTATATGCTATATCCCAAATATGGAAGCGTTGTCAGCAACAAGAAATATGTACAAATAAATATTATTCGAGCCGAGCATTTATATATACCGTTTATTATTTGTGATGGGATTTTCAGACACTTGTCACTTGTAAGATATTTTATTGCACGCTTGGTATGTATATAATAGTGCCAACCTGCTGTAAACACATGAAACGCTTACAGATAGGTGTTTACACATTTATGCACATATTAATATCCACACAAGTTGCTAGCGGAAGTGTACCTGTAACTCCAAATAAATGCGCAGATGTTAGAAGTTACACTCGAAAGGAACTTCGATTTTAATTTGTTACTTTATGAGTTTTTCTATGTTGTATTATTGTTTTTTCTCAATATGTGTAACAGTTACAACATTGCATGTGAGTGTTTATTCATGCTCGTCTTAACTGACGCGTTTCTGATTACAATTTTTTGATGTGGTAAAGCACTTGCTTTCTTCCGCCCATGTATTGCCGTCAATTTTTATGCACAATGATGTTGGCTTTTTATTTTTGCAGCCATAGCTTCATTGTTGTTAATAGGGAGTTTTATCAGAGCGTTTACTGTCCGCTCCGCTCAGACCGGCCTATCACAACAACTGGCACGCAGCCGCTCAGCAAAACGCTACCGGGAACACTGACGCGCGTGCGCACAGCACACATAGCGGCAGCGGAACGTGGGACGCTGACCACGTTCCGCTAGGAACCGGATTTAGCGGTGCGTCAGGGAACGTGTAGTTGCTTTCGTAATCGTTTTACTGCCAAGCTCAGAGCACGTCAGTAGCATCTCTGGGAGACGCGCTTGTTAGATAAGCGAAATCAATGCATTCTGTGCAGCCACCGGTATGCGTGAAACGTGTGCGGAGCGGAGCGCAAGCAAACGCTCTGCTAAAACTGTCTATTATCTTTTTAGATATTCATCATTTCGTCGCACTATATGTATACTTGTACCAATATGTGTACTACGCTGACGGGGCTATGTAAGGTCTTTTGGTGCCCGTCAAGCTACAGTCGTAGCTGTTAGCCCAAAATTGGCGTCTCGTTAGTGCTTACTTAAAAATGAAGATTGATTTGATTTGATTATGCTGGATTGGTAAGCGGTAAATTAGTTTTTTTTTCAGGTGAACCGATAAATTGAAAATGACCTTGCTTAACCTTGCGGAGAGCCTTCCTATACAATGATTCGCATTAAAAATTTGGAGGATGGTTAAGCTTCGCCTTTAAAAGGGGAACGTGATAGCATTTAAAGATGATGAGGAAGTTTCCCGACAACTGCAGCTTATGTAACCGTAATGCTTACCGGGAAACGCTGGCTGCGAACGTAATGTACGATGCCTTGCTTTCTGGCAGAAACGCGGCCTCTTGCGTGGGCCAATCCCGAAGGTAACCTCCCGCCCCACCCCAGCCGCGTCAAAAATGTACATAATTTTCAGGTTTCCGTTATTGTTTCGTGCTTATAATGTTTAGGTCTGAGAAGATTTAACCTAAATCTGAAGCACGCTTAAGCTTCGCCTTTGAGAGTGGAACGCGATCGCATTCAAAGACCCCTGATTGCTTTTCATGCTTCCTGGCAATTGGATTGGCAATTGGCAATTGGACAAACTGGACAATCGCCCCTTTACAGAGGAAAAAGCTCTAGGACATTGGTCCAGACGGGCTTCGGCATTCAAGGCCTTAAGGGCTTTGTTGACGTTTTTAAGGACATGTGAATTGTGCGACCGCCTTTGAACGTTGTAGAGCGTAGTTTCGCGTTACTGTGTGAATTTTTTTTTCTTTTCATTTTTTTCCTTTTCTTCTTCTTTCCCCTTTTATTCCCTCTACCCCTTTCCCCAGCACAGGGTAGCCAGCCGGTACTTACACTGGCTAACCTCCCTGTCTTTCCTCTCCTTTGCCTCCTCCTCCTCCTGGCAATTGCAGCTTATGTAACGGTAACGTTTACCGGGAAACGCTGGCGAAGCACGCTATGCACGAAGGCAAGTTTTCTGGTGGAAACGCGACCTCTTGCGTGGGTCGATCTGCTGCCATTGTTTCGCACTTTGAACATTTGATTCTGAGAAGAGCTAACATAAAAGATATGCGCTGTCGGTTTTTTTTTTCAGTTTTGTTTGTGGGTTGCCGTTCTCAATTTCCGAGGAATAACTTTGTAACGAATGAAAGAGAAGATATGCGCAACTTTGGTGGTAGAAGAGTGGTTGGGTATGGATGCGTTCGGAATTATTTTTCCCGAAGCGAAGTCCGGCGCTGGACGCGGGCCGCCGCCGGCGGATTTTCTGCGACACGGAATGCGTAACGCTCTCGCGTTAAAAAACTGGCTGTGGCTTAGCTAAGGTTAAGCCCAGGATGCGAAGCATACTAGCCTTTATTTTAACGCGACAGCGTTAAGGAGCTCGTGTCGCAGAAAAGCCGGTGTCGTCGGCCTTGGCTCAGGCATGCGGCTCTTGCTCAGGCGCACATTTCGTTGTCGCGCCGAACGCTGCGTTGCTCGACGCTCACCACGTCCGATGCGGGGCGCGTAGTCGCTGCGCCGTAGCAAAGCCACCTAGAAACAGTCTCTGTAGCACGCCGCAACCTTCGCTTCTCATTCCAACGAGCAGCTCTGTCTCCAGGAGGCATCTCACCTCGTGAGTGTCTAGCAGAGGCAAGCGCAGCTGCTTATATACCGCCGCGACGCCGCGAGCGACGGGGCGAGTTGGAGCCCCGTTTCTCCTCTGTCGTGACGTCACGGTGTCACGTGGTCAGCCTTGAAGGCGACGCCGCGAGCGACGGCGCGAGTTTGAGCCCCGTTTCTCCTCTGTCGTGACGTCACGGTGTCACGTGGTATTGAAGGCGACACCGCCGCGCCTGAGGAGCTGGGTTGAGCTCTAGTAATATGCTTCGCATAAAAAGAAGTAGACGTTTAGAGCAGCGTGCGTTGTCTTCCTTATTTCCGTCCTTGTTTTGTTTAGCGTTACTTAGGATCGCAGGCATGAAAGACGATACTAGGCCGAATTACCGCCTGGGACATAAAGTGCTCGTGTTCACTGTTCCACGTACAGTTTAAGCTAACACCAACGAGAACTCGGAACTATATTAGGGAGCGCAGTCACAGTGTGTGGTCTTTGCCGCCGTATATTTCTCTTCATTGCCACAGCAGAAAGTTGTCCGCCCGTATATAGACGGCAGCTGTCGCGATGGCGGCTATAGGCAGACCCCCCCTCTTGTCTATTTACGCGGGTGCCCTATTCTACCACTTCCGTTGCGGCTGCCCTTATTGCGGCGTGCGTAGTGTGATCGCGCGTTGCGTTTTCTCCACTCTCGGTGCCACGGCTCAGCGAGAGACAAACGACGTGACGGTGCAATTACTGCGCCGACGACGACGGGAGCACCCGGCGTGCCCGTGCGACCGCGCCCGTTATGCTCGCAGCGACGGCGACGCAACGTTGACACGCGTGTTTACCGAGCGACACGCTGGAAAGGGGGGGGGGAGGTTAGGGGGGGCGCTGCTCGTTGGCCCGTGGCAGTACAGCGAGAGGCCCGCTGGCGCTGTGCGAGACAGGTCCCTACAGCTTTGTCTTCTGCTTCCTGTCATTGCGGAGCGCGGGAGCAGGCAATCAGCGCCTATAGTGTTACGCCGCACGCGGACCATTTATAAGTCGACCAATCGGCCGTTGTGTTAGTGAGCGTGGGCGGCTAAGTGGGACCGGAATAGATGCATGAACCAACAAACAGACACAAAAAACTTGGTGTGTGTGTTGTGCTGGAGGAGGGGCGGGGTGGGAGAGATGCCTTTTCTCTAATGAGACGTGCTGCATGAAGAGCGCCTTGTCACTCCGATTTCGGGTTATATGGACACCTTCGCACAATCGCAGCATTTGCAATCAGACCATTTGTTGATCTTTCGATACACTTGATCAAACAAGAGAATGAGAGAGAGATACAGAACTCTTCTTTGAATGAAACGCAAATATCAGGCGGAAGGGCCGCTACTGAAGGCGCCGGCGCGGCAATTGTTCTTGCATCCAAAGTTGTATCATGCGACATCGCTTCTCCGCAGCGAGAGTCATTTTATAGGAGTCATCTTATTTTGATTGCTGTTAAACGTTGCCCTTCGTCGCTGCATAGTAGTGAGTGATGTTTACGACAGAAAAGAAAAGTTGCTTGGATCATTCCAGAGGCTTTTCAATACGCTCATCGCGGAATATATTCAACCAATGCCGGGATGTGTTCTATTTTCGTTGGATCGTTCGATTGAAACACAGCAACAGCATCTCGCCTACGCTAAAGTAAATTGGTCGGAGGTTTTCTTTTTTTTCAACAGCTGAATGGGTTGAATATCCTTTCTCAGAATTTTGTTACCTGTAAGTTAACGTAATTGTTGTCAATGATTGTCAGCGCTGAACACGTAGCCGGAGTACTGTTGATGATAACGTTGGCAGTGGTGAAACCGAAAGTGCCTGACTTGTTTTTTCTTTATTGTCATCAATAAGAAAAGCAGCCTTTACTACTACATATATTAAAACATTACAAGAGTTTTCTCGCACAAAACAAAACAAGTATGACCACTCAACACCTCACTTCGTAATTTCGCGAGTTTCTTGTTCCTTTCGCTTTCTTCGGGCATCTGCCATGGTTAAAGCCAAAAATTACAATTTCATCGACTTTGTTTTTGGACAATGGAGCGCATGAAAATGAGGCACGACTATGCGGCGCAATGCACTTCTCATGCAGGTTAATGAAGGTGCACGAAGGCCTGATCCCGAAGTCCTTGCATTGTAGGGGACACAAAGTTTAAAAATAGGAAAACGCTAGTAAGACTTATCCACCGAGAAGATAACTGGTAAGTGAGGAAGATACTTGCAGCGTGAAGTTTGGCAGATAATGGAGGTGCATTTCATGTTATAGACGACCAAAGATAACAATTTGACTGAATCGAACAATACGACACAGGCATATATATGCTCGCTTTGCCTGCGAGAAAGTAGCATAGTAATGATAATAATAATTAAATGAAACAAATAGCCAAGAGCTATAACCAAGATCCCTTAGACGTGTGTAAACATACTAAAAGGCCGCAGTTTCGATAGATATGTCGCTGTGCCCCGCGCATGGCTGTTTGCATTAGCCGCGTATATACCGCTTCACGTTTTTTTTTTTATTGAAGTGAAATGTTAGGAGAGGTTGGTGCCTTTATGGTGGCACCGGCTACTCCTTGTCACTTGGCAAACGAAACAAATTTACGTAAAAAGGGTGAATAGTGACACAAAATATAACACTCAGTAGAACACTGTGTGAATAAAACTATACGGTCCAACAGTACATGAGTCGCAAAGTTCTGTGCATTAGTTCAGTCCACGTACACATATATAAAGACAGATGTTTTGAACAGCCAAAACACACAGCACATGTAATACACTGCAAGTACAAAACAGAATCATACATATCGCGTAAAAGTTGCGATCATCACATAAACCAATTATGGACCATGAACAACATTTATGTAACTCATTTAGCGTATTCGAATATCGGGTACCTAATATTTTCCCAAAATGTTGGTGTCCCCCCAAAACTTTTTCAGAGCAAGAAGTGCTCTTTTTTGAAGGCCCGCAGTTGGCCATGGGCCAAGTATCTTTTTAAGAGTGAATGGTCTTCTGTCTAATATACACAAATTAGCTTGCAGTACCGTTCTTTGTGTAGCGTATTTCGTGCATTCGAGGAGAAGATGATGCACATCTTCGTCTGGGTGGCCACAAGAACACTGCGGACTAGAGGCACGTTTTATTCTGCACAAGAAGTGTTTCGTAAATGCAGTACCAAGACGCAGTCGGTGTACCAATGTTTCAAATTTTCTGTTGTCTCTTAGAGTTTCCGGCATTGATAAGTTTATACAAGGGTCTATAGAGTATAATTCCGAGTTTTTAGTTTGTTGGTCAAACCAGGTAGTTTTACTGAGGCGACAAGAAATCTGTCTCAGGATCAGATGGACTTCACTACGCAATAGGGGAAGATTGGTCGTCTCTGCGTTATTGTGCGCTCGATTCGCAGCTGCGTCCGCTGCAGTATTACCGGGAATATTGCAGTGCCCAGGTATCCATTGAAATGCAATTACGTGGTTCATTGCGTTTGCTTTAGTAAGTTCTTTGAGCGTCTCATACAATAGCGAAGTGTTCAAAGAATTTTTCTTATTGCTCTGTAGTAATGTGAGAGCGGCTTGCGAATCGCTAAAGATAACCCATTTTTGCGAATGTTTTTCTTATGTTATGAAACGCAAAGCACACAGGATTGCAAATAGTTCTGCCATGGTGGAAGATGTCTCCCGGGATAATTTGAATGTTTGCTCTAGCGCTAAATGTGGAATGACGAATGCTGAAGTCGAAGAATTTTTATGACACGAACCATCTGTATAAACGTGGATGTACTGGGGATATAATGAGTAAATTTGGAAGAGTGCTAGTTGCTGTGCGGCTACTATGAACATGTCTCTCTTTGATATAATCCCGTCAACCGATAATTCTATTTTAGGGCATGTTAACATCCAGGGAGGGTAACTAACATCCACTTTGCATAATTCAAATCTTGGTAACAATGCTCTATGTTCTCGAACAACATCGTGAATTTTGCTTTTGTTTCTTTCGGTGAGCGCGAGGTTTAATGGATGCTTCTCATGTTGGGTTAAGATGCGATAAATATGTCGGCATGTTTCAACCGTTCGTATGACTGGAAATGGAGGGTGACGAGCTTCAGCAATTACTAAAGAACTCGAGGTAGCCTGCGGAACCCCAAGACACACTCGTAGCCCCCTTGCTAGTAAACGTTGAAGACGTTCCTCGGAAGTTTGCGATAATCCATGGAGAATAGGGGCCGAGTAAGCAATTTTTTGTTTTATGAGTGCATTATGAACTTGTAGTAGCGAAGAGACTGATCCTCCCCACGTTGTGCCAGCGAGTCGCCGAAGTACGTTTATTACTGCGTTGGTCTGCTTTTCAATTGCGCGGATGTGTGATGCCCATGTTAGCTGGCGGTCAAGAATAACTCCAAGAAATTTATGCTCTTTCACAAACATCAAACTTTGCCCGTTAAGCGTAAGTTGGAAATTATTCAGCTGTCGTCTAGTGAAAGGAAGTACGCTTCACGTTTTGGCCTGCTTCAATCTTGCGAATGAACTGGCTATTTCTTAGATGTGTATCTTACCTTAAAGCTTGCCACCACGATTTAATGACCATTGAGATTCTGTATAAAACTTAGCACACTTGCTATTTCTGCGATAGTGCGTAGAGCAAAATCTGGTCCAAGTTTGCTCGGAGAAACCCCCAAATATTCTCATCCAGTGTAAAAAACCATTAAATCAACACAATGAACAAGCGATTTGGCTTAGAACCACTACAACCAAGCGAAATTTTGCTGCACTGAACGACGCAAGACTAAGCACGGCTCTGAAGCAGATGCAGCAGCACGTGATCCATCTTCAGACGTCATTCAGGCGCCGGCATCAGGGGGCACCACGGTGTGTCCTCGCGCCCTATACTTGTCGGCTCGTGTCTAGCCTAGCAAAGTGGTGATAGTTTTAACCTCACGTAAGCCTACGGTTGTTCAAGATTTACTTGGAAGCTGCAGCGCTGTGCCCTGACCGCCATTGGGGTGAATGCGCTGACCGCCATTGTGATTGTTTGTAGCCGCCTGCATGCTACACTCTGCATGGGGAAGAGAATGATGGATCGAGAGGCCCTAGGAGAGAGAGCACGCAAGAAGGAATGAGAAGAAAAGGAAGGAAAGAAGGGACAGGAAAGGTGGACGCTGTATTTACATGTGACGCAATGTAACAATGAAGTTCGATCTGTGTAAAGTATTTCCAGAGCACTTCGCTAAGTGGGCGTAGTCTTATAGGACTACGCCCAGCTCCATAGGCTGTATTTATAAATATAGCGTATGGGGCTGCGCTTGTTGCCGAAAGCGTGGCAGAATTCATGAGCGATCTCTCATGACTATTACATTCACAAAGTTGAACGCTACATAGCAGCAGCATTGCTGTTGGGTGTTATCTTGGTAGGAATAAGACCTGGGGATAGTTAGACTAATTATTTACTCGGCATTTAAGCTTTTTCTATTCTCTCAGAACTCTCTCTCAGAACAGAATTCTCTCAGAACAGCGCTAAATAGACAAGGTACGCTAAAGAGAGAAGGACAGGCATAAGAAAGAGAACGCATGGCGGTAACTTCCAAGTGCTTATTTCCAGATACGTACATATATTTATGTGTACTGTAATACACTGCACAATTGACTGGCATTGAGCTACTATTATAAAGCGTACAAGGTTCATAGAGTACCAAAAATTTACAACATAATGCGAATTATTAGCAGCCGCGCTCACTACAAGCACCGAGCTCACGTAGTCGTCAGCCGAACACAAGCACCTGCCTAATGTACCGCGTCACAACGCCTCTGTGCTCAGAGCCTCGACCAGCGCTTTTGACGAAATTGCGGATGTTGCCGGGATGTACTGTAAATTGGTGGCCGTAAAGGCCGCACTGCAGGGTCGATTGACTCATTCCTTTAAGTAACGTGCGCGACATTGTGAGATTCTACAATATGGGGACCATCACAGCAGGACATGTTGAAGAGGCCAGCGTGCCAGGACGGCAGCCACTGCAGCACGAGAGAAACGGGAGAGTGACAAACAGCGCTATACGGTGGCATTAGCAGAGTGCTCTTTGGAGAGCCGTTACTATGTGGGTCAATAACGAGCGATTCCTAGCGTTAGATGAGCGATGACAGCGAGCAGGGAGAGGGCACAAGATTCGATAAGCGAAAGCTAGCCGGGTTGCGGTGATGCGGCAGGCGGGGCTATAGTGTGGCATGTGTGGCCGGTACATTTGTCGCCTGAGCATTTTATTCGCTCTCAGCATAAGTGTCTCACCAAACGTGCTCAGGGAACGGCGTAAAAACGAGCGTAAAGCTCTTTTCCTGATTACTCCGGACCATTCGGGGAACAGTGCGTCTTCGATAGCGGGGTGTGATAGATCCGTCTTTCGTCGACCGTGAAGCAACTTCTTTCGCTACACGATGGGGGGTGAGGGGGAGGGGCACCTTGTTCGGTTTTGCCCGCACCTCGACGAGAAGCGAAGTATCCGAGAACAGACACTGGTTCGCGACCGAACAAGAAGATGAAACAATGAACAGACGCGGTGTCGTTCCGGGTTGAAGGCAAGAGTACAATTAGCAAAGTACAGCATCCCTGCATCATTCCTCGCCACGAAAAGTATGTCGAAGGTATATTTTCAAATGTTAGCTTCCGGATCGCCTTCTGAACTGCCTTTCTGCTCACCATCTCTCACCTCACCTTCGTACACAGTGAACAGCCAGCCGTGACACACTCGATAACCTCCCGGTTTATTCCCATTATTCCCTGTCTCTGTTTAGCACCGCTACATGTGTAATCCTCATTCGAGCAGCCCACCCGGTTGAGTCGCCATCACCGACACGACCTGCTATGGGGCATGTGATATAAGTTTGCATTAACAAATGAGCAAAAGCTGCTCACGGGTTTAGGAATCTTAGCTGGAGAGTTTCTGTTGATCCTCATGTGCTTCAACCCGGTGCGTTTATTTCTAACAGTGCTAGTAATCGACGAACCAGGTAGATTATTTGTGTTGTTCAATTACTTGAATTGTCCAAGCTGTAAACAAAAACACATTCGCCACGTTGCTTCAAACCATGCAGACGCGCCTGCTTAAACGAAATATTGTGCCAGCTGTACCGAGCTGCACGTCTATATAGTCGCGTATAGACCCCGCCAACCGACGCGGCCCTGGTGGCGGTCTTACTAAGTGCGCCTGTGAAGGCCTGTCGAAAAACGATTGTTGCGTGTTGGGATGCCCAAATGCCTGCAAAAATGTTGCCGATGACACTGTTCTACTCACTCGCCACGAGGTCTCGTGTGCGGGAGCGGCGGCAACACTGAACCGCTGCGCGTTCGGCGGGGAGTTTCTTGTTCCCACGTTTTCCTTCTATAATCTCGGTGTTTATTGCCCTCGATGATGTTTACAGGCGTAAGCGACGAAGTTTCTTACGACGTACTCATGTTTTGGTCCGGTTTGTTCGCCCTGCACGACGGACAAAAGGGCTCTGAATGTCGCTTGCCGTTTCCACCGTTCGCCGCTTCTTTAGCGCGTTGCTCTAGCTAGGATGCACGATGGCACGAGTGTATGGCGTCGTGCGCAAGAGCTGCGCCTCTCGAGCACCGATTCTGTTGGTTTTATGCGCCCCGCTAAATCGTCGCACCAGTTCTGACGCAGTTCATGTCCTTTCGGATCTGTTTTGTGCGTGGTTTCGCGAATGTCGAACTGTCGCTACTTGCTTCACGCAGAATAATTGTTGATTTCTTTAAGCACGAGGTTTCCGCTTCGTATTGCTCGTAGCGGGGCTAAATCACGATGTATTGCATATGACTAGCAACCAGATTAGCAGACTAGCAGAACCAGACTAGAACCAGACTAGCAACCCGAAATGGCTAGCAACCAGATTCTATTTGCAAACCAGCATGGTTTTCAACGAGGCCGGTCATGTGAATCCCTGCTTCTGGAAATAACTACAGACGTTCACCTTAACCTTCACGAATTTACACAAGCTGACGCCATATCTATAGATTTTGCTAAAGCCTTTGACCGTGTGGCTCATAACCACCTCATATATAAAATGAAGCTCATTAATGTTGACGAAAAAGTAATAAACTCGGTTAAAGAATATTTAAGTAACAGACGACAAGCTGTCTTAATCAATAATGTCCGTTAGTCATTTCAACCTGTTCAGTCAGGTGTGCCTCAAGGTTCCGTTTTTGGACCCACTCTATGTTTAATTTATATAAATGATATTCATCAGGGTATAGACTCAAAAACCCGGTTATATGCCGACGATTGCGTTCTGTATCGACCATTAAAATGTAAGGCTGGCTATGATAAATTACAAAATGACTTGAACAAAATTGAAAGATGGTGCTCAGACTGTTAAATGAGCGTAAATGCCTCGAAAACTAAACTTATGAAATTTACTACTTGTAGGGAAATTACGAAACACACATACTTTCTTAATGGTGAGGCTCTAGAAACTGCAGAATTATTTAAATCTCTAGGTGTTCATCTTTCTCCGACTTTGTCTTGGCATAATCATGTGGGTTGTATTGTTCCCGCTGCATGCAAATCTCTTGGCTTGATTCGTCGAACGCTTCGTCAGGATAGTAGTGATACCAAGCTTCTTGCATATACCACCGTACTTCGTTCAAAGCTTGATTATGCCTCATTTATATGGAACCCGCACCAAACGCATCTTATTAACAAATTAGAATTTTTCCAGAACAACGCAACGCGACTTATTACACGTAACTATTCACAACATTCAAGTATCACCAAAATAAAACATGACCTAGGACTCATCCCATTGCAGACTAGAAGAAAGATACCTCGGCTAACTTTCTTCCATCAGCTTTTTCATCATCCAAATATATTCTCTCAGGCACACATTTTACCAGCCAAAAGGAAATTCTCACGAATTGATCACGAATGTAAGGTCGAACAACCATTTGCACGTACTAAACTATTGCACTTTTCATGTCTGCACTTAGCCATTTCGGAGTGGAATCATCTCCCAAGTAATATAGCTGAAATAACCGACCATATTATGTTCAAACAAGCACTTAATGAAAAAATCGTAAATTAATAACATTAACATTTCTTCCTGCATTTCTTCAAATGTCACATTATCGTTTGTATAATGTAAGAATTATTGGCGTATGATGTTGTCGAATTGGAAGTGATGTAAAGGTTGCATAGGATGTACTACTTCATATAAGGATATTCGACTTACAATGTATATTGTATATCATTGTATATTGTATATCAATTGTTCTGCCCCCCCCTCCCCCTATGTAATGCCCAAGCTGGGCCTATAGGGTAAATAAATGAAAAAAAAGAAGAATGATTACAGGCAAGTTCTGCTTTTACTGCTTGATTCTTTTCGCCAGAGGACATCTTCGATGTTGTGGTTGCTTGGAAGATGTTCTAGAAAATGAGTACTTCAGAGCGACGATTGTTGCTAGCTGATGCATGTGGTACTGCTGCTCGCTTTTCGCGGAAAAATTCGCGTCTTGTTTGCGCAGTCATTAAAGCTTGATGCTCTGGAAGCAGACTTACCACGCAGCGTGCTTTGTTTGTTGCACAGCTGAGTGCTGCTTTCGTGCGCATTTTATATTTATTTAAGTTTCTTGTTTTAATATCATTTGCAGCTTACGAGTGCAATATTTACGCAGCAAAGTACTAAACCAGCCTTTGCCGCCAGCGCCCATCACCCTTGGTTGGCATTGCTCCGCCTTTAACTATATCGTATGACTTATTTCTTCCGTAGCATCCAAAATATACTCGAAAGTTCGTAAAACTTTAGTTTTGTATGTTTTCAAGCAGGTCAATAACGGAATCTCAAATTGCGAAAACTGCGGCGCGAAGAGCAGTTATTCAACGTACACAGCGGAATTGCATCGGCAGTGCAGCGCTAGCTCGCGCTTTTATTCTCCCGTGCGTTTGATGACTTCGTTTACTAGTGTACGCAATTCCATTTACAAATTCGAAATTACTCTCCTTGAGGCGACTTTGATCACACTTACTGGACGATTTCAGGCCTATTCATCGCTAGCAAAGTCACTACAATGTGTGCCGGCATTGCGTCTTTCGGAGTCGCTTAATGAATATGTCTGCACTAATGACGTGTGTCTATACTGAGGTACAGAAACATCATTACGGAAAGGGTAGAATAAAAAGAAAACAAAAACGATTGAGGTAATAGTTCACAAAACAAAGCAGACCTGCCATGGTTGCTTTGCGGCTATGGTGTTGGGCTGTTGAGCACGAGGTAGCGGAATCGAATCCTGACCACGGCGGCCACATTTCGATGGGGGTGAAATGTGAAAACACCCCATGTAGTTCCATTTAGGTACGTGTTAAAAAACCCCAGCTGTTCAGAAATTGTTTCGCTGTCCTCCAGTAAGACGTGCGTCATAATGAAATTGTGGTTTTGGAACGTAACACCCGATAAGTTAACCAAAACAAATCAGCTACTTAACACGAGCTCTACTTCGCCTAAGAGAGCTTCGTGGGCTTGTATGCGGGAGACACCTCGCTCTTGCGCTGAGTGGCTTGACCCCGGTAACATCGTGCACATGTCCACTCTCATAGATGCCTGCGCCTTTCCGGCGCCTGTCTGGCAAGTAGCCTGGCAACCGAACAAAGGAGCAATCGCCGTCATGAAGTTTAGCCATCCTTGCTGAAAAGGGATGCCGTCTGCTACTGCTCGCCGAGCGTGCTTTCGAAAACGCCCGCAAGGTGATCGATGAGTGGCGCCTCTATAGGCGGTACGCCACACGTATATAGTGCAAGCGATCAACGCTGCGAAACAAAAGAAGTAACGGTGGCATAGAAAACTGAAATTTCCATCAGTCGTTAGTGTAAATACAAGGTTTAAGAAATTCCCTGCGCGCCCAGAACCAGGGTAAAAACTTCAGGCGCCGGTGTGATTATAAGCAGATGTAAACATAGGGCTATGCGCCAGCGGTGAAGCGGAAGTGGCGGGAAGAAAAAACGTACGGAGCGCCTTATGCGATAAAACGGCCGGATCCATTACAGTGAAGCGAATATTTTTATCACTGTGTCTTTTTATTAATCCCGGAAGGAAGCGGGAGAAGTTCTACGGCCCTGTTTTCAATTTGCAGCACCTCTGCTTTTCTTTCAGGGAGCTATTGGCGGTACTAATGTTATCGTGCCGGCTTAAGATAAGGCTTTCGTTGGAAACTTTTATTGAGTGCGCGAGGACGTTATGTTTATAGGTGCGTAGGCCAGGACAAAGAAGAAAGAAACGCGTGGACTGTTTATAATTCAAATGAAAGAAATGTAGAGTGATGGGACTTGTGAAATTCAATGTACCGATAATCTCGCCCCAAATATTCGAGTTTAATGAATCTGAAGAATTTGCAACACGCACACTCAGAGATGTTTATTAACCTGCGATTCAAAATTTAGAAGAACCTTTACGAGAGAACTACAGTTTATAACGCACACTGAATGCGCAACTGAAATGATTTTCCAGGAACCGACCATTGGAATTATTTGTGACTATCTATCACGCATTACTCGTTAGCCTATTATTTGCACTGTCTCCGCGCAGCCCGAACCACTTGAAGTTAGACTTAGTGCTGCTTTGGAACCTTACGCTGACGTCACTCCTTCCCAGCGTCTGCCTTAATGGTTGAGTTCTTCTGCCCTCGCCCTTTTCTAATCAATGTTCCCAGGTTGCAGCTGCGCATGTGGCAGCAGCGCGTGGTCATGCGGCCGCATCTCGAGAGTGACCTACGTTGGGGGCAGAGTCTAGGTACGTCGGCGGCTCGTAGCTTTGTGCGTGCTGTGTTCTCGGCGCTCGCTTTCCGTTGAAGCGCTAGAAAGCACGAATGTCACTTCACTCGCTGCTGCTGCCGCATTTGCTCAAGCCAGCTTTTTGACTGCGAGTGTCCGCAGTCATCTAGTGGGATCTGCTTATGTTTTCTGTGCGCGCTGACACCATGCTATTAATTTAATTAGCGAGCGAATGTTTACACCTTGATACGTACAATATATGATACGTACATTTATAATGCACTGTTTGCCTCGCATGCAAATTATTGCCATCTTGTATGAGGCACGACATCAGCTTCCAATCACTCTAAAATACTATTGATGCAAAAAAAGATAATACGCGCTATCGCAAATGTGCCATACAACTCACACACTGAGAGTCTTTTTACCAAGTACAACATAACAAGAAGTCATCATCTCTACAAGCAAACCCTCCTACGCACCTACTACTTTCAGGTAAAAAATAGAAGCAACTTAATTACAAATATAGCAAACTTAAAAGAGAATGCACCCACATATGAGACGCGCAGCCATGAAAAATGGATCATACCCTTCTCGAGGACAAATTACGGCCATCAAATGGTCGCAAATACCTTGCCACGGCTACTAAATTCTTACCTAGAAGCCGGCATTGACATCCATGCCTTGGCACCATCGGAGCTCCTCTGTCTGGTGAAAACTACCATTTAAATCGCCATGGTTCCGTAAAACCATATGCATTCAATGAAAGAAATGTAATTTATTTGATGTAACCCACTGCTCTTTATTTTTTTTTTCATTTCTGAAAGTGTTCTTTGCCACAGGTCTGCCAATATGTAAAGGGGGCCAGGGACCACTCAAGCTGCCAATAAGCAGCTTTTACCTTGGCCCCTTCCATTTGCTTGTAAATGGGCGTAAATAAAATGAAATGAAATGAAATGAAATGAAAAGTACCATCCTTACTTTGTATGGCTGTCTGCTAATCTGCTGCCGCATTCGGCGCTTCGCCTCTCGGCGAAAGTGCGTCTTTTTGAGAGCGCGATGCATTCGGCGGCGCGACGGGGGCGGCCTAAATCAGCGACCAAAGACAATGAGGCCACGCTTTCACGTGACAGTGACGCAATCTCGCCTGGCCCTCCTGCCCCCGCACCGGTACTACGGTCCTCCGCATTCCTACACACATATTATAACTCGTCGCTTCCACGAGCCTTCCTATCTGTGCTATTTTTCATGATAACTCGCTACGCCGAGCGCCTTTGAATGATCCAGGCAATGCTGTGCCTTCAAGGCGTTGCATAATTTGGCCCATCTTGTCAAGTATTGGGAGTCCAAGACACATGGAATGATTAATGTCGCTCAAAGTACCCTACCCTACACCACACAATACTTTGTTGGGGAGGGATCTTAATTGAGGTATTTGTGTTCAGACTACGCAATTTCAGCTGCATTCATAATTAGAAGAATGTACGTGACCACGTTTCCAGCAATCTCTGCTTGGAATACTTCAGCGAGTACACGTGGTTTACGTTGTTCGTGGAGTAGTGCGGAAAAATATAGGTTTTAATAGCAGCAGGCTGGTCAGCCATGCGATATAGACAAAGTGAGAGGAAAATCAAAAGCAGCGTTGTGCTGGTTCGTAGAACGGAGGATACCGCTAGTCGCTTCCTTGCATTTGAGCAAGTCGTCTGCCTTTGTTGTTTTTAAATGACTTTTGTTCGTCGGATTGGTTTGCCTCCGACTAATAAAGAACGCCAGTGCAACAAATATGGGCACGACAAGCATGGAAAAACTGACACTAACAGTTTAAACAAGCCTTGTGGAATGCATGAGCTATTGATTTTTAGAAGGGTAGGGTTATTCAGTCCTTGCTTAACCTTGACCACCTCATTTGTTCGGACTGAGACGGAAGCCCAGGCCTGCAGCCCGGCCTGTGGGCCGAGTTAGTGCCGGTTAAGGAAGTACTGACCCGATCGCGAGCTGGGCTCGCGCCCTGAAGCTTCGGGCATCGGCATGGCTCAGGGCTCCATTGGGCAGGCAATAAGTCCAGGTGTGGGATTTGCAACTCCGCGAAAGTGCCGCAGCTACACAATATTCAGTCAGTGTCGGTCTCCAGGAAAGCCGGAGGAGGCAGGCCACGACACAGAAGGATTTCATATGCATTAGCAGCGCTCCACTGTCACGGAGAAAGCGGCACCAGTGGCCACATACACCCGCATATGTCCCATTTTATGAGTTTTCTCAATGCTGGGAAAGCTTGGTTAACGGAGTTCACAGGCTCTTAAGCTCGAGGTTCCTAGATGCGAGCTTCAGGCTCCGACGAGATAGCGAGGGCATAGCTTAAATGAAGCTACTCGCTACTTGTTTAATTTATCAATTGTTTCTTCAAGTGAGTTGAATAATGCGCTGTTGTTTATCGCTATATTAGTATAACATAATTCGATCCAGACTTTAAAGTGGTCATAGGTCTTGCGGAAATAATTCATGTTCGCACGGGCGCTTCAACATCTTGCAGAGTTGAGGAAGGGGATGTGTGAAATGAAACAGAATGCCCATATTCGGAAACCAACCTTATCCTTCTCAGTCTCGAGGACGAAGGCGCCATACATATGCATGCTATGGGCCATTGACTCGCAGTGTTGGGCGACCGCGCTGTGCTGACTGTCCAAGCGACGGAGATCGTTTCTATGTTGCCGCATTCGTTCGGGGAAGTTTCCAACCCCCACATATGACGCCGGATAGTTATTGTATCGACGATTCTGGTAAGCGACGTCGCGAGCCTTTTAAAGTGGCCGCCAGTTTTTCGACCTGGAAAATAGACGCCCTAGCGTAGCGAAAGGGTCGCGTGAAACTTGGAGATCCTTCCTTACGCAGCACGTGTGCGACCGTCTGCGAATATCTTGCAGATAGGGAAGGCAGACCCGTCCCATTGTTGGCAGCGGAACCCTTCCTTTCTGTTCTGCACGAGGAGCTGAAAAAGTGGCTGAACCGGAGAACCGCAAATCGTCTGCGCTCGGAGTGAGCGGCAGAATGGTGAGAAGGTGCCGCACAGGGTCACTTCGAGAAGCGGCCTATGCTAAGAAACTCACGGTAGTTGTATACGTCCTTGGGATTCTGCTGATTCCCGAATACACGTCGCGTGAATTTCACTGCGGATGCCCTTCAGGAGAGTTGGTTTTCTTTAAAAGGGCGACGAAACTGACGAACTGTGCGAAGTTCGACCTTATTGCGTCGGATACGTGAGGCCTTAAGGTATTTGTTGGTTTACCTTTAGGAACGTTTCCTTTCGAGGCGATAAGATTAAGAAAAAGTTGGATTCAAGTATAACGTTCGTTCATGAAACGCGTTAAGGCGATGAAAAGGTAAAGAAAGGACAAGGATAAGAATAAGGTAGGTTTATGAGCACGGGTCTGAATCTTTCAATGAGTCTTTCTTTCGAACGAAGTTCTGACATGTTAAATGGTACTTCCATCAGGGAAATTTCTGTGTATTTATTCTTTATGGTAGAAACGTGGATTCGGAAGAGAATCTGCGTGAAGGAAGGAGTATCTCGTGCAGCTTGACGGAGAAAATAAAAATAAAAAATAAACTACGTTATGCACGGCTTACGTGCACAATTATTAACACCTTACAATTGATGCAAATGGGGAGAGCCTAAAATTCTCTCATATAACGAAATAACGGATGCCTGAAGAGTTGGCTAAAATATTCAAGTCACTAAAATGAAGCACAACTAAGCAATAGAATGTGCTTATTCATAGTCAGAATAAGGTTACAGATGAGCATTACCCTTGCCGGCAACCTATGCATATTTAACGGAGCTTGAAGAGCTTCCAGCGAGAGTGTATTGCAAAAGTCAAAGTCATTTGGCCTTTGCATTAACGCGATGGCATTAAGGGCACCGTTTCGCAGAAAATCCGGCATCGGTACCCCGGGTCCCGCGTCCCGTGACGGCCATCTTGCGAGCGGAAAGTTATTCCGAACGATGCATACTTAACCACGCAGGCCCTCCGTGTCGCGCAATGACGTTACTGAATTAATTGATTATCTCGAAGTAAAATGCTTCAGAAAAGTCGTAGAGCACGACTTGCACACAACGCACAGACACGATAGCGTCGGATTGTAATTTGAAAGCACATGAAAACATAATTCTGTTACGCGGGAACTCAAATGCAAACCCCCTTTTCAGCGTTTTATGCGAAGCATATTACTAGAGCTCAACCCAGCTCCTCAGGCGCGGCGGTGTCGCCTCAATACCACGTGACACCGTGACGTCACGACAGAGGAGAAACGGGGCTCCAACTCGCGCCGTCGCTCGCGGCGTCGCCCCCCGCATCGGACGCGGTTAGCGTCGAGCAACGCAGCGTTCGGCGCGACAACGAAATGTGCGCCTGAGCAAGCGCCGCACGCCTGAGCCGACGCCGACGACACCGGCTTTTCTGCGACACGAGCTCCTTAACGCTGTCGCTGTTAAAATAAAGGCTAGTATGCTTCGCATCCTGGGCTTAACACCTTAGCTAAACCACAGCCATTTTTATGCGAAGCATATTACGAGAGCTCAACCCAGCTCCTCAGGCGCGACGGTGTCGCCTTCAATACCACGTGACACCGTGACGTCACGACAGAGGAGAAACGGGGCTCCAACTCGCGCCGTCGCTCGCGGCGTCGCGGCGGTATATAAGCAGCTGCGCTTGCCTCTGCTAGACACTCACGAGGTGAGATGCCTCCTGGAGACAGAGCTGCTCGTTCTTTTTTTACTATTCATAGAGCGGCGTGCCCGGTTTCTTGTAACACCATCCAGATGGCGCTCACTTCCGCACACTCACCGCCCATGCAAGAGGCCACGTTTCTACGAGAAAGCTCACCTTAGTGTATAGCGTTCGCTGCCAGCGTTTTTCGGTGAACATTATGGTTACATAAGCTGCAGCTGCCGGGAAGCGTGAGAAGCAGTGAGAGATTTTTAAATGCTATTGTGTTCCACTCAAAATCTTTTCAAACGTTACTTGTTAAAACGTTTACTTGTTCCAGTTATAGCTATGTAGGTTGCAATTGTTCTTTGCGAGATTCAAAGGTGAGATGAAATCCCTAGTATTGTATGTAATAGTTGTAGGTTCCCGTACGTGTGTGGCGTTCGTTACATATTGACGTACAACTGTTTAGCAAATGTAGTACGGGCGTTTATCTACGACCGCCCAATGCATGAACATAATGAACAGGGAATATAACTCTTTTTATTTGTTACCTGTCTATTTGTCAGCAACAACTCCACTGAAGAATATGACGCCCAGCAATATATGTCTCTAGCAAATTATCTACTAGAGACATATTTATTTAATTATCTGCTAGAGAAAAATACAGGTACCCGGTATTTTTCAACCTATTCTGCGGCAGTCGTTGGTGCGTGAACAAACTAGAGAAGAAGAGGTCCAGTTTGGTTTAAGTTGATGGTGTCGAAAACTTGTTTTGTCGGTCCATTCCTTCACCATATTTTATCAGCCATTTATTTTTCATTTATTTTTTCATTTATTCATTCTACCATTATTTTTTGTTCAACCCAATTATTCACCCACACTAGTCTCAACTTTTTGGTCCTTAAATAAGTATCAGTGTTTCTTGATGACAGGATTTTATTGAAATAGAAATTATATGGACACTCCAGGGGAATTTATGCTATCGGTTCTGTATAAAGTTCAGGGGTGATAAAGTCGTCACCGCACGCCGTGTGTTGTATGTGCGAATGAAAGTTTGCGAGGGTGAGCCGGAGATCGTGGCTCAAACTGGAGCACGCAAGGCAGGAAAGCGGGGAGGAAGCGTGCCGTCTTTCGTCGCACGTTAGGCTCCAGGGCGAGGCTAGGTAGCGGAGTGCGCGTTCTACTCCGGGCGGCCTGGGCGGCCACCCGGGAGGCTGTATCTTGAAAGCCACCTGCGACGGGGTCATAGTACGCCACGCGCTGTGTTTCCGCGGGTTAGTTCGCGTAGATGCAAGAGGCATGACGAAGGTCAATTTGGTCACTGCTGCTGCCGCGCTTCCTCAGTCCAGCGTTTTGAAAGCGAGTTTCCGCTGTCATCGAGTGAGATGTGCTAATGCTTGCTTGTACGCGCGTGACACTACGCTTGTTAATTTAGTTAGTATGCCTATGTTTACAATTTTGTACGGCCGATAGTACTATCATTACTTCGTACAGGTGTCCACTAATTTAGTATCGCGAGCGATGCTTTTCCTGTCGGGAGAAACGGCGGCTTTTTTTCTCCGGCAAACGGAACAGGTCTCAGTCAAACTTCTCTCCATTCCTACAGAGCACTTCTTTTTACTTCCAGGGAAATGGCTCGTTTTCGCTCAATAAGTAGGAAATTTATTCCTAACCTAGGTTCGACCTGAACTAGAGCAGCAACTATAACAGGAAAAAAGCTACAAGCATTTGCTTTTTTTTCGAGTTCTTTTTATGAAAAAGTTAATTTATTCTTCCTTAACCATGGGAAGGTTTAATTACCCGGCAAACCGTATCTTTCTCGGCGCCTCTTCCTGGCAGGTAAACAAAATCGCAGCTGCCGCATTGCATGATTTATGCTCTCACAGCCATGTTCTTGCCCCTCGTGCTAATATATCTACCTGTTCCGGGCCTTTATATTTTTAAATGTTCCTTCGCCGAGCATTTGCGCAAACTCGCAAACTTGCGCTAGTTTTCTTCTTCTCAACGTTTTTTATAGGACATGTCTCTTAAGGCTCGAATTTCTCGAACTTTTTAATGCTTGTACTGCAATTCGCCTCCACTGTGCCTGCGGTATTCAGTACTATGGACTGAATACCGCTTTTTTATTAACTGCATTTGATGAAATCTTAGTCCCTATAGTTGGCACCGGCCACGCATACTCTCTGGCACAACAGTACTCAAAACGATCATCATTACCTATCAACCATAAGAAAAAGAAATCTGCAGATCCAACGCGCACGTTGGAATGTGTGTGAAGCAAAGCTTTAGTGAAACGAGAATGTCAACGCTTTACAACTAACGGCGCCCCGAACAATTGTGTTTACTTTCATTCTATGCAACGTGCAGTCTCATGCAATGTTTGTGTTTATCCGCCACAAAGGTGCAACTTTATTCTCGTGCCATATTCATGCTTATGTATTCCAACGCTCACAAGCTATGCCAAAATACAAACTCCTAATCAGGCGAATGTACAGCGTGAGATGAGACGTTTACTCAGTGACCTCACGAGGAGAAAGGGGAAGTACGACGCCTCTAGAGGGAACAATGCTGATGGAACGACACTGTGGATTGGCGTAGAAAGCTGCGCATATCTCGGAAAGCAGACTGCGAGTTACTACTAACAGCCACTGGCACCCGTCGAGGTTATGAATGCCTCGATGAAGCAGGTTGTCGAGAATGGCGAAATGGTAAGCTTGACGACGCAACGTGCGAGTGGATGGTTGTGCTAATGAGCCAGAAAGCAAGTCTATAAGGGAGGCAATCCAATGGTCCTTGAGCAGCTCAGAAGCGATGGTGGTAAGGTCGAGCGAAGAAACGGTAAACTGGGATAATGAGCAGCAAACATTGTCGTCAGGTAAGCGAGAGTGCGAGAGGGCGTCGGCATCAGAATGCTGGCGTCCGCTGCGGTACAACATGCGGATATCATAGTCCTGCAGGCGAAGTGCCCATCGGACAAGACGACCTGAGGAATCTTCCCAGGACGACAGCCAGCATAATGCACGCTGGTCCGCGACTACATCAAATGGACGGCCATACAAGTAAGGCCGGAACTTAGTACGAGCCTAGATGACGACCAGGCATTCTTTTTCCATCACAGTGTAATAGGTCGCAGCTTTTGTACGCGTACGACTTGCATAAGGCCGACATACTGGGGAAACCCTTGTTTGCGCTGGGCAAGCCCAGCGTCGAGGCTAACACCACTGACATCTATGTGCATCTCCATAGGGGCTGTCGGGCCGTAATGGTGCATAATTGGCGGAGACGTTAGCAAACGACGGAGCTTTGTGAACGCCTCGTCGCCCTCGGACGACCACGAAGTGAAGGGTCCGTTGCTTCAGAGTAGCTTCTTCAGTGCGGTATGATGATGGCGAAATTGCGGATGAAGCGGCTGAAGTAATAACGGAGAACTACGAAATTGCGCAATTCTTTGACGGACGTAGGCTTAGGGAATTCGGCGATGGCCCGAAGTTTGGCTGGATCGGGGTTATTCCTTCGCGGTATACGACGTAACCTAGAATTGTCAGCTGCCGAGCTGCGAATTGGCCCTTCGTCAGGTTTAGTTGTAGGCCAGCGTTTGTCAAACACATCAAAACAGACCGGAGCCGTTGAAGGTGCATGGTGAAGTCAGGAGCAAAAACTACAACGTCGTCAAGATAGCACAAGCGCGTGTGCCACTTCAAGCTGCGTAGAACTGTGTCCATCATGCGCTCGAAAGTTGCCGGTGCATTACTAAGTCAAAAAGGTATTACGTAAAATTCGTATAGGCCATCAGGTGTGACAAATACTGTCTTAGGCCGATCGGCGTCTGCCATTGGTACTTGCCATTACCCTGAGCAAAAATCTAGAGATGAAAAGAATTCGGCGCCTTGTAGACTGCCAATCACGTCGTCTATGCGCGGGGGAGGGTAGACGTCATTGCGGATTGTCTTGTTGAGGCACCGGTAGTCCACACAGAACCGCCTTTTTTCGTGAGAAGGATGACAGGGGATGCCTATGGGGCTGTTGGAAGGTGGTATCACCTTGCGGCGAACTATGTCGTCGACTTGTTCGTTCATTACACGACGTTCTGCAGGAGATACACGATACACACGTTGCCGAAATGGCGGTTGCGAGTAAGTGTCCATCCGCTGACTAACGGTTGACGTCCGGCCCAAGGAAGACTCCTCACATCGAAAGAAGAACGAAATTATTCTACGGGGCACAGTAGCTGAGACTGCTGGACCGGTTTCATCTGCAGTAGAAGAACCGAACACATCACAGAGCGATAGGTCATCGTAAAAACAGCATTGAGCACACTGGAACTAGTACAGCGACGGTCATCGGGCCTCGATCGCTTATACATTGCCAAGACATCCCTCTCGGAGCAGCATCACAGGGTATCGGAACGGGTTGCAAACGAAAATAGTGCTGGGGCCCTGCGTGATGTCCACTGTCACAAAAGGCAGGTGGAGACCTTTCCGAGTGAAAAAACAGTCAGATGGAGGCAGTAGGGTAACAGCGTCTCAGATTCCGCTGCAGTACATGGGCACGAATGTTGACGCTCTCGGAGGAACGTACATGGGAGTCGTCTTGGACAAGTAGTTTCCTCGAAAGCGAAGACATGTCGGTGAGCGGAAAATCTAACAGCGGCGAGAGTTCTTTTTTTTTTCTGATGTGAGGGTAAATGCATCAGGGCATACAGGGGTGTGGGATGGGGGTGAGGAAGGATGATTAAACGAATGAATAAAGATTTGCGGGTCTAATGAAGTCCAAGAGGGATCGATAACGTGGTCCCTACGTCCACGCAGTGTAATAGCTCGGATTATGCGGCGAAAGTCCCGCTGCTGCTTGGTGCCGGAGCCTCGTCGGTTTCAAGGGAGGGCAAACCCACAGCAGGTGGTGGATGTCGGCTTCAGCATTTTCAGCATTTCGGCCCATGCGCAATGAATAATGGCATTGTGGCACGAGAGAAAATCCCAGCCGGGGATGACATCATGGAAGCACGGGGAAAGGATTATGAATTCTATGGCGTATACAATGTCGACAATGACAACACGAGCAGTGCAAGCCGCTAAGGGGTGAATATTCTGAGAACTGGCTGTGCGGAGAGACAGCCCAGAAAGGGGCGTCGTGACGTTCCGAAGTATACGGTAAGGCTTAGCATCCATAACACATACGGCGGCTCCTGTGTCCAGGAGTGCACGTGCACGAACACCGTCAACAAACACGTCGATTACGTTCAAGGGACTGCGTTGAGGACTGACACATTTCGACGGTGCAGCAGCCCTTGCCTCATGGTCTGCGAAGATTAGTTTTCCTCGTTCCGAGTGACGGGGCGTGGTCGCGTCGGCGACAAAAAGCAACGGCGAGGAGAGGGGCGAACGGCGGGTAGTTGGCGTCGGGCGCAAGTCACCGATATAGCCAACGAGTGGTCGTTATATGGCAGGTTTGGCTGGCTGGTCACGGCTGGTGCGCTGCTAGGCGGCTGCACCCGATTAGAAAACGTGCGACGTGACCGGCGTAGCTGCACGCATACCATATGGGCCGGTTGTCAGGAGTACGCCACCGGTTCCCTGGGGTAGGTCCCATCCATATCACAGGACGCGTAGTACGGGGCAGCTGCTGATATGACTACATGGCGGGCTGCAGTTGGGGCCTAGCCCCGACGTCGGCATAAAGGAAAGGCATGCTTGGATAGTTGTTAGGTCCGCGCAACTTCAGCGTAGCTTAGTGGATCAGCCGCAGAAAAATGATGGCGCTGGTCTGGTAAGGCCTTGTCGATTTCCTGCGCGATCGCGCGGTGAAGCGGAGGCATGAAATTTGAGGCAGGCTGTTGTATGCGTGGCGGCTGAGCGAAGGTGATCGAGAAGAGCTGGCGTGCAACTTCCTCCCCGACGAACGCTTTCATTTCTGCAAGTAGCGCTGACAAGTCGGAAATGGTGGCCAAATCAGCAATGTGTTCATCGCGCGATGAAGGGCGACGTGTCAGCGAGCGCTGCCGGCGTAGCTCGTCGTAGCTTTGACATAGACTGACGATGCCGGTCACGGACTGAGGATTCTTTGCAAGAAGCATGTTGAAAGCATCGTCCTCTATCCCTTTTATCACATGCCGGATTTTGTCGGATTCCCACGTCGCCGCGTCGACTCTCTTACACAAGTCCAGAATATCCTCAATGTAGCTGGTAAATGATTCACCAGGTTGCTGTGCACGCTCTCACAAACGCGATTCCGCACGCAGCTTGCGTACAGCCGGGCGACCAAACACAGCAACTAAAGAGGTCTTGAACAAGGATCACGTCACAAAATCGGACTCGTTGTGCCAGAGACGGGCCACACTCGGGTGACAGTGGAGCACGTTGCTCAGTATTGCGGGGTCGTCCCATTTGTTGTGGGCACTTACCCTATCATATGTCTTCAGCCAGTCCTCCACGTTGGTGTCGTCCGCGCCGCTGAAAATGGCAGGGTCCCTGTGGCAAAGCATACTAGAGCCCATGATGGACGGAAGAGGCATTTGCTGAGATGGAGCAGGAGGTGTTTGCTGGGATGCGCCTTCAGGCATGGTTGAGCGTAGGGCACGGGATCCAAGTTCCAGCATGGACGTTGTGCGCCGAAGCACCCTCCACCACTTGTAAAGGCGTTTATTAGTCACAGGCGTTTGGCCCCAACCATTAGGGCAGGGCACGAGTTCCTGCACGAGCAGCATTTCCCGAGCAAGAGCGTTGAAGAGAGCGACCCACTAGAAAGCGCTGGAGAAGAAAACCCGCTTATATCATCCCAATCCTCCTCTACAGTGCCTCGTACTAGTTGTATTTGATGATTTACAACTTAATAAGCTGTAAACATGGTACAACCAGAATGTGATGTAAAGCCACCGAGTGAAGGCTTGTGCTGCGCATAGTTGCCGTGGTGGGGTTTATCATGTATGATGCGCCTGCGAAATTCCAATACGACACAGGTAAACAGGAAGACGAACGCTTCATATGATAACAGTTGCGAATCAATCAATGAATTAATGAATCGAATAAAATTATCCTTGTCTTTGGTCCTTGCCTTTGTCTTCGCCGCGACGAAGAACAGTCCCCATGCCGACGCGTTGGCACCGAAGATGTCCACTGTTCATCCAGTGATGATACCTTACAGCGAGAAGCACGTCCATGTCATGACTCTTGTGATACCATTGCTCAGCTCATTATGCACGTTGGGCACCATGATCGCTCTGGTTGTGGGCATGTTTCCGTTATAGGAGACCTCAATCAGCATCAGGATTGGCTGGAATTTGCTACTATAAACAACCCTAGTGTAAGAACGCTTTGCGAATATGGAGTCTTGCTGGCTCGCACGAAACCGCGCCCCTGCTAATGTTGCGGTCGGCCTACTGGGCAATGATAGTAAATGAATAGAATCAGATGAGAAAAGCCCGCACAGAATACCCTTGAAGTTGCGTTCATGAAGAAGAAATAACAACACAGGGGGCAACTTTCGAGGAGTACAAAAAAAGGTCACGTGAAGCGAAACGCAATAATATCTTCTACTCACTCCACATTTCAATTTTATGTTTCATTTTCTAGATTTTTTCTGCTACTGCTTATTTCCGGCTTTCGAATTGTGTGGTTACATGTTATTTTTCCCGCAACATTTCCCTTGTGCGCACGCACATGCGCTTTCACGGCACCGTGCTTTGCATAAGCAGGACATGCGCGGGACAGTCGTGTTGCTGCCTCACTTTGCCTTCTTTTCACGTTTCCAGCTCGCAGGATTTGCCTAATGTATGCAGAATACCGCAGGGGAAAAGTCTGCTTTGCATTCTGTGGCCGCTTGTCGAAAATTTTTGCCGACACTCTAGTACTCGTTGCAATCTGTTTCTTGTGCCGTACGAGTCTAAGATTCGAAACTGGTTGCTTCAGCATGTGCTTATTAGATTGTTATTTATTTGTCAAGCCCATTTCTCAGACGCACTTTTTTCGTAACGCTTTCTTCGGCTGTGGATCTTCGCTCGCGCTTTCCTGAACGCCTGCAGTAACGTTGGTCTTGTATGCGGGAAGTGTTGCAGGATTCGAATAGGAAGATTATAGAGCCTTAACCCTGCAGAATTTTCGAAAAGCACACTTCTGACAGCTTGGTGCTCCGTTGGGTATCAAGGCTCCTTACTTCTACAAGTTGTAGGTCAATTTTAGACAGTCTTGGTATGGAATTAAGGCAAGGTCTTTGACAGGCACCCCTCTTTGAAATACCAAAACTGGGGTCGGGGAAACTATAGAATGAACTGCTACAAGCGGGCTGTCTGCTTGGTGTTCGGCTTCTATTAAGAACAAGATGTTGAAATGCGTGCCGTGCGCATTTTAACATGTTTTATACCCACACTGGCGGCGTTTATATACAGGAACCATGGGAAAGTAATGCGGCCGGAGATTTTACGTCTCTTTCTTAGGTTCTTGGCAGACACTTGGCTGGCGGATGATGAGGGGTAATGAGTGCCGGTTTTTATAAGTGCACCATGGAAGCAAAACGGTGGCGGGGAAAGAGGAGAGTGCACGTGCCAGCCATTTGTAAAGCTAGCTCCGCTTACAGCCACCCATAGTGTCACGTAGCAGTGAAGGGGAAGAACGCAGGAGCACAAATGTGAATAACTTAACTAGCCCGCAAGAGCAAGTTACACTGAGCACACCGACGGCGGCGAACACAGTCGGTGATCGTCGGAATCTGATCGGCCGTTCAAGAACGTCGGTTTTCATACATGAGTCATCGAAGGTTCCAGAGCATTCGCTGGTGCCCACGTGTCTTCCAGAAAGTACTACACAATTCGTTTCGCGCATGCAATCAACAGATCACACAAGCTTCATTGGCAACAAACAAGGAATAGAACCATCGGTAACATTCCAGTAAATTCAAACCATGCAGGCGCGTCTTGCGCTGAGCGATAACTTTAAGCTTTTAGTGCGTGAAATGCAGTCCCGAGAGAAGGATAGACAGAGACAGATGCGGATAAAAGAGATGCGAAAGGCAGGGAGGTTAACCGGAATATTGATATCCAGTTTGCTACCCTGCACTGCGGAAGGGTTAAGGGGAGGGTAAAAAAGCACACGTGTCAGTAGCATCCCTTATCCCCCTGGAATGCACACGCAAAAACATAAAAGTACTGGCACTCGAACAAAGATAACTGTTATCACAGAACTTCCTCGCTTAGAGAGAGATACAAGCGAAACAATTCAAAAGGCGCGCTTGTTTCAATAATCTCGACTCAGGACAACCTCTGACAAATCGCACGCGTAATGGGAAGACGTGGGATCGTTCCCCACCTGCAGCAAGTTGTTTTTTCATTAACCTTCATTTCCATTTATTTGTCATTTCTTTAATTTCATTAGTAAGCACAAGTAATTCCCCCTATGTTTTCCTTGGTGTCTTTGTTTGTTGGCTTCTCATGATATGATTAATAAAAAGTGGGCCCGTCGGTTAACCCTCTTTCTTCTCCCTCTGACAAATTTGACATTTATAACATCTGTCAGGAAGCTCTTTATGTAGCGCTCTTTTCTCAAATGGTTGGCCAATGTCATCTTTCCCATTTTTATATAGAATGGTGGTGGTGGTGGTGATATTGAAGCAGGCGGGGTTAGCCTGGCATAAATAGCCGGCAATTGTTCCGCCTGATCCTCCTTCGATTTCAGATCAGTGGTGTGTCACCAGGTGTCGATGAGCCCCGTGTCTCGCAGGAAGGCTATCAGAAGTCGTTGCGCTCTCTTCCTCAATGCCGTGGGCCCTCCGGGGAAAACAACATCTTCAAAGGTCCTGTGCGTGAGACCGCTTTTTTGTAGGTTGTCGACCATTACTTTTCGTTCCGTGTCAAACTGAGGGCACAGCCAAATGAAATGTTCGATGTCGCCAATGTCACCACAGAAAACACAGAGTGGGGAAGCGCGAAGCCCAGTCTTGAATAACCAAGCTGGGGTGTACGCGGAGTCGGTCCTGATGCGGTATAAAAGCGTCGCTTGTTCACGTGTAAATCCATGAGTCACACAGGATTCGTGTGGATTCTTGAACATCTCTCTAAAGTGAAGGCGGATTGCACCCTTAGGGTTTCGAAAAGCTTTTGGAGCTTTCACTTTTGGGACAGATGTCAGCGCTAGGCGTGCCAGAGCGTCAGCTTCCTCGTTCCCATCAATTCCTACGTGTGATGGAATCCACTGAAACCTTATGTTAAATCCTTTGCTCGTTAGGTCGTCGATCAGTGCCAGAGACTGCCTTGTAAATTTCTCTAGAGGTAGGCCCCGATGTAATCTCTGCAATGCTGACTTGGAATCCGTCAGCACCACGACATCTCGTGCAGAAAAGGCCCGTAGTTTCCGCAAAGCCGCGGTGATTGCGGCACTTTCGACTGTTGTAGAGGAAACTACGCGATCCAGTCGGCCAGACCATGACACATCAAGGGATGGTATGCAGAATGCCGCTGCACAGCTATCTGTTTGTGCGCACACCGAACCGTCTGTGTACACTTGTAGATGGCTTTGAAACACAGTGCTCAAGTGGTCCAGCACAATGAACTTGGCTTCGGCAGTTGAAATGGTGCGTTTCGTCGGTAGGTGGGGTACATTGAGGCTGCAGGTAACGTCCGGAAAAGACCATGGCGGGTCAAGGCGACTTCGTTTAGGCCATTCCAATCCTAAAAATCGGAAGGTGTTCAGCGCCGCATGGAAATGTGAGCGAGTTCTTGCTCTTAGCCGCCGGAGAAGCGCCGTGCCTGCCCGTGACTCGCCCAGCCTTAATAGCTGCGTCAGCAAGGCCTGAGATGCCAAGAGGCGGAGTGGAAGAGACTCTGCCTCATTAGTGACTTTCTTGTTTGAAGCCGCCGTTGGAACTCCCATCGCCAAGCGAAGTCCCTTTCTGTGCACTGCCTCCAAGCGCTCGAATTGACTCGATGACGGTGATATCAGAGGGAGCTGATAGAGAATGCGGCTTGTTATCAGTGCGGCGTTCAGTTTAAGCATGGATATAGGATTGTTACCCCAACGTATACCTGCCAATCGACGAAGTGCGTTGATTCTTTGCACTGATGCAGCCACAACACTTTCGACCGCACCACGCCATAGCAGCTTGTTGTCGATGGTGACGCCCAGGAATCGAACATGAGTTGCACGAAGAATTGAATGCCCTCTGATATTCAGCGTCAGACGTGTTGACTTGCGTCTCACTCCCGGGAAAAGCATGAAGGCCGATTTTTCTGCTGATAAAGATAGGCCAAGCGTCGATAAGTGGCGATCGATAGTGGAGATTGCTGCCTGGGCTATTCGGGCCAAACGTTTGTGCTGGTACCCCGAGATCCAAATGCAGATGTCATCTGCGTAGATGGACATTTTAACTGCCATCCGACCTACTTTCAGGGCATTTGGAAGGCTGGCCATGGCAACGTTAAAAAGCAAGGGGGATAGGACACTTCCTTGTGGGACGCCGAGGGAAATTCGTCGCTTGTCACTCATTATACTTCCGAGCTTAACTTGGACACATCGATCCCTGAGAAATTCATGGACGAATCGAAGAGCATTTCCCGAGACGCCCATGGCTCGGAGTCCGTTGATGACGCCTGTATGAAGCACACAGTCGTATGCCTTGGCAACGTCCATAAAGATGGCGAGTGTGGAAAGGCCGTCTGCGCGATGGTGCTCGATATGGCTCAGTAGATCCAAGACACTGTCCTGGGCACTCATCCGTGGACGAAATCCAATCATACATGATGGCAGTCTATTTCCTTGCTCGAGATACCATGTTAACCTCGTACATATTAGTCTTTCCATCAACTTTGATGCGCATGATGTTAGCGATACTGGCCGGTATGAGGTGAGGTTTGCAGGATCCTTTCCCGACTTGAGCACTGGCACCACCCATGCTGTCTTCCATGCTTCTGGGATCTCTCCTGTGCTCCAGACGTGATTAAATATGTCCAGAAGTGCTTGTTTTCGCTCATATGGCAGATTTGTCAGCATCTGATTGCTGATCGAATCGGGACCCACAGCACAGCGTCTTCTTAATTTGCTAAGCGCCAAATTCAACTCACGAAAGGTGAACGGCGTATCCATGGTATGCGATGCTTCAGACAATAGAGGGTTCGATACTCCTGCTGATCTGCCAGATGTGTAGACGTCTGCAAAATCTTCTGCAAGGGTTTGCAAATCTTTTCCTTGCTTTAAAGCCAGTGCTTCGAATGGCCTGGGCAGGCGAATCTTTCCGGATAGGCTATTCATTACTCCCCATATCCTTGTCATGGGAGTAAACGCCGATAAACTCTCACAGAAAGCAGCCCATTGAACTCGTCTTAACCTTGTTGTGTGACGACGGATGACAGCGTTTATCCTGTTGAATTCAGTTTTCGCAGATGGATTGCCTGATTTTCTCATTAGTTTCCGCTCCACTCTCCTACGCGCTGCGCAGAGGTTCTTTAGTTTCAAATCAGGAGTAGGGAAATGATCTGGCAGTTTCAACATTGAGGTAGCCACTCTTTTGCTCCGCAGCATATCTGCGAACAGCTCACCAGGGGATTCGTCCAATGCTTCTCTGTATGTGTCCCAGCGGGTCACAGCAAAGAATTGTCGTCCAGCAGTGTGAAATCCGGTGATGTTCGTGAAGATCGGAAAGTGGTCACTGCCCATCCTGTCTGGGGCCGTTGTTGACGATACGACAAGGTCTGGAGAATGGATAACGAGGTCTATGGCACTCCATGAGTCTGGTGGCCTGAAGAAAGTCGGTTTGCCATCGTTCGCGATACATAAGTCAGCAGCATCCGCGGCTGTGACAAGTTCCTTGCCTCGGGAATCTGCAATCTTATCTCCCCAAAGCGAATGATGTGCGTTAAAGTCGCCACAGATTATTATAGGAGAGGGGCAACGAATGCAAAGGTCCTTTATGAACGCCTCCATGGAGACCTTCCTGCGCGGACTTATGTACACCGACACCACACTGAGTTTTCGTTTTCCTAGGCACACTTGCACAGCGGCGACTTCCAAGAAGGTAGAACAAAGGTCTTGCACTGGTAAGGTGACGTGAGGTATTTCTCGCCTGATGTATATCATCGCACTTCCATTCGCAAATGATGGTATACTCGGATTTCCATGTCTGATGTACCCTGGGATCGTCCTTCGATTTGGGAGACCGGCCTCCGAGAGTGCTAGAATTGGTATAGGTATGTCTCGAAGGAAAAGGCTGAGTTCAGAAAGACGCTGTAGAATACCGGCGCAGTTCCATTGCATTATTAAGGGCACTTTTGGACGACGGAATGGACCAAGTGGGCGAGACATTGCCATTATGCTATTGAGTGTATGTGGAAGTAGAGCAGAGTATTACTGACTCAAGAGCCAGCACTGCTTCCAGCATATCCTTCGTCGAACTAGCAGGCATCTTCGCAACGTGGGAACGTAGTGCCGTGAACAAAGCGCGTATCACATGCTGGCAGTTTTCCTGCTGACTGTTGCCAAGTGGTACTTGAGGTCGGTTTACTGCGGCCGCATAGGTGCGTTTTTCGGGCTCTTTTCGAACAGGTTTCTCAGCCGCTGAGACCGTTTGCGTTGGCTCAGTAACTTCATTTATCGGTGTGAGACGCGGGAAGTGGGATGCGTATTCTGTTTCCAAACCAGGAAGTTGTGGCGCTCTGGATGTCTTCTTCGTGTTCGATGGCGCGCTTGCACTCTTTGGACCCAGAACAAACAACTTATTTCTTCGCTGAGCAGCTGTACGCGCAGGGCATCGACCGTAGCTAGCAGGATGATCACCGCCGCAATTTGCACACACAAAGTTGTCTTTACTAGCACACGTCTTAAAGTCATGAGGTCCCCCACAGCGCTTGCACCTCTGTTCCCCACGACAGTACTTAGCGATATGTCCGAAGCGCTGACACTTAAAACAGCGTGGTGGTGTCTCCACGTAGTCGACAAGCTCGTGTCTTGTGAAACCAAGGTTGATCTTCTCCGGGCGTTCAGTATTTGGAGCAAATGTGAGAACCACCGTGTTAGTGCGCCTTGACTCCCACTCACATGACGAGGTTTGGACCCGACGGATGATTCTTCTTGCATGGAAGACGCCCTGAGGTCTCAGGTAGGTGAGTAGCTCTTCATCCGAGTACCATTTAGGGACTCCTCTAACAATGCACGTATTTTTCATGTAACTGTGTGGGACACGGGCAGATATGACTATGCCGCCGATTTTCTTGGTCTCTAGAAGGACGTTGGCTTGTCCTTCTGTCTCTACATCTAAGAGCAATGCACCCTGTGCTGTGAAGTGGCTCTTCACTGGTGCTCCACCGAGAATCCTTTCAAGCTCAGAATACAGGACAATAGGGTTTACTTGCCTTAAATCATCTCTTTCGGATGCTGCAGTGATTAACACTGGAATGCCCTCCGCCCTGTCTTTACGATGGCGCACAAGTCGGAAGCCACCCTCGTCCATGTCCAGGTCTGAAGGGTTTGCCACGTTGTCGTCGTCGATGATAGTTGACTCGTCTTCAGACTCACCAGTGTCTTGTCGCTTGCAGTCAGGCTGGCTTGTACAAACCAGCTGGTGTTTCTGACCCGGTGTCGGCCCTTGGGAGGTCATGGCGGGGTGCTCGTCGGTGCCAGCTTGGTTCCTTCTAGCACCTTGTGAGGCGGCGGGTGGGGCAGCACCCGTCGGTCTCCGATACGGAAGGTACCTTTTCGAGTCGACAGACGTCTTGAACCGTTCTGACCAGTAATATTACCAGAAAATAACGATAAATGTAGGCAGAGCTACTCAGACAGGCTAGCAGCAGATTCGTCGTCTTCTTCTTCTTTATATAGAAAGTCAGCCTGTCATCAATATATTATGAACAAACTTGGGTAAAAAAGAATGAGCCCATACATAGCGATTGGTTTAGGCTAGTAGACTGATATTGAAGGGCGTACGAAGAGCTTTGTTTAAAATTGTGGCGCACTTACAAGATCCGATAAAGGCTGGTAGGCAGACATTTCGCCTCCGAAACCACTAGGCTCTGGAAAAAGTGATCCACGTTCCATGAAGTGGACTTGCATTCGCGTGATTGTACTTTCTCTCATTTTTTTCCGTGACTGGTTATCTTTGGTATTCTCTTATTGTTTATCCACTTTCTTATCTCATTGCTTGTCTAATTAAGCCTGTTATTTTCGGCACACTTCAGAACAGCACAATTACGACCAGAGCGATGACTTCGGGATAAGTAGACTCACGTTGTTCTAGACAGCGCTTCCATTGCATATCGTTCCTTCTAGCTCGCTGTTCAGCTGCAAGATCACGAGAAGGACCCGTTGCGTCCATACCACTTCACAGCGAAGAAGCATCGACTGCTCTTCCTAAACGCCGGTACGGAACTGATACGTGCCTCTTCTGGCGCCAAGTTACGTCGGATGCTGAAGTCATCCGCTCCACGCCGCGCTGCCTGTACGAGTTGGCATCGAGCCAGCTGTGCCTACAACGTCACCCACATCGCCGCTCGTCCATTGTTATCGTGGTCCTTCATCACCCGCCGTCACAGCTGCGCCGCTGACCCCATTCTTGGCGCTGTGCCAACTTTTATCGCCAAGATTCGTACGCTCGCATCGCGAAGACTCAAAAGTTCGGGTATAGAGAAATGAATTCAGCAAGGGGGGGCACTCGGCAAGAACTGGCAGCAGGAAACACCTCACGCCTAGTGTCCCCCCCATCCGTTAGATGACGCGAGCATCGGAAAAAAGAATGTGAAATGAACTTACAGATAACGTTTTATTTTTTTATTCTTTCGGGCTAGAACTAAAATGTTTTGCGTACAAATGAACTTATACTTTGCGTCTTATTTTTCTTGAGTCACCTAGCAACAAGTTAACGGCCCTCTGGACGCGCGAGATGCATGCGTCATGCGCCACACATGTCACTGAAGCCAGCGAGGCCGGCTGCGCATGTGAGCGTTCGCCTTTTCGGCGACCTGCCTTTCTTTGGATGTAGCCTGGCCTAGTTTTGCGTTCCTTCTGCACTTCCACGCGGCACCACTGTACTATTGGACTACGGCAAGGTGAGAAATTTTGTTTGACTCTGCGAGGCATTTCAATCAATTTAGTCTTCTAAGGCACGGTACCGAGACTTATGACGCAGTTAGCGAAAATCAGCTTGGCCGTCCTTTCGTGGTTAAATTCAGAGAATGACTCGTACTGGGAGATGTTTGCGTTGCTTTCTGTGATCCTCAACATTATTTTAACCTGTTTCGGTAGATTCTTGGGCACATTCGCCGTTCCCGGCTTTGTGACGCAGATAGCAAAAAGTAGCTCGGCCGTGTGACGCGGTTACGCGTATACTGAATCTTACTGGGACAAGTTCGTAACGCATTCTGTGACTCCCAACATTATTATAATTTATTTCGTTACTTTTTAGGATACTTTTGAGGCACGCTGGCCGCGCCTGGCATTGTGCCGTAGTAGAAACGCAGCTAGGCTGTGGTGACAGTGAGTGGCATGTACTGAATCTTAGTGAGACAAGTTTGTGACGCTTTGTGTGACCCCGCAACAACTTATACCTTCTTTCGGTACTCATGCTTGTCGAAAACGCGACGAGCGATTGCCAAGAGTGATAACACGCGAGTGTATTGCTTGCGCCGGCTGAACGCGCAAGCGATAACGCGAGGAGCTCAAAAACGAAGCAATTGAATAGTTCGTCTTGTGAACGGCTGAAAACAGGCTTTCTACCATCGCATTTGTCTTGAGTGCGAGCATAACGTTCAGGGGCGTCAGGAATACGGCGTCATCATAGAAGACATTCTGCGAGCGTCTAGCTTGGTCTGGCTGAGAGCCTCTGTTTTGGGCACCTCTGTTTATGTGCCAAATGAATACTCGGCTTTATTGGTACACTACACGAGAACCAGGAAACAATATCCTCCCCCACATAAATCCCTCACGAGGGCGGAGGCTACTGATTGGAGACAGCTCCAGACAGCAACTTTCCGCAACTTCAACCTACTGAGTAAAACGTACGCCACCAGATACGCAGCTAAATGCCCGGGGTGCGGTCAAAAGCCCACCTTGTATCACACCACATGGGAATGCCAACTTATAACAGCCGTCCCCAAAATAATAAATCCAAGTGCGGGGCAATGGGAGGCACTGCTGGCCAGCGACCGCTGCGAGGATCAAATTGGTCTCGTGCAGTGAGCACGCAGGGCACCCATGCTATACCCAGTCAAGAGCGTCCAAGAAGACCCTGACGGACTACAACAAAACATCTTGCAGAGACCAATAAATGTTTTTGATGATGATGACGACGACGACGACGACGATGTTGATGATGATGATGATGATGATGATGATGATGTGTATGTAGCGCACCATCGCGTAGGCTGAGGCGAAGTAATTCTGGAAACGCGCAGTCGCCAGTTTATCTGTGCTCTTGAAGTGCAGGAAATAATGCCCAGGAACGGGGGAATGCTTGGAAATCAGATGTTTTCTTCATATTTTATGGTATTGTTTGGGATGAGTTGGCTATTTTCTACGCCATGCATGCAAAAGCAAATTGATTTTGTTTGTAATGCCACCCATTCACTACTTTCGCACGTTTCGCCTCTACCCGCAGCATTCTTATAAGGTACAAAATACCAAAATGACAGATGCTTGTAATTTACTTTTTTGAGCTGTTACCATCGGGTGGAACTACGTACGGGAACTACTGCTGCTTACCTGGTGGCACAACTTTAGATGAACGGACAAAAATCCCAGAAAGAGCCTTTAAATAGAGAGAAGCAAGCACTCATTTACAAGGTGCATTGGGTCTACTTCATGAAATTGCACGTCACACAGATTCGATGGAGGCTTGTAAAGATCGTTCGCAATATTTCTTACTAATTAATAAAACGATCCCGCACCAACTACGCGCGTGGTTGAGCACCACCAGAATAAAAAAAAAAAAGAAACCGCGCCGATCAGCGCAGCCAGCGCAACGCGTTCCAGCTAGCGCTCAAAACGCGCGCGTCCAGAACCGAAACCGGATGTGTGGTTCAGGTGTGAATCCCATCCGTTTGGTGCGCTACAGTCAATTCCTTCAAATAAAAGACCCGAGTGCGGAGCAGTGGGAGAGGGTGCTCTCCAGCAGCGACCCGAAAGTCCAGCATGGAGTAGTAAGGCAGGCTCGCCGAGTAGCCACCCTCAGCGGTGCCTTGGAATAGGGGCGTCGACCCTGCGCAGATGGGGAAGAAGACCGTGAAGATGGCCGACCACATCTGTCACCGCTAATTTCTACCCAATTAGAGCAAATAAAGTTTTTCCTCCTCCTCCTCTTGCTGAATGCCTTTCTCTGTGGTGGGGGCATATACGTTCATGCGTAAAACCCAAGCACTACGACAAATATGCTCACTTGCGCGTTTGTAAGCCGGGCGACCACGGCGATCTCCTGCAGCGACGCAATAGGGCTTCTCAAAGAGCTAACATTGTATTCGCAGTCCTCTTAACATACCAGTATTCCTAGAGATGGAGTAAACAAGTGATATCATAGTACCGATATGCGACCAACGGAAATAAATTTTCCATTGTTTCTTTCTTTTCTCTAAGCAACCTGGCAGCCGAAAAAAACAAACTGTAGCATATGCGTACCGCTGTATTTCGCTGCAAGCCTGTGCAAGTTTGTGTGTGTGGGCAAGTTTCACCGCCAGAAAATGTACTTCCACGTCTCAGTAATGGAACGCCAGATAAAGGTATGGTTCACGAGTGAAAGGAGAATCCACGTGTAGAAAACTCATTTTGTGCCCATCAAGCTCCGTTCGATGGGCACGAAAGGGCAAAATGAGAGAAAACAGGAGCGTGTGCCAGATCACCTGGAGCCCAATTTGGGCCGTTAGAGGCGACCATCATCAATAACCAACTTGGAAAGGAGCCGTATTTAAGCTCATCCTCTCGGTCTTGACTTGAGCATACAAAAGTGAACCTGAAACGAAGAAAGCAGTCTGTCCTCCTGCTGCTGCTTTTACTGCTACGTGAGTGAAACAGTGTGCGGCTACATTCTGTTTGCACGTTCGGCATATCAACCTCGTAGGCGCAGGTGGGTAAACTAGCTCATGAGTCGGGCCACTGAGACTCAGACCAACCCGTGAGTCTGAGTCTGAGTGAGCCGGGCTTAATAACATTTCCGTGAATCTGAGTTCGAATGAGCACGCGGTTGAGTAGACGTTTGAGTAGAGCACGCAGTTGAGTAGAAGTTGAGTTCGAGTGAACTCCGATGCGTAGGAGAATTTCGGTGAGTCTGAGTCTGATTGAAACCTAAGCGAAAAAAATGGGTGTCTGAGTGAGATTTGTTTATTTTGCTAACCGAAATATTAAAACATCGTTAACGTCGCGGCAACGGCAGCCCCGTGAAGCGGCGCGCAGTGTACAGCACAGGAGTGCAAAAAAAAAAAAAATCGGACTTGAGTGCGATTTTGCTGAATGCCACCTCAATCAATACTGAAGCTGTACATGTATTCAGAGTAGTGGGAAGAACAGTTTCAGCTGATAGTAATTAAGTCCCTTGCTGGAAATCGCTGCCGCCCATATGACTTCTTTTGAAACCTTGCCTGCTTATCACGCTTTCCAGCACTTGTTAAGAATTTTTTTTCACAACGGCAGTAATTGATGCAAACACAATGCGCCAGGACATTGACCATATGCTCGCGGACAACTTTTCTTGGCTACGAAGCGAAGGCTACGGAAACTAAGCGCGCCTCTTCCACCGCTGTTGGAAGTAGTCCCGCAGTTCTGCTCACGTTTTCTGACGTGGGAAATAGGAAACAATACTCTTTTTACAGCACCAAATTTGAAACAACACGTAACATTCACCAGTAAAATATTGGTATTTTATTGTAGATTTAGTTTGCTCTTTCGAGTTTTCGCACACCCGTGACCGTCGCACGTTTTGCCCGTTCATTAAACGCAAAATGACGCCCGTGTCTCCTGGAGAGTGTTCGTCGCTTGCTGTCCCACTAGTCAACTCCCCTCAGAGGCTGTTGACTAACTGTAGCAACTAAAGATTGTTGATGGACAAAAATGTGCGCCTGAGCAAGCGACGCACGCCTGAGCCTTAGAAACAGCTCATTTCTAAGGCAGCACCGCATTCACTAGAGGCGCTTTTGTACCGCTTTGAAGCATCGAAGTCGTGGCTCAGTGGTAGCGTCTCCGTCTCACACTCCGGAGACCCTGGTTCGATTCCCACCCAGCCAATCTTGCTGGTTGTTTTTTATTCATGAAGTGCCTGCTGGGATTTATCGCTCACGGCCAACGCCGCCAACGCCGACACCGACGACACCGGCTTTTCTGCGACACGAGCTCCTTAACGCTATCGCGTTAAAAAGAAAGTTTGTCCAGCGTCTGCGCAGAAATCAAGCGAGCCCCTCTGGAAATTGCAACTATCGGCACGTACAAACGAGTGAGCGAGCTGACTGCTGCGCCGGCTTTACCGACCGCAGCGTCGGTGGCGCGTCGCCATACGGCTGCCTCGGAGCTCCGACGCAGGCTGCGATGCTGGCTGTTCAGAACTCGGTACATATCGTACGTGAATAAACATTGATTCACGCCCGAGTTATTGTATCTGCCTGGACTGACTAGAGAGGTTGTGCGAGGTTGGCGAAACCGAAACCGGTGCCGAGCACGCCCGGACTATAATTGCGTACAAACTCAGTCATGTGCAGAAGCTCCGCCCCCGTAGCTTTCGCTTCATAGCCAAAAAAAGTTGCCCGCGAGTATAATTACTCCTTTCTATGCCTTCCCCTCTACTGTGACATTCAGTAAATTTTATCTCGGACGTCATTACAGTTCCCTCAGGGCAGTGACATAAAATAGGTGTTTTTCTTGAAACATTACACTTCTACTTTTTATCGCTTGCATGTGGAAACCTTCACCTTAATTTTGGCCAATTTAAACAAGGTATGCCATCTTTAGTTCAGTGAAGACACGGAGAAATCAACTACAAACGCCATATTATCGTATGAAAAATAGGAAATCGCGAGGGATCAGTACTTATTTTCCACACTTATAATGAGGCCATGCTGACGCCCCTGAGTCTAGACAGTAGCCTGTCACCCAACTTCACCCCGTGTCCGAGAATCTTGTGTGTTTGTAGCTTCACTACTGTTCACGCCTCCGCAGAACGCTGGAGGCAGGTTTGGATGGGAAGTGGGAGATGATGCGCTGTATAAAGCGGCAAGGTTTTTCCTTCCGCCCTTGCGACGGGACGCTACGACCTGTGGGTTGCGCTGTTTCAAGAGCAGATCGAGATCACTACCGGCCGAGTTTATCCGGTTTAGTAGGTTTGGTCGGCTCTGTTACCCTTCCCGCTCAGCGTTCGCTCGACTCTCTCCCGTTTCGACTGGGCTGAGTGTCGCCGCTTGTGCTTTCGTGCGGAAGCCGTGCTGGCTGAGTTTAAGTGTGTACCACTGACGACAGGCATCATGGCACTGGTCACTTGCCGGTTGTGTCACGCAACTGCGCTTGTGGCGATTTGGATGTATGAGTGGGGCGTATTCGTTTTGCTTCTGCGGGCTTTCCGACAGCCCAGTATCCAGCGCGACCTCGAGAACGAGCAGATAAGCCGGACTTTCGTCAGTGTTCTCGGAATCGTTGTTCTGTCGAACATCGAGGATGTAGCTATCTCGCGGACGCTTTGGTGCCTTTGAAAGAGGTGCAAAATCTAATAAAGAGCATGATTACAGGGAGCTACCCTTGACGAGGCGGCATCCTCTAACGCCGACCTTCTACTTCTCTTCGGAGCCTAGTTTCAACCCTGCGGTTCTTTATTGTGCATAATAATAAGGTTACGAATGGGGATTATACATACAGACAGAGGGAGGTTTCATAGTCAACAGACTGTACAGGTTCTGTATATTCTGTATTCTGTATATATAGACTGTATAGGTTCTGTAAGTCCTACTCCTTTGGCTGTCGCTTTCAAGACTGTTCGGTAAGCGCTAAATGTCAGTGGCGCCCTCATCAAAATTGACCTTCGCCAAACGCTCTCTGGTCTACTCGGTTGGAAATTACGGCTTGCGCATCACGTGTGGCGTACCTATTTCACAAGAACATTTCCTTTTGCGCTCGTATCACTTGGCTTCAGGATGATCGCGTGACATTCCCTCCCGATCTTTTTTTTTTCTTTTCTCCGTGTTTGGTCATCGCGTTCAGCGCGATAGACAACAAATATGGACGTCAGCAGTTGCACTGCTGGAACGGCGCATCGGCACTTACGGCACGTATAGCGCCGTATACGAAAGTACTGTTGATTCCTATGGACCGAACGAGGAATTCAGAAATGATAAGCGCCTATAACGCGATGTCCGACAACCGTAAAATCAAAACTGCGAGCCGCCTTCGCTTGGGTCATTAATCGTAGTTAGGAAGCGACATTACATAAAGTGAAAATTTTCTTGCACTCAATTGCACCCAATTTTCTTGCAATCAATTGAGCTCGACTGAGTGGAAGTTGGTCAGCTTGAGTCCCCGTGAGCGTGGTTGAGTGAAGGACCTTCGTCCTTTTGGAGGATCTGAATAGGAATGAGCCCGACCGAGCAGAACTATGGTGAGTCTCGCCAGAATGAGCTCTGCTGAGTTGAATTTTGGAGGATCTGAATCGAAATGAGCACGCGAGAGTAGAATTATGGCGAGCTTGAATGCGATTGCGCACGGCGGAAGGAAAATTTGGGGAGTTAAGCAAAAATATATTTTGTGAGGGAGTCTGTCTGAGTTTCGTTAATTTTGCCGTCCCATGCCCGTTGGACGCTATGTTATTCATTTAGAAATCAAAAGAAAGCACAGTTGTCCGACTATCATTTCTTTACAAAATGCAGTTTCACACACTGGAACACAAGAAGTAACTGGAACACCAATGCACTTCGGCCCACAATTTTGGAATTAATATCTCCATACTGGCGTTATCCTAGAGATTCATTTTAAGTGGATACGTCTAGCAAGCGCATCGGCTACAATCCGTAAATTACAATACATGCTGTAAAGTAAAGAATTAAGAGGTTAATACGTGAATTTTTCTTCATTAGTTGAAGATATGTTTCGATCTCTCCTAAGTAATGCTCGCCTCTTCGAATAATACAGCTCAAAGGCAAGATTTCTGCGATCTGCCACAGGCGATATACAAAAAAAAAACATGCGTAAAACTTAGAAATGATCTGGCTGTATATTGTGTCGGCGTAGAGGCTACGTATGCTACTAGCGCTATGCAGATGGGCTGGTCGCCGGCACATTTCGCTACGGAATTAGGCTAGGAAACAACACACGCCGTCTAGATATCCTCATCCCAACAAATGCACGCGGTCAAGAGCGCCGTCCATTGAACTATAGTGCAACTTCTTACACATAAAATGTTGAACTAAAGATGATTTCTATTCATATTTAGCATAAAAATAAGGACCGCGAATAGTTCGAGGAGCAGATAGACCAAGGATTCGTCCTTATTGCCATCTCTGTTCCTGCCTCTGTTCATGTTCTTTTTATTCCTCATGTCCTATACAGGAATGAGTCTGAAGTTCCATGCGCAGTTAAATATACCTGTCATTGCCGTGCGAGGGCCGATCTTGAGCGCCCTCTCGCTAAGGTGCACAAGGGATTTTTGTTTCTTGCGCGGGAAGCTATGGCCAAGTAAGGTTGTCGGATCATGGCAATTTCTAAAGTGCTATCCTCTCGACGAAGCTCAGCCTTTTTCTACTCACGTACGTCTCGCCGACTCCTGAAGAGAAGTAGTGGGACAGGGTGGAGACTGAATATTTGCCAGTAACCTCCGTTCATTAGCGATCTCTTGAGCGGAGTAGCTTCGCCGCCAGGCACATAACGTAGGGTCGCCATTGTCCAATATAGTTGTACAGCTTTCGTGCCAGCTTGGTCGTTGCTTATTTTCTCCCGAAAGCGCAAATGGCGGTCTAAGAGAAAGCCATGATGTATTCCGGAGATTCATGAGTCTCTATAAGACGCATTGCAATACGAATATTTTTGGCATGTGCAATTGAGCAGCGACAGATGCTTCTGTGTACGCATGTTTGATGATTCTCAGTCTTGGTGTTTCAGTCTTAGCGGCAGCAGTATGTAAGTGCGCGTGTTGTGTTGTGCTAATTCAGATGCCTTCTGTTCGTGCGTATATCTTCTCTACCTATACAAAACATCGGTGGCTAACTGATTTACTGAATACAATTATCGAAAAGGTTGTCTAATTTTCCCATCCATTTAGCCACGTTGGCTGGGCCCGGGCCCGTAATGTATTCCCGCCATTCGTAAGTTACAAAGCTCAGAATACCTGTCGTACTTAAGCAAATTCCGAATGCTTTACAAGCCCAGTAGCATGGACACAGATCTACTCTCTTGTCCTGAGCCTGAGATGGCCTGAGAATTTTCAGAAGGAGCTGCAGTGAAGCAGCAAAAGTGGGCATCTAATTTATTGAAACTGAAATTAAGTTTAAACGTTTTTGAAGGCTATAGCTATCTGCAACCGGCGACCAGCTTGCTCGATTCGATGTGCGAGCCTATTAATTGAGGCCAGTGGCACACGTCAGGCCTAATTTGTATATTATACTATACCTTCCCACCCTGCTTCCTTTCCTAGAATGGAAACACACATAAAGACACACACAGAAAAGCCAATATTCTCTTTCTGCATGTACTGCACAGAGACGTGGTTTTAAATTGCCGTTTGAACCACGCTATTGTAAAACGGCGCGATGTCAATACGCATGGCACGAATACAGGGATAGTGATTGCACAACGGCCATGACGATGACGGTGACACTGAAAAGACAAACGCCCTCGTTTTCATGGGAAAGAAATAAGTTCCGATACAGTTTAGCGATGATATACTAGAAACAGCAAATAATAGTGCTTCCTTGGGCTCATTCTCTCTGGAAGTCTAACAAGGTCATGATGGTGATCACCTGGAAATCCGTTGCACTTACCTATGAGGGTGGATTGGCCAAGAGTCAAAGAAGCCGATGCTCACGCTAAGCGGTCAACCTTACGCTTGACTTGGGTAAATTATTCACTGGTATTTGAGAACTGAAACAAAAGGCGACAATATAGAGAACCGGGCTTCTTATTTATCTGCTGCAGCATTCCACGTACAGCACATGCCAGCACTTGGTATCAGTGCTAGGGCGCTATCACTCCACATGGAGCGCGTTTTATTGTATTCTAAGACCTTTTTGCTAGGGATCATTGGTAATCTTTTTTCTTGCTACTCGTGATCTGACGTTTTATTCATATTTTTGCCGATGTTTTCCTCCAGTGTTCGCAGGCAGTAAAACCTAGCAGCAGTGGCCTATATAAACGACCCTGTGTCTGCTTACGTGAAACTGTCAACTCGCGATACGCGATTGTGTGTCCAGTCTTACTCGTTACCTCAGTTGTTGGTGCCATTTACAATGACACAAAAAGGCGATACTGCAACTGACACACATCGAACTCGCGGTCCAGTTGTTGGTAGAGACAAAACAAGGTGTAATTGTCTGGTTAGGTTTTGCTAAGAGAACAACTGAGCAGGAATCGCGGTCGAAGGCAAGCTCATCTACAGAACTACAAGTTCTCCACCCTAGTAACCAAGGTGATCAGCACTAACACACCTCTGTCTCGTAATAAATTCACTTTTCAAAGCTATACACACAACATGCGAGCACCGGCAATCGTAATCTTTTGCGAACGCTTCAACGCATACGGAGAAGTGTCAGTCGAATTTTCCAGTCCTAAGGTACGGAATGTCTTACCGCTCTAAATACGAATTGCAACCAGTTTCGACATAGCGTGCTGCTTCCTCTCTAACCAAACGCTGTCTTGACATTTTCCTGTTGTACTTTTCATTATGTGCGCTGCAGCTAAGTGCACTGCAGCTCATCTGTTTTGTTGTTGTTCATGTCGATTGTTATATGGTTGTTCATGTACATATCGCTGTTTGCTAGTAAGTACTTATGTTTACCAATTATCTCTATTTATTACCAATAACAGTTTGCGCATTATTACTAGTCAATTTTTGTACTGAAACGGCCACTAACCCTCTAGGCAATCGGTCCAAATATACCTCTATAATTTTTTGTTTATTCATATAACACAGTTCTCTTTGCTTGCTTGCTTGATTAAGTGATTAGCAACTCTCACAGAACGACGAGTAATTGGAGCCGAACAGCTTCCACAGGTGCAAGTTCATTAGACACGAAGAAAGGTTCGATCAGCACTCTTTCCACACATTGTTTTCCGAAGCAGGGGCGCAAAGAAAAAACGCGATCAAAGGAAACCACTGCGTAGGGGACGAAAATACAGGGCGTGTGTGGAGAGGAAGACACGCAGCAGAGGAAGCATTATCTAAGTTCCGGTGTGCCCCCTCCCCCCCCAAGAAAAACAACACCGAAATCAAGTGAGGTCAAGTAGCAGTCGATGCTCACGCAGGAAATAAGAAACAACAACAGATTGGAAGAAAAGAGAAGAAAAAAGGTTAAAGGCCAGGAAGAAAATTCGAAGTGAAAAGAACTAATTCAGTTCCCGCGAGATTTGCGGGACCGCGCCGCTCTCCGTTGGGAACGATAGAGCCATTCCATGGATGTCGAGGCGGCCAACCAAGGTATGCCCTAACCCTCGGGGCAACGCTTCCATGAAATAAAGAAAAAAAAGAGAGAAAGTTTCTTTCAATTTTTTGTTATTGTCTTTCGGCTATAAGAATCCAGGTCCGTAAAAAAGTCGAATGAGGTGGATTTCCCTTCTCTCCTAGTCTTAATGTTCTCACTCTATCTTTTCATTTTTCGTAGGAAGCACCATTGAACGCGAAGTTAGGCGTTGAAAAGAATGTTCGCGCTTATGCGACTGCTTACTTTATAAACGTTAGGGTTTCATCTATGCCTAAATATGCTAATTGGGCCTTGCGATACTCTTGAGTAATCAAACTTCATGTCTTTGCATAGGGTATCAGAAACATTTGCTTCCCTTCTATCATTGCAAGCGTGATATACATGGCACAAGAGATGTAACTGGTAAAATCTCGGTTCCTTACTCGCACGCTCAAACCATTAATTAGTAGCGATGAGCTGTGGGAGACTGTTCGGAGCAGCTCCGATCCCACCCTGCAGGACCGAGTCCTGAGGTGGGCTGAGGAGGTAGCGGTCGCCTACCACGACTGGTAAACGGACGTCTAGCCACATAATGTGGTGACGGATGCCTGCTGGGACTGGAGTATTTAGATCTCCCTCTCTCCCCCCACTCGGCCCCTACCCTCTCTTAAAAGGGAAATAAAGTTAATTCATTCATTCATTATTGTTCAAAAGCTGTTATAACGCATCACGCTGTCATCATTTAGTCTTCTAAGTATTTTTAACCTGCTAAGGGCGCCGTGTCGCAGAAAAGCCGGTGTCGGCATCACCGTAGTTGTCCGTGAGCGAAAATTCCCGTATATATTTAAGTATATGTATATGCCATGCCTTACTATGACATGCGGTATATGCGGGTTACATTGCCCCACGATTATATCACTAAAGTTGCTCGCACCTTTTCACACGTTGTTTGACAAAGTTATTTTTCAGAATATTAAGAACGACAGTCCACAAACAAATGTCATGCCACTAAACATCGACAGCGCATGGCTTTTATGTTAAATCTTCTAGGAGTTGAATATTAAAAATACGACGCAATAACAGAAACCTGAAAATGATGTAACATTTTGCCGCGGCTGTGCATAACCTCCAAAATTGGCCCACGCAAGAGGCCGCGTTTCTACCAGAAAACACACCTTCGTGCAAAGCGTTCGTCGCCGGAGAGAGAGATAGCAAAGAGAGGAAAGGGAAGGTGGTCAACCAGACAAATGTCCAGTTTGCTACTTTACACTGAGGGTGAGGGAAAGGGGGAATAGGAAGAAGAAAAGAACAAGGAAGCGATGACTGTGCGTTTCCGGGTAAACATTACGGTTACATAAGCTGCAGTTGCCGATGTTATGGTTCACTTTGTGTGGCAATGAATGCAACGCATGCCAAACGCCAGAGACACGACGTGCCTGATCGTCACGTTCGTGAACATGAAAGGACTTGTCCGTCGGATGTGTGCGACGGGATTATGCGCGGAATGTGCAAATCCTACTCTACTCGTTCTTATGTTCATCCACTCTACGCCAAGGAGTGGTTTCTGTCCGTGTTCGTCTGTGTGGGTTGACCCGAGGTGTCCTGACAAGGCTCTCTATGTATACCAGGGGGCAAGAACGAATGGCGTTGCCAGGATGGTGGAGGGTATGAGAAAATCAGCGAGCCCCCACGTGGGCACACATCTTCTCTGCCCTTGGGTGCAAATGCACGTACGCTGAACAATTTCTGTATATTTTTTTTGTGTTGGAGCGCACCGCTCACTCGTAATGATGTATTAAACTTCTGCTATTTCTTTTCACATCACCTTGTCTTCCCTGCCGAACCCTCCCCTACGGTAAACCTGGTTCGAGCTACGAGTAGACGCTGCTGAAGGATACGAAACCCCATCCCCGTACTGGTGGCTGCCGTAACAGCGTGAGGAGTCAGACATCCTTGACTGCTGTCACGTTCCACTCTTAAAGGCGAAGCGTATGCGTCCTCATAATTTTTTTTGAGAAACCAACGAGGTAGTACCTGCAACATATAGAATTTCATCTAAATAAATAAATAAATAAATAAATAAATAAATAAATAAATAAATAAATAAATAAATAAATAAATAAATAAATAAATAAATAAAAAATTAAATAAATACATAAATAAATAAATAAATAAATTTATTTATCATACGCCAGACATGCGCCTGCCAGCCGGTAGTCTTGTTGACCTTTCTCGACCGCGATTGCCTATTCAACTTTCCACCATCTTTATTTACGCTTTCAAAGAAAGCCACGGACAGAAATATTAACCATTGACAAACTAAGCGTATATTAAATAAAACACAATACATAAAGCAAAGTATCTTCTTTGTCTCATACACAGCACCTAGAGCGCAGTCGATCACGAAATTCAAATTACGTGTCTTTGAATGTGTTTCGAAAGCTCTTATTTTGAAAAAGAAAGAAAGGTGATGCATTGAAGATCATGCAGTTGAGAGGCTTTATAATGGCCTTTTAATGATGTAGTCGAGACCTCCAGAGTATGTTATATGGGGTCACTTCGTTGTGAAGATTGCTTACCCAAACCACTCATAATAAAGCATTCTAAGCAAGTTCAACCAACAACACCTAGACAGCACAAGGCCCCTTCACTACGTCATGCTACTGGCCCAGAATGTTCATCACCAGGGCTGGCGTAACGAAAGCGGTGACGGCAAAATCACTGTTGCCAACTCAGGAGCATCCCCATTAGATTCTATAGAGTCGGGCCACTAGCATGACGTCAAGGATCGGATTGGAAAGTGACTTAGTGAAATAAGTCACTTTTTGTGTGCGTGTGTGTGTGCGTGCGTGTGTGTGCACGCGCGCGCGCGCGCCCATTGTCTGGCGGAATGTGTGACTACAGCACACCTTATTTTGCCGAGAATCAGTGTATGCTCAGCTGTGAAGCGTGTTATCTGGCACAAGTATATAAAGGCGCAGGTCGTCGATGGCCGCTTTCACCTCCCTTGCTGCGAAAATCCTTGGTTTATTTAGATGCTTTTCATCAGTGCTGCTTTCACTGACATACGCGTCATGTCCGCCATACATGGCTTTGAAGACGTCGTCGGTCGTCAGTTACCATTAGACCATCAAATCGTCATCAACTGCGACACATTTGTTAGCCGCCGCAGCCGCCACTGAGTTGCAACTAGCGACTTGCGAGTTGAGCTATTCCTGGAGCCGTTAAGAAGAGCTTAACACTCACTGACGCCGGCACACTCTCCAGGGGCTTCGCTGATGCTGCCGTAACTGCTAACACAGAGCTAGCTCTGTGCTGTCTGCGGAACGTATGCAGTGACGGCTCCGCTATAGTGGAGTACGTTGTAAAGCCACAATTCTGTTGCTGGGGATGCCTGAATTCCTCCGCTGGACAGAAAAATTCGTCGTAGTAGCCTTCCCTGCAAAGGCGTTCAAAATACAGGCGAGAGATGGAAATTGCGGCGGGACATAATTAATCATTCATTATACAAATCGTTTCGTTACAAAGGCGTCTGTTGTAAAAGCGTTTGACTCTATTGGGCACAGGTGCAGCAACCGAAACCAGGGCATTCATGTTCACCGTTGCCATCACGCAAAAGGTTTGTGAAATTTGTGGTTTCACATTTTCGAGGACGCACCGACTGCAGTCACCAAGGGCAGTATTCCGTGAGGATTCCTTTCCTCCGGTTCTATCCATTTCACGTCGTCCATCTGATCGACCAGTCGTTTCCGGCCACAACGGGGGCAAACCTTTGTGCGAGTCAATGATGAAGGGAGAAAAGAATTGAAAACGACACAGCGAACGCTGAACGCTGAACGGTGTGATACATCAACGCACGGAAAACTTTATCAAAGTTATTTATTAGGTTTAAGTCGAAATCGAAACGGGATAAAACATAAACAAAGAGAAAATAATGTTTGCTCACTATTGGTTTCAGTGCCTTGAGCGACGATTTGACAGAGAAACAGAGCGAGTGCCGATTTTGGTTGTGCTGCAAATCTCGGCGTAGACAGCTACTTTGCCGTTTTCGATGGGTAGACGCCATCTTAGGCCATGTTCCAATTCTGGCGCAGATGGAGCAGAAGACAGCTTCTTGAAGGCAACATCGAAATCGAAGACATGATGGCTACTTCGCTGTCTAGCTGACACACGACTCAAGCGGGTGCTACAGCGGTGAGCCGTAGGATGGAGACCACTGAATGAAGAAAGCGCCATGAACAATACTTATCTCCGTGTTCAGAAATGCATCTTAACTTGACGCCCATGCGGCTTGACTTGATCTAAATCACTCTTGTAGTGAACGCCCAGAGGAAATGCAGTGCAGCGTCTTGGGCAAGTTAACGCCAGAGGTCGTTTATATCAAGTTAAGCACGAGCCTCATATTGAGATGCATTTCTGAATACGGGGTTTACATTCTTGCTGAAGGGCCATATATGTGGCTCAGGCGTCAAGCCTTAACGGGACACTATAGGAATAAAAATTGTTTTGTGGTGAATAACTAAATATTCTTCCACAGTACAAAAAAGTTAACTCCGAAGAGAGACGACCCTTTTACCATGGGAAGAGCCTTGGTCAGCCAGTAAAGACGCAAAAAAAAGACGAAAAAAACGAAAGACTTGTGTGAAACGCCGCAGGCTTTGACTTTCCGCACCAGCGCACCATTTCATCATGGATTGTGACAATGTCTGCCCGGGCTTAGCTCAACTATAGCGATAAAAAGGTAGCACATTGTATTATAAAAGAGAGCAAGCTTAGCAAGGTTTAATAACTTCAAGGAGCCGCATCGGCCCAACATAGGAAGAGATACTACGAAATTCGTGACGCCACGCTGACGTACCGACCACTGGTTTCGTCACGAAATTATAGAGAGGAGGTTCCAGCTTGGTGTTCTATTCAAATAATAAATAGCTGGCCAAATTAACGAAAATAGAGTTTGAAAGAATAGCAGGGAAGAAGTTTGGGCGTGTTGGTGGGATACATTCAGACTGAGATACATAGCGCAAAAAAAAATGACGCAGGGACAAGCAGAACACAGGACGAGCGCTATGTGTTCTGCTTGTCCCTGCGTCATCTTTTTTTTGCACTATGCATCTCAGTTTGAAAGAATACTTTATCAGGTCTGGGCTTATATGCTATGGTATTTATTTTTACTGTATTTTTTATGCATATCGCAGAGTTGTTTAGACCGAATACATCGCCTTGGAAGAAACGCAGCTTTAGGACAGCGATTTGTACGAGTCGCCAAACTGAAAAGGTTCCTCTGTCGTTTGTTACGACCTTTTAAGAAGCACCATAGCCTCGAATAAATTGCCAGAGCAATGAGCAATCTTTTTTTCTTCGTTTGCTCTTTTGCGTAGTTCTTTCTTATAAAAAAATTGCTCGCAATTTTTTTTTCAATTTATTTTGGAATCAAAATTTGATCGGCAGGAGGAGAACAATGTCCAGGTGTGTTCGTGCTTCAACGCGCACGGTAATGCAGACAAATGGCTTTACTTAAAAGTCAAGCTATCGTTAATGAAACCAGTTGAAAGTGAAACTTTTTAATATGCACTTTGTTTTTCAGGCTTTGTTATTTAGCACGTACAAAGTATTAGCACGTACAAAGCACGTACAAAGTTTTAGTATGCACGTACAAAGTCAGTAAGCTTCTCGTCCTTTTGCCATATAACTTGACAAGCTACGAAATGCGACCTCAGTGACTGTAACATGCAATGTACCCGATAACAACCACACGTATACCCACATCATAACATATATCTTTATTTTTCTAAATTTGCAGCGACAATGTAACAGAACTTTTAAATTGTATAAATCATAGATTACCAATTTGTTATATTTTATGAAGTGAATTCTGGGGGTGTTATTCTTTGAATTATTCTTCGTTATCTAAATACTATTTGAACGTCTAATGTCACGTTTTGTCAACTTCTTAATCATGGTGATCGTATGAAAAAAGAGATAACAACGTGCTGCCGAGTTCAGTGGACAGAAAGAGAAAGAGAGAGAAAGCGTTTCCTTGAAAAGCTGTGGTCAGCTAGCCTATATTTGCCTACAAGCAACCCTGCCGAAAATCGGAGGGAAGGGAAGACAGGCCCTAGAAAACAGCTGGTTCGAACTGTTACCAGGCATCTTCAGCTCTTGTTGTCATTCCCGTTATCACGTGAGATAAAATTTTGTCAGCCATTCGCCCACCGTGCTTTTTTTTCAGATAGCTGCTTCATGCCATGACTCGTATGCCCATTGAGGTGCTTATCGCTGCCGTTTGTTTATATCGCGCTTGGTATTCGGCGTTTATTATTCTACGGGAAGGGGAGGGAAGGGCAGGGGAGGCTTTAGAGAAGACGGCTTTTTGGTAAGCGGCGTGGTGGCGTCAACGGTGCTACATATTCGATGGGGGATGCAGAAGTGTGCCTTGGGCATCCACCACCAAGCTTATCCCCTGCCCTCGTTTTGTTAATCCTTTGGTCAGCCCCACTTTCACTGAGGATCACCTTGAATGCACGTCAGTGCGTAGTGGGATTCTCTAAAAGTTATTGAAAGGCGGGTAGCTTAGTTTCTTATTTCGAAGGCTTCTGTGTTTACGAGAAGGGCACATATTTCCAGGGCGGGAAAAGTGGCACCGCCTCTCATAAAGACAGGGAAGGTAACATTTTACAGTGTTCTGCAACACATCTCCATTGGAAGCGCTAGTCTTACTGGTCAAGTATTGCGCACTCAGAACAGAGTCGGATTTTATGGGCCCACTTTTGCTGCCACGCCAGTCTGGCCATCTGAATTAGGCGCGCTTGAATGGAGAAAAAAGGACGTCGGATATCACGGTGTCTTAAGACACTGTGCTATGTCGTCGTGAGAAGAGATTTGAGTCGTAAGATACAGGCACGCCATAACTCAGGGCAACCTCTCCACCTTTCTCTCAATAAAGTGCCTTTTTCCCTCGTGAGATCAGTCAAGATTAGATTAGGGATGTATTAGAGGGGGAAAATGGCGCCGCTGTGTAAAACGGCACAGAGAAGGGCGAGACGACTTTTCAAAAAGTGGATTAAATGGCGACGAACCAAAAGAAACAGGTTTCGGACGAGTTTTTTGCTACGAGTTAGGAATAAGTTACGAGTTGCGACGCCATGACAAATTTGTGTGTAATATGGTACTCGTGGGTAACTCTGAAGCTTGAACGAACTGCATCGGGGTGCATCACACGTCTTCTACTTTGACTTCGCGACATAGGTTTAAAACGATTTTAGGTAAACTCGTAACGTGAGCTGTACGTTGTGCCGCAGAACCACAAGCACAATGAGTGTGCAATGGGCCGAACTCAATAATATAAACGAGTTGAAGGAGAAGATGAAATGAAAAAAAAAGAGTGGCACTTTAAGAGACAAAGACAAGGTGGATGACAACGCGTACTCTTCGGTGCGCAACTCAAGCAGCTTCTCTGTTGACAAATACGTGCGTCAAATTTTAATAGCTACCTTTATGTAGAACAGTAAAATAAAAGGTGGAATGCTGTTTCTGTCAGCCTTTGGATAAATAAAATTTATCTCTTTCTGCCTCTTTCTCTGAAGGGTGCCTGAGCTGTCTTTCATTTACGTCAGGTAGTGCGGGACAAAATGAGCTCAGGACTGAGCATGCATTTGAACAGTGCTTACAATGAAAACATATGATGCGCTATGTGTATTGAATAACACAAAGTGCCAAAGAGAAATGTTGAACATTTACCACGATGCTATCATTCAGCACCTTATCTTTTGCACAATTTTATAATCCCTAAGGTACGAACTATGGTTCACAAAGAGTAGCATTTGTTTTAATCAAACTTTGGAATTCATTGTCTTTTAACATTAAATGTGCCTTTTTTATATCGTCATTCAAACATCACCTTCACAATTTCATGTTTAACCTATATCTCCGTTTATTAAATATGACCTTTAGAACACAACTTCAATTCTGTCGTTTTAATACTGTTTGCTTCGTTTCTTACTTCAGCTTAAGCCTTATCCCTATCGTTTTATATTTTCCATGGTATTATTTTTTTGCCTCATTATGTATTTGCATTTGTATTTGCATTTTTGTATTCTTATAATTCGCTGCCTTTTTGCTGTCAAATAGTGTTAGTGTTTTTTTTAACTTTATAAAATGTCCCCCTAAAGTGTTTACACTATCGGATCTTTTTCTGTACTAAATATCAATATTTTTGTATCTGCACTAAGTATTCAATAAACTTCAAACTGCATAACGGATGGACAAAAAGTATTCTGATAGCGTTGCGTTACAAATGAGGTCCCTAACATAAATAAGCATTTTGTTACCACCAGTCCACTTCGGCTGAGAGTGCTATGCAAGTGACGGATACATGTAGTGTAGTGCTGTCATCCCTCGAACAGAGGAGCGCTTTCAAAGTTAACATTTATTCATGTACAGAGTGTAGGCATCACAAAAGTGGAACCCACAACCTAGCGAACGTTGTGGGTTCGGTTCCCACCTGCGGCAAGTTGTTTTTTCATCCACTTGTGGGTTCGGTTACCACCTGCGGCAAGTTGTTTTTTCATCCACTTCAATCTCCATGAATTTATCGTTTCTTCATTTCATTTATTAAGCACAAGTAATTTCCCTTATGTTGTCGTTGGTGTCAGTGTTTGTTGGCTTCTTATGACAATACTAGGTCAGGAAGACTATACTGCTTGCCATGGAGATGTGTTGCACAAAAGTTTATGAAGGTTACCGTTCCTGTCTTGTGGCTTGAGGCACAAATTTAGCCTGCACTGGAAATGTGTTCCCCTTCTGGCAAACACAGATGTTGAATTTATAAAGTTATGCAGATCTAAGGAAGATATCGGAATCTATTTAAATGAGCTCTTAATTAAATGCTTTAGGACTAACAGCTATGCGGACAAATGTTTTTTTTCTTTCATCCTATGCAACGTTTAATCTCACGGATTGTTTTTGTTCATGCCCAACAAAGGCTGCAACTTTACTGTCATGGAATTTTTTTTTTTATGTTTATGCTCTGCGTAGCTCACAAGCTATGCCGAAACGTAAGCTTTAATTCAGGCGAATGCACAGTGTGAGACGTATACGCAGTGATGTGACAAGGAGGAAGGCGATGCATGATGCTTGTTGAGGGAAGTATGGGGATGAGTGGTGTATGGAGGCACAGAAAAGTACGACACGTACTGAGGAACGTTTAGGGATTATGTACCTCTTTTGTCACAGTTGGTGCATTCTAGAAGGTTGGCCAAGAACAGGCACATTCCCCGCGGTGAATACCGAATGGTTAAATAACGAAGTCGGATAAATAAATTAAACAATCCGTCAAATATAATTAACATCTGTATTAACAAATCGGTGTACTTTAATTGCATGAAGGAGCCAACACGAAATGTTTAGGTTATACGTACGAATCGTAGTGGGACATTCCCAATCTGGAGCATTGCCCAAGAGCTGGCATACGCACATACTCAGTGACTAAAGCTATGCAACTTGAACGTAAACGTAAACCTAAACGTAAACCTATGCAACTTGAAATCAACCTGTGACAACAGAACATTGCTTTACTCTTTGTTGTGACGCATTTCATTTATGGGACATTTTACAAAGAACTATCAGAAAATACCTTCCTCTCACATTTTACGGTATCTGGTTCCTTCGTTTCCAAAAGACAATAAGTAATACCCGATATGATTTGTTTTGTGTTATTAGGACTCTATTCATTAATAGAAGCCCCGTGATTGACAGACATGCCGAGCTACCTCGCGCGACAAGGTCTGTTTTTCAAAACGAGGCAGCTCCAGTGCGTAGTGTGGTTGGAACCTTTGATCGGGTCCCTGAGTGGATTTCGCATCTTGACGCTTGTATTTATTTGCCTGATTTTTGAATTTTGGGGACTGTGTGGCATCTGTGGATTTTTTAAAATTTGTGTATACAGGTAATTTAGCTAATTTTCCTATGAAACTTCTCCTAATTCTATACAATCAAAAGTAAAAAAAAAAACAGAGGTGCAGATTTAGCCCAGTCGGTAATGCACTCGGCTTCTTAGTGTAAGGTCACAGGCTCGAAACTCATCGCCACCAATGCTCTAAAGCGAAAGCTTTACTAACGTAGTCAAGCCGAGTTTAGCCGTAGCCAGCAATTTGACCTTCGTTTTACTGTTCTCTCATCCCCCCGTCAGCAGCGAGACTGACTGGACAGCCTGGCTCAGTTCCGGGGACGGCGACCGACAACTTGAACTGGTGGACTGGGCGGAAAAGGCCAAGCAGGCCCAGGGCCTTACTTGAGCCTAATTCTCAGCCCCGTCCCGCTTCACCCTTCCCCCTTTCAATAAAGTTTATCACCACCACCACCGCAGCTGCACCGTAGCCTTGGCAATGCATCACGTGACCCGGTGCGCCGAGCTCCGCCACCGCCTCGTGCGCTAGCCGCCGCCGCCGCCGGCTTGGCGCATGCGCTCTCCGTAGCTGGTACGCCACCTGACTACGCGACTCACTGCGCGCATGGCTGATCGTCGCCGTCGTCGTCGTCATCATCATCATCATCATCATTATCATCATCGGCAGCAGCAGCAGCAGCAGCATATTGCGAGGTCCTGCAGGACGACGGCCTCTCCCAGCGGTCTTCAAGTACACCTGTCTTGCGCTAGCTGATTCCAACTTTCGTTTTCTGGTGCTGGTATGAGGAATGCGATAAAATTGAAAATTAATCTGTGCAAAAAAAAGAAAGGAAAACGCTCAGAGTTTTATGTGTTACTCAACTGGGAAAGTTCTAGCCATCCCTTGCAATACCTTCTTTAAAACTGACCGCAGGCATGGCGCTTCTCCGGCGGCTAAGAGCAAGAACTCGCTCACATTTCCATGCGGCGCTGAACACCTTCCGATTTTTAGGATTGGAATGGCCTAAACGAAGTCGCCTTGACCCGCCATGGTCTTTTCCGGACGTTACCTGTAGCCTCAATGTACCCCACCTACCGACGAAAGGCACCATTTCAACTGCCGAAGTCAAGTTCATTGTTCTGGACCACTTGAGCACTGTGTTTCAAAGCCATCTACAAGTGTACACAGACGGTTCGGTGTGCGCACAAAGAGATAGCTGTGCAGCGGCATTCTACATACCATCCCTTGATGTGTCATGGTCTGGCCGACTGGATCGCGTAGTTTCCTCTACAACAGTAGAAAGCGCCGCAATCACCGCGGCTTTGCGGAAACTACGGGCCTTTTCTGCACGAGATGTCGTGGTGCTGACGGATTCCAAGTCAGCATTACAGAGATTACATCGGGGCCTACCTCTAGAGAAATTTACAAGGCAGTCTCTGGCACTGATCGACGACCTAACCAGCAAAGGATTTAACATAAGGTTTCAGTGGATTCCATCACACGTAGGAATTGATGGAAACGAGGAAGCTGACGCCCTTGCACGCCTAGCGCGTCCCAAAAGTGAAAGCTCCAAAAGCTTTTCGAAACCCCAAGGGTGCAATCCGCCTTCACTTTAGAGAGATGTACAAGAATCCACACGAATCCTGTGTGACTCATGGCTGTGTGACTCATTACACGCGAACAAGCGACGCTTTTATACCGCATCAGGACCGACTCCGCGTACACCCCAGCTTGGTTATTCAAAACTGGGCTTCGCGCTTCCCCACTCTGTGTTTTCTGTGGTGACATTGGCGACATCGAACATTTCATTTGGCTATGTCCGCAGTTTGACACAGAAAGAAAAGCGATGGTCGACGAACTACAACAAAGCGGTCTCACGCACAGGACCTTTGAAGACGTTGTTTTCCCCGGAGGGCCCGCGGCATTCAGGAAGAGAGCGCAACGACTGCTGATAGCCTTCCTGCGAGACACGGGGCTCATCGACATCTGGTGACATACCACTGATCTCAACTCGAAGGAGGATCAGGCGGAACAATTGCCGGCTATGTATGCCAGGCTAACCCCGCCTGCTTCAACATCACCACCACCACCACCACCACCACCACCACCACCACCACCGCACTCTCCTGTCGTCGTTATGCCAAATCAATGAAGTTCCTCTTAGGGATTGCGAGCCTCTCCTATCGGTGATCTGACCTCCGCGATTTAACTTCGGCCAGACAAAACATAAGTCATCACCGTCATGGACTAAACCTGTACCCGTTTTATCATGCGCGTACTGAGCTTCTGGTTTTCTTGGAACGTTGAACAAAAGTATAGTTTATCGGGTGGGATCGGTGGATCACTGCTGGTTAGGTTTTTGGGCTAGTTGAGTAAGTAATCTATCCTAAAGATGTTTCATGAAATAATTTTATCGTGCCTTGTTTGCTATCTGTACATCTGACAATTTTATTGTGCCTGCTGCTGTTGCTTTTTGTATTTTCTATAAGTGGAATGCCACTCTTACCATCGCGCACTTAAGGTTGGAGCATATGTAAAAAAAAATACCATTCCGATTTCTCCCTGGCACACGTCACCAAAACAAAAAAGGGGGGGGGGGCTCCCCTATAGCTTTTTTTTTCAACTGTGACATCAATAACATCACCCTGTGTTGAGGCCTCAGCAGAATTGTCAGCTTCAACGCTAATATGAAACCCCATCTCCTTGTCACGAATGGGTTCTTCGTAGGACTAGAATGTATAAAAATACCAGAGTCTAATAGTTGATTGCATTCGCTTTCGCCTCCTAAGCTTCTATACGCCACTTACCTCTCGCATCATCAACCCTTTTCAGATGACTGCAGCCCCCGCAGTTCAGGACTAAATATATATGGAAGTGCACGCTCTCCGCCAATATGAGAGGGGACGTCGCATGTGTATTCAAACAGTCCGTCAGAAGGTCACCCGTTGCCAATTTTAATGTTGCTTTTGTCTCACAGAATCCCGTTAATGAGACTCTTCCTTATTGCAATCACACGCAAGCACAATTATCGGCTTTGAACATAATCCCGTTTTTTTATATAATGGTGGCTATTGTACATCTCATCTACACTCTATTAGAATGAAAGAAGAGGATTCAACTGAATCCACTTGCTCATCAGCTATCTAGGAGCAACAGTAAAAGTTTATCTTTTTCTCTGTGTAATGACGAGGGTCCTGATTTATGGGGTTTAAGTTACTAAAGCAACACATACCTAGTTTTTCTGGAAGCAGCCGAAAGAATTAAAAACAATTAAAGAAAGAAAGAAAAAAGAAAATTTTACTAGTTATCTGCCAGCCATGCTTTCCGTACTGGGAAGTTAGGTCAAGCTCATGCAGCTTGCTTGATAATTAAGTTGGCTACAAAGAAGTAACAACGACCACGTGCTGATGAGGACATTGGCACGGCGATGACGACGATGAAGATATATCTGCCCCACATGTATTTTTCTCATGTGAGCTTATGCGAGTATTACATTTCTTCCCAGCCACATGGGAAGTAATTTCTGGTGGGAAAATTTTCACTGTACTACCGACTTCTACACCAGCACTTATGATGACACTTGCAACGAAAACCAGAAAAAAATGCCTGAAGTTCCTCCGTAACGATGTTTGGGGGGCACAGTCATTTACGTCTTGGCAATGTCGCGTGTTGGGAAATCGGTGGGAATATCTGTGCTTGATAGTGTTTAATAGAGCAATAAATGCCGTGTGCGGGTTATATGTTGAAAGAAATTTATCATCATTGTCATTATCATCATCATAATCGTAATAATATTCATCAACAAAAGCAGCAACAGCCGGCGCAATTGCTGAGCCGGTGACATAAAGCACCGAACAATGTTAACATGGAGGCAAACACTGGCTGTCGATGGCGCGCATCATGAAACGAAGATGAGGCAAAAAGTAGCACAGAAAAATGCTCAATTCTACCACATCAGATTGTATTTGCGCTTGGTCGGGCAGCACGTCGAGAGCAAGCATACTTGCGCAACCACAAACGCGGCAACCATGGAGGCCGGCGCCCACAGACTGCAAACTCAATTGTCTCGTAGCCAGACACCGCCATGATCTCGCATTGTGTTGGCGCTGGTGGTAAGCAAACCAGGCGGTAAAGGGAAGGCTGGACACAATAGGTTCTCAGCTGACCAGTCGCACCAAGCAAGACGGAGTCACTGAGCCGGAGAAAAAACCCGTCTGGCAAAGACGAGGATTCGATTACGAGGCCTCCGGTTCAGGTTCTTAGCTTAGCAGCAAGGCCTTGGGAGCTTCTATCTAAATACTTGGCAACCAAAAAGTCGTTATTTTCGGCACGCACCGCACGAAATTTGATGTTTGTTGTACATAAAGAAAAAAAAAACGTTTAAATATAGTGTCTGTATAGCAAGCATAGGTTTTTATTGAGGGCGTCAACTTAAAAAGAAAATGATTGAATATTGTAAAATTGAAAACTAAAAGCAAAGTGACAGGTATTCGAATTTGTAACTCAGTAGAAAATAAAGATTCACAATGCAGCAAACTACACCTAATCAGCCATACTAAGTGGAGAGAAATTGATGCTTTATAGAACATTGTGAAGCATAGCCCTATATTGTCTAACTTCTGTTATATGACACTGCGAAACCATTGTAAGCATTGTAAAAACTTTTCGCAAGCTGTAGTGTATGCATAAAATTTACCTGCTTTAGATCAACAACATATGCAGTTTACAGAACTGCGATATATGTCTGTGGTGCAAAGCTGCGGGTTTGTAAACTTGGTCCTTCAATCTTTTTTTGAAACTCGACAATTTGTGACAGTTGCTGTACAAACATTGATGACCTCAAATTTTTTCCTCCTGCGGTTGCTAGAATTTAATTTTTGAAATGCAACAAACTTAATTTACATTTCGACCCAGTGATTCCCAAATGCGAGCATTTCGATGTTTTATGTGTACATGGATAAGAAAACCGGAGTTGAACTTGAAACAATGCGTCTTCTGGAACATACGTCATTTGTTCCTGTGTGTATCTTGAGCACTTCTGTACGCTTTTCGTAATGCTGCTAATTACAATGACAAGACTGTTAAATTTATTCACCGCCCGTTCAGTTAAATCTAGGCTTACACGTCCGATTATCGTAATGCCACAATTACTATGATAAGATCGTTTCCCGCTGTTAGTTTACGTAGGTTCGAATAAAACGAGTCGTTTTTCATCATATAGAAGTAAGTGACTAGACGAACACCCTATATTCAGCCACATACTTTAAAACATAATGCGCAACATCAGAAGGAATGTATAAAAGCGTATAACTTTCATTGCCCGCTGTGGCACAGTGCTGGAAAATATTCACGAAGAAAAAAGAAGAGGAACAAGCAAGTACACCAGAAGGCATTATACAAACGGTACAAGCCTGCACGTCTACCTTAGTGCAGGTTCCGCAAAAGGTGTTCGTTCTTATGCAAAAGCAGTTCCGAAAATTACAACTGATAATTTAAAAAAAATTCACGCTTGCACGTACCTTTGTTGTCAGCCTGTTGGAATCTCGCAACCTGCGAGTCGGGGCCCGATTTACTCGGGGCCCGAGGAAACTTGTCTGTTTTGAGGGCAGTCTGCGATTGGACGCCGCCGCTGGGATCTGCTGGCTATGACGTAAATGTCGACGTACTGAGCGGCAGGCTGCAAAACGCAAGCCATTGAAGACTTGCTTTTACGTAATAGAAGTTGCATGAATACCAGTTACCATTCTCTCATTTCGTGTACCTCGTGATTTGTGTCTCAAAGCGGCACAGACCACCGTCTCTTTAACGTCACACCAAAGACAAGCACTAAATCAATCTAGACTGATGAAGTATGTTTCTTCCTTTTTTGTCAAGTGTGAACACTGCCTATATGTTCAGCTTGGGAAATAATGAAAACCAGTGGATAGCTTGCGCTCTTTCCGTCTACCTCGTTTTTTTTCCTGTGTTCAACCTTTCATACGCGCAACTCTTCCTAGCGTACCCATACGTCAACTCGACCAGCAAGATGTTCTTCCAAACTAATGATGAAGTAGTCTACAAAGACTAGTTGGCTATTGATTCTGCAGTAATAGCCTGATTATTAAAGAGTAAGTGAAGCTCACAGTTCTATCGTATCAATTTCAGATCGAAAGCTTTTTCTGGTAGTCGCCTTCATTCAGTTCACACAGATATGCAGTATAGAGATATAACAGCCCAGAATGGGGCCGAGAAAGAAATCAATCAATTTTTTTTTGCATGTAACATGAACCTGTATAACCTAGTAGTCCCATTCGGTTCCGGTTCATGCAGTGTATATGCCTGAACCATTGTGCTTACAGATTCACGGAAATAACTTTCTGGCTTCACGTCCAGATCTGCATGACGATCGGCCATTCGTAACAACCAAATACATATGAAAGGCCAGGAACATTATCATGTCAAATGACGTGCCTTCGTTGCTATCGACCAGTAGCTATCTATGGGGGAGCAGTTTTTGAAGTTATTTGAAAGATATCCCAGAAAAAGTGGCCTCTCCAACAATCAGATAAACGCGTTCATTTGTTTTAGGTTTCCTACAAAGAAAACCATGATTGTCCCGTGGTACAATCGTTCCTTTTACCAGCGCCGCTACGTCAGTTCAATGTCTTAGACTTGAAAGTACTACCGCACAAGCGGTTTGAACGCAAATCGTTGCTTATGTTATCCGAGACACTTTTCGGTCGGTAGGTGGGTCCTTGTCCCGGTTCATTTCCTAAAAGAATATTAAAGTGCCCGATGGTGGGATTGAACCTGTGACGCCTAGAATAGCCGACGCTCTAGCCGCCAACTATCTATTCTGTTTGGATGGGATCAACCGAGGTTGATTTTAGTTGTAATTTATTTTTTGTGTGCGGCATCATCCACTATCAGTGTACAGAAGAACATTGTATCCTGTGAAAAATAATGAAGTCCATCAACGCCGTGTCCCTATTCCATTCCGCAGCCGCTTGATAACACAGGCAAATTATTTCCCAGTGTAAGTTTATTTTTTAAACTCATTTTGTTCATTCTCAGCTTCTTGTTGCCCGGATCTTTTCTGTTTTCTGTAACGCCATTAAGTTAGGAGGGAACGCTCGCCATATCAGCTGAACTTCCTGTGTGATTAACCTCAACACATGCCAGCCGGATAGAGCGGATATGCACTTGCTGCACGTTAAAGAAGAGAACGGTAAACACGCTCTACTTTGCGCTTATCTGTTCCTCACAGAAGGGAAAAGAAAACGCGCCGGTTTAAGTGGACGTTGTTTTTCGTCGAGTTGATTGAATCATGTGGTAACTTTTTTTTTTCGTCACTTTCTTGCGCCGGAACCGAAAAAGTACAGCCAATCTAAGCGTCTATCTGAACATTTGTTTACCATGACTGGAACCACACCGGAAATTTGCCGCTGGAGCTCTGAAAGCGGCGAAAGCTGCAAAAGCGCGCAGCAATAAACGTATATAGCCTTTCAAGTTGATACTCGTGAATGTTGCTGAGGAAGAGAATCTAGTTAGGGTTTCGCTTCTCAGTGTACCCAGGAAATTCTTCAGCCGATTTGCGTGACGCGTGCATTAAGTTACCCCGAACACAAAGAGGAATAAAGTATGCAACATCACTGTGTATAGATAGAAAAGTAAAGTACTCACCTGACCTTTCGTATCCTTCACGGTGCTAAGCAGTTGGGAACTAAGTATAAGGCTTTCCGTGTAAATGGAGTGCCCCGTAGGATCGCGCTCGCCGAGACAAGCAAGCAATAAAAAAGAATATATTTAGGACTACTTGATTAATAAACCAAATTATACGTTACGATGGTATCTGCGGCTGCACATATGTGTTCATAAGAGGTTTGAAAGCATACGGCATTGAAGTGTATGTAACCCTTGAAAGAAAAGTAGATTTTGAGAGCGTGGCCTAATAGGCAAGAAAATATTTTGCGACGGCGAAAAGTGACACAGTGTCCCTACGGACCACAGCATATTATTCTTAAGACGCCACAATGCTCGGAGATGGCTGTCGGTGATCGAAGTGTCCTTCCGAATACAACAAGGGTCGTAAGAGACAACGAAAATTATTATATATAAAACGGCGGAAACAGCCAAAGCAATCGATTCTGTTTAATAAAGGAATGATGACTTTAAAAGTGCTACATTGTAGAACTGAATATATTTAGGTTCCATTTGTTGTATTAGTGCTTATGATGTTGGGCTGCTAAGCACGAGGTCGTGGGATCGAATTCTGGCCACTGCGGCTGGAATTCGATGGGGCGACAACGCCTGGTTACTTGTATTTCAGTGCACGTTAAAGAGACCCTGATGGTCTATATTTGCGGTGTCCCCCACTATGGCGTGCCTCATAATCAGGTCGCGGTTTCGGCACGCAAAACACCATATTTTCTTTTGTCTTCTTGCGTAATTTCGTAGAAAAGCTAGCTTGCAACCAGCACACTGGTAAGGGTGAACAAAACGCTGTGCGTATACACCGAGTCGACACATGTACGTTGCCCTGTGTTGCGCCAAGTCGGGCGATGACGTACTTTCCGTGAAACGCGAATTTCCATGTGACCTCCCGAAAAACCACGTGCGCGGTAGACAATTTCCCGAATTTAGGTGAGCTCGAAACTGAAGTCATTTGGTTCGGACGCCTGTGCTCTACTAATCTCCACAAACGCATTTTGGTTTTATTTAATGGAAAACGGGAAAATTACAGTGCGACGTCACAGAAATACATGCATCTCATTGCACACCCACTCAGAAATCCCGTCATGAACGAGAAGAAGGGAAACCGAGGCGCCAAAATTTTGTTGGTCACAATCACATGAAGGCAACGGAGAATGAAGCCACGGGAAGCGTAGGGTAAATTACTTGTTTTTAATTAGAATGTAGAAATAGTAAAGGGCGGAAAAAATTAAAGTGCGCGAAAAAAATAAGTTTGCAGCAGGTCCAAAGAGTTAGAATCTACAGTGTGTTTCACGTAACTTGAACCAAAGATGTTGAACCAAGGAGCCTGTGATTACTTGGCCCATTCACCAAGGGAACAGCTACGCGTCGCGTTATCTTGAGTGATCGCGCGTCAAGCTACACCTCATAATTATGACAGCACAGCCCCTGAACAAGCTCGCGTTGTTACGAGTATTCAGACTGTCGTCTGTCCGCGTGAAAAACCACACAGGACCTGATAGCGCTGCTTTAAAAGGATTGCCTCCATATCGCTAAACGTCGTTTGTGTTGTCATGGATCAGCAATTATTTTTTTTGAGGTTAAGATGTTTTACAAGAATTGTAATCCAACTTCACCACTCACCTTCTCCTGGATCAGGTTTGAGCAGGGCCTCTATAATGTAACGGTTCTATCACAGTTGCTTTAATTTTAGAGCTTCGTCAGTGGCTTGAGCGGCCCTCCGTCTACTTTACAAGCAGGATCGGTCGGCCATGTACAATACATGGTAAACGCGAAAGGTAATCGTGCAAAAGGACAGTCGTGTTATACCAACCTAGAACTCATGCCTGGTAACGAGAACAGCACCACTGGCGGTAGTTGCATAAACTGGCCAGGAGCGGTTACAGTCAGAAGTCGAGCTCAGACAGCCCCGACTTGACAGCGTTTACATGAACTCGTTCCTGACGGCTCGGGAGTGTAGCGGCAGACTTCGTTGAGGTCAGAGATAAGGCAACGCATCCATGCAATCGCTGTTGGCTGTGAACCAATGGCACAGTCAACATCGCTGGCGAAGCCCTGATCGATACCCGCTTAGCCAGACCGGCTAGCCGTTACAGGAATCCGCCAGGCAAGTCTTAGACCGACAAACTTACTTGATCCGTTTTAGTTGGGTTCATGTGGACGCGCTGACTGCCAATTACCAAACCAAAATTTTCTTCTACGCCAGAGTGATACTTGTATTACGTTGCGTTCTAACTGAGTTGAGAGCCTTCTTCTTCCCTCATATACTTAAATTGCACTCTGCCTAGGTTACCTCGCAAATCATTCATTCGGCGTAGTAAATAGGAAGGGCGAGGTAAAACGGAGTCAAATGAGGCAATAGGTTTACAGTTGTGCGAAAGGATCCCTCAGGAAATGTAAAGTTAGGCTACCCCATCAGCTACCATTCGTATTTGCGCATGTTAAAGAAGACTACACGAATTAAAGACCAACATTTCGTAATAACAACTTACGCCCGCACACAAATACCGAGATATCTCGTCGGTTTAAAAGGAACTGGATAATCCCACGATTAAGAATAATTTTGTCGATAATTTTGTATGCAAGAAACCAGTTGTGCACTGTTGCCCACGACAACGCGCCAGATCATGCTGACACCTCACTGTGCTCCAGTTTGTGGCTTTGGAAAGGGCGTATATTTTTAAATAAAACTACGCATTATCACTGTTACATGTTGAGGATGTCCCTCTTGTCTGCCTCTTCGCGCTTCTTCTGTCAACCCTGCATACATTTTTTTTCTTTGCATGGTGGACGCTTGCGAAGAATTTGCTTACCTCTACATACGACAGCGAAATGCACCTTAATACAGTGCAAACTTAACTAGTGTGGGGGTATAATGCATGCGAAGCCGCATAATTGTCGTCGCACCGCAGAAGCCTCGCACATTTCAAAGCAGGGATAAATGTAAACAATCCAAAAAGTAAGACCCTGCAACACGTAAGCGTAATTTTATAAACTATATAGTTCCGCTTAACTCACAACACCCCCGTTGTGGGTTGTTTGGTTCAGTATCAATGTGGGAAATAAAAGGGTCCGGCATCGAAGTGGTCATCTCATGACGTCACTGCCCGCGTCGTGATCAACTGGCTGTTGCCATTGTACATGTAGACGGGGGACAGTGCGCTGAACTGCAAGAGTCTTGCGCAAACTTCTTAGCTTTGGATTCACTTGGTTGAGTAACTGAGGTCGTAGTAAATGAGTCCAGAGTCGGAAGAATGTCTGAACTCGGCTTATTATTACCTATTTTGATTTCATTACGGCCAAGAGAATCCGAGAAGGAACCAGTGTCAGCTAACAAAGGCGACAGCGTATCAGAATAACTTTATACCGTTTTATTTGCTTTTTGGTGTGGTACTTCTACAACGCCGTTGCACTCAGGTTCCGAAACGAGTTTCTGTGCGGGTGGGTGTTTGTACCATGCACAAGTAACACGGCTTACCGTATGAAATCATAGCCATCCGCTATAACGTAATCCTCTCTACCATAATTAGCGATTGTTTCTGCAAGTAAAAGTACGAAATAAGGAAACGAAGAAAAGCTTTTCTCTCCCTCAATCTCGTTCTATCTTATTTGGGGCTTTATATGCGTTTGGTCGCGATATGAAACTCTCTTCAGGCATTACAACAAACAAACAAACAAACAAACAAACAAACAAACAAACAAACAAACAAACAAACAAACAAACAAACAAACAAACAAACAAACAAACAAACAAACAAACAAACAAACAGATAACAAAAGCAATAGTACAGTGAACAAGTTTGAACTCGCCTGCCTCATTTAAATTTCAAATTTCAAGCGGCACTTGCTTGTTCGGTGTTTTCAAAAGCGCAGGGAAAAGCACAAAATAAAAATAAAATAGGAGTGGGTGGGTTGAACCATCATGAGCAAAGAGCTAGCGCAAGATACCCGCGTGCCGATTATCACGCTCTTGAGCTGTCTTGCTCCCGGCAGTTATTAAAACGAGAATCGGGTGTCGTGTACAAACGTCGCGCTCTCTCACTGTCAGAACAGCGGACCTTTCATGTCTGAAGCGTAATTGGAGCGATTCATGCAAAGCGAACCACGACGAGGCAGAAGCTTTAAAAAAAGAACAAAACAAGAAAAACAAACAAACAAACAAACAAACGAACAAACAAACAACGTGCTCTCGCGGCCGTATGCAGTTTCTAGCGCTCTTATAGGGCCGTTTGTCACGCACGCGTAAAATCAGTGAGCAGCTGAAATTTGATATTTTTTTACCGCGCGATTCTGACGACCGAGTGATCACGATCCGCAATACAAAATGAGCAGATTCTGAGGGTCAACTCAAATCATCGGATTCAGTTTGAATTGAGTTAGTTTTTCGAGTTCCTTTCGGGAATAAGTAGCGCTGCATGATTGAACCCATTCACAGTAGCTTGATTTTCCATTACAGAGAACCAGCTATACATTTCGCAATATATAACCACATGCTTCATTCCCATGCATTTACTGTAGTTTCCGTTTTTAGGCAGGCGAACGTTGTGTTTGACGCGCTTGATAATGATAATACGTTCTGAGAATATTAGTCACTCATTTGAATAATTGTTTAGTGCCAGTGTTCAGACGTGAGTCTGCACGCTGATGGGCGTTTACAATAACAGCCAGAACCAAAACAACAATAAATATACTCGGACAACTGCAAGAGCAATACATATGGCGCCCGTACTTAAAAGGAAGAGGTCTGGACCCCGACCAAAAATGGTTTAAAAGAGTTATTTACGTTTCGGCTCCCCCACGGGAGCCTTGTTCACAATGAAAGAAGCGGCAGAGCTGGCGCCCCTTTTTATGTGCGTCTCAAAACATGATTAAGGCACCTGGCATACATGGGCGGCAGATTGCCTTCGTTGCGATTAAGAGTGTGCGCCGTGGTTTGGATGATTAGGGACTCAAGATAAAGACGCGAAGAATGATTTCGCTCCTTCGCAATCACACGAGATTTCTCCCAGTTAATCTTATGTGATGTGGCTGCGCAGTGTTCGGCCAAGGCATTTGATGCAACGTGTCGTTTCTGGACGTCATTCATGTGTTGCTTAAGTCTTGTTTTGAAGTTGCCGGTTTCACCGACGTACACATATCGACAGTCCGCACACGGAATGACATACACCACGCCTGGGAACTTGTCCTTTTCCAATGGGTCTTTCACATGCACGAGCTCGTGTCTAAGTTTCCGGGAGGGCACATGCGCAGCCTGCACGTCATATGACCGCAGGACGCGTGCAAACAATATACAAGCAGCAATCAAGTTCACCGTTGAAGTGGAATCCGAAGGGCAACTGCCGTTCCTGGACACCCTTGTGCAGCGAGATGGGCCGAACCTGTTATTCAAGGTGTTTAGGAAGCACACTCACACGGGCCGCTACCTAAACTACAGATCGGTGCACCCTGCTTCGCAAAAGAGGTCTGTTGTCGGCTCTCTTCTTCGTCGGGCAAAAAACGTGTGCACAACAGCGGTAGACCACATGGCGGACAATGCACTTGTGCGGAGCGAATTAATGGCTTGTGGATACCCTGTGTACGTCATTGACTCGGTAGGGCGTCAGCTGGCTGGCACAGTACCCACCCAGTCTGGACCCCCCCAAAAGACGGGCTGCGATTCCGTACGTCCCCGGCATAAGCGAAACTCTTGCACGCGTCCTGCGGTCATATGACGTGCAGGCTGCGCATGTGCCCTCCCGGAAACTTAGACACGAGCTCGTGCATGTGAAAGACCCATTGGAAAAGGACAAGTTCCCAGGCGTGGTGTATGTCATTCCGTGTGCGGACTGTCGATATGTGTACGTCGGTGAAACCGGCAACTTCAAAACAAGACTTAAGCAACACATGAATGACGTCCAGAAACGACACGTTGCATCAAATGCCTTGGCCGAACACTGCGCAGCCACATCACATAAGATTAACTGGGAGAAATCTCGTGTGATTGCGAAGGAGCGAAATCATTCTTCGCGTCTTTATCTTGAGTCCCTAATCATCCAAACCACGGCGCACACTCTTAATCGCAACGAAGGCAATCTGCCGCCCATGTATGCCAGGTGCCTTAATCATGTTTTGAGACGCACATAAAAAGGGGCGCCAGCTCTGCCGCTTCTTTCATTGTGAACAAGGCTCCCGTGGGGGAGCCGAAACGTAAATAACTCTTTTAAACCATTTTTGGTCGGTGTCCAGACCTCTTCCTTTTAAGTATGTATCATCCCGACCAGACGGGCTTCCGTCATACTCTCAACTTCATCCATATGGCGCCCGTTTCTTCCAAATATAAAACAGCTGCCGACTTGGATAATCCCAGGGTGTCGAGGAAGCTTTGTAAGTGGTTTTCTGAACGCCCCTAAACAGGTAGAACTTGGGGGCTTAACCGACTTTCATTTTAACCCACACGCTTCAAAATTTGCCGGCACGCAATCCCTAACTGGCCCCTCTAACTGCGGTTGAGCAGGACTGCTGTTCATTTTTGGTTGCTAAACGCTGTTCATGGGTGGCTGCAGCGCTAGACAAATTACCGAACGTCATTTTATGTACAATTACGCATTTCCTTATTCAAGCTCATTCTGTACCCGCCGCGGTGGCTTAGCGGCTACGGTGTTGCTCTGCTAAGCACGAGGTTGCGGGATCAAATTCCGGCCGCGGCGGCCGCATTTCGACGAATTGCAAAAACGCCCGTGTCCCGTTCAGTGGGGGCACGTTAAAGAATCCCAAGTGGTCAAAATGAACCCGCAGTCCCCCATTACGACGTGCCTCATAATCAGATCGTGGTTTAGTACCGAAGCTTGTTGCTGTCCGTAATGAATCGTTGAAAGGCCTTTAATTGTTACCTCCCGGGGACTATAGAAAAGGCTGGATCAAATTCAGAATACGATAACGTATGGATAAGACAGCCATAGAACCGATAAGACCTAGCACTTGGAAGGAGAAGACCTGACAGGAACACGGTCAATTATACCTACAATTTTGTAATAATTCCCCACCTTGTGTATTCTTTCCCAGCTCATTTGCTATCGGTGGTGGTGAGTGTATATTATGCAGATCAATCCCAGCTCAGCACACTCATGAGGTTCTACTTTTGTTTGACACATCGGATTGGAAAATTTGGCAGCCTGGCAGAAGCTCCTGTGTCTTCAGTGATGGTGTCATTTAAAAAAAAATTAAGGGGCTGAGTCGACCAAAGCGCCACCTTTGCATTGCTTGATAGCGGAAGGGCTAGAAGCACTGGAGGGAGAGAGAGAGCAAACATTTTAAATGAGCCTGATTCATTTTCTATTCATGCGCTGTCTTAGCTGCGACCATCTGGCGAGTTTCGACGATCTATCTAGTCGCAGACTCTCCAATCTGCCAAAAATGGTAATATCTGACCAATAGTAAAATATTCGTCGTCATTTCAGACAATGTACTGCGCTGCTGGCAGAAAAATTCAAACAGAAATGTATAAAACCTTTAGAAAAAATGCTGGTCAAATAGATCTATTTCTGTAGGCCCGGCAACGAAAGAGTTAAACCCTGGAGTTCTATAAAGAAACCTCTCTTGCCAGAGCAACATGCTACATTTCCCTATTTGAACTTAATGTTTTTTGCGCCTGCAGTGCTCGCGCCACTGTTACAGCGCGCACTATCGCCTATGCTGTGCCGAACAAGAACCCACCGCACATTTGACTCGATGCTTACAATTTCGGTCGATACTACATTTGGATTAAAATGTCATTGCTTCAATAATCGAGAACCTGGACACTGTATTCACAGAAATATCTTACACTAGGATCGTTTTCAAATAGAAAATTCCAAGCCAACCCTGATTATGAACGTGTTACTAGCAAAGGCTGCCGGCCAATAACAAAGACACCTTTCGAACGAAAAGCTTTGGGAGTTCGGGCCCTTGAATATTTCGCGGGCTACTTGCTATGAAACAGAGGACTACAGTAGTGAAGATAAGCCGATTTGGGAACAACCTTTGAGCGTCATCATCACGAATGCCGGAGAAGCCACGCCATGTTTATCACGATGAGGTATTGTCACTAATGTGGCAAGGAGTGAGTTATAAAAATTGTGAACATTCACGGAATGTAAGACACTAAGTGTTAACACTTAGTGTCACACTTAGTGTAAGTATGAACAGCCACAGTCGGAGTAGTGATGGCGAGCATAAACGAGAACGATAATGACGGGGATGGTGACAGCCCGACAATGGCTAGACGGTGGAAGATGAGAGCAAATGCCTTACCCAATGCGGAGTCTCGGGTGATGCGGACGATCTTTTCGGACGGTTTGTTCTCACTATTTTACGGCTTATGTACGATACGCAAGCCGTCGAAAGAGGCACATTATCGACACCCAAGACAGAAGGAGAGAAAGACTGGTCATTGATTCTTGTTCCGCTGATATTGTTATTATTACTGAAACGTGGCTTTCTCCCAAAAGAAAGAAAACAGCAGTGAAATATTGGATTGCGAAAGCTGTTATAATCTGTACCGATGTGACCACGACATTCGATCAGGAGAAGGAGTCTTGATAGCTATCAAAGATGCTCTTGTGTCGCAAAACATTCTGCTTGTTTCATCATTAGAACTTTGGTGTGCACGAGTGGTCATTACAAACCGTGAATTTATTTTCTGTACCTAATATAGACCGCCTAGTGCTTCTATTCGGCTTTGTGACGAACTTCATGACGCAATTAATAATATTAATATAAGGTACCCTACGTCGCCTTTGTTTATACTTGGGGACTTCAATTTTCTGAATGTTGTGTAGCCGAATGATTCCGTTACTGTTAAAGAGTGTTCTCCGCAATTTTCAAAATTTTTAGACCTCTGCCACGGTTTTAATCTAATCCAACTTGCACACTACCCTACGCGATCTACACAGACTTCTGCCAACACATTGGATCTTATTCTTACCACTGCACCCAACTTGGTTTCTCTCCTAACGTTCCTGCAAGGAATAAGCGACCATTTGATGATCAGGTGGTGTCGTACCCTACGAAGTGTTAAATGACTATAGCTACCTGAAAACTTGTTTTATTCTCTCTAATGATCCGCTTCACTCTTAAGGCTCATGTTAGCACTAAAACAAAGCTCGAAAATTATACTAGATTACAACAGAGCCGATGTTTGTTCAAAAAGTGCCGAGTTTGAGTTTTCATTGCAAACTACCTTGTGAACTTCTTACAAGGAACTGTAGATGAAAATTGGTTTCTGTATAAAAACAGACTTCTGTCTGTAATTGGTCGCTACGTGGCTAAAAGAAGGCTTCCTTCTAATCACCGTTCGGCGATGTTTAATAATTAGCTAAAGTGACTGCGCAAGAGCAGCAACAACAACAGCAACAACAAAAAAAGCGGGTGTTTCGCCACGCCAAAGTTACAAATCATCATGATCACTGGTTCCATCATCGCCACATTGCCGATGAATTTTGTTGGGCATTAGCTAATGCCAAACAAACTTTTTTGACTAATACTCTTACATCGTCTCTGGTTTCTAACCCACGGAAGCTTTGGTCTTTTGTCATCATCATCATCATCATCATCATCATCATCATCATCATCATCATCATCATCATCATCATCATCATCATCCTAGTTACGCCCACTGCAGGGCAAAGGCCTCTCCCATACTTCTCCAACTTAAACTAAAACTAAACAGGTACTAAACAGGTACTAAAAAACTAAACAAACAGGTACTAAAAAGAATGTCCTGCAGTTCATTCAATCTGACATGCCTGTTTTGCCCCACGAGTGATGTGATATCTAGAATGACACCTTCTCCTCATTTTTTCAGCAGTCGCTCGAAACTGCTGTGCCACTTTTATCGCACGCAAGTTTTCCGCCTATCGATCGGATCTTTTCTCACTGGGTGGGCGTTGGCAAACTTATAAGCAGTTTAAAATTTTCTTCGTCTTTTGGCCCTGACTCCAATAACAAAAAAATGCTAAAATGCGTTGAATTGTTTTCATCTATTATTTTATCGAAGATTTCTGACCAGTCTTCAGAGCTTTCTGCGCTGTCCAAAGACTGGAAGGTGGGTGGTTCCGGTTCATCAATCAGGACACATCCATTCCGCTAATAATTAACGATCAGTTTCTTTAACATACACACTAAGTAAAATGTTGGAACATATAATTTATTCGCAACTTATTAATTTTCTAGAGACCAACTCTTTCTTTAAAACCACGCAGCATGGCTTTAGAAAGTTATTTTCCTGTTAAACGCAGCTTCTTTCTTATACGAACGATTTGCTTAATAATGCAGATGAGAAAACTGAGAGCAACTGCGTATTTCCGGACTCCTCGCGAGCTTTCGATTCCGTTTCTGACGATTTACTGATCTTTATATTTTCCCTCCTTAATATTGCAACCCCAAGCTATTTGCATGGCTAAAGACTTTCCTCTATAACAGGACCGAGTATGTAACCGCTAACGAATTTACGTCCAGCCTTGCTCCCTAACATCCAGTGTTCCACAAGGATCGTATACTCGGTCCCTTGCTTTTTTTCATCTACATTATTGACCTTCCTGACCGTATCTCTAATGCATAACCATTAGGCTGTTCGAGGGCGATTGTGTCATCTATCGCGAAATAACTAACCTTTCTGATTCCGCTAAGCTACAGGACGAACCGGAGAGTGTATCCAACTGGTGCAACAAATGGCTAATGCATCCTAACACAACTAAATGCAAAAGTATGCGCGTATTCTCTAGCTATATCCCTTCTGATATGTTCCCGCATTCTGTTAATGTTACTGCCCTGTCGGTTGCTGATTTCCATAAGTATCTTGGCCTGTATATTACTAGAAACCTTTAATGGAATATTCATGTTGAATATGTAATGCCGACTGGGCTTTAGGCTACTTGAGAAGAACATTTGCATCAGCAGCCCACCCCACTAAAGCTTACTCAATACAATACACTCACCCGTCCATAATTAGAATATGCTGTGCCTTATGGGACCCTGTTGATACCAATTTTGCCATTTTAGCTGAGAGCATTCAGAACCGCGCCGCCTGTTTTATTCTCTCAAATTATTCACGTCATTCTAGCTCACGTCCATGAAAAATACACTGGATCTACCTGACCTCTCGTTACCTCCCAAGTACTCTCGTCTCTCTCTTTTTCATGGAATATATTACTTTAACCCTTCTCTTAAAGAAAATCTCGTCAGTACACCCAGCTGCATCTAATCTCGCATCGACCCTGCACACAAAACTAAAGTGCCACCTTGTCGAACTAATTTGTACCATTCTTTTTCGCCAACAACCGCCGATCAATGGAACCACCTGCCTGCCACCGCAGTCTCCATTTGTGACACCACTAACTTCAATATCGCTGTTCAAAGTGCCTTATAGTCTTATTTTCCATTCATGTGCTGTACTGCAAATATTGTATATTTTCACCACTCCTTTCTGTTGTGCCTACTAGCCCTTGAAAGTATGTATAAATAAATAAATAAATAAATAAATAAATAAATAAATATAGCTTTCGCATTTCGCAACCGCTAAAAAGTTGCTCATTTTTGGTGTGCTTGTGTTTAAGCATCCTATTTCAAGACGTAGTAGCACAACGTATACTGCGACACATAAAATTATAGCCTGATGACTGCTTGTTCGGAGGAATATGTACTAGTATTAATTGCTCATGCAATTGTTCAGAATCCTTATCTGCTGTTTCAAAGAAAGAAGCACCTAAACATAAACGAATGAAAGTAATAATTTCCTATTTTCAGTATCAGTACTGAGAGTAAAAAAAAATATTGGAAGTATACAAATATGCAAATCATTCCCAGTTCTCAACTTTTTGTAAGTCACCTCACGCAAAAATTGTCATGAAGATTTGTTGTCATCAAATAGTGTCACAGCGTCAGTGGCGTCAAATACTACTCATAGTGACGCCCATATCATGCGCGAAAGAAGTAGCTTCGCAAATGTAAAAACGGGTAAGTTCGCATTGTACAAGGAACATTTGTGCTTGCTCATTGCAGCAGGCACCTGAATTGTTTTTTTTACTGCATTATTTAGGCTTGCGAAACAACGATTGTCAACTCAGAGAACAAGCAGAAGCCTTCTAATACTTGATTATTGTGTTCGATCAGCTTTGCTGTGCAAGCGAAGTGGTCAAGTGTTCATTCAACTGACGCCGGATCCTCCGCATACTTTGTTCAGTTCCCGTACTGTGCTGCTCAGTAATGAACGAAGGCAGTAATAGAGGCGGTGTACACTATGTACAGCTTAGATAGCTTATGTTTCGGTCGAAGGTCGGTCCGACATCGACTGCGTTTTCTTGCGCGAGTGAAAACCCCACACGTCGCGAAGGATTACTCGCAATAATTTTTACGTACGCTGTCGAAGCGCTCATGGATAAAAGTAACCCCGAGAGGGAAATTAAAGTGGCACTTCATATTAGTTGAGCACAATTATAAAAATACCATGCAGTCATGAACGTCTACTGCTGCTTGTCACATCGTTAAAGCAGCCTATACGTCAGATTTTGCTGCTCTGTCATGTATCCTCGCTGCTGTTGTCACTTAAAGATTAGGTTGCCGAGTAAATCAACGCACAAATATTGCGTCTTTTTACTCGGGAAGTGCTAGAAGAACTGGAGGTTAGTTCCAACGATACCTACACTCCTAATTTTAATTTTCCCGACCCCCCCAATCTGCCAAAAATGTTCAAATCTGGGAAATAGATACGTTCAGTCGTCATATCTGACGGAGCAGGATGTCGCTAGTAGGAGAATTCACACGGAAGTGCTTAACAACGCATAAAAAGACTGTCCATCAAATTGATCGATTTCTGTAGGTGCGGTAACGAAAGGGTGAATGGTAGAGAGGTTAGCACTTGAAAAGGTTTGCCTTACTTAAGTTCATGAGGGATGAACGAAAAGGAGCAAAGCGAAGCAAAAAAAAAGAACACGCACGCGCGCGCGCGCACACACACACACACACACACACACACACACACACACACACACACACACACACACTCACACACTCACACACACACACACACACACTCACACACACACACACACACACACACGCACGCACGCACACACACACGCACAAATTTAATCGACATTAAAGTATGAAAAACACAACTTGTCTGCTTTCGAAGTCCATTAAAAAGGGCACACTTGACTAGGGAAGTAACATTACATAAGCCACATTGCAATCCATGTTCTTACGCTCCTACCGACTACACATCATCCGTAAAATATGTCGGTTTGCGTTTTGACAGCGATCTGTCATGGAATTCGCATGTTTCTTATGTCTGTCAGAAGATTCGCTCAGTGCTTTGCTTACCTTATAACATCCGTCACCTCATGCCCATATCAGTCAGGAAAACCACAGCGCATGCGTTGTGATACAGTGTTGTCCGATACGGAATTACTGCCTACGGACATTGTGCTCTTCGTTATCAAAAAGAATTAACTTACTAATGGGCTCCCTTTTAAAAGTTGTAGGTTATGACTTGTGTCTTGAAGGCGACACCGACATTTTTAAGGCATTATCCATGCCAGATTTTTCTTCGGTTCTACTGCAGACAATAGCCCTGAGACATTTCTGGCACAATCGTTATAAAGTACCATATTGTCACGTGGTAGTGACGTTAAAGAACACAGTAGCAGTACTGTGAAAGACAAACTAGCTTTTATTGGGCGAACCTGTGCCCACAAAACAGGGTACACTTAAAGCACAACGATAGCGGCGAACACAGTCGGCGATCGTCGAAAATCTGATGAGCGGGTCGAGCGCGTCGGCTTTTATACTGCAGTCGTCGAATGTTCCTGACTAACCGTTCGGACCCGCGTGCCTTCCACAAAGTTCTACACCATTCGCGTTACGCGATGAAATCAGATAAGACAGGGTTCGGCGACAACAGACAGCCAGATAGAAGCATCGATAACTTTCCAGAAACTTCGGATACATGCAGGCGCATCCCGCGCTGTGCGATTACATTTGTTAGGCGGCGAAACGTGGTCGCCCGATAAAGATAAGTACACGCGTCAATATGTAACTCGCCGTAGCCTTAGACCAAAATGGCGTTATCAAATAGCTCGTTGTGCAACAAAATACCGCAAGAGAATGCGCGAATACTACGTTCCTGCGTTGTTTAATTATTTACCCCGTAATGCGCTGCAGTCAACATCAAAATACAAGCTCAAGAAAGCGCTAAAACGTGCGGATTTAAGCGGCTATAACACGTAAAGAAATAGACCTCGCTTACCTCCTTCTCTATTACGCCTACAGAGTGGCTTCGATTAAAAATATGACTAGAAAGTTTGTTCCTGCACAGCTTTCATTGAAGCATTTGTGGTTTTGACTCATTTTGTTATTTATAATCATCTACGCATTTTGCGCCGCACAGTGTAATCATGATGCATGATGATACTTGTATGCACCAGATGTGCTTCTCAAACCTGTATATGTGCATGTACGTACACCTATTATAAATGCGTACAATGTGAGTATTAGTGTATGTATATACATTTATCGTTTCCCTGTATTTCTTATTTTTCTTCTCTCTTTTTCTTGATATTGTAACAGTTGCGCTGCCTGTCACGCTCTGCCAGTCAAGCCCAATGTGGCTTTGGCAGGCCTGATGAATGTATTAGGTTTTATAGAAATACTGAGAGTTTATTATTATTATTATTATTATTATTATTATTATTATTATTATTATTATTATTATTATTGAGAAATTGGAGAAAATTTTACGAATCCAGCGCCGTTTACTCGGCCAAGTTTCGTGCCTAATAGGCTGTCTAGCTGGGAGCATTTGCGCTTAAAGAATAGTCAAAGTGTAGAGGGACACGTGGAATGGAACGTTAAATTCAACATACCATTACATTTAGGTGGAAACAATAAACCCTCATTCATCGATTGCGGCTGGGCCTCAATTTATTTTACACAAGATATTTACACAAGATTGGCCTCAGTGAAATTCCTCAGTGACGCACCAAGACTCTGACCTAAATCGTCTTTAACGACATTAGACAGTGACCCACTGAGTTAAAAAAAAGTATTGGGCCTGTGGCACAAAATTGCGATGTGCAATATTCGCATTAAAAAAAGTTCTGGAAGACAGAGGCATTGTTGCTCATTATTAACGCATGAAAAGGTATCTTCCATTTATAAGAGATTTCAATATTAAAACAGTCACTGTGTAAATGTGGCATTATTGGGGTTCGTATCTTCACTTCGGTGTTTCTATTGTCACCATGTTACGTAATATTGTGGTTCAAATTATTGTTTTGACAGCTTCGTTGTAATCTCATGGCGTTATTTTAACTTGCGCGTGATACTGTAGCTGTGCCTTGTATATACCGACTATTAAAGTGCCAAGAAGTAGCCTGCACCATATCTGATCGCCACCATGTCTTAGTACAGCAATCATGAATCTATGCACAGACCAACAAACAACGAAATTTTTTTGGTGCCATTACAGGAACCTTGTTCACAAAACACAAAAGGAAAACAGCCATCGGTGGAACAGTTCATGTACGCTTGAATATGGGACTAAGTGAGTTCGCATAAATGGGGTGAAGACTGATGTTCATTTTGTTAACGAAGTAGCTTGAATAATGAGCGATCCTAGATGAAGCCGTGATGACCCATTCCGGCCTCTCAACAGCAGCTGTGGCTGCGCCGTCCCATGAACGCTGCGTCCAGACGCTTGCACGTGCTGCGCTAAATATTTTGGCCGCGTGTGTCCCTTCTTTACGTCGTTGCGATGCTGCTTCAAAGGTCTGTTCAAGTTTCCGGTCACAACCACGTAAAAAAAATGCAATCTGCGCTTGGTATCTCGTACACACTAAGAAACTTGCATCGGGGCTGAACGTCCTTCCCTTTGACGAGATCCTGCGCTAGTTTGCTGTTCGGCATGGGTGCTTTAAGCACGCTGCGTGTTTTTGAAAAACTCGCAGGAGTGCTTCACGTATTTGTGCCATATCGGGGATGGTGGCACACTTTTTCGAGAGCATCTTTGTGGATGCTTCTCTTTGACATTGACAACCTGAAGGCGGTTCTCGTGAGCTTCCGCATAGGCTACTTCTGGTACCAATTTGCTTCAGGTCAGCATCTATATTTTTAAGTTCCACTGTTAGGGTGCCTTTCTCAGAACACGGCTGCACTGTCCGTCTGCGCGCTTGTGAGATGTAGGGTGCATCAATTTGAAGTCGATGTGTCCACCCGTGTGTGGTATTTCGGGGCACAATAAACGACAGACCATTTGAAGACCGGTTCACCAGTGTGTTGAGGAACGGTACAAAGCCAACGACCTCTACCTCTGCTGCGAACTGTAAAGAGGTTTCCACGTTGTTCAGGTGCTGAAGAAAACGCTGAACGTGCTCCCTGTCTAGGACGCGCAAGCAGCCTCCTCCGTAGCGAAGAAACAGCTTTGGACTAGGCTCGGAAGACTCCAGGGCCCTTCTTTTGACATTCTTCATCGTTACGTTGCCCGTTTTTACAGAAACCGATGCACTCATAGCAGTACGGAGCATTTGCTGGTAGAAGTCACCCTTAGACGTCAAGTACGCGTTAGTCAAACAGAAGCGAACGAGTGCACGAACCTCATCCATGCGGAACGGTGCGTGGTCAAGTAGGATTGGGTCTTTCTGAAGGAGCTTTTTGAAAGTTTCGACGGTAAACATCACATGGGCGGTCAAAAAGAGCGAGCAAACGTCGAAGGAAACGAGTACGTCCTCATCGTTCAGGGTCAATTCCTTCACCTCCTTGATGAAAACAGTCATGTCGAGAACGTGTGTCTCCGTTGTTCCTGCTAAGGGTGCAATTACTTTCCGCACGTAACGTGACAGTCGCAGAAGAGGTGCTCTAGCGAGCACTGCAATTGGTCGTAGCAGCAGTCCACTGTTGCGAGTTTTGGGCAAATCGTAGATGGCCGCCGCACGACCATTATTGCAACGTAACTGATAATAGAGGCTCTTGTGTGAATACGGAAAGCCCTTGAACAATCGAACTTTTGAAAAGACGCTCTGCATTTTCGCAGAGTCCTTGAAGGACCACGAAAAGGCCCATGTCAGAATATGTTTCACTTACCCAATTGAGGCAGTGGGTCCGCACAATGAGTTCTTTCGTTCGGAGCTTTGTGAAAAGCCTATCGGTCTTCGCCTTGCCTTGGAATTCGCGTGGTAAGGCACCGCAGCGAAGCACTGTACTTGGCAATGCGCTGGCGCTCCTTGAACTACCCTTACAAAAGTCGTTATAAGGATTTTTTTCTTTTCGGTCTGGTTTTGTATTGCTATAAATACGCGTGCTGTTAAAATACAGTTAAATGTTATGCACGATTTTCCGAGAGGGGTTTTACAATATCGCGAACTTTTCTCTCTTCTTTAAAAGCTGCCCGTGGCCTTACGTACGCTCGAATTGCTAATTTGCTATCCGTGCAGGTGGCCAGCTGTCTTAATCATGTTTTATTTGCTGGTAAGGCTAATATTTCCGAAAAAAAGCGTAATATCATGTTGTCGTTGATGCTGAAATAAACAAGAAGCTCACATCATTTGCCCTCTTTGTGACTAAGACAGCCGTTTCGCCACGTGCCACTTACACGTAAGCAAATATAGCCAACATAATCAGACGCTAGGGTTATCCAAATCCCACCGGCCCCTCGGCACGAGAATGTCGCGTTAGGAGTGCTGTTACTCCCTTAGGGCCTTGACATTTCACAATCGTTCTAGATATTCTGAGAGATGACAAAGGAAAAGCGTGCTCGTCAAAGCGAACGATCATAATTGCAAATATTGGGGACGTAAGATAGATGAAAGGACGTACCAGCGCTCAGGAACTGCCGACATCGGAGCACCCCTGAGCAATAAGAAAGCTTCACGAATGGCACGTGGCAGAAAGAAAACGTCGTGGGACGGTACTAAAAAAAAGAAAGAAAAAGCCGCCTCCGAGAATATAGCGTTCAGTCGTAACGTCATTTCATTTTCTTCGTGTGCACGTCCTTTGCCGCGGCTTCCGCCTTTGCTGGCTCCGGTAGAATGTAATGAACGCAGTTCCTTCGTAGCGATTTCATGGCTTTATTGCCGTCTGGAATGCCTAGGAGACAAATTAGGTGCCCTCAAAAGGACAATCAAGGCGGCTCTTTTATGTCCGCGGTGCTTTAGGCACAGCATAATCACATCGTCGCCTCAAGAGTGTTCATTAGTCCTGTACAAATTGCTCTTGCGCTCGGAATAACAACGCTATAAACCAAAAAAATAAATTAGTCTTCCTCATAGAATGGTCCCATCTCTTACTCAAAGAAAGGGACCAGATGGTGGTAAGGGGGACGTGAAACGCTGGTGCGAATTTTCGTTTCGTCATTATTGTGGGATAAAGTATCGTCTGTAATCACCTTACGATCAATCGGGTTACGATCAGCAAGATCCGATTGACCATTATTATTTAGTAATTAGTGGCCTCTCCTTATTTCTGGGACAAGCTTAAGTAAAATAGTTTACTCACATTGTAGTGGACTTGCCATTTTTTTTACACCTGGTATTCAGGAATAGTTCAATAGAATCAACCCTCGGAGAGGCTGGGAGAGCTTGTTTTTTGAAGTATTATGCCAGCATTTCAAACCACTGGTCTTGTGTACACTAGTAGTCTTGCGTAGAGTTGCCATAGGAAGACTTTTATACTTCTGTTGCGTATGATCTGTTCGATAATTTTACTAGTCTCTGCACGCTTTCCAGTGAAGCTACTCAGCTGCGTGTAGGCCGCTTAAGGCATTGCGCTTTGCAGAGTGCTGAAATCTGATGACATGGGAGCGCTGGAAGTGCTTCAAAGAAATAGCGATATGATGGAAGTTTTCTTGATTGGTGCATGGTCACCGGCGGCAATCCTTGTAGTGCAGCTGCGGAGGAAATCAAAATAAATATTTTAATAATGAACGAAATTTCGCCAATGAACTTTTAAACTAAGTGCCATTAGCGCACGTATTCCAATCAGCAAGTTGAAGCCAGAAATTTTAATAAAGCACATCCACTTGAAACGATGTTTTAATTATAACCTGAATTTTAAGAAAAGCGATATAAAACATGCAGAAAATATGCATCGTTGTTTTATTTTTTTTTTGTTTTTTTGAACTGAACACCCCTTCATACAATGAAGCTAACAGAATTACTGGAACGCCAATGCATTTCCCCGCAGACTTTCGGAACGGGCATCTCAAAAGTGGTGGCATGCCCAGAATTGGTCACAAGTATATGTGAATTTCGAAGACACTAGCTACAATTCCTAAATCTAAGTATGTGCCGGGAAGCGATTCGTTTAAAGGTTAATTAGAAAACATTTAATAAACAATTTATATTTTATTTCAATTTCTCATAAGCCAACGTCCAACCGTTAGAGTAATCCAGCTCAAGAAGTAGAATTGCACTACATCTCACAGGCGACATTCGAAGATTGTGGTAGCGACAAAACCATATGACTGTTCATGAGAGATAGAGATACACTGCTAAATAAGCGATATAAACCTTTACCTGCTGTTGTTTTTAACTGAAACGAAAATATATCAAGACATTTAGACACATATGACGTCGAGAGCTACAGTATGTCACATGATGCAAATAAAAATGTGGGGAAGTAGGGTGACATGAAAAAGGAGCGCCATAGCATACGGAAGTCTCAGGCACCATTGGATAACGAGAGTAAACGAAACTCGCATATAGCCTCAGAGACAAGGAAACATACACGGACGAAAAGTGAGGACAAGTTGCACCACACAGTATATTGAATACCGACATAGAAGCGTATTCTTAGTAGCCCGCACGCATGGTAGGAACTACACATACCATACTTCCGGCGTTAGACAATAAAGTTTAAAGCAGTAAAAAAAAAAACAGCGTTCCCCCGGAACGTACGCCGTTTAGTAAGAGCGATTTCGTTTTTCACGCCAAATGTCGCGAGCGATGTCAAAAGCTCAAAGACGTGTCTGAACAATTGGTGCGCAATAAGACATCGCACGCGGGATCGTAATCAAAATGAGAGCTTTTCGTCATTGTCATTGCTGGCTCACAGCATACGGCGAGGCCTATCGAGGCCCGTCCCGAGAACAAAGAAGCGCTCGCCACTACGCGCCACGAAGAGAGGGCCTTTTCTCGTCTTAATTAGCGCGGCAACGGAGTCCTGCATATAGATATCCACATTTCCAACGATGCGACTCGCATCATTCAAGACCACCGAGCGCCATGATACGTGCTTTCACACTGTAAGCGTTGTGGTGGTCACAGCTTAAACGCTGGCAGGTGCATAGCTAAAGAACGAGAAGAAAAAAAAATGAATAGTGTCTTTTCTTCTCGCAGAACAGGATACTCTTGTGGGCACCACACTCGCCATAAACATCAGCAGTGCGTGAGGTTTATGGAAATGAATTTCTGATGCTTTGTTTTGTCAGTCAAGTTTTGGGTAGGCGTTTTCCTTTCCTCATAAGGTTCCCGTGAAAGAAGGAAACCTCGTAAACGAGCAGAAAAAAATTTAGTGAAGCGACAGAAGGCTCCCGCACGCTTTGGTACAGTATTATTTCATTTTCTGGTGGAGGGGGGGAGTCTTATGTGTTGTCGTACAACCAAGCGTTTTCAACAACAAAGGTTATAGCAGACGGAAATGAAATATCTGAAAATTGTAAAGAGGAAAATGCTCTCAGCGCGCACGACAGCCTGTAGATAGACGAAGGACTTTTGAATGTGAGACTCAGGCACACAGTTTTCTTCTTTAAACGGCATACATAAAAGAAAAATTACTTCTGATATGAAAAAAAAATCCGGCAGAACCCATATCACGATGACTGTAGACGTTGGTGCGTTTAGCATTCAAGCAATGTAGCGACGCACCGTATTCCGCAAGACACCTATTTTTTTAGAATCTGTAGCAGTCATTCTGAGATTTTTCTTGCTTCGATTGTATGTGACGTACACTGTTCACCGCACCGGCCCAATTTGTCATGACAATCGATTGCCGGGGTCGGACACAACCGTGTGTCCGTGCAGGCGCGACGATGACCGTAGGATGACGACCCGCAACGACTACAGCATGATGGCAATGGGATGACAACTGTAAAATGGTGACGACGACATAGTGACGACAGCATGACGATGACGGCGTCATGACGACGGCGTGATGAGAATCGAATGACGCAGCAGGAATTATGACAATAGAGCCACCCCGATGGCGTCACGGCAATAGTACAACGATTGTACGAGCACGGTGGCACGAAAACTGCGGCATAATCGTGACTGATTGATGACAGCATTATTACGATGGAACGTCGAAGTCGGAATGATGTCATGAAATTACAATGACGGCTATTGGATGACGTTTCTGACATGATGATGATGAAACGCCGACAGAGAGACGACGATGGAAGAGAAGCGGTCGCGTACGTTGCACGTTGAAGAACGCCAGGTGGTCAAAATTATGTAGTCCGCTGCTACGGCGTTACAAATAATCATATCGCGGTTTTGACACGTAAAGCTCATGAATTCAATTAGCGGGTAATTGAATGACTTGCGAGCGCCACCAAATTTGCCACTAATTTCACCTTAGTCTCTGAATTACCAGAGGAAAGCGGCCACAAGAGATGAAAGAAAAACACAAATAATGACAATAAACTTCTTGAAAAGTAACGCAATAGGCGTGCATGGAAACAAATTATTTGAATTTAAGAACTTCATTTTAATTTGATCACAGCTTCATAACTACAGGGAATGCAAGGTTGGAATCATAATTTCATCGTTTGTGGCTAATATTTCTTGCGAATCTACGTACAACCACACGGACAATTTCTCAATCAATTGATACTGAGAATTTTGCTCTCTCTTCTCGCAGCAGACCATCATTCTTCAACACAAGGTACCCTTCGTTAAAGGAATACTAAAGCAAAAATAAACCAATTTAGGGTGATAAAGTAGCGCTTGAAAATTGTGTTGTCTGTAATTTCGCGATGACAGGTTGATTATTATAATTGAAAATGAAGGTCAAAGTTTCATTATCCTTTAATTTAGCGCCAAAATCCGCACGCCGGTACGTCAGTGTGACGTCATGAATTTCAAGGTGATCTTTTTTCACATATGGAAGCCTTGGCTTAGTAAAAAATTACCGTAAATGGCCATATTCAGTCCTTGTCTCTTTTAAAGCACAATGTAGTAGATCTTTATGGCCAAATAATTAACTAGACACTAGCAGACGCAATCAAAATCCATGACGTCATGGCGAGCTGTTGCAAGAACTTCAAGGTGGCGTCGCCACTATACTCGTTAGTTTTTAAACCTTTTCTGACCTACAAAACATTTTCTTGCGGTTAGAGTTGTGCCTCTGGCATTGCGGAAGGGTGGTTTAATATTACAGGGCAAATCATTGTTTTTTGTTCAGTGTCCCTTTAAACAAGCATGACTCATGGCTGAGCAGTGCAGGATACAAAATGATCTCGGAGTGGGCTGTCCGATGAGTCTGTCAGGTGAAGTTACCATAAAAGCACACGTGGAACTGTTCTTTGAAGGAATGGTATGATCATGGAGTAATTAAACAATCTTATAAAGTTCCCACAACCGGTAAAAGTCTTGAACGCTTTAATTATACTAGCCAGCTGTCATTACGGTCCTCCATGTCTTCCTCCTCCTCTTCTCCTCCACCTTTGTCGTCTTTCTGATCGGTTCATCCCGGATCACTACATCCTCCCGAGCTTCTATTATCATCTCTCCTGGGATGATAATGAATAATATTAACGATCGACGCCTCTTCTGTTTTTCTTTGGCGGCCTTGATAATATACGACCTTCAGAATCCCTTGGTGCTTACACTTGCTTTTTCCCTTGGTGCAATCCCCTGGTTCTCAATACTGAATATGGGCCTACAAAGGGGCACTTTGACCAGCCCCTTTCGGACCAGCACCATGTCTCCTGGTTTAATATCGTGCATCTTGGACTGGTGACGTTTGCCGAAGTTCGTTTTCATTCTGTTGCGGTACGTCTCTTTCTGGTTCTAATCTAGTGACTTTGTGCAAAGTGTTATTTTTTCAAGTATATCGAGTTCTTTGCCCGCAAGTAACCAGCAGGATTTCTAGAAAGCGGCGAAGGAAGGGCTATAGTGCGAGATCGGTTATGGTGACGACCAGCTGCTTCCAGCCGCCTTTGAAGTTGGGTTATAGAGCTAGAAATGTATTCATGCCCTTAGTAACCCTTTCTGGAAGAGAATTCACCTCTGGGTGATAGGGTGCTGGAAAACTCATCTCGACGCCTCTTGCTTCGGAATGCCTATCCATTGGCCGCAACTATGACCTTAAGATTGTAGGAGATATCCCTCTCTAGAAAAGAAGTTATGCAATTTACATCTTCTCTGCCAGCTTTAGTAGCAACAAACCGCGTACACGCGTCCAATGCAACTAGGAATGCTTGTTTGTTTTTGGCCCCGTCGCCCTTCTTTTTGACTTCAGCAAAATCAAGACGTAGTGTTTTGAAAGTTACATTCGAATATTCCGACATGACCATCTTGCTTTCACGCGGCCTGAACTTGGCTTTGCAAAGTTAGAAGTTGTGACTTGTCTTTATACATTTAGTGATCCATCTGTCTTCATGGCTTTCCAAGTGAATATTTGCCTTAGCTTTCTACATGTTTTATTGAATATATCATGGCCTCCGGACTCCGGACTGTCGTGGTAGATTCGCAGTATGTTGCCATTGCTGTTTCGGGCACTTCTAAGTTTCCATTTTGTAACTTTATATCCTGCGTTCCTCCTCACAATTTGCTCATATTGACTTCTTCATGGGCAACTTCTCTTGTTATGTGACGTCTAGACGGAGCATCTGCGTCCTGGTGGGTCCGGGCGATGCACTACCTCGAAAGTGTACTGTTGAATCTCACTCATCCATCTTGACACTCTACATTTTGGCTGTGTGAGTTGCAAGAGATGAGCCAGGGTTTGATTATCCGTAAAATGTTTGAAGCTTATTCCTTGCAGATAGCTTCTGAAATATTTGAGGGCCAGACTAGAGCCAATGCTTCGTTTTTTTGTCCTATCCTAGTTACCTCGCTCCTTTGTAAATGAGTAAGAAAAATATCTTAACACTTGGCGTTGTTTCGCAACAGGCTTGTTGACATATCTTTGATATAAAGTGGCTCCGGTACTATATGAGGGGTGTCAGTGTACAGTTCAACAGGCAGGCTAAAGACTGGGAGCGTCAGGACAAGGTCTCCAGAAATAATTTCAGCAAGTTTTGCGTAACACTGCTCGCAGTCATCAGATCACACAAACGGGGCCTGTTTTTGAGTAAGGGCTGTACGACATTTTGCCTTTGTTGCATAATCATATTAAAGGAACGGAAATAGCCAGCAAGGCCTAAGAAAACTCAAAGAGACTGCAGATCAAAGGGATTGGGAAGGCTCTTGATGCGCTGAACACTTCCTTCTTTAATACTCCCACCAAATATTCTGCCATGAAAAACAACCCTCTGGCAGAAGAGTTCTCTCTTTCTGACGTTGATCTTAAGCTGTGCCCTGCTCAATTCACCTAGAACCACTGATAGATGACTAATGTGGTCATCATCTGTTCTTGAATATATGAGTATGTCTTCGGAATGCACTCTACAATATATGCCAGTAAATTCTTTTAGGACAGAGTTCATCATTTTCTGGAACCATGCGCCTGAGTTTTTCCACCCAAATGGCAGCCGGTTACATTCGTACATGTCGAAAGAGGTAATAAACGCAGTGAACCCCTTGGTTTCCTCTTTTAGTCGTACTGGCCAATAACCTTCAAATAGATCTATTCTGGAAAACACTGACGTCCACCGGTCTCGTCAGTTATTTCATCAATTCGTGGCATTGGGTAAGGGAACAAGTCTGCTTGTCGGCTGATAATCCGGTAATCTGTGCACGAGAGATAGGATCCGTCTTCTTTTGATACTAAGGTAATGAGTGAAGCAAACGGAGAGGTCGAAGGTCTGATGATGCGAGAATCCAACATTCCTTGCAGCTCCTGTTTAAGCCATACTTCCTCTTCATGGCTTAGCCCTTAGGCGTTCTTACAACACATTTGTGTCGAAGTTCAAAAGGCACTTCAATTGCAGTCGTCGCGGGAGGATAAGTGCCGACACACAAAAGTTCCGGAAGTTTCAACGAAACCTCGCCAGAGCTTGTGATTAACCTATCTTGTAACTGAATGAGGTTGAAATTCTCGGTGATGGTGTCGTTCTAAAGAATGTTCGTCTTGAATGGTTTCATGTCAGGCCGGGATAAAAGAAAATCGAACTTCACTCTTGATATGACATGGCTTTTGCATCCGTCCATTTTGCTCGCTCTCGACAATTCCAGTCGTAACCTTGACCAATGACAGCTCTTCCTGCAAAGATATCGTATTTGTCAGCGCTCTTCTCATTAGTCAAACTGACTGAGGCACCTGTATCAATGACGGCGGGCATCTCGGTATTATTCACGATTACTGGGACTAACAAAATGTTGGATTTCACATGGAATATTGTCTCTTGCGTCTCATAAGTCCTGACGTTCGCCGATTTTCCGAACACGTTATTAGCGAATTTCACTAGATTACACTCATGTTGGTGGAGTAATCTTCTGTTCTGTGTCCATTCCCTCTTCGGCTTGCTGAGCACGAGGTCGCGGGATTGAATGCCGGCCACGGCGGCGCAATTTCGATGGAAGCAAAATGCGAAAACACCCGTGTACTTAGATTTGGGTGCACGTTAAAGAACCCAAGGTGGTCAAAATTTCAGGAGTCCTCCACTACAGCATGCCTCATAATCAAAAAGTGGTTTTGGAACGTAAATCCCCCTAATTAAAAAAAAAAACTTCTTCCCTCTTCGGTTTGTGTTGCACCTCGCGTATTGACGCATGCTGAGGCCTGGACTCGAAGGACACATATTTTTAGCAGTAGAGCAGCTTCTCAGAAGTAGACGGCGCTTTTACCTTGACTTTTCTCTGGCAATCTTTTGTCATCCCGTGAATCACTAGCGACACGACACAGGAATCTGGAAGCTTGGAATCCGCCAATCGCTGTAGACGCCTGTTCTCAAAGTAATAGCCCAGCAAATTGCTGTCTCTGCTTGTAAAAGATTGCTTTATCCCGCAAGTGGACTGGGTTGAAGTGAAATGCCTGAATAAAACATTTTTGTCCGCGTTTCCCATGTCTCTTTCGTATGTTCTGTGATGCGCAGATAATAACCACGCTTTAAGGGCAAGATATAGTCCGGCGTAACGCGCGCGCGCGGCCACGCGCGTCGCGGTTAAGCGACGTCGGTGAAAAGCGCGCACTCTACAGTCCGGCGTCACGGCGTAGCCGGCATGCCCAGGCGCGCTTGACGAGCACAACGCCGCCGGCGCGGACATAGAGCGTGTTCTATTTCACGCGGCTGCCGCTAGACCAGAATGCACTGCGCGCTGCTGCGGCAGCGAGCAGAAGGCAGAATGGCGGCCTGCGGCGAGCGTACTGACAGTGCGGCTGTGGTTTTTTCAACATCCGTGTGGGATGACAGCACGAGTGAGGACGCCTGCTTGAAGCGATTTGACCTTCCACGTGTATACGATGTGAAACGCATGGACTACCGCGACACAGAGCGCAAGAACAACGCGTGGGAAGCTATACGAAAGCAGTGTGGTCTCGCCACAGGTAAGCTGCATTTCGCAGCTCCTGTACTAGCTGGTGGTAGTCGCCGAGTTGAGGGCGCTTGTCGAATAGCTTTCGCATGTACATACATGGTCCGCTTCCGTTTTTGACGTAGCCGAAGTACTAGCAATATGAGTGCGATGTTCTGGCTGTCAGGCACGGCGGCCGCATTTCGATGGGGGCGAAATGCGAAAAACACCCGTGTGCTTAGATTTAGGTACACGTTAAAGAACCCCAGGTCAGAAAGAAAGTGCTTTTCGCACGTGAAACCTTATGTTTTTTTTTTCTGGCTGTCAGGACAAGTTAACGCCATCCCGCAAAAGTTTTCATTTTAGCGCACAAACAGCGCGCGGAACGAGAAGCGCGCACGATACCCGAATGGCCAGGGTATATGCGAGACGCGCATGCGCCATGTAAACAGCTGTTCGCCGCGGCGGTGAAGTTGCGCTCCCGGACGCACAGATGGCGCCAGCCTCGAGCTGCGCGCGCACGCCGAACTCTAGAGGAAGCAAATTTCTTGCACCCCTGGCGTCGCTAGCGCAGCGTATCCGACTTCGCCTGCCGCGGCCTGGCGCGCCGAGAACGCCGGACTATATCTTGGCCTTTAGCGTTGCAACATAGGTATGGGCGCATGCTAAGTATCCGATCGGAGTCACCTAACCAGTGGTTCTGCTCATGCGCATACTGAAAAAAATCCAGCCTGAGGGCGGCACCTGCAGCTGTGCTACCATCAAACGTTTACTGGCTTCACTGCTTCTCGGCGTATCGCACCAGCGGCAAGTACATTCAAAATTGCTTGCTGTTGCTCCATGTGCTGCATTAGCGCTTGCGTTAGTCGGGCTATCGCATTTCACATGCCTTCAAGATGCGGCAGCTTGTTTTTCTCTGTATCGCTTCGAGCATCACACTTATTTGCGATTTATTTCCTCATAGTTTCAAGTTCTGCCAGTTCCATGTCGATTTCTCACGGTACCTGTTCCGGTGACGTCGCTCATCGGTTCCTTGGCTTAGTTTGTGATGGTTTCGAGTAGGCCTCGTGTAGTCGGTTCTTCCGGCGCCACATGGAAGTTCTCACTTTCTAAAGCCCAGCGCGTGACGAGGGGGTGGCCTTCCCGTCTTGCGAGGTAGAATGTCCCCCACATCTGAATCCTGTCATTGACTGCGCCAAATATATAGTTCCCCCAAACGGTAAAAGTCTTCAATATTTCAATTATACTAGTTAGCTGCCATGGCTGTCGTCCATGTCTTCCCTTTCCTCTTAGTCTCCATCTTTGTCGTCTTTGTTATCGATTCATCCCGGATTACTACAAATCGTGTGAGTTAGTCCATCGATAAGTTACAGAATGTAGTGTTCAGATTAGTCAAACAAAAGTAAAGCGTCATATCAACCTAAAAATAAATAAACCATTAAACATAGAATGAACACGCAGGGGAAGTGCTTTAATGATGCGGAACCCATTACAACGCTGCCTCCGAGGGTACATATAATCATATCTATTGCAAACAAAACGCTCCTATGCTCCAGGTGAACCTTCCGGCTCTCTATCATATACTTCCGTCGGGTCGGCAAGGGACTGCTGTACGGAAGGGTTGGATCGTCTTGGCCAAAAGGTGTCCATTGCCTTTTACTTGGGAAGACACCAGTTGCAGCATCATTAAAATAATACCAGCAAAAAAGAAAAACAAAATTAAACATTGGTGCCAAGCCTATACACACGACAAGTTCGCACCGAGAACTGCGTTTCACATAACACCATGGTAAGCAGTTGTGCTTATTCCTTTTCTGACTGTGTAAAGAGCATTCGATTTTTGGCATTTTGCGCTAGTAACACACTATTACTGCTCCGTGCATTGCACTACGCTAAGTCATCTTCGCTCCAAGCTTCATTCTGACGCCTTTCGCTTTGGCCTACATCCAGTTAGACGGCCTCAGATCTTTTAATTTAAACTATTACAGTGGCCACAAACTCAAATGCCACAATTCTCAAATTGAGTTAGAGCCAACATCTTCAAAACAGCATTCCTTGCAAATAAATCGAATTATGGCGACCACGTTGTCAGCATACATCTGTCTGCCGTCGTGATTTGTACTCGAATAACCTCGGGCACGGCAGTCTGCTGCTGCTCTCTCTTCTTCGGCACTCTGCGCATGCGTCATTGCTCCTCCGCTGACGCTCCTTCTATCCTTGAACCAGCAGCGGGCATGGATTCTTATGGCGATTGCTTGTTTAACCAGGTGTACCGTCTTTCTTTCAAAAAATGAAGAAACTTACTTTCGCAACGTCTCTCGCATTATCGATTGGACAACGGGATGGTACTGGTTCACTCGCTAACCAAGTACTGAACTTACTTCGGGCTGAGGTTTCTCGGGTCTTTAACACTGAAGCAAACACGCTCATTATAGCGCGGGCATTGCCAACCAACGTAACAGCGCTTTCACGCGGAATGTGTTTAAATATCGTGAATTTTCAAAAAATGTAGAGCAAACGACATTGAAGGGCGTTCTCAGGCCACTGAATAGAGACATCGGTTGTCATCTTCACCGGTTTAATATTACAGTACTACACTATAAGCGGAAGCGTTAACATGGCTCTCGGCTTCTCAAACTAGGTTTAAGCAGAGCATAGTTAGATTCACCGAGATAGGTGATTCTTGCTTGTTTATAAGAAAAAGAAGACATGTACGTAGCGTCCTGGGTACCCTGTTAAAATGATTGAATTTGAAGCTCGCAAAACGAGGATAAATTGGACGGCTGTTCGTGATGCGTTCAAAGGAGGAAGTTATCGCTTCGTTTTGATTGCCCCAACAAGCTAACCTAATCAAATTACAGGCAGAGACTTTTTTTAGAAGAAATCTTAACGCCAGAGCGCTAGGTATACAGCTTTTTTTCCCAGAAATATTTGTAGCAAAAGGTTTTCTTGTCACATGATGCTCTTTCGCTATTTGATGATTGGCAGTAGGTGCAAAATATTACGAATTTTGGTATCTTAGAAAACTCAATTTTCGAGCAGCTTGCGACGGTAGCCAATGGAAACGTGATATGCCGTGTTCGAATGTATTAACGCAGGCTGGAAAAATAATTACCGGACTACGTACCGAGCCTGCCGAAATATTAAGATATTTCTCAGATTCCGCGGTCCGCACACTTTTGATGCCGACTGTACATAAAAACTATTGCACGAAAACTTACAAAAAGTTAATTACGCGCGTGACGCTACTTACTCTTGCCGGCAGAAGTTGCAAAGATGTTTTTTAACAAAATAACGCTTATTCGTAAATTCACCGCGAAATAGTTGCCCCCAATTTGGACAAGGAATGTGCCAAATTCAAACCTATATACACTTCTAGGCTAACATATATAATTGTTTTTTATTATATTTAATAATCTTCATTAGCTAAGGGCTGTACTTTCCAGTAATAAAATGCCATCGTTTCGCCATACAGGCGAAGCATTGAATGGGATAGCAACATATTAGACCATTGAACGCAATGCAAGTCTCGTATCTGTAGTGGCAGCATGAATTGAAGTAAAGGTAAGCTGACTAGGTAAAAAGGAGCAGTTCTACTAAAGGTGCTCTGTTTGAATCCTGGCATCGGACAATTTCATTTATGTTTATTAATTAAACCAACGTCTTCCTTAGCGACTTTAACACAGCTTTTTCGTACAAGGCATGTTTCAAACATCTTTCCTGGTTCAATCTCGGAAGTTGTGCGCAGCCGCCCCAATAAAATTACATCGTTTTAAGTTTTGAGGTCTCTTATTGTTTCGCACTTTCATTATTTAGGGCTGAGAAGATTTAAGATAAAATACATGCGCTTGCTCTTTGTTTGATGAATTGAATACTGGGATTTGTGGGCTGCCCTCGCTCGAAACTGTGAGGAATAATTTTCTCAGACATGTAAGACGAATTGAATACTGGGATTTTACGCGCCAAAAGAATGATTTGAATATGGGGGGACTCCGGATAAAGTTCGACCACCTGGGGATATTTAACTTCACCCCAATGCACAGGACAATGTAGGACCTGGCATGAGCCAGGTCCTACATGAGCTTTAGTAATAGAATGGTGTGGCAGTATAATCCGCATATACCGCATGTCATATAGCATGGCATGGCGTATACCATACCTATACTACCTAAATCTATACGGAACCTCACAGCGACGGCGACAGTGAAAATTAGCTTGCAGTGTCCACGTAACTGCTGTCCCAATAAAATCTGCCTGGCCCAAGATAAACGACCTAGCTACATTTAGAAAAATATTGAGAAATGTGCCAAAATATTCATTTCAGTTCTCATTCTCCTTAATATGCGCAGTGAGAGATTTTTTATAGAGCTGTTGTGATGGGGTATGTGAAATTTGGTGCGATAACGATAGTTACGTATAAGGTGACGTTTCAGACAATAGCGTGCGACGATATGATAGTCACATTTGGAACTTTCTGGTAACAGCCAGTACTGCTAAATGATTTCTATTGGAAATATTAGATTATAGACTACGAGGGCGAATAAGAAAGTATTTGCCCCTATTTTTTTATTAGCCAAAATGAGCTACACACAGGTAATCACATATACACCTACTATTCTACATATCTTGCACTATTTTACACATAGTCGCCACATCGGTTCAGACCAGGCACGTACACAGGATTTTTTTTCGGGGGGGGGGGGGGGGGGGCCACCACCACCTCCATCATCATCATCATCATCATCATCGTCGTCGTCGTCGTCGTCGTCGTCGTCGTCGTCGTCGTCATCGTAATCATCATCATCATCCTGTTTTATGTCCACTGCGGGACGAAGGCCTCTCCCTGCGATCTCCATTTACTCCTGTCCTGCGTCAACCGATTCCAACTAGCGCCCGCGAATTTCCTAATTTCATCGCTTCACTTCGTGTTTTGTCGTCCTCGATTGCGTTTTCCTTCTCTTGGTACCCATTCTGTAACCTTAATGGTCCAACGGTTATCTAACAGGCGCATTACATGACCTGCCCAGCTACATTTTTTTTCCTTTTGATGTCGATTAGGATATTGTCTATACCCGTTCGCTCTCTGATCCAAACCGCTCTCTTTCTCTGTCTTAACGTTATGCCTAGCAATCTTCGTTCGATCGCTCTTTGCGCGGTCCTTAACTCATTCTCAAGTCTCTGCCCCATATGTCAGCACTGGCAAAATGCACTGATTGCACACCTTACTTTTCAATAATAATGGTAAGCTTCCAGTCAGGAGCTGGAAATGTCTGCCGTATGCAATCCAACCTATTTTTATTCTTCTGTGAATTCCCTTCTCAAGGTCAGGGTTCCCTGGATTAATTAACTTAGGTAAACGTACTCCTTCACAGTCTCTAGTGGCCGACTGGCGATCCTGATCTCTTGTTCCTTTGCCCGGCTATTTATCATTATCGTCATCTCCTGCATATTAATATTCAACCCCACTCTTACACTCTCTCTGCTAAGGTCTCGAATAATTTGTTGTAACTCGTCTGCATTGTTGTTGAATAGAACAATGTCATCGGCAAACCGAAGGTTGCTGAGATATTTGCCGTCGATCTTTACTCCTAAGCCTTCCCAGTTTAATAGCTTGAATTCTTCTAAGCACGCAGTGAATAGCTTTGAAGAAATTGTGTCTCCCTGTCTGACCCATTTCCCTATAGGTATCTCCCTGCTTTTCTTGTGTATAATTAAGGTAGCTGTAGAACCTCTGTATATATTCTTACGCGAAGGACGAGTCAATAAGACGAGAAACTATTTACAGATTATATTTACAACAACGGTTGCAGCAAAGACCGGTCAGATTCACAGCGCGAGCCCAGTTCATTCTTCCTCCTCTTTTCTGGAGTGATGGCGTCCACGCGCCTCGTTCAAACAAACAAATACCACACGCATGTAGCAATATTTTCCAAGCTTTTTATGTAAGCATTCTTTACTCCTTACGTAATGCCTCTATGACTGCTGGTATCTCTACTGAATCAAATGCATTTTCGTAATCTATATAAACCACATAGAGAGGCTTATTGTACTCTGCAGATTTCGCGATAACCTGATTGATGACATGGATGTGATCCATTGTAAGGTATCTCTTCCTGAAGCCAGCCTGTACCCTTGGTTGACAAAATCCAGTGTTGCCCTTATTCTATTGGAGATTATTTTGGTAAATATCTTATATAATACTGGGAGCAAGCTAATGGTCCTATAATTTTTCAATTCTTTAACGTCTCCGTTTTTGTGGATTAGTATAATGTCTGCATTCTTCCAGTTTTCTGGGACCCTTGCAGTCGATATACACTTCGTATAAAGAGCCGCCAGTTTTCCAAGCATTATGTCTCCTCCATCTTTGATTAAATGGACTGTTATTCCACCTTCTCCTCCCGCTCTTCATCGTTTCATGTCTTGCAGGGCCCTTCTGACCTCATCGCTAGTTATGGGAGAGTTTGTGTATCCTGTTCATTACTGTTTCTTAAGTGAGGTATCGTGACTCCTCTGGGTACTGTATACAGGTCAGCTTAGAATTTTTCCGCTGGTTTTACTGTATCTTCGAGATTGCTTATGATATTATCTCTCTTATCTTTTAGTGCATACATCATGGTTTGTCCTATGCCAGGTTTCTTTTTTACTGATTTCCGGCTGCGTTCATTTTTTCACGGCTTCTTCAGTCTTTCTCATGTTATAGTTTCGAATATCAGTTATTTTCGCCTTCTGGATCAGTTTTGACAGTTCCGCGAATTGCGTAACGCTGTGCGGCCGCCAGTCCCATACAACCACGTAGAGCGCAGGACTCTGCGATTCTAGACGTACTGCGCTCACCGAGAAAGGTTAGAAAAACACCCACATAAGCACAGCAGAAAAGTGGCTACGTGAGGTGGTTCGACCGATAACTGTAGAAGCGTCATTCAAAGCAAGTAATTGTTCTCCACTTCCGGCGGCGTTTTCTCTACTTCCTTTTTAAATAAAAATATGTTGATCCGTAAATATGTTCATAAACAACGGTTAACATTTTTATTATTCGTTTTTGCTTGCACTTTGGTTGTTGCGTTGGCTCTCTTCCTTAGTAGATCGCTTAATTTCTCAACTCCTTGAGATTTTTGTTTCCAGTTTCCAATTTTCCACGAAAAGTGCTATACGATTAAGGAAAAACAGACGAGGTAACGGGCGACAGTCATCTTGCTTATAATTTTAAGGGTTATTGCAGGGTTTCATGATGGATGCTCTTTCACATCAATTTATTTCCCACCTTATCTAACCCATATCACGTGCATATGGTTCCGGGCATCTGCTAGCGTCGCGGCGAGCCGTAACTCAAGAAAATAATGAAGCAAAGGGAAAAGTTAAACGCAATTGGCGTTTTCTCCGGCCGCAACTCATTCCCTGAGAGTACAGACCAGCTGCGTAACAGCCGCATCCCGCTCCTGGTCCCAGGATCAGCCTAAACAAAGAAGGTTGAACTAACAAAAGCAACAGCTATGCGCGTGACGGTTGAATAGATGGTGACAACTGAACGCATCTCGAGTTAATCGCGCGGGTGCGGAATCTATGAGAAAACTGTCCTTCACATTACAAGAGATGCCGATAACTACCGCCATCTAAAAGGAGTGAAAAAGGCAGCATAAGGCTGACCGATGAACAGGTGCCAAGTCTCAACATTAATCTGGCGGCGCTTTAGGAATGTGTGAGGAGTGGTGGCGTGGGTGGGGAGGGGAGGGGGGGTGTATGCCACTTGATTTCGGGGGGGGGGGGGGCCCGGGCCCCCCCGGCCCCCCCCCCCCCCTTCCCCTGGGTACTTGCCTTGTTCAGACATCTACCCCATCGCAGCACTCAATTTGAGACGCCCCTGTGGCACAACTCGTCCTAACGAATTCTATCACAGGGGCGAATGCTCATTGTCATACAAATCTCCACGGCCTTTTGCAAACCCCCGACACCAACACCTCACACTTGTCAAAGCGGGGCGCCTTTCCCCACACGTGGGCTGCATTTCCCTGTGGATTTCGATGAGCGTTAGTCCCTTGCTCCATAGAAAACGAATCGCACTTCGTTGCTCGCACGCCGTGGACTCGTGAAGCGCAACCGCCATCTTCAACAACTGACAGCAGCGCCGTGCCGCTGGGCTACCGGCAGACAAGGCCGGGCCGGTCCAGCAAAGGTCCACCACTGCGAATGGATATGCGTACTTCGCATTTACAGCCGTGATTCGGCTAAAAAAATAGGGGCAAGGACTTTCTGATTCGCCTTCGTAGAATCTCAGTAAACGGAAATTGCTTCAACGGAATTACCGCTTATGGCTGATTGGGTTTGCATTAAGCCGCTGTAAATAATAATAATAATAATAATAATAATAATAATAACAATAATAATAATAATAATAATAATAATAATAATAATAATAATAATAATAATAATAATAATAATAATAATAATGTTTATTGCCACACAATATACAAAACAACACAAGCAGGCCGGTCTAAGCCTTAGTTGGCTTGTAGGACCGTGCCAATGAATATGATAGACAAGGCAAAAGATGTACAAAAATTGATGAGAGATGAATAAAAAAAAGAAAAAAAAATGAAAGGCAAGAAATTAAAAAGAACAAGATAACATTTGGTTATCTACATATAATAAAAAGTGAAGAGGTAAATATTGCCATCCAAAAAAAAAATGTACAAGAGGGTAATTTTACTCTAGCTGCTTTAAGATGTGTTTGAGCGTTTTTTTTTTTGATGTCGCGGTAAATATCTCTTCTGGTAATTTGTTAAATATGTCAGGCACATAAGCACAGCGTCTGGCCGCGCCATACCTTGTGGCTGAACGTGGAAAAACATAACGGACATGTTTTCTAAGCTCCCTTGCGGCGGCACGTTTCTGTTTGAAATCGGAATTCCAGAAATGTTTAACGACAACTGTTTCTATAAGTAATGAATAGAAGTTTGGTAGCCCAAGTTCACGGAAGATGTTTGCAGATGTTACTATTGGGGAATTGTACGCAACGTTTTTAAGAATGTTTTTTATAATCCGGTCAACCCTGCATCTCCAACGATCCGAGCAGAAGCCAAAGACTGTAATGCCATACCTTAACACACTGTAACCTAGTGCCTGTGCTATAATCTTTTTTACAGGCAAGGGTGCAATACTTTTGATATTAAATAACAGCCAGGCTACTGACCTCAGTTTGGAACAAATAAGTGATAAATGATGTTGCCACGATAAATTACTATCGAAATAGATTCCGAGATATTTCACACAATCCACGTATGGAATAGGTGCGCATTTACAATGAACACAGTCTGACCCATGCAAGTAGAGAGGCAAGTTAATAACAGTAGTCTTAAGTGGGGAGCGAAAACAAAGAAGTTTTGTTTTTTGGGCATTTACAACACTTCAATAATAATAATAATAATAATAATAATAATAATAATAATAATAATAATAATAATAATAATAATAATAATAATAATAATAATAATAATAATAAATTTATTATCAAATCTGCAAGTATAAGTACAGAAATCGGGTTCGCCTAAGCCATCACAGTGGCTTGTCACGCGAAACCCGGCAGTCAATAACAAGACTCATCCAGAAACTGACTTTTCTTTCTTTTGAAAACACAAAAAGATATTGAAAACTAAGGTAGCGAGTGATAAAGTACAAGGCAAAAAAAAAGAAAAGAAGAGAATCACGAAAAAACAACAACAAAGAAAAAGAGAAGCGAAGAAACGACCAGAGCGAAAACATGTTTCAACAATGACAGGAGAAATAAAACTACGACGCCTATAATCATTCTGTGTACAATGCCCTTAAAGTTTTGCGAATGTCGCGTACCGACTTAGAGGAAGAAATTTCAGAAGGCAGTGCATTGAATATATCTGGAACATAAAAGGCTCGAGTATATCTGCCAAATCTGGTTCGTGTGTGAGGAACTGAAAAAGCAGGTGCACGCCGTAATGGACGGCAAGGCACAGTGGGGATTTTAAATGTATCCGACCAGAAGTGTTTCAATACCACTGTTTGAACAAACAGTGAGCGCATATTCGGCATTTTTAGCATCTGAAAAAGGTTCATCCCTTGTGGTCTGTGTACGTCATAAGTAACACTTTTTAACATACATTTTAGCAACCTATTTACACGGTGATGCCAGGTACTAGAACAATGTACAAATGTTGTAATACCATATCTGAGCACACTGTAGGCTAACGAGTGGACCAAAAGTTTCCTAACAGACAAGGGTAAAAACACTTTGATGCGGTACAGTAAACAGACGATTTTACGAAGTTTGGCACATATGTAAGACAAGTGAGTAGAAAAAAGAAGACTAGAATCAAACCATATGCCCAAATACTTCACAGAGTCCGAAAATTTTATTGGAGGGCAGGAACAATTAATACATCGAGAGCTGTGCAGATAAAGTGAAGAAGAAAGTGAAACACGTTTCAGAGGGCTATGGAAGCAAACCAACTTTGATTTAGAATGATTGATGTCAATTACATTTGCAGCAAAATAATCCATTAATTTCCCGACGTCGTTTTGAAGAATTGAGAATGCGTCTGGAAAATTCACATGTGTGGCTAAAATTGCAGTATCGTCTGCATATTGAAATAACTTGCAGACAGATAGCACGTTGCACATGTCCTTAACGTATATATTAAAAAGTAAGGGGGACAATATGGAACCTTGTGGCACACCGGCCTTCAGAAAAACACGGGAACTGGAAATGTCTGAAATGGAAACAATCTGGGAGCGATCTGTAAGAAAATTGCGTAGCAATCGGAAGAAAGGTCCTCGAAAACCTGAATTGTAGAGTTTCTCTAGCATAATCGAATGGCATACCGTGTCAAAGGCTTTTGCCACATCTAAAAAAAGTGCGCAACAAACAAGATTTTTTTCAAGTGAAGAAAATAAATGGTCACTCAATTCTTCTAATAAAGCCTGAGTGCCCCTTTTTGCAATAAAACCGTATTGACAGTCGGGAAACCCCCCCCCCCCCCCCGCTTTGTTAATAAAGCTGTTCATTACTAAGAAGACATGTTTTTCTAATAATAATAATAATAATAATAATAATAATAATAATAATAATAATAATAATAATAATAATAATAATAATAATAATAATAATAATAATAATAATAATAATAATAATAATAATATTTATTGTTGCCATCTTACAATAATCGTACATCAGAAGGCAGGCCCGTCAAAGCCAATAATAATAATAATAATAATAATAATAATAATAATAATATTAGATCGTTCAACGCAACCACATATTTTTCTAATTCCAAGTAAACGGGGCTAAAATATTATCTAAAATTAAAGTGAGCGGCGATTCGCAGTGGCACTGCGACAGCCATCACTGTTAGCGCGTTTTCTTCTGCGGGTTTTCTCGCCAATTGTCTACGTTATCGTGAAGACGGCTTTTGCTTTGTGCCGTTGCTGGTGCAGCTCTATCATGGTCGTGGCTTGCTGTGGTTTCTTTGTCTCGGCAATGTCGGTGAGCTGTGAGTTTGCCCTGCGTTTCCGATGGCGACAAGGACATGCCCAAATAATACTCTCGCACTGGAGATGAAGATGAAGGTCTTCGATGAGAGTGGTTATATAGAGTGGTCGTTAGATAAAATGGTGGCAATGCTTTTTTAATGTAAATGACTTCTCTTCTTTCTCTTTTTGTCATGTTTTGTGCTGCCAGCTTTAGCCTGCGGCTTCGTGCAAGCAGAAACTTTGTACGAGGAAGCTTTCTAATGAGGTCCTACTCTCCTATTATTTGGTGTTGACAATAAAGCGTCCGCCCTTTCCAAAACCACATCTTGTGTATACTTGAGCTCAATTTCTCGTTAAATGAAGCTCCTGATTAACGGAATTCACTTCCCTCGTCCCTTGAGGTTCCGTTTAACGAGAGTATACTGCATACGAACAACATGAAATCCATTTTGGGAGTTATTCGGGAATGGGCATGGTGAGGCGTGAACAAGAAAACCTAAAATGTGCCGGAAATGCATTATGCGTTTATATGGTTTGTATCTTTACTTATCTAGTGTAACAATCTCCCCAACCTCAATTCAAAGGCTATTGGGTTTATTGAATGCTCCATTCCGCGACGTCGTAGATATATCAAATTCTGTGGGGTCGCTAACTCGTGAAAAAGTCTATTTTTGTCCTAAATTGCGTCACCATCGTAACTTCCCTCTACACTTCTGAAGATTATGCTTGCATGTACGGCGTGAAGTTATTAGGGGGCTTTATAAGTGACGCGGGTGGTGACATCGTAATCCACTTAAAGTTGGACGCCCGCGTCGCAGCTAATTACTAGAGCGCTGTGTATCCCGCTAATTAGAGAAAAGCGGTGGCCGAAACATCGGAAAGTGCAAAGGGCTGCGACATCTGGAGCTATAACCGTGCTATAGAGTTCAACGGCTTCCATATGAAAGATGATTAGGGAAAATCTACAACGAAATTCTGCAGAAATGCTGACTGTGAGAATGATATGTTGCACTTTTGTTTGCAATCGAATATAAGCCAGAGGCACTTACACCTATAATTTGACCCTCATTGCGATATTTCATGTTTCTATGAAGAGTGAAGCAAGCGCCACTGTTTTTTTTTTGATGGACCACTCATTTTTCTGGAACATTCACTGATCTGCTTATCTTCTACGATCATATTCTAAGTGAGCATAACAGCGCAGCATTCCGCGTTCACAGCTGCCGAATGACATGCACGAGCAATGACATGCCTTATCGCACGTCGCAAAATTATAGATGTTGACACGTGTACTTATTAATCGTTTTCTCGGTGACTTTGGCAAGTAAAACACATCACTTTATTTTAATTTTAATTTTTTATTCACTTCATATACCCGCTAACAACTGAAGGTTATCGTTCAGCGCAAGAGGCGCTTGCTTGATTTGGAACTTACTCGAAGGTTATCGTTGATTCTATCGTGTCTGTTGTCGCTGAACCTTGTGTAATATATTTATATGCGCGATGCAAATTGTGCAGTACTTTCCGGAAGGCACGCGTGTACCAGCGATTACACTGTAACCTTCGACGAGTGATGTATAAAAGAAGACGCGCTTGACCCGCAGATTAGATTTCGAGGATCGCCAAATGTGCTCGCCACTATCGTTATGCTTCGAGTGTCATTTGCGTTTGTGGGCGCAGGTTCACCCAATAAAAGAAGTTTGCTTCGTGATTCAGAGTTTTGCTATACTGTGTTGTTCACCGTCACTACAACGTGGCAATATGTTTCCTGGCTGCCACTGTATACGTTGCTGTTCTTCACCGTCAGGGAAATACAAGTCGTGCACTTAAGAATTACGAGATAGACTGCTGCTCACTCTTCCCTATGATGATCAAGCCTTGGCATGCTTCGCAATCCAATAGAGCCAAGTTGGCTGATATTAGGGCTGGTAATAGAGATGACAGAGTCGCTTCAAGGACAGCCTGGTTTTCGCGAGTCGGATACATATATTCCACAGAAAGTGAAAATTCTTTGAATACACCGCATGTAGTTTAAGTAGAGTTGTGCAAATTAATTTGTGCTTTTTTATTGCAGCGCTCAGATGATCGGCAGTTACTCATTTCTCAGAACAATTTCTACCTGAGGGGTTTCTAAAATTATAATGATATCGCTTGTAGCTAGTAGCACAATTTCAGTCCTTAGACCAAATTTCTCGAAGAGGCAGAAATAAATTGCCAATAAGTGCATGTTCAAAATATTATTTCCTGAACTGTCTGACGAAATGCATTGGCGTTCCTCTTATTATTGTGGTTCAATGCAGAAAACGGTATGTTGTTAAAAGCGTTAGTGCAACAACCGTGAATTTCTTGTTGCGAGTTTGACGGCGCATATTTTGAAATGGGTGCCATCCTCAGTTGTTACGTAGTTGAAATATTCACCGACCAGAATTTGTAAATTGCGAAATCTGCCCTAACATCGTTTGTTTTGTTTGTCTTAATATAATAAGGTACGCATTTCAATTTATTGCTCCAGTAATGTACATCTTTTTGAGCATTCCAGTTCCGCGATTAGAACTGTACCATGCAGCACACGCAATTTGTTAAAATTTCGTATACCTAAAACGCAAAGAAATAAAAAAAATAGAAAACGCAGCTCGTAGGGTTGAAATTCATTACGTAGAACTTTCCCACTTTTTTGTTATCGCCGCATCTCACAATCAAACTTCATTTGATTGCGCGTTGATTGCGATTCAAGTGACAAAATAACGTTCTTATTTTGGATTATCCTCCATCTACATGAACGGCTCACGTCTTACCTGTACGTCGGACGCAATCTACGGCTGGTGCTAGTAACGAGGGCTGTTCCGAGATGGCGTTGGCTACGTGGTCAGTGTCTCCCGCGAGTCTGGTGCTCTAGGTCGCGTAACCTGAGCTTCGGAGGCGCTTCAAAGTTTCTAAAGGTTAAATGGTGAAACTAGCGCTAATGCCAGCAACACTGCTGCCCGGCGCTCCTCGTCATGCCAGCGCTGTCAGGGCGAGAGCTCGCAGTCATCGAGTGAGATAATAACGATCATGTTTGCCTGCGCAAGCATGCCGTTATTCTTGTTTAACCAATAACTCAATGTATGATAAACTGAAGCTTACTTCGTGTCTAGTTGACTAATACTTCGTTCTCTCTATAAGTACTTCACCCTTAGGGCGAAACAGCCGTTTTTTTAGCTCTGAAACTTATTTTTAGAGTCGCAGAAAATCAATGGTGTACCCATATTAACGATACCAGGACTATTTTATCGACCCACTGAACCTGACATACGCTGCTTTCTACATTTCGCAACATATTACTACAAGCGTGGCTGAGCGCGCAAGAACATCGTTTGGACGCATTCAACTGATTAGCCTTTCCCGGCGTCGTGGAAGTGAAAGTGTAAAAACGAAAATGAATACACGTGACCTGGTTAATCCTACGCAGCCCACAAACGGCGACTATAAATCGCAGTACCAGGAGACCCGCCTGAAAGTAGTGGCCATAAAACAAAAACGAAGTATCTTTCTTCCATGACGAGCGCAGCAGGAAGTGGGTCCTATAATGGGCGTGCCAAATCGAGTTTCGTTCCCTTGTCCCGTACTCCTAGGATGAAACATTTCTCAGAGGACTGGTCATAATTTTTTCAGGCGGAGAGGGCACCCGCCTCCGCGAGTGGTGTTCCCACGCTTACAAACAACGACGGACAGGCGAGCAAGGCTAATCGGTGCGTTGGCGGAAGTTGGTGTTCTTGTACACAGGCCGGAAGTTGCCAGAATACACGCCGTGTCCGCGCATGTTGTCGGAAGTGCACAGGTGGGCCCACATTTAAAGGAAACATGCGAGCATTTTGCTCACATCTTTCAGGTGCTACATTAGGTGGTGCATGCAGAAGCGATGTCGATAGAACTATGCAAGCATTTAGAGAAAATATAGCACCGTCACCCGCGCGTCACCTACCGCAAAGTTTGACAATTCCGGACTTCCCAAATACGGGTATTCGCCAATGCGCTCGCATTGTGTGTTCTCTTTGCAAGCGGACCTACTGGTTCAAGTCTGTTCACTGTGCTTAAAGCGAGAATAACTGCGACTATTTTCCAAAGGGCAAAACACAGCGGGGAGTTCGAACAAACGTGACATATCACAGCGGCAGGTAATCTTCCAGCACGCGAGCACTCTTCCAGGAGTATCCCGAAGAGAGAGTTTAAGCGCCACGGTTTGTGTGCGCAGCGTTGCGTTATAAGCGAGTAGTGTGGGTTCTTTGTTCCGTGCAGTGATGTAACTCCAACACTGGATAGCGTTGCAGTCCGAAGGCAAAGGCGACTCAGATGCACATGTGTCTGATACCTCATAGAGCAACAGCGTATTTGAGAACGGAAACATATAACGACCACTCGTTATGGGGTATACGAGTGAGCATAGGTAAGACGTAAATGCAGAATTATCTTTTGTTCAGTCTGGTTAACCTCCCTGCCTTTCCGTCTTCCCTTCTCTCTCTCTCTCTCTCTATCTTTTGTGCAAGGATTGGTATCTAATCAAAGACTCTGTGACCTAGCGTTAGCATCATTTAATAAGGAAATGATCTTCTCTATTCTCGAAGCAGCACCACAAAGTTCAAATGAAGCAGGAACGGTGTGTGTACCTACGCTCTATCACAGAAGTCGGCACCACTGAGCTGGCCTTTATATTTTCTTTTTTTCTGATAGGTTGGACATTCTTTCATTTTTAGAGAGCATGACAAACCGTCTTAGCTTCTCAAAAGATTTATGTTAACTCGCCTATGCACGGAAACACTCTCATAATATTCAATCGCTCGTAGACTATAAAGCTCTTCCTGGTAGTTTCGTATTTGCGGTGACATATGAACTCCCCCACCTAAGCATAACCGGATAATAAAAAGAAGGCGCTCAGACGACATCCTTTAATAGCGCGCACTTTGCGCCTTCTTCATTATTATTATTATTTTTGATTGCTAATTGTCGAATTGTTATTTACTCCTATGAAATGGCCTTCGCTAAAGTACACCAGCATGCATAACTATTTCTTGACTGACATGTTCAACGTGCTTATTTCGCATACTGATGTTGCCAGAATACACCGTCAGCGTGTGCATTATCTTTGTGCTCAACGTAATCAGAGTACGCCCATCACATGCGATCACAGATAAAATTGTAATGACAGTCACTGTAATTTCTTTTTCTGGACGCACGCAGGCATGCACGTACGCACACAGGCATAAACATATACACATGCACACACGCACAGTAAAAAGACAAAGAAAGGACACTGGTATTTTGCTTACTACGATTATGAGGCTTTGCTCAGTTGCTTGCACCACTGCCGCAGCGGCATTTGCTGGAAGTTACTCATACCGCTAACAATTTCTCGGAGAACGCAAAACCCTCGCCACAAACGCACATGTTGCTTTAGCGTTATATACATCCCCTTTATTAAATCGTCCTGCTGACCATGCGAGACGCCGTAGTGGATGTGCTTTAGCTTCACTGGACGACTCGGCGAGCATATTAGGCAACAGATATTAAGAAGGCCGCGTTTTATGCGAAGCATATTACGAGGGCTCAACCCAGCTCCTCAGGCGCGGCGGTGACCATGAAATCACGTGACACCGTGACGTCACGACAGAGGAGAAGTGGCTTTGGCTCAACTCTTGCAAGACGGGCTGGGTGGGAATCGAACCAGGGTCTCCGGAGTGTGGGACGGAGACGCTACCACTGAGCCACGAGTACAACGCTTCAAAGCGGTACAAAAGCGCCTCTAGTGAATGCGGTGTTGCCTTAGAAACGCGCTGTTTCTAAGGCGTGCGTCTCTTGCTCAGGCGCACATTTCGTTGCCGCGCCGAACGCTGCTTTGCTCGACGCTCACCGCGTCCAATGCGGGGCGCGTAGTCGCTGCCCTGTAGCCCATTGTCTTACACCCCTTGGCGGGTCGACGGGAACGCTGTCGCGTTCCACCCTTGAAGGCGAAGAAGTAATGCATGAGTTGTTTCTTCGTCTAGCCGAACCAAATATAGCCAAGCAACAGCAGTTCACCAGGCTAAACAGTGGTTCAACAACTAAAATAAAGGCTAGTATGCTTCGCATCCTGGGCTTAACCTTACCTAAGCCACAGCCATTTTTTTAGTTTACTTCTCAATTTCCAGTTTGTTGGCTTTTTTTGTATATTAATTGGCCCCATTCTCCTTATACCAAACTGTCTAGCTTTCGTGCGTACGTGCGCGGGTGTGTGTGGGCATGTTTCCTTTCTTTTGTAGTGATGTCTTTGCCGCATTAAAGGTTTCTACACAGAGAAGCACGCTCTAAAGGAGGCCATAAAGCTTTAGGTTCGCGCATGCGATACGAACATGTCTGGCACAGTCACATCAAGTAAAATACCGATTGTGCGCAGTAATATAAATAATGGACCTTACTGGTAATCGCCTCTCACACATGCGATCAGTAACATTGCAGAAAAACACCGTGCGACCATAGCAGCAGACATATTTAAGGAGGTGCGACCTTGGTGATTCAACTACCAATGTTAGGAGCATGTTCGGAGCGCCTGGCGGTGGCGAAATCGACCGCGCTAAGGAAAGCACATACGTTAGGGTAGTGTGTTGGGGCTAACTGTGGGTGTGCAGACGCAACTGTGGGACTGCTTTCAATTTTTGGGGTCATGATGTCAAAAGGGTGGATCTTGAAAGAAAATACTCGACCGTCACGTTCTCTTGGCATTTCACCGATTACATTTACACTGATGGACTGGTCTACGCCAACAGCCCTAAAGGTGTTTTGGTCATCCCTGTCTTACTAGTCCCAATCGAGTGCGCGGTGTCCCATGTGACGACGCTAATGACAACATAAATTGCTACGGTTATTTACATCTCACAAGCACAATATCAAAAGTGGATGGTTTTTTTTTTTCTGGCTCCAAGGCAGCCGAGTGTATAGATTTCGGGCACTCCCGTTCGCCTATGCAAAACTTCAGAGTGTGCAGTCAGCCTTACGACGTAAAACTCACGTGTACTTGGCATCTTAGATAAGAGAAGTTGCCAGTCAAGTCCTGTTTAATGGACATAATATGATCTTTTAATGCATGCTGGTTAACTGCGGCATCGTCGATAACAAGCTTGATAATATTCCTGCCAGGTTAACCCATAAAGAAACCTACATATCTCCGACACCCTTGTCCATAACAGACGTGGCGAAGACTCTTCGTTTGCTTGCTCAAAGCAAGACGCAACATTTTTGGAACACCCTGTGTGCTCGCCTCGCGAGAGGAAATATACGGAATCATTCCTCGTACACAAGTCTAAATGCCTACACCCGACGGGAATTAATTTGGCCTGTGGCAACTTAGAATCTTTAAAAGCTGTAACTTAAATCAGAAATTCTATATCATCAACCAAGGCACTAAACATTGTGCCATCAGCTAACCTTAATTCTTAACCTCACCTATTCCTCTATTTTCAATTTTCTCCTGCCTACTACTCAATTTATTATACTTTCATGTTTTTACGTTTATATTAACTGTGCGACCCCTTTTTTTCATGTACACTTGCTCCCGCCCGCTTTCACTCATGTCACCCTCCTACTTGTTAGTCCGGTTTGGGTTCCCCCATTTTCTGTCTGTTTTTTGTTATATATTTTTTTAAACACCCCCACCAACACATTCCGTAGTCCCAGACGGCAGGACTCCTTTTTCGACGCCTCAGGCACACAGGGTATCGCCACTTCTGTATACTGCCGCGAGACACCTACGTTGAACTACTGAAGCTAACGTCCCTTGGAAGACTATGCCGCTGCCTTCGTGCTACCTCATGCATTGCACCCCAGACACTGCGGCGGCGAAGAGACTACCGAACACGTGCTTTGCCACTGTCCTCGATACAGCGCGCACCGGCTGTCACTAGCGACCGCGCTGGCACGCCTTGACGACAGGCCACTTTCAGAACAGTCAGTTTTGGAATGCCGACGTGAACTGTCGTAGCAGCAAAAGTCGGTCAAGGCTCTGTTGACTTTTCTACGTGATAGTGGCCTATTAGAAAGAATATAATGACCCCATTTCGTCCCTTCTCATATTTTTTTCTCACGCTTTCATTTTTGTCACGCTCTTCTTTCCGTCTTTACTTCCCCTTTCCCTTCCCCTAGTGCAGGGTAGCAAACCGGACGTTTTAAGTCTGGTTAACCTCCCTGCCTTTCTTTCATTTGGATCTCTCTCTCTCTCTTAACTCCTTCAAAATTACCCGACGCATTGCTGCTACGCTACTCAAGTGATTCTACAACTGATGTCTGTTTGTGTCTTTTTTGTTACTCGTACACTGACGGCCTGACCGGCTCTTCTAAAGCGACAAAAACATGCCGCCAACGACATCCCTCAATGCTCCCTAACCTCTCGCTTCCCCAACATCCTCCCATGCCAGTCGTTTAGTTTTCTTGTTCTTTTTTTCCTCCTGGTGTCTTTTCCTTTTTTTCTCCCCGCCTTGCCCCTCTCCCGTTCTTGTCCCCTCGTCTTAAGAACCACGCTTACAGACGCCAGGCGACAGCGCTCATTCTCATTGAAGTTTCTCCCTTTACAACCAGCCGCCACTGACAACAACCGCGCGTGCCGTTACTCTACTAAACCTTTAAAACTAACATGCCGAGGATGGCTAGGCAGCCTTTGACGAAAATAGGTCCTCCTATCGAAACGTTGGCCAGGCTTTCTGAGGCACCTTATCCCTGTTTATATCCTTTATACCGCAGTGCCGCACATACAGTATGCGATTTCGCTGTCTCGAATCCCGGATTTCACGTTTCTTGCACCGTGGTAACTCGTATGTCCGTTTCTGTGCCTCCGACAGCGCTCCTTCGTTATCAACCATTCGCTCCGCTCTCTCAGAACCCGGCTGGAGAGCTGAAGGCGATTGGCCTATCTGCGTTAGTTGCCGCCGAGTCGGTCACGTTTCTGGCTACTGCAAAAACGGCTGGCTGGCTGTTACTACAATGTTCGTTTGTCCAAGCTGACCATTTTGAGCGCATCCCTTTTGAGCCACTACCTACGGCGCACCTCTGCAAACCTGACGCTGCCAATACATGGTCCAGTCACTCGCCCTCACCGAGAGGTCACCAGTCGCGTTCGCAACCTTTTCCCCGTCCGTCCTCCCGCTCCCCGCTACCTTGCTGCGCGACGTCGCCGAGCAACCACGGCTCCTTCACTCCGGAAAACTAGGCCATGCAACGTCCGGAGGTAACGCTGCATCCACGACTCGGCCCCAAAAGCGTTTTTCTTCACTCTGCCAACTCGGCCATGCATGCTGCATGATTACGGTGATGGAGTGCACTAGTCGACACCGGCGCTCATATTTATTTCATGAGATCCGGCCTTCGTCGGCGCCTAAAGAAGGTCGGCGTACCTGCCATACGCTCCTGGCAATGGAGCTTTACGGCGACGGCCGCGCCACCTATAGCGCCGAAAGCGCGACTCTGGCACTGATGCAACTGCACTTGACGGCGTAGAATCCAGTGGTGCACGTGTTGTTGTTATGACCGCGTGTGATTAGGAACTTCTGAACTCCGTGCACCACCGTCCTGCAGGTAAACGTTTTCATACCGCTGTTTTACGATGGAAAATGTGCAAGACATCGAAAACAGCCCAGGAAAAAAAGCGTGGGGACGTCGGTACTGCTGCGTTAAAGGCTGCAACGGCCGTGCATGGCTGCCTGCTCTCGGACTCTACAGATTTCCTGGTCGGCCGTGGTTTTGTGCTCGCGCTTCCTTCCTGGAGGATCGCACTAAAACGTATTGTGGTACTCAAGTTTTTGTTCGAGAAACAGTTGCCGGGCGGCAGACTTACATATCTTTGTAAATTCTCCATATCTTTTAGAATTATTTATTTTGCAGTACGAAGCGTACTGCGTGGTGGCTGCATGTGTTCTGGCTTGCGGGAGTCGCTGAGCGCTTCACGCTGTGCGGCTCTGCTTCGGTTCAGGTAGCCGGCTAAGGTCACTCGAGTCTTGGTGGCCGGAGCGGCCCAAGGTCGTGCCGGTGCCTCCGCAGTTACAAAATACTGCGGTTGCATGGCAGAACATAGAAGTCTAATAAAATTTTTGTGCAAGTTGTTTAAAAAAGCCTTTTAGTAAGTCGAAAAGCTGTGACGCCTATCATCCGTGGCGAATGAGGCTTTGCAAACGTTTCAAAACAGCAGCACGGAAGGACAGGTTTTGTCTGGGGTAACTCAAGATAACTAGATAAGAACATCTACGCCTAACACTTAATAAGCTCAGCCATGCCCGCACACTCAATTGGGCTGCTTGATGAAAGCATAATATGACAGTTGAGTGTACTCAGGCCAGAGATACGCTGTAGTTGTGTTTACCTTGCTTGGAGTGTAATTTCGCCAGCACAGTCACACCGGCGACTTTTTTCACGCTGTAATCGTGCCCGGCAGCATAGAGCTTTTCCCCTTTACGACGAACGGCAGGGCGTGTCTGACCGTCAAGATTGGTTTGAAACCACACAGAAAAACTTGCGCTATTTGTTCATTTCTAAACAAGCATGAAGATGCGATCACGTTGGCAGATCCGCGTGCACAGCGTGAGTAACGTGATCCGTCAGTGTCAGTTTTGACGGAAGGTGCCGCAAGAGGCGCTGACGATCGCTGCTGGGACGCGCCGCCTGGGAACTGTCAGGAGCGTATAATCTCGCAGTCTTAGGGAAGGGGGGGAGGAGGGGCGGAGGGGATGGAAGAACACCTGTCGTTCTTGGAATGTGCGCCGCCTGCGTCTCTATTGCCGTTCCCCGAACTGCCGTTTTATTTGCGGTCATACTTGGCATGGGCTTTCCAGCAACTACTTCTGCCCTCACTGACTGTGCGACTGGCCTCCTGCAGCACGAATCGTACTTGAGCAAGCCGTTGCTCCAACCAAGCTTTAGTCCCGTGTCTGCTCTCTCGGCTATGTGCGCTTGCTCTCCAAAGCCACCATGTATATTTCCATCATATCCAGCACTTCTGTCGCTGTTTGCATCACTATAGAGCACTTTCTTCTTGAGCGATCACAGTTCCTTGAATCTAATAACCACTTCTCTCCGTTTAGACCTGTTGAATCTAGCGTTCGTCAAGGATGAGTTCTAGGCCCTCTCCTCTTTCGAATTTACATTAATGACTTATCCAGTGAAATTTCTTCTAACAGTTATCTTTTTGCAGACGATTGCGCTATCCTTCGTGAAATTTCAGCCACTGTTGACACTAACATCATGCAAAATGACATTAACGTGGTCGTATCATAAGCAGTCAACAAACACTGACACCGAGGACAACATATAAGAAATTACTTGTGCTTAATAAATGCTATAAAGAAACGATAAATTAATGGAACATGAAAGTGGATGAAAAGACAACTTGCCACAGGTGGGCAACGACTCCACAACCTTCGCATGTCGCGTGCGATGCTCTACCAATTGAGCTACCGCGGCGCCGTTTCGTCATCCGCTTTCTTGGGTATTTATGTTTCCTAGTAGAACGTGGGAGTGTTAGCCAGTGCCACTGCTCGCAGACCTCGGCGACTGCAAAGTCTTCGAGTGGTCTTCCGTAATTAGTCGGAACATAAACCGTGCCTAAGTTTTCATCTATTTTATGCCCATCACATGATATACAGGGTTTGTTCTAGTCATCATCATCATCATCATCATCATCATCATCCTGGTTACGCCCACTGCAGGGCAAAGGCCTCGCCAATACTTCTTCAATTATCCCGGTCATGTGCTAATTGTGGCCATGTTGTCCCTGCGAACTTCTTGATCTCATCCGCCCACCTAACTTTCTGCCGCCCCCTGCTACGCTTCCCTTCCCTTGGAATCCATTCCGTAACTCTTAATGGCTATCGGTTATCTTCCCTCCTCATTACGTGTCCTGCCCATGCCCATTTCTTTTATGAACATAAATATCCCAGACAGTGGATGGGAAATCGGCACCGCTGTAGCTCAATTGATTGCATGCTAATTGAATACCAATGCATGCTCAACTGCATGCTATTGGTATTGAAGACAACATTGTTCGCTGGATAGCATGTTACTTAGCTTCAAGGAAACAATACGTGGCCGTTAACGACTGCATCTCTGATACACTAGATGTACACTCAGGAGTACCACAAGGGTCGGTGCTCGGTCCATTGTTGTTTCTGGTCTATATCAACGATATCTATTTTTCAGTGCAACCTCCTGTAAAGATCCGACTGTTTGCGGACGATTGTGTCCTCTATTCCAGCATACATCAACACGCTGATCAAGTGAGACTAAATGATGCATTGCATTCAATCAGTGCATGGTGTGATAAATGGGGCTTGAAACTCAATACTTCGAAAACGGCAAGCATAACATTTAGTAACAAAAAAGAACCTTTGCAATTTGCTTACGCCATTAAAAATGCTTATATTAAAAAAACTAACCAGGTGAAGTATTTGGGTGTTACACTCACAAGTAATTTGAGTTGGGAACCACATATAGATAATGTTTGCAGTAACGCACTGAAAAAGCTGGCATTTTTAAAACGAAAACTACGTCATGCGTCACCTGCTGTAAAGTTAACAGCATACAAAGCTCTCATTAGGCCAAAATTAGAATATGCAGACCTAATCTGGAGTCCGTATCAGCAATATTTAATTAAAAAAATAGAAAGGGTGCAGAACATGGCCTTGAGGTTCATCTATTCTACCTATTCGCGCTTCTCGAGCGTATCAGTTCTTCGCGATAAAGCTAAGGTTAAAAAACTCGATCATCGCAGAATGGTATCCAGATTAAAATTCATCTATCAGCTTTACCATGGTCACTTTAACATACAGCGTGAACGTCACATAACCGAGCCGTCAATACGCTTTGCCCGTACACAACACAACAAAACAGTTAGGCAACCATTCAGTCACCTTAGCATGCATCAATATTCCCTGTTTCCTCATGCTATTTCATTGTGGAACAAGTTACCACAAGAAATAGTTAGCGCTAATACCACACAATCGTTCGTTCATCTTGTGAATGGTTTTTCTTTTGATTAATAGCATGTACATAGGGAAATAAATTAATTAATCATTGTCTTTGTTTTGTAATAAAATAAGGCGAAAATGCTGAATTGAGTGACCTGTTATGTGTACATGGTTTGTAAGTACTTGATGTTGAGTTGAAAACTACAACTATTCTTCCTATATCGCATTTATGTTGATAAGTCTAAATTTCAAAGGCTGATGTTCCTGTATATTTTATTTTATATATCTTTATTATTGTTCTGTATTCTATTTTTTATTATTATTATTTCCAGCCTTGTTTGATACTATTGATGTACCCACTCCTGCTTGGGCCCGAATAGGGCCTGCAGTATTTGTAAATAAATAAATAAATAAATTAGAGCATCGCGGGGTTAATGCGACTCGACTCTTGTCATCAAATCATATAAGAAAAAAACTGTTAAGGCAAGCAATATCATCTGCTTTCAGAGTAAACAAAGGTGACCTTATACAAAAGAGGAGAGCGCTTGATTTAGCTGTTCAAAGAAGGCTGCTGATCACCGCTCGAAGCTTGCGTCGGAAGAAACGCTCTTAAGTAATTGTAGGTGCGCTCACCACAACCCGCGAGTTCGAGTTCCTACAATATTGTGGCGTGAGAGACGTTGTCGAAGGTTCCTTTAAGGTCTAGTGCTAGGACTAGTCTCTACGTGCATAAGCTGTCAAGGTTGAAGACTGGTGTGTTGGTATAGCACATTAAAGGTTTGATTGTGGGTTCGTATTCCACCTGCGGGCAGTTGCCTTTCTTTATCCGTTTTCATTTCCATTTAATAACGCGAGAGCGTTAAGGAGCCGGTGTCGCAGAAAATCTGGCGTTAGCGTCCCACGTCGGCGTCCAGCGTACTGCGGCATCGGATGCCATTGCGGCAAAAAAGGTTTTCGTACCATCCATACCTGGGCCATCGATGTGAGGCAAGGAATATAATGAACTAATTGAATTCCTCAAGCTAAAATATATGGAAAAATTGTAAACTTCTACATGCATCCATCCCACAGACATGATAGCTCTCAGATTATTATGTTTTATTTAATGTAGTTAAGGAGATATTTGTGCCTATGTGTGGCGCCGGCTACTCATCTTCTCTTACTTGATTGTTATCGTTGGAGAATTGTCAGCAATCACCAAACTGGCCAAATAAACACGTGAACGAACATTCACGTACTAAGTCTCAGTACTGCAATATAAATAAATGTTCGCGCAACAGAAGAGTTCCCGTAGCATAAATATTCACAGAACCGAAACGTTCACAAAACAAGATATTCACGCAGACGATGTTGGGCACTTGAATGCCGCGCTCTAAATGAAACAAATACAAATGCTTCATGAACGCGAAGACACAAGGAACATGTAATTAAGGGTTCCTGCTAATAATAACAATGCGAGCTATAACTATGGTATTACTTAGCATCCGTTCTAGTGCACCTTGACACTAGACTATTGTCACTCGAAACGATTTTCACATGTCGCCGAAAGAAGACATCGCAGCTGAAGGCGACGAAGGGACTACTTCGGTTTTTGAAAGAGACGGGATTGGACAAGCGGCTGTGACAGTGGTATCACGTACCACGCAAGAGTGATGGACTCTGACTGACGATGTGTGTGCTGTGTTATGAGCTCTCTCTCTCTCTCCCTTCCCCATCTTTCATCCCCCCATCCCGCTCCCATGTGTAGGGTAGCAAACCGGTTGAGCCAAACTGGTTAACCTCCCTGCCTTTCCTTAACCCCTTTTTCCTTGCTTCCTTCCTTGATTCCTCCAAAAGTTGTACCAAGGCGCGCGCAATGGTTTGAAGTTTTTCTGTTGGCCATGGACCTGACTTTTTCTAAGCATAGTGCCGTCTATCCATGCCATGTAGTTTTTTCGAGAGATTCTTGCTGGGAGAATCGTGATTTTTACAATGTAGAAGAAGGTGTTCTATGTCTTCTTCAGCCTTTTTACATGAGCATGTAGCATTGTTAGTTTTCTTTATCGTATACAGGAAGCTTTTAGTATAAGCAGAGCCTAATCGAAGCCTATGAGCTGTTGGCGCCAGAGGTCGACTAATTACAGTATATACCTCTCAGATTGTAATTGGACTATACAAGAAAACATAATTATGTTGCACGAGACCTCGAAGAAACTCCTTTTCCAGCGTTTCTACAATCCACAGACCGGCCACGGCGTCCGCCATTTGCGCACGCCGGTGTGCGGGTGTCTCGGGGGCTACGGAGATGCGTGCCCGGTTCCTTTCAATACTTCCATCTGGCGCTCGCCTCTGCCGCATCGCGGCCCACGCAAGAGGCCGCGCTTCTACCACAAAACCGACTTTCGTGCGTGGCGTTCGTGGCCAGTGTTTCCCGGTAAAAATTACGGTTACATACGCTCCAGTTGCCGCGAAGTGTGAGGAGCAGTCACAGATTTTTGAATGCTATCGCGTTCCATCCTTAAAGGTGAAGCTTAAGGTTTCTCCAAACTTTTTATCATATCATTAACTCAGTTAAGTTGTAGAAGTGCAGGTAATTACCCTTATGCATTCCTTGGTGTCATTGTTTAGCTTATTCTTATGATGTGACTACAAATGTATATAGATAACACGTTAAGAGCGCGTGGGTACCGCATTCACACGTAGCTTCAAACGTTTGATTCATTTTATTCAATCCATTTGATTTCTAAAATGGTTTTCCTGATTTCTTGCGTAGAAGTCGGTTCTTTATTTCATCCTTTGTTCTTTTTCTTTTCTATTTCATGAACTGACTCGAATGCGGAATCGCAGCGGCATTCACGCGCAAGTACTGTAGTGTGGGGCTAATTTTTGTAGCGTTAATGCGTTAATCAAACAATATCACAAATTCAGATTATACTTCTCAGTCTCCAGCTGTGTAGGAGAATAAATATGGTAATTCACACTGCGCAAACCTGCACGGATGCAATTGGTGTTTGCAGATAGTATAAACCTTCCGGCCAACCTGCCTCTTGTACGGCAATATACGCTCTGTCCGAAAGGAACAATGCGAAGACGACCGATATGCTGCAAAAAGGTATATAAAAGGGCTAATTTTAAATTTTGCGCGTTTGCAAATATGCCTGTACGAATCGGTCCCTTCTGTCGATTTGGGGAATCAAATAAAGTAAACACAATGATATGATTATGTACATTCCATCCCTCAGAAATAACTGCTCCAATTTGCCGATTTCTAGTCCCGGCATATAACGAAGATAGAGAATATTTTGTCCTTATGAGTGCGCGCATAGGATAACTTTCGAAAAGGCGAAATGCTATCCGGTGGTTTTCTTCTGAGATTTAAGCCCTTCCGCATTTTTTTCCCGCACACTATTTTTCATATTTGTCTCACTGAACACATTGTGGTGTCTATTCATGTCTGTGAGGTAGGGAGTCACTGACTAAATGTGCAGAATAATTCATTTCTATGCCAACTGTGGGGCACGCCGGGCGATGAAGGACTGGCATATACCTTATGCGGATGCCAGGTGACAGCTCAGCGTCATTAGTCACTTTCCTGATTACACATAACTCCGATTGGTTAAATGAGGACTCATGGCTACGACGACAAACTGAGAATGTCCTACAATTACGATGACACGCGAGCGACAGTAACATCGTCGTGGCGGAGATCTCGAAGCAGGGCCACGATCTCCACGACGTGAGGGGCACATGGAATGCAGTCCAGGATGTTACAGTTCAAACGAGACTGAGTCGCAGACTTAAAAAAAAGAGTGGCGCAGGATTGTCTAAGCGTGCAGCGAAACTGAGGTGGAAGTAAAGAGCTTCAGCGCTTACTGAGTGCTGTCATCTCTCCCCGTCCCGGCAGTAGTATGTAAACAGAAGTTATTCTCTATCTGAAACAGAGGAATCTACCTAGCTGCCTCACTTGATGATGGGATGAACGTTGCTGAGCAGCTTAATACGCATAAAATATCTCTGTCGAGTCTGCCGCGTTTCTCCGATCAAAATCGCCATGTTTCGAGCGGGACATGAGCGGAATGCTGCACTCGCACTGAAATTACAATTAAAATTATGAAGTTTTACGTGCCAAACCACTATCTGGTTAGTAGATACGCCGTAGTGGGGACTCCGAAAATCGGGACCACCTGGGTTTCTTTAACGTGCACCTAAATCTAAGCACGCGCGTGTTTTCGCGTTTCGCCGCCGTCGAAATGCGGCTGCCGTGGCCGGGATTCGGTCTCGCGACCTCGAGCTTCGCAGCACAGCACCACAGACACTAAGCAATCACGGCAGTTCACTCGCATTTGAAATAAACTTCTTCGACACAAGACCTTAACACAAAACTTATTATGATTTTTTACGACGAAGTTGTAAGTGCCCAAGCTAAACACAAGTGGTCCGACCACAGAAAGCCTACTTCGGGTGTACGGGCCATTGTTTAGCAGCGTATGAGCCATTGCATTCGTCTTACGTGACGGACGGACAAAGTTCTCTGAGAAGGCATAGAAATGCTCGCGCATTTCTTACGCTAGGCGAAACGCTCGCAGTCCAACCACAGAAACTGTCTTTAATTAAATGAAACGTGCGGCCCTGGTGTGTCACTTCGTAACTAGAGTGCATGACCGAGTCATAAACACTGTGATTATCGCATTACCAAACATAAATGTGCAACATAAATCAGAAAGACGGATTAACCCGCTGCATTAACACAATGCACCGCTCACTGCATCCCTCCATGATGGTGATTATGCGAAGCGCAATGTGTGGATTTCAAATAACCCATGTGATAAACCAAAGCGAAACGTGTGCTTAATCTCACTAAGAAACACAAAGATGTAACCAATGATTGAGAAAGCGTTTAATAAGCCGTCGGAATTAACCGAGCGATAAACATCGGGGCCGCACATTTCAGCTTCACTGGTCTACCATCTGTGCGGGGAGCCTGGGCAGGTAATTTTTTCTACGTGTTCCTAATGCATCATTTTTTAAATTGGGGGCATTACCGGAAACGTTCATTTCAAGGAAGAAGTCATAGTGCTTTGAATACATGCACTGGTGCCTAATCTTCGTACCGCCGATTACAATAATAATCATTATAATAACAATAAAAAGGAATAACTAAATCACATGGTTAAAAACAGCCATCGTTATTCAGTTCTAATGAGTAGTCAGCGGGAAGAAAAGTTAAAGTACGACAATCTGGGGTTGTAGGCGGCACACAGAAGCAAACTAAAAAGGAAGAAAGAGCAGCAGTAGAGAGCAAGAAAGGGGGAGACAAAAAAATTGAAACGAGACTGCAGAGCAATAGCGATTGTCACGTTTGCAAAATAAATAACTCATACGTATGCAAAATAACAAAATAGGTGATCAATGAAAAATGAAGAAAAGAAATGCCAGGTGATTACCAGAAGCGCCTTCGAGAAGAGTGATTGACTGCAGTGTAGTCCAAAAGTATATCAACATGAAAAATACTTAGAGCACGCACGAGCATGCGGCGGTAATGATGTTCAGTCAGTTATGCAGACTGACTGGTAAAAAAATAAAAAAGAAAAGATGAAAAGAGAAATTTAAGGGGCTGTCATTAGTACATTGCTGCTACAGTGGGACTTAAAAGAACACTAAGAATTCTGAAATGGTTTACACTGACACAATTTTCGTTCAGAACTCCATTTTCGATGAGTTAACGATAATAGGCTGATTACAAGAAGAAACAATGGACGAAATTTCATTTCTTGTGTATCTCACCGAAGCACCTGCGACAGCGCTTGAGTATTAGGTCACGGATCTTAAGTCAACTACCTCTCTTTGGGCCGTTGTGACTCAGTGGAAACGCTTGATACTTGCTAACTTTATCTTTAGCTGTTCAGCAATGATTTATTTATTTATTTATTTATTTATTTATGTATTTATTTATTTATTTGTGAATAATTCAGATTCTGAAGACCAATGAGGAGGCATAAATATCGGACAGATTCAAGTAAACGCGCAAAATCAGGAGACTTTCCACCTGCGGAATGTCTAAAAAAACAATAACAAAACAGGAAAATACCCCTTTAAAGAGGAACAATATAACCCCTACTCTAGGTGAAAGAAAAAACAAAAATAAGAACCGGCTGATTATTGTGCATAACCTAATTTTACGGTAACGACACCGGCAAACAAGAGTAACAACAATACATTTAAGAAATGGAAGAGATATTTACCTAATCATTTGCCCATTTTACTTATTAAAAAAAGAAAGAAATGCCAGAGGCCTAGTATGTGGAAGAAAGCTGCATTTGGGGGTGAAATGATTATTTTATGTCATAAAAAAATGTTGGTTGCTGAGATTTTTAACAGTTGCTTCAAAGAGAGAAGGGCGAGGTAAACGTGAAAGAGAGATAATGCAGGAGCTCACATCAATCAAGTGCGGTGTAGACAAGGCGCAGTTTGTCTACAGCCGGGCAATCAGGTGTCACCTTCAGGTACTCAAGAAGCTAGAGCATGTGTGGGTTTTTGGACTCGCGCGCTGTGAGCGACCTATAAGGATGCGTGTTATCATTATGACGTCGGGTTCTGAAACGCCCCCCGAAAGAATGATGCAAGCGTACTTTTACTCTCGGCCCGCGTTAGAATGCGGCTGCGGGAATCGAACCCAGGACGTGCTTATGAACAGCAACCTGCTGAGCGCATAGAGTAAATCACTGCGTGAGACCAGTCGATAATCGTTAACAAACATGCTTTGTACGATAGTCTGATTTCTTAGGTCTGAGTCACATTAAACGCACGACGTATTTCAAGGCACGTGTTTATGCCACAAAAAGATAACGTAGAGGAGTTTGCTTGACCTTATGGTTAACTAAACGCACGAAATAGACAAAAAACAGAAGGAGAGAGGTAAACTTAATGAGCGGCTGCTTCAAAGCAGCGTTTCCTGCAAAGGAAAAGTACGTTTAAACCGATGTTGAAGCACAAAACTAATGAACAAAATAAAGAAATATTGGAGTACGGGCCACTTCGATATAATGAGCATGCGTTCGAAGCAGGAGAAGGGAACGCATCAAGTAGGCAACTGAAACAGGTTCTCTAGGGACGCCGCTTTCAACGCCCAGCAACGTTAATGAACAATGAGTAACACACGCGGTGCCATCGGTAACAGGGACGGCTTTCTATACCGAGAGCAAGCGCACTGAAAGCGAGGAGGACAAAGTTCTATACCGACAATAGTTGAGTAACCGTATTAGCAAGACATGATAGAGTTACCTAAACCTAGCAAGAAAACAAAAATAAAAACGCTTTCGATCAAACGCCGGCTGCACAAGTTCCATTTCACTTAATCCGATTAGTCTGCTTTGTGCCCCTGCAAGTTTCTTCTAGCGCGCATCTATTATGCGGCGCGCTTGAATCTGTTTCTGGTTCTTGTGTAAACGTAACGTTATCTAACTTCAGCGTGTACGTAACTAAAAAAATGCATGCCTCTTCTTCTGCTACCGAAACAAAGCTAAAGAGCGCGTAACTTCCATCCATCCGGTTTCGTTTTCTGAAAACGTTAGATTTTTGCACATCTTTAATAATGTATTAACTACCTAAATCAAAAATTCGAAACGAGCATTCACTAGAGCTTAAGTTTTTCTTTTAAATGCAACAAACCTAGCCAAATTTCGGGCAGTGGTTGCCGAGAAAAACGAATTTTTCTTTTACATGTAGTTGGAGCACCCGAGCTAAAGCTTCCTTTTAAGCATGACCTTGCGCTGCGAAGGAAGCGGCATGACTCGAGCAGACGACGGTCACCGAATACAGCATGCACACAACTTAATTTTCGTGCAGACGCTCTGAACGCAGTGACATTTTGTAAATATTTTATACGTCAAGTAGAATGAAAATTGTTGCAGTTGAAGACATTTTTGTAACCATTGATAAAGTCAATATTTGCCCTGACGTTTCCACACATCTAGTGCCAATTGCCATGGGGCCGGCATGGCGTCATCATGTGCAGTCTAGATGGCGGGGGTTTGATGAAGCTATAGGAAATCATCACCAATCTTTGCAGAGGAATTGTGCGTTCCCCGCTGTATGAATTTGAGTAATTATTGGCTTATGTGTTCAGGGAAGTATTTTTTCCGAGTGTAGTATGACTTTTTATACCATGCTGGAAGAGTGTTGCAGGGCCCCTTTAAGATGAGCAGCCACAGATGAGACCACGGGCGTCCTAGTTTAGTTCCCTCTATATGCGAGTGCTCGCAAGCTTCGTCACCTGTTCTTATTTGTCTCGTCGATAAAGTAGCTAGTTATGTGTAATTGGTTACTGAAAAAAATAAGTTATAGTAAACAGTACCAGACTAACGAAAGTAGTAACTAGATTAAAATAGTATAAAAATACAAGTGATTACTATATTGCTCAGTTCCTTCTAAGCATTACAAACGATATGAACACGAGGGTTATTCAAAAAGTAAGGGCCGTTTCCTTTTATTTAAATATTTATACGTCAGGATAAACTTTTGTTTGTGCAGCGCCATCTGGTAATTCCTCGCGAAGATAATAAGGTTACTCTTCTGGCCCAGAAGTCGTCTGCTTGTAGGCGAATGCAGACGATCGTGTCCGTGAAAATCGTTGCTCCTGCCTGTTGTGAAGTGCTAGCTGTAATTCAATTTTTGCATGCAAAAGGATCATCAGCTTGTCAGATTCATGAGCAGTTGTGCCTAGCTTATAGAACTAAAGTGATGAATGAAGGAAAGGTCAGAGAATGGTGCCGATACTTCAAACATGGCCGCACAAATGTGCACGATGCAGAGCGGAGTGGCAGGCCCAGCATCCAGACCAATGAAACTGTTGAACAAGTGGACGAGGAACGGCGATTAGGTGGTCGACTGATCATTAGCGGTCTTGCTGATTATTGGACGCACTACAATTTACATGATTGCAACTGAGGATCATGGACATCACAAAGTGTGTGCAAGGTGGGTACCAAAAATGTTGACCGACCCACTCAAACAGCAAAGAATGTCAAGTGGACGAGCGTTTTTAGACTGCTACCAACCTAACGGAGATGAGTTTTCGCACATTGTTACAGGCGACGAGACATAGATATCCTGCGCCACTGCAGAAACAAAACAACAATCAATACAGTGGCGCCAATCCTCTTCACCGAAACCGAAAACATTTAAGCAATCTGCTTAGTCGAGTCTGCAAATGATGGTTACTGGCTTCTGGGATGAAAATGGCGTTCTTTTGGTTAATTTTATGGAACCTGGGACCGCAGTTGCAGTTGACTTACACTGTACATCGCTTAACGAACTTATACGTGCGATAAAAAATCCATGGCCCCGTAAACTGTCGTCTGGAATTCTCCTCCTCCGTGACAACGCACGTCCTCACACCGCTGCGCGTACCATGGAGAGAATCAAGATTTTGGCTTGGAACCGCTTGCTCACCCACTCTACAGTATCGACCTTGCACGAAGTGACTATTTCCTCTTCTTGCACTTGAAACAGTGGCTTCGGTGTTGTGACTAGACGGTAACGGTGATTATGAAGAAAAGTGAGGAAGGTTTGTACGAAAGCGGCCAACAAAAATGCTTGCTAGAGAATATATATATATATATATATATCGGGCATCCTTAGAGGACTAAGAATTATAAAAGACGCTTCTCTGCGTGAGAGAGCGTCAAGGTTTGAAGCCTTCCTGAATGGCTCTTTTCGTACACAAGCTAATTAGCGTGCGACGGACTCGGACCAGAAACTACAGGGGGCCTCTCCAAGTTCGCCTTGACGCGAGAATTCCTGTTTGCGCTTGGCAAACAAATCGTTTCGAGTCGGCTTGCTCCTAGCGCACAGCGCAATGCCAGGAATAGCAGCTCGCAATCATCCAGCGCAACCAGGTGAAAGAAAGGGCCGCTAACTGGATCCGCACACCGAAACTCTACGAGCGTAAATTATTTGTGTCGTGAGGTCAGGAACATGCCTGTCGCAAATAGCTACACGTGGCGTCTAGTTTCGATCAAACAACGTTTCCAGCAGAAATGACTTATGGGGGCCCCGCGTTTGTTGCGCTTAAAATGCGTTCGCGAAACTTCTGGCAATGTAATTGAGCACCCTCCCGCCGTCTGCCACCGTCAAACGCGTAGGATTGCAAGAAAGTGGCGTGTCGGGCGCGTGTCAATCCCTGCTGGCATAAACAACTCAATTCGAGAGTTTTTACGCTCTTTGCCACAAAGAACCACGCAAACGTTGCTAGCGCGTCCACCCTTTGTGTGAGTGTGAATTGAGTTGAGTAAAGATTTTGTTGAGAGTTAGCGCCCGTCCTGCCTGCTTCTAGTCTCTGTCGGTGTCACTTCGCGCTACAATTCAAGATCATGTTACCTTACGCAAGTACGTATTATATTCGTAATGAATAACATAAAACAGTGGACGTTTAGACATGTGGCCAGGACACCCGGCTTTTGCGTGTGGGCTTGTCGGTTTGAAACTCACCATTCCTAATGTGTTACTTTTTAAAGTTACTTTGTTCCATACATTCATTTCTTCTATAGCGATTCATTTTACGTGAGACGGACGGACGGGTTTCCTGGTTGGGTAGGCACAGACATGCTTGCGCGTTTAAATATCATGCGGATTCCAAGCAGAGTGGGAATCGATTCAAGCGAAGTTTTCTGGGCTGTTGACCATAATTAGCGGTGATGTTGACGGCGAAAGTACAATTTATTCAGCGTTTAGTGCAATGCGAGAGGGGTGAGTTGATGTTAAACGTGACCTTGCGTGCACCGCTGCTTTTTGCGTGCGCAATACATAGACCGCACAGCGAAACGGGTTTTCTTGAGGTGTCGTGCGCCATTGTTCATGACCTCCGAGAAGGTCAGCATGGTCATTGCCTCACACGGCCCATCACATCGTGACGTACGTGTTAAAATTTATTGAATCAAGGGGTTGTGTGTCTCAAAGGCACAATCTGATATGAGACATGGCACAGTGGCGAACTCCAGATTAATTTGACCCCCCCGGGGTTCCTTATACCATGCACCTGAATCTAAGCCTTAGGCAACTGTACCATACGTTGTCTGAATAAACTGTTTGACTCAGGTACGCGAGCGTTTTTGTATTTTGGCTCCGTCGAAATGTGGCAGCTGCGGTCGCGATCGAACCTGCCACCTAGAGCAACGCCATACAAGCTGCCGCGGACGGCACGTAAGTGTTGATTTGACGTGCGACTGTTTCTGTAGTGTCGCCTAGACGCCACGGTGCATTAACTCGGCTTGGCGTCTGCGCAGCCTGCGTCAGTTGTCCAATTAACAAATCTACCAGGTCTTTATTTTTTTCAGAAACAGCAGAAACGTACCGTACCCTGCCTTCAACTTAGATTTATCCACTTTGTCCGCAACAGCTATAGTCTCGGCGAGCAGCGCTTCCTTGTCTTCTTACGTTGCATTTTCCCTCTCCCACCCTCCCCCATGTACGAGAGATATGAGCGAAGAGCGGCAAGGCGTTATTTATTCGTTTCGCGACTGCGTCGGTTCGACCCTGTCTCTGCCTCATCTCACCTCCTCTCAACCATTCCACCTATCACCACCTATCGTCGCGATAGAAAGGTCCAAACAAGTTTCTCGCGTCCCCCTTTTTCTCTGCATGCTCTGAACCACCTCTTGACGAGGCGTGCAAGATAGCAGCAGCAGCAGCAGCAGTGGAAAAGTCGAAGGAAAAGCCAATGCGAGCACCACTTTAAACAAAGTTTCGCGTTAAATAAAGTAGAGTCTGGCTAACCTAAAGCACATTGTCGCACTAGTCCACTTCAGTATAGCAAGTTGCCTGGTGCGCGCCATCTAGTGAGTTCCTGTTTGCCCCACCCGGCATTACCCTCCCAATCAGCGACTTCTGGTCTGGCCTATATTAATGAATGATTTTATTATTATTACTCCTCACGATTGAACACTTTATTGTATAAAAGATATGGAGGTCAAAAGAAAAGAAACTACGGTTTATATGACACCCTAACTATATCTTAATTCTTATGGTGAAATATTTATCGCCGCCTCGGATTGCGAACAGCCGACAGATGGCGTCACGATGAAAAGGTTCCCTCGTTGCTGACTCGAATCTGTTCTAAGCAGACGTGGCATGATGTTAGAGTTGTGCGATTTTATTAAAATGCTGATATGGCGCTTCCAAGCGACCATTGAGTGCCCGTGGTTTCACATAGTAGAGCTCTGTCGTAGCTGACAGATTCATTTGCAACGTTGAATTTTATCCATTGAAATATTTCAAGAATCTTACTTCATACTCCAAAATAATCCTATTTAAGATGTACTGGCGACAGATAAATGCCGTAACGCAGGACAGCATGAAAATATATCGCATGATTTAGCCGGAAATTGTTTCTCAAAGGAAGTAAATATGTTTTCTTTTAGTAAGTAGTGTTTTCCATTTGCCGAAATATCTTGCTTAAATCACGGCGATGTTCGCACGACGAGAACAAGATTGCCGGTGTTCCCTAATTGTATACTTTTTGGTGGGCTTCTTTCTTGCTCCACCTTCTCAACAGAATACGCACTCGCCCGTATAAATTAAGCTTCGACCATGTGCCAAATAATCGTTACACTGCCAAGCCAGCTGACTATGTTTTTAACTTCCTTTAGCATGACGCTACGGTTCCACTTAAGAAAGTGTTGCTACCTTGTCAGAAAGTCCGCTTACTGCATGTTACAGCAGTTACAATTAGTTTACCTAACGCGCATAACTCCATCGCTAACTCAGCGACACTAACGTCGGAATGAGATACCGCCCTTCTAGGATTGAAAGACGAAGGTGAGAGGACTACTGGGTGTGATGAGTTGAAGCTCTGTACCATTACAATGCGTATGCCGAATAATTTGTTGGCTGAAGTAAAGGTTTCGGGGCATTTAAGTGAAACAGCGACGTAAAAGTGTAATATTGCTTTAACTTAGGAGGGAGGGCGTGGGTGCTGGAGGACTAACATGGTTACCGTAAGAGAGGTTCAGTTCATTGCGTCTAAAATTTGGAGGTATAGCTGCTCATCTTTGAGGATTTGGGCAGTTCGTTAGGCCCGCAGCTATGGAATGGGTCACTGGTAGAAGTCGAGTCTAGCTTTATGTGAGCCCAACTTCTATATCTCCTATGTTTCACGGAAACCCACCGTGGTGGCTTAGCGGCTATGGTGTAGCGAGGTCACGGGAGCAAATCCCGGCCACGGCGGCCGCATTTCTATTTGGGCGAAATTCGAAAACACCCGTGTCCCATGCATTGGAGACTCGTTGAAGGTCGTCAGGTGGTCAGAATTAGCCCGGAGTCCCCCACTATGGCATGCCTCATAGCAAAGTCGTGGTTTCGGCATGCAAAACCCCAGAATTCAATTCATTCATGTTTCGAGGAATTTCGCAATACGCATTAGTAGCAGGTGCGAAAGCCTTTTGTCTTGAATTGAACAAAGAATTGTGCATGTTATGCGTCATTAGCGTTTGTTGAAAAGCCTTAAATTACTTCCCAATATCGCGAGGTCTAAATATATTTTCCGATGGCAGCCCTCGTGGGGTATACAATGCTTTTGTATCATCCACACACTAATGACTGTATTCGCATACCTGCTGTCCTTTTAATTGGCATAACATAATAACTCGATATTTAAAATGGGAGAATGCTTGCCTGCAGAGAAGGGATAATGTATGCAAACTGCGTAAGAGAAAACGTTTTTATACTGAGTAATACATTTCGTAACATTCCACCGTGTACTTGCATGCTTTAGGGCTCTCTCTTCAAGTGTGCAACGTTACGTTAAGTGATTAACGGTGCTCTGGCCTGACAAGTGTAGTGATGGGCTAACACGGGTATTGCTCGGTCTTCCCGTTCAAGCAGGCACGCGAGGCGCTCTGACATGCCGTAATCGCGATAAACCTTCGCAGACGCCAAGTTTGGGCAATGCACTGCCATATACCTTAGCTTGTCTGACTTGCTTATATGCGTTTATGTGTTCTATGTGTTCTTGTTCGATGTGTTTATAGCAGCCACTGCCTTCGCAGTGAGAGCCCGTATACTTCGAGCATTGTGTGAGGCACATCTGTATTGATGGTACGTTTCGCAGCGACACGTCCCCGCTTAATCTACCCTGCTTGCATAACGCCACGAAGGTTTGCTTATACGATGAGCAAAGAGAAACAACCCGCTGTACCAGGCTGTGGTGGCTAGAAGGGGAAGCGGGAGCGCCGCGGCGGGCATGCAGCGCGCGGCGCTCAGTGTAGTAGTTATTCGTGATGACGATAGGTGGCGCCAGCTCTTTTTCTTAGAATTTTGACTCCACCCACACATTCACCCAGGGCGGTGGCTATTTCTTACCACACAGGTTCAAAGGCGAGGCCAGAAAATTATCATTATCATCGTCATAAGGAAAAATCTTTATGGTAACACAAAAGGTAGTGCCTTGCTATTTGAGGCTCATACTGGTTGCCAAATGGTACAACATACCAGAATAAACATTCGCAGCAAGACGAGGCATGTGTCTGCTGCAGCGAAAATCCGAAGACCACTAATGGAGTACGAAGGCATTCAATCATTGTGGCCTTTGGGTAACGTACCCGTACACATTCCGGAAGCGCATGGATTTAAAGTGAACGGAAGCATTAATTAACCGAAGAGTAGTCGAGATAAGCAAGTAACGTTTAAATTATTGATGAAAAAAAAAGCAAGGCAGAAATTGGTACGAAAGGGTCCGTTACACGCATATGTAGCGGTACGAGGTGATTGAGTAGTTTTTAGGGAGAGAGAAGAAATTAACAAGCACAAAAATGCTGGAATGAAAAGCACGTATAGCACACCTGAATAACTCGAGCAGGATGGGTGACTATTTGTCACTTCCACGTTTCAAAGGAGATGCCAACAATCACCATCAAGAGTGGAAAACAGTGAATCAGGGTTTCATTTACCTTGCTTCAGTAATGTGCCAAGGGTGCAACAGAAGGTCCCTGTGCTGATGAATGCTCACGACATAGTGCTACTAGTGGACATTCCATGACATTTGCAGAGACTTGAGAATACCTGTGACAACGCAGTGACAAATCGAGGTCCTCAATTTAGCGCAGGAAAATCGGAAATTATAATCGTTTTAACAGACGAGTAATACCATGGCGTCCATTCAACAGCAAGTCCTACACATAGCCAAGGACTATAAATACCTGGGTGTATACATAAATGAAGCAAAGTACTACTGAAGCAACCACCAAGATAATATAAAAATTTAGGCTAATCAGAATGCAGCAGTAGTAAAGCATTGAGCCCTTTGGGGCCACAGTAGATGTGACGTAGTGTGTGGAATCTCGAATAGACTAATAGTGTAAGCGCTAACGTTCGTAAATCCCATTCTGTGCTTCACATTAGGTATATTGCAAGGTTTGAAGTTTTACCAAAGATTGGCAGGCCGGTTAGCTTTGGGGACCTATGGTAAAACCACAAATGAAGCAGTCCAGGGCCACTTGAGGGGCCTCTTTTGAATCAAAGAAATACACAGTGAAATTAGTTCTTTATTAACACTAAAGAACACGGATGCAAATCAATGAATGGGTAGAGTTCACAAACATCTGTGCCTCAAAAATGTGGACGAGAAATCGAGGAACAAGTCAAGAAAAGGGGGGCAACCAAGTGCAGCACACCTGAAAGTGTCAATAAATGACCAGGAGCCAGCAAAACGTAAGTGAGAGGCACAGAGACCGTAAATAGGATGTAAAGGATGGCGCTCGCCATTATGATGATGATGAATGTGATGGTGATGATGATGGTGATGATGATCATAATTTAATGGCATCCCCTTTGAAATGGGGCGGTGGCATACAGTGACCTAGCCTGCTTGATTTAATCAGGCATGCTATACATGTATACAAAATACTAGATAAAAACATCTCCCTAATCTCTTTTCCCCCCCTTCAAAATCTACCTTGTACCGTTAGCCATGACTGTAAGAGATCCAGTGCTATCCATCTTTTCCCTGTGTTTTCTCCACCAATACTCTGAACGTTTCTTGCTTATCCCGACTGCTGGCCGGCTGACGCTTGCATACACTTTAAACCCATGCGCTTTTCGAAGGTGTACATTACCTACGGTTCTCGCTGGGTGAATCTCGCAATACTTTAGGATGTGCTGAGTGGTCTCGGGATTTTCGCTGCAGCATACACATGCCTAATCTATTTTTGAATATTTGCTCCTGCGTGTTTTTTGTCCTTAGACAACCGGCTCGAACCTCAAGTCGCAAGACACTGCCCTTTGGGTCATCGTACAGATTTTACCATCTAATTTGTTTCTTCTCATTCTTGTAAATCTCCACGGTCCTTCCTGTTTCTATTCTTTGCATATAATTAACTGTATCCGTTTCTCGCACTTTCTCACTAGGTATCTTGCTTTAAATGTAGCATATTGTACGGTTTCCACTGCTGCTGAGCCACACTGGTGAGTGATACATGTCTTACTTGCCACGAGTGCATTTCTAGTGATAAGCCTTATTTGTCTTATGCCGTGCTGTAATTTTTGTAATTGTAGTTATAATTGGAAGCTGTAATTGTGACTACGATTACAACTTTCAAGCTGGCGCGTGTTCTCGAGTAACAGAAAGCAATTATAAAACGAAAAGTCAGCAAGCAAAAAGCCTATGCAAATGTACGACATGTAAAACCGCGAAAAGCCGCGCGCATCTTTTCTACTTTGAGACAACAGACGATGACGATGATGAAAAACTTTAGTTATCCCTCATTAGACCTACCAGTGGTGATGAGCGCACGTCCTAGGACGCGTTATCGCTATCTCGTGAAACGCAAGTTACTCAGCCCGACTCGACTGGCTGAGAAACGGCCGATTATCGCCCATAGCGTTGCACGGGCCAGTGCTATCCGCTGGCGCCATGCAAGCGCCGGCGCTGCACTCTCTTCTTCACCTACGCTGCTTACTCTTACCGCATAAAGAAACTTCCAAGGCGCCGCCTTGCATGATTTTCTTTTTATATATTAGAAAGCCGCAATTCTTATAACCTCTGATGATGTGAAAAGTCATTATTCTTGATTACAATACAAACACAGCAATAAAATGTGCAAGAATTCGCAAAAGGTTAGAAAATTTCAGCCCATATTATTACAAATAAGCACGTTTTTTTTTAATGATTGCCCCAAACACAAATGCCTGCACCACCCGATAACGATGCAAATACCATGAGCACGTGTTATGAACAAAAGATTTTCATGGCCTCAAACGACCGGGGAAATGCGGCGATACGCAGCCTCTCGAACGCTATTGCATATGGCCGCTCATTAGGATAATTCACGCGGCTCGTCACAAATTATGGCAGAAAATATCCGTAATGGCGGCGCAACGCAACGTTAGCCAACGTCAAATTGACGTTTACGGAACGGCCCTTCCCGTGACGCTCCTCATGGGATGTTCGTTCAGCCAATTAGCAAGCTAAAATGGCGGTTATCATAGACCACCACCACATATTCGCGTAATTGCAGATGCATTGCATGGGCTTCTGCACGCTACCGCTCACTATCTTTTTAAAGCGCTAAACTCACAATATAGCTGCTAAGCACCAGAAAAACGTCGTAGTCAATAAAAGTTGCAGCTCCACGTCACATTTGGTCATCTCGATGAAAATGCAAAATTTCATTTTGCAGGAAGTCCTTTCCTGGTACAAATTTTAAGACACGTCATCTTTCGACAGCCGACCAGAGAGTCAACATGGCGGGTAATGGCGGCCATGCACCCACAATGTGTGTCAATAATAGAACCCCAGTATGGCCGAAAATTAAACACGGAAGTACACGGAATTCAGGAGCAAACGAACGAAAAGCTGAACGAAAAGCTGAACGAACTGGCTAGACACCTCGAGATTCCCACAGCTCTGGGCAGCAAATAGTGAAGCCGTTCACCGACTTCCTGCTAAAGAATAATCTGATAAGCCCACCCCTGTATTGGTGCGCTTTTCATTCCGTCTAGCTCGAGAAACTTGACTTAATAGGAAAGGAAAACTGAGGAAACTTGAATCGACGGTTTACTTCAACGAAAATCTGACTGTCCCGAAAAAAAAAAACAGTTTCTGGAAATGAATGATCAGTTCGCGTGGAACAAAGACGGCTAAATGTTCGCGCACAGTATATAAAAAAAAGCTGACTAAAAAAAAAAGAAGAGCAGTGGAATATTTGGGCAAGATATGATAAGGCATTTATTTGACTGCCTACTCTTTGCCTATCGCTGTTTGTGACACACTGATTCATGGCAAATGTAAAACATGTGGCTTCTTTCCGGCAGCTAAGAGTTTCGTGAGTTGGAAAACAGCAGCTTTCGTGGCTTTATCTTAATGTGCGAAATTTAACGTTTAAGCACGAGTCAGTTGATACAGTGCTAGAAAGCCTGCATCATCAGTTTGAATTCTTTTGCTGTACTGGAGCGTGGTTCTCTGATAAATGTCCTGATGTGTATTTTCCTCGGTATAAGTGTTCTGTGTCCCGAAGGGGCAAGCGAGGTGGAGGCGTTGTAATATATGGGCAAAATAACCAGTCTGAAGAATCCGTACACTCGCTTGTAGATTGTCACCATGAAAGCGTACTGATAAAGTGCACCTATTCAATGTTACCTGTACTTTACAGACACCTTTCTGGTAATATTAACGAGTTCCTTGCATATCTTGAACATACTTTACTTTAATATCACAATACTCACACAGGACAACAATAAGCAACACCTTCTTGACACATTTTATTCGTTTGGTTGCCAGAGTGTCATTGATGTACCTACTTGGGTGACCGACACATCTGAAACATTGCTGGACCTGTGACTTACAAATTCAACAAGATGCTCAATCAGTTGTTGGTGTATTAACACCAGGAATAAGTGATCGCTTGCCCATTTTTATGCTTTTTACGCCGTACAAGTCACACCATAACCGCTTCAAAGACCACTGTCCTGTCTTGTATAGAAAAATATCAGGATGGATGGATGGATGCAAAACTTTAATGAAAAATATCAGGAGACAAAATTGCATTTTTTTTCGGCAGCTTGTTGAAGAAACAAACTAGAGTGCTCTACTACAAGAGACGGACCCTGTCGTGGCGTATGATATTTTTTCATAAAATGTCAAAAGATTTTATGATTTAGCGTTTCCTCTGGCTGAATTTAAGGAGCGTAAGAAGTCCAGAAAACCGTGGATTGACGCCTCCCTCATGAAGAGCATATAAGAGAACGGGATAAAATGTCCGCCTTGTTCACGAAAAAGAAGAACATCCCTTCCTTACAAGAATATTAGATCAGAAATACCCTAAATTCCGATCTAAAGCGAACTCTGGCTATCTAATATGACAACAAGTTTTAATATGTTTGCAATATTTCTAGAAAAATTTGGATATGTGTGAAAAAATCCTCATGGCATCAGAAACGAACAATGATATTTTGGAACTCGCGGTAGAGGGTATACATTACTCAAGTACTGCACTCGTCGACAAAATTAAAGAAATTTTTTTTAAAGGCCGGGATATCTGACAACCCCGACGCAAGCAACATTGCTTGCACGTCATACATTACTCGTTGTGCCGTCTCGTTGATATTTCTCACTCCCTCTACTGAATTGAAGATTCACGACCCCCTGCAGAAAATAAATAGTAACAGTGCCTGTGGCATAGATGAAATGAAACCTCAGCCTATAAAAGCGATTTCTTATCTCGTTGTTCTGCCACTATCTCACATTTTCAACTTATTCTTTGCACCGGAACGTTTCCTGATAAAGCAAAGATCGCAAGGGGGACAGCAATTTTCAAAGGAGGCGACAAAGGTGACCTTGGGAATTACCGGCCGATTTTGGTCTTGCTGATATGCTCTAAAGTTGTTGAGCAGGTCATTCCTTCTAGGTTTTCTAAGCTTTTTCAACAAATCAATGTAATAACAAAGCAGCAGTATGTCTTTCAATAACAAAGATCTACTGAAGCGGCCTTATTGGAAACAAAGGTAAAATTCTTGACAACATTGAGCCCGAATTGTTCACTTTAGGCTTGTTCTTTGATTTCCGGAAAGCATTTGAGTCGGTAAAGCATGAAATATTATTAGACAAACTGCATAAACGTGGAATTAGAGGTATCGCTTTAAATCTGGTTAAAAGCTACCTTAAAATATCGCTTTCAATACACTGCCTTCAATGACTTCAAATCTAGAATGGGGCACATAACATGCCGTGTCCCTCAGGGGTCAATTCTTGGGCTGCTTCTCTTTCTTGTTTATGTGAATGACATCGTAAATGTAATGCAAGCGCCACATTTACCATTATAAGCGGACGACATCAGCGCTTTATTTTCCGGCACGAAATCAAAACCATTACATGAGAAGGCTAACGATTCGCTGCAGGTACTGTCAAAATGGCTTAAAATTAACATTTTAGAATTAAACATAACAACAAAACAAAGTATGTCATATTGAGACCTTCTAATAAGCTTCTGAAGAGAATTTTATTCACTTTCGTAATCAAGTAATCGACCGAGTTATATCATACAAATTTCTTGGTGTGCTTTTCAACGAATATCTAATTGGTATGTGCATACAAATATTGTCCGTGCAAATGTGTAGCGAAACGTTGGGATTATATGTAGTTTGCGAATCTTGATTCCAGTGTGGTTAAAAAAACAGCGGTATTACACGTTGGTACAATCACACATTTATTGATGTCTACTTATGTGGGAAACCATGTCGAAGACACTCACGGAAAGTACACATGTGCTGCAAAAAAGGGTCTTACGTTTTCTAGAAGGTGAATCATGCAATGATCATACCGCTTCGATGCTTAAAAAGCAACAAATTCTGACTATTTCTGTTATATTGAATAGAAAGATAGCTGCTCTAATATATAACCAAGGAGTATCTCATACATTTGGTTTCGTAAATAAATACCTCGGGAGAGAACACTGCCACGACTTGCGACATATGTTTCATCAAAAGGAATAGCTGCCACCCAACTACTGCATCCAAAAGCTTGATTACGTAATACCACATCTCTTAAGGAAACACACCAATGCACTGTCGCTTATCGCGAGAAGCACTTCTGTCCACGCTTTGCGAACAAGTATGCATGCCTACCTATTAACAATTCAGACGGAGTGACTAAGCAAATACTCCTCTTTGATGTACGGAATTGTTGGTGTCATGTTGTAAATACTGTGCATTTTATCGTCTTGTTTTTTTTATAGTTCCTGTTGAAGTCATGATGTCTTATATATATATATATATATATATATATATATATATATATATATATATATATATATATAGATATATATATATATACATACATACATATATATATATATATATATATATATATATATATATATATATATATATATATATATATATATATATATATATATATATATATATATATATATATATATATATATATATATATATATATATCGTACCCTAATGAAATGCGAATATTCACTCAGTAATACCAGTAGGTAACGTCCACGTTCGAGAAGCGCTGCGATTTGTAGAGGATGGAAACATTGACTGGGCAGCAGGAGAGAACAGTAAGAGACGTTTAGTGTATTAGCGAAAGAAAGCAGGACAGAAATTGATAGGACCAGATCAATTGTAGGTCTAGGTAACGGTACAAGGCCGCTATAGAAGTTTTACGGAAAAGAAAAAAAAAGGTTAGGGAGATGTATAGAAAATTCTGCAGAGATGAATATCCATAAATTGCTCGATTAGCTCAGGCAGGCTATGCGGCTATTCGTCGCCGCCCCATTTCGAAGGCGGTGGCAACAAATCATCATGAAGTTATCAGATATCTCTTTTCGGTGCGAAAAAGCAGTATCTGGCTGTTGCGATTGGGTGCCTACTGTTTCTCGGCGTCTTCCGTCGGGTGAGTTTATTTAGAAGAACTTTGGTGCACCCTTATAGGATTAGGCTCGGCACAGTTGGTTGCAGCAAACGTAACACAGACGCAACAGACTTACAAAATTTTGCGTGCTGACAAGGTTACATTTTCTTGTGAAAGGAGAAAACGAGGCGAGGAACGGTAGCAGAGAAAGAATGCGCTGCTCGAAGCTTCATCGTGTGACATAATATGCTCTGACGTGAGGCTTTGTTGCCTTATTGGGTTTTCAACTGTTTGTTTCCTGAGCATCGCAAGAGGGCTACGCAACGGAGCTTGTAATCCATTGTGTCGTGTTTTTCTATAGCTTCCCGGGCCCTAGAATAACAAAAGAGCTCATGCACCTCGTACCCAACCAGTGTTCTTCGAGATGTACGAGCCATATAATGTTGGAAGAGAATTTCGAGAAATTATCAGCCTGATGCGAACCTCATTTCCAACTGACGTTCATCGTTCGGCGTTATATACCCGCGTTGTGAACGAAGAAGTCAAGTTAGGGAAGGGCAGATGACTGGAGAAATGATGCTCGTGTGTTAGTGCGACAGTGCAAAGAGGATGAAGCGAAAATAGCTCTACGTAAAATGAGTGTAAGTTGGCTGTGAATCCGTGCGCAAATATATACAGCGAAAACAATTTTTAAGAAAGTGGCTGCTGTAGCATGCTACTTGCTTTCACTGTCTTTTTGTGGGCTACTTTAACGGCTTTCTATACACCGTTCATCTAAGAAAATGATAAGTTGATCCCGCCTTCAGAGGAATTGGCGATGACACGAAAATGAAACATGTATTCGTAGAAGCAGTGGCAGCTTCGCTGCACATTACCAAATAGAAACCTATAAATGTGCGCAGTTTGTTATTAATTACACTTTCGCTCGATGGGCCAAGCAATGACAGCGATAGCAAAATATGCGAGGCCTGTGCTGTTGCACAGCGCGAACAGAACTCCGCAAGTTACCAGGCGACGGATGTATTAAATCGTCTCATAGGTATATCCGACAAAACGGTGAGTGCACATTGACCTTCTTGGGATGGAACAAATGTTACCAAAATAGTCTCGTTGCAACAAATACGTCATCAATAGTAGGATTCAGCAAACCATTCTAACCCTTCTACACGCCTACTTTTCTAACCAATAGTTAGGCAGAAAACGGCAAGTATCACCACCTCGCCGGATTACGTGATAAGTAGTGCATTACACATGTAAATACTTCAGGTTTTTTGGTCGAGCCCGACATGAAACACATTCGGGTTAAAAAGAAAATATGCTTCTTTCGTTCTTGAGTTCCAGACCATAAGTAGAGGCTTTGTGTGTTTTATCGTTACGGCGTCCCAAACACAAAGGAACCTCAATGCATCTTTTACGCGGTGTGCCTGAGTTTGTACTTGCCTTGCAAGCGTGGCTTCTTCGTAGAGAACAGCGATGAGCACCTGGCCTTTGCGGCGTGCTCATCCAGCACACCGAGAGAGTAGGCCGATCTAACTATAGACAGTAGCGTCTCCGCTGCTGGAATAATATGCTGCTATGCTCTGCGGCCGCCAGTGCCCCCACCTTCAATCTAGCCCGCATAACCTCGATCCGTGCGAGCAGGAGGAGTTGCTTACACTAGCTCAAGTATATTTCTCTTTCGGCATTAAGACGTGTTTTCTCGTCTGCATTGTCTGAAGAACCTGAAAAAAAAAAATGAGGCAGACCCCACGCAAGGTGGGAATCGATGTAAGTGAAGCTTTCTATGCTGTTGGAGTCCACATGGTATTTGGTGGGGACGTTGACGGCATACGAGAGTCGCGATGTGATTTTGAATGTTGCCTTCTCTGCACCACTCGTGTTTGTCTATGCAGTACAGAGAACACTCAGCGAGTCATATTTGCTCGAGGCGTTACGCGCCATTGTTCTCAGCCTGTGAGTATGCTAGCACTATCAGTGCCTCACAAGGCGGCATCACATCGTGGCTCCAGTGTTGTTTTGATGTCTTGACGGGGCTGCAGTCCTTCAATGTGGCTTTGAGTTCACACGCCCTTCTTCAATTGTTCGCATGAACAAACTTGCATGGCTTGTATTTTTTTCCGGAAGTAGTAGAACCATGTCGCTACTGTGCCTCTGTGCTACTACCTTGCAGTAAGCACAGAGGCTTCACACCGAGGTGCGTAGCATTTGCCCGTGACTGTAGCATAAGTTCGTCAACGTGCACTTCAAACGGCAGTCTCGGGATTCGGCGCGTAAGGACAGCACTGTGTGAACCTGACTTGCTCTCGCGCAAGACCCCCGTGTGGCAGCTTTATGAGAAAAATACATTTAGGTGTCTGTGAGCCGCGGTCGCGGTGACTCAAAGAAGCCATTCCAGCGAGTTTTAAGTATACATTGCATGTGAAAGCATGCTCGCACCTCATCAAGCCTGTCAAATTTGAGCGCATTTGGGGTGGGACAAAATTTGCATTTGAATAACTTATATATATATATATATATATATATATATATATATATATATATATATATATATATATATATATATATATATATATATATATATATATATATATATATATATATATATATATATAATAATTATATAATTATATAATTATATAATTATATAATAATTATATTAATAAAATAATTATATATATATATATATATATATATATATATATATATATATATAAGTTATTCAAATGCAAATTTTGTCCCACCCCGAATGCGCTCAAATTTGACAGGCTTGATGAGGTGCGAGCATGCTTTCACATGCAATGTATACTTAAAACTCGCTGGAATGGCTTCTTTGAGTCACCGCGACCGCGGCTCACAGACACCTAAATGTATTTTTCTCATAAAGCTGCCACACGGGGGTCTTGCGCGAGAGCAAGTCAGGTTCACACAGTGCTGTCCTTACGCGCCGAATCCCGAGACTGCCGTTTGAAGTGCACGTTGACGAACTTATGCTACAGTCACGGGCAAATGCTACGCACCTCGGTGTGAAGCCTCTGTGCTTACTGCAAGGTAGTAGTATTGTGGTAACAACTAGTGTGCACTCGGTGGAAAGTGTGTGTTGCCTACCTAGTTCAGTAAGCACTCATGCGTATTTTCCCTTTTTGTTTTGTCTAGTTCCTTGGTATTATTTTCGCATGTATATACGTATGACATACAAGTGACTTCTGACAAGATGACGTCAACCAGAATGAACGCACAACCTAACTTGTTATACGTTATACGTTTCGTTATACGTTATACAACCTAATTTGTCTTACGTTTATCGAGCATTCGTGGAATTATTTCAAGTTCTTTTTCTGAAAACATTATCTTCACTGGCGTGTGTTAGGGCTACTGGCTTCGCAGCTGTTCGAGCTGGGATATGCGCCCGTTGGCAGTTGAGTGACAATTATTGTATCGATAATTTCCGTTCTGAGTATTGACTGGGTATTGTAGCATGGTGGTCAGCTCTGCAGCCATGAGACATTACCTGTTTTGCCACACAAGGAGGAGGAGGGGGCAGCAGGGGAGAAACAGGAGTGGGGCCAATGTTTATATTTAAGTTGCACCGTGGCTGTTTTTATTTCAGACGCCCTCACACGTACTTGCGGGAAACTGTACGACAGTGTAGCACTGGTTTCCCTTCCAACGATGTGTGTTTTTATCTAGGAAGAAAATCTTCCTGTCACTGACCAACAGCAGAATCATTTAGCATTCAGCATGAAACTTTTGTCTTTGCGAGAAACATTGAGCACGTGGACAAGCGTCTGCTATAAAAACGTTCAGCATGTAATCTATAGCAGTATTATACAACATTGGGAATCTATTCATTTCTTTTCTTCAGGTGAACATGGTTTTAGATTTGGTTTATCGAGTGTTACGCAGTTGTGTGAATTTATCATGATATCTTAAGTTTAAACGGTAGAGTGCTACGAGTTTATTTGATATTCCTATATCTTCAGGAGGTAGTCTATACTGTTCTGCTTGCTATTTTATTCCATAAATATTTTTTTTACACTTGCCTTCTTATGTTTTTGATTGGCTGGTAGAATGCAGTATGTTGTCGTTAATAGTTTTCTTTCTTCTCATGTTAACACGGCTTCCGCTGTGCCACAGGACTTAGTATTAGGACTGCTACTTTCTTTTAGTTGGTAATAATGATTTGTCAGAGCTCTTAACTTGAAATGTCAGACTGTGCGTGGATGATTGAAGGCACGGAGATATCGATGTCAGAACGTGATCTTGGCCAACTAGTGTCGTGGTGCAAAAAAAAAGAAAGAAAGAAAGAAGAAAATGGTGTTTGAATGAAAGTAAGTGTTGTTTTATTAGTTTTACCAGGAAACACAACTCCTTCCATTCTTCTTATAGCCTCTCTGATACCAGGCTTAGCCGCGTTCAACCTTCTAAATCTCTTGGCGTCTATTTATGTGCTGATTTATCTTGGAATATATATACATGGGTTATATAACTAGTATAGCCAATGGTGTGCCAAATTTCAATAAACGTAATTTTTAATCTGCCCCAAAAAGCCTTAAATGGGTTCTACGTGTCAGGAGTGTGTGACCGATCCATGAATATGCCTGTACAGTATAGGATACTCCTGGCCAGCAGCTAATCTCTAAAATTGAGCCCATGTAAAACCGTGCCCCACCCTTTGCCGTTTGTAAATATTACACTGACTCTAGCAACTCTGCTTATGAACTCCACCTTAAGAATGAACTACATTGGAAAGCTCTTCGGCAGGGAAGAAAAGTTTTTTTTTTCCAGAAAAGAATTTTTTTTATTCCATCTTTTATGAAGAAACAGGTATTAAGAAACTTCGTGCATAATGAACCCAAACTACATGTCGCGCAGAAATTATCATGCCAGCAGGGCTTGGAAAATAAGGTGTCGTACTTATGTATTTGCGCATTCTTTTTTCTTTTTACGATTCGCAAATGGAAGCAGTTGGACGTGAGTGTTGTGGATATTCGCGCAAATATGCTTTCCCGCAAACTCCGACCCCCCTGCAGTAATGCCCTACTGGGCGATGTAGGTTCCTAAATAAAAAAAAAAACATTGTTTTTATTTAGCTCTCATTCTTTGTATACTATAGAAATATATCTTGAATATTGCAAAATTAATAAATCCTCAACTACCAAGCTTACAAATTTCGCAACTCGGGGACGCGGCAATTAAAAAAAGCCTAAATTTTATGAACTGAACCTCATAATAAATTCAAAGTGGATGTAATGTACGTCTCTCCTAAATATACACCTAATTTGTGAGTATGACTTTTGAAAATCCTTGCAAACATTGTAACGATGTTATACTAAGTTCGTAAAACAATATTGTCCGCTTTAAACGATGTAACAGTTACAGTTTGCATAACTGCGATATCTGTTTTTCGTGCAGAGTTACGCATGTTTAAAACTTAGTGCTTCAATATTTTGGAAACCTGCCAATTAAGAAAAATTGATAAGAACTTCCACGTCCTAAAAACAGGTGCGCCCTCAACTCACTTGCATATAACTTTCTCTCTCAAATACAGCAGATGTCATTCGAAATGGTTCGAAATCCTTTTTGAATTTTATATCTTATTGAAAGGGGATATCAAAGAGAGAGAGCAAATGATAAATGAAAGGTAGGGAGGTTAACCAGGACTGAGCCCGGTTGGCTACCCTACACTGGGGAAAGGGAAACGGGGACGGAAAGATTAACGAAAGAAGAGAAAGTCCACCGGGGATATCGTTCAGTAACTTTGTCCGGATTACAGACGCTGACTCAACCCTGTATCTTTCAAATATCGCAGCAGCACTTTTGTGGCCTTTGGTAGCTGTGATATACGAGGCTATGGTCCCAAGATCTTGTTCAAGGTGAACGGTTTTCTATCTAACTGGTTGAGAGCTGTGCAGAGATCTTGTCTTTCATTTTCAAATGATGGGCAGTAGCACAGTAGATGGTCTATAGTTTCTTCGACACCGCAGGCATTGCACTCGGCGCTATCAGCCATTCTAATCAAAAACGTATATGCATTCGTGAATGCGACGCCCAAGCGTAAGCTGCACAGCATTGTTTCCTCATTACGCGGAAGCCCTGGTAACAGCCGCAGTTGCATAGATGGATCGAGGGAATGCAATCGATGTTGAGTGAAATCAGGTGTGTGCCACTTCTCCATTGTCATACGGTGCGCCAGCTTGCCTAAGTGTTGGGCTGCGTCAGTACGCGATAAACGTATAGAAACAAGGGTTGCTCCTTCGTGTGCTTTCTTAGCAGCGTCGTCAGCGAGGTCGTTGCCGCAGATACCGCAATGGCCAGGCAGCCACTGAAACACGACGTCGTGTCCTTTCGCAATCATGTGATGGTGAATTTCTCGTATCTCCGATACGAGTTGTTCACAGGACCCGCGACGAAGAGATGACAGAAGACATTGTAAGGCCGCCTTTGAATCACAGAATATTGCCCACCGATTAGCCAGTTGGTTGTTAATATAATCAACTGCACCTCGGAGGGCAACAAGCTCCGAACCGGTCGATGTTGTCAAGTGAGAAATCTTGTATCGGATGCTTAGTGATCGTGATGGTATAACCACTGCCCGGTGGAGCTGGTCTGGGTGGAAGAGCCATCCGTATATATGTGGACTCGGTCAAAGTAGGAAGTGTGCAAACAATCCAGAGCTGCTTGCTTCAAGGCCAAGGTAGGTAGGTCGGTCTTCGTTCTTATTCATGGAACCGTAAGACGCACTTGAGGTTGTTTTAAACACCACAAAGCTGAGGTTGAACGTGCTGATGGTGTAAACCCCGATGGTAGGGAGGCACGATACTTGCTGACCTCGTTGGAGAAGGATGCCTGTGGTCGTCGTTCTGGCAGACAGGCAAGAAAGCTTGATTGAATCCGTGAAATATGACGAACATGGGCCCTGAGCGAGTCGGTGCTGATGTAAGTCGTGATCGGATGGTCTTGAGCCATTATAATGGTTCCTGCTGTTGAGGCGCTCCGCGGAAGGCCTAGGCAAAGACGTAGTGCCTGCGCTTGCACGCTCTGAAGTTCTCGAAGATTTGACTTGCATATTTTAGCAAGCACGGGAGAACTATAGCGTAGAAAACCGATAAAAAGTGCTCGATATAACTGTAGCATGGAGCCTATTGACGATCCCCATGTTTTGCCGGCGATGAACTTGAAGATGTGAACAATAGATGTGAGCCTCTTCTTCAAGTGGGCAACCTGAGGGCTCCAAGAGAGGTCCCGGTCAACAATGACACCCAAAAACCGATGATTTTTCTTGTAGCAGATAGGCTGGCCATTGATGTATACTGGATAACGAGACATCGCTTTTCGCGTAAAAGCGACTAACGCACATTTTTCTGTTGAGATGGTAAGGCCTTGTGTCTGAAGATAGTCAGATGCCTGTGTTGCTGCTTGCTGTAGCCTTGCGCGAACCTGCAGGCGAGTGACCGCTGATGTCCAGATGCAGATGTCGTCGGCGTCTATTGAAACACTCACTGTTTCCGGGAGGGATTCAGCCAGCCCAAGAAGCGCGAGGTTGAAAAGAACAGGGCTTAGAACACCGCCTTGGGTAACTCCTCGGCATGTGTAGTGGTCGGTAGTCGGACCATCTTCCGTACGCACGAACAAGGACCTTTGTGTCAAGTAGTTTCTGATCCATCGATATACTCGCCCTCCTAGTTCAACTGTCAGAAGTGCGTCTAGAATGGTTTGATGGGAAACATTGTCGTAAGCGCCTTTCACGTCAAGAAAGGGTGCGGCTGATAATCGCTTCCGAGATTTTTGTTGTTCTACAGAAGTTACCAGATCGATGACACTATCAATCGATGAACGGCCTCATCGAAATCCCGCCATTGAGTCAGGGTAAATTTTGTTGTGTTTAAGGTACCATTCGAGACGCATGAGGATCATACGTTCCATGAGTTTCCCGACGCAGCTGGCAAGTGCTATCGGCCGATACGATGCCAGTTCGAGCGGTGACTTTCCTGTTTTTAGTAGTGGGACCAGGCGGCTTCGTTTCTATTCCTGCGGGACGACACCATCTCGCCATGAGCTGTTGAAAAGGCTGAGGAGTTGTCTTCGTGCTTCTTGACCTAGGTGGCGCAAAGCACTATATGTTATCCCATCGGGCCCTGGTGAAGATGAACTCCTACAGAGCGCCATAGCAGCTTCTTACTCTTCCATAGAGAATGGAGCGTCCATACTTGTATCTCGTGGACCGGGGATGTCACCTGAAGTCATGTCAAAGGCTGAAACTGTGCCACCGGCAACTTTCGCACAAAATTCCTCCGCAATTTCTACCTCACGGCGGTTTTCATAGGGAGCAAGGGCGTTGAAAGGGTGTCGTTGCTGGGGGCTTGAGCTAAGGCCCCGTAGGGTACGCCACACACGGGATAATGGCTTGCGGGGGTCCAGTGACTCGCAAAAGCATTTCCATCTTTGATCCGCTAGCTTATCCATTCGCCGCTTTATCTTCTTTTGCATACGCCGAGCTTCTCTGAGGTCAAAAATTGACTTCGTGCGCCTATACCTCCTTTCAGCTCGGCGACGAAGTGCACGAAGCCTTTCCAACTCAATGTCATTCTCTGTACGCTTTGATGAATGTGTGAAGCAACGCGTGCAATCTTGCATTGCGTCAGCAATTATTTCTTCTAATTTGCGTGCGATACGTTTCTTGCATGTGTCTTCTACACGAGCTTGAAAGACTGACCAGTCGATTTGGCGAGATACAACCGGTAATGCGGCGTTTAGTCCATCGATTCTCACATAGGTTGGAATGTGATCACTTCCATGGGTTTGAATATCGGTGAACCACTGCACACTCGAAGTCAGGCAACGTGACACAAAAGTCAAGTCAAGGCAGCTGCTGTACAATGTTCCTCGCAGAAATGTCGGGCTTCCGTCGTTTAGAAGACATAGGTTGTGGCCTGATGCAAATGATATTAGTGACCAGCCCCTCGAGTTTATCCTGTAGCTTCCCCATATATGGTGGTGAGCGTTGAAATCCCCTGTTATTATCCAAGGACCGGGAGTAGCAGTCATAATATCTTCTAGTCTTTTGCTATTAAACTGACATGTTGGGGATAGGTAGACGCCAATAAGAGCAAAAGACAGCCTCTTCTTTTTCACAGTAACACAGACGTATTGGTCACCGTCGTGTGGCGCTACGGGTTGGGAAAAATACGTAAGGTCTTTGCGGATGTAAACCAAAACCTTACTACTACGGACACACGTGGTTGAAACAAAAGGTTCATATCCTGATAGTCTTATGGAGGCTGGGGGATATCAAAGTTTGTTCAAGAGCTAAATTTCTGTCTTAATGCGTAATATGGCACGTCACCCTGCAGTGATTTCACTTCCGGACCTCTTTTTTTTTTGTAAGTACCGTCGTCTAACGTACTCTCAATGTGTGTGGACCATGAACTTCCAACTGTGCATTGCCGCAGGGGTATGTGCTCCACCAACAGCGGCGGTGGTCGACCAAGTTCTTTTTATTCCTGGAAAAACGGCTTGAACTTAGCAGAAAATATCTTATACCTGTTGCATAAGTTCTTGAGTCACATCAGCCTTGTTGTTATGTTCACAAAAATTAACCGATTACGAATATTCACCGCCTGTATACATGACTGGCTACATAATGAAAAGGACTGAAATATTCGATACAAGCAGATGCGCTGGTTGTTTGTTTAAGGGCATTCTGATGAAGAAACGCAAATTACCAGCGGGGATGCATAGCGAGACGTCGAACTTCTTGTCAAACTTGGTAGTGCACCACTTGACGTTGTTTTGTAGTACTAACCGTACTGAAGTGACCGATGATGTATTTTGGTTGTTAGAGGGTTACGTTTCAATCTGTCGTTACGTTTAACGCTATTGTAGATAATAGTTGAAGTACTGAAAATACTGTGATTTCTCCTTATAGGCACACCGGCATTGAAATGGATAAATCAGACATTTTATAATTGGTAAACTGGGTGCAATTTCATGGCGAGGACGCATTTTTTGAAAAGTATGCGGCCGGGGTCTGTTACCGTCCGCCTGATTCTACCACTGAATTTATCGACAGTCTTAATCATTCGCTAACTTTTATCCAAAACAAGTATCCAACTTCCCCAATAATCCTTGCTGGTGATTTCAATTACCCCGCAATAAATCTGCAGACGTGTACGCCTCTAGGCTGGGCAAGGAAGAGCGAATGCAGGAAATTTCTTGATGTTCTTGTTCATTTGATCTGCATCTAATGGTTTGCAAGCCAACACGTGGAAACTCAATTCTAGATCTAGCCCTCATAACCAAACCGAAAAATATGTTTGTTCACTTCACAACGTGAACAAGCATATGTTCACGTATGCAGTGTATGGCGTTCACGTATGCGTGTACTACAGTGAACAAGCAGGTGCTCACGTTTACAGTGCACTACGTTGTGTGCTACGCTCACAACGTAGCACACTGTGAATATCTTTTTCGAAGTCCTTGACTTATATTTTTGACTAGTATTCCAGGCAAATTACTTAAGCATATCATATCTTCCAAAGTAATGAACTCTTTAACTAAACAACTTTTTTCAGCATGAATTTCAGCAAAGACACTCTTGTGAAACACAACTATTTGAACTTATAAATGACCTTCATCAAGCTGTTCATGATACCATAAAAATCGATGCCATATTTATTGACTTCAAGAAAGCATTCGATAAAGTTCTCCATTCTCGTTTAATGATGAAACTTAGCCGGCTTAACATACATGGTAAGATTGGTAATTGGATCTCAAGTTTTTTAACGATTCGCTACCAATTTGTTTCCGTAAGGGATCAGTTTTCCGCTTTAGCACAATTTAAATCTGGCGTTCCTCATGGCTCCATATTTGGACCAATTTTATCCTTAATTTACAATAATGACATCAGTCACAACCTGACTTCAACAGTTCGAAAGTTTGCAGATGACTGCGTTCTTTACAGACAAATTATTACCTATGAAGATACTAAAATTTTACAGGCAGACCTAAACATAATTTCACTTTGGTGCGAGCTATGGCAAATGGAAATAAATGTTTCTTAAACAAGAACAATGGCATTTACCAGAGCCAGTAACATTCAGTTAAGTTCAGATTTTTTGAACATGTGCATAGAGCTTGCGTCTACGTTAAAATATTTGGGCGTCTGTTTAACTTCTAACCTACATTGAATGATGACATTGAAGAAATAATATCGAAAGCAAATAAAACACTTGGATTTATTCGGCGAAATTTGTATTTAGCAAATCAGTAAACTAAACTATTTCCTTACACAGCTCTAGTTCGTTCCAAGATGGTATATGCTTCCATAATAGGGAATCCAAATCAGACATACCTAATAAACAAGCTTGAATCTTTACAAAATAAAGCAGCCCGTTTCATCACTAAATCCTACTCTAGAGCATCCAGCATCGCGGCTACCAAAGAGTCCTTCCAATTACCCTCTGTAGAAATACGATGACTGTTAGCGCTGCTTTCCCACTTTCACAGATTGTATCATACCCTGTCATCCTTTACTGCATCCCATATAAACCCCCGCAACGAATTTGCCCCCGCCTCTACCATACCTTCAAAGAGCGTCCCATGTTTGCGCCTACGAATCTCCTACGACAATCACCGCTCTTTCTCGCTATTTATCACTGGAACAAGCTACCAAAAGAAATTGCTTCAATACATGACCATGACTCGTTTGTAAGCCATTTTAAGCGCAGTTTAAATACGCATGTCGAGTAAAAAGAGAATTTTATGCTCTTGACCTATTGCAAGTGCATTTACATGCTTTGTACCTAGTGCTTTTTTTTATCTTGTATTCATTTCCTTCTCTCTTTCTCCTTCTTCTTTATTTTTTGTGGTGTTCGGTAACCGATACTATGGTGTTCTATATTGCCTCTCCCCTCCAACTGTGTTTGAAACATCTTGTTGTTATCCCCCCCCCCCCCCCCCCCCAACCCTTATGTAATGCCCGCAAGGGCCTTTAGGGTATCTGAACAAAAAAAAAAAAGAGAGGGGGCGGGGGGTATTCGAATACACCAGAGAATTTTTATTTCCTTCCTTCCTTCCTTCTTTCCTTTTTTTTTCGTATCGGCTGAAAGAGAAGTACGACGTCAGGCTCCAGAAACACCACTGCGACTCCCTCGCGTAAGTCCCACGCCGCATCTTCGCGGAGAAGCTCATCTCCGGTGTCGTTCACGCCATCCCGCGGGCGCCGAACTAAAACATTCTGCACCACGTGATTTGTTGCAGCTTTTGCTGGGTACGCCTCCGCACTGACTGGTTTATTCAGTGCTGTGTTTCGATGCCGGAGCGGGCTGTTTGGTTTTGCTGTGAATGAGTTGACGCACGTTTCCTTTTCTTCGCGATGGAAAACAACGGCTGAACGTTGAGCTTGTGTCGTGCGTTGGGTGCTTGGGATACATTGATCGCTTTCGCTGGTGCCTGCCGTCTTGCTTGTTTGATCGTCAGCTCTGCAGCTTTGCAAAGGAATTCATTGTGGACCATGTGTGGAGAAGAAACGTTATCGCGTGCCTGATATTTCTTGCGGAAGGAATAACCACAGGTGAAAGCAGGTGAGCCGCAGCACCGTTTACCATGTCGAGTGTAACATTGTGGTCAGTTAGCGCGTGGTTTCTTTTATGTCTTTGATGAAACATTCTTGTTTGAGTGTACACATATCTTGAACTTATTTCACTCATTATCTTAGGCAAATTTGATTCCTAATTATACCAATATGTACTGCAGCACAAACCTGTTCGGTTAGAGAATACACGTCCGCTTTCTAATGCTCGCAACTCTTGCCTAACTCGTCCGGCAGCCACTACACAGGTTTCGTTCTTTTCGTGCTAAGCCGTGTCCATGGAACCGGTCAGTCATGCATGAGCGAGCGATCACAAAATGTATAACAATACGCTGAAAGCAAATAACTGAAAACCTTCCAGAAGTTCCGCGAAGGAGGGCATAGCACATTTTTGTCAGAACGTTTGCTTGTGCGTCAATTTTACGCAGAAATGGTTCCACAAATCGACGGGAAAAAAGTCTGGAGTAATGTTTTGAGCGGAATTTTCTGCGATTCGCTCGCATTAGCGGGGTTATTGTCGACAGCACATGGATGCGATTCCAAACTGAATTTGCCAGATGTAGATTACATAAGCGGAGTCTTGTGAATATTCAACGTTTCGAGAGTTATCACTGCGTCTGCTGTGTCAGTGTATAGTTTTGTGTAGAGTCTTAAGTGCCAACCATAATGCTTCTGGTAGAGTGTTTATGTTTGGGCTTGCCTTGACAAATGAAATGTTGGAAGCAATACATGTCGTAATTTTATTGCTAGTGGTGTTGCTTATAGCGTGGCTGATGAGAAGTAATTACAGTCAGCTTATTACGACCGTCGCTTCGTCGATTTGAGCTACCGGGATGCATTCATTACTTTTTTTCTTCTTTCTTTATTTCTCCGAAAATTTTGGTGCGGTTTGCACATGGTCCAGATTTTCGGCTAAACCTGACATACAACACATTCTTGTCGAAGAACATATCTTGATTTTATTATTATATTTATTTGAATATACTGTTAGTTGAGAAACCTTTTATGAAACAGCCACCCATAAGCAAATTTTGCTGTACTATAGAGCGATAAATCGTCATATCCGCCTACTTCAAGAAGGTTGTTATAATTGAAGGAGTAGTTAATTAGCCTACATGATTATTTACAGGACAGCAATTACGAGAGCTGAATATAGGTAGACGTCCGATGGGCGCGTCGTACACCTACAGAATATGTCGCGTGCTTCTTGCTGCAGTTTCGTTTTGCTATTTGGTTTTCCCTTTCATAATATACTCCGTAAATAATGTCCACAACCTCACATTGCGATCCCTTGAAACAACGTTTAATCGCATTGCATTAGGTGCATCGGATTCTTATTGCACTTTCATATTATGTGCGCCAGACTCACACATAGACAGTGATGAATCAGGCGAACCGTCTCATCTATGATAGAGCTTAAAGTTACCTCCCTGACGGTTTTTGACCTGAACTACTAGTTACCTCACTGTCCCGTTACTTTCGCAGCCGCACACAAATGGCATACGAGTTGGGGAAAGTCATCTTCATAGCGCGCTGCAAAGTTGTCTTCACAGTGTTGTCGAATTTCGCACTCTGCAGCAGTCCTAATCGTTTTCATAGTCATAATCATAACCATAAATATATATTTTTGTCATTGACCCCGCTTTTTTACCTCCGGTATAATCAACGCACAAATGCAGCCAAGTATGACGTCGTTCTTGTAGGACGCTGAAAGGTATACGTGCGTCTACGCCATGCCACATGAAGCTGTTCACGTGGGTGATCGTGCCCCTTGTCAACAGGTGGAATGCTCTTGCACGCGCGCTCCTCTGAAGCACCGACGTTCCCTGACCGTAAACGTAATGGTGTTGACGAAGTTTGTCGCCTGAAAGCTTTATGACGTTTTCTTTTCTTTAAATCACTTTCTTTCCCAAGGTTTATGTGTGCTCTGGCAGTGCTTACCGATTTCTAATCGATCGACCTTTTTAGCTAGACGTATTATCAACTGAAGAATGGGAGAGCCGGTGTTCCCACTGTCGTGTTTTGTTAATGAGCTGTTGTTTCTTTTTTTCATTGAAATAGCGCGAAATGGAGTGGCATAAGAGGAAGAAAAAGTAAGATGCTCGGTGCACTAGCGTTCAGAGTGCCGTGTCACCCGGCTTCTCAATTATTTAGGTTAGCCAACGCTTCGTGCAAACTTTATAGGCGCAGAAAAGTAAGACAACTCGGTAGGAGAACACCATTTCTCTGTGATTGTACGCGGAGCAAGAGAGCTTCCTGTGTCTCATTACTCACAAGTGAGAAGCGCAGAAATAATATAAAAGGCTCCCTGTCCCCAGCGCCTGCCGGGATGAAAATTTGATCAAGCAATCGTGATAACACGTAATTCGTTTTCTGACGTGAATGCAGCCTCTTGAAGCTTGAATAGATGGCGGTGGCTTATTCGACTATACGCCGGCCGGTGCTTCCCATGCCTCGCATTTTAATAAAGGACACCACGAAGAGATAGGCTCAGTTAAGAAACCCACAGATGAAGAGCCCTTGCCCCAAACTCAGCTCGTCTATGTAGCTGGGAGAACGAATTTCTCGTCTTTCGAACTATGACGTGTTTCAAGCTTGAACACACTGGAATTTTGCTTCTACCTTGACTAGCGGGTAAGCAATGCAATTCGTGATAAGCTAATCGTTTGCCCCTGTACATTAAGGGACGTGCTTGAAGGTGCAAAATACTGGCAGTTTTGTCCTTCTGGTTCTTAAAACAGCTTACATGGTTATTAATCCTGGAAAAGCCTGTAACTTGTGTAGTGTATGTTGAAATACTTGCCTCGGAAATTATCGTGGATGAATAAACATAAAATTCTGTTGCACTTTAGGAATTATGTTTATTGACTCGCTCTACAAAAGGCCCCTGTAGGCTGTCCGATTCTTTTGTGGGCGCCCTAGAAAGAAAATTGGTTAGCTAATCTGCTCGTTTCTTGTTTGATGCCATTTGAGATAAGCAATTGCTAATCATGCAAGTCGTCCGCCAGAACTTGTTGGAAATGTGCACTCCTAATTATTTATTTATTTCATGTATTTTCGATGCCTCATAAACTGGAAATAAGGGATTTTACATGAGGGATGGACCGCGCTATGTGTACAAGGTGCATTGAATGACTTCTTCGACCTGAGCATTGATGGTGTGGTGCAGAGCCTCGCTGGGCCGGTGCGCAGAAGGATGCGCTGGAGGAGGGTGCACCAGCTTAAGGTTTTTGCAGTGACTTGAAGGATAATAGGTTAGCGTTATGGCAACAGTTCGAGATGATGTGCAATAAACTTTATGAGAACGGCAGAGATGTGCTACGTTGTGACGTGATGAAATATGGGCAGAAAATCATGCTATTTCATGACGGAAACGCTTGAATGATGGCAATATATTCAGTGGAGATAAATAGAATGGCGCGATTTCGAAACGAACTGATTGTACGTTTTTCATGTGGTTAACTTGGTGAAGGTCCTAGAGTGATGCGTATTCCAGTTTAGTTTTGATAAGCCGGTATTTCGACTGAGGGACTAAATGAAGGTTACATCGTAGACAACCGAAGGCACTGTTAGCCTTGTGAAGGGATTACGTAGGCTTTAAGAAGTTTACGCCTGAATAGTTGTAAGAACAGGCATTAAGAATTTGAAAGTCGTACCTGCAATACTGCGATGTTGCGAGGATGGCAAATGACGCCTATGGAAGGAAACTAGTGATGTTTTCATCGCTCAGTGGAAAACTGGCGTTACGCCAGTTTTCCACTGAGCGATGATCGTACTGAAAGGCATTAGCGTCGGCGAGGTTATTAATTGAGTGATAAATTACATGATCATCTGTGAATAGCTTGATATTAGAGTATGTCTCAGATGATAGGTCGTTATATATATTAAATGTAATATAGAAACAAGAATGGCACCCTAGAGCTCACCTGAAGTAACGGGACATACAGGGGTATATAGGTTATTACTCAACGTAAATAGTTGTCGATTACTTTGGAAATCGTGAATACAATCAGTAATCAATGGGTGAAAGTTCAGAAGGGCGAGTTTTAAATGTAGCCGTTGATGATGAAGCTTGTCAAACGATTTTTCAAAGTAAGGAAGAGTGCGTCTACAGGTATGTTAACATCCAGGCTCATGCCGAGGTTATTTATGAAAAGAAAAGCTAGTTGGATGCCACAAGAAAGTATTTCTTTGACAACGATGTGGATTTGTATTAGCAGAATTTAGTACGACCCAGAAACGTTATAACACATGTTCGACGAGCTTTGAGCAGACAAGTGTAAGTGAGATTGAGCGGCAGTTGTTAGGGGTAAATGCTGTACTATCTCTGAGAATTGGAATGATCGTCCCCACCTTCCAGTCTTATGGCACCACTCTTGACGAGAGGGACGGCTCGAAAATACGAGAAAGGAAGATACTTGAAATAGATTTAGCACTCCTCAATATTACCAGTGATTGGCATCGATTAACAGTGATAAGACCTACTTGCCAGTGATTTCGATTCAGTGGCCGATTTTTAAAAACGTTTCTGCCTACTTTACATGAGTGAGATACGCGTCATATTAGTAAATATTTCACTTTATATATTGTTCGAGCTATGATGCGCAATACAACACACTCAGAGTGAGATTCATTAAGAGTAAATGAGCGTAGCAACTAGCGCAGTGCGGTGCAGCTCGCGATTTGATTGGCTGATCGCAAACGATTTTATTGAACCACAGAATTGCTCGTGCGTTGCTTCGTAACTCAAAGGAGGATGAGGAAATAAAGAAGAAAGATTAGGGAGGTCAACGAGACGCGCGTCCTGTTTGCTGCCCTATGCTAGCGCAAGTGGGTTAAGCGATGAAAAGAAAGAAAGAAGAGGCAGGGAAGAAGGTGCAACCAATACCAACACGTGTTGTTGTCCGTCACATCGTTCCTACAATCGATCAGTGAGGCCAGTCGATTTAATATATCGTAGCAACGCCCACGTTGCCTAGTAGGCCTGCGACGCGTGGGGTTATGGTTCAAGTACATTTGTCGTTGAAAATGGTCTGTTATCTAGTCGGTTTAGCACACTGAGAAGAAAACGTCGAATTCGATGTCATAGCGTTCATAAAAAAATTACTGACGATTACGTTACTTCCTAATGCGAAATTTGAGCGCAGCAAATAAGCTGTTTCACCTTTTCGATAGATTGAGGCAAAGAAATCGAGCAACAGATGTATGCGCTATCACATAATTTTTTTTTAATTTTTCACACGTATTCCTTTAACAAAGACTCCACTAACAGTTCTTGACAGTCATGAAGGAAGCTTTGTGGTCGGAGAAATAGACTGATATATGTTCGACTTGGTACACCAATGCTTGATTCTCAAAGACGAGATCTATACAAGTGCCTCGCGAGGTTGTCACAGCCGTGGGACGCGTTACGAGCGAGAGGAACGGGATGTTCTCCCGCATAAGTGTTAGGAAATTGCTGTTTGTCTTTATGTCAACATTAAAGTCCCCCACTACTAACATCGGTGTGGATCGATGGACGGTTAATGCGAGTTGCAGGAAGTGCACGACGTCTTTCGTGAGTGCAGTAGGGGCGAAGTAGGCAGCTACTACCAGCAAGCCGTTGGGCAACTTTGCGGTAGTAGCGGCGTACTCCTGGATCAGCTCGACGGCGGCGACGGTAAGCTTCTGCTTCGGCGGCACGCACCTCTGGATTCTGACGGCGACGGCGCTGGGCCTCTGCTCTGGCAGCTCGTTTAGCAGCAGCAGCAGCAGCAGCAGCAGACGGAGGACTTCCATCGGTCGTCTCTCTCATGGCTCAGAAAGAACTGGCAGATAATTTCGCAGTGGCGAACGGCAACGGCAATTTCGGCTCGGGCGGTGCACATATACAGATCCGCCGCCACCGATCTGGCTCTCTGATTGCCACCGCACAGGGCGAACGGCAGCGGCAATTTCGGCTCGGGCGGTGCACATATACAGATCCGCCGCCACCGATCTGGCTCTCTGATTGCCACCGCACAGGGGTTGCATTGGAGGAGGAGCGAAGAAAGGAATTAAGTTCGAGCCGGCGCTTTGACAACCGGAGACTCGCAGGAAGAGGGGGGAGGGGGGCGGCGTGTACACCCAGCGGCAAACGATGGGGCCAGAAGCGCGCGCAGCAAGCGGACAACACGATAAAGGGAGGAGGGAAGGGATAGCAGCGACTGACTGATGCCGCTGACGCCGATAGTGAGTCAACCCCAGCTGCGGAGTTGGTTTCAGGGACAACGCCGCCGATGCCGACACAAACAATATGATACCCTCGCTTCCGCAGCGCTAAGAACCAGGTCTAGCCGTGGGAAGGTGGTCACGTATTCGTCGACGTGCCGGGGCCTACGTGAAATAACCGGCGCGTCGGCAACTGTGTGGCGGCACCCTATCCGCCACACAAGAACAGGGGGGGGGGACCCTTTCCTCCTCTTTCTGCATGGCGGCGACGGTGTTCTATGCAGTCACGTTATCTTGACTCTCTAGCGGCGTCAGCGGCATCCAGCGGTATCAGTCGGTCGCTGCTAGCGCTGGGGGGATGAAAGGGGGGCGGAGCTGGTTACGAGGCCGACGACAACGCCGACGACGACACGAAACCCAGGAACGGACGCCAAAGAGCTGCGCTCTAAAACACAACGCGTGTCCGATCGTCTCTTCGCAGTTGCAGGAGTCACGGATTGGTGTGTTTGACATTCCATTAAGGCATGAGCAGGCATTCCTAAACGCCGCCCCTAATCAGAGGCGGCACAGTAAAGTGGCATCACGGCGGGAGAGAGAGAGAGAGACTCTTTATTAGAAAAACGGAATTTTGCCGGCGCGTATATAACCGCTGGCATGCTACTCTGTATAGGGATGGGGAATGGGATTAAAGGATTCCCGAGGAGGGTGGGAGAAAAAGAGAATAAAAATAAATATGAAATTTCCAAGTGGACCTGATACTAATATTTACAGGTGACATGGCGGGTAAACTTAGGCTTTTGTATATGAAGTGTGCAATTTTTAAAGCTTTCCTGTTACACCAATTTCTGACAGGTATTTGAACAATAAATCCAAAACCCGCCGCTGTTTTGAAGGGCCGGGCATTGGACCTAAGATGCTCGGTAATGTTCGTGGCAGATCATGTCCATTTGTTGCTCAAAAAATTGTCTCTCGTTGCGGTACGCGGGGCATTCTACTAATATGTGCTCCATTGTCTCTATGTTGCGAAAGTTATCACAGTATGGGTTAGCGGTAAGCCATATGCGGTACAGGTAATTGTTCGTGTATGCCACGTTCAGTCGAAGAAGATGGTACAAGACAGCGGGAGAAAGTGATGGAATCTGCAACTTCAATGTAGGACCAAGCCTTTTGTTGTGATTCGGGGTAGCTTTCAGGCCAGGAACGTACCTTCTAGGCTATGGGATGTGTGAGTCCCGGGAGTAGGAGCGAAAACAAGAGGTTCCTATACATATCAAGGCAAGTAACAGATTCTAGACATACGTATATCAGATGTACTCAAGAGGTCTTTTCAAAGCATTTGCCATCTCTAATTCCCTAGACAAGCGAAATTGATGACCTTGTTCCGACCAATGAGTTGAGTCGCAGTGTTCACAGCGCTCCACCTACGGTCACACTCTCTTGCTGGACTCCGCCTCTGATCTGAAACTTGCGAACTCACCTACTACGAGGCCATCGGCAAACGGGGGTCCACGCTATTCCCACGTAAGTCGTTGACGCTGGCTCCTTGCTGCACTTAGTGGGCTTTCTGTGACTCTCAGCTTGTACCAATTTCAGGCAGGAGCCTGGCCTTGACGGTCGTTACGGCTTGCACAGAATTCGGTGGTTGCTCTTACGTTGAAGGGAGCTTCTTTCTTTTCCCTTCAATAGTCAGCGCCGGGTCCGGTCGTCGTCTAGGCAGCTGCTTGTGGAGTGGTCGCTTCGTGAGAGGCATCTCAAGAATGTCTTTGCCGTTTTCAGACGCAACCCTGCGTAGACAACCAGTCCGAGACAATGGGGATGTGCCACGAAGTTTGCGTCTTGGTGGGAGCAATAAAGCGAAGGCCCCTCAAAGTTTCTGTTCCTGACAACAGTACGGAACTTTGAAATGACACATAAGCATGTACATTCAGAAGTATGTTGCACTTCCTTGACTTCGTCACGCATTTCAAAGTCGGTTTATTGTTCAAGTAATCTGGAAAATGTCCGGATAATGCTATATACACGTTATCAGCAAACTTTATGGAACTACCAATTTGTTCAGTCCAACCTATGTACTGCGCATGCATATCAAGATCAGCGAAAACTGGGAGACGCTTTCAGCAGCACAAATATGAAAAGGTGCCCAGTCGTGCTAACACGTCACAAATGTGTGCGAGAGAGAAAAGGATGCATAGAAAGGCAGGGAGGTTAACCAGAGGCAGTTCTGGTTGGCTACCCTGCACGGGGAAAGGGTGAATGGCGAGAAATGGTAATAGTTTAAAAAAGTTTAAAATGGTAGTAGTTTGGCCGTCATCGTGGACCTTTAAGAGGTCCACGATGACGATGAATGGCGAGAAATGGTAATAGTTTAAAAAAGTTTAAAATGGTAGTAGTTGGGCCGTCATCGTGGACCTTTAAGAGGTCCACGATGACGACCAAACGCTTTGTCATGTACGAGACGTGAGAGCTCCAAGATAAGTCTTTATCAATGATGACGCCAAGAAAGCGGTGCGTTCGTCTGTTTGGTCATTCATTCGCAAAGCATACGGCGCCATCGCTTTGCGAGTAAAAGTAACGAGTGCACATTTCTCAGGGGAAAGCTCCAGGCCTTGCCTTCTTAGGTATGTTGACATGGCCGTTGAAGCCTTCTGAAGTCGTGCGCGGACTTGTACACGTGTCACTCCTGAAGCCCGTATGCAAAGGACGTCTGCATATACGGAGAGCTGAATGGTTTGCGGTAACGAATCGGCGAGACCAACGAGTACCAGGTTGAACAGGGTCAGGCTGAGTACTCCGCCTTGCGGTACACCACGACTAGTATAGCTAGACGGCGTTGGTACGTCTTCAGTCAAAAGAAAGATCTTCCATTCAAATAGCTGGGTATTCAGCGAAAGGCGTGTCCATCAATTCCTACAACTTCTAAGGCGTCCAGAATCGCAGGATGATAAACATTGTCGTACGCACCTTTAACATCACGGAATAAGGCCGCCGTGATTCGCTTCAGGTTTTTCTAGTGCTGTGCATATGTTACAAGGTTAATAACACTATCAACTGAGCGTCCACGTCGAATGCCGGCCATTACCTCTCGATAGACGTTGTAAAATTCCAAGTACTAGTCTAATCGTGTAAGGATCACTCTCTCCATTACCTTGCCGACACAGCTGGCCAGCGCTATCGGACGGTAAGATGACAATCCCAGTGGAAACTTGCCAGGCTTGAGGAGTGCAACAAGCTGACTGGATTTCCCCGTGGTGGGGACCAAGCCGTCACACCATGATGCATTGTATAGGCCAAGAAGTGCATCTCTGTTCTCTTGACAAAGGTTTGCAAGCGAGTATGTGATGTCATCGGGTCCTGGTGACGACGATCGTCTGCACCCACCAAGTGCAACCTCCAGTTCTTCGATGCAGAAAGGAGCGTCCATACGGGGAACTCGGGAACAAGGGAGGACAATAATAGGAATAGGTGCGCAGAGTGAATGGGTGAACGCCGGACCCGCGATCCTTGCGCAGTAATCTTCGGCTACGTAGACTTCTCGGCGTCCTTGATGGAGGGCTAGATATTTAAATGGCCGGCGCTGTTGAGGAGCTGTTCGAAGTTCACGGACTTCTCTCCAGACAACTGACAGAGGTTTACGCGGATCGAGAAACTCACAAAAAGATTTCCAGCGTTGATTTTGCAGCACAGCAAGACCACGTTGAATTTTCTTTTGAATGCGTCTGACCTCTCTAAGGCCGTAGACCAATTTAGTACGTCTGTACCATCGCTCCGCTCTCCGGCGGATTGCACGGATGCTCTGTATTTCCGCATCAAAATCTGTGTATTTCTCCAATGGCCGAAATGAACGCATATCATCCTGCATAACCTTGGCGATCTGAATTTCTAGTTTAGACGAAAAGCCTTCGTGGCATGCACCTTCCATAAGTGAATTAAACACGAGCCAATCTACTGTTTGTTAAAAATTGGATGGAGCGGATTTGGTTAGGTCTTTAATATTCAGGTAGGTAGGAATGTGGTGGCTTCCATGTGTTTCTATATCTGCGAACCAAAGGACGCGGCGAGTGAGGCATCGCCAAACAAACGCCAAGTTTAAACAACTACTGTACGTCCGGCCGCACAAAAATGTGGGACTGCGATCATTTAGTCCACAAAGGTCATGGTCGCAAGCAAAGGACACGAGGTTTCTTCCTTTGGAATCTACTTTGACGCTTCCCCAAAGTGAATGATGCGTGTTAAAATCCCCAACAACAATCCATGGACTAGGCGTCGCATCTATAACGCTACACAGTCTCTGTCTGTCGAAACGACTTGATAGAGAAAGGTAAGCGGCCACTAAAGTAAACGTAAGTTTCTCCTTTTTTCACGGTCAAACAGACATACTGATTATTGTCATGTGGCAGCACTGGATGAACAAGCTAAGTCAGTTCACACCGTATGTAGATGATCATGCACCTTGCTAATGTCATTACAAGTCGATCACACATAAGTTTCATAGCCTGAGATCCGGACGGGTTTCTGTAGGTTTGGTTCACATACGACAATAATGGGAAATCGATTGGTGAAAACGCAATGGCGAAAATCAGCAATGCGGGATAACAGACGCTTCCTTGACTTGTCTGACGAACGGATGACGCGGTAGAGCCATTGTGCTTGCTACTCGAGGCTCGCAAGAACCGAATCCAGACCGTCCAGCACTTGCAGTGCACCCCGAGTAGATGGCGTCTGTATGTATTTTATCAACACACGAATGACTTTCATTAGAGACTTGATTATAGCGATTACTTGCTTGTGTTGTCCTCGCACGGGATCTGTGAGGTCATTGGTGCATTGGTAGGAGGACTTAATGTCGGAAGTGCAGGCCAGGCGTTTGCAGAAGACGTATTCAGTGCGTCACCAGATGCCGTGTTGCTAGTGTGGGTGAGCGTCTTGGGAGCACCAGCTGTTGGAAGTAGTGGCTTTCTTGCGACAGTCTCAGTATTTCTAGTAGACGAAGATCGTCTGCGGCAGGCACGACGCCATCGCACTTTAGCGGCTGCTTCTTTGTGCGTTGAGTTGTCTCTCGCCATTGGTTTTATGACTTCTAGCTCTGTCTTGTGTCTCGGGCAGTCTTTCGACGATGCTTCATGAGGACCAGAGCAATTCGCACACTTGAAATCAGTCGCACGGCAAGGATCAGAGCTGTGCTGCTCCGAGCATTTTGGGCACACGGTCCATTTTTTGCATATGTCGCTGACATGCCCTATGAAGAAGGGTAAAAAAGAAGGACACCGACCACTGAATGAATACAAGAAAAGACGTTTCGGCTCCCCTGACGGGAGCCTTGTTCACAATGAAATCAAGGGCGTGCGATACAATGTTTATATGGTTTTAAAATATGTTGTAAGCAGCGCGTGTAGATGGGAGGGAGGGTTCCGTCATTCCGGTTGAGGGTGTTATCTGTCATTTGGATTAGGAGAGATTCCAAGTGGTGTCTTGACGTCAAATTTCTTTCTTTTTCTAATATCTTCGCGTTATCCCAATCAATCCTGTGGTCCAAGTCATCTGCATGCTCTGCCAAGGCGTTTGAGGCGACTTTTTTCTTTTTTACATCGTTGATATGCTGCTTCAACCGCTGTTCGAAATTTCCTGTCTCGCCGATATATACGCAGTCGCAGTCTTCACATGGAATCCCGTAGACGATGCCAGGAAACTTAGTCTTTGGAAGCTTGTCTTTCACGTTTACCAGCCGGTGGCGCAATTTTCGGGACGGTACGTGAGCTACCTGGACGTCATAGCCGCGTAGAACGCGGGCTAAGCCCTCGCTCACACCGGGCACATACGGTATGGGGGCGCGTTTTCTTGGGAGCACACAGTCAGGCCTTGGGGGCTGAGACAGATGGCGTTCCACAGAGTTCACAAACGACTTCGGGTAGCCACATGCCGAGAGATTACGGTGGACCTCTTGTAGGTCGGCAGCACGGCTTTGTGGCGTTGTGCAGATACGCTTGGTTCTGCCGACAAGAGAGGCTACTACCGATCTCTTCTGGTTTAACGGGAAAGAGTAAAACGTTAAACCAGAAGAGATCGGTAGTAGCCTCTCTTGTCGGCAGAACCAAGCGTATCTGCACAACGCCACAAAGCCGTGCTGCCGACCTACAAGAGGTCCACCGTAATCTCTCGGCATGTGGCTACCCGAAGTCGTTTGTGAACTCGGTGGAACGCCATCTGTCTCAGCCCCCAAGGCCTGACTGTGTGCTCCCAAGAAAACGCGCCCCCATACCGTATGTGCCCGGTGTGAGCGAGGGCTTAGCCCGCGTTCTACGCGGCTATGACGTCCAGGTAGCTCACGTACCGTCCCAAAAATTGCGCCACCGGCTGGTAAACGTGAAAGACAAGCTTCCAAAGACTAAGTTTCCTGGCATCGTCTACGGGATTCCATGTGAAGACTGCGACTGCGTATATATCGGCGAGACAGGAAATTTCGAACAGCGGTTGAAGCAGCATATCAACGATGTAAAAAAGAAAAAAGTCGCCTCAAACGCCTTGGCAGAGCATGCAGATGACTTGGACCACAGGATTGATTGGGATGCCGCGAAGATATTAGAAAAAGAAAGAAATTTGACGTCAAGACACCACTTGGAATCTCTCCTAATCCAAATGACAGATAACACCCTCAACCGGAATGACGGAACCCTCCCTCCCATCTACACGCGCTGCTTACAACATATTTTAAAACCATATAAACATTGTATCGCACGCCCTTGATTTCATTGTGAACAAGGCTCCCGTCAGGGGAGCCGAAACGTCTTTTCTTGTATTCATTCAGTGGTCGGTGTCCTTCTTTTTTACCCTTCTTCATGATGCCTCCCGACCAGACGGGCTTCCGTCAAAACCTCGACTTGACATGCCCTATCTTCGAACAATTACTGCACTGAAGTGGTCGTGGAACGAACGGTCGCACTGGATGACGAAAAAATCCGACTTCCACGCATGACGGCAAGCTTCCTCCTTTGAAGGTTATCTCTACATAACGTGATTCTCTTAGGCGACGGATTTCAGTGATAGTAGCATCTGCTGTGGCGGGTTTAACCAATATAGGCAGATTTTTGTCGTTGATTGACTGGTCCACATCATAAATCACACCTGGTGAAGTATCGGTGTCCTGCGGTATTATGGTGCAAACGGTACTCTTTCCCAGCACTTTTACTGTTCTCAAGATACCCAGCGCTGCTCTGTCCCTGACATCGACCGCGAGAATGTTCTTACGGGAGTTGATTCTCACATCTGTAATCTCATTAGGAACAAGAGCCTCCAGTGTGACAGATATGGCTTGCCTGTTTACCCGATTCAGGTCGTCGGTTGGCGTCTCGGGCAAAAAGAGGACGGTATGAGCCGTGTCATTGTTCTTTGCCACTACCGTCGTCGTCATTGAAGACGAGGAAGCAGTGATGATTCTCCACTTTCCTTTTTGCCTTACAACTCTCAAGTAATCCCCGTCATCCGATAGATCGTCGTCTGAAGCAGAGTAGTACAGCATGGTGTCCTCACTGCCTGTGTCGCACATGAGGTGGTTGCGCTTCCTAGGAGCGCTTGACGCTGTGACGTCTGTCTCTTCCGGATGCCTAGCGGACTCCGCTTCCATCACCGATGGTCTCGAAAGCGGCGTCTCCATAAAGCACGCAAAAATACCCATAAAATGAGAGCAGTAGAAAATGGGGCCCCGCACAAGAGCCACTTCTTCGTCTTCTTTCTATGTGAGATTTCTATTGGTGTCATAGCCATAGTATAGGCTACTACAAGGGCAGTGCTATTCTTTCTAATACCATGGGTTTTAATGGTATGTTGCACACTACAGCTATTCTAATCCGTTGACTCATTACATGACGTATTTTGGCGATGAGTGTGTTATTCTGGACATATTACGTTGGGTCAGCATAAATAATAAACCAGTGATCAATGCGCAAATGTATGTTGGTTTATTTTTGGCTACTGTGGCGTAACACAAATACCCGTGAAAAAAATTATACATGACGTGCAATTCCTTTTTAATAGTAACTCAAGACAATACCATAGAATTCGGTAACCGGTTTTCTAAACGATCGGGTGATGAGGAACACACGGATGGCCACAGATAAGCCGAAAGAAAACAGCGCACATGTCCAACCGCGTGAATGCCCAATGTAGTGAAAGCATGTATTATAATTATGAGTGCTCTCTGTTGCTTGGAGCTCTAAAAGCAACATCTTGATTGTGCAATTTGGCGTGGTGCAAGGTTCCCAAATATCCTTTAATTACCTACTTCATCAAAGATGTCTGTCTCCTGCGGACGTCTAGCGGACTCCGCTTCCATCACCGATGGTCTCGGGAGCGGCGTCCACAGACAGCATGCAAAAATACCCTAAAATGAGAGTATTTAGAGAAGTATGTTACGCTTGTACAGTAGTCGGAACGTTGCCACTGTGTATACGAATCCAACCTACGTTATCAAGCCCCGCAATAGGCTTTTCAACAAATATTTTTCGTGGACGATCCGAAAGGATTAAAAACGTGGCTAGAGTTAGTGTCCTTAAACTATGAGGTCATACCACTCCGAGATATTCGGAATGTTTGCGATTTCTGGAAACACTAAATTTACGTCTAGAGAGCTGATATAACTCGAAGCACCGCAAACGCGAAAACACCACATGCTATAGGATTTTTCTTGAGGCAACGCGTAACAGTTCACGTCCTTCGACATCTCGATCTGTGATACATACTGCACGGTATTCTTAGGCCTAGAAAATGGTACGTGAAAGACGGCACAGACGGTTTCATATTGCGGGACACGGTGGACGCACCCAGAAGAGCAAATTGAGAATATCGTGGTAGCAACATGAAAAAAGAAAAGCAATGGATGAGTATTGTGGAGCCAGTAAACGCTACCGTATCGACAATATTTACCGACCTAAAAAAGAAGGCTTTGCAACATAAGGCGTATATAACGCGGAGAAAATAACACGTTTCTCTGTAGCAGCATCTCCTCTTGAACGCTTGTGAAATGCTGGCTCTGTGATTTTTTTTTACCAAATGGCTCAGGGTAGTTCAGACAAAAGCGGCATGCACGGAAGCGCACAAGAAAAAAACAAGGGGGGGGGGGGAGCGTCCCACGGGACGCGACCGGAACGGCGTCCGGACAGGAAATTCAGAACCAGGTGACGTGAAGGCCTGTTTCCACATGCGCAATGCAAATAAGGACAGCTACCTTGCCACGCTCCATCTCCACGAGAGTGAAGCGCAGAGTAAAGAGCTAACCGAGAAAACTGAACGAAAGACACGAACGTCAGTTTCGGCTTTTGTTGTTTCCTTCGCCCAGACTAGATTCCAACGGTTTCTTTTGCTCGAGTAATTCTCGTATGGCTGTACTTCTTGAAAATAGCGGCGCCAACAACCGTCAATAAGGATCTCATCCGACTTCTGGATTGGAGGACTCACCGTAGTTTGTTGATAGTTTATGCCAGCGACTCTGTAAGATGCAATTCCGTTGCATATTTTTGGAAAGGCGCGAAGGCCGTGACGTTTTGACGTGCCAAGCAACCGTATAGTGATGGGCTCTTTGTTGCGTTTCGACGCTGCGCCGTCGCTCAACACTGGACTGGTTGAAAGCTTCAACAACTAAATAAAGTCAGTATTGAAGCAAGAGGGTGCGTATTTCTATCGACAATGCAGACAAATGGGGGCGAAACGCACAAATGCTCGTATACTTGAATTTAGGTGCACGTTAAAGAACCCCAGGCAACCAGAATTATTCCGGGATGCTCCACTGCGGCATTCTTCGCGATAAAATTATGATTTTGCTACGCAAAGCCCTAGAATTCAAATAAAGAACGTGGTTTTGAAGGATGGGGCTCGGGTGCTTCTGATAACGGTCCGTTGTCCAAGACTTTTGTCAACCAATTTGTCAAACATATGAACGTTCTTCAATAAGTAGCAGGAGATTTGTACCTCAAAGATACGGCATGACGCCTGGCCGCTCACATGGATCCTACTTCTTTATGTTCAGTGGAAAATGTACTCCTATAGCGGTGACCCAGTCTAGTCACGTTTCGCGAAGATAACCACACACGTAAGTACGGCGGCAAGTAGCCACAGCTGTGAAGACACACATACGGGAAGCTATATCCATGTTGAGTGCGTATTCAACCTATTTCTTGCCGCCTTCTGTGTGGCGGCGTCCCTCTGTCCGTGCTGCGCTCGTGTCAAGCCATCGCCCTTGCTCAGTCGCGTCGTCGTTATCATCCCCTTGTCGTCGTCAGGCCAGGCTTCACACGCATCGTATGGAGAAAAAAACAGCTTCATTCACCCTCGTCAGTGGCGCTAGAAGTCGTAACTTTTCGGCAATGCGTCTCGTCGAAGTTTATCATCCGTACGTGGTGAGATCATACATTAAACAAGAGGCAACACGGAAAAGACCGTGAAATGAAGCCACTGTAGCTTTTTTGACCCCTCGTATTACGTGTTTGAAGAGCTCAAGTGTTGTGGGCTGAGGGATGCAACGCAATAGAAGAACGAGACAGCTGTGAACAATTGCCCTCTAATCACTGCGAATTGTGCAAATATGGAGAGAGAAGTCGTAGGGGGAAAGCAGGGAGGTTAATAATGTTGAGCCCGATTGGATACCCTACACTGGGCAGGGGAGAAAAAGCGATTGAAAGATGGGAAGCAGCAGAGAAACTCCCCCTTTGCACGAAAAAAGAAAAGATGCACGGAAATCTGAGAAACTGATGCAACAAAGGCAACGAAGCTGTATGAGCGAGTTCTCAGACCCGTTTGATTTAAAATTGTCGGGGGGAAATCTAAGAATAAGAATAAGAGCTTTATGCACGTAATTATAACTCAAACGCAATTTGCATATATGCGCCGGCCAATGAAGTTGGCTCATTTCCATGCCTATGTAAAGCTACAGTTTTTTCCTTGTAGATATGTCTTTGCGTCACTGGTTTTAGGGTAATACCTTGAACGTCCTGACAAAGTTTATGGGTGATGATAACATCAGTGCTCAGCGAAGGGTGACATTCTGGCTTGAAACACGGAGAGTTTTTCTTTACAATTAGGCTAGCATTTACTTTAACAGAACAACGCTATGAAACTGTGAGTGGACTTCATCTGGCCTGGCTATCTTCGCGCTCGCCTTAATTTTCCTGGAAGTAACTCACTTAGGTTCACGTTTGTAGCGCATTTCTGTTTTCAAATTACAAGAGCTCAGACACTATTTCTTCTTTACATTAACATTCTTTAGTAGCATGACCAGCAGAGACGGGCCCTACTGTATGTGACCGTTAGTGTTTATTCTGCTCTATTCTATTATAATTTTCATCTTGGTCTTTCCTCTTCCCTCCCCTTCTTCCTATCTTCCATTTATATGTTTCGGTGTCCTCCTTTCTGAAGAGTAGGCAGCCGCTGTGGCTCATGCGATGGCAGTTGCCAGCCTGCTCCTCGTATTCCCTTTCTTGTCAAGTGTATGTGTGTTTGAAAACAAATAATAATAATAATAATAATAATAATAATAATAATAATAATAATAATAATAATAATAATAATAATAATAATAATAATAATAATAATAATAATAATAATAATAATAATATTATTATTATTATTATTATTATTATTATTATTATATTTATAGCCACCCCAGTATATGATGGCTGATGATTTTCAGACATGCAAATAGCAACAATAGCGGCACAAACTGCAATAATGGAAGAAATAAAACTTGTACCATATTGATCGTTGGGTCGCGACAAGGTATAGCTCGCTTCTTTAAACACGACGTTCCTTTTGCATATCTGATGCGTGTAGCTTTCTCAAACATCCCAAGTTTTCCTTCAGATATTTTCTGCGTCTTTTTTCCATGCGTATGCCTTCTTTTTCGGCTTAGCCTGTCATACCACGCGTAGAGCACCCAACAGGATGCTTGTCGCCCGTTTAATAACCCTGGCTTTTCATTCTCACCCATCTCTTTGAAGTAGTTCTTAGGAAGTTTTCGGAATGCTCGAGTTGTGAAGTGGTTTTCTTTAGCCGGAATTATTGCTTTAGTTGCCCATCTAATAATTCAATTGTTCCGAAATTTGTTCCAGAGAACGGCATCTGTTGATTAACCTGCGCTGTAGCAAAGATGCTACTCAATCGCGTAACTCGATTCAGAAATAATTGAGTTGATGATTGGCTGTTTCCTCAGATTGCAAAAACGAATGTTAAGAATGCGCCGTCACTTCACAGTTTCTTTTGGTATGAACGCTATTTACCTTTTATACCAACTGCTTTCCTTTTAAAGTTGACTCAAGAATTTGAGTGAGAGAGAGAGAGAGAGAAAGGCAAAGGAAAGACTGGGAGGTTAACCAGAGATTATCTCCGGTTGGCTACCCTGTTCTGGGGGAAGGGAAAGGGGATGCAATAGGTGAGAAAGAAAGAAGGATCAAAAAAAAAGGAAAAAAAAACCTAAGCACACACACGCACATACACACGAACTATTTCTGTGGGCACTGTCACGCAACCCGCAAAGGCATTCCTAGTCTTACGCAGTGTTACCGTACAGTCCTGCGCCACACAGTGTACTGTCACAATTTGTCAGAAAGTCCCGTGTCTTTCAAGTATCGCAGCAGCGCCTTCATAGCGGATCGCGCTGATGTTCGCGTAGGCCAGGTTCCAAGGATCTTGTCTTCTGTCATTGGGCGCTTGTCCAGTTTGTCTAAGGTGGCTGAGAGGACAGTTCTTTGTAGGTTAAAACGAGAGCACTGACAAAGAAGATGCTCGATCGTTTCGTTGCACCCGCAGAAGTCACACAGTGGGCTGTTGGCCATTCCGATAAGGAAAGAGTAGGCATTTGAAAATGCTACTCCAAGCCATAGACGGATAAGAAGGGTGCAGTCACGTCGTGGAAGCTCGGACGGAATATGGAGCCGTAAATTAGGGTCCAGAGTATGGAGGCGTGCACTTGTGAAATCGGATGAATTCCACTGGGCTAATGTCAGTTCACGCGCAAGTGTGGCAAGTTTTTTCGCTGCGTCGGCTCTCGAAAGAGGAATGGCAACGCAGTTGACGCCGTCATGGGCAGATCGGGCAGCTGCGTCTGCTCGATCATTGCCATGTATGCCACAGTGACTAGGCAACCACTGATATATTATATCGTGTCCTTCATCAACTAGTCGATGGTGGACTTCTCTGATCTCTGCGGCGAGCTGCTCATGTGATCCATGGCGCAGTGCTGAGAGTACACTCTGTAGGGCTGCTTTGGAATCACAGAAGATTGACCATGCCTGGGATGGTTCCTCCTTAATAATATGAAGAGCCGCACGCAGGGCTACGAGTTCAGCAGCTGTCGTTGATGATACATGTGACGTCTTTAGCTGTATCTTGACGGATCTTCTTGGTATCAGCACAGCGGCAGCTGCGCTTGCAGATGTAACTGAACCGTCGATTTAAACGTGTACGCGGCCACTGTGCACCTCATGTAAATGTTCTAACGTGGCCTGCTTAAGGGCAAACGAGGACATGTTGGCTTTCTTCATGATTCCTGGGATGGTGAGGCGTATGTCAGGTCTGTGCAGGCACCATAAAGGTAAGGGTGGTCTTGCTGCAGGCATGTAGTTCGATGGCAATGCGGGGCGATTGGCATCAATTAAACGACTGAAAGTTGTGTGTGGCCTTTCTGTGGGTAGAGCGGCAAGATGGTGAGAAGGTAATCGGGCAACGTGCCGAATTTTCGCCCTGAGAGCGTCGGTTGCCAAGTACGTTGATATTGGGTGATCTCGAGCTATGACGATCGTTGCCGCTGTAGACGCACACCTCGGAAGACCGAGACACGTCCTTAGGGCCTGAGCTTGTAGTCCCTGGAGTACACGCAGGTTTGTTTTGCAGGTGTTGCCAATCACAGGGAGGCTGTATCTTGCGAAGCCGAGGAACAAGGCGTTATACAGCTGCAGCATTGACCGCACCGAAGTGCCCCATGACGTTCCGCCAAGAAATTTGAGGAGATGTATTATTGTCAATAATCTCTTCTTCAGGTATGAAACATGCGGGCTCCATGATAGGTCTCGGTCAATAATTACCCCTAAAAAGCGGTGTTTTCGCGCATTTGCTACTGCTTGCCCATTGACCTTTACACTGTAACGCTTCATTTCCTTCCGAGTGAATGTAACAAGGCAGCATTTCTCTGAAGACAGCTCTAAGTTCTGTTTTTGCAAGTACAGAGATGTTATCGTAGCTGCCTTTTGCAGCCGTGCTCGTACCTGCAGCCGTGTTACGGCAGACGCCCAAATGCAGATATCGTCGGCATATATTGATACCTGAACTGTGTTGGGCAAGGATCGGACTAGGCCAACGAGCACTAGGTTGAAAAGCGTCGGGCTTAACACTCCGCCTTGTGGTACTCCACGGCACGTTTGGTGTTGAGTCGTGGCGCCATCCTCGGTCATCACGAAGAAATGCCTGTCGGTCAGATAACTGCACAGCCACTGAAAAGTGCGGCCACCGATTCCGGCTTCAGTAAGAGCATTTATAATGGCATAATGTGCTATATTATCATAGGCGCCTTTTATGTCTAGGAATAATGCAGCAGTGAGTCGTTTCCGGCGTTTTTGATGCTGAACGAATGTAACCAAATCGATGACATTATCTAGGATGAGCGCCCACGCCGGAAGCCAGCCATAGCATCTGGGTACACGTTGTAACTTTCCAGGTACCATTCCAGGCGAGTCAAAATCATTCGTTCCATTATTTTCCCTATGCAGCTGGCCAGAGCGATGGGGCGGTACGATGACAAGTTTAACGGTGATTTGCCAGGTTTGAGAAGTGGAACCAAGCGGCTGCATTTCCAGTCACGTGGAACCAAACCGTTGCGCCAAGACTCGTTGTAATGGTTTAGTAGCATGAGTCGTGCTGTCTGCCCAAGATTGGCGAGCGCCGCATAGGTAACCCCGTCCGGGCCAGGTGACGAAGAGCGCCTGCAAGTCGCCAGTGCCGCTTCACGCTCCTCCAGCGAAAAAATTACGTCCATGCGGGAATCCCGTGGCACAGGAGTAGCACATGGTGTAATTGCGCGTTGGAACTGCAAGCTGGAAAGTCTTGAGCAAAATTCTTCAGCAATGTCAATTTCGCTGCGACCTTGGTGCAAAGCGAGGGCTTTGAAAGGGACGCGCTGTTGTGGTGATATGCGAAGCCCACGCACGGTTCTCCATATTTGAGATAATCGCTGACGTGGATCCAAGGACTCACAGAAACGTTTCCATCTTTGAGATTGTAGTGCATCGATGCGACGTTGAATCTTCTTTTGCATCCGCCTTGCCTCTCGGAGATCATGGATGGATTTAGTTCTCCTGTATCTTCGTTCAGCCCGCCGGCGAATTGCTCGTAGTCGCTGCAGTTCTGCTTCAAATTCTGCATATTTCGGGAAAGGCTGGAAACTACGCGTAGCCTCTTGCATGGCTTTTTGAATTTCGTGTTCCGGACTTGAAGGGTTCCCTTGCTGACATACTCCCTCCATGTGCGACCGAAACGCCGACCAGTCAATTCGCCGGAGCGTCATGGAGGAGTATTTCGATAGTCCCTTGATCTTCAGGTACGTCGGAATATGGTCGTTTCCATGTGTTTCAATGTCTGTAAACCATTGCACGCTTCTTTCAAGAAGCCGAGAAACCAAGGTCAAGTCTAGGCAGCTGCTGTAGGTAGGCCCGCGTAAATATGTCGGACTACCATCGTTGAGGCAGTAAAGGTCGTGCTGTGTGGCAAAGGATGCTATTCGCCTTCCCCTGGAGTCCATCTTCAGGCTCCCCCAAAGCGGATGGTGAGCATTAAAATCTCCTGTGAGAATCGTAGGGCCGGGTGTCGCTGATAGCACGTCGTGTAGTCGTTTAGAGTCGAAGCCACTTGAAGGAGCAATGTACACAGCAACGAGTGTGAACGTAAGCTTATTCGATTTCACGATTAAACAAACGTACTGGTTGTCGTCGTGAGGCGGAACTGGGTGCAACACGTAAGTCAGATCACTTCTAATATATACAATTACCTTGCTTACATCACCACAGGTAGAGGACATGAATGCCTCATAGCCAGAAATACGTATAACATTCTGCACGTTCGGTTCGCAAATTACAAGGATGGGAAAACGGTTTTCGAAGACAAAATCTCTAAAATCTGAAATTCTTGATTTGAGACCACGGGCATTCCACTGCAGTAAAGATGCTTTCTTGACTTCCTTGTTGAAGGGCAGCGAGGGGCGGGCCATGGTGCTATGCGATGCTTTCAAGTACTGGAGTCAGCGCGTCCAATACTTGCAGTGCGCTACGAGCAGCTGGAGTGTCCATGTTCGTCAGTAGCAGACGCATGACATTCGTGAGCGATTTGAGCATGGCAATCACTTGTGAGTCCTTGTCTTGCATTTGGTCAACTGTAGTGACATTTGACTGTAAATGGCGAGTCATTTGCTCTGGCTCTGGCGCGTGGCATGTTCTCGGCAGTGCCGGCCACGCATCACTTGATGAATCATGGCCACTTCTTTCGTTGACATTCGTGCTCTTACTTGAGACAGATGGAACAGCAGGTGATGTTGCCGGACGAGACATTTCCCTTGAACCGGAAGAGGGTTTCATGGACTTTCGTTTCCGGGAGCGATGTCGCCTTATCGCTTCAGAAGCATCTCTGTGTGACGATCCGTCTCTGGCCATTTTTCTCAAGATTTTCTGCTCTTTCTTTAGGCGTGGACAGTCTTTTGAGGACGCAGCGTGCGATCCTTGACAATTTGGGCACTTGAGCTCTGTTGCACGGCAAGTGTCGGTGTCGTGATGTTCGGAACATCGTGGGCATATCGTTGTATTTCGGCAGACAGTACTCACATGTCCAATTCTTTGACACCTTCTGCACTGAAGTGGTTTTGGTACGAAAGGTCGTACCACATGACGAAAGTGGCCGACCTTTACATGTGATGGTAGGCAGTCACCTTTAAACACGAGCCTTACACAGGTCGACTTGCCAAGGCGCCGAGCTTGTAGTAAGGCAACACCATCTGTCGCAGGTTTGATTAAAATTGGCAGGTCGCTGTCGTTAATGGATGTGTCAATGTCATAAACAACACCGGCCGTTGTTTCGTTGTCTTGCGGAATGAGGTAGTGGACATTAATGTTGCCCAGGAGCTTGACTACCATCAAAGCATTGATTGCGCTTCGGTTGTGGACGTCAATAGCCAGGATGTTCTTTCGAGTATTAATTCTGATATCTTTGATTTCTCCTGGGACAAGAGCCTCCAGAGAAACGGAAATCGCTTGTCGATTAAGGCGGTTGAGGTTGTCGGCGGGTGCGTCCGGCACAAAAAGAATTGTGTGCGCCGATGGCCTGCGCTGTGGAATGACGGTAGACTTACTTGACGAAGACCGTCCGCTGATGTTTCTTCTCTTGGCCTTCCGGTGTACCACTCTTTCGAAGCCTTCGTCATCTGAGGCGTCATCGCTTGAGTAGGAGTACAGCGCAGTGTCCTCGCTGTCAGCTTGACTCGGTGGGCAATTTCTCTTCCTCGGGCCGGTACCTGACGAAGCAGTCACGTCGCGTCGGCATTCTGCCGACTCCACTTCCATTGCCGTGGCAATGAGAGCGGCGTCTCCCAGTAAAACACGGGAAAAAGCCGAAAATACTGCAGCGCGAAGGAATAGTGGTCTCTACGAGAATCACTTCGTCTTCCTCTGAATTTGAGTGGATTCTTGAAGAAATTACCAGCTTGCGTACTGGTCATACTACTCTCATAAAGAAGGTTACCAGCTCTGCGCCTCAGCCGTCTTATCAAAATGAAAAGGTGATCGCTGTATGGGTAGTAGTCGACTAACATCTACCCATGCAGTGCTAAGGACCGTATGGCAGCGTTAGCAGCTTTATTGTATTGAAGTATTATTGCTAAATATGTAGTACTGTTACAATGTCACATTTACGTAGTATTACTTGTTTGGAGTTTAACATACAGAGAAAACTGCATGTATACATGGTCTCCGCCGAATTGATTTCTTTCTCTACAGGAACGCAATAACAGTGCTTCCGTGTTCTGTTCCCATGCTAGTTCAGATATTTTTGCATCTGCTAAGTCCTTTGTTTTGAGGACATTCAATTCGACCCTTTTTTAGCAGCCCAAGTGGATGGTAACTTTTTCTCAAGTGAAGCCCTCTCTACCTTGCCCAGTCTCTCCGAACCTATTCCAAAAATATGCGATAAAGGCGCTCTTAGCAGCATCTTCGTAGTTTCTACTTCCTCTGTAAATTCACGCTGATTACGCATTGAAAGCTGAAGATGTAACAAATAACAAAGAACAAATGCTTTAAACTGCTCCGCTGTTCAGGGAGACCTTCTCCAAATCCTGGCATGGTGCGGCAAATGGTGCATGTCCCTCAATGTCAGTAAGTGTTCTCACGTGTGCTTTCATCGACGTCGTAAATATGCAATACCTTTCTTCTCGCTTAACAACGGCACTTTAACACAGTGTGAAACATTTAAATGCCTAGGAGTGCATATATCGGCTGTCTTATCTTGGACAGATCATATCGATCAGTTAAGTAATTCCTGCAAGTGATTACTAGGTTATCTACGCTGTAACTTGTCTTCAGCATCTCCCTCAGTCAAACTACGTGGATATAAAACCTTAATCCGAACTAAACTAGAAAATTATTGTGCTATGTATGACATCTATCAGGTTATTATGATTAACACCATTTAGTCGGTACAGAACCGAGCTGCTAGATTCATTCTTTCTTACTACTCCTATAATACAAGTGTTTAAACCTTAAAAATCCAGGTTGTGTCTTCCCTCGCTCACCTCCCGCCGCAAGAGTGCTCGTCTCGACCTTTCATTCTTTAGGTTGTTTCATTCACAGGCTACAGGTAACCAAATCATCATTCCAACCGAGCACTTTTCCCGCCGCACGCATCCTAATGCTGTGAGTCTACCACGTGCCCATTCCACTACGGATCAACGTCCTTCTTTTTGTTACACACAGCCCGTGAATGGAATACCCTTCCTTTTGAAATCACCCTCATCACTGACATTTCTCGTTTCAAAGCTGCCATCGAAGAGAATCTTTCAAGTCACATTAACTAACCTGACGCGCCATTTTTTCAATGTGTGCCCACCCCTCATGTAATGTCCCGTGTAGGGCCCTTCGAAGTATAATAAATTTTTAAAAAATTAAAAAAAATGCCCCTCTATGTAAGACGTAAAAGCGATGTTGTCGCTCTTTGGTACAATCAGTAACTTGATATACTGATACATCAGGCCACGTTCTGCAACCAGTTTCTCATAACTTGGTCAAGGTTTTATTATGCGTAAGCTTATACATAAAAATCTCATGAAATGATCTCGACTGAACACCTATATGTACATTGTAGAAAGTCTTTCGTCACGCCTTCGATATTGCTCATCGATTCAAATCATCGTGTGCATTAAATGGGTACGCGTTCTGCCTACTCATTTTCTCACACTGTTTATGTGCATGCATTTTATAATGAAATTCTAAAAAGGCCGGCTAGAAAAGCTCGCAACGTATCTAATACCACCAAATGAATCAATACACCAAGGACAGCAATGCACACGGTGGTGGTGGTGGTGGTGGTGGTGGTGGATTGTAGCAACAGGCGGGTTTAGCCTGGCGAACAAGGCCGGCAATTGCTCCGCCCGAGCGTCTCGCACAATACCGCTGATGGGTTTCACCATATGTCCATCAACCCAGTGTCTCTTAAGAATTCGATCAGGAGACGTGAAGTTTCTTTGCGGGCCATCACTGATCCCTCGGGAAATATAAGGTGTTGCAGGCGCGCATGCGGAAGGTCCTTGTTTTGCAAATTCTTCAGGAGAGTGTCTCTTTCATCTTGGAATTGCTGGCAGGACCACAAAAAGTGCTCAATGTCTCCTGTCTCGTTGCATGCCGTACAGTTCGGAGAATTGATTCGCCCCGTTTTAAATAACCAGGCCGGTGTGTTAGCAGATCCTGTCCTTATACGATATAGAAGTGAGGCTTCCGCTCGGTGCAATCTCTTGGTTACGCAGGGCATATGCGGTGGAACCCAAAGCGACGCAAAGTGATTTCGAATTTCAGATTTTTGCACTTGGTTACTCTTTGGAGCCTTGATTTTGGGAGGATGATAGAGCGCTGCGTATGCAAGCGCATCAGCGTTTTCGCTTCCTGAGATACCAATGTGGGAGGGAATCCACTGAAACTTTACTGTGAAGCCTTTGCTGTTGAGTTCTTTCACGATGGCTAGGGATTTGCGTGGGAACTTGAGGGATGGCAAACCACGGTATACTTGTTGTAATGCGGCCTTTGAGTCCGTAAGGACAACCACATTCTGCGGAGGCAAAGTCTTTAATTTGCGCAGAGCAGAAGCTATCGCTACGCCTTCCACAACTGTCGACGAGGCTATACAGTCCAGACGCCCAGACCACGTATATCTTAGAGAGGGAATGTAGTATGCAGCTGCACAGCGGTCTTCATCTCTCTTGACAGAGCCATCTGTGTATACTTGTAGGTGATTCGGGTAAGTCGTGTTCAGGTGTTCCAGGACTAATGACCTGGCTTCTGCAGATGGAATGCAGCTCTTTGATTGCAATCGTGGTACACTTAAGTGGCATGTGATGTCCTCGAATGTCCAGGGTGGTTCTATCCTTTCCCTCGGCCTCGAGCAGCGCAATCCTAATACGCGAAGCGTGTTCAATGCTGCATAAAAATGTGAGCGCGGCCTGTTACCTATACGTCGTAAGAGGGCTCTACCGGGCGTAGACTCACTCAATCGTAGTAGCTGGATCATGAGAGCCTCGGAAGCCTGAAGTCGTAGAGGGCGTGACTCAGCTTCGTAGAGCACTTTCTTGTTTGACGCTGGCTGAGGGACTGCAAGGCAAAGTCGGATACCTTTTCTGTGGATGGCTTCTAAGCGCTCGTATTGGCTGTCTGAGGGTGACATCAGAGGTAGCTGATACAGGACTCGACTGGTAACCAACGCTGTATGTAGTCGTAGCATCGACATCGGGTGGTTGCCCCAGCGTCTGCCAGCGACTCGCTTGAGCACATGTAGCCTGGGTGACGATGACGCCACAACGTGGTCAACACCGCGGCGCCAGAATAGCCTGTGGTCTAAGGTAACGCCCAGAAATCGGACGTTGATGACTTGTCGAATCTGGTATCCGTCCAAAGTCAGCGTCAAGCGTGTAGATTTTCTTTTCACTCCAGGAAATAGTATGAATGATGATTTCTCTGCTGATAGTGTTAATCCAATCGTTGCCAAGTGACCCTGAATTGCTTTTACTGCTCCCTGGGCTATTCGTGCGAGGCGGCGATGCTGGTAGTCGGAGACCCATATGCAGATATCATCGGCATATATAGACATCTTCACTGATGTTCGACGGTTTAGTACTGCTGGGAGGCTACTCATGGCAATGTTAAATAATAAGGGAGATAAAACACTCCCCTGTGGCACACCACGAAATATACGTATTTCATCGCTCAAAGTGTCGCCAAGACGAACTCTGATGCGACGATCATTTAGTAACGTATGTATGTAGTGCAAGAGATGACCCATGACGCCTATAACTTGTAACTTGCTGATGATGGCTCTTTGAGACACGTAGTCGTAAGCCTTAGAGACATCCATAAAAGTGTCGACAGGCCGTCCGCAGTGTAATGTTCTATGTGGCTTAGCAGGTCCAGCACATTGTCTTGAGCGCTTAGACGCTGCCGAAACCCAGTCATGCACGATGGTAGTTTTCGACCCTGCTCGACATACCAAGTGAGTCTTGTGCACGCCATCTTCTCCATTAGCTTCGCTGCACACGAGGTCAGTGATACCGGTCTGTATGAGTCCAGAGCTGTAGGATTCTTTCCAGGCTTCAGAACCGGCACCACCCATGCTACCTTCCATACATGTGGGATAGTTCCCCACTGGCCCAGACTTGGTTGAAAAATGCCAGCAAGTCACGCCGCCTCTCAACCGGTAGGTTAGTCAGCATCTGATTACTGATAAGGTCAGGTCCGACCGCACAGCGACGTCGGAGGCTGCTCATGGCTAGTTCCAGCTCTCTGAGTGTGAAAGGAGCATCCATTAGAGACGACAATAGCGGTGGAGGCGGGTCAGTTGTGCCGGCTGACCTGCCGGAAGAGTATATTTCAGCGAACGCATTCGCAAGACAAGCGAGTGTCTTGCCTAACTTCAATGCTAGGGCTTCAAATGGCTTGTGTGGTCGAAAGTTTTCAGCAAGGTTATTAACGACCCACCATATCCTTGGAACTGGTGTGAAGTCCGATAGGCTTGCACAAAATGATGCCCATTGATCTCTTCTTAGTTTCCTTGTATACCGCCGAATCACTGCGTTAATCCTGTTGTATATAGTCTTCATTGGTGGGTCACCCTTCGTCCTCATCAGCCTCCGTTCCGCTCTTCTACGGGCAGCGCATAGATTTTTGAGCTTTAGATCCGGAGCGGGGAAGTGGTCGGGTAGCTTCAGCTCAGCGGTAGCCAATCTTTTGCTACGTAGCATGTCCGCGAACAGGTCTCCAGATGATTCGCTTAGGCCGTCCCTGTATGTATCCCAATGCGTCACAGGACAGGATCTTCGGCCGTTGGTTCTATATCCAGCAATGTTAACGAAGACAGGAAAATGATCACTGCCCATTCTATCTTTGCTAGTCGTTGACGATGCGAGGATGTCCGTTGAATGTAACGTCAAGTCAATGACACTGTAAGAGGCCGGTGGTCGAAAAAACGTTGGCTCTTTGTCATTTGCCGCGCAGAGTCCCTCGGTGTTTAAAGCTCTAACAATTTGCTTTCCACGTGCATCAGTCGTCTTGTCGCCCCAGAGAGTATGGTGCTCGTTAAAGTCCCCCCATATAATCCTCGGAGCTGGGCAGCGGCTGCAGAGGTCTCTTATAATTTCTCCCATCGGGACCTTCTGACGAGAGCTCACATATACGGAGGCCACGCTGAGACTTCGGTTTCCCAGCCGCACTTGTACAGCAGTGACTTCCAAAGCACTGCTGCAAAGGTCTTGAACTGGTAGAACGTAATGTGGTATTTCCCGTCTCACATATAGCATGGCGCTTCCATTCGGAAATGTCGGAATACTTTGGTTTCCATGTGCGACATAACCAGCAATTGATCTGGAACTTGGAAGACCAGCCTCGGACAGGGCCAATATTGGCACAGGCATGTTGCGTAAGAAAAGCGACAGTTCAGGTAAGTGGCACGCAAGACCCGCACAGTTCCATTGCATAATAACTGGCACCTGTTGACGAGATGGTGAACATGGTGTCCTGACCGCATCCATATTGCTTGGTGCTTTAAGAAGAGGCAGAGCTTACAATCACTGACTCGAGAGCCAGGACTACTTCGAGCATTTCCTTCATCGAGCTCGCCGGCATCTTCTCTATGTGTGATCGCAAGGCCTTGAAGAGAGCACGTAGCACCTGCTGACAGTCCTCCTGTTGATTTTTTTCATCGCAACGCGGTTGGGGTCGCTGAAGTGCAGACACATAACTTCGCTGCTCCGGTTGTTCAGCAGTCTTCTCTTCTACGGGGCCTCTGTTCACTGATTTGACTGCTTTAGCCGGTCCACTGCGCGATGGCACCACTGTGTCCTGGATTCCTGGAGAAGGCTTCAGGCTTGGAAAATCAGTTTCACTCTTTGAGCTCCATTTGATTTCGTCCGACTCTCTGTGACTTTCTGTCTTTTTCTTCATCGTATTTTTCTCATCGTTTCCTGTTGGCCCCAAGATAAACGTTTTCTTACGCTTTATTGCCGCTGCACGCGTAGGACACTTGCTATAACTCGCTGGATGACCACCACTACAGTTTGCACATAGAAAGTTCTCGCTGCATGCGCATGTTTTGAAATCGTGCGGTCCTCCACATTTCTTACACCGCTGCTCACCACGGCAGTACTTGGCCACATCTCCATAGCGCTGACACTTGAAGCACCGAGGTGGTGTCTCGACGTAGTCAATGGTCTCGTGTCTTGTGAAGCCCAAGTTGATCTTCTCTGGACGGTCTGTATTTGGAGCGAACGTAAGAACCACGGAGCTGGTTCGCCTGGACTCCCAATCGGTTTCGGAAATTTGGACGCGTCGCGTGACTCTCCTTGCATGGTAAACACCTTGTGGTTTTAGGTATAGCAGCAGTTCCTCGTCAGTGTACCACTTCCGTACTCCTCTAATAATGCACGTTTTGCAGGTACGAATTGGGCACTCGTGCTGATATTGCGGTCTCTGAGATTGACTTGCAGCTGAGAAGGGAATTCACATGCTCTTCTGTCTGTACATCTAGAAGCAGGGCTCCTTGAGCAGTAAATCGGCTCCTAACTGGTGATGTGCCAAGAATTTTTTCAATTTCCGTAGACAGAGCAATGGGATTTACTTTTTTCAGGTCGGCTCCTTATGTGGCAGGGGTAATAATCACTGGGATTCCGACGGTCCTCTTCTTGCGGTGACGCACAAGCCTGAAGCCTTCATCGTCCAGATCTGTGATGTCAGCTATGTCACAATCGTCAATAAGCGTAGACTCGTCGTCTGTTTCTGTAGCCTTGTATCGCTTACAGCCACGGTTGCTCTCAGGGTCAGTCGGTGGCCTCTGGCCCGGTGTCAGGTCAGGCGTAGTCATGACGGAGCTCTCGCCGCTACCAGATCGGGCTCTTCTGCAGGCTCCTATCGAAGCGACGGGAGGCGAAGGTCCCCCCGGCCTCCGGTAGGGAAGGTACCTTGGCGAGTCGTCCGACGTCTTCGACAAATCTATTTGACAAAACGTCGAAAAAAATCAAAAACACTCGGGAGCAAGACAGCAGTGCGACTGTGTCGAACCAAACTTCTTCCTCACGGCAATGCACACGGGGAGAGATAGGTACATACTTTTGCAATGTTTCACGGGAAGGAAAGAATACTCGGTGCGCTTCCTTTAGGGTAAAAACTTTTTTCAACCTTCATCAGCAGAACAACCACGTGTTTCCACGCGCAAGCGTATTAGCTCTGAGAACAATCAAATGGGGTGCTGCGAGCGCCGCTCGCCTGACGTCATGGCCATCATTCGCGCTTGTCATCACGGTACACTTCAGGCTGCATCCTGGCGCGTTCTTTAATCTGTACGTCTGTTTGCTCTGATTTACTTTGCTGATACACTTGTGGCAGTCCTCTCAAATGTATTTTTGCGATGTTCCATTCGTCAAAATTTATTGAGCAAGATTATTTCCTAGACAACGATATAATTCCCAGAGACAACGTTATACAGCTTGTCAACGGAGTTCAGTCCAGGGTGGTGTGGATTTTTCATGCGCAGTTATACACTTTGCAGCGGTAGGTGACGCGGATAATAAAACAATAAATGCGACAACATAGGATAGAACATTCCAGCTAAGAAGCCATACTTGCGGTGGTGCGACAAGCATGTAACAGACGCTGGTGATATATGAATTATACAAAATTTAGCTTAATTTTAGCCCGCTAATACTTGTTGTCTGCTCACGACGAGCTGTGCATGGCAAAGTATCGAATTCTCGCATTTATTCAAAGAAATGTTCGCCAGTAGTATGAGGACTAACCAACACTGCAGCATAGATTATGCCAGTGCCATTTGCTTTTTGGAACTGCTTCTCAAGGTTAAGCGTTTCTTAACTGGCTAATTTTAGCCGGCGACAATTTTAAGTCAAACTAATTGAGGCTTGAAGCTTTTTGTCGCACACAAAAAGGCATGGACCAATATTTATTCTCGCTTCAGAGCTACACCGTCCAGTCAGTTCAACAATGTACCAGTGCTTGTTGCTAGGGGAACTATTTATTTATTTATTTATTTATTTATTTATTTATTTATTTATTTATACTACGAACCACAACTCTGGTCCCAGCAGGAGAGGCCGTCAATCGTAAAGATAGGAACAAATGGCCACCAAAATAACAATAATAAATGCCGAATGTAACACACACACAGTATATTGTATAATTAACAGCCACAAAAATGATACTCTAGCTCATGCACAAAATCTCTAGAATGAAGGACACTTGAAGGTAATTTGATCGATTCCGAGGCAGTTTCAGGAAAGAAGCTGTTCTCGAATGCGCTGGTTCTGGCGAAATTCGGCGCCGGGGCTCCATCATGAGTATGTCGAGGTTTCCTTGTAGAGTGAGGGTTTACAGGTATTGTAAGTTTAGGAGTTCCGGAAGGACGGCTATATAAAAACGCAAGGCGGCAAATTTTTCTATGAGCCTCCACAGTAGGAATGCAGTGCTGACGCATTAATGAAGTGGGCGAGTCATGTCTTCGGTACATTTTGAACATATGTCGCATTGAATTTCTTTGAACACGCTCAAGTTGTGCACTGTCTCATGTATTGTGCGGGTCCCATACAATTGCGGCTAATTCAAGCCTCGCTCAAGCACAAGTGTTATACGCGAGAAGTTTAACATTAGATAGCACAATGTTCAGTTCTCTCAAAAGAGACCAGATCTCCTTTAGAGCTGCTGAAGGTATTACGGATATGTGTAAGGACAAGGAAAGCTTCTTGTCTAGTGTTACGCCAAGGTACTTGTAATTGTCTATCTCTAAACTATCGCGATTCTTTAGTGATTAAGTGTGTGTGTTAGGTTGTTCCTTTCTTTTCAGACGCTATAAAACTGTTTTTTGGTGTTCAGCTCCATGTTCGAGCATGTCGCCAATCATCAATACACTGAAAGTTATATCGCAATGCATAGTGATCATATTGAGAAGTAATTTCTTCAAAAACGTTGCAAACACCCGCGAATAGCCGGATTGATACACCACCATGAATGTCATCGGGCAAATCGTTTACATAAATTAGAAAGAGTAGCGGTCCCAGTACCTTGCCTGGAGGCACGCCAGAAGTTACTGGCAGCGCTTCTAAATCACAGTTCCTTATTCTCACAAACTACTCCCTCTTCCTAAGATAAGCCCCAATCCACTGGATGATGTGTGATGGAAGATTAATACGCCCAAGTTTATCCAACAACGTCCCGTGAGGCACCCATAGAAGGCGGTCGAAAAATCCAAAAACAAAGTGTCAAGCTGTCGATATAGGTGATGTACTTATGCAAATTCATAAACAGTTGACACAGATTTCGTAACCGGAGACTTCTGTTTCCGTGCTGATAGGGTGATAGGATGTACGTTAAGCCAGAAAGTTATGAATGTATGTCGGAATCACATGTTCTCACAGTTTACAACATGTGCTAGTGATGAAAACGGGCCGATAGTTTGATAAATACAAGTGGTCACCCCTTTTTATGAATCGAAGTGATGTACGCCTTGCTCCAGCCATTCGGTATTTTCACAGTACAAATTGAAAGATTAAAAAGAGCTGTGAAAAAGGGAGCTATTTGCTATGAATAGCGCCGCAAGGAATTCATTTGGGATGTAGCTATGACCACAGAACTTCTTTACATGGACTTTTAGCAGCATGGCTAGGACGCCTTCGCGAGTAACCAGAGGGCCGTCATGCACTGGTACCGCCCCATTGCTAGACATAGATGTATCGAGTTTTGAGGAAAAAAAAACGCTTTGGAAGTAATGATTAAAATGATAAGCTATGTCCGTAGCATCCGTAATCATTACACTGCCAGCTTTCACTTTAGGAACATCTTCTTTGGTTTCTTTGAAATGACGCCAGAACTTTTCGCTATCGCTTTTAATGAGGTCAGCGAGAGTATTTGAAAAAAATAACGTTCTCATAATAGCTTGATCTGCTCTAGTATAGTGCCTTCCTTAGTGCTAAGAATCCGGAAGAGGGCGTTTTCTTCTGTTTTCAAAGTCTCTCACTTTTTCGCTTTGCCTGGATAACTTCCCGAGTAACCCAAGTGTTCGACGTTCGCTTATGTGTTTGTTGAACATGAACATAATCCTTCACACAAACGGCAACAACATTGCGAAACATATTACAAGAAGCTTGAATGTCACTAATGGGAAAGTCGAGGTTAGTATATAAATAGCCAATTATGGTAGTATCGTCTGCCTTCGAAAAATATTTCAAGACAGAAAAAGTCTTAGAGCGATCGTGTCTAGTAGCAGGGGAGTTCCAAGAAAAATACAATAAATCATGATTCGAAATTCCTGGTTGTACCGAAACATTCGCACCGTGGAAAATCTCGCTGGTAAGCAATGAGCCCAGAATCGCATCACCTCGCGTGCTTTCATTATTAGTATGCTCCATAATTAGACAAAGAATCGTGTAATGAAGTATCACCTGCCCTAGGACAACCATAGTTCACACGTTCCCAATTATTTATTTATTTATTTATTTAACAATGTCCTTACAGGCCTCGTATGAGGCATTGGGTAAGGGGGGCGTTACAATAAGATTAACAGAGTATATAGAACATATAAAAGCATAATAGACATACATTATTAATTGACAGTGAAAAACTATATGCCTATCTTATACAAGTATTAAAAGCATTGTACAACATAACAAGGTCTGGAGTGTACATATTAGAAAAAACAAACGATACAGTTTCTTTAATAAACAATGAAAAATAATGTTGCCACTCTTGTACAAATAATAGCAATACTAAAGAAATACAAGAATAATAAGCGAAATTGAATTGCTATGAAGATTGAGGGAAGATTAAAATCTCCCGTTTAAATAGAGTTCTAACCACGAAAAAGACTGCACATGATCGTACAGTTAACGTATGAATGATTTATCGGCTTCAGGAGATCGATATATGGCGCACACACGCACACACATAAAAAGAAACCGTAATACCGCCGGCAGACTATTTGAGCAACAGGCATTCATGTTTAGTGATTTGATCGCAAACGGTGACCTCAACAGCTTAATTCGTGACGACGTCCGCGCTGCCTCCGCGGGAACCCCGATCCAGCCGATATAAACTGTATTCCGGCGGTGTGATTTTACTATCCTCAATAGCCCCATGCAGCCATGTTTGAGAGATCACTCAAACATGTATACGTCGTAAGTGAGCAAAAGATATTGACGAGAGTCCGATTTATTAACAATGCTCCTGGCGTTTAAGGAAAGTAGACATAAGTTTTTTGCGTCAGTTATTAGCTGTGTGACAATGGGACGTCGTTTTTTGAAACTGCCTTACGCGTCATTCGACTATCATTGCGCACACATAGCTGGTCGTTCTTACTAAGTGTGTCGGGAACGAGGCTAATATTTTCCCCCGAGGAACTTATTTTAGAATGCCGACATCACAAGCCATCGCAGTGGAGGGCGACGAGTGCACTGTTGCAGTTTTTAAGGGCAACAAAATTGGACAAGCGGCTCTAGCCTGAAGAGATGTTTATAGTGCTGCAAGTGCTACTGTGCTGTGTGGTGACGGTATGCGGTGACAGTGACCGAATGTGATTGTATGTCTATGCTCCTTTCTGTCTTTATCTCTACTTTGCTATCACTTTACCTCCCCCTTCCCTCTCTCCCCAGCGTTGGGTAGCAGACCGGATCTTCCCATCTGGTTAACCTCCCTGCCTTTCTCCTTTCTTCTGTCTCCCTCTCTTTTTGTTACTTCTCCGGCTTTGCGCATTTCCAATGCAATTTCCGCTTTCGAATTGTATCGACGCAATATGCATTTTTTATAGATATGCGCCTTCCTTTCAATTTATGGGCGTTACGCTGTACTTCCTTTTCCCTGTGATCCTGGATGTGCAGTAAAATAGGCCTTTTGGGGGCTGGTTTTTCAAGCCGACGAACGCGGCTGATTTGTAGTTTACGCCTAACTTGTCGTGAAACAGCTCTTTGATAATTTTATCGCGAAAAGCTGACTCTAATACGGCAGGTACACTTTCAATGCCAAATATAAGAAGATTTCAACGTCTGCTTCAATTTTCCAACTCGACCATTTTGGCATGTGTCGGTCTCTGAATCTCTTATACTGTAGCAATAGCTGTTTGCAGGTCTGCTATGACGGTGACTGATTGGTCCGACCACCTGTATCGTTCCTTACAAATTTGAAAGGTGTTTCTAATAGCTCTACATCTTGCTTTCTTAAAGTATTTTCTAAGCGACGTTTGAGGTCAGCAATATCAGCCCTTATGGCCTGTTGGCCTTCCGTGAGCTTTTTGAACATTTCGTCCACAGACGGTCCAAGTTTTTCTTCAACGCCACCACAGAGAGCTAGCTTGAAAAAGTACTGATGCACAATGCACAAACATGTTCGCCGTTGTGGCCGATGTGCTTGGCGAACCTGACACAGCTGCTCGGTGCAACCTCTTGGGCGAAATGTGTGTTTTAGACCCTATGGCTGCAGCCAGCAAGAAGCCGAAGCTTCATTCGTTAATGGAATAAACATTGAAAATATCGGCCTTCACCGAAGGAGGTTAAAAATCAAGTGAATTCACATTGTTATGGTGCATTTGGAGAGGACCGTGCCTGCAATAGGAAGACGAAAAGGAAGGAGTAGAGTGTCTTCTGGAGCTGTGACCTTTGTAACAGCCTGCACGATTACCAGTAACTTTTCCCCATGTAAATAGTTGTAAATACGTTTGTGCATCGGGCTTCCTCTTCGTAACAGTATGGAGCTTGCATATAGTGTGTTCTTTTTGAGGCGGGTTTACGAGGGGTCTTATGGACTCACGCAGCGAATAGTTCTCACTTCGCATAATTAAACATCATAGTGGTTCGAGACATCGTCATGTGGGCTGTAGTTATTTTCCTCTTCCTGGCAGCCGAAACAACATCCGAGTGCCTCGGATATGTTATAGGCGCTCTATTTGGCACTGTAGAGGACTGCTTTATGGTTTCAATTCGAAGTTGTTTTGAACGGATTGGTTTCGTGAACAATGCCTACCTCGCCATAACGATAATCGGTTGCTTCCATTGCAAGAGGTGTCTGCCATATTGTCGGTAAAGACCGCTTCAGGCCACTGTGAAACATTACAATGTGGGCCATGCATGTTGAGCATATTACTAACAAGGCAATAAAAAAACTTGGCTTTTTAAAACGCCGTCTGTACCTTGCAAACAGTGACACACGACTTCGTGCATATATCTCCCTTATCAGAACAACCCTCGATTACGCCTCAATTATTTGGAACCCTCACACAGCTAACCTTTCTGATTGCATCGAATCAATTCAAGATAAGGCTTCCCGCTTTATTTTGCGCTCCTACTCTCCATATCAAAGTGTGTCTGCATTAAACCAGACCCTTCATCTTCCGGATCTTGACACACGACGGAAATATTTCCGTCTTTCTTTTTTTCACTCCCTTTACTATTGTGGTTCATCTTTTTCATCTGCTCCCATCTTACCCGCCCATTATCTGTCCACCCGCAATGACCATGTATGCAAAGTGTCTCCCATATTTGCTAGGACCAAAAAATTCCAAAATTCCCCTTTGGTGTTATCAGTGAATGAATGGAACACCCTACCTCAAGATATTGTAACAATCACTGACCCGTGTGCCTTCCAATCAGCCCTGCGCACATTTTCAAATGTATAAAATGTGCAGCTGCCACTTCTTGACTGGCCTGTGTTATATATATGTATAATTTCTAAATGTCAATTTACCCGCACCCACCTGCCACTTGTGCCTTGTTGAAAAGTGCCATGTACAGCAAATATGAATTGTGCCATGTACTCTCACCCCAATTACTTTTCATCTTTTTTTACAAAGTGTTTCTTCTACCGAAATCTGTGCTTGATTGTTGCCTTCAGTCATTTTTATTACAATATCATGTGTGAATTGCATCCCCCCCCCTATGTAATGCCTCTCGGGGCCTTTAGGGTAATGAAAATAAATAAATAAATAAATAAATAAATTACATGGCTTGTAGTGACTTGGCTCTTGATCTCCACCACCAACCTTTTCTTTCGGGTAATTCGAATTGATACATCAACCGCAGGGTGGCCTCCTGAAGATCGGGCCTGGAGCTGCGGCCATAAAGGAGGCCTACTTAAAGTAGTTCCTCCCCCACCCTCTATTCCATTGCCCCCTTCCCTTTAAAGAGGGATAAATAAAGTTTTTCATCATCATCATCATCAACCGCAGTCGTGTTAACAGCCACGTAGAATGCTCGTTCTGGGTGGCTGTTTCGGAGAACGGTGAAAGTAGTAGCGAAGCCTTTGGTAAAGAATGTGCGCCGAACTCTCTTCTTTTTACGCGTCACTACATTGCCCACATTCCAGTCGAACAACTCATCAGAACAATAAGAGGCTTGATGAAAGCTTCGCATGCAGTATCCTATTGTAACGTACTGATTTATTTATAATGTTGGCACCAAATACTAATATTGCTGTTCCGTGTATAAGGCGAGACGTCTGTCATAACGAAGTACTGAATGACTGTTAAGTTTGGAGCGAAGCATCGTACAATCAAAATTTTCCATGTGAGTTTGCAGACATACCTTTTTACGCAAAACTTATTGGCAAACACTGCACACATCTGCTTTGCAGAAGCAGCAACACCGTCAACTCTATGTTGCTTCAATATCCCAGCAGCGAATTTTCACGATTCACGTGGTTTCGAAAAAGACACCGCACTTTAGGCGGGACAGCAGAAAGCAATCGGAACATCCTTAAGGAAGTACGGTGGGCGCGCTCCATATAACCAGCACGTACAAAGCGAACAAGCGCGTGCGTAAGTCGACCGAGCCGGAGCCTGCGGCATCCTTGCCGTGACGTCACTCGTGAGAGGGCGCCACTCCAACTTTTCGCCGCTCGTCGACAGAACAAGAAAAACACTGTGCCTTACCCCAAGACGCGCAACTTTTCGGTGGTTAGAGCTCGGGCAGATACCACTGCGACGTTGGAAGTTATTCACAACTTTTAATACCCGCACACATGTCTTTCATTTGCGATGGTTTTGACCCTGTATCTCAGTGTAAAAGCACAAGTCATCTTTTCTGGTGAGTTCCTTTTGGAATCGGAGCCCCGATTTGCTCACTTGTTGAAGCATGTCGTACGGCGCGTGTGGTAAGAAGACCTCCGCGATTCCCTATGCGTCTCGTGCCGACGGGCTTCTTTTCGAAGCACAAATGTTAATACGGCTAATGCTGCGCATCTAAGCAACCCGCACGTGACAGAATCAATACACAACGGCGCACGTGCGGCGGCGCGCGAGAGAAGCGCCGTACATGTTTCCGGTTCCGGTCGCCTCCACGGGGCCCACAGACGAGGAGCCGATCCTTTTTATGGCCATCGGCTTGCGGCTCCGCATTGCCTGGGTCTCGGCGCACGCTGTGCTTGACGGGGGTGCCTACCTTAACAGAGCGCTGCGGGTCCAATTGTCCTCGCAGAAGCGGGCACGTGCGCTGTACCGCAGACGGCGGTGCAGAATTTTTTGTTTTGTTTTGTTTAGTGCGTGTGTGTGTGTGTTTGGCGTTTTCTTCCCCTCGAACTCAAGCAGCGCCGTGGACCGTCTCTGTACCTTGGTTCGGCCCGCTGTGAAGGAGGGCATCGATCGGAAGGGAGTCGTGGCCAAGCTGCTCGTATACCTTCCTTTAACGGGCTTGGTTCGCGTGCGCCGATGGTGGTCCGGCGCGTGTTTCGCGGGCACGCCCCTACCTTCGGTCCGAGCTCGTTCGCGGGGTTTATTCGTAGTTTCGCAAGGCTCGTTATGGTGGCCATATATATATTTTTTTCTTGTTCCCGCATGTGTTGCTGTCGTCTGCCCGCGGAAAAGAGTTGAAGCACCGCAATGCATGGGCACTCGGGTTTTCTGCAATAAAGAATAACAAACACAGATTTTTTTTTTTGCAAAATAACCACATACCTGCCGGAGATTCGTTTAGGTTGTTGCTTGTTCAAGGTCGCACTTGAAGACGAAGGTTGCTGCCTCGGTGCACCTACGAGAAGCGCCACGACAGCAACTACGTTTTGCCAATTTCAACGGAATACCGTGGCATTGAGATTGTGCGATTCTGCAAGCGGTTTAGCCACGCGGCAACGTATAACGAACATCACTATGAGAGAATGAGATACGTGTAATAGCGTTTGTATTTACTCCGGTCAATATTATGCATTGTTCGCAGCAGCGTAGAATACGTCGTTGCACCCATTTTATTTTGCGCTATTGCGTTTAGAGACAGTCGAGCTATCGCACTGCGCTGCTAAGCACGAGGACACGGGATCCAATCCCGGCCGCGACGGCCACATTTCAATGGGGCAATATGCAGAAACGCCTGTGTGCCGTGCATTGGGGAGACGTTAAAGATCTCCTGGTGGTCAAAATTAACCTGGAGTCCCCCAGTACGGTGTGCCTATTAATGAAATCGTTGTTTGGGCAGGTAAAATCGTAGAGTTCAATTCATAGACAGTCGAGAAAGCAAAACTTAAGATTAATGCATCGTAGCTATAGGCGATTCGCCTATAGGCAGGCAGTAATCTAGGCAGGAATCCAGGCAGTATGTGCTTGGATTTGGTGTAAGTACACTGGTTGGTAATTTATTTATAGAAAGAAATAAAAAAAGAAAGAGGACGTATTCGCTTATAACATGTAGTCTATCAGCGAGGTTTAAAACAACAGTACTTCGCACTACGTCAACTTGCGGGCGTATGTTTTACTTTAAAAAAACCATTTTCCGAAAACATCTGATGACAACTGTGCCGAGCAACATGGAAAGCGGCGTAAAATTGCACATATCTATAAGGAATTTAATCATGAATTGTATTCTGCATAATTAATCCTTGTAGTGTCTTTTTTCAGCTCATTTGGAAAAGTTTAGATTTGTAGCTATGTACCTAATTGTTTATCAATGGCGTTCACCGCGAGTTATCACTGTGTGGACTGTGAGTGTTCTACTAATGAAAAAAAAATTGATAGCGGTCAGTGTCAATAAAAGAGCATTCGCGTTTCTGCGGCTGAAGACGTCATTTCTTTAAGCGGACACGCACGTCGTAGCTCCCGTTTACAACGTGCTTGGCCGTGCCTGCTGCCGTTGAAGTATACTCGGTGTGCCAACTATCATGCACGAAGATTTAAAAAAATGCCAATGCCGCGTAGCTGGACAGAACCAAGGTAATGTTTGCCGTCGCTCGGAAATACTCAGGTTATTTTGTGCATTCCGCATAATTGCATAATTAGTCTTATTCATTATTCAACTTCTCAAATATAGTTAGATCAGAAGTGCCAATGATAAAGTTGTAGAGCAACACAAAGAACTCTCGATACAGATTTCTGCTACTCAATACGTTCTACATAAAAGTGTTTTTTTTTTTTTGAGCGCGAAAGAAGCCCGCGAATACACGCAAACTGCCTCGAGCGGTGAGTCGTGAGGCAGTTTTGCGTGTTCTCGCGGGCTTCTTTCACAATTGGAAAATTGCTTTTTCAGGTGTTGCGCTTTCGAGATGTACGATGCCTTTCGCAACAGCGCATTTCTTTGAAGCGCCCGTGGTCTCGCGGACAATACCGCTTTCCAGCATCTCTGCGTTTTGACATTGCTTGCTGATGTGGCTTCATTGTATCAGCAGAAGCTTCTACGTCAGCGTTGTGTTCTGCTGTGGAGGTGGCGGCCATGGAGGTGACGTTTGAACAAGCGTGTTTAGACTGTCCGCGAAGCGCCGCAATCGCTCCGACTGCGTAGCGCCTCTTTCAGGTCATACGATACAGTTTGTCGCCACACGTCTCAGAGTCGCGAAGAAGCACAATCGCAAGGCGCCATTTTTCTCTTCGAACATTCTGGTGGCCTTGTGGAAACTACTTCTGGAAAAACAGATTCTACTGCAGCACAATGCAGCTGTCGCAACTGCACCGCTCCTGTGATCTTCCTGAGCGTGCAATGGGAACGACTGTGATTGAGCGCAAATGCCACCGTTTGGTTTGACGGCATTTGGGCCCACAGAGGTGCACCTAAAGAGCTAGAAGAAAGAAACACAGATATAAATGCACCACGTCAATCCAACTGACGTGGTGTTCTGGCCAAGAAAGGTAGTGGCTTTAAACAATAAACATAAATGAGATTTTGCAATGGTAGGATTCAAGCAGAGCACCCCTATGCACAACAACTCGTTTTTACTTAGCTTACGTTTACTTCAATTCATACTGCCACTATACGGCTACGAGTCCTACACTTGGTGTAATATTCCGACATGTTGCTATCGAATTCATTGCCTCGCCCTTATGGTGAAAGTGGGATAGTTTTTTTAATTATACAAAAGTCTGAGACTTCTATACCCCGGCAAAAAATCGAGAAGGTTTTTTCTGAAATGTAAGCGTAGTGGGGCATGTGAAACGCCTTTCGCGTGCTCCTGATGGTGTATGAACGCTAGGGTACAAAAAAGACGTAGACAAATGCGCAACTTGCATTTAGCAGATTTGGCTTTAGCTCTTTCTTGACATGATGGCTTTACCGGAATAATTTGCATATTTCGGGCAGTTCTTACGCCACAGGGCATGCTTCTTCGTGAAGCTTTTTTTTTCTCGCAAAGTATATCGGTAAAGTCTTGTATAATCCGAACTTATGTGTGAAACTTGAATGTTTTTATAAACAAGAATACGGGTGTGATTTTACGCAAATGCAGGGTCGAAATCAGGCGGACTTGCATTAGGGCGAGTCAGGGCACTTATTTTTCTTCCAGTTTATGCAAATATTCCGTCGCAGGTAGGTAAATTTAAGTTCGGTCTTACTGGAAAAGTTAGAAGAAATACGCCTCTGGCGTTACCATTTCACTTCTACGCGAAAAGGAAGTTTGCATTAGACATAGCTAAGAACGAAGAATCAAGATAATAAAAACGGGCACCTCAGCATGCGCATGCACGAACATAAGTATTATAAGGAATGAAGGCGACTCACTGCCTAAAATCATCTCTATAGTATTTCGAGCACGAGTCCCTACTTCCGAAAATAGTATTTCATTGCGCTCAAAGCGGTCCTTTCAAGGCTGATAGCTGGTCATGGTCCAGATATCATCCCATGGGTCGACGGACGATTGCCCACAGGTTTGAGGAGTCAGTGCAGTGCCGGCATGCTGGTTGTACACATGAAACGATACTAACTTTACAGCAAATTGACGCTTTTTCTTCGTTCCTACGAAGTTTACGGAAATTCATAGCTGTGGATACACTCCTATAAACAGGCTTACGTGGTTTTAACAAACATCTATTTTCCATTTTCCTCCCCGTCCCCCCTACAATTAAAGAAGAAGAAGGAAAAGAATGAAAAACTTAAAGAAGTGAGTCAAACCTGCCTAAAATCAAAAAGCATCAATTTCCGCTTACATACGCTCCGAAATTAGCTTTAAGTGACTGAAGTCGAACATTAATATACTTAGGCAACCATACATATACAAATATAACCAATCAAACTCCCTTTATTTTCTTGTTCCAAAGCACTTCATGGCAGTGGGCATATTGCGCTGGTTAGGATGGGAGAACTTCTAGGTAAAAATGTCGATGGTCTCGTGATTTAGAAACGAAACGTGTTCATTCCGATTATCTGGTGATAAATGTTTACTATTATTATTATGTATGCTTATAATTATGCGTTTTTTTTGTAATATGGCAGTGCGTAGAATACTCTGTCGAGTATCTCTCGTTACTGGGAGGCCAACAACTGGCGGTGAGTGGCTTCTGCGGATACTGGAGCAGCGTATTTCGGAAGCGTTGGGAGCGCTGCCTTCATTTGTCGAACTCCAGACCCCGGTGACGTAATGTGTAAGGGGTAACTGGGCTGCGAAAAGAGAACCCGGAAAAATCGTGACGCGGAGGTTGTTTTCTTTCACGGTAGCGTGAATGTGCTAAATGCGTGGGAATTCTCTACCCCCTCCCTTCCTTCCCTTTATATGTATGTATATATTATACACGTATATGCGTGTGAATGTTCATGCACTGCCCACTGACACTGTGATTCTTTATTTTTGCCACGTTCAAGACAACTCTAATCGACTGATTGCTTCTCAGAGTTATTCGTGTTTCCACCACCATCCTTGGACGCACCACTTAATGCGTCAAAGGCATACGAAGGTCTTCGTGCGCTGGGCTAAGACGTGACGTGGGAAGGCCGGGAAAATATTCTAAAGCACTTTTGGCTCTAAGCGTCTCTCATGTTTGCACTACGTTTATACTACGGTCTCTGCTGGCGGCCCACATGAAAAAAGCGTGAATACATCCAGGCCAGTCGACTCACCACCGAATCCAAGGATCCAGCTGGACTGCGCCAGCGACGACTCGGGCTAAATGTCGTTAAACATAAGGTTTCGCTCTTTCTCACGTTTCTCGCTCGATAATATGGGCTGTCCGGCCCTTGCGCGTGACGACACGGAGCAGACCTTGCAGACCTTCTTTTACCAGGAGGTGTTTTGTCAGAGTGAGACGTCTGGCTCCTTTTTTTTTCAATAAATATTCATCCGCACTAATGTGTGCGCTTCGACTGAGCGTGCACAAATTACAAATCAGCTACTTCTTTGGTGGTTCCCGCCAATGATATCGACAGAAATAGCAACGTGACGTTTCTATTGGGAACGACTAATCATTTGCAACCCCAGCACATCTTAAACACACGTTTCGTTCTTGCAGCTTATCTGTGGCTGCCTCCGTTTTAAAGTTTCCTTCACCCTTTCTTTTGTTCGTTCACTTTGCGCGTTCACTGAGTAATTTAATTTATCCGATGTTACATTTCGCGACCCACTCTTTGCCATTGTTTGAAAAGAACACAAGATAAATAAACGAACCATCCAAATGGAACCAAGTGAGACCACGTATGTTCGTTTTCTTTCGCTTCAAGAAGGAATTTCGCAGCTCCGCTGTTCCCACTCTAGAAGATGCTATGCGCGAACACTGACAGGATGTCGCGAGCATCGGGAAAAATAAAAGGGAAAAGGACTTCGCGGTCTTTTGTGAGCAATGGAGTGCCTGCGCTTCAATATTTGCAAAGCAGGCTGGTTCCAACTAGACAAGCTGGAATTTCTTTCTTCCTTTCTTTCTTCCTTTCTTTCTTTCTTTCGTTTCTTTCTTTCTTTCTTTCTTTCTTTCTTTCTTTCTTTCTTTCTTTCTTTCTTTCTTTCTTTCTTTCTTTCTTTCTTTCTTTCTTTCTTTCTTTCTTTCTTTCTTTCTTTCCTTCCTTCCTTCTTTCTTTCTTTCTTTCTTTCTTTCTTTCTTTCTTTCTTTCTTGTTTGGAAAGAATGGACCCTCAGCGGCCATGGCATCTTCTCGTTCGAAGCAACCCCGCATAGGTTAGCGGCAAAAAATGTACGAAGCTTCACCGCTAACACCTGAGGCCCCTTTCACCGTTTCAATTTGTAGCCAAACATCACAATAAAGCGCAGCAGAATGTTTGCTGCAAGTGGTGACAGTAATTAAGTGTTCGCTTTGGAAAAACTGTACGCAAGACAAACCATCTTTTACTTGGCAAGAGGCCGTTCACTGCCGTGTAAGAATGTACCATGACCTGCTGGTGAAGTTGCAGAATGACTGACTAGCATTTATTTAAATATGAACATCTGTGTAAGTTTATATTTTAATGCTCGCAATGGGACTTCAGGTCGAAATTATCTAGAGTAACTTTGTTTTGCGAGACTGAACGATAAAGAGAGAGCAGAAAAGTCATTTGTATTTGTTTAGGATCCAAAGGCTTAGTTTTACGTACACTGAAAGTGAAAGTTTATTTATTTTTTGATGAAATGAGTACGCTGGGACAAAAGGCAAGAGCTTGACAAGGTCCTGATCACCCGTAGGGCAGCTGGCATTGTAAACAAGCACTTCACAGCAATTTCATTATGAATTTGCGAGCATTATAAAAAAAACATGACGCAGCAAGTCAACATGCATGAATTTGTACAAGAAAAATAACAACTAGAACGCATACACAACTTATCGAATGACCATTATAAACGAAGTATGCAATCATTTTTTGCAAATATAATTAAAATGGTAGTCATAAAACACAGAACAGTATTAGGAAGCTGGCAACATGCGCATAAAAGAAAATTATCTCAAAGGTAATAAAATAAATCGAGTGTATGTGGACTAAACCAGAAATATGACCCCCCAAGAACGCCGTACAGATGGTTAAACAGCGAAGCTAAAACGTGCAGCCTCGGTGTTTATCAATGCGTTAATCCCGACAGTTCATTAAATGACAGCTTGGTAGGCTTCCGGATCCTCGGTACTCAGCTGCTGCTTGCGCTCGGCTCCACGAGCTTGATCTTGTGCCCGGGTTGCTTTATCGGCCCGGTGTAGATGAGCTATGAACACAAAGTGTGAACACAATCTATGAACACAAAGTAATATAATAAAACAATAAAACGTTCTGAAAGAAAAAAGAAACTACCAATATACACAGTAAAACACCAGTCCAGTTTTTTCAGTCACTGGAGGCTAACCCCTGGAAATGTTTTGCTTCCATGTTCGGTGACGTCGTCCGCACCAGCGTAGCGCAAGTGTATTCGAAACTTCAGCTTTGCAGAACTCGAGATCAGGAGCTTCTCTACAGACTCGCTGTGCATGTAGCTGGTCTTCACGCAAGGGCGCACCATGTTCTTCAAGTACTCAGTCACAGCCTTCAAAGGGGACCTCCAAATGAAGCATGCTTTCAGTCCAACTTGGGATGCCTCTGAAATGCTCTTCGCATGATTTCAGCGTCAGCAAAACATGCATGCTCAGTTGGTTATGTAAGGTTGCCACGTTTCACGTCTGTATTCTTTAAGAGGAGTCAGGCGTGCGTGCTCGCGGTCATCTCGCGAGAGATCGCGAGAAAATACTTGAAAGCGAAGCGCTTATGGCACCGAGATACTGAGACCCGGAGTCACGTACATGCCTGTGAAAACACGTACAAAAAAGTATTCGACGGGAAAAGAACATATGTCACGATACTCGCACCGCATACGCATGGTGTCTTCTTAGGCTGCCACCCGTCCCGCCTAATCTTCGCGACCCGTTGCACCTTGCTCTTGGGCTCGGCCGGAAAAAGGTAAAGTTTCAAACCATTTCTGGCATTGTTAATGCACATGGGCTGGCAGCAGCCAGTAACTTCGCTGAAAGAGGGAGCGACCAAAAGCGGCCCCGGTTCCTTCCATTGCGAAGTGAGATCCGCAATGGCGACCGCAGTCGGGAAAAAAATGTTGTTTGCTAAAGCGCGTTTGGAGCAGCAAAATTTTTTGTTCAAGGTTACTTTCCGCGCATAGATAGAGTGGAGCTTTGTTTTTTTTAAATGTTAAACGTCACTCTATGAATTCGTTTAAGTAAGAGCTATAGTGGTCAGCAGAGTTGCGCATGTATCGCATTGGACTGGTTGCATTGGCCGAGCGAGCAAGTCAATACACGACTTTTATCCCTTTGGCCGTCTTCGATCGTAGTCACGACTTCCGTGATTCAAAAATGCGCATTTCTTTTATTTTTGGGGGCAACTTGAGAATCACGCGCCACGTAGACGAATTGTTAGTTCGGAAAGGTATAGTTTAGAGACGCAGGAGAAGTTACCGGAAGAGGATCCCGATTCTTTCTAAACATTCCGGCCTATCCATGCCGTGTGAAACGATTTACAGTGGTCTTGGAGACTTTTCTGTGAACGCAGATGGTCTGAGTCATTGTCCCTAGCGTAGCGAAAACCTCATGCTCACTCTGGTTTTCTTGTCATTTTTGGGTTGGCATGTTTTTTATTTCATAGGTTTTTTTTCATTATTGCGTGGTTGTAGTTTATTGTTAGCTGATTTTAGTAAGTTAACTGATTTTAGGCCGTGGTATACGGTTGTCGTCACCTGCCATTGTGAAGCTAGTCCTGGGCAGTAGCACAGGAGGGAAATTCCGCTGCCGAAACACCTACCCTCGCCCAGTGGCTGCTGACCCCTACGCGTCGGGACCTTCCTCCCTCGCCGTAGGTGCTGTTAAGATTTACGTTTAAGCAGCATACTAAATCAGTGTAACCAGAGCTGATGGGCGACGTGAGTGCCCGCATGGACGAGAGTCGGCTCGACATGGATGGTGACAAGCCAACAACAGAGCTCTCGTCGAGCCAACTGAGCTGCCATTCTTCGAGGAAGAATCACTGCCATTCTACCGGAACCTGACCCTCACAAACGGACCGTCACGAATGGATCACTAGTTGATCAAAGAGGACAACGTCTAGCACTTCTATAGGAACGACTTCGACATCGTGTTCCCAGCTTGCCATGTCACCGCCTCTTATGCGGTGGCATACGTGCAAAATTGGAGGCGGAGCCCGGCGGGATAATGCGACATCATGGGCGAGATCTTTCGAACGGTTCAACGTTTGTGGTTCGCCGAGAAGAACAGCAGCGAATTTGCCCGAGGAGGGAAAGGGGAAAAAGAAGTCCATAAAGAAGTGGGATTGAGTGCTGTGTTAGTGTGCTCCCACATCTACGTGTTCTCCTACTCGTACGTGTACTCCTGATCGTGCTCGTTCTAGTACTCGTACTCGTGGTCGTACATCTAAACTCTCAACACGTAACAATTTAAATAAGCAATTTTTTTTCATTTCTTGGACCATCTCTTTCATCTTTTTCGCCCCGGACTTCTCGATCGCCTGGCATCTGGCACATCACCAGCCACGGAACCGTAATGACTACTCAGACACCGAGTCGCAACAACTGGTTGACAACGATGGGCTACGCTACCCTGAGTCCCAACACGCTCTGAATATGAAATGATCGATACATTTTTATCGGGGGATACCAGTCGCCTATCCTAAATAACGCTATATTTCGCGATCACAAATGTCTGTTTCGCTTCGCGGCTTGTAATAAATGTGCGTAAGCTGCTCCGTTTATCCTTGCATGTGATTTTTTAATATCAGTTTGGTTTCTCGTACTTTTCTTTTGACACTGTGGATATAGATGTTCTTCAATGAGAAAACACAAACGCGGATAACGACTCGTTCTTTAGTATGCAGTTTGTTTTCTTTCCCTTTTTTAATAGTCATGCGGCGTCAATGAGGGCGTATTGCTCAACAGCAGTGCAGGCATGTTTATACTTTCCGTGGTGCACGTTCCCCACATTTTTTAAGTCAGCAACACATCCATGAAGTCTTGCTGTACTGGTTATATTTTAGTATTTGGAAGCGATGACACAACCGACGACTGTGAGTTGTCCCAATGTTGCGCAGTTGCCGCAAAATAAGCAAAACTCACCAGTCCTTCGAGCGCGTTCGAACGCATCCTGCAGGAAGCCTGTGGCAAAATGGTATTATCGCACCGATAACAAATGAGGCAATCCTTGTGCTTCCACTTGCCTTGGTGCACAAAAAATAATAGTAAAACATTTCTGAAGCTCAAATACAGACACTTTAGTCTTCACAAGGCGCCTGCGTCGAGATTATTCCCTTCCACCGATGGTTAAAGCTATAGCGTACCGGCTCAGTGCGTCTACACGCGATCAGCCCGTCATGGGCGCGGGAATAAGCATATCCGATGAGCAGAATAATTCTGTCAATCAGCTTTGACATCAGTGTTATTAAATAAACGGTGTGTGTGTGTGCGTGTGCGTGTGCGTGTGCGTGTGCGCGTGCGTGCGCGTGCGCGTGCGTGCGTGCGTGCGTGTGTGTGTGTGTGTGTGTGTGTGTGTGTGTGTGCGCGTGTGTGTGTGTGTGTGTGTGTGTGTGTGTGTGTGTGTGTGTGTGTGTGTGTGTGTGTGTGTGTGCGTGTGTGCGTGTGTGCGTGTGTGCGTGTGTGTGTGTGTGTGTGTGTGTGTGTGTGTGTGTGTGTGTGTGTGTGTGTGTGTGTGTGTAGCGTCAGCACAAGAAGGGGTGAGCGCCGATGCGACGCAATAAGCATGCGCATATGTGCTGTCGCTGAAGGCCGCCTGCCGTTCTCACCGATGCTTCTCTGACTGAGATATGTGATTACACAGACTTGAGAATTGGAAAGCTTTGTTAAATTGAGATTAAGTTGCTTTTCTCTGGCGCGAATAATGAGAAACGGCTATCAAAATACGCAGTAGCAGCCCGTGCAACGTCCTGGGTTGTCGGTTCATTTAGGAGCTTTCTTGGGGGGGAGTTAAAACACAAATCATAAACAAAATCAGGTTTCTGGTATTTCAAGGATACTATTCGATACAGACAACATTTATTTTGGTCTGGCAGTGGCGCAAGTTTTAGTTGCGAGGATAAAGCGCCACATGCAAGTACCAGTTCAAACTGAGTCTGGGTGTTGGCCTCTTAAATTACTGAAACGTCAGCCTTTTCCAGCATGGCGTAGTGGTGAAGTACGGTGCAAGGGATCTGTAGATTTGAGGGTCGGTCGAATCTTAGTGGTGTGTAATTTCTTTATATTTTTCAATTTACTTTTTTTTCCTTTTTTCATTGTACTCAAATTCTCTCTGTGCGTTTTTTTCTTTCAAAATACATATGCGCTAGGCAGACACCGTGTTTTTTTTTTGCCACGCTACAGCTTCTTTTCGCACTAGTACCTTGCAACGCCTCCCAGCACGTGGCGCCAATTCGGCGCTCCAGCATCCAGCGTGACAATGGGACATAATCGGGCATGGCACTGCACTGGGTGCTGGGTTTTGCAATAAGGAAGTAATCGACTAAAAAAAGTTAAGGAGTCAATTTTTGGTAAACAGCTCCTTATGCATTTTTGTTCCTCGAGAGTGTTCGCGTCGTTAAGCAATCCAGACTAATGACTAGAATTGTGCAGTCAGCCACAGGCGATTGTTAAAGAAAATTTTCTACGTTCCAAGTTAAAACGCCCAGTATATACGATGGTCCTACGTAACTTCCATTAGAACTTTAAAAAAATATATGTAAGGACAAAGTAGCTGGACAGAACCAAGATAATGTTGTTGGCCACACCTTGAAAAAGTAAGGCTATTTCAGAAATACGTACACAATGTCAGAAATACAAAAGTGATGTAACTTGTTTCAAGTAACGGGAAACAGCATTACCTTGGCTCTGTCCAGCCACATGGCCATTGCTTAGTTTTCTATTTGCATGTGTTGCATGGGGAATATGTTATACGTATGTATACGAGGCCCAGCTGACCACATTGCTCTAGAATACACATTCTTCGTTCCGTAACCCGATGTTCCCGTAGGCAACATCGTTTTTCTTTGGCTGCATAATTGCTCGATGTGCCTTCCATCTAGCTAGAGCATTCACTCAAACGCAGAAAGAGCAGAAAATATTCAGCAGAGCTGTTCGGCCCAAACTCATTGTTATTTTCCATACTGCATAACCATGTTGCAAAAAACATTCGCCTGAAATTTATCAAAAAAGCGGCCACGCTGATATAGAAAACCGCCTGTTCGCCTTTCTCATTTAGCGATAAGCAGAATAGATTTCACAATACTTCCATGTTGCAATGTGAGCTTCTATAATTTATTTCGAGAAATGGCCGGAGTGGGTACTTTGTTCCAGCACGATCAACTTTAAAGGAATAAAGATAAGTTCCTCATTATTTGGCACAGAGCTCTGAATACTGTTTGTGAACCTGCTGTTTTGCTTCTATACATGTTAACGTCGCTTAAACGTATGAGTTAATTAAGACTGCGTCGTTTCTTGCAGAGAACGCTAAGCTGCATTCGCAAATTGGATATCTAGCACATAATCAATTTTTGGGTCATTCTATACTGCGTAAGATTAAGATGCTCGTTCTCTGAATCGTCTTTTCGGGCTGCAAGTAAGTACTGAGCTTGCTTTATCGAACATGCATTCCGTCATCTTTTTTTTTTTTTGGACACGCGTATTTGCTAAGCGGTAACGCTTGCCATATGGCTCCCGGGATGGGTGCATTCTTATAGTTTCGCGCAAGCTAAATACGTATAAAGTCGCAGACCTTAGTCGCTTGTCAGTTTTGTGCTAATACTAAATAATTCTGGGTAGGCTCGAGTGCCATTGTTGAGACATAAGACATTGAAAAAGAGAAAAAGAAAGAAAAGAGAAGAGACAGGTTGGTCAATATCGCGCGCTGTTGAGTGCATAGCTATGGACATGTTGTGGTCATGGTTTCCGTAACAACGTACAATTTTACTGCAAAGACTCAAATAAATATAATAGAGAGGGATAATAGAGAACGGAAGAAAGCGCACGGATCACGTAAACACAAAAGCGGCTGTGGCACACGCTTTCTCGTCCTTTCAGTTATTCAGCGAGGGCATGGCCTTTGTGAAGCGTGACGTGGCTTTGAGCAAAGAGACGCCGGCGTGGATATGCGGTACATGTCTGTTCCTTCGGGGCAAGCAAGCAAGCAAGCAAGCAAGCAAGCAAGCAAGCGCGCTTTACACTAGCTGTTGTCGAGCAACATGTGCAGCAATAATGTAGACCTAGTTTTCCCCAGCGTCTGGCGCGATTAAAGTTTCAGCGATGCGTTCTCCCTACGACTCATTCGTTCTGAGAAGCCCGGGCAGTAGTTTGTGGGCTCTTGCTACATGTATCGACAATGTCTTGAGCGATGACGATGAATATGCGACCACGTGTCGGTTCTTGGCTGAAATGTGTTTTGAAGGTATCATGATGTGAAGGAGTTCGTTATTAACCAGTGAGATAAAAATACTGGCTGTACACTTCCTGTTTTCTTTATATATAAATCTAGGGGAACTCTGTCTCTTGATGCGAAAGGGTCAGATGGTCCATTGAGCGAGAAAGCCACTGGCGCCTGTAGCAGCGAACCGGCTCCTAAATTCTCATTGGCTGCAACACCACGCCATGAGCGCGCCTCGACGAAGCAGAGTGGGCGAATCGTAACAGCTGCTGCCGCAATAGCGCGCCAGGTGTTGCGTCAGAGGAGAGGGCATCTCGGAAGCAGGCGCGCGGCCCGTATCTCCTCCCTCCCCCCTCCCCGCCCCCCCCCGCTGGGCTTATGAGGCAGCTTTAACTCAGGTGCTCCTATCTGTATACGTGTGAAAGGAGAATTCGTTTTTCTCGGCAACCACTGCACCAAATTTGGCGAGGTTTGTCGCATTTAAAAGAAAAACCTAATACCTAATGACTGTTGGTCTCGAATTTTCGATTGAGATTGTCAATTCTTTACTAAAAACTGACAAAAATAGCAAATTTTCAAAAAACGATACTATCAAGCTTGCAACTCTGTAACTCAGCAATAAAAAAAAAACGATACCACAATTCTGTGAATTGCATCTAATAGTCCATCTAAAGCGGACAGAATTGATATGTCACAAATAAATCTCAAAAATTTAGCGATATCGAAATACAGCTTTTGCAGAATCCTCGTATACAACGTAACTAATTCACGTAATGTGTAAGTTGACATACCGAATTCGACGGTAACAATAAGTCGACGTACGTAATTTTTTTCGCTTTCAATGATCTAACGGATACCGTTTACAGAACCACGATATCTGTTTTAGTTGCAGAGCTAATAACTTGTAAACTTCGTGATTCTATTTCTTTCAGACTTTATAATTTTGAAAATTGATTTAACGCAATTCAAGCCCTAAATCGGAATTCCGCTTCCAGCAATCACTAGAATTTAACTTTCTCTCTCAAATGCAACAAATTTCATGAAGATCGGCCCAGGGGTTATCTCAGAAAAGCGTTTTTGCGTATTACATGTGTTTGAATAGACCACGTCGGAGTTGGGCCCAAGCTAAAGCTTCCTCCTAACTGCTTCGCGCGCCTGCCGGCCTTGGTGGCCGCTGCTGCTCCCTCGGTCTCTCGTCGCGCAGGAACGTCGGTGGCATGCCGCGTTCTCGATTTCTCAGCAACATCGTCCAAACGATTCCGGTATACAGTCAACATGCAAACGTATAAACTGTACCAAAAAATAAAAAATAAAAAAATAAGTCGGCCCAATTCAATCGCATGACTCGATAACAGATCCGACAGCAAAATTCCAGAACATTTCTCGCAGCGTCAAGCTCGAAGGAGCGCTCAGCGGCGTTTAATTGCATATTAATGCTTCCGCATTCACAACTCCTAAGAAGTGCTTAGATGTCCTCGGATGTCTTTATTTGTTATTTTTTTTATTTTCATAGTAGTGTTTTCTGTATAACTGCCGTAAAACACAGCCATTGCACAATGACTTGCACACTGGCTATCACAAGGACGTAGTTTTCGCAAGCAGCAAAATATTCAACCTTAAGCTTAAGTTTCGCGTATTTCACTTCCCTCCTAACCTCGAGGGAACAAAACCGAGCCCGCGTTCCCCAAAACAACTCAGGCCTAATTCACAAAATTTCTCGTCCGTAAGTGCTCCTTGCCAACGGCCGGCTGCCTTCACTAATAGTACGTCCAGCATCACTGGTTAACTGAAATTTTCTCTTACGAGCAATTCTAGCGTATAAGAGCATTTTTGTGAAATTTATAGCCCACTTTTGTAAGTGCAGTGTGAGTAAAAAGGCAGGGGAGTGGACTAGCTGGTACGTCGTGCTTACTCGAGACTATGGTCGAGTGACCTATGGTAAAGTGAAGACGCATGTCTCGTCTTCTGGTGTTCCTCTTCTTCTTGCGCTATAGCGTTCTCCCCAGTATACGGTGTGCTATAGCACCAAGGTAATCGCCCTCTTTCAGGCAAATTGTATGAACAGCAAGAGACTGGATTCTGGCAAGTTAGAAACGCCTTTACGTGAGATAACCTTCGTGAGCACAGCCCTGGTTTATTTTTTAATAACGTGCATATTGAAACTGAAGTACGCAGGGCTACAAACGGGTAAAGCTCAGCTCCGAGGAACATTTTACGAGCAACGACAACACCACGTGCGGCAGTATATGTAGGTCATGGTCACTTGCCTCTTCCTTCGTGAGAGGCGTCTGTGTATTCATCACAACGGAAACCACGCGTAAGCACAAGAAAGGTGGAGATAAATAAATAATGAACCGAAAATACTGAAACTTATGGTGTCCTCATCGCTAACGAAATCACCAATTTTGGCATTATGTATGTATGTATGTATGTATGTATGTATGTATGTATGTATGTATGTATGTATGTATGTATGTATGTATGTATGTATGTATGTATGTATGTATGTATGTATGTATGTATGTATGTATGTATGTATGTATGTATGTATGTATGTATGTATGTATGTATGTATGTATGTATGTATGTATGTATGTATGTATGTATGTATGTATGTATGTATGTATGTATGTATGTATGTATGTATGTATGTATGTATGTATGTATGTATGTATGTATGTATGTATGTATGTATGTATGTATGTATGTATGTATGTATGTATGTATGTATGTATGTATGTATTAGTCATATGATCAGAAGCCAACAAACACTGACACAAAGGACACCATATGGAAAATTGTCTGCAGTTGTTAAAGTTAAATCACTTAAAGAAATGATAAAGAAATGGAAACGAGAGGAGGTGGGATACGAACCCTCGTTCTCGGATTGCGCGTGCGATGCCATTACCAATTGAGCTAGCACGGCGCTGTTTTCCCATCTACTTTCTGGGGGTTTATGTTTATCTACTAATTTCATAATTGCATAATTTATTTATTAGTCAAAGTGCAGATAATTACATATGCGTAGTATACATAAGGAGGTCCCATAATCAAAGAGTGTATCGGGACCTCCTATTAACTATAACTAAGCCTCGCCGTGAGTGGTGTTGCCGGCTAATACTCTCAGGTTTATTTCTAGTGGATAAACATAATATACGCCAGAAACCCTGATGAAGGTCGGTCCACCGGTCGAAACTGTGGAAATTAGATAGTTGTTCTGTTTACCTTGTAACATCGCTCAAGTGCTATATATATATATATATATATATATATACATACACAGTAGGCTTGCTGTCATTAGGTAGGATGCGACGGTATTAGCCACAACGTAGGCCAAAAAGAAGAAAAAATGTTTCACATCCGCCCGCCATGGCTTTGAGTGGTGCTGGCTGCCGGCTAGACTGGCTGGCTAGATCCAGTAAACATAAATATTCAATTTACTCGACGGATTGATGGCCGTCACTCTAGCTAAACTGGCAGCAGAAGGCCTGGGTAATGAGGAGGTCATGGGTTCGCGCTCGCCTACGACAAGCTACCTTATCGACCACTTTCATTTCCCTTTTCTTTAATATATTCTACATTTCCACTTCCAACAAAGCGAATTTTGCCAATGCTTCCCTTATTGGTTATATATATATATATATATATATATATATATATATATATATATATATATATATGGGTGTGCGTGTGTGATCTGATCAAGGCTGGGCTAGCATCCGCAACATTGGACAGTAAGGACCTACTTCCCTGTAGGTCATTTTAATTTTCAGACCCTATAGCAAAGGATCCGAGCGAGCGTGGTTTTTTCCTGACGCATAAATGTGCGTGCATATACGCACACATGATCGCTCGTTCCAACAGCACAGTATCAGCTAAGAAATATGTATTGCCCAAATACGGTGCGCGCGACATTTCCATGGCTTTTTATTGCCCTGGTAATTCTTTACCACTGCGCACTACCTTGAAGAAGGCTTAGCATGTCATGATCATTGTTCCGAAAAAAAAATCCTGTTTATTATCCCGAAAAACGGCGATGACCAGCGCGCAAGTATATGTGGCAGGGATTTTCAGCAGTTGCTATAAAACGTATGGAACAGTTTCTCTAGCTCTCCTACCTCCCCCCCCCCCCTAATGACCATGATACCTTAAAAAGAAGTGCTTCTAACAAGGGTACCTATGGAAAAGAAACCAAAATAAATTCAAGTAAGCATTTAAAAAGGAAGCAGGTGGAGTAATGTATCCTTGCTGCTCGTGGGAAACGAACTTCTCAAAGAGGCAACCCTTAACAAAGCGTGTCGCTGCAAACAAAAAATACAGGCATGGAGAGCTGTTGGGGGTGCTTCACACCTTCCGCTACTCGTTGAACGAGACAACTTTATCAAAGGGGCATTCGGCAGTTCAGGACGTTCCTGGATTTCAAAGCCGGAACACCACGAAGAAATAAACAAGATTTGGGAAACTAGGCACATGATTAAGGCCGGCAGCAGCAGGCTTTGTGGTGAAATAATCTGAATAATAATACGCACCGACCTGAGTTACGTAAAAAAAAAATGAATCGTGGAAATTAAGGAGCGTCAATATGCGTGGTAATCAGAACGGCTGATTAGCCATTACACTGCGATGTAAGCGGCGTACTCCTATGGCACTCGATGTTGCCGCTCTTTGAAGGATGACCAGTTTGCCCGGAAGGCTGGCGCTACGAAGCCTCTCGAAGGGAGCACTCAATCACGCCGACCTGTCTCGCGCAGTCGTTATTTTTGCCGAGCGGCCCAGAGACTGTCTCAGCTTGGGAGCTGTCGCCACAGCGCTGCACACGTCGTGGCTCCTAATAGATGAGTGAGGGCATCATCGTGGGGTAGAACTCATCGTGAATCGATGGGCTGCAGCCGAAAAGTTAGTCGAGTGTCGATATCTGGGATTTGCCTCCCCGTGTGGATTGCTTCCTCACTTTCCCACTTGTGAGTTTCGTGATGGTCCCACTTGAAACTGCAGGGTTGACGCGGTACTTAACCTTCAGTGAGTAAATGGAGTCGAGCGGACGTTACATGTTGGGACGCTGTGAGCATTCACTTTCCACCTGTTTTCTGTCCGGCAAAATGTGCGACTATTCTCTTTCTTTTTTTTTAAGGGTGGGGGGTGAGGGCATCGATTTGGTAGTTGCTGATGTTGTGTATCATGGAACTGTAATACCTTCCGGCTTTTGGAGAGTTTTTATCAAGGGACATATTAAGTACCAATATACGGACAATACGCCGAGAATTTTCCTTACGTTGGAGTTCAGGGCACATCAACTCCTGACTTCCTCTCCTTTCTCCTAATATTTTTCTCCATTCTTCCCCTTTTCTCAGTGCAGGCTTGCCAACCAGGATGAGTTTTGGTTTATCTTCCTGCCTTTCATTTATCGTTTTCTCTTCCCGACTCATCTTCTTTGCTATCATCTGTCATGATGAGTGGTTGATCTTGGCGATAGCACGGAAGCACATTTGGGCGAAGCAATTACGAATGGCAAAAAAGAAGAGAAAATAGGAAAAGGAATGTTTACGTAATACAGGCTCCAGAAGACTCCATTGTAAGCCCATTTACATGTTAAGGATGCTTAAGAGTGCAGTTGGTTTATAACTGACACCCTCACACCCGTAAAGAGTGTAATGGCATACGTTATTGAGGGAAAGCCCCCTTAATGGTACTAATATGTTTAAAGTGTATGCCGTGGAATCGCCAGCGCATTGGAAAAAAAGCAGAATCAACGCCCCCTGATATCAGCTGTATGCGACAGCGAGGTGTGTGTATTCATTGGGTTCAGCAGCTTAGTTAAGGGGCGCGAAGTGTAGTCTACCGAGTGTCTCAGACCTTCTGACTGAGGATGACCTTGCCAACTAACCCGAGAAACTCCTGAAATCACATAGTTGGTTCTTAGTTGCTTCTGTATGATGCACATATCTTTTATGCAGTTCTTTCACTTGGTAAATGCGCAGTGTAGTGCCTGCGACCTTTGTTTCAGCCGTCACTTAGTGCATAATTAACGTCTCGTAGAGCAACCTACAAAAATGCCGTTTTGTTTTTCTCGGAAGTAAGGTTGCGAAGAAAGGCACGAGACACTTTAAAGGAACAACGTTTCTAGGACGGAAACATAAACTCTGCATAAAAAAAAGGGCAATCCTGGTAGAGGCACTGGGTCACTGCGCTCATTTTTATTGACCAGGCATGCTAGCTCAGTAACGAAGTGACGTGCATTTTAGTGAGGCATACGTTTTGATCTTACACTTTTACAGAGGACTTGTCACTGGTGACTAATAATATCCAGAGTTTACACCTGCGAAAGCGTTGGGAAAACTGTAATTTCACAGCATCAACAGAATGGTTTCGTGTTAATGACAAATGTTCTGAGCGTGTTACCACCACTGTTTCGTATCGGGTATGTTTCTAGCCTTTTACCTTGGGCCGATCACGGAGACAGCGCAGGCTAAAAATGTGGGTCGTTATGTGCTACCGGCTGTGTGCTCCTGGGACCACACTGATAGCCGTGACGCTCCGAGTATATTGTTATGGGTAGATGTCAAACAGGTTTTATAAATTATAGTTGCACAGCGACAGCGAGTGGCGCTATAAGAATAAAGATAGCGGGTCAAGACACAGCTCGTCTTCTTTCTCGTCTGCTATACAGCTTCGTCTTGGTGCGCAGAATAGGTGGTTCATAACATAACCGGACCAGCCGTGGTTGCTCAGTGGCTATGGTGTTGGGCTGCTGAGCACGAGGTCGCGGGATCGAATCCCGGCCACGGCGGCCGCATTTCGATGGGGGCGAAATGCGAAAAACACCCGTGTGCTTAGATTTAGGTGCACGTTAAAGAACCCCAGGTGGTCAAAATTTCCGGAGTCCTCCACTACGGCGTGCCTCATAATCAGAAAGTGGTTTTGGCACGTAAAACACCAAATAATAATATTATTATTATAACATAACCGGATAAGCTTCTGGAACGTCGAGAGGCTGAAGACGGCCAGTAGGCGGAAGTGGCGACGTTTTACCGGCGCTGACAAAGGTCAGAACAGGCAACGTAACGGCGCACCTAGTGAGATATCCCTGGCCTGTAAAACTGACGGCTTGCGCGATCGTATGTGCGTGAAACACCAAGGTGTCCCGCTGTTGGTTCATCACGATGCTGGACCAGAACAATCGGGTGAAGGTGTGCCGGAATCACATGACGTCAAGACCAGCAGAAAGCAAGCCGCAACGATGTAAAGTGTCATCGTGTAGCATATAGAGGCGTAGAGAGGCATCAGGAGCCGTGGAGTTGAGACGGCCGATAATATTGCGTAGGTTAGGGACCCGGCGCTGTCCACAGATGGCAGGCACACAAGGACTGTAGTCGCTAGGTGCAGATTTCGGTTGGTCGGCGGGGTACTGGGAAAGGCAGTCGGCATGCAATGCAAACTGCCAGACCTGTCGTCATCATCATCATCATCATCATCATCATCATCATCATCATCATCATCATCATCATCATCATCATCATCATCATCACACGTCATCGCACGTCATCATCGTCGTCGTCGTCGTCATCATCATCATCATCATCATCATCAGCCTGGTTACGCCCATTGCTGGGCAAAGGCTTCTCCCATATTTCTCCAACTGCCCCGGTCATGTACTAATTGTGGCCATGTTGTCCCTGCAAACTTCCTAATCTCATCCGCGCACCTAACTTTCCGCCGCCCCCTGCTAAGCTTCCCTTCCCTTGGAATCCAGTCCGTAGCCCTTAATGATCCTCGGTTATCTTTCCTCCTCATTACATCTCCTTCCCAAGCCCATTTCTTTTTCTTGATTTCAACTACGATGTTATTAACTCGTGTTTGTTCTCTCACCCTGCTCTCTCAATCTGCTCTTTTCTTATCCCTTAATGTTACACCTATCATTCTTCTTTCCATAGCTCGTTGTGTAGTCCTCAATTTAAGTAGAACCCTTTTCGTAAGCCTGCTGGTTTCTGCCCTGTACATGAGTACTGGTAAGACACATCTGTTATACACTTTTCTCTTGAGGGATGGCAACCTGCTGTTCATGATCTGAGAGTGCCTGCCAAACGAACCCCAGCCCATTCATATTCTTCTGATTATTTCAGTCTCATGATCCGGATCCGCGGTCACTACCTGCCCTAAGTAGATGTATTCCCTTAGCACTTCCAGTTTCTCGTAAACTGCTGGGGCCCCATGACGTAAAACTATTCGAATACGTTTTTATTCCAGTCTCCTGACGTCAAATTTGCGTAACCACCGACGCAAGCATTGGGCGGTCACCCGGAGGGTTCTCTCAACAGACCAATCAAACGCTCTCCTCGTATATGAGAGGTCACTTTTGTTTGCTTGAAAAACGAATAACATTGCCTACACTGAGCGGCTTGTCTTATCTAATTGGCTCACAAGAGGCGAGGAGCACGCTCAAGTGGAGAGGGGGCCGAGCCACTGCACTGAAAATCGATAACCGGATGAAGAGGGTTCTGCCAGCCTCTGCGATTGGTCCGCTTTCCCTTACATAGCTTGCGGTGGCTCGTCGACAATCGTGGCGGCATGCAACGGAAGCTTAAGAATGACGCTAAAACGGATCCTCAGCAAAGAAGAGTTGGCAGAACGAGGTCGTAAACGTGCTGAAAAGGCTCCGAAACGTCACACGGCCATGCAAAAAGCTTTATTACACGCAAATAAACCCATGCTCTCCGGTAGGTGCGAGTAGCCAGTGCCTGAGCGATCGGCGGCAGCCATCTTTAATTCCTTTCGGAACGGGGCAGCCTGCGGCTATTCAGGATATAATTCAGTGTTGTTCGGCATATTAATGCATCTTTAATGCGCACGTCACTATTACGCGGTGAGCTTTTGCGGTTTTGTGACGTTGCGTGACAGGCAGGTGAAGTTGTTGCAGCCCGAAAACTCATGTCCAATAGCCGAGGGCTAATGGCGAAAAGGCGTCGAATCAGATATAACTATTTTTTCTTTCGTTCGGTGAAATCATGCATAATCGGTGTATGCACGTCTTATCAGTTGTTGAGCTATCGCGGTTTTCGTGACGTCGCGTGACAGACAGGTGAAGTGGGGGTGGCCCAAAAATTTTCGACCAATCGCGGAGGGCTGATTGCAGAATCGGAATAGAAAAGTTGGGAATGCGAAAAACACCCGTGTACTTAGATTTAGGCGCACGTTAAAGATCCCTAGGTGGTCAAATTTCCGGAGCCCTCCACTACGGCGTGCCTCATAATCAGCAAGTGGTTTTGGCACATAAGACCCCATAACTTAATTTCATTTTGTTTTGTCTCTCCAGGTCAGTGAGCATGCATTGCAATTGCTCCCCTGAGTTACTAAGCAAAGCAATATCATCAGCGAATCGCAAGCGAATCGTAGACCTGTAGGTGACTGTATGTGAGTATTCTTGAAGCCGTAATTGCCCACCATCCAAGGCAACCAGTGGGATATTTGAGCAAAGATAGCCAGCAGAGCGGCGTTTTAGTCAGTCACAAGAGGCGATCTGAAGATTGGTTGAAGAAAGGTAGGGAAACGACAAAAAACGGAGACGTACAAAAGCAAAGTTCGCAATAGGGGGACAGAAAACTTGGTTGTGAGTGTTCATAGTGTTCTTTTTTCTTTTTTGTTCTTTTTCAACCTAAGTAGCTCATTAGGCAGTATAATAGCAAGAGCTTGGTGGCACACTCCACCTTCTCGTTCCAAAGGGGACGCTTATAACATCCATCCACATCTATCCATCCATCCATGGCCAAAAGTCTGTCATACAGATAAGGACAAAGTTATGTGACGGCCCAAACAAGAGCAACGCACTCTCTTTCTGTAGAGTCATTCCACACGGAACGACCCAGACACCAAAGATACCAATGTTAATTTTCCTAAAAGAAAAATTAAGTTGTCGACTATGGCGGAATTGACTACGGTCGAAGTCGCTCTGTTTTCCGCGTTGCGGAGTTGAAAATGGCGGGACTGAGCGCGAGCGTCTTTTATGGCTGCCGCCTAAGACGTAAGTGAATTTATATGTTTTTTCGCATGGGATAAAATATATTTAGGCTATGGTTTGTGTTCGTAAGGATTCAAGCAACAGAAAGAAACGCGTATTTGAGCTACGAATGCGGTAGTTTTCGCGAGTGCGTTGTGTATTTTACAATGTCCAATATATTGGACATTGGGTCTCAATGACAACAAATATATGGCTATTACGCGAATAGGGCTTCATGAAAGTATTTTCGACGAAAATACGTTCATGTGGGTGCTATTTGAAGTTTCCGCGAAGAAGCAAGAACTGGTTCAAGATAAATGTTATTATTCAAAGATGAAACTAGGTGCAATAACAATTTTATTTTAGGGCGTTCTATTGGCGTTCTCCTTTCATATGACGTCATAACTGAATGCATCTTAAATTTCCCAGATTTATTTCGCTCAGTAAAAAAAGTAAGAAGACTTACGTTTTCGGAAATCTTTTGCATAAACTGCGTTAATTTTTCAGCTACAGTAATATTTCTCCCTTTTCGCCTATTCCTATAGTGTATGCAATAAAAGAAATATTTGGAGCTATTAAAATATATTCTTGGAGAAAAAAGTTTCCAAAGTTGTCAGAAATTACTTTTCTTCGTGATTTAAACAAAATTTGAACATAATGGCCCTCCAGATGAAAACTATATCCGGTATATCAATATATGCACCACCCCTTTATCTTGTGATTTAGAAATTTATTTTTGAGGAAATTGCGTTTGAAGCGAGAAACAAATTTTTGTATTCCAAAACCAATATCACTTGTAGGTACTGCGTACGTGCTGCCGCTCTCCTTATCGTCTGCTCTTCTCCTCATCGTCTGCCACCCAGCAGACGGGGCCTAGTATACATAACTACTGCACATGGGGATTTGACGTTGTGTTGTTTTTCGATCTTTCGGTGCTAAAAGAAACGCAAAAATAAACGGCTTTCCTCAATCTTTTCAAGTATTTTTGTTTACACTTACATATATATTCGTGTCTTAGATCAGAATAGTGTCATCAGTTGACAGACAGAAAAGGCTGCAGACAACGCTTCCCTTATGCGGTTTTCAGTAGTATGTGTCCTCATCGAAAGTTCCAACGACAGGAGATTGGAAAGAATATGCACCGGATTTGGTTCAGCACTTTGAGAATGGATATGAAATCCAAACTTCAGTACCTTGCCTTCCAGCATCAGTGCCTTCCAGTTATAAAGTTAAGATGATGATAAAGGCAACAAAATATTACTAGCATTACCTTACGATTTCAAATCTTTGAACAGTTCAGCAAGAGCGGCTGAACTGAATGTAATTTTTTCACGAGACTTATAATTGAAGGCGCGATCTCAAACGATGAATGCTACAACAATTGCGTAATATTTTTGTGAATAGACTGATTTTCTAATCACGACATTTACAGTCCGGCCAGTCTTGAAGTATGTCAGAGAAGTCAGAATGTTAGACAATGAGGCCAACACAATGCAGTGCAGCTAAGACGCGCTTATTTCTGGAGGCTTATAGGTACGCTTTGCCCTATTTCTCAGGAAGCGAACTTCCTCCATGTCCTTTCGGGCCACGGAACAGCCGCAAAATGACTTACTTCAGCGACTAGCAGCTAACAACTGGGCGTCTTTTGACTGGAATAAATCGGCGTCTTCTTGCGCTGCGCTCAAAGAGAAGTCTGGATGACAATGCTGCGATTTAAGCACCACAAGCGACTTTACTTTCACCGATACACTTCTAAAATTGCCTCGAAGTTGTGCTCAGACCTATTTTTCAGACATGCAAAACAATGCCAGGGATCGATAGCCAGCACACTGGCCGTTGTTCATGCCAACCCTTCCCTCCGCCTAACTGCAGGAAACCTAATTTGTGAAACTTCGAAGCGGCAGTATGTAGTACTCAAAAGATGCAGATTTGGTTCTGCCGAAACAAGATCTCGTCGCTTGGTTCGGAGGTAGTGAAAGTGAGCCTGAAGCTGGTGGTGCTGGAACAGAGGAGGAGGTCTTAGAAGGAGCTGTTGGGAGCAGCACCGAACGGAAACAACTGCAGCGCGGGAGACAATTGTGCGAAAAAAAGAAAACGGAAAGATTGCGAGAAAACGCGAGAGGGATTGCGGGTACGTCCCCGGAACTGTGGCAGCCTGTGACCGAAACGAGGGTGCTGAACTCCTCCTGAATGATTATGCCTGCTTGATGCAAGAATTGAGAAAAAAGTTATCTCAAGAGCTAAGCTGAGGAAAAAAATACAGTTCCAAACTTCAGCACCCCTCCCCCTCCCAATTTTGGTCTCGTGAAAGAATGATGGAGTTCTTGCGCGCATCAGAACAAGTTCGCGACGCAGCACTCGGGAAAGAAGGCGTCGTCGCCCAGTTAGTGAAGAAGTGAGGTCATAGATCAGAGCATTCTATGAGGACGACTCAGTGTCTTATTGTCTACCAGGTAAAAAGGACACCTTGAAAGGCCGCCGAAAGCGACTGTTATTAATGAAACTGAAGGAAATGTCCGAAAAGTGGAAGAAGACTTCCACATTAAAGTGTGGCTTCGCAACGTTCGCCGCTTTGCATTCTTCATACTGTGTTTTGGCTGGTGGAAGCGGCACACGCGCTCTTTGTGTGTGTGCATGAGTCATCAGAACTTTGAACTAATGCTTTATTCTAGTGGCCTCAGGGAGACAACTGAAGAGCTCTTCACTACACTTGCGCGTCGATTTAATAACCAAGACTGCATTTTCGGCAAATCCACATACATGCCCTTACACGAATCACGCTGAGAATCTTCTTCTAGAAACCCTTACCTATGTCATCGAAAGCAGACACAACATATGTGTCCAACAATGTATAATTGGAGTCCGATGCAGACTCGAAACCATTCTTGTTACGCTAGCAGAATTTTCTGATAAGTTCAGAGATATATTTAGTCAACTTAAGATCCGCCATTTCATCAGTATGCAACAAGCTCACTAATTTAGAGAATTGAAATTTAGCCTAAGTCAACGCGAGGCTGTCATGGTGTTGGATTTCGCGGAAAATTAGTTTTAAACTTCAGGATGCACCATAGTCACACACTGCTCACACATTGGGTTCACAAACAAACCACAATACACCCCGCAGCTGTCTATTTTCGCAAGGAACAAAGCAACTCTTTACAGGTATCTGTACGGTGTTTCGCTGTTGTTTCTGACTGTTTGCAGGATGATACAGTAGCAGTACACAAATTTAATGGTACAGTGATCGATGTAGTAAAACAAGATTTGCCTGAAGTAACAAAAAAAAAATATCACTGTTTCTCTTATGGAGCTTCATTTCAATATAAGAAAAAAAAAGAACTTTTTGAATCTTTGCTACCCCGAGGAGAACCATAACCGATCGGCAGAATGGAATTTCTTCGCCACTTCACACGGCAGAAGAGCATGCGATGGTGTCGCAGGCGCAGTGAAACGTCTGGCAGCAAGAGCAAGTCTGCAGCGGCTTTATTCATGACCAGATTCAATCACCAAAGATTTCCTAGGCATACTTGATTGTGGCGCAAAATACATTTCGTGAAAAGGGCCACAAAAAAGAAAGGGACAGAAGAAAGAAGACAGAAGACAGGTAGTATAGACAGGTTGTATTCTTTTTTCTGGCCCTTTTTACGAAATGTATGTCACGCCACAATCAAGTATACCTACGCAATCTAAGCACCAACTGGCCTAAGAAGAAGTCATTTTAGAATCACCACAGAGTATGTTTGACTGAGCCAAAAGTAACACTAAGAGAAATACAGTAATCTGGGTACCACATTCCATATTACAAGGAAAAAAAACAGAGCACGGTTTGAGATTCTGCATGGCAACCACCGTTAAAGGAACGCGACTATTCCACCACTTCAGGACAAGGATGGTTTAAACTCTTTGTGTTGCGATCACCTCATACTCTACACTGAAGAAGTTCAAGTAAAGAAACGGGCATGAATACTAAGGAGACCTTAATTTGCCTGTAAATGTTCATGTATTGAATATTCTTCAGAAAACATATTAAAACTAAAGAAATCAGTATTTCTATGTGCAATAATCGACGACGGTGAAATAGTACATGCAGTGTCCACATAATTGAAATCGCAATAAAACGCACCCAGTGCCTCAAAATGCTGGTTTGCAAGCAGAAAGTGTTTAAGGGTGTTCTATTGCGCATGTTGGGGCATGCGCCCATAGTCTAATAGGTACAGCATCTGAAAGATGTGCTAAGGATCCTCTGGTCGAATCCTGCCGTGGACAATTTTATTTATGCTAATTTATTAAATATATTACATTCCAACCGTCACGGCGACCAGTCGTCCCACTAGCACATATCGGCCCACATTTTTAGGCTGCACTATTTCCGTTATATATGCCAACGGTAAGAGTGTAAAAACGTACCCGATACGGTATAGTGGTGGTAACTCGCTAAGAAAGATATTGTCTGTGAAAAGCTCAGCGCTACTGCTAAGCTGCACGGAAAGATTACGCGTGTTTTTCTTCAGGCCGTGCGTTGTTACTAGTTACAAAATAAATATGCAGATCCAACACCAGTGCTGTAATCTATGTGAAGAGAGACTTTAGGGCGAGAGGTGGAGGAGTTTATTTAGAAAATGCAGATAGTCATGTAGCGTGCTAGTCTTCCGTGCAGAGGGAGGAAAGTAAACAAGCATCGCTATATAAAGGAAGCGAAGTCAAGGGTCGCAAGACATAAAGATACCAAGTACGTCAGAGATCAGGCCTTCGAAGAAGTATTACAGGTATTTGTTCTTTTTACGGACAGCTCGTGAATAGAACAAACTGCCGGAACATGTGGCAAGCGCAAATGGTGGAGAACATATTTTTCTTTTCAGGAATTTCGTCATTAACAGGGGAGTGTTTGTATCGTCTCATTGCAGTGCTTCTAATTCAAGCTTGATGTTCGTGCCACAGACACAGGTAGAATTGTAATTGCTTCAAGATATGTTATTGTTGTATTATTGTTGTGACATTTAGCAACATTGTAAATAGTAATATTGATTGCTATAACGTATTACATCGTTGTGTTATTGCATGGTAGCAGGTGATATTGCATTATGTATTTTATGTTCTACAGAGAACAATACATATGTAACCAACTTCTATCTAGGCTATATGTATATATGTATAGAGTGTTCAGATATACGAATAAATAAATAGGCAGAAGGATCCTACTATATATCTGTTCTTGTCTAACTGGCCCAATCGCAGCCGGCGTTAACTTAGAATTCGTACAGAACCTTGATAGCTCGCTCGTTGTTTTGATGTCCTGGCAAGGACCCAGTAATGATTTTTGCTCAACTGCCTGTAGTTAATTGGTGCTAACAAATAAGCTTTATGAAGACGGACACTCGGTCTGCATTCACAAGAAGCTTATGCGCTAGAATTGTTTGTGAAAAAATTTCATTCAAACCAAAAGATGTGTATGCTTGAGTTTCGCATGGTCCCTTTGCAGCCATCTCCGTCCAAAACGAAGGCACGCCATCTGTGAACGCTAAGCCAAACGAGTGTACGAAACAAAACACAGGTGACCGAGGCGCTTTTCAAAGGAGTGCACAAAACAAAACACGTTTGTTTGTAATTTGCGATTTAACATATTTCTTAGTTCATTAGGTTAATGAAACTTGGAAGGACTAGAGTTTTATCCTAGCAGACAAACGTGGGGCTGTCCATTTCCCTCGCGTAGAAGCCCATATATTGGCAGCCGACGGGAATTCTACATCTGCAGCTTCACTGTGATGTGCATAATTATGAAAACTAAATCAAACTACGCGTAATGACAGAGTCGCCTGAGCAGCCAGTTGTCATATAATTTTTTGGTGGATAGTTTTGACAAAACAAAAGTGATGATAGGTACGCACAGCGAAGCTGTTTAGCCCACGACACAGAGGTGACACAGAATTTTCAACAAAGGTACAAACACATTTATTGTCCTGATCGGTGGTCATCGTGACGATAGGTACGCACACACTCTTTCTCGTATCACCTATGTTATTGAATGCGTAGCCATTTCTATACCTAGCCAACGAGAAATTTGTCCGCCACGTAAGACAATGAATGGCTCATATCACCTTAAGCAATGGCTCGATCGTACCCCCGTAAGCAAGAACAAAATATATTATCTTCCCGAGTGTCTACTGATATTGACATTGGTGTCCATTGGTGCCGAAAATGTACATCCAAGTGATGAGACGCAAAAGCTTTTGCATAGAATGAAGCGCTTTTGCACCACATTCGGGAGCTAAGCTTTTGCACATGCGGATTTGTGAACGGACACAAAACATACTCGGAACCCAAGGCATAAAAAAGCTTTGCTGTAAAACACTGTGTTGTAAACGCTGTATAATTATGATTTGATTATGAGGCACGCCATATTGGGGGACCTCGGAATAATTTGGACCACCTGGGGCTCTTTAACATGCACTTACGGCTAAGTACACGGATGTTTTCACATTTCGCCCTCATCGAAATGCGGACGCCGCAGCCGGGATTTGAATCCGCGATCTCGCAACACCATAGCCACTAAGCAACCACGGCGGCCGAGTACCGTTTATTTCTGCGTTCAAAATGGGCTCAAAAGAGACTCAAGCTTCAACCTCATATTACATTCCGAAAAATGAACTTGCAGTCGCGAAATGTGACTGATACGCGACGAACTCTGTAGATAAACGTTGTGTTGGGTTGTTCTAGCTTTCAGCCATTTGTTTGAAAGACGTAGGGAAATTGAAAAAGAATAAACTGTCTGCTTTCACTCGACAGACTAGCTCACTGACTCCCGCGACCTTTCTTTACCCCGACCACGCGTTTCTCGCTCATCGCAATCCACGCCCACATATCTAAAGCTTTCACAGAAATGCGCGAGGTGAAATCATCTTTCATCCGCGGTACACGCCAGTTGTGGAGACTGCGGTAACAATGCGGGCGATGTGAGCGACGCCAGTTAAAGGTGCTACCTGCCAGACGTGTGTCCTTGCCAAGCAAACGCGCCCCTGCTTTTGTTTTTGCGATCAATCATTGAAGGGAATTGCGATCCAACTCCCACGCTTGTTTACACAGATGGAGGGCCAATAGAGGTCGGCGAACGAGCAGCCCGACTGCTGCAGTCGCTGCTCGCTCACTTTTATTTGCAGCCGGCATTGTGCCGCATCAGGTGGGACTTTCCCACAAAGGGTCGTTTTGAGTTGGCAGTAACGGGGCGGCGCGGACAACAATGCTCCGTCTGACAAAACCCACTCCCTCTGGTCAAAACCGCGAATAATGAGGAAGAGGTCGTTAATTTGAAGGTACTCTAACGAGAGAAATGATGTTAGCTATACCTATAAATTATGCCTCATAAAAGAGAAAAAAAGCCGCTCTTATTCCGAGTACACGCTTGGTACACCAGAACAAAAGCAAACGAGAATGACTACCAGGAACGCCGCGTCGAAGTTCCCGCACTATCTTGCCTGCTCGGTCCTAGTTAAATTTCATCAGCAAAAAATGTCGGAGTTTGGCGCGAAAGGCAAAGCACCGATTGTGATACCAATTAGCAGACAACCATATACGAAGGAACGATAGTACTTTTATCGGTTGCATCAACTTGTAAACATTCGCTTGCTAACTAAGTTAACCAGCATGGTGTCTGTGCGCACAAGGAAACATAGACACATCTAACTCGATGACCGTGGACATTCGTTGTCAAAACGCTGGCGTTGGGAAGCGCGGCAGCAGCAGCGACAGAAGTGACCTTCGTGCTGTCTATTGCTTCAACGCAAGCTGAGCCCCCAGAAGAAACAACACGCACAAAAGTACGAGACGTGGACGCATCTAGACTCTGCCACCAACGACGATCGCTCTCAAGACACGGCCGCGCGACCACGCGCAGCCGCCGCATACGCAATTGCAGCCGGAGTAGAAGCCCCGCCACTCCCCCCCCCCCCCCTCTAGCCTCTCCCCGATGCCTCGCAACGTTGGGTACCTCGCCCGCGATTTAACACGGCGTGCTTCCTCATCGCTTTTCTCTCTTTCGCGTGGACGAGATTGAGGCGCGATGATCGGTTCCCCTCGCACGCGTTCACTCGCACATACAGCGTAGGGCACGTGGAAACAGTGTAATCGACCTTGGACTTTATAAGGAACATCACTGTAACGCCGACGCCGACGGCAGGAACCTGGAACCACAAGGGCTATTTCCGTGACTTTGGCAACACAACATATCATCGAGCCTGGCCGGTACAAGTCAAGCTGCGCTTCGCTTTTCCCAGTCTTCGGAATCGGTGCTACACGCGCCACATGATGCGACTGTGGAATACTTCCCGAATGCCAGATCTCATTGAGGTAGAAGCTCCTGTCTTCCTTGCGTACGCGAGTCCTATAGCATTTGATTACTCATAAGATCAGGGCCCACAGAGCCTCGTCGCAGTAGGCTGCTGAATGCCATCCGCTGGTTACTTATCCGCTGGTTACATTTGCAAATATCATACAGGGTTTGTCGTGGTAATCATGTGGTCTAAAAAGTAAAGGTAAGCAAAGTTCTCGGCCAAAGACTACAGCATGCTGCCTCGCTTTAGACCCTCATATCGAAAGGGCCTCACGGGTGCCGCAGTGTTGTTTACAAATACCTAGATTGTTTTTCAGGCAGCAAATGAAGATCGTTCCCACATAATAGTGCACATTGAGCTCTTCTCAGTTTGCATGCTGCGGGATAACAGAGTGAATCCTGCGATATGTCTTCTTCAGAAATGGGTCTTCCTTCTTCTTCACATGGCACTCTGGCCTCCGTCTGGCAACGCAATGTTTTTTTTTTTTTGCTTTTGATCCAAGGCAGAGAAATAATGTGAAAGGACCTTCGAAAGAATAGCTATAGGATTTGTTGAGTGTTTTAAGAGACAGCACTAGCTTTCTATTAGAGGCTGACTAGTGCTGCTTTTCATGCGTTTTCGTGATTCTTTTTTTTTTCAGCAGTGCAATATAATATGCCAAAATAAGTGTGGTGAGCTCAGTGGATGACCTCAGAAGGCAGAGTTATATAAATTGAGAACCGCAAGAGGTTCAGTGAAAGCCGAGATTTCATGTGAATTGCGATTCGTATAGTGACTTGGAGCCTCGGTTCAAAAATTTCCCCGCGTTTAATACCTGCGTCTGCTGCCGCATAACATGACGACTGCATAAAGTAACAGATCTGAAAGCTTAAAGAGTGTTCTACATGCCGCATTTACTCAATTTAAAGAAATGTATCTGATGTGACCGTTGGTTAAATGCCATGCGTCACATTTATTGTGTTAGCGTAAAGAGTATAAAAGCGGAAAAAAGTGTATGTGAGTGAAGTGTGGGAAGCTGGTCGCGTGATAGAGGCAAGGAGATTTTGGAAAGCTTAGAAGAGCGTGTTTGTGTTATGTATATCTGTGTATATGTAAGGGTGTGAATGAGGTTCTGTGCATCGTTTTGCAATGTGGTGAACGTGCTTTCAATCATGGATCCGGGACATCTAAGAGATACGACGTAGCGCTAACGCATTCCTCTCACATTTACTGCTAAAGCACTACTTACGTTTTAAAGCGAAAGCCACATATGCCCCATGAAGCCAAAAATCCGGTGGCCGGAGTCCAGCGTTATCGTCCGATGGTACTTAAACCCACGTGACAAAGTGTGACGTCACGTTCCCGGTGGAGGACCTGATTGGGCTCGCACGGCGATATCCCACGGTGAACAGCCACGGCGTTGGACCTGGCCCACTTTCAGGATTATATTAGGGTGGAATAAAATACGTTAAGGTGGATCGAGATGTATTAGAATGAATTAATATGGATTAATTTTGTCATACATTAGAGCAAGGTGGATAAAGGTTGACTAAGGTGTAGTTATAACCTAGTGTGATAACTCAGACAAGTCCTCATGATTCCGCCTTCAAATCACGTAAGCATCCCTAAGTGACTGTCAACTTTTTTTGTGGTGCCTTCTTTAACACTAGAATAGGAAACATCGCACCGCTTCTAACGAATATGGGAGCAACTATGAAAACCCGTTCCGTCCAAATATGAAAGCCGTTTGCCAATATAAATTCGTGTGTGCAGATTGAACTTACTACACCACTTCTGTCGAGAGACGCTCACAATAGGAGCAGTTGCTGGTATATTCAGGGGGGTCGCTGCAAGAGAGCTCTGCTTGTTTGTACATCAATGCACAACATCTGAGTGAGAAGGACCGAGCGTATGTACCCCGGATCCAACCTTAAGCCTTCGGTTTTCATCAGGATTTCCCAGGAGGAGTGCGACCTTTTGTGTAGGGCATTGTCGGGCGTGGTGTTCACCAATGTCGATGCGTTCTTCATAGGCATGACCGAAACCGCTGCCTTGGACCACTGCGGCGACGAGCAAATATTATGCCATATTCTGCGCCTTTGCCTAAAGCAAGAGAGAGACAAAAAGGGAGGAAAGACAGGGAGGTTACCCAGCTCTGGTACCGGCTGGCTACCCTGTGCTGGGGAAAGGGGTGAAGGGAATAAAAGGAGAAAGGAGAGGGAAAAAACGAGAAAAATTCACACAGTAACGCGATGCTAAGCGCTACAACATTAGCAAGTGTACAATTGGGGGAGTTGGTTGACGCTCATTTCTTCAGACAACGCAAAAGGGGAAAAAAGCAGTGCCCACAGTGTACAGAGACGATCAGCTTCCGTCGTGTTCAACAAATTGCACGACAGGGCTCCGCTGGAAGAAAGAGCATTACAGCACCGGCATGACATAGCATAACATGAAAAGGCCGTGCCAGCGTTACTCTACTTTTTACGATCCGCTGGTATTTGTGAATGTCTATAATGGAAACGTCTGTATTGGTTACCTTTTTCTATTTTGCATATATTTTGAACACATATTTCCTCCAAACCCTGTGCAAGGTGTAAGCCGGAGAATTCTCATTTGGCTGGCTAACCTCTCTGTTTCTCGTCCCTTCCTAACTTTCTCTGCTATAGTGGCGTCCCCTTAGTATAGAGTCACCGTCATACGCTCTCTCTCTCTCTCTCGGCTCTTATATGTTAGTCAAAGAAATGCTGTCGCCACTGTGGCACGGGAAGCCATAGCCGTGTCGTTGCACCAAGACGCAGTCGTTCTCTGTATTGTCGCCATACCAGTATCGACGTGTGGCAGCAGCCGTCGTCGTGGTAGTTGTCGCTGTGGTGGTACGGTTAACCGTCGTGCATGACATGATATCAATCAAAGAGAGTTCGCTTCTGGGAGATGGGCTTGTATAATGCTGTTCCACACGTGTGGCGCCGCTACAAGCGCTTCACAACGCCTTATGCTACTGGTCATATAGCTCTCCTTCAAACTGGCCTCACCTAATTTTTCCTCAAAGATCGTTCGCCATAAATTTTAATGCGACAGCACTGTTGCCGCCTCTGATTAGCTCCAACGAACTTCCTTGAGCCAATACACCAAGTATCGTATACGTGTGCTTCCGCATAAGGCTTAATTCAAGCAGACAAACCCGGACAGTTGGTTGGGCAACGTCCTCTGGTTTCCTGTTTCACATGCATTCACCTCCGGACAGAGTTGCAATTCGTTTTGCAAAAGTAATTCATTTCGCTGCCCCTGTTTGTAGCTTCACGTCTGTTTCTTGGCACATGGTGGCTGCACTCCTTGCGGCAGCTCTCGCCGCGCAGCGATGCGGGCTCGGTGGACCACCACAGGGTGGCTCATCACGTGAAGTGGAGAACTGACATGGCGTGCCCGTGGTGTTTTCTGCTCCGAAGAAGCTCGCCCAGCTGTGCTCACGCATTTCGCACGATAGAAATCCGAGCGGATGATGAAAAAAGCATGCCAAGCAGTTTGTTAACTGCTGTACGTGGGTCCTGTGCGAGATCCCGTTGACCTGTGGGATCGCTTACATAGGCCAGACTTGGCGTTGCATTAATGACCGGGCAGGGAATCATTTGAGGGGTATGAGGGGTGGTGGGACAAATTTGGCTGATCATTGCACCAACTGCACAGCGTGTGTACCCCGACTGAGTTACCTAAGAATCCTAGGCAAATGTCGCGATAAGACTGCGCGTGTACTATTGGAAGCTTTTTATTTAAGGGAAAGGGGAGATAAATGTCTGAGCGATACATCTGTGAAGCTTTTCAGGGCAGAAATCGAGTTTCTTGAACGTGTGTAGTAGTTTTAATGATTTTGGTTGCCTTGTCACTATGTTTTTCCATTGTTGTTATGCACTGCGCATGTTATCCTTTCCGCATATACTTGCTGGCATGGCTGCAAATAAAATAGACGACTGCCCTTTGTCTTTCTCGGCTGTTCCTGTGTGTCTGTGCGCCTATTTTCCGTCGATCTGCAATGCACCATCTAGCCCACCTGCAGTTGTTCTTGCATATCAAAGCAGACGTCACGTAACCCACAAGAACACTTCTCGTTTTATTAGTAATTTTCCACATGGCGTTCTTAAAGTAAGAAACAAGCCTGACCACCGTGCAGTCTAGCTTCCGGAAGGCTGGGAAGAAAACCCGCTGGCGGTAAAGAAAAACAGGACAAACATGATTAGTCCGGTAACGAAAAATCTTTCCAAATCTCCCCATCTCCGCGTTGCCCGTTGCTAGACTGTTGCTCCCCTCGTTTCCGTTGGTTAACGGCGCACACTAAAATACAGCTACGAGTTCGAGTTGCGCAGCTTGGTTGCTTTTTATTTCCCTTCCATTGCTACGGTGCACCTCATCCGTCACTGACAGCTTTCAGTTCATTTTTGCTTCAAAAATAAGATCCTCAAGTAATTTGTGACGCCTTCTGTCGCTTATCGGCCATCTCTTACACTTGTCCCGTTTTTGTCACATATAGGAAATTAGGAGCGGTAATTGTGGTCAAACTACATAACTAATATACAGCTTCGTTTGCAGCAGTAATTCAACAGAAACATTAGTGCGCCCTCAGGAAGCACTTATCGAACTTAAACAATGTAGTCACATGCGTTTATCATACCCGGAACATGACATGCACGTGAGGCAAGAGGCAGCGAAAAGACTAAGACACAGCCTGGATAATGTGAAGGATGCACTTACAAAGCATCAATTTCATGGTGTGGCGTAGGATATTCGTCGCGCTGACATGCAGCCACTTTTACATAGACGAAACTGCTAACTTTGGCAGGCGATTAAGCAACACTGTGATGACGTCAAAAAGAGAAATTCATGAACAAATGCTATGGCTGAGCACGCTGGAGCCACTGGCTGTGGTATTGACTGGGATAGTGCACGACTTATTGACATTGAGCCCAATCGGATAGCCACGCCTTCATACGGAATCATTGCACATGCCAGCGACTCCACAACCGATGAAACACAATGACGGCATCCTACCAACAGTATATGCGGGCATCTGCAGCAGAGCCGGTTTTAGATTTATGTTGCCTGAAGACTTCTCCTGTCACCATTGTGAATGAGAATCGCGAATGGAAATTGAAACGCCTTTTGTCCTTTCAAACCTGTGGTTGTGTGGCCAGTGTCGATGTTCTTGCACAACTGTGCCTTGGTTCTACCCGATCAAGTAAGCTTTTATCAGACCCCATATTTCTTACAAGTTCACCGTACGTACAACCAACAATTCATCCCCTAGATTCGTCAGTACTTCTTCCTGACATAGAGGTCAACTTCTTTCAAAAGCAACCAACAGTTTAATTATGCTACCATGCGAAAACCTAGTCCCTCAGTTTATTTTGTCTGAACCGTCCCGTTAAAATAAGCCTTGGACGCAGCGTTATATCCTATAACCGCCTAAGTCTGGTGCAGTTCATAGCGAGTGGTCAGAAGTTCAGAGCAAACATTATAGTCCTTTGAATAATAATACGCGATAAACATTCTTGAGTTCCGTCGAAGAGTTCAAGTATAAGAGCGGAGAACATGTGCAGGAATAATTTTGATGATGATTCTTTGCGTTTTGTTAAGCCCACGGTATTCACTGCCGACGATGTTAATGGCCTTTGACAGATGGGGCTGTTCCCCCGGGAGGAGATGCATCTCGGAGACTTGCGAAAAACTCTCCATAACAGAGCCGTGTTTTTCTTTTCCTTTATTTTTTATTTCGGGTTTGATATCCTGCGTCGGGTGCTCTGCTCGTCGCCTCGCACTCAGTTCTACCTGTAATGGATGAATGATGTGATACAAAGGATAACTCCTCGCGACGCATTTAGTCTCCTGAGGGATTCGACGCGCATTTTCTTCTTTGTGTATACGTGTTAGCCGACAGGCGCTAACGGTGTCGTGCACAATGGCAAATACATGTACTCAAAGAAAGGCCTAACCTGTTGTTCAAGGATGCACTGGGATTTAACCTGAGGCCGCTGCTTTCCCACCGGGAGCCACCGGCTGTTGCGCATGATAACCATGATAGACTGGCGGAGAGGCCGCTGTATGGGCACTCACAGTCAGTTGTAACGCAAAAAAAAAAAAAACTGATGGCATGTCCCTAGCCACCTAACATAAACAAGCGGGGTTTGTAAGGAGGAAATATCGAGTGCTTCGGCAAGAGGACACACTAATAAACTACAAGTTTTCCCGCTCAATTTAATCCAAGCGCCAGTCAATTTAATCTGAGCGCCAGTCAATTTAATCTAAGCGCCAGTCAATTTAATCCAAGTGCCAGTGATTTTAATCCGAGCGCCACTCAATTTAATCCAAACGCCACTCAATTTAATCCAAACGCCAGCCGAAATAATCCAAACGCCAGTGAATTTAATCCAGACACAACGGAATTCAAGAACCTTTGGATTTCAAGCCTTCTGAAAATTTGTGAACATATTATGAGTTAACACCTTGAAAATGAAAGAGCGAGGTGAAGCTATCCTGCCACGGGACTAACGACAACTTTAGGAGGTTTTGAAGCGAAAAGCTTCAGCCGGCGGATGTCGGAATTGGCTCCGTAAGCATGTTCGGAGTCAAATTGGCTCCGTAAGCATGTTCAGAGTCGAATTGGCTCCGTAAGCATGTTCGGAGGCGGTACAGGTGGCCATTGCCACGCGCTTGGCGTCATCGTTTGACGTTCGCCGCAAGCGCGTGTTTATCGCAGAGGCCGACTTATAACCGCTTGCCGGAGAATAGACGTGCGCATTCAACATGGAAGGAAAAGAGAGTGATACTATCGATACAGAAAGCTGTGTCTATGGCTGTACAGAAATCGCAAGACAATGTGCCCAACAACGATGAATAAAGAAGTTTCAAAATCCTGCATAACTTATGGTATATATCATTGATAAGCAAGTTGCATAACTAAACATGGCACATGTATAGCATAAACATAAGCTAACCAAAGCATATGCATAAGTGAAACCGTGAGCATAACCATACGCTAAATCATAAAGCATAACCATAAGCTAAACCGTAAGCATATCCATACCTTAAGCCATAAGCATATTCATAAGTTAAACTGTAAGCATATCCATAGGCTAAATCATAAAGCATAGCCATAAGCTAAACCGTTAGCATAACCATAGGCTAAATCATAAAGCATAACCATAAGCTAAACCATAAGCATCAGCGAACCTTTCCCTTCGAGATATCCAGGCTTAACCTTAGCTAAGCCCAAGCCAATTTTTTTTATTTTCTACTTCGTTATGAAACGACACAGCAGATGACAATTCTCGAAATTAATTGAGAGGAAACGTCAGAATGAGTACGTCGAGTTAATGGTACACATGCGATTCGGTCATGGCTATCAAACGAAACAATGTAGGTTGATTCGCTGATAATCACTAGGCCCTCGCCAGGAGGCTTCGCTCGCTAGCGAATACGATTCACTATTCTACTGCGGTGTCCGCAGCCTCCAATCAAAGACCTTGTGATCAGTACCACTAAAACAGTCATGAATACCATTTATTTGCATAACTGATATGGTCGAGTCACTAGTGATCACAAGTGAAATACAATGCGCAGTTCGGGGTTCTTGGTGTTTTGCGCAACATAACGTCACCAGTCGCAAGTGATCACTAGTGGCACAACATTGTGTCACTAGTGATCACAAATCACTCTTCACTATCGAGTAGCAATGGTAGCAGACCAAATGCTCACTGATCGTAAATGATCATAATTGGATTATTGTTTAAAAGTTTCATTTGACATGCATGACACTATGCATCATAAAAGTGCAAGAACACCGAACAGAGCTTATCGCTAGTTATCATTAATGGCTCTGCAATGTCAGCTAGCAATGTTGACTCATTAAAATTATCATTTATTGACACTTTTATTTATACTATTGACGGCGTGCATATATGATGGCTGTGACCATCAAACTACACAAAGTGATTATTTATCACTGTGAATCAATCTTAGTAAATCCTATAGTTAACAAGTTATAGTTAGTGAATAGCCGTCTGAATGACATTTCATTTGATATCTATGACGCTATTCGGCATGAAAATTCGAGAACATCGCAATGACCGCATCACTAGTGATGATAAAAACTCGGCGGTTTCATTTGGCAGTGGTAACGCAAAAATACTCGTCCTTCTGCAGCTTCATTGATACTACTGACGGCACTCACGAGGGAAAGCTGTCTCAGGGATAGTGAAATAGGCGAATAATATTCACCAGTGACTTAAGAATACGAGTTTATATAGGCATAGTGAGTCACTCGTTTCATGGTATTTCATTGCATGTATATGACGTTATGTTGCGCGAAACACCAAGAACCCCGAACTGCACGTTGTATTTCACTTGTGATCACTAGTGACTCGACCATATCAGTTATGCAATTAAATGGTATTCATGACTGTTTTAACGGTACTGATGACTAGGTCTTTGATTGGAGGGTGCGGATATGGCAGTAGAATAGTGAATCGTATTCGCTAGCGAGCGAAGCCTCCTGGCGAAGGCCTAGTGATTATCATCGAATCAACCTTTATTGTTTCGTTTGATAGCCATGACCAAATCGCATGTGTACCATTAACTCGACGTACTCATGCTGACGTTTCCTCTCAATTAATTTCGACAATTGTCATCTGCTGTGTCGCTCTCATAAGAAAATACACAAAAAATTGGCTGGGACTTAGCTAAGGTTAGGCCTGGATATCTCAAAGGGAAAAGGTTCGGTGATGCGAATGATTTAGCTTACGGTTATGCTTTATGATTTAGCCTTTATGCTAAAGGTTTAGCTTATGGTTATGCTTAAAGTTTAACTTATGAATATGCTTATGGCTTAAGGTATGGATATGCTTACGGTTTAGCTTATGGTTATGCTTTATGATTTAGCGTATGGTTATGCTCACGGTTTCACTTATGCATATGCTTTGGTTAGCTTATGTTTATGCTATACATGTGCCTTGTTTAGTTATGCAAATTGCTTATCAATGATATATACCATAAGTTATGCAGGATTATGAAACTTCTTTATTCATCGTTGTTGTGCACATTGTCTTGCGATTTCTGTACAGCCATAGACACAGCTTTCTGTATCGATAGTATCACTCTCTTTTCCTTCCATGTTGAATGCGCACGTCTATTCTCCGGCAAGCAGTTATAAGTCGGCCTCTGCGATAAACACGCGCTTGCGGCGAACGTCAAACGATGACGCCAAGCGCGCGGCAATGGCCACCTGTACCGCCTCCGAACACGCTTACGGAGCCAATTTGGACTCCGAACATGCTTACGGAGCCAATTTGACTCCGAACATGCTTACGGAGCCAATTCCGACATACGCCGGCTGAAGCTTTTCGCTTCAAAACCTCCTAAAGTTGTCGTTAGTCCCGTGGCAGGATAGCTACTGGTCTATCACCTCGCTCTTTCATTTTCAAGGTGTTAACTCATAATATGTTCACAAATTTTCAGAAGGCTTGAAATCCAAAGGTTCTTGAATTCCGTTGTGTCTGGATTAAATTCACTGGCGTTTGGATTATTTCGGGTGGCGTTTGGATTAAATTGAGTGGCGTTTGGATTAAATTGAGTGGCGCTCGGATTAAAATCACTGGCACTTGGATTAAATTGACTGGCGCTTAGATTAAATTGACTGGCGCTGAGATTAAATTGACTGGCGCTTGGATTAAATTGAGCGGGAAAACCTGTAGAACATCATCATTTGCGCATTAGAAGAACGTAAGACTCCTAAAGCTTCTTTGGTTTGAGTGTGACGGCGACGTGTACTCTGTATCGACTTTCGCTTCGGCTGTTCATGCATGCACCATGCGGCTCTTAGCCACGAACTGCCGCGGCACTTATATCAGGGTCCTTCAATGCTTTTAATTTGGTCATGAAACTTCCGCATAACTCTATGGGAGGCCTTCACATAGTGCCCGCAGTGGACGCACCGTGGCGCTCGCGCAAGTGTACAAAGTACAGAATTATAGAAGTTCGCACCTAGAACATTTTAGAACTACCTAGACTTATTGGGCAGGAAGTCTGGCACAATACAACAACATATCCTAGACGAAGATGGAAACAAACTGGAAGGGAACGCGGAATTCAATCACTTCCGAAAAGTAACAGCCGAATCTTTCCAAAGTAATGACGAGGTTGTATTTGGGGAAAAAAGAGCATGAAAGGGAACCAGATGGAAAAGGAGCTGGTGCTGAGAAATTTCAACTGGAAGAAAGCCGAAGAGGAAATTCCTGAGCGCAGAGTCACAGCGCTAGACGATGTTCCCGTTAGGCTGATTAATGAACTAGGTCCAAAAAGTGAGAGAGCTCTGTTGAAAGCAGTATAAGAAAATTTAAAAGATAGACGAATACTGCACAGTTGGCGACAAAGTAGAATGAATTTAATTTATAAAGGTAAGGGGGAGAAAGATAAAATTCTCTCATATAGACCATTGAATATTACATTGATAATATATAAGCTAGCAATGCAAGCAATTAAATTAAAGCTGTAAGTACAAGCCGAGAATTATGTCATTATGGGAGAACTTCAGTATGGCTTCAGAATAGGTAGGCGTTTTGATGATAATTTATTTGTCCTTACTCAGTATATTGAAGTATCCAGAGTTTAAAGGAGACCTTTATATGTGACCTTTTCAGACATTACAGGAGCGTATGACAACGTAGACCTCAACGTTCTGGGAAATATTCTGGAAGGGGAAGGCTTGCGCGACGATTGTATACAGCTTTTAAGGGAGATTTACCTAGAATATACGGTTTGCGTTGAATAGGAAGGGAGGAGGAGCGAGGAGAAAGTTGTTATCAACAAGGGTCTGGGACAGCGGTTCCTTTTGTCAACACTCCTGTTTATGATGTACATGGTAAGCATGGAAAGGGTGCTAGAGGGAAGTAATATTTCGATGGGGGCGAAATGCGAAAACACCGCTGTACTTAGATTTAGGTGTACGTTAAAGAACGCCAGGTGGTCTAAATTTCCGGAGTCCTCCACTATGGCGTGCCTCATAATCAGAAAGGGGTGTTGGCACGTTAAACCCCATAATTTATTTTAAATTTAAGAGAATATAAATACTTTGGTATATGGATAAATGAGGGCAGTAAACATATGGAAACACAGAAAAAAGACAATAAAAGTAAAGGGGACGAGAAATGCGGCCATAATGAAACACAGAGCGCTACAGGGGTACAATACGTAAGAGGTGCGCCGGGGTATGTGGAAAGGTGCAATGGTTTCAGGACTTGAATTTCGAAATGCGGTTATTTTCTTGAAATCAGGGGTACAATCAGGACTCCATGGTGACCCAAGGCCAGTAGGACGGTTCGCATTGGGCGCTCATGGCAAGACTACAAATGAAGCAGTGCAGGGTGATATGTGCTGTACAAGTTTTCAAATCCCACAGTAAAACTGATCGTGAAGAAAGACTGAGTAATATGGAAGAAAGCAAATGACCTGGGAAAGTGTTCCGGTATTTGTACAGGAAAAACAATGATTTACAGCGGAGGAAAAGAACTAGGAAGCGTATAAGACCTGTATAGTGAGCATCATGGCAACAAAGAGCGTCAAGCGGAATGTCAGAGAGGCTGATATTTTCTCATGGCTGCAGGCAATGGAAAAGAAACCTGCCATGCGTAACTACTTAAGAGGGAGAAGACGAAATGAGGGAAGAAAAAATGTATGATGACTCAAAGGGAAGCTCTTTTCGAAGCTAGATCAGGGGTGCTATAACGTAAAGCTATTCCAAACTTTTCCGTACCAAATCTTCAATCAGCACTCCCCGATTGGTCAAAAACTTTTTTGGAATACCCGCACTTCGTCTCTCTATCATGCAATGTCATAACAACCGCGATAACTCCAAATCTTATATGGCGTGTGCAGACTGATAGAAGATGGCTGCCGCCGACCGCTCAGGCACTGACTACTTGCACCTGGTGGACAGCGTGGGTTCATTTGCGTATAACGAAACGTTTTGCTTGGCCGTGTAACGTTATCGAGCCCTTTCGGCACGTATAGGACATCACTTTGCCAACCCTTATTTGTTGGGGATCCGTTCTAGCAGCATCTTTAAGTCTTCTTTGCACACCACCGTGATTTTAGATGAGCTACCTCAAGCAAAGTAAGGGAAAGCAGACCAATCGCAGTCGGCGGCTCCTCCCTCTTCATGCGGTTATCTTTTTCAGCGCACTGGCTCAGCCCCGTCGAAGCCCTCTCCACTTAAGCGTGCTCCTTGCCTTTTGTCAGCGAATTAGATAAGGAAAACCGCTAACACAGCTAACCAAATGGTTAACTAAGTTGCATAACTGAAATAACAAAATCATTCACAAACATAGCTAACTTACTAACTATTAGCACACTGATCTATCTAACCAAATATAATTGAGTTATCGTACTAACCAACTAGACAAAGGGCAATTAGAGACAACCAAACGAAACAGTTTGGGGGTGATGGCAGTCATAAAATGGTGCCGTGCATAATTTAAACAAAAACGTATCGCAAAGTAAATAATTTTGACAAACGTTCCCATTGAATTTTCACTCTGCAAGCATGCTGAAATAAATGTGGGAGAGGTGCCTTTCCTCGTGAAAGATTTGCACGACCACGCAGCCCGTCCATCTGGCGCGGCAGATCGTTCACCTTCTACTTACGCCAGCACCTCTGATCCCACCTTCGGTCCCCATATCAAACTTTCAGGGTAGTTTTATGACTAGATGAAATGTATTGAAAGACTCTGGTTATATATAGGGCGTAGGTAGTAAGCAGGTTACATTTGTTTTACTGAAATGAAAATAAAAGAAAGAGACGTATACATATAGTCACCTTATATGGGTGATGCCTACTCCTTTTCTCATAGCGGAAAGAACAATATAAACATATATATGTAAAAAATGAAAAGAAACCACGTCATAGGGTCAGAAATCTATAGCGCACAGTCCTGTACACCCATGAACATATCAATATACTAGTAAAATGCAAGTTGCACCACAATTTGTAAACAAAGTCACAAACGCACACAAGCGGCCGTGATGTAGTCTGTGACGTGCATATAAACGGATGAGGAATTACGCAGAGTTAAAATAATGCACGCACAGAATACAAGAAAAGGCATAACACGTAATATACAAGCAGTAATAATTACAAATAATAGAAGCAAGTTATAGTAACATCGTGAGACGTTTGAGCGCGAGATAAAGTAGCTGTTAAGGATGCCTGTCTCTTCGTAAAAATGTTCAAGTGCGTTGAATGCTTTCTGCCGTGCTATTTTCGATGGCCATGGGCCCAGCAATTTCGCAACTGAGAAAGGCCGGCGAGGATCAATAGAGGGTAGTTCTTGTTCTAGCTGCCGTCTTTGCATCTTGTATATGGGGCATTCGAGGAGTAGATAGTGAACATCCTCATCGTCGTGGCCACAGGAGAAAGGCTGGGAAGAAGCCCCTTTTATGCGATATAAGAATGCAGGTTACAGCTCTTTACTCGCATAAGGATGGTGAGAGCTGTTACTGGAGCGACGAAGCGCAACATCGTCGGCGGGAGCGCACGAAAACGCACCACTTTGAGAGCACTGCTTGTCACGCAACCTCTCCACTGAAAAGGCTGTGTTGAACGTCGATATGCAAATGCAGCAATGCCTGTAAGTGCATCGGGTACAAGGCGGCGGCAAAGCTATCGATTTTAGTTCGCGTTGCTATGTCGCTCTCGAGCGCCTCTTCAAAGCGCAATGATATCAGCAACGTTGTAATAAGCGCCAGCTTCACTCCCGACTAAATGGTGGGATTTGTGTTTCAATTCCTACCTACAATGTAATGTACGATGCAAGATACTCCGGCACTGTAATGTCTGATGCAATGGTTCACATCAGGAACGATCTCACCGGTACTCGACATTTTGTTTTCAGCGAACGTACCTTAACAGAAGCCTATTGGAATCCAATTAGCATTTAATTAAGTTGAAGTTTTCGTGCTGCTATTTTCATTCAAGTATGTTTTGAGGATAGAAGGGATCATATTTGTTGCCACGGAATTGATATAAATTATATTAGTGGTGTTTGTGGGAAAGCCTGAAGTTGCGGCGGCCATTCTGCGTACTTGCCTGATTCGTGTTCCGTAACATATTGTCACGTGGTGGTGACGTAGAATAAGACAGTAGCAATACTGTGAACAAGAAAACTAACTTTTATTGGGCGAACCTGTGCCCACAAAACAGGCTACACTTATAGCGCAACGATAGCGGCGAACACGCTCGGCGATCGTCGAACATCTCATCAGCGGGTCAAGCGCGTCGGCTTTTATAGAGCAGTCGTCGAATATTCCAGACTAATCGTTCGGACCCGCGTGCCTTCCACAAAGTTCTACACCATTCGCGTTACGCAATGAAATCAGATAACACAAGGATCGGCGACAACAGAGAGCCGGGTAGAAGCATCGATAACTTTCCAGAAACGTCGGATACATGCAGGCGCGTGCCTCGCTGTGCGATTACAGTTGTGAAACGGGGCCGCCCGATAAAGATAAGTACACGTGTCAATACCCCCCTCTTAAAAAGCATCGTCCCGATGCTACAAAGAGAGCGAAACACAAAAGGACACTTATTAAACATAAGCAACAACAAAAAGAAACAAAGTCGCGAAGCCCCAAAGTTCATTAACGCTGGTAGTAGGGCTTGAGTCGCACAACGTGGACTATTTCAGCTCGTGAGCGGCGCCGCTGTGATAGCGAAATACCGTCTGGCACGACCTCATAGTCCAGTGCGCCAATACGTCGGATGATCTTGTACGGTCCGAAATAGCGACGCAAAAGCTTCTCGCTCAGTCCTCGTCGGCGTATAGGGGTCCAAACCCAAACACGGTCACCGGGCTGGTACTCGACGAAGCGTCGTCGGAGGTTGTAGTGTCGGCTGTCGGTCCTCTGCTGGTTCTTGATCCGCAGGCGGGCGAGCTGTCGGGCTTCTTCGGCGCGCTGCAGGTAGGTACGAACGTCAAGGTTCTCCTCGTCAGTGACGTGCGGCAGCATGGCGTCGAGCGTCGTCATCGGATTCCTGCCGTAGACCAGCTTGAATGGCGTGATCTGTGTTGTTTCTTGTACCGCCGTGTTATAAGCGAATGTTACGTACGGCAGGACGGCATCCCAAGTCTTGTGTTCGACGTCGACGTACATCGCTAGCATGTCGGCGAGGGTCTTATTCAGCCGCTCCGTAAGACCATTCGTCTGCGGGTGGTAGGCCGTTGTCCTCCTGTGCCTTGTCTGACTGTATTTCAGAATGGCTTGGGTGAGCTCCGCTGTAAAGGCCGTGCCTCGGTCGGTGATGAGGACTTCTGGGGCGCCATGTCGCAGCAGGATGTTTTCGACAAAGAATTTCGCCACTTCGGCTGCGCTACCTTTCGGCAGTGCTTTTGTTTCAGCGAAGCGGGTGAGGAAGTCCGTCGCCACGACGATCCACTTATTTCCGGTTATTGACGTCGGAAAGGGTCCCAGCAAGTCCATCCCGATCAGCTGAAATGGTCGGCAAGGAGGCTCGATTGGCTGTAGTAATCCGGCTGGCCTTGTCGGCGGTGTCTTGCGTCGCTGACAGTCTCGGCATGTTCTGACATAACGGGCGACGTCGGCGGTCAGGCGCGGCCAATAATACTTTTCTTGTATCCTCGATAGTGTCCGGGAAAATCCGAGGTGTCCAGCGGTCGGATCGTCGTGTAGGGCGTGCAATACTTCTGGACGAAGTCCTGACGGGACAACAAGAAGGTAATTGGCGCGGACTGGTGAGAAGCTCTTCTTCACGAGTAGACTGTCTTGAAGCGTGAAGGAAGATAATCCGCGCTTAAATGCCCTGGGGACAACGTCGGTGTGCCCTTCCAAATAATCGACGAGGTCTTTAAGCTCCGGGTCCGCTCGTTGTTGTTCGGCGAAGTCTTCCGCGCTTATTATTCCAAGGAAGGCGTCGTCATCCTCGTCATCTTGCGGCGGCGGGTCAATGGGGGCACGTGATAGGCAATCGGCGTCTGAGTGTTTTCGTCCGGACTTGTATGTTACAGTGATGTCGTATTCTTGTAGTCTGAGGCTCCACCGTGCCAGCCGTCCAGAGGGATCCTTTAAATTCGCTAGCCAACACAAGGCGTGGTGGTCGCTGACGACTTTGAATGGCCTGCCATATAGGTAAGGGCGAAATTTCGCTGTAGCCCAAACGATGGCGAGGCATTCCTTTTCGGTTGTAGAATAATTGCCTTCCGCTTTTGACAACGACCGGCTAGCGTAAGCTATCACGTGTTCATGTCCATCTTTTCTCTGGACTAGGACGGCACCGAGGCCTAGGCTACTGGCGTCAATGTGGATTTCGGTATCGGCGTGCTCGTCGAAGTGCGCAAGTACGGGCGGCGACTGCATGCGTCGTTTGAGTTCTTGAAATGCGTCGGCCTGCGGCTTTTCCCACTTGAACTCGACGTCACATTTAGTTAGCTGCGTCAGCGGCTCAGCGATGCGTGAAAAGTTCTTGACAAATCGCCTGTAGTAGGCACACATGCCAAGAAATCTACGCACTGCCTTCTTGTCGATGGGCTGCGGGAACTTTGCTATGGCAGCTGTCTTGTGCGGGTCGGGGCGGACTCCAGATTTGCTGATGACGTGGCCTAAAAATAGAAGCTCCTCGTAAGCGAAGCGGCACTTTTCCGGCTTCAGAGTAAGTCCTGATGACCTGATGGCCTCTAGTACTGTTGCAAGCCGCCTAAGGTGAACGTCGAAATTTCCGGCGAAGACGACGACGTCATCCAAGTATACGAGACAGGTCTGCCACTTCAATCCTGCTAAAACCGTGTCCATCACGCGCTGGAACGTTGCAGGCGCCGAGCACAGTCCGAATGGCATAACCTTGAACTCGTAGAGGCCGTCTTGGGTGATGAAGGCGGTCTTTTCGCGATCTCTTTCGTCGACTTCTATTTGCCAATAGCCAGACTTGAGGTCCATGGACGAGAATTATTTGGCGTTGCAGAGCCGATCCAATGCGTCGTCTATCCGTGGGAGGGGGTATACGTCCTTCTTCGTGATCTTGTTCAGACGACGATAATCGACGCAGAAACGCAGGGTTCCGTCCTTTTTCTTCACCAGGACAACAGGGGATGCCCACGGGCTTTTCGACGGCTGCATGATGTCGTCGCGCAGCATTTCGTCGACTTGTTCTCTTATAGCTTCGCGTTCTCGCGGCGAAACGCGGTAAGGGCTCTGACGGAGTGGTCGAGCGCATTCCTCGGTGATTATGCGATGCTTGGCGACTGGTGTTTGTCGAATCCTCGATGACGTCGAAAAGCAGCCTTTGTATCGTCGGAGCAGACTTCTGAGCTGCTGTTGCTTAATCACGGGGAGACTTGGATTAATGTCGTAGTCTGGTTCGGGAACCATGATCGTCGGGGTAGATGCGGCGGAATCCGAGAGGACAAACGCATTACTTGTTTCCAGAATTTCCTCGATGTACGCGATCGTCGTGCCCTTGTTGATGTGCTTGAACTCCTGGCTGAAGTTTGTCAGCAACACTTCAGTTTTTTCTTCATGAAGTCGAGCGATCCCTCTTGCGACGCAAATTTCACGGTCTAGCAGTAGACGTTGGTCGCCTTCGATGACGCCTTCTACGTCAGCGGGTGTTTCGGTGCTGACCGAAATAACAATGCTGCAGCGAGGCGGGATGCTCACTTGATCTTCGAGCACACTCAAGGCGTGGTGACTACGAGGGCTTTCCGGCGGTATCGCATGATCTTCCGACAGTGTTATTGACTTCGACTTCAGGTCGATGACTGCACCGTGTTGGTTGAGGAAGTCCATACCGAGAATGACGTCTCGTGAACACTGTTGGAGGATAACGAAGGTGGCAGGGTAAGTCCGCTCATGAATGGTTATTCTTGCCGTGCAGATTCCAGTCGGCGTAATCAGGTGTCCTCCAGCGGTGCGAATTTGAGGGCCTTCCCATGCAGTCTTAACCTTCTTCAACTGGGCGGCGATCTGTCCACTCATGACGGAGTAATCAGCCCCTGTGTCCACTAAGGCGGTAACAGCGTGGCCGTCGAGAAGCACGTCGAGGTCGGTGGTTCTTTGTCTGGCGTTACGGTTAGGTCTCGGCGTCGGATCACGGCTGCGTCGTGTTGAACTGAAGCTGGAACGTCGCGTCATCAAGCCGTCTTTCGTCGGTGTAGTCTTGGCTTCCTGACTTCGTCGGAACGGCGGCGTCTCGTCATTAGGTCGTCGAGAGGGTTTCTTCGTCGTCTTCGTCGGCGGCGGAGGATCTTCGTCAGTTCGACGAACAGCAACCGCACCTCCATCGGTTGCTGCTTTTAGTTTTCCGGATATGGGCTCGCAGAGCGGCCCCGGGCTGGCCGGTGTATGGTCGGCGCTGCGGCGACAGGTAGCGGCCTGGTGACGGCGAACGGGACGGTCGTCGAGGGCTCCACTGAGTGGCGGCGAGGTAATCGGCGATGTCACGTGGGCGCTCTCCAAGCTGTGGACGCGGTGCGTTGACGGCGAAACCTCGCAGTCCCATCTCTCGGTACGGGCATCGTCGGTAGACGTGACCTGCTTCTCCGCAGTGGTAGCAGAGCGGGCGGTGGTCAGGAGCACGCCAAACGTCTGTCTTCCTCGGGTAGCTGCGCTGGGCGACGCGTGGGCGTGCTGGCGGCGGCGGTGGCGGTCGACGGAATTGCGGCGTTACGGGGTCCTGGCGCGGTCGTGGAAGGGGACCTTGACGGCGGGCGACGGCGGCGTAGCTCATCGCTTGCGGCTGAGGCTGCGGCGGTTCTGGTTGCACTTGAGGAACTCCAAGCGATCGGTGCACTTCTTCTTTCACGATGTCGGCGATCGAAGCCAGTTGGGGCTGCGACGAAGGCAGCACCTTGCGCAGGTCTTCGCGCACAATGGCCCTGATGGTCTCGCGCAGATCGTCCGTGGCCAGTGATTGAATTCCTGCGTAGTGGGTAGAGCTTGTACGGCGGTTCAATTGCCGGTTCCGCATTTCGAGTGTCTTCTCGATGTTCGTCGCCTCACAAAGAAACTCTTCGACGGTCTTCGGTGGGCTTCTTACCATCCCGGCGAAAAGTTCCTCCTTTACCCCACGCATCAGTAGGCGGACTTTCTTCTCCTCGGCCATATCCGGGTCGGCGTGGCGGAACAAACGGCTCATTTCTTCCGTAAAAATGGCAACGTTCTCGTTTGGTAGCTGCACTCGGGCGTCCAGCATAGCTTCAGCCCTTTCCTTGCCCACGACGCTTGTAAAGGTGCGTAGGAAGCCGCTACGGAACAGGTCCCACGTTGTCAAGGTCGATTCCCTGTTCTCAAACCAAGTTCTGGCGGTGTCTTCTAAGGCGAAGAAGACATGCCGCAGCTTCTCGTCGGAGTCCCAGTTGTTGAATGTTGCGATTCGTTCGTAGGTCTCCAGCCATGATTCCGGGTCTTCAGTCGCTGCTCCATGGAAGGTTGGTGGGTCCCGAGGTTGTTGTAGGATAACAGGGGACGCTGGGGCAGCCATTGGGGTTGTCTTGACCACGATCTTCTTTGTCGTCTCAGGTAGAATTCCGTGCTCTGGGGGCAGTCCTTGCAGTCTGCGGCTAGCACGCTGGTCTTCGGCGATGTTGGTTCTGTCCTCGGGCTTCGGGCTTGGGTCGCGGCTTTGCGGGGGCGTTCGGTACATGAACGCACAAGCACCTCCACCAGATGTCACGTGGTGGTGACGTAGAATAAGACAGTAGCAATACCAAGGCGGATTTAAAGTGGTGGCGAAGGCTGGGCCGAAAAGTGGTTTAGCGCGACTGCAGCACAACCAGAGGATGGGGGGCAAAACACTCATATAAAGAAATAATAACGCTACAAAATTGGAATGTAATCTGCCAATAGAAAAGAAAAAATATATTAGCACCTTGTTTTATGAAAGAGGTAAGTCATTTTATTAAAACCTGGCAAATTTTGTATTTTTGCAACACTCTTGACCTGCCCCCTATTCATGAGTGTGCGGTGCATTACAGCGCGTCTTTGCAGGCCTTGTTTCGATACCCGGCTAACCCGGCCACAATGGCGGGAGCTTACGAAGCGATTTCTTATCGCCAGCTGTCTGCGATGGCGCGCCTGGTAAAGCGTATAAATTTAGCTCGCCGGTCTCAAAATGCCCCTTTTGCGAAGTTTTCGTCGTCCTTGCACGTCGCTTCTTTGTCACCGTTCGGTAAGATTTGCAGCCCGCTGCACCGCTGCGGCAGTTTTCTCGGTTTTGTCGTTTCCTTCGGCGTGCGGCCAGTGCGAAGTCTTTTTCCGTCTTTGCACGCTTCGCGCGCTTCTTTTCAAGCGCTTAGCGCTTCATTTCAAGATGAGCTTGCGGCATGTGAAGGAACGATGCTCCGTGGTACACTGCGACAGCGTGGATAGTACCATTGGTGTCACGCTACACCGATTCCCGCTGGACTTTTATCTGGCTATATTGTAGCGTACAGTACACTGATTACATGCTTTACTGCCCCGCGAATGTCCTTGCACTTCACTGTACGCTGTACTTCATGTGTACTTTTCTTGACGTAAAATTACTTCAAATTGATCCGGCTAACGACTACAAGTACTCTGTAGATGGTACGCCGGCTCAATGTATGGTATTTGCTCCTACGTTGAGCACGTTTGAGGGTGCTAAAGCTGGCTTTAACATTGCCTTGCAGATGTAAACGCACCTGCTATATTCTTTCAGCTGAAGAAATTAAATGTGAAGAATAATCCCAGTGTTCTCTATGGTCTGTGTTGATGCGCCTACTTATGTCATGTTATGTTTGCTTCAATTGAAGCTGTCGTAGCATTGTTTTCTATACTTTTCAATTTCCTAACTGACAACGTTCGTGGCACTTCAGGGCTTTTTCCTATCTGCACTGTGACTATTGAGATGATTAGCCAACTTAAACAATACTGCTTGTGCTGCCTGTGACATGTAGTTTTTGTTTGTGTGCCAAGGGTGTGCTTTTTGACTGTATTTGTTTGGTTGCTGCAATAAACAATGAATATGAAACTATGAAAACCATACTTGCCGTACACTATATTGTGAACTGTGCACTTGAGCCAGTGCTTTGTGCATCATACCTTGCTGTACTCAATAGCTCTCAAAAGTACTAGCACCAGTATTTGCAGTACGAATCATGCATGCTTCGTGTCTGGAAGTGTTGCTGCCTTTCTATGCTGCCCCTCCTTTACCAGTCACTTTCATTGCGTTCCCAATTGCACATTAACAAGGCCATAACTAGCAGGAACTCGAGCACATTTGACTGGCAAAGGTTGGGGCGCGCTGAAAGGCAGCAACCTTCGAGAGGTACGGGCTCTATAATTCGCGCCAAAAGCATACGTATGCGTGACGTCATTCTACGTCACGTTTGCGTAGTTTGCCCCCAAAAATCCAGGGGGCGCTGGAGTGCCCACGAGCCGCCATTTTTTGGACCAATGGGCGTCTATGGAGCCTTCGCTACCAGTACATCTACCTTGGCAATACTGTGAACAAGAAAACTAACTTTTATTGGGCGAACCTGTGCCCACAAAACAGGCTACACTTATAGCGCAAAGATAGCGGCGAACACGCTCGGCGATCGTCGAACATCTCATCAGCGGGTCAAGCGCGTCGGCTTTTATAGAGCAGTCGTCGAATGTTCCAGACTAATCGTTCGGACCCGCGTGCCTTCCACAAAGTTCTACACCATTCGCGTTACGCAATGAAATCAGATAACACAAGGATCGGCGACAACAGAGAGCCGGGTAGAAGCATCGATAACTTTCCAGAAACGTCGGATACATGCAGGCGCGTGCCTCGCTGTGCGATTACAGTTGTGAAACGGGGTCGCCCGATAAAGATAAGTACACGTGTCAATATATAAGAATAGCAACAAATACGAAAATAATTCAAAGAAGATTTAAACGCTTGCATGAAGACCTTTGAAACTCTGTTCATGAAGAATATCCGTGCCATTTGTCATTGGTTCAGCCATTTTCTAATTCGAATATTTCAGCATTCCACATATTGCTCATTGGGAAGCGATTACACTTTCTGACAAAGCGAACACGCGATGAAAAGCGCTCCAGGTATACGGATACTCCTATTCCTCCGGCACGACCCCTTCCTGTCCACTTGCCCAAAAGGAAGAACGAAAAAAAAACTGTTCTGTGTTGCACGCATACAAGTGTAATTATTTCTTTTGAGCCACATGTAGTTCCATTCACGAATTTCTGAAAGTCTGCATATTCTGTGCGTCTTAAGCGCATTTATAGATACATACTTTCTTACATTTTGCCAACCGTGCCATTACGGCTTGAAGAAAACAGCGGTTTTCTGCCTCTTACGCTTACTGCAATTATCTAGTATTGACAGATACTTCGGCGGAAAAAAAGAAAACTGTATCTTACCTTCACCCAACGAACGAACAAGAACATACTACGTGTGCAACACAAAAGTACTTTTTCTCCTTATTTTTAACACACAAGGCAGCTAACCATCCCGTCCTATGAAAATATTTTGTGATAATGCAAAAACACATTGCTGGTCAAGTTGGTGCGGTTCTCTCTGCATTTTTCTACAGGCAGGAAAATTAACACAACGCAGGGAACATGACGCACATATCACGTAGGCGCATATGCGTGTCATATGTTCTTCTTTTATAATAATAATAATAATAATAATAATAATAATAATAATAATAATAATAATAATAATAATAATAATAATAATTAATTGTTTATGGTATTTAGGAGCTGTTGTCGCCTTTAACTGGCGCCGGGTACTCATTTTCACGTAGGGATCTAAAAAAATAAATCATAATAACAGTAGTGAAATCATAGCGAGACAAATTTGCAGTCACGTAAGTGGACTAATGCAACACTAAAACTGAAAGTCAACTCAGTAGCACAGCAAATTGAAGTCCAGTCACTTATGTTCACTAAAGTAAACACAAAGTCCGGTCACCTAGCTAGTATAAAATCCGGGCACAATAAGAAATCAAGGCTTAAATTCATATGAAGGTACATAAAACCAGGAATTAGTTTGGCCAAGGTCGGGTAAAATAAAAACATAGAATATGCTTGTCACATCTAGACACTCTACTCAATATTTCCGAGAATATTGCTCGCTTCTACAAATCTTTGAAGGGCCAGTAACGCTCGTATTTGCAATGAGTATCTTAGCCAACGACCTAAGATCTTCCCGAGGCTGAAGGGCCTGCACTCTAAGAACACTAACTCACGTGCTGAGCGTAGTCTGGGTGTCGTGTCACAGGCGTTCTACCAGAAGATAATGCACACCCTATTCGACGTTGCCACAAGTGCATTTCGGACTATCAGCTCTTAAAATTGCATGTAGAAAGTGTTTTGTGTACGCGGCACCGAGCCGCAGACGGGTAATGAGCGTTTAAAAGGATGTGGTTGTATTGAATGTGGAAGAGATTTTAAATTGAAGTAATGGGTCAGTGTAAAAAAATCAGAAGATTTCGAGTTCTGATCAAACCATGTCTCTTTGCAACCACAGGCTGAGGTCTGTCTTAGTATGTGCTGCAATTTGTCTTACGTCAGAGGGAGACCACATGTGACGTTATTAGCATGCGCGTTTCCAGCTGCCTTGTCTGCTGCAACATTCCCATGGATATCGCAGTGGTCAGGTATCCACTAGAACATTGCTGTATGATTTTCTTCACTTGATTTTGTGAGCTCCTTTAGTGTCTATAAACTAAAGCACACGTGTTGCGATTTGCTGATGTCACAGTGAAGTGAAGAGAGTGCTAGCGAGTCACAAAGGATGACCCATTGTTCCCCTTTTTGCATTGAAATTGTGCAGCGTAACCAAGACAATATTGCAAAAATCTCTGCTCTTGATTACGTCGTGTAATGACGTCGGGTACGTTTGTATTTGGTTCAATTCTGGAATGACAAAGGCAGCTGTAGAACACTTTGTTTGGCAAGAACCACATGTATAGGCTTGAATATAGCCAGGGTATCGAAAGTATATCTGGTGTAACGCCAGTAGTTGTGCTGCTATCCTAAACATATCTCGTTTGCAAATAACTCCCTCTACTGAAAGTTCAAATTTTGGAACGACGAATCGACATGGAGGGTAGGGGATATCTGATAAGCCAAATTCTTGATGTGGTAGTAGATCGTGCACCTGAATCACCAAATTGATGTTCGCCTTGTCTCTCTCAATTAGTGCTCTTGCTAGTGGGTGCCTTTTGCACTGCATTGGGACCCGAAAGTAGTGTTGAGAGGTTTCAACCATCCTCATAATGACTGTCTCTGCGATTACTAAGGAACTTGAGGTTGCCTGAGGAACGCCTAAACATGCTCTAAGGCTTCTAGCTATTTTTTGTGGGAGTCTCTCTTCAGATGAACGGGAGATTCCATGCAGAACAGGTGAATAATATGTTATCTTTGGCCTATATATAAGTGCATTATGTACTTTTAGTAAGCTTTAAACCGTCACTACTCATCTCGTGTTTGCTACGCAGCGAAGAACATTTATTATTGAGTTTATTTGTTCTTCGAGGGCATTAATGCGAGAATTCCAAGAAAGTTGCCTGTCTAGTATAACCCCCAGAAATGTGCGTTGTTTCACTGTGTCTAAAGGTTGTCCCTCAAGGCACAACTGAAGATCATTTAGATATCTTCTGGTGAAAGACAGCCCAGCCGTCTTTCTGTAAGACAATTCCATTGTACATTCCTTTAGAAATTTGTCCACAATCTTTAGGCCTTCCTGCTAGGTTGATTGAACAAGACTGGTACTTAAACGAGAGACCCAAATGCAAACATCATGCGCACATTTAGAGTAGTGTAAGGTAGGTGGAAATCTCCGCGGTAAATCCGCCATCACACAATTAAAGAGAAACGGACTGAAGACACTGCCTTGGGAGGCTCTTTGAATAATATTATGAGAGGAACCTTCTCCTTCACTTGTTTAAATAAATACTGATCTGCCATTCAAGAATTTGGACATCCACCGTAGCGCCCTTCAAGAGACTCCCAGTTTACCAGGCCACACAGTATATGAGCATGGCTGACTGTGCCGAAGGCTCGTTTAATGTATTAAAAAACCGCTACAGTGACATTTCCCCTAGCTCCCCGATCTCTGGGGAGTGTTCTGAGAAGATCGCTGAGGTTGTCGTAGGTTACGTCGCTGATATTTTTTTGATGTGCGGCCGTCAGTGGCCGTAGCAGAATGATGACTACGCTGTCTCTCGGACACTTCCGCAGCTTGCTGCTTTAATGCCGTTGGATACGATGCTTTTTTGTTTTTTTTTTCAGTTGCTGTAAACTGGCGTTTTTTCGCTGGTCTTATTGCATCAGCGTTCGGAAGAGGCTCCTTGTGGCGTCATTGCTTCCCATAAGTTAATTCATGTTTGCGTAGCATGGATACGGCAGTTTTCTGCGGACATCCTGAGAAGGAAACCGTATGATTACCCACAGAATTCGCACATTTAGGCTGTCGCACAGACTTACATTCAGCATGCTCATCTTTCTCGAAGCAGATTTTACATCGACGTGCCCCACGACAGCTTTTTGCCAGGTGTCCAAATATTTGACAAAACACCTCAAGACAAGACCAAGGTATTCTACCACCGGATGGCTGGTGAAGACCAAGTGGATTCTCTGAGGCATTGACTTGTCATCTCTGAAGTGAAGGATTACAGTGTGCAAAGAGCGCGATTCAACTGTACCATCTTTCAGACGGTAGTATCTTGTTTGTCGGTGGACTCATATTACCCCGAAATCTTTCAAAAACTCGAGCAGCTGCCGTCCAGTGTACCTAAGTGGCAGGTGAGGAATCTTTCCAACATTTCGAATGTACGAAGCTAGTATGTAGGGCTTGACTCTTAATCCTGGGACTTCGTGCAGTAAAAGCAGGTTTTTCGCTGTTGCCGCTCTGTGTAATGTCTGTTCTTGTGCCGTCGGATGTCTGTGTCAAAAACATGCAAAGCTGCAAAATAATTCATATAATGAAGAGGGCAGTGCAGGGTAGTGTTAATGTATTTATTGAATTTACTAAAAGAAGAAACTAGGTCCACAAGCATTGCATCGTCAACCACGCCGTAAAACCTAGTTTTCACACGTCATCTATTATGGTGGGTGAACTAGACATTCATTACTTACAATATTATTAGTCTTAAATAAGATATATAATAATGTGTTAACTCTATGTAACAATGATATTAAATAAAATTCTGTTTTTTCTAGTCACAAATGGTTGCTTACATTAAACAAAGTTTTAAACACATTCCGCATTCTGCTACCGCAGCTTGGGATTGAATTTGTTTCATTTAGGTCAGGCGCCTTTCGATAGCTGCACGATCGTCAGTCCATTTGTTCTGTATTTGAATATGTGTCTAACTCGCACCGTCCAGCATGCCAACACCGCATTCTTTCTTATATATATTAGGATCGGAAGAGCTCTTTTGTCACTACGTTTTATTGTGTACCATAGTTGGTCAAATGGTAAGCTTGGTTGACTGGTATTTAAATAGATCACAAATTCATTTGTACGGACTCAAACCCAATATAATAACCACTTTGTCAAGCGTGCTACTTTTTTCTAAAACATTTTGCGCGGTGGAGACATGATCTCAGGCATGTGGCAATTACAACATAATCCCTGCTTTCTGGTTGGTTCCATCAGCTGTAATCAACTATCCACAGCATATGTCTATAGTTTTTGGTACGCTCATGTATTCTTTTCTTTTCAGATGTGCTTAGTCGAATTTGTTATACTCGCAACACGAAGTGGCAAGTGCATGCTCAAAAACAAATTATGTATTCTCTTTCACGATTATCAGGTATGTGTATATGCCTGGAAATCATATAATGTGAATCAAAGGAATTTATTAAAAACAACACCAGATGCCGGTTGTCCATGTCGTAGATTATGACGCACCATGACCATCTCTGCGGAGGGTAGATACACTGTGAACCCTGGCAGAAAATATTATATATTGTTTCCTCGCAATATTCGCAGTCGCCCATCCCAAGTGGGAAACGTATGCCATTGAAACCAACGGTATTTATCACACGAGAAAAGCAAATTCGACAGTTGGCCAGCTGGATAAAAAAGAAAACCTAAAATTTGTGAACAAAAATGGCAGACACTGGAGCATACACAGACAGAAACTGTGTATTGTGCTCAGTGTCCTGTGTCCCTGTTTTGAAAGGATCCCCATTTTTGATATAGCCGTCGTCAACCGTGCGGCAAAAATGCACTTTCACTTACTTTCTGAATGAAACGCAGTTTTACACATTGAAGCCGAATAACAAGAACACCAATGCATCTCGTTGCACACTTTGTGAACGAATATTTGGCAACTGGCGTCATCCTCATAACTATTTACAAGTGGATATGACTTGCGAACTCATTGGCCGTACTTGTAAATTGCACTACGTGGCACTAGTAATCAGTTTAGAAGTTCACTGGCGATATTTTGGTGATTACATAAGTATGCTTATGAATTTCTCGTACAAGTAAGGTCTGTCGTTTAGAGTAGTCTATCAAAACAATCAATATTCGCTACATGCTACAGATGTTCGGGAAACGGTTTGTTACGTCTACAAAGCATTCTATGTATGCTGCCTATATTTATTAGCGTTAGCTTTTCCTTTTGTTCTTGTTGTTATCCTCCTACAATGTGGCCGTTCGCTCGTTTCTCAGTTTATCCATCCGCCGAACAGGCCTTGCCAGCGCACCAACATTGTCTGTGCGAGGTAGAAGGGGCTTCGTTTACCGGCGGAAGCTTGCACGACAATGCGTGCGGTTTCACAAATGAGAGTAACGCGACGCAAAACACGGTTGCCTGAGGCACCACCAGATGGTGTTGCTCTCCGCGCATTGCGGGCGGCAGAACCAACCGACTAGTCCTGAACTATCATGGAAGCTTCGCATCGGTGGTGTTGCTCTCCGCGCATTTCGGCCGGCAGAACCAACCGACTAGGCCTACAGTGTGATGGAAGCTTTGCATCGGTGAGGATATATATGCCTGGCATGTGCCTTCATTAGTCGGTGGCGGCGCGGGCGTTTGCCACCGCGTCGCGTCAACCAGGTGGAGTTTAGCACAATGGCGTGCGCCCGTGCAGGCTTACAAACCTGGCGAGCGCTCGAGAATCGGAGGGGATCGTAGCAGTCGAAATCAAAACGCTATTAAACATCTTTTACCACGAAATGTCATGAAGGAAGCAGCACCTTCAGGCCGCCAAGCGGTTCGAGGAGCTTGAGGGTGGAAGCGCTATCTCCAAACCCATACTCCAGCTAACGTTCAAACTTTCACGTTACACATTCGTGTCAACCATGGGATTTTTCTATTCTTGCTGTGACGGTGAAAAGAAGTACAGGAACTAATAAAGACCAATTAAAAAATTCCAGATACGGTTCGTTTGATTAATAAATCTGCGAACATCTTGCTGCCATAACTCTTTTCGCACTTAGGCGCATATATATCACCTGCACCGACATAAATTGATTAAAAATACTTCACTCATGATCAGTTTTGATTTCAATCAAATACGTGGAAAACTCAGATCTGCGGGCATTGAAGAAAGTGCGAAAACCAACGGCATTCGAAAGCAGTGCTAAGAACTTGCTCACAGTTTGGGGAAGAAATGAGTTACGCCAACAGACCTTTTCAGAAACTGATGATCATGAGCACGTTAAACTTATGAAAACATCAAGTATGACGGTGCTGTAACAGCTCAATCAGAAGTCATGCCGAATGTTTCCTAATGATGCTTTTTCTGTGTGTAAAATTAGAACAGTTACACATACTTGTCATTTATGACTTGGTAGTGCACTGCTGATTTGAAAATACGGCTTCTGCTATGCTTGTGTAATTGGTATAACACTTACTGACAAATGTTTCCCGTAATCATGCAGTCTACTCGAAATAAGAAATCTGCTTTTATTGCGGAATTAGAAGGTATCATACATGATCTTTCAATTCCTGCAAAAAAATATTCACAGACGATTACGACACACTCGAATGCGTAATTTGAGCGCAGCCGAACATGTGTTTTCATTTCGCTATATATTGGCTGGCGCGAACAAGCCGTCTCGATGCGGCACGTTGCAAACGGAGCGAAGTGAGCGTGACTACCTCGCTAATCGGGAGATCGCGAGAGGCAGTGCGTGGGTGATGCGGGGACGCGATTCACAGCAGCCGCCGCAGACAGACCTCCGCTCATGCAGCGCTTTGTTCCTATATGTGGCATCGGTGTCGCCATCGGTGAACAGACGACGCGCGCTACTTTGGCGCCATCTCTCAGCCATCATCGCCGCAATGCCCATCTTGTGCGGCACTACGTTCTTCTTCTCACGCTCTCGCCATACCCTCCTCCTCCGCTTTCCTCCTTGTGCTCTCTTCGCTATCGCTGTCTTTCATCCACGCTCCGCGTTCGCTCGTTCATCCTTCACTCTGTTCGTTCGCTCGGGTACAAGAACGCCGAGGGACAAAGCCGACGTCGATGCTCGCCGCAGCAACGGGCGCGGCGAGCGTTTAAAATTTGTGTTTTTCTTTTTTTCTAATAGCTAACGAAATTATAGCATGCCATGGCAACTAGTCACTGTATATCATTTATATTATGTTCCTACGTCCACACATTTGACTCAATTAGCCCAAGACTGAGATCGTTTATCCGCCTGGTGCATATTTTAATAGTTGACTTTGGCTGTTTAGTAATTGTCGAGGACCTAATGAGACCGAGTAGTATTGAAAAGATGCGTCTGGGACCCGATGAAACGCTTTCTTATACTAGTCAGGTCCATCTTCTTTTTTTTAGGTGATGATTTGTGTATGTTGTTGAATTAATAAGAATTGCATAATGTGAATTACGTTATTAATTAAAGAAAATTCGCAAGAGCACGTCGGCTACAATTTATGCAGTGCATGTGAGTCGCCAGATGGCCTCGGATCTTGCACGGTTGGAGTAACCGCATTGTATGCAGGACTACTGCTCTACGCAGTGAACCTTGGGTATTCTCCTAACTTATTCGTCATTGTGTTAGACGGAAAGATAGTAAAGCATGATCTTCCTTGCGCGTAAGACGCAAAGTAGGTGCCTGCGAAATATTAGTAAAATGTTGCCGAGTTTGCGACTTCTGTGGTAACCGATGTCGCTGCATGAGCTGTTCCCCTTTGTGTATATTGTTATGAAAATGTAGACCAAGGGGGTACGCTCCTATTCCAGGAGCACACTGATAATTCCACAAACCTTTACATTTCTTCAATTTATCTCTATGTGCGACCTGATCTGAATTAATTTCGAGCACGCCTTCTAAACAAAGCTTAACAAAGATTACATCTGCCGTGTGTCGTCATTTGTTGAGTGCGCGCTGCACTATAATAATGAATGCTTAACAAAGGAGTAAGCGTGCTTTAATATATAAAATCTTTAACCATCTTTTATTTCATAAAAATACCGACAAAAGCAGAGGTTCGATATGCAACGTCATCATGAAGGCAACCAAGTGGGAAAACTCCATCAGTTTTTTTCTAGAGGGGTGCGAATATTCGAAATTTCGAATACGAATCGAATATTTTCCTTATTCGAAGCGTATTCGATTCGAGAAATTCATATTCGGAAATTCCCGAATATTCGAGGACGGCCGAATAACGGTAGAAACAGGGAATATTCGAACAGGCAGCGAATAATTGAGCAATTAACGAATTATGTGCTTGCTCCGCATTCTCCTAAGAACATGTTTACTCACTCAGAACTTCGCGTGATCCGCTCAGTAGCGGTATGATCTGTTTCAGTTTATCTGCATCACACCCGTGAAACATGATCAGTTTCGGTTTCTTTGTTACCAAGCTTTATTCCAGGGCTCTTTTATATCGATATATGACGTACTTTCGGGCTTTGTAAGTATGCGCAATAAAATATGTAGCTCGAAAATGTTACCTGGACAATTTGGGAACGTTTGGAAATTAAAAAAAAAAAAATATATATATATATATATATATATATATATATATATATATATATATATATATATATATATATATATATATATATCAGAGGACGACATTGCATCACCATCGACAACTCCCGCATTGTGTTCCCGCTTTTCTAAGGTGGTCGCCGTCTCCTTGCTACGTGCTGCGCTGCTTCTCTGTGAGTCAAACGCAAACCACGCTAAATTCGCCGTTGCGCTATTTACAACTATCTCCGTGCTGATACAGCACTCGCTCAAGCGTGTTCTCCAAGAGTGGCATCAACTGCGGATGACGAGCCACCGAGCAAGCAAGAAAAGAAAGCTGGAAGAAGTCTTCTTTGGCGGTACTACACAAGACTCTCGCCGTTGACAGCTCGGTGCAAGTCGTGCGAACGTGTTCTTCAAACGCCGACGGGAACTAGTACTCTTCAAAATCACATGAAGCAGCAGCCTTTGTTGATGGAAGAGTACAAAAACGATGCCGCTGCAAACGCGCCGTTGAAGAATCAAACGACGCTGCATGATATACTACAGCACAGACAGCAGCCATTTTCTCAGAAGAAAGAAAACGCTCTTAACAAGAAAGCGGAAGAAATGGTCGCCTTAGATCTTCTCCCTTACAGCTTTGTTGAAAACCGGGGTTCAAAGCACTGATGAAAGCAGCTGCACCATGCTACAGTCTGCCATCTCGAACAAAACTGTCACGTGTGCTCGTCCCGCGCCTTTACGACGACACAAGAACAAAGGTACGAGGCGAACTGCGAAAATCACGTGAAGAAGGAACAAGCATTCTCACTTTTACGAGCGATATCTGGACGTCACGTGCCAACGAGGGCTTTCTAAGCCTCACGTGTCATTTTCTTACGGTGCAGTTCGATATGAAAAAGTTTACTTTAAACACACGACATATGCCGGAGAGTCACACGGCCGTGAATATAGCTGCCTCATTGGAGCAGCTTTGCACCGACTGGGAGATACCAATCGATTGCGTGAAGTACATTGTGACGGACAACGGCCGCAATATCCGAGCGGCTGCCAGGAGACTGCCATGGCTCCAGCGAGCCTGCTTTGCGCACACTCTGCAGCTGGCGATCAGCGATGCGATGTCGTGTACTCCGGCAATGAACAGACTCTGCAAGAAGGCGAAAGCGATTGTAGCACACTACAAGCATAGCCCTAGTGCGCAGAAAAGACTGAAGGATCTGCAAAGGCAGTTGAACAAAGACGTGCTCCATGTTGTGCAGGATGTTGACACAAGATGGAACAGTCAGTACCTCATGCTCTCGAGGCTTCTTGAACTCAAAGAGTCCATCACACTCGAGCTCACCACTTCGGACACAAGCATAGATACCTTTAACTCTGCAGAGTGGAGAGATGCAGTGGAGTTTGTGGAGGCACTGAAGCCCTTATTTGACGCTACTGTTATATTAAGTGCTGAAAAGTACCCCTCCCTGTCATGTCACATTCCAATTATTTTTGGAATGCTGCATTGCCTCGAAGGTTGCAAAGGCAACTCAGGGTTTACTAACAATCTTGCAAAATGTATAAAGACTCGTTTCGCGGAGTAGGAATTTGATGAAGTGGCCAGCCTGGCCATGTTTCTTGACCCGCGCTTTAAGGCTACAGTTCATCAGGCATCTGGTCAGGTGATCTGGCTGAAAGACCTTGTGACAAGGGAGCTCCAGGCAGCAGACGTGGAACCCAGTGGGGACACTGCCGTGCCAGGGTCGACTTCGTGTCCTCTGGTGGCATCCAGTGTATGAAATGCCTTTGACGATCTAGTCATGAACAAGGAGGAGACACATTTGGCATCTGCCCCTGAGACGGAAGTCACAGACTATGCGGAAAAGCCTCTTCTGAAAAGGGGCAAGGACCCTTGTGAGTGGTGGCAGTCTACCGGCCGCTTCAAGTACCCGCTTCTAAGTGCACTCGCCCAGAAGTACTTGGCCATCCCGGCCACCTCAGTTACTAGTGAAAGAGTCTTTTCTACCGGTGTAAATGTTGTGACAGTGCATAGAGAGCGCTTACTTTCTGAACATGTTGAGCAGTTAATTTTCCTTCACGATAATCTGTAACAAGCACATTACCTGACTGAGAGCATTACCTGACATTACCTGACAGCATTACCTATAATGAGTGCCTCTTTACCCTTAAGCAGCCTTGTAAAGTGCAATATTTTTAAAAATGTAATAAAGCTATTGTTACCTGTTTTGCAACTTTTTAATGCTACAGACATATTCGATATTCGATTCGATATTCGAAGACAGTTTTTCGCCTTATTTGTATTCGATTCGTATTCGAAAATTTCAATATTCGCACACCCCTATTTTTTTCCTATGAACACTAGAAGGTAAACATGTGCCTCAGGTCATCGTTTGCGCTGGTAAAATACGGACTCACGCACCTGATCGTAATAGAAAAGGCAAGTGCCTCCCCGTGGTGCTAACAAAAGGAACAATAGGTTTCAGTACACAATACAAGCAGGTTTTACGATCCGCTGTCCCGAGAAGTAGGCGCGATGCGGCTGCATTCGCCAGAGGGGCACTTGCAACCGTTAGCGCCTGCGTTGCCACACGCTACAGTAACCCGTGAAAGTGCGCGATCAATGGCAACACGGCTAGAGCCTGCATTCACGTGTTGCCTCCATGACGGCCTCACGAGTTTTCTTTCAAGCTTTGGAGCGTGGCGGATGCTATTTACGTACGTGTCTATAAAGGATAACTTTCGTGCCGGGGAGCAGGGGCAGTGGCGGGAAAGTCGGGAACTTCAGTCTGAACGGTTCGCCCACTTTCTGTGCGTACAAGAGAAAACAGTTTACTTGTTTTATGAAGCCTGCTACAAAAATTACAAGAGCCCACTATAGCGCGAGTACACACGAAAGCTGGGAATAATGGCTGGCACGTAGATTATCCTAAACGTCCTCGTTTGCGCTTCAAATGGCTTTGGAACATTAACGTCTGCTCATTGTCAACAAAGTATTCTGTTGTAAACGAGAATTATTCGTGTACGTGTGCAGAGCGGTGTATGTCTTGGTATATATTAAAGAATGATTGCTTTGAAATTTAGAAAGATAATTGGTAGTAAATAACGCCGCAAAACCGTCTCAAGCCACGCGCAAGATTTGTAGACAAATTCACGTGCATCGTTCCCGTGGTAGCTAAATGACCGTAGTGCCAAAATTTTGTCTAATACATTACATAAGAAACTATATGGCCTCTATAAACGAAATTTGCGCCTCTGTATGCTCTTGTGAGCGCTTTCCCATTAGGTTATTTACGGAGTAAAGTCGTGAGCATCGCTACACATACAACGAACGCACCCCTGTGCCCAACCACTGGCATGCGTCGGCACAAGCCGACAAGCCACGCGTCACTTCGCGTCGGTTGGAGGTACCCATATACAGCAACTCTATTGGAGGAAAGCACAGTGAACTAGAATTTATTCTAGTGACGCGAACGGCTCCGCTCTGGAGGCCTGTTTTCGCATGGATGCCATGAGATGGCGCACCTCAACTTTTCCTGCTATGGTGCCTCGATATAGCGCTCCGCCGTACAGGGTGGAGACACTGCCTTCGTGACCGCCATACTGGGGTGGGCGCAGATACGGGTGGCATTGGAGCGTCGGCCGATATTCTTGTTTAGCATGCGCTTGCGCCAGCAAATTCAGGTGTATAAAGGTCTTGCACATTTACTCGCACTCCTAAATGCTTCATGCACACAGAAATAAAATAGCGTATGCTTGCATGCATAAATCTCAGAGGAAATGACTACTGTGCAACTAGATCCGCGTTGGCCAACTGGAATGCTCAAACCGATGAATTACTTGACGAGATTGACTGCTTTATAAAGGAACGCCTTTCGGTGCTGTCGGACATGAGAGTTTATTAGGTGCATAACATACAGTAGGCTTCAATTGTGTCGCTTGCTACAAATCAGCAACCAATTGAGGTTGAATTGAGGCTCCTAAAAGAAACACTTTATTAGGCTGACTTGCGCCTAATAAGAACTGCATAACTTCGCGACGGCGATAGCAGTAAACGTGCTCGGCTGTCATCGATGAAGAGGATGCCCGCCACTCTCGGCTGAGCTCAATTTAAAGCTGGTGAGGAAACTTCGAGATAACATGCTAAAGACAACGACAATATTCTGAAACCCGACATAGTCGCGCGTGGCTCGGGTCAATCGAGATAAATCTGGTCGCATCTCGCGTCACAAGAAAAGCTGATAATGCGGCGTGCCCGGCCGCTTTAACTTTTCTCCGTTCTTTAAGTTACCTTTCTCCGTTCCTTATCCCGTGGAAAGCGAAAACAGCCCATGCCTTTCGTTGTCGAGCTGGCACACAGCAGTACACATTACCCTGGCATGCTGGTTTTTGCGGCTGAACGCATTTCAATCGCCCAGCAGATGGCGCTCAACACAGCAGCTTCGCAAGCTTCCCAACAATGCTGCTTTACCAACGCTGGAAGGAACGGCCGCAGCAAGCGACTCGCCCCAATATGGCGACCGCGGAGCGATACCGCGGCGCGGCGCGTACCAATAGGTGTCACCACCGTGTACGGCGGCGCGCTATATCGAGGCACCCTATTTCCTACTGCTATGGCGAGGCGGGCTGCGGATTCTGGGGCTTTCATGCACGCAGTAACTGCAGATTTCAAGATGATCGGTGCTTTTATCTAAACACACTCATCTTACACGTGCGATTACTCATTATCGGGCAATGATTGACCGATTTTGCGAAACTTGAGCCTGCGCAGGCCCAGCAGTCCGCACCGCAGTATGGATGGATGGATGGATGTTATAAGCGTCCCCTTTGGAACGGGGTGGTGGGTGGCGCCGCCAAGCTCTTGCTAATATATTGACTAGTGTCCTACCTAGGCTACAAAAAAAAAACACGATGAACTCCCGCAACCAAATTTCCTAACCCCCTATTGTGAACTTTGCTTTTGTACGTCTCCGTTTTTTGTAGTTTTCCTACTTTTCTTCCACCAATCTTCCCATTGCCTCTTACTAATCTCTATTGCGGACATGTTTACTTTTCCCCTGCTTTCGCTGAACCCAAGGGCTTCAAGGAGGCCAGTGGTGCGTAAATAGAACACTGGGCAGATGTCTTCAGTATGGATGGATGGATGGATGGATGGATGGATGGATGTTATGAGCGTCCCCTTTGGAACGGGGTGGTGGGTTTCGCCACCCAACTCTTGCTATTATTCTGCCTAATGTTCTACCTAGGTTAAACAAGAAAAAAAAACGCTATGAACTACCACAGCCAAATATTGTGATCCCCTATTTCGAACTGTGCTTTTGTACGTCTCCGTTTTTTTGCCATTTCCGTACATTATTTCTACCAATCCTCCCATCGCCTCCTACTAATGCCTATTGCGGACATGTTTACTTTTCCACTGCTCTCGCTGAACCCAAGGGTTTCAAGGACGCCAGTGGTGCCTAAATCGACCGCTGGGTAGACGTCTTCACATTCTAATAAAACACGCTCCATAGACTCGCTAGCTTTACCGCAGCAAGCACATGGTTCTTCTTCCGTCCTATATCTCTCTTTGTAGGTGCGTGTTCTAAAGCATCCCGATCTCGCTTCGAAAAGTAATGAGCTTCACTTTGAGTTATCATAAATTGTTTCTTTCCTGATTTCTTTTTTTTCCTCTTAAGTAGTTACTCATGTCAGGTTTCTTTTCCATTGCCGCCACCCATAAGATTATTCCAGCCTCTCTGACTTTCCGCTTGACCTTCTTTGTTGCTGTGTTGTCCAACCCTACAGGCCGCATACTTGCTGGTAAGCTTCCTAGTTTTTCTCCTCCACTGTGAATCAATGTTTTTCCTGTAAAGGAAAAACATTGATTGAAACATACTCTCCCAGCCCATTTGCTTTCAGCCGTTCTTCATATTCACTTTTACTGCGAGCTTCCCTCACTTCAAAATTAGTCCAGCCCATATCACCCTGCACAGCTACATTTGTAGTCTTCCCTTGAGTGCCCAATGCGAGGAGGCGACCCACTGACCTTTGGTTCCCGTCGAGTCCTGATTGTACCCCTGATTTACAGCAAACAACCGCATTTCTAAAATTAAGTATGAAATAGAGTATAAAAAAAGTATGAAAGAGAGTGGCAGCGCCTCTAGCGGCCTTCCATAGTGTAACAGGACGCCGAATGCCGGGCGCACTCTTGCGGTCGTGTCACTATAATATAACTATAGAGGAAAGCGACACGTAACAACTGGCCACAAGCTAGAGTGCACTGTGCACAAGCTCTGACGCGCGCCGATGCTAGCTCCTCGGCTGCGGCGCACTGTTGCTTGACCATTTTGTCTTCAAACGACCAAGTCCGGCCTAAACAGCCGGCTGTTATTTGAGCTTGAAGCAAGAAATGAGTGATATGTATGCTCCTTTAGATATAAAAAACACGTTTTATTATGGAACGCGTCACACAAGATTATTTTTACCATTGAAGTAACAATAGTAGACAAGATATTGACATCAGCGTTTGCGCTCGCTTCCGGTGAAGTCAGCGCAGTCATCTGTCTACACGATCGGTTTTCTAATGCCTGCGCGACCACGCCATATCGTATCAAAAGCTGTGATTATGATTTCATTTTGGTAGGTCATTGCACCGCCAATTATGTAAGAATTAGGTGTGCAATATATCATCGAAAAATCTGTACGAGAAATATAATTATGCTTGTTGGTATATGAAAGAAACGCGAAAGTTTGGTTCTGAGAAAATCCGCAAAAAAATAAATTCATACACCTGTAGCACTTAAAAAAAAACATCTATAGAACATCTAACATTTTCCAAATACGTAACGTGTCTCCTACTGATTCTTGTTTGAGTCAGACATTTGCTGGCAAACCTTAATTTGCAAGACAGATACGGTGTTCTTGACTTCGGTATGAGCAACGCATGAAGATTATGTGCTCTTGAAGGTGCGATCCTTCAAGAGTACGATTCATACTTGCTTGCTCAAGTTAAAAGCAACGTCCAGACTCTTCTGCGAGGCTACCGGAGATTGAACCTATAAATGGAGGCTGGCGAATCGTCTGTAACAATACATGCGATTGATTGTCTGGGCTTTGAAGACAAATATCTTTTTTTTCGTTTAGGTGCAGGGATATTGGTCAGGCTCGTCTCAATAGGCGCACTGAAGTTGAGTCACGCAGCTTTTGTGTCAACATAAATAAAAAAGTAAACGTTGGCACTACCAGACCTGCAGCACTAGCAGGTTGGTTCTTTTCGCTTGACGAACGTGGACATGTTTCACAAGTCACACAATGTCACAGAAGATAAAGACACACATAAAACAGCATTGTGAGCAGTCCTCAACACACGAAATACCGCCAGAGAGAAATAGTGCTTAAAATGTCATAAGCACTGTGGATACAGTACAGATACCATAAGTATTACCAAAGTTGCATACATACATACATACATACATACATACATACATACATACATACATACATACATACATACATACATACATACATACATACATACATACATACATACATACATACATACATACATACATACATACATACATACATACATACATACATACATACATACATACATACATACATACATACATACATACATACATACATACATACATACATACATACATACATACATACATACATACATACATACATACATACATACATACATACATACATACATACATACATACATACATACATACATACATACATACATACATACATACATACATACATACATACATACATACATACATACATACATACATACAGTGTCATTCCCACCGTGCAAAAAATGCACATGCACTACTTTGGTATTTATCGACAATATGACAGACCTGCAAGAACTGTTCGCTTATTTTAATCGGTTTACTTTGCTTTCTAAACTGCTGGTTCGCCCTCGTTATTTTCGCTTAGTAGCAGCGGTTCGTGCACCTGTGAGAAAGAATGCAGCTGGTGTGATCGATTTATCTTTTTAGACAGCGAAGAGGCAGAAAACCGAATTGAACGAGCTCCTTGTCCAGTGTTCAACTTTACTTTATCTGTTTTGAACAAGTAGAAGCAATATATATATATAAATAAAATACCCTCATTTTCGAAAACAACATAGCTCTCTATGCTTCTCCCACCACCTTCATTTGTAGCTCATTTTTTCCCAGGCTGTAGCAGCATTCCCTTGTAACGATGCATATCCAAGATAAATCTAAGCACCTGAAAACAACGTAATGCAGTGAGGCGGCTTAAAGGAGGCTGTTGTAAAATGGGAAGGTTCGTGCGTTATTGTTGAACAATGGGGCATCGCCCAACGAGCAAATACTACATGAGTAGTTATGTCGTTATTTCGTTACCTATCTTTGAAGCGTTCAGGATGCACGTGTGTGGCAGAGCTTTGTTCTACAAATGTTAGCACATAATGGAACGACCGGTTAAATTTTTTTCTGGTGCTTGAGGCAGGGCGCATGAACCAGCGTTAGCTGCTCTATTAAGCTATGTACACTTAAGTGTTCGCATTAGAGTTTGGTCCGGCAGGCGAACGTCGGCTTATGACTGCCATGGCTTGAATGAACAATGGCTATAGCTAGCCATGATTTTGCTTGCTACAGTGATGCGCATAAAGAGTATACACCAATTGTACACCGTATATACACCAATGAGAATGCATTGATTTGCTTATACTCACAGAACATACGCCTTGGACTCAAACAGTGCCATGAAGTCTGCAATGCTTGGCTCTTTATCTAAGGGTAAACACCGATTTTACTGTTCAGATACATCTTGAACGCAGATCGCTTTTATGAGAAGGCGGCCAAACCGATTTGAACGAAATTTGTTTCATCAGGAAGATAAAGTTCAATTCTAGCGACTACAATTGTCAAAATTTTTATTTCGAGCCTGAATTTTCTTTACGAAGGTTGCCGGAAAAATGGTTAGTTTAAAATATTTGGCAGTTTCTCGCAATGGACGAAGCACTGAGCGATACGAACGTCGACCGTTTCGCTCGAACGCCTTTGATGAGTATACGAAGGTGCCACTATATGTGGATGCGCAATACACTGGTACCGCTATATGCAGACGGGCAATACGCAAGTGTGACTATAGGCAGATGCGCAATACGCAGGTGCGACTATAGGCGGATGCACAATGCGCAGGTGCGACTATAGGCAGATGCGCAATACGTAGGTGCCATTAAGCGTGGATGCACAATACGCAGGTGCGACTGTATGCGGATGCACTATGCGCAGATGCGACTATATGCGGATTCGCCATACGCAGGTGCGACTATACGCGGATACGCAATGCGCAGGTGTGGCAAAATTTATGGCACCCTTAAAACATTTATTACGCCGGGTGGGGCCACTGTATTTGCATCGAACTGGCGTCACTGTACGGCTTATCAAAGAGTGAAACTACTTCCCTTGCGTGTTGCGAGCACTGATATTGTTTGGCGCTTTTTACTAGTGTGAGTAGATTGAAGATAAAAGGTATGCGCTGTGAATAAGGTATTTCATGATGACTCTTGTTAGAGCACTGCAATGCTAAGAAAATTCTGCGAAATAATTCCATCAGGAACGTAAGACCTTGTCTCAGCAGTCTTTCCACTTAGTATTGCATCTACCTTGCATATACGGCGTAGCTAGACGGATCGAATGTACATGCATACCTAAATGTATGCAGAACTTCATGGATACAGCGACGGCCAAGATTATTTTGGAGTGTCCATATGATTGATATCGCATAGAAAACTATTAGTGCGAAGCATTTGTTAGTTTTCAAACTACTAACTCTCCACTAGAAACAGATATCACAGTTCTATCAACTGTATACTTTTAGAACATCTACTGTGAACACATTTGATGAACAAATCTACGCTTTACGTGAATTTATTACGATGTTGACATGGGCTTTGCGAAAGCGCCATTCACAAATTAATGGTATGTTTCAGAGGGTTCTTTAACAAGACAATTTTGTCTGCCTTAGATGTATTACTAGGTTAATATAAATGTAAGTTACTCAATAAGAATTGCGACATAGTTTCTCATTGCTCAGTTTGAGAGTGGTGACCACGAAGATCTCGTTTCTGTGAAAATTCTCAGTTTTAATAAATTCTCATAAAACGCTAGACCACCTACATAAACAAAAACTGTTTGTTAAACTCACTATATTTAAACATTTCTTTAATGCAACAAGCCTCATAAGACATCGTGCATTCACTGCAAGGAAAAAGAATTTCTCTGTTTCCACTCATTTCGATAGGAGACACCGAGCGATAGCTTACTTTTATAAGTGAACTTCCTTGTTCGTAAAGCGGGCAGAATTCATGCAATGCGATCGTACACCACTCTGAAATTTACACTAATTCCTGAGGAGGACGTTTGCAAAAGCCTCGTAACCACTGTAACGATTTTACGTACTCTGTAACGTTATATATCAAATTGTTTCATGTAAGATTATCTGACAAATGTAGCTGACCAATCTTCGATATCTGTTCTTGGTGCAGAGTTATGGATCTGGAAACTTCAAGCTCCCATTTTTTTTTACAATTACCACTTTCCTGGATAGGATAGGATAGGATACACTTTATTGTTCTGATTTACATAGTTATTCAGCGGTCAGACCGAGCACTTCCAACATCTTCTTGTCGATGGTGACTCCCGTCTTGCAGGGTTGGTACCCCTATTCCAGGGCACCACTGAGCGGCGCTGGTCGTCAGTCATGATGTACCAGCCCCCGTTGGAGGCATAGGTTGCCGCTGTAGAGCACACGCTCCCACTGCTCCGCACTCGGTTTTGCTATATTGTGGAATGTTTTGTTTTTGCTGCATTCCCAAATGATATGATAAAGGATGGGTTTTGTGCCCCACCATGGGCATATGTCCCTGTATTGGTTTGGGATCATTTTGCTTAGTATGTGTAGATTTGGGCAGCTTCCTGTTTGTAGCTTCCGCCAGCAAACTGCCTAAACCATTCCCCGACGCTAAAATCTAATTCTACTTCCTAATGCCACTAGAAATAATTTTTTATCTTAAGTTCAACAAATTTAATTAGAATGCGTCCTTGGTTTTCACCTTAATCCACCTTAAATTAATCACTAATCAATGATTAATTAACTTTGCTTATCATCAATCCTCTCTTATACACGGCTGGGTATTCTTTGGTTCGCTTCTGGCCTTCCTTGGGTCACGTGATATTTTCTGTACCTCACAAGGCGACCTTGAGACATAGAGATTGACGGCTTTCGCCTTAAAAAGAAATCGAGTGCTCTACTCCTGCTCTTCGGTTTCCTTCTTCACACGCTGTGATGCGTTGATGCCACCAGGGACACGCGCATGACCTCACCAGGGTAAACGCTCTCGACTGGTTTATGTACGAGGCGTGTCAATTTCAACCCAACTGATAGCAAACCATTGCCATGCATTCGCAGGCCCACTAATCATCGTCGTGCTGCATCAGTCATGCTGCGTCAGTCGTGCGGAATTAACTGGTTTCATCTGTGGTAGCGTGTTTTAAGTTACTTCGTTGTAAGTGCGGAAGCAACATCATGAAGTCTGAGAGCGCGGAGTTATGGTGACTGAATATACAGAGTGTTTTCAAATAAGAAAACAGCGCCATTGTTATGTTTCATTCTGACGTTGCCCCCGGGTCTACCTTAGAAGTACGCGGCGAGGAGGAGGGCGCACAAGTTGGAAGGCTCCTGAAAGCGATCGAGAAACCTCGGCGACCGCGTAATCGTTCATAAAGATGCCTGTGACATTGCGTTTAAGGGATTTTCCAAACGATTCTTGAGGCCGCCTATCTATTGTAAGGTGGTACATAGGTTTCGCTATATAACAGACTTTCGAGCTCAGAGTGGTTTAGGGGCTTTTAGGATTGCGAAGGTGATATACATCTTACGCTGTAGCATCTTTGGCGCTTCTTCTAAGCGCGCATTGAGAAGGGGAAAGAAATGAGAGGTAGCGTTTATTCCACACACTCTTCGAGTGCGCTAGTGGCATTTAGGATGACAATCGACCGACCTTTAGTAAGTGAGTGCCGGCTAAATTTTAGTAGTGAGTGAATCAAATTACAAATTACAAGTGAATCAAAACTACAAATCTTGCCACACAAAGCGTTAACTATGTAGGAGCTCAAAAAATTATCGCTTGAGGCTAGCTGTGACTTTCTTGGAAAACCAGAATGGAGTACAGGGGCAACACATGTTATTTACGTTAATTTAACTTTTTAAACAACATATCATAGTTTATTCGCGTAGTCGAGATAAAGCTACAAACTTTGAACATTGTGTCACAGTTTCAGAGTCTGTTAGCTTAGGAAGAGGAGGAGGAAACAAAGGTGAGGAAAGACAGGGCGGTTAGCCAGTCTAAGTACTGGCTGGCTACCCTGTGCTGGGGAAAGGTGTAAAGGGTTAGCTTAGGTGTTGCTTGCAAGTCAACGGGAGAAAAGTACAACCCTCATGTTGCGAGATTCGGGAGAAGACAAGAAAGCGCGATGATCGATGAACGGACGCGAACATTTTCATTCACTAAAATGCTGTGACCCATCCGGTTAATAGCCTTTTGTGGTATTTGTGGCACTCTCGTGCTCTGCTGTCGAGCTTGCACTGCCATGGCTCTATCTAGAAGGAGCAGCCAGGGCAGTATGAGGCCTCCGAGATCTCTGGTGTCAAGCATCAATCCGCTATCGAGATATTGGAGGCAATGTCGCAGCTAGCTGTGCAAATTATTGCCGCGCTTTAAAAGTTGCGCTGTTAGTTTCGCAGCAGAACCTGCGTCTCGTAAGTGACACACCCTGGTAAAAGCGTAGGATGCTCTGGAACTTCATTTTTTTTTTCATACGGCTGTTGTCATACTAGCGATCACGTATAGGCGTTCTGAAAATCAGCTGACGCGGCATGAGTCATGCGCTCGTTAAAAAAAAGTGTCTGAAAATACACAACGCATAACATGGCTTATGTTACGTTAGATTATCCGTTTAAAATGTGTAGGGAGAGTTGTGGGTTGTTGCATACAATGCATTCAGTTGCCTCTAACATCGTGTTGGCGAACGTTCCACAGTTTAGAGGATAAAAGATATGGCCACACATAACCAGACATAACTTGCAACATTTCTCTCTTTTAATCTGTCTGCTCCGTGGTGTTTTGAATAACTGTCTTCATACAAAGTTTCTCATTGAACTATATTTGTAACGTCGTTCAATACAAAGGAAGAAAGCACGTGGTCGGAAACAGAAGCAGCGTTCTAATGCGCTAATGTCTCGATTACTTAGTGGCGCAGCGTTCAGAAATACTCGTCAGCATGATTGCTTAGAACAATCGAAAAAGGTTCAATTATATACTAGGCATATGGCTTCAATATTATGCGTTGTGCCATAATGCATAGCTGGCTTGCGCGCGCTTAGCGCAAAGCAGAAACACAGCAGCATCATACTTAAAAGGGCAAAGCGCAATCGTTAAAGGGCCCGTCGAGGTCGTAGTCCTGAAAAAGAAAAAAAAAACAATAAAAAGAAGAACAACAGTGCAGGGCAGTTGCACCAGCTAAAGAAAGATACCTCGACCATTGACTGAGTCATGTTTATTTATTTTGTATAAAAAATGGTGGAGACATGCACAGTATGTAAATAACTCCAGAGCGCTAAAGAATACATACACATACACACACACGCACACGCGCACACACACACGCGCGCTCGCGTTTGTGGAAATGCGTGCGTACACGTGGGTGTGTTCCTTTGCGCCCTGAACCTTGCTAACATGAATCACAAGCTAGCCCAGCGACAAGATCTTCTAAGTCCTGCATGAAGCGGGCTTCGTCACAATGCAAATTGTTAAATGAATGAAAGATGCTAATTAGGGAAGTCGCACATTTCAGCTATTTGAAAGTTCTCAGCTGAACTAAGGGCAGTGATATGCAAATAAATAAATAAATAAATAAATAAATAAATAAATAAATAAATAAATAAATAAATAAATAAATAAATAAATAAATAAATAAATAAATACATAAATAAATAAATAAATTTCGAAAAGAAATACTAACGAAATAAATCGCAAAAAGTATTATAAATAATATTGCTCAGTCAAACGTATTTAATGTAGAAAACGGTCTTTCACTGTTCACAGGAATGCCACAGAGGCTCTCAAGATAGTCACATTAAACGAGAGAAGAATGAAGCAAGCAATGCTGTCGGAAGAGAAGCAGAGGGTTTCCCAATATTTCGCAATATGAAAATTTGCCGCCGCCCCCTGCCGACACGAATTGAAGTATTTACATGACGCGAACGGCCAACCTAGGTGCACTGCTTCTTCACGTCTTCTTTCAGTTAACATGCCCGATAATATCACACTAAGCATTACAGGCAACAAAAGGAAAAAAACACTTCTAAGGTGCATTGATACAAAGTTTTCAATAATACTTCTGTCACAACGTATTGCTGCGGCTGTGTATTTACAGGCTGATTTATCGACCCCGTTGTGCTTTCATCTTGGCGTACTCTATACATTTTCCAAACTGCGCGACATTGTGTTTCATTGTATGAGCTCCAGTTCTGGGACCGTGTGCTAGGAAGGAAAAAAAAAAGAACGAAATATTCACCAAATCGCGTTCCACAGACATTTCTACACCGTGTCTATCTAGATCTAAAATGTGCCGCGCAGAATAACGGAGAAATGGGGATTACCGCGTACTATGTTTACAGTAGTCGTTTGTATTTTGTTTGACATAAAGGCCACGGATTTATGACGGGAACAGCGGTGCGTGTGATTGCATTCTCTGCCATCGCAAAGTACTTTAAAATAAAATAAAAAAAAACAAAGTTTTAGAACGTTGACGCTTCAGAGAACGCGGGAAAAATGAACCGCGGATTAAAATCTCGCCAAAAGAAGTTAGAGCTCAGAATCTCGTTTTCCACTTGTTGATCGCGACGTCGTGACGAAAACCGGCGCCTAACAATGAGCACGAAGGCGAGCCGAGGACGGTACCTTTCCTGTCTATTTCATGGTGCCTTTTCTGTGTTTGAGGACTTCGGGCATCTGATGTAAAAATAATAATAAAAAAATAAACGCAAAAGTTGCTCACAGCTTCAGCTCATCCTATCAACAACCAAAGCGCGAACGACGCTGTCGAGAGCTGAATGGGCTTAGGCGGCTGAACTGTACTGTGTGGAGCTTTGCCAAAAAAAAAAAAAAGGTGACCGTAGTTCTGCTAATTATGAGTTCGGGCAGTGGTTTATAGGTGGGACCGAAATAACGTATCTTGAAGCAATAATCTACCATCAGTGGTATCAGGGGAAGCCGATCGGCCGTTATAAAAAGGGTCCGTGGAGTAGACTCGGGGAAAGAATCACACAACTGTTGATGTTGGGATTGAACCAGCACATTCTTCGACATTGCTACCCCTGCTGCCTGCCGGATGGCATGCTTGAACCAGTGAACATACATTACGACGTCTCGTAAGAAGAGAGAGATGGTGGGAAAATAAGACATGAATGGAAGAGAGGTTAACTCAAGTAGCTCTCCGGCATAGTACCCTTGGCAGGGATTCTAAATTCAGCGACCGTACTTGGTGCGAGTCTTAGTTTCTATAGATTTAGCGACCGACGGTGGTTCGATATTCATGGCTCAGAACAGAAGGCACGTTCAGTCCGGTCTCGAATGTTTGAATGAGCTCATTATACAATTAAGTATATTCTAGAAAACTTCATTGTGGAGCAAGAATGGTGTCTGCGTTTGCTGTACATTATTGTGCTTGACGCAATGCAAAGAAGACAAAAACCTAGAAAACCGAATACTGACTCCGTTTTCATGTTTCGTATTTTGCGTTGAGAAGAATAAAGCTTATAACGCACTATAGGAAGTAGGCGAAATGGCCAGCATAAAGCCAGCTCAAAGAGCTGAAACGTGCTTCAGCTCCTACGAGCCGTGCCAATTATTCATTTTAAAGAAAACGTTTATTTGCCTCTTCTCCAAGTTTCGTCATTCGTCGTTTCTTCATCGGATATATTTGCCGAAACAGACAACTTAGGTCGCTGGGCATGCGCCCGAATAGGCAGACAAATTGCTGCTGGCTTTTTCCTCGCCTATACTAGCGTCCTACGCCGTCTTCCTACTCGTTAAGCAGATGGCCAACAGCTGCAAGCGACGATGCTGCGCTCATGTCATCCACTGCTGCTTCTTCGTCGGTAATCGAAATGAGATTCACGCCATTCAGATTCCACCATTGGGTTGGATGTGCGTGTTTTTCATTAAGGTGAGGGCCTTACATGGCTCGTTACGCGATAGCGTTGGAGAAAACGGGGCGTTAGTCGAGTGGTACAAAAAAAAGCTACAGGTGACCCTCTCCGAGCGAGCGGCGGCTGGAGAGGGGAACGAGCGGCGCGGGCAGACAGAACTACAGGTTTTGCGTCGATGACGTCACGCGGCGGCGGCGGCGGCGGCGGTTGCGGTGACAGCCGACTGCGAAGCGAGAGATACGGCGATGGAGGACGCTCGCCCGGGGTCTAGCGGATTGCGAGGTAGGCCTTCGAAGTACGCTACGGCCGAAGATATTCGCCAAGCACGAAGCGAGGTGCGACGTGTGAAGCGGCGGGAGCGAGGCACGAGTGCTGCTTTCCCCCTGCTGAGAGGGGATGCGACGAAATTGTGTTCGGCTTGTGTTGCACGTTTGTTACACTTGCTGGCGACGAGCATGCTGTGCCTTCAGGTAGTGCATGAAGTGCACGCACGTGTCGTTGAGGAGTTCGACCTAAAGTGCCGCACGTGTACTTCACACTGGGGCTCGTTATGTCTTGCACAAAGTCTGGCCCCTTCCTTGTATTTTTCGCTCTGTTAGATAATTCACCGTACTAGTTGTTTTCTAAATGCTATACTTTGTAACCACTGCCCTCTTTTATATAATGCGGTCGTGAGGGCGTAATAAAAAAATAAAGAAAGATTCCCATTAGAAGGAGGCAGCTGTGCTGTTAGAAAATGACATTAATGAAATGGTTTTAGGCGCAAAACACAGGACACGAACACCAGAATAGAAGACACGGACAAGCGCCTTCTGCCGGATCCTTCTCATTTCTAAAAGCCATACACAAAGTAGCCCGGCAACAGACGTTACTAAAGCATTGTATAAATCTAGGAGAAATTAATATCCATTTGAAATGCATCGCATAAGAAGCATAACTTTGACAAGGCACAGAATCGTCACTGTATAGACTGATCATAGAGGTTAAATCATTTTGTTGGTCGTATACGTAGATGTTAAATAACAGTGGCCCTAAACGCGGACCCTTGGGTGCGCTGGATCAAACGCGCATTTTGGAAGTTACTGCGGAATTAAAGTTCGCGTATTGTTATTGGTTAAAAAGGCAGGTCGTTATCTGTTTAAGTTATCTTTCGTTATTAAAGAGTGCCTTGAGTTTGAATAAAAGCTTATAGTAAACACTGGATTAAATGCTTTAGAGAAATATAAGAATATTCAGCAGACCTGATTAACTAAATTGAGTTGAAGATAAACGTTGTTCAAAAATTTTGGCCAGTTGAATTGGGGTACTGAAACCATGGCTGACAAGATGCTGAACTCTATCCAGAAGTTTGTTGGGTCAGAAAAAATGGAGCAGGACTGTGAATAATACGTTCAAGCATTTTGCAGGAGTGGGACGTTAAAGGCATTCATCTGTGGTTAGTATAGATATCTTCGACATTTAATTTATAAAGGGACACGATTTCCTCTAGCTTTCTAAAAGTGGGTGCCCTATCAGTCGACACAGACGTTTGAAAAATGAGTGCCTAATAATAAGCAGTCAATAAACGATATTGCACCAAGACAACGTTGGGAATATTACCGGGGCTTGAATATTATTTAGCATCTATGTGAAGGACAACGTTGACTACACCTTGCACAGACATTGCGAAATCAGTAACGGAACGTACGAAGGTAAAGAACCGCGAACAATGGCATCGAAGGCGCTCAAAATGTTATGCGTTCCATCATGATTAGGGGAGGGAAGGAGTAGCTCAATTTTTTTTAAATTGCGCTTATAATCTTTTGCTGTTATCTTCAGTGGTAAGCGTAGTGATTGTAACCTGACGCAGATGTTAAATTGAAGGAGTGAGAAAAGTGGCACGTACCCACATCGAAGAATGACATACTATAAACACATATTCCGTTAATTAATTAATTATAATTAATAAATAATTAATAAATAAATAATTATATTTACTTATTTATTATGCAACACTGATTCAGCAAGGGACATCAAGAAAGGTGTCTACAGTGTGGCCCAAATTACAGCGATGGTAAATAAACCGGCGAAGTAAATAATACAAGCTTATATATATATATGGTGGAAGGAATAAAATATATCAAATATAATAGAAAGATCACGGTATACAGAAATATATCAAGTTAGCGAAATTTGAAAACGCCATGCGGAAACGCTGGCAGAATACAATACGCAAAAAAATGGAGTACATACATAGCACATAATTATAATTATAAGATTGTTAGTTCTGTGTACCGCGCGTGCAGCTTATCCCGAAAAACATCGGGAGAAACATGCTTTATTGATTGTTCGGATGCTTGTTTTGAGCTTGTCCTTTATTGAAACGTATGATGCTCTGTGTGCTGCATGGGTGATTTCAGGGAATTGCTTCACTTTGCTGAGCGCTCGTACCTGTGCCTTAAGTTGGTATGAGCCATTGCACTTTTTGCTTGCTTATGAGGGTATGAGCCATTCAGTGTCCTACGTGAAGGACAAATTTCTCGTTGTGTAGGCGTATAAATGCTTACGCATCTAAAGAAAATGAAAGAGAAGGACGTAGGAGGGTATTGGGTTAGTGAGAAGGAAGGAAGCCTTGAGAGAACTAAACAGAAACGGTAGGTGCCGTAGGCGGCGTGGTTTTATTGTTTTAGAAGAGCTCGTCAGCAGGTCGGTGCGCGAGTAACAAGAATACACGAGTTGAAAAAAATGACCTCAGTAGCGCAGCTGCAGTGCGTCGAGTAATTTTGAAAGTGTTAAGATGGCGACACGTAGTCTGGGTTTAATAGATGGAGGTAGTTACGTTGGAAGGCAACGGCTGGTAAATCTTTACACATATTTCATTTCGCAAGAACATCGACTAAACCCTTGCCCATTTTTTTTTCTCCAGTAAATCGACATTTTTGTGGCATATACAGGGCCCCAATGGCAGTAGGTTCATTTCTGTGATGTTTGTAATACACACTGATATGCTATGGCACCCTTGCACGCGTAAATTATTGAAAACGCCGCTATACTAAACAAGTACTACTGCAATCTCACCAGCAAGTGTGAGACGCACGTACACAGAGTACAGACGTGCATGCAAAAAAAAAACAAGCTCAACAAAGGGTGCTACATAAAAAACACGGCAAGGAGCGCAGCGCTGAAAAGTAAGACTTCCGCCCATTTCCGACATTGCCATTTCCTCACCCATGTCACAGCCGAAATATTTCCTTGGTCATCTGTTTTTGTGAGCTGTCAGCAGTGATTTCCAACGTCCAACGCTATAGAGGTCGTCAATGAAAGCCGTTTCCGCCATTGCGTTGGAGATGCCTTAGAAGCAGGAAAGGAGCTATAGGTAAGCACTTTCTCCGCTCTAGCTGACGCCAAATGTGACCGCGCGAGCAAACAACACTCTCTACGAGAGAACACCATGATTACAAGAGCTGAGCGCAAAAAAAAAGGAAAAGGCTTTTCTCCGTGGACGGAAGCACATTGCTGACAGTAAATACATTTGCACCATCACAGCATAAAGAACGCGCCGGAATGAAGCAAGCCGATTTCAGAACTACTATTACTCTTCTGTGTCTAGGTCCTCTGTTTTTTTTGACGTTTCCCTACTCACCATCAACATGTTTTGACATATATATATATATATATATATATATATATATATATATATATATATATATATATATATATATATATATATATATTTGCTATGTAAACTTCACAACTATGCACCTTCGGGATCAAAGAAACAAAACGAAGCATAACCCTTTGAATAGCATTGAATAGCGGGCGGAGGACGAGACAGTAAAACTCAGACACACACGAGCAGTACGAGTGTATTATAGCCCTCGTACTGCTGTCTGAATTTTGCTGTCTCTTCCCCTGCGCATTGCTATTCAAATCATGCACCAACAAGCCCAAAAAGCTATTCTGGAGAACCGTTTCTCGTTCGCGCAAAGGCTAGAGAGTGAAACTTGCGACAAATAGAAGCACAGATATTCCACAAGTAAACATCCAAAGCCTATCAGTAGGTGCTGAGTTCAACGCTCGCTGGCCCCGTGGCACATATCACGTGTTGCCAGTTCTGTTAACTTCACGTCCAATGTTACCTAAACCCGCAATCTGCAGGCTTCATGCGAGAGCAGCATGTCTCGCATCAATGGTCTGAAGTCCTACTGCGTCCGTTCCGTCAAGGACCGGATGTCGAAATTCCGCGATTTTTCTCGCAGACTATTACATTCAGACTAAAATGAGTTATCGGTGCTTTTTGTTGCCGCTCTTTCCCCATATCTCTTTATATGGACTGTCTCGACACCGAATGGGTGATCCCCCCGGCAACGCATCATTTCTTCCCATTTTGCTTGTATGCTTAGTGCGCACTATACCGCGGTAAGGAGTAACAACAGCAGTGGTAATGGAATCAGGGCACAATGGGACAGAGATAACCGATTCGAGAAAGGCAGGGATGGGTTAGCCAGGCTGTGACTTGTTAGCTCGTCTCAAGCTCTTCACCTGGCAAACACCTCGACGATTGAATGGATGCTGAACGCAGCAGTAGAGAAATCGGCGGGCACAACCGTCGGTGGCTAATATTGTTGGCTTGCGTCCAGCCTCTACTTACAAAGCGTTATTCTTCATACAGGCCTGTTTACTGTCGTCGTGCAGTTTCTAAAATCCATCATATTTGAGGTGCGTTCACTGTGTCATTCCTTTTTCCTTACAGGGGCACTTCGTATAGCCTATATTTACCTTTATATTTCTACGGAACAGTTATTCCCATTGACAAAAAGCAGAACTAGAATATTTAACAAAGAAGAGGACGACGACGACGACATGACCTCTTGCGGGTTATTCCTCTTGGGTGCTGCTACTCACGCGCTTGTAAATAAACAGGCCTATAGTTGTTCTCTCGCTTCTTCCGGCGTAACAATGCTTGATATCGTACAAGTGGTCGGCTATAGAATGATTAGTTGTTTGATCAGTGATTGTATCTAAACCATTCAGGCAGCAGGCTCCGCACACAGCTGAAGTGAGAGTTGTAGTTGTATAAAAGTGGCTCACGTCTATCGCGAAAACTAAAAGCTGCCTAGCAAAGTACACACTTCAAGCTGAGCGCCTATAGCAACATGCAGGCAGACTTGTACGTAATGAACTACAGGTAAATAATTTCTCGTGATCAGTTACGTTGTTTTGTAATTCTGTAATTTAACGTTCATTTTGTTTGCTGGGTGACGCTCACTGTAATTCAGTTACCATTTTCCAGTAACAAGTTGAACGTAACAAGTTACTCTATTCACGAGATAAGCAGTAGCGAGCGACGCAGATTTGAGAACCTGAATTCTGGGGGAGCTGCAGTAGATATGTGCCACGCTGCGACCTCACTACGCATGTTCGAACAGGTGGACCCGGGGGCTCAGTATTTTCTTTTTTTTCTGATCTTGACGACTTCATCAGATGTTGGCCGATGAGTTTAGCGCTGGTATTTCTCCATCTCCAAGGTAACTAAGGATGCAAATACCACGAAATAGCATACGGACAATTTTCTCAGTATTTAGTTAGCTCAACAGGGATTCTGTTCTCCTAGTCCCAACAACAATGACACGCTTCGTGTCATAGATGACGCAGATACTAAATAACCACAATATTGTGCGCAATTAAGATCTGTATACATTACAATACCACCTTGCCACCCAGTGCGTACGATTGAGTGAAATGACTAACCTTCCCCTCTTTCCCTCTCTTTTTCCTTCTCGAACAAGCTTTCAGTGTTGCTGCTGATGTGTCCAAACAAAACAAAGAATAATGACCAACGAAATTTTATAAATGCAGTTGTTTATGCACATAAGGAATGTATGAAGGGCTGCAAAGGAAACACTGAAAAGGGCGAGGTCAGCTCCTTCTGCTTACTGTATCCACGCGGTGTTAAAGTAACGTAGAAGTAATCGATTAATATTCAGTAACGTCTCAGCTACTTTCCTGGAGCAGTAATTGGTAAATGTAATCAGTTACCTTTTTTGATTGAAGTACCTGTAATTGTAATCAGTTACTTTTCTGAAACTTGCACAAGTCTGCACGCATGCAACTCTGTACCGTTACCCCCTGCTTAATGTACCATAAAGCTTGTGTCTGGTTTAGAAATATTTAAAAATCCTGCTACCCTTCAGGTGCAGCGCAGATAGGGGAAATATTGTAACTCTCCGTTGCCGACACGACATAAACCACATCGAGCGTGGAGCTCACGCTGAGATTGATTCCGTGGTGGTAAATTTTACAAATGCCGTATCTAACCTTCTCCACAGCAAAAGTGCCCCGCGAGAAATTGATATGGTTCCGTAGTTGTAATAAAGCTCCAGAGGCCTCGATGTGGCCTCGTTCGCTTACATATTCACCGCTAAGCAATGGCTTTTATAGGAACGTCATGTGAAGGACGAGCAACGTTTGCTTTCCACTCGGCACCCTTTCGTTATAGTCTCGCGGCTCCACCCGCAGCAGCCTGTTGTCGAAGACCGTCTCTATTGTGATCACAATAAAGAGAGGCACCGCTCAGCCTGCTTCGGCGGGAGCGCACGCGGGCAACTACGAATGTCCTCGGCCTCTGCTCGCCAACCTCGCAATCGCCGCCGCCACGTGCTGCCTTCCAACAACGGACGAGATCAGAGTGAAAACATGCGTGCGATCACCGCGACACTGTCAGCCGCAGCTGACGCTACAGGACCACCTAATGATCTCGCCGGCGGTTTTGTCTGGGAGGCGCTGCCAATGAACGTGTCAGCCACGGCTGTCGTTCACCTATACGCTCTCGCCCGTGCTCGCTCCACGTGTTGTACCAGCCCACGCTGTTGTGGCGTTTCGACGCCTTGTTCGTCGCTGCAGAGATGCATGCGTGTACCTGCGTTGGGCATCATTTTTCATACGCCGGCTTCGCGTATGCCTACATGGCATCACGCCTATTGCCAGTAAACAGGTGATGTCCGGGGAGAGGAAGGACAAGTCCATGCGCGCTAACCGGAAACATATCGATTTGGAGGTTCGCCTCTTCCTAAATAAAGCTGCTTGGCTAGGCACTGGATGGGCAAAGAGTGCAAGAAAATGTGGACGGAACAAAATAACGCCGAAACAAAAACGCTGTCGTTGTTTTAAGAAACATATCGTGGATGTTGCGAAAGCTGTGCTGCTTCGCATTCTTTACGACGTAACTAGGCGCCCAGATCGCAGCAACTAACAGAGAAACAAGCAAATAAACCGAACAATATGAACAGGTAAGACAAGAAAGACAGTGAAGGGCATGTGGGTAGTTCGTGTATAAAATAAAAAAAGCTTGAGAGACGAGGCAAACGAAGAAAGACACGCACAGCACTGTGTGTGTGTTTTTTCGTTTGTCCCTGTCTCTCGCGCTGTTATTATATTAAAGACGTTCATGTATGTATGTAGTCACGTGGGGCGGTGCACACCAGCAAGATTTCTCTATTATCATGCAACAGAAGAAAGGCACACATTACGGGGAAGCGCACAAGCATTCTTTGGAAGTTTTTTCAGTATACACTGCACTAGGTTGTTGCGAACTTTGGTCGGCCGGTTATCCGTCATAACAGTTTCGCTCGTGCCACAACAGCAGCGAGAGTACGGCCCCAAGAAACTTCCAGTCACGGGGCTTATCAGTTTACTGCGCCTGAAAACAAGCGCATTTTTAAGTTGTTTTACTGTGTGCAAGGTCTGTCTTTACGTTTTAAGATAAAAGACATGCACTTTACGTCTCATTGCTAATACATAAGATTTTTCGTATATCTTAAGGCAACCTTGACTGGTAAAATTGTGGTTATGTAGAGAGAAAAAGAGTTGAAAATATGCGGGCTTAGATATCAACGCACTCCTGCTACTCCATATCGCCGCGAATGCCTTTCTTTCTCGCTACATTAAGAGGATTACGTCAGTGACCAAAACGGGAAGTCGTCCAGGGTCTATGTTTGTCAACAAGGAGAGACCCTTTCCTTATTTCTACGGCGTCGCGCGAATGAGCTGAAGGTCGGAGGTTTGATCATGACCATGGTGGGTGCATTTCGATGGGGGCGAAATGAATAAAACGCTCATGTGTTAAGATTTAGGTGCACGGTGAGGCCCCTCAAGTGGTCCGTATTAATCCGGAGTCGCCACTAAGAGCATGCCTCACAATCGGATCGTGCTTACAAGGCGTAAAACATCAGAAGGCAACTCTTAGTCGACTCGTCAAGTTAGTTCCTCTTGTGTGGAAACTAACTTGGTAATGCCACATTGTCCATCACTTTACTCTGTAATGCTCTCACAGTAATCCAGAAGTGCCGATTAAGGATCTACGCATGTGCGCTTTTTGCGTATGGTAGATTTTCGCGGTCATAACAAAACAAGCGATAATTGTGAGACTGCGACGTCTCTTCCATCCACTTTCGGTAATAGATAGCCAAAGATAAAGCGCTCTTTCGGCGTGTTCTCGTACACGGGTGAATGAGGGAATTCTGGTATTTTGTAATCGCGAGACAAGTTCACAGGAACATGGAGGTTTGAAGTGATGAGCAGTGGTAAAACAGAAGGTGTCGCTGGAGCCAAGAATGCAGCAAAGGGGGCTTTGTTAGGGCTGCAACTGCTTGCTTTAGGAGCGTGTTTAGGAAAGCGTAGCTCACTCTTCCCTACCCTCGGTGGGGGAGGAGGAGGAGAATGAGTCGTTGCGTAGAATAGACTAACTAAAGCCAAAGGGCCCAAAAGGAAATCTGGAAAAGAAATGACGTGGGACAAAGAAGGCTCGGTGCTGTGATAGAAAGGAGAACAGTTGGGGGTATACTAGCGTTGCGTTCTTTCAAGAGTTCACGATAACAACCGCAGATAATAATTGCTGCTGAACCGATCTCACAATGACTGTCGACGGTAATGCGTGAGCATTGAATCAATATATTGACACAACGTATTGCCTGCCGTTGAAATGAGTTATGCGTCAGGTGTGTACATCAGCAGGGCCCACCGCGAAGCATGCATGCACATGGCATTCGAAATGCATGCCACGTCGGTGTGGGCGAACGCCGAGAAACGCGTCATCCGTCTACCGGGTTCATCTCTCGTGCTTCTTTCTGCATACGCTGTGCCATGTAATGACACTGTCGATAAGGCCGTGCATGACCTCCGAGATGAGAAACTTGGCACGTCGGTGCCTGCGAAAGCTGAGAATTGTTCCCAATCTTGGCGCACACTCAACGGCTCATACTCAGTGACTCAAGTTGGCGCGAGGTCCATTTAAAAGCGGCACATACCCACTGCATTCATGGCACACCCCGCTAAAGCGTTGGCGGGAAAGGCGTTCATTGAAAAGCGACACATAAACGGTGCATTTGTGGCAAAGCCTGCTAATGCGTTGGGCTGCTGTCCTGGAGTAACTCGTGTGACGTGGGTTCAATTTTTCGATATCAACGAATGTCGATGAAATCCGCTGGGTACGTTCCTCTGAGCAATTCCGTCATGTCTTCAGAAGAATCAGGCTTGAGAGTAGCACAGATTTTTTTATAAATGAATTTAATTTATTGCCTCGAACACCCAACGGTACCTCATCCTCAGTTACATGCCACGTTGTGTATGACGTCAGGAGTTTTCCATGCATAGAATGCCGGCATCATGCAGAAGACAGCGACGAGGGCGTCGAGGAGTTGACAATCGTGAGCTAGTGTATGGCGTGAGAAGTTGGTGTTGCGAGAAGTTGCGTTCGCTGTGGACGGGGAAGTGATGAGGGGTGGCAAGTGGTGTTGCGTTGTTGACTGCAAGAACTTCAGCCCTCGCCGTCCACATACACAGTTTCAGCCGATGCCGATCGCGTACAGACGATGTTGAGCCTATATGTCACATTATCGTAGTTCATGCGTCTACTGCTGGAGGACCTGAGCGACTGACCTGAAGCTAATTAAACCATCGGGATGAAGAAAACTCCCTTTTCAGTTCAGTTTTGCCCATACTGATTTGAAACAAAGCATTCCTCATTTCCCACAGTGTACACACAAAAAGCGAGGAGTGACGACACGGAGCAGTATCGACATCGATACGTTGCCGTTCTCTACGGAAAGCTTCTAGCCGCAATCACAGGCACTTCCCTAATTTAAATGCGACTATGAATATGGGTGTATTTATGCGTATTGTCATGCGGACTCACTATTTAGCTTCCGGGGTGCAATGCTCGCCTCGTATACCAAACGGGCAGCAAGCGTAGGCCACTTCGATACAGCAGTGTTAACAAACACCTCGTTCAGCTGCCAATGGTGTCAACACTGGCATCAGCGTTTCCGCGGGAAAACTACGCCTGCTCTAACTAAACGATCATGGGCGCAAAGTCCTCATCTATGTCTATCTTACGGAACGTATTGTGTGCATCAAGAAAATACGAATAATTATAAGTAGTCAGCCATAACAACGCTCCCGTACTACGGTCTCCCACTCACTGTCTTATAAGGTGTGTGGTCGTTCATAGCAGCACGATTGAGAATGATGAAGCGGTGCTTACAAGTACAAAATCTGCCTGTATCAATATGTTCTGACATTAATTGATGTCACCGACGAACGGCTAGCATTTTATCTCAAGCGAACTAGGGGTGGTAACTCTATACCTGCCGATGTAAACAAATGCACCGGTCGGTGTTTTGGACAGTCAGTGGCGTTCTTGCGGGATGAAAATCTGGAAAGTCGTGCTCCACACCTTACAGGGGGCATGTGAAGCGTTTCCCTGAGAAGGCGTACAACACCTACAATAGCAAGCAGTACGTATAAAATCAGTGGTTAGGGCTACCATTGGTCTTCACGTTGGATCACGATATGTAGCGCATGGGCACTTACTCTCGTGGTGGCGGGTCGAATGCGAACGGCGATTCGTGGTTTTTGCCTTCGTCAGACTCATAACTGTCAATATTTCACAGATCCGGAGAGTTGGTGCAGCTGACATTGTCACCCGAAGGTCCGGCGCGCTCACGATTCAGCTGAGCATCTTGTCTTCGCTGGTTTCGTTCTCCCACCAAGCGAGACCGGCATGCCTTGCGCGCCATCTCCCCTGGGAACACTCGCGACGTCACACGAAGAGGTTCGCTCGGCTGCTTAGCCATGTTACGGTTTCGTTTTAGCGCTTTTTTGCTTATTTAAAATTATTCCCGAATTTGTGGAACCATTCTACTATGAGACGCGTGACGTGGAGTTCTCGGGAATTTAAATGTTCCATTATCTCGACATGGTCAAAAAATGGCCGGAGTAGCCCTTTAAGGGACCTAAGTGACAGGTCTGAGGAACAAGAGTATCCAACTGCAACCTCATTGGGCCAAGAGTCACGTCGGCAAAGCAATAAAGCAGTTGATAGATTGCGCTCAAGCTTTCTTCGTGTCCCTTGTCTTTGTGTTGTCTGTTTCCCGTCTCTCGCAATACGTGTCAGTCCCAGGAAAACTTCCCATCAAATCCTTTATCGTAAGTGAAGCCTCTTGTTATGAAACATATTTATATATTTAATGTGTTACGCGTCATTGTCTTTTACGCGCTGAGGCATGCACCATGTTGACACGCTTACACACACACACACAAAAAAAAACCCACGAAGTGCGGTTCTTCCAACCCTTTTCCAAACCTATTTCCCGTTGTTATGTCTCTAGAAAGCGCTATTTATGTGCAATCAAAAGCGATGAGAGCGAAAGACTCGCAGGGCGCGGATTTGCCGCAGAGGTGCCGAAGCGTGTGATTATACGCTCGCTGTCGTTTGGACGGGCCTTTAGCACGATTTGTGCTCCGGACAAGTAAAGACAGCAAGCAAAGTGAATCAACGAATCCCAGCTGCCCCCCCCAAAAAAATGACGTAGAGCTTAGAGCGTTGTTTTCCACTTGTTGGAGGCCGCGCTTTGAAAGACTCGACACTCGGGGGTGCTGGCGAAAAACGGCGGCCATGGGAGACGTGAAAATGAACTGAGCGGTAATGGTTCTTCCACATTTTTTTTTTGTTTTGTTCGCAAGTTCCTTATTCGATCAACAAAAGAAACAATAGAAGCTAGTGCATTGGTTTCGAGGGCTCAAGAGTGACTGGGGCTTACGTGCCGTGAAGGTGGGAGAGAAAGAGAGAGAGAGAGAGAGGGAAGGTAGGGAGGTAAACCAGAAGAGCGCCCTGTCTGCAGTGAAAGTTTGCCCTGAACGTGATGTGTTCTAAGAACGGATGGGCTCAAATATAAATGGGAGGAGTGTGGTGATCTACTCATCGGGGATGAAATTCGACATTTCTGTGTGATAGAAATAGCCGCACCGATCGCATTAAAGCGGATAAAATATAGATCCGATGTTAAAACGAAGCCCTTAAGGTATGTTTCCTTTCAGTTAGGCTCCGGTTAAAAGGGGATAGTCTTTGCAAATATTTTCTACTGACCTAAATAGAGCGGTGTTCCACATGAAAACGCGAAATATATGACATAGCATTCAACAAGTAAGAATTTTTTTCGTTTTCTACTTACACATAAAAATAGATATATGAAACTTTTCCGCCGAAATAGCCACTGGTATCCTGAACACTGTAGTACACAATCGTTGTATTCTACCAGTACTGGCAGCGGATCAGAACTTTGGAAGTTAACAGCAAAGAAATTTAAGAATAAGTTAAGCGCCGCGCCGCAAGTGATGGAACAAAAAATAACATGTGTAGTGGTGCGGATTAGCGGTGCGGACACGGACAAAGTAGTGGTGCGGATTAGAGAGCTTAGACAATATTCTAATTAGCATTACAAGAAAGAAATAGAGATGGGCTGACGATGTAATGCGTAGGGCAGATATTCTACTACAGTTACTGTGTGGCTACCAAGAGAAGAGAAGCACAGTGGAAGGGTGCAGAGGACTATCGATGGTGTGATGAAATTAGGAAATTAGCAAGCATAAGGTAGTGTAAGCTGGCACCGGAGAAGGGTAATTAGAGATATCTGGTTGAGGTTTGCGTCCTGCACTGGAAATAACTGGGCTGCTGCTGCTGCTGATGACGATGATCTGAACCACTGTACCCCATGCCTGCAAATTAAATTTAAGAATTTCGGATGATGCCCCCTATGCATTAACATTGGATTAGGTTAACACACACACACACACACACACACAAACAAGTATATATATATATATATATATATATATATATATATATATATATATATATATATATATATATATATATATATATATATACCGTATATATATACACATACACACACACAAACAAGTATATATATATATACATATATATATATATATATATATATATATATATATATATATATATATATATATATATATATATATATATATATATATATATATATATATATTATAACGCCGTTCCGTACATTTCACCATATTGCGGTAAGTTAGCTCAGTGCGAAAATGTTTGCAGAAAATTTCCACTCAAAGCCGGAGCCTACGTTGAACGAAGTGAAGAGTGGTGAGCCGGAATTATATTTGTTCAGACCAAAGTTTTCTCGAGTCGCTTCAGCAGCGCCCCGCACGTATCGCTGCAGGCCATCCGCGTTCAGCTGTCTGACGGATGCAAGCGTTTCCCCGGCACCGCGGTCTGAGCGCAAAGCCTTGTCGGGCCCTCCCCGCCATGCACGCGAACCCGTTTTGCGTCGCTGGTGCTTTCACCGGGCCACTCGTCGGCTGGTTTGATCCGCTGGCCGGAGTTGTCAGCACGGCGCCGCACGCGTTTAGGCTGATGATGGATGAATGAGGCGATGAAACCGGCGCGGACTGATCGTGACAGCGTGCGCCCCGATCTGTTCGGGCCACGTCGGTTTGCGAGCGCTGCCGTGCTTCGAAGTGAACGATGCGGTACCTTCGCGTTGCTTCACTTTATTCGCTTCCTTCTTTTTTCTTCTTTTTGCGCCTGTCTCTCTACCTCGTCTACACTTCAGTATTTTGTTAGCGCATAAGCGTGCGGCGCGCGCGAGGATTTCTCGCACGCCGCCATTTTGTGAAAGTGACATTGGACAAACGAAAGTGGGAGACGTTAACCTAAACACGTCTTTCTCTTTTTGCTTTTTTTCTACGCACTGCGCTCTGATTGGGTACGGCGATGAATGAAGCGAAAATATCACAGGGAAGCAACAACAAAGAGGGAGGGAAGATGGCGTTGTGGGTGGGATGGGAAGCCCCACGTGTATAAACATGCAAGGTTTGCGAACACAGTGCTACCTATTCTGTAATGAGCCGTGGTTATCGTCGTACGCCGATAACGCCATTTTCTTTGGTGACGTGGCGTCGCACAGAATCCAACAGTAGCCTGCTCCCTATCCCCGACTATAGTGCCCTCAGCCTAAATGTACGGAATAAATAAATAAATAAATAAACAGATAAATAAATAAATAAATAAACTTCTAATATGTTTTGATTCTTCGAATGTATTTCGATGCAGGTGAGATTAACTTCTCGCCGTTTGACAGGGACGTTAGCAGGTGAGATCAAAATGTTCCCCTAGTATTTCTTGCAACACAAACAACACAACGTTCTGATTCGAATTCTCCGCGATAAGACGCGCCCGTGAGTTCAGTGATAGTAGCGTAAGTTGTGCCTGTAGCAATTCGCAAAATAACCACGGTGAATCGATATTAAGAAACTAATTGGGCCCACGTTTGTTGTTATTTGATTTGAAACGACGCACCAATGCGAGCAAAACGGACTTGCATTTGCTCACGCAGTATCAGAGCCAAAATTAAAATTTCGTCAGTGAGCACCACGCCAACCATCTAATAATTTGAGTAGAGTAAACTGCTTGGCGAGTTGGTTGAAGCCTAGATATAGCATGTTGGCGCCGCGCTGGATATGTTCTTTCCCACTCCCTCCTTCTGAGTCTCTGTTTCCGTGTGACGCTGACATGTACCGTCTTGTGATTTCCTTTGAATATTGTCATGATCGACCTGTCGAATGTGAGAGACATTCACGCGTACGTTCCCATGACCAAATTATTGGCGTCGTCCCGGAAAAGGCTGTTACGAGAAGCCTGGACATCAACCTGTCAAGTGTGAGAAGCATTCAAGCGGGCATCCCCATGTCGACATAATTGCCCTCTTTTCCGAAATAGCGTCACGAGCTGACACAAAGGGAAGGACGAAGAGAAGAAAACTCGAAGGGCAAGAGGTCGTCGAACGGCAGAAGCTACTTCCACAGGCTCCCCAAGAAGACAGTGACGAACACAAGACCACAAGGGGTTATTTAAGGCCGTCCTGGCCCCCGCGCTAATCAGAACCGCTCGAAACTCGGATAAGAGCCACATCCATGTACCAATGAAGATGATACCATCTTCGCTACTTTCTTTAATCATCACGATGCCCGGCTTCCTCGTCGTTTCCTGATTCTTGCGGTGAAGACCCATCCCACCCGGTCGAAACCGTATCAGTATCTAATCTGCGAAGTGAAGAAATGCTCATGATAGTGTTGCACTTAGCATTGCAGCGACGGAAGAACTAAGAACCGCCAAGGTAAAAATAATTTCGCCTTCGTATTGGTGAGCATGACTACTAACGAACTTTTTCGACGTTTGAAAAACAATAATGAAAATTCGAACTTGTTGGTGAATTCGTAGCTCGAGAAAATTAATTGATGCCAGTAACGTTGGACTATGTGCATTGAAATGTGTGCACTGTCACCTCCGCTCAGTCACCACGCATGCACATTGTTTGAAAAACATGACAAAAAAATACTATACAGTGTGTGGGGATTTGGGGAATTCGACGCGCCATTGCGCGGGCGCATTTCACCCATGTCTGCAATCCTTAGCCATCTCATCCTTGCTCCGAACCAGTTTTAGCGGTGGCGCTCCACTCGCGCGGTGGTTCGCGGTGAGGGCGGAGCTAGTGACGTCATGGAGCAGCCCCTGGTGGCTACTGCCGTGACGGTACCGGTTCTCTTTCTCCTTGGGACACGCCCGGCATGTACATGCTTCCTCTCGTCCGCCGACACCTTTGTGACTGGGACTGAGCTCACGCACGGCGCATTTGCCCGTGCGGGGAGCGCGTACCTCGTGTTGTTTCCTATCCCGACGCTAAGCCGAAGAACGGGTGCCTAGTGCTCGCGCGAGGTCGTACCACGCCGAGCCGCACTCATCGGAGGCCCAAGCCGAAGGAGATTGCCCGAACTCTCGCGAGTTGGCCCATTGGTTATCGCGAGAGCAAGTAGCATAGCCGCCGGGACTTTTCCTAGCGGCGCGTCCCAGCTTGAGCCTGTGCTCTCGCAGCGACATGCTACAGGCGCCCCTAGCTGTATTTTTCGCCCTTGGTGCGGGACCACTTTGGTTCCGCGCCGTCCCGGGACCGGGCGTTTGTGCAGTGTTGGGGGCCATTGGAAACAATAAACGGTTTCCTTCATTTTAGGGCAATACTGTGTTTTTGCGTGCGTCGCTCGGTAGCCCCTTGTGGCCTGAGCTCGCGCGCAGCGGCGCTAGAGGCTGACGGCTGACGCGGCCCTGTGGCTCGCTAAGCTCGAACCCGCGGTGTTCGGTACTCCTGTGGGACCCTAAGACCCCACAAGTGTTTAGACAAAGTGACGACCGTCAGTTCTTTCAATAAATTGGGGGAGACACCAACTGAAACAGCCTTTACTTCATCGCATGAATTCACACTGGGACAAAATTTAGCCCGTTAAAGTTAGAATTCCTAGCGGGCAGAACGACGCAAGCAACTGTCATCATATTGCTCGGTGTAAGAAGTAGTGCGATGAACAAACGTAGGAGGAGCTCTTCAGACGCATCAAGTTTTCTCGCTTGCGCATGCGTGTGCTTCTCGGTGTGTGTGCGTTATGTATGCGTATGTGTGCGTGCGACTTTCTTTACGCCGTCTCTTGTCGGCCGTTGTTTATACCGCTTAGGATGTGCCAGTGCTTGCCGGCAAAAACAAAGCCCGGTCGTTAATAGAGTTCCAGGTACTTACAATGATGCCGCTGTTTACGGCACGGAGCAAAGCAGGCGGGGCTCGGGAAACGCAGCTGCAGGAATTGCGTCCGCGGGCAGCCCTACCGGAAGCTCGTTTACAATTAACTGCGTCATCAGGCAGAGAACCGCGCGTGCTGGCCGTTTATGACCGGATAGTTGTTCCTGGAATTTATTCGTTCCGAAAATGGTTTTGCGAAATGGGCGCGTGGTGCATAGGCACAGCCAATCTGGCGGACAAAAATAAGATGAAATAGTGAAAATAAAAACCTAATGTTTCTTAATTCTGTTGATGGCCTCAACTCGACGTTATATTTGTGCTTCCTGCTCCACTATTTCATTACTTTTCTTTTTGGCCCGCGGCTCTCTATGGTGCCTTGCAATGTGCATGTGGGATTGCGAGGAGAAATTTTCTTGCAGACATACGATAAGAGTGCTTGAGGCACGCTTCCTGGCGCTGCGCGCACGCGCTTGCAAACACACACACACGCACACACACACACACGCACACACACACACGCACACGCACGCACACGCACAGACACACACACACATATATATATATGTATATAGATGTCTCGTCTCTCTCCCTCTCTCTCTCTCTCTCTCCATATATATATATATATATATATATATATATATATATATATATATATATATATAATGTCTCTCTCTCTCTCTGTGCGTGTGTGTGTGTGTTGTGATGATGTGGATAGTGGCGGGTGGCGTTGACGAGATCAGCTTGGAATAATGATCGTGTTGTGGCAACAACAAAAAGAGAATTGGTGATGGTAATTGTGGAGGACGACCATGCGCCACCAACAAGCCGCCACCAACAAGGCAGAGCGCGCAGAGCGTGACAGCGAGCGGAAGTCTCGAACGGCAGTTGGCCGAACGGCGGTTCAAGGCTCGATGACCAGCGACCGGGTGTCCCGCTACCGTGCGGCCCTGGTCAGAGATCCCGCTCGTGGCTGAGCTCTCCTGCGTACAATCGGCCTGCTGCTATCGCGGCCTGGTGCAGTGCTTCCTGCTTGGCTCCGGGTGCCTGAGCTACCTGTCTGCCGACCGTGCCCCACGTTCTAGCGGTCGAGGCGTTACAGGCCAGGCTTTACGGGCCAGCTACAACAGTGGCCTGATGTTCTGCCGGCCTGCTGTTCCCGTGCTTTCACGTCGCAATAGGGTGCGGTGGGATGATGATGGCGTAAGACGTGGTCGTGGCAAGCAACACACCAGCTGTCTTCAAGTGTCAGACGACTCAGCGACGCACTACGCAACGACAACCGTCATGGTCACCGCAACGACGACGCACACCGGCGAGTCGTGATGCATGAGTATGAGGCACATCCCTATATAGAAGGACAAACGACTTCCGAATTCTAGTCCGCGCGTATGTAAATCCTGTAGATGTGTTAGCGTGTCTGTATAAAGTTTGTGTTGCATGGAAAAAGCTCCCGTCTGCCGTGTCATTAATAAAAGGATCCTGGGCCCAACGGGCATAGCAAGTTTGTTTCCATCACATATGATATATATCGTTCGCCGTCGTGCCAGATTTCTTCTTCATTTTCGGTCCGCCTTTGCTTTCGCACAGAGATTTGCGCCTAATGACGCTTTCTTAAAGGGGATACGCAGGACTAACTGAATAAAACATACGCAGTAAAATAGTCTGAAATGCTCTAATATTTACTAGGAGTTGGTGAGTCAATCATGGCTTCATCTCACTCATGCGTCGCCAGTTCGCTGCTGCACATACAGGTCTATTAAGGTCGGTCAGTCAGCGTGGCTGAATATGATGACGACTGGTGTAAATCGAAGTAGGGCCAGCGGCTTTTCCTATTCACTCCTTTATAAGCGACACGATTGTTTTTTTTAACCGTATTGCCTATTCCTTTACTCCTACTTTTATATTTATCTGCAGTACTTTGATTAGAAGGCAACGCGTAGCACAAAAGAGACAAAAGCTCTTTCGTGAAAGTCAGGCACTACTTCGCGTACATCACATTTAAAGATGCTTTCATCATTACGTAATGACCAACATTTGTTCGCAAAGAAAAAGACAAAAGAAAAACCTTTTTTTATTTACGATTTTTTTTTTGTAGTCCGACAACAAACCACTTAATAGAATAGAAGGTCGCAATTATCAAATTTTTCTGATTTTTGTCAGCTATGTCATTGTGCTTGGTGCGATTGTAAGCTTCATATATCCTCATTTCAAACAAATACTTTTTTTAATTTTTAGCCTAATACGTGGCAAAAATCTTCACTAGATTGGACAAAATTTTTCTCACAAGGGGAGTGCAGATCGCAGGTCTGTGTGGTCTCTAAGGCTTGAGTGTTACCCTCTGAAGCTTGAGCAGACAAATGCACATAAAAGAAAACACAAAAAATGCGAGGACACCTAAGCGCTTCTTTTATGAGTTTTGAATGCGAAAGCATGAATGTCCAATTGAATGCCACTGAGTGGTCCTCAGAATTATGAATTCCTCGCGGACAAGCGAGCGCGTTGAGATACTTGGCCAATGCCTCCCAGATAGCGCAAGGCCGGTGGACTTCGATCCCTGACGTCATGCTACCTTGCCCGACTGTCATAGACTCTAATGGGGATGCTCCTGCGATTACGCTGTGGGTGTACTTGACGTCACCTCTTTCTTCACGCCGGGCCTGGCATTGGGAATTTTGATCCATGTAGCATGACGTCATAAAGCAGAAGACACAGGCTCGCCATATAGGGGGGTCTGGTTTAGGCCAGTGTGTAGGAAACTGGACTTCTGAGCTAGGAGTCGTAGGCTCGAAATTCACGACCTCGAACGTTTTTCCTTTCGAATTTATTCTTTTTTTAATACAATAATATTTCTATAGCGATTACCGAGGTGCAGTTATAACGCACGCGCGAGCTTGCACGTACAAAGAACGCGCGGATAACGCAGGCTCCCAAAAGCGAGATAGAGGGTGACGTGGCGTCGCGGCGATGTTCTCACCCTTCACGCAACACTTGGCGCGCTAGCCGGGGAACGGGGGTTGCTTTCCGACTGCTCTGCTCCTACGATGCGTTCTTGTGGCTTGACGTCGCAGCCAATGGGAATTGAGGTGCCCTTTTTCGTTTGTCCAGCCGACAGACTTCGGCTTTTATTGCGATAGCAATTATATGGACACTCCAGGCGAATTTATGCCACCCGCCGTGGTTGCGCAGTGGCTATGGTGTTGGGCTGCTGAGCACGAGGTCGCGGGATCGAATCCCGGCCACGGCGGCCGCATTTCGATGGGGGCGAAATGCGAAAACACCCGTGTGCTTAGATTTAGATGCACGTTAAAGAACCCCAGGTGGTCGAAATTTCCGGAGCCCTCCACTACGGCGTGCCTCATAATCAGAAAGTGGTTTTGGCACGTAAAACCCCATTATTAATAAATTTATGCCGTCGGCGGCACCGTGAGGCTCCATATAAAATCAAAGGGCGATAAAATCGTCCCCGCGTGTCGCATGATGTATGTGCGAGTGAAAGTGCGCCGCCTTCCATCGTGCCCTGTAATGTACAAGAATTTAGGTTGTAAATCAAGCCCATAGGCTGGAAGAAATGTGGTTTCTTTTAGCCGGAAACGAATAATGTACCACGAAGGCTGCAGACGCTCTGAACGGGTGAATTTAAGTAAAAATTGAGCAAGTTTGATCATTCTAAACAAGATGGGTTCTTCGGGTAAAGAGAGAGAGAGAAAGCAGTCATGAGGCAAGAATTGTTAACCTGAGCAAAAGTTACGTAACTCGTTCCCTTACCAGGCCTCTAAATATCGATGAGATTGAGCGACAGTTTTCCGTCACGTTCGTAAAATTTAGTAAAAATCCTACTAGCAACTCCACGGCACCGTCTGAAATGAGGACTGAACTTTAACTATTGGTCAGATTTTAAAATTCTTGGCAGATTAAGGAGTATGCAATTATGGAACTTCAACTGCAGGTATCGTCGAAACAATCGCTCACAGTGCTTCTAGCGCTTCAATGGAACGACGCAGGGATTGCGCTTTGGTCGACGGGAAACGACAATATTTGAATCACAGCAGTGCTTAACGTACCAAAGCTTCTGTTGGGTTGTTCTAATTTTCCTATCTGTCGTCTAGGCTGTGTTAACGCTTTCTCAAACCACGGTAGATGCTCATTAGTGTGGTTTATTTTGATAATTTTGTTCGACTAATATCAAGTGCAAGTTTAGTGTTCACAGCGCGGGTTGCTCTTATCCATCAGTGTTTCGACATCTTATATACAAATTATTACGAGCAATCCTTTTCGTGGAGTGTCGTTTTCACTCACAAGAGCACGCAGTCGTTTCAGACCGAGCTTCAACCGAAGCTTGACTATCAGCCTAATCTCTTCCATTTCGAACACCACCTCGGCAAGTACCCTTATTACTTACAGTAGAATATTGGCCAACATTGACTGATGGTCTCTTCACACTTGCACTTAGCGCACATTGGTGAATCCGCCATTCCAATACGATAGCTGTAGGAGTTGGTGAATGCTACTCCTACCCACAGCCGACACAGCACTGTTGCGTCACGTCGTGGAAGGTTCGCTGGTAATGTAAGTTTCAGTGATGGATCGAGGCTGTGTAAACGGCAATTAGAGTTCTGTGGTGTATGCCAGCAACCTAACGTGATTGCACGAGCGAGACTGCGCAGCTCTCTTGCAGCGTCACTGTTCTCGCTTCGATAATCAACGTGAGACTCTTCAGTGTGCCTTAAATAGATTGGATGACAGGCCATTTACGGAAGCGAAGATCTTGGGAGCCTGGCCTCGCAGTTCATTGGCCCAGAAAGCAGTTCGAGCGCTTTTTTGCTACCTGAGGTCAACAGACTTGAGTGCCCGACTATAGACATCCTACATTAGGTTCTCTCTCTTCCTCTTTCACTCCCCCTTCCCCTCCCCACGTGTAGGGTAGCAAACTGGACTCAGTCTGGTTAACCTCCCTGCCTTTCCGTCTTCCCTTCTCTCTCTCTCTCTTCTCTCTTGGCCAACATTCCACATTGCGGTAAAGTACTCTACAGGAACTGAACTCCGGTTCCAGTTGAACGTATATGGCACAATCTCGCTTGCACAGAAAAGCTGATCGAACGCCGAACGATGGAGGACGATCAAATTTCAGCAGGATTGTGCAAGTTCTCTGACCTGATGCCCATTGCTTCGAGAGCCTAAAGAATATACTGAAAAGCAAACGAGATGCCCTGTTGGAGTAAAAAAAAACGCTTCCTGAACTATAGGAACATACTCAGCTTCACATATGCGAATGTAATGGTTTCCTGCATACAGTGCAAGAAATGTTTCCTTAAAAAAGAAATTTTCGCGCAGTTCCCCTGCAGGCCAGAAAATTTCTGTGAAGCTTCGTTTTCTATATTTGCTGTTTCTGTTATTTTACGAGCTTTTTCGGCTTTACATTAACAGAAATTTCGTGTTGAAAAGCAGTTATCTGTATTGTATTACAGAAGTAGTTCTGTTTTCTGTTTTAAATGTTCTGTTACTTGAATAATATTTTTTGTATTATTTTACAGAAAATGTAAAACAATGATCAATTTTTGGGCACAGAAAAAGTTCTTCGTTCAGTTTACATTTTTCTGTTACTCCGCACTTTTTTCTGTTCCACTGTAAACAAATTAGATGTCTAAAGACAATTTCCTATCGAAGAATGGGTGGTGGTGTTAAGTTTATTGAGATTCTGCTCAGTTATCTGGCAGGCCCGAGTCCTAGGATGGCCCCTCACGAGGAGCGACCCTTTCGGCCCAGGCAACGAGGGCTTTTTGTAGTTTTTTATCCGGCATTCTGAGCAGCTCCTCCCACGTCTGTTGTGAGGAAGCTGGCAGGAGCGACCTGGGATGGGGGTAAGCCCTCGCACCCCCAAAGAATACGATTTTGGGTAGCCAATGTTTGATTTGTGCAGTTTTGGCACATTGGGTTCCATTACCCGTTGGTAATTATGGCCAGCCAATGTGGGCTGGGGAACGACTTAGCTTGGATTCGACGCAGGATTGCGTCGAATCCAAGCTTGCGTTTGGAGGCGGGTAGATTCGCCTTTTTTGCGTGTAGTAGTTTGTTATCTCGTGGTATGTCGTCGGGGCCTCATCCATGGGATCCGAGTCTGAGGGGCACATCTCCCGGTTGATTCGACCTCGGGCTACGCAGTGCACCTCCTCCTTCCCTTGATTCCCCGAATGGGCAGGGACCCATACGAGTTCAACAGTATTTTCATTTGCAAAGTCCCGTAGGACTCGCGCTGCACAGACGCCTATGCTGCCTCTCGAAAAGTTGACTATTGCCCTTTTTGAGTCGCTTATGAAAGTTTGCATGGAGGTATTCATAATGGCCAAAGCAATGGCAGTCTCTTCCGCTTCCACAATGGACGCTGTTTTTATGGACCCTGCTTCGTTAAACAAGGTAATGTGTCGCAGAAATGTCAGATCAAGTTTTCAGGTTGCTTCACCTTGGCCGCGGCCTGCATATGCCGCAACTCATTAATGATTTTCGAAACTATAGAAGCTACGCGACTGGGTTCGTTTTGACGCCTTTTCATTCTGGAGGCTTCACGCATCGCAGTGGCCAGCACTGTCCCGGTGAGCGCTCAAAGCTTTAAACGTTTCTAGCGCGCGTGCGAAATGAGAATTTTCTGCGCTAAGTGTTATTAATAGACGGGAGCGTGCTCCCATCACTGTCGTGAACCTCGTTAACTATTCCTGTATATACTACAAGCTGTAGTGTGCGCTGTACCCGCAGACTTGGTAAATATTTCACCTGAACAAAATTACATTCCGCAACTTGGAGGTACTTTTGTGCGATTGACATCCCTGTTTACAGCGCGCCACCATCGAAACGCGAAGAACGAACTTCGAATTTCGAATAATTGGAATGTAAAAAAAAAAGAAAACGTACACGTAAACCCTGGTAAACACCGAATGTTCGAAAAAAATAAAAGCTCCGATATATATCCGCCGAATTTCGTCCGAGAAATACGTCCAAAACGCTGAATACTAATTATAGCATAACTAATAGGGAGGGAACGTCATGTCACTCGCGAGAATAACTGCGCACCCAAGCACTGCAAGCCAACTCAGCCAACAATAGTGTCACGTGTGGAGAACTCCGCACAGGAACCGAGATTTACAGAAACGAGCTGACACGCCCTTTAGCTGCAGCTTAACCTGCGTACACAATATGCACCGCTGAACAGTTAAGCGGACTGATATAGGTCCGCCTTGCAGGGGACGCGCAAACGTTCATTTGCGCCCATCTCTTCCCACATCTGCGGCCTCCCCCTCCCCCTCTCCCCCTCTCCGCGACTCGAAGCCACGGTTTCACGGTGCTGCCAGGGTGCGGCCTCGCCCCCCCCTCTCTTCCTCCCCCCCCCCTTCCGCGACTCGAAGCCACGGTTTCACGGTGCTGCCAGGTTCACGACGCGAACCCGCTCACCCTTCGTTGCAAACCGACGAAGCGGTGCGGGATTCGGGGCAAACGAATGCGGGCGTGTACAAATGCGCGCCGTCTGTTCGCGTCGTCGTAATTGCAGCGCCACCGCGGGCTCAGCGCCGCGTGCAACCGAGAAGCGCGCCGAAATCGCGTTTGCGAGCATTATGATGATGCCGGCCGCAGCTGACGCCGGGAAACACCTAATGACCCCCAAAACCCACGACGCGCTGCGCCGCTGGGACGAGCGCGGCTGCCGTGGCATGGAAACTCGCTGAGGAGCGTCGTCTGTTCGGGTTTCGTGACCGCCGAAAGGGTCCGCGCGACGCCATGTATTCTGATGAGACACGTAACTAAGTTGTCATCTCTGCGTTCAGTTTGTTTTTCAGTTTTGCTTCGGGCCACAGATGGCCGGAGTGCCAAGTCCAAAAGCCAACTACAAGGCTTGAAGGAGGGGGTGGGGGGGGGGGGAGGCGGAGAAGGAAGTTACTCTACCTCGCATTCAAAGCGTAATGCATCATGGAAAATTAGGCATGGGGAAAAGCTGTAGAACGAGAAGGACAGCGCAAACGACGTTTGTGTTGTGCATTTCATTGTACTTGTGTCTGTGTTTTGCTTGCCTACATTTCCCTGTGGTGAATACCCACCAACTTTGCTCATCTTTCAGTCGTTCTGTGCAGAAATATTTACAGAGGATCCGTAATGAGCCTCCTTCCACAATAAATAAAAAATAAGGCACGCCACTGAATTGCAGGAGTTCCCCGGAATAAGTTTTGGCACAATAAGTACTTCATGAAAAACTAATACAAAACTGTATAGCAAACATCAGTTTGTTGCAATTATAAAGCGCGATAATTGTTTATCAGAGCAGAATGCACAAAATTAGTTCAGACAGAAAGAAAACGAATGCCATAAACACATGCCTTACACGCATAAATGCATGCCATGATACGTAAGCGCACACAAGAATACATCAAAAGTAGCAAGTGTGAAAGAAGGAGTAAGCGACGCACGCCAAAATTTTATGCACTGTCTCGCACTGAGGTAACAGAGCGTTGAGCATTTTTTCAAACAGCAATGCGGAATCATTTGACAGAACAGGTACTATTAGCTCTTGAATGTTAAATGTTAGCTACACGGCTGAAGAAGACGCCCAAGTAGAAGCGGCGACATCTTCGATAACTTAAAAGGGTACGAATGTGAGCTAAGTGGCACAAATCCATCGGTGAAAAAACAGCGCGAAATGAGCACGCACAAGGGCAGAAGGAAGGGGGACAGGGACAAAGAGACAAGCACCACTTGTCCTGTGTTCCTTCCTTGTCCGTGTTGATTTTCTAGTGGTTGTAGTAATTGAGAGCAAAAGCGGACGATCATGGCAGAGACGCTGTTTTCTTGTTATAGCTTTGTAGCGTACGTCCACATCTAATTAGCGCAATGTTAAATAAAAGAAAAAGAAAGAGATGCTACTTCCTGCGATGCACCGCACCGGCCGGAGCTTATTATTGATATATGACGCCATGTCCGTCAGTGAAACTTAAAAATTCGCAGTTTATCGTCCGAAAAGCGAAGCATCGAGTGCCATAGCAGATTAGTAGATAGCGATACGAAGTAAGGATAGTTTTATTGGCCGTATAAACTTATAAATATTCACTTACTAACTGAATTAACAGGCACGGTGTTAGCGCGCACAAGCAAACAAGAACACGTCACGCTCGATGGTAGCGAGCACTCGCTGTCACAACGCCGGTGTGAGCAAGCGCGGCGGCAGCAGCCAGCGAAGTGATGACCTTCGTGCTGTCTATAGACAGCTTTGATTACGCGTACGTAGAGGCTTCACGTACGCAAACGTGAAAAACCTACGTACCTTACGTGCACGCCATCTGAAACGCCTTTAACTACACGTACGCGACGCACGCCAAGAGGGACCCCGTAGCTCCATCTATCGGGAAATGTGAACACGGCGGTAGCCAATTCAATCCTGTCTCCGTGTTTCGATGCGAGCCGTCTGCGCGCGCGCGGCCCGCTATCGCTTGTTCGTGATCGTGCGGAACTGCCGCGCGAAGCTGTCGACGTGCGCGAGAAACGCACGCAAAGAATTGAATCTCACGTACGTCCGTGAGACGCGCGCGCGCGCCCGCTACGTTCCACGCATGCGCACTGCTCACACCTAGAAGCTCTACGTACGCAAAGCCTCTACGTACGTGTAACTAAAACTGTCTAATTTCTTCGACCCATACCGGCGAGAAAACAGCGCGCACGAAGGTATGAGCCGTGTGCAGATCCCTTTCGACATACAGCGCGCGCGGCCGTGCAAAGTACGCACTTGTTGGCAGAGTCGAAGCCCCCCCCCCCCCCCCTCCTTCCCGCGCTGTCTCCCCCCTTTGCTAAATACATGGCACGCGAGATTAAGCCGCAACCGTCGGTTCCCCTGGCGCCCGCTCGCGGAATGCGCAGTTGCTGGTTTAGTTGCTGCCGGAGCACAACGCCGCCCCCTCTCCCCCTTCCTCCCATCCACCCACTGCGTATCGTGCGACGGAAGACGGCGCGTTTGCTCTTCGCTTTCTTCCGTCGCGCGCGCCAGATTCAGCCGCGATCTTGGCTTTCCCTTGGCATGCTTTCACTCGCACATACGTCATACGACGCCCGCCAACGGTGTTATCGCCCTTGTACTTTATACAGAACCGCACGGCGGCGGTGACGCCGACGGCAGAAATGCGTCTGGAGTGTATACATCATTGCTATCGCAAAAATAACGTCTCCGGAAACAGGAAGAAGTAAACGTAAGCCTCCACCAACACTTACTGGGCTGATCACGATGAGAGAAGTGTAAGACGGTAGAACGGAGATTTCTGTGCGCTTTTCTGTATGTGTGTTGTTATCGCTGTTTCTGTTGCGATAGCAATTAAATGGACACTCCAAGCGCATTTCTGCCATCAACGTTGGCGTCGGCGTAGCGATGAAGTTCTGTATAAAGCCCAAGGGCGATGACCGATACCGGGCCGACCGGCAGCGGAGGGGAAGCAGGCTTTAAGCACTCCGGCCGCCAACGTGCGAAACTAAGTTTAGTATCTTAGGTCCAAATACAACCCGTATCTGATATTAAGCTGATAAGAAACAGACACTACATTGTGACCCGCGTCGGCCATGTCTACATTCGCACCGCTCTCTCTTTGTAGGCGTTCCAAGGGCTTGCGTATCTCCTCTCCTTTCCTTCCGCTCTCCCGCAGTGGCGGCCCGTATTCCTGCTGCACGCCAGGACCGCGTAGTGGAAAGAAATGCGAAGCGTCCATGTGGCCCCGACCCCGCAAACTTGGAACGTTTCACTGGAGTAACGGCCAAGTTTCAAAATGAGCTTGTGGAGAAGCAATTGTGTGACCATCTGTGGTTTCCGATTGACCTCACAAGCATTACTGCACTGTGGGACGTCTACCAACGCACAATCACCTTGGCTATGATGAAGCAGCGTGTGTTCATGGAGTGCGGTGAGGTGTGTCTCTGTTCTACGTGCCGAGATTCGTTAGTAAAATGTGTCGTGCCGCATTTTGCAACAATACATTGGTATGTATACCCCCCGGTGCCTTAACATCTTCCGAGGGTCAACGCCCCTCTTCGCCTTCTATTTATGTGCACATGGCGTTCGACGCATGCCAATAGACAGTTCGCCAGTAAGGGGCCAACATACACAGCTTCGCTCGTAATCCGTCTTCACAGAGTGAAATGGCACTGAATTTTTATCTTTTCTTTTTAAAGCGCCTTTTGCCTGAACGCACCATGATGGAGTAGTTTCTGGCCAGAATGGGAATGAGTCAGCGGCCCATTGTGGGTTTTGGAGAGTTGGAATTATTGCGAAAGCGTCGATGGTGCAGTTGTAACCAAAGTTGACGGTCTATTTTGACGTTGAACCTCTTAAGCGCTTGCTCAAGCACACTAACTCATGTGAGTCATCTGCTTTAAATATGGTCCTGTCACGATGCTATGATTCGAACACAAAGCGATGTATGATGCTGAAGGATAGCAAGAAAATCATCAAAAGTGCAAAGAAAGCTAGGCTTAGAACTTTCATCGTTGCTGGGGTTAACCCAGGCGAAATTTAAAAAAAATATATATATTATGGGGTTTCACGTGCCTAGACCCCTTTCTGATTATGAGGCACGCCGTAGTGGAGGACTCCTGAATTTTCGAACACCTGGTCAAAGAACTTGTGGTTCTTTAACGAGAACCTATATCTAAGTACACGGGTGTTTTCACATTTCGCCCCCATATAAAAGCGGATACCGTGGTCGGGATTCGATTCCGTGACCATTTGCTCAGCAACCCAAAACCATAGCCACTGAGCAACCACAGCGGGTGTTAACCTAGGAGAGAAAACTTCGTAATGCATATTGCGGCTTCTGATATGAACCAGGCTCTTTCTCCTTTACACATTGACATGAAAATAAAGAGAGGTGGTGTCGGTGTTTTGTGGTTACGGCTATCCTTTTTCACTTGGTAAATACTATTGAATAAATAAAGAAGAAAACAAAGAAAACTATCGGCGACGTAGCGAATTTTTTAATGGTGGAAAGGTGAAGAGGTCGGCCTGAGTGAAGTGCCTCTGGGCTACTACTCCACGCTGGGAAAGGGGTTCGAGGGAATAACAGAGGGTGGTGGCATGGCGAATATAATGATGATGAAGGCTCCACAGGATGTTGTTTCTGTGCAACGCGTACGAGTAAACTTCACAGCACTGCACAGTCGTCTCCGCGGGCAGAGGTACAAGTTACTGCAGTATAGCTCGGAGACTCTAATGTTCTCAATTTTCGCCGCTCTTAGCGCAACTGGCGTATTTAAACCAGATAGTATAGCAGCTGCAGGGCGTCGATTATTTGTCGCAGCATGGCTTTGATGGTGGTTTTTCTGCGTACTGTCCTTTCTCGCGCTGACAGTCTAAGGCCCGTGTGCGCGGAGGCAAGTGTGGCCATGCATTAGATTCCGGGCTTTTGCGGCTTGCTTCAAGCAACGGTTCGGAGAGATCCATCGATGCCGATTCAACTACCTTCTGTTGAATCTGTGGAGTTGGAACCAGGAAGCTCTCCTTTGCAGCTAGAGCTTGTCTACGTCAACGACGGGATTGTCTCCTCCGGTGTTGCACTGACGCTGGCACCTCTTTGTGGGACATACTTTTCCTGCTCATTTGCTTCAGTAGCCAATGGCTGGTAAAATGGCCGCAAGCTTCGAGGCCGTTGAACTTGAAATATGACATAACCGAGATGCATTTGGAACTATGGAATACCATATGTGTGCTGAACTTTCAGCGTTTGTTGAAAAGGATGTGTTCATGTTCTGCAATTCTCCTTTTACCTAAAGAGAAAGAGGTGGTGGCGCGAATATTTTTTTTTTCACAAGATGCACGCTGACCTCGAGCTGAGAACGAACGCGTTGAAGAGTGACGCATGCACTGGAAATAATCGAGAAGAAGCAAATATTTAAGCGGTTAGGCACCTGCTCAGTTTGCGTTCAAGTGATAGACAGCACGAAGGTCACTTCTCTCGCTGCTGCTGCTGTGCTTCCTAACGCCAGCGTTTTGATAGCGAGTGCCCACGGTCATCGAGTGGGAGGTGTTCATGTTTGCTGTGCGCGCAGACACCATGCTTGTTAATTTAGTTAGTATGCCTTTGTTTACAAGTTTATACGGCCGATGAAACTACTATCCTTACTTCGTATAGCTGTCCTCTAATTGGCTATCGCAATCGATGCTTCCCGTTCGAACAAAACTGCGACTTCTTTTATGCGAAGCATATTACGAGGGCTCAACCCAGCTCCTCAGGCGCGGCGGTGACCATGAAATCACGTGACACCGTGACGTCACGACAGAGGAGAAGTGGCTTTGGCTCAACTCTTGCAAGACGGGCTGGGTGGGAATCGAACCAGGGTCTCCGGAGTGTGGGACGGAGACGCTACCACTGAGCCACGAGTACAACGCTTCAAAGCGGTACAAAAGCGCCTCTAGTGAATGCGGTGTTGCCTTAGAAACGCGCTGTTTCTAAGGCGTGCGTCTCTTGCTCAGGCGCACATTTCGTTGCCGCGCCGAACGCTGCTTTGCTCGACGCTCACCGCGTCCAATGCGGGGCGCGTAGTCGCTGCCCTGTAGCCCATTGTCTTACACCCCTTGGCGGGTCGACGGGAACGCTGTCGCGTTCCACTCTTGAAGGCGAAGAAGTAATGCATGAGTTGTTTCTTCGTCTAGCCGAACCAAATATAGCCAAGCAACAGCAGTTCACCAGGCTAAACAGTGGTTCAACAACTAAAATAAAGGCTAGTATGCTTCGCATCCTGGGCTTAACCTTACCTAAGCCACAGCCATTTTTTTAAATGCTCTGGCGTTCCTTTCTCCCTCTAGGTCGCTCGTTTTTTTTTTATAGTTCTGTAATGAGAGAGATGCTTAGACATCGTTCAGTGGGCTAAGTTCGAGCAAAAAATCAATGTCGACTTAGCACTTTTGAGACAAATTCACGTGTTATTGTTTGGCCCTGCTGTTTTTTTTTTTTTGGCGACACATCGCACAAAGAGCGGTTCTTTATGCGGAGTTATAAGCCCCGTCATCCGCACTCTTTCTGCATGAATTCAACACATCTGTTCTGTCATATTGTTACCTGCTGCATCGTGGTTAGCCGAGGAGACGCGACAAAAATTGCGACAGAGCAAGCTTTCGCGTTCCATGCGCACCTCGAAATCAAGAGATCGGAGCCGTCAGCTTTGCGCTTAAAGGCATTTTAAAATACTTTTCTTCTGCTCGAGTAGGCGTTTCTGTTGTTGGAGATGTGAGATGCATTCACATATTTCAGTGTTGCGAAATGAAGCACGCTGAAAGCGTGTCACCGGCCTTCACCCCGATGGTGTGGTGCATGCGCACCTTTATATCAGCACGCGGAGTTGCGAAAACGTAAGTAAGGCTTACGGCCTGCCGTTGTGCGTGCATCACAGGCACCGCAGAATGAAGATAGAAAGGAGTGCGCGAGTAAATCAAGAGCGACGAATGCGCGGCAATTCATACATGGGGCAGGAACGGCACGCAACGATTGCAACATGCCCTCCTTCAAGTACCCATAAACGATGTGCGCTTTGAGCAACGCTTACAAAGAGCCCGGCGATAGCCCATTTTGCTTTTACTACCTCGCGGACGGAACACCGTTCTTCATCGGAGAGGCGCGAAGAGAGAATGCACTTAAAATCCATTCTTTAACAACTGAAGAAAGCAACGCTGTTTTTCTTATTGAGCACTTATGGCACTAAAGGTGTCATTGGAAGGCTCCAAGCTCGGTTGCTTAAAATGATCTCGGACCATACTCTGACTTCTCTCGATGAAGCTTTGAAATTAAGGTCAACTTCATCGAGACATGGATTTGTTCCTCCCTAATGAACATGCTACAAGATCGACAGCACCGGAAGCTTCTATAGGCCACACTCGGGCGAAGAAATAACGCTTTTGAACAAGGCAATAGGAGACGAACAGACACGAACGGGGGGCTTATCAACAACAAGAGTGCTCGTATCCGTTGTCTCCTCCTGTCCCGTCGCAAAGCAGTTTCTTCACGCAAGGAGGACGAAAGAAAGAGAGAAGGCAGGGACGTTAACCAGAATTACGTCTCGTTGGCTACCCTAAAATAAGGGATCAGAAAGGGGGAATAGAAAGATGAGATAGAGAGAGTAGTGAAAGGAAGGAAAGACCCGATGAGTTCGCTTACGCGCGCGGAGGGCATCATCAAGTCGAAGGCGTTTGCACGCGTTTGTACTAAACGAGACCCTACCGAATTTAGCACACCGTTAGTGAACACTACAAACATAGTGCTTACGCGTAGATATTGTTCGGCGGTGACTGTTTATTTACTTAAACATTTTAGCGCCATAGCGCTTGTGCGATTATCATGATGCGTCGTGAAATCTCGTTTTGTGTACAGTTTATTTTTCCGCTGGCAACAAATTCAGACGAAGCTCGCATCATAATTGTAGCGACCGAGATGCACGAGGACCCCGACCACTCCACAGCACGGTGGGGCACAGCGCGTGCGCTCTTGACCAGCCGGGCACGTAGTGCTTCTCCATCAAGCGTTGCCCTGCGTCGAAGCAGCACTGGAAGGAGAGGTGTCACTGTTGCCGCAACCGGCTGCCCCGCCGGCCGACGCCGTTGGTGACGGTACCTGGTGCGCCGGGATCGATACGAACAGTCGGCCGCCGATCGAAGTCCGCTCTCTCGGGAGCCAGCCTCTGGACCTCGCCGCCTGCTTTGCCCTCCCTCGCGCACCCCCTTCCTCGCCTCTTCAGAGAGGAACAAAAACGTCAGCCGCCTCGGTGGGCGGGCAAAAGCGGTTTTCGCCTTGGCGCTACTTTTCGTTTTCTTTTTCTTTTTACGTCTACTATAAGTGAACGGTAAACTGTGCCTAAGCGAGAGGGCTGTTCAAGTGGAAGTGACTTTGTTTTGGCCAGGCTCTCTGCCCACTCAAGAGGCACCTGAGGTCGTTGGCTCGGCGGTACATAGCGCAGAAAATGGAGACAGGAAAGCAAGAGCTGCCTGAGTGGACGAACAGGTGTTGGATCACTGATGCCTTGATCCACTTGGCAGCTAAGGTTACTGGCAGAAGAAACCTACAGATAAAACTTCGGAAACGTGCTGACAAGGAAATTTATTGACCCGTAGGCACGCTTACAACTGTGGTATGAACGAAAAGTACAGTGCTGCCTAGCGGCCTCGATTGATATGAATCCTGATTTATATTAGCACGTTCGTCGTATAAGCGTCTATAACCGCCGAAATGATGCAAGTCAAATCTGGTCAATACCTTTTTTTACTAGGCGTAATACTCATGCTATTGCGTTCACGACTCGCATTCACTGTTGTGGAAGTGACAGTTGCATCTGTTCTTATACGCACTGACTGTGACATGAATATGGTTGAATTAATGCGTAATTCACTGATGTTACGTTCGATAGGCCTTGATACACTATGCTTGTCGTAACTTACATAGCTATATGCATTCTGAGAAGTATGTTTTTTTCTGAGGATAGTACCGACGTGTGTGGTCAGTTGAAACATGAAAAACCTTGATTCGCATTTGCAAGAGATTAAGGCATTACCAACGTAGGGCACGACAGCCCCGTTCCTGTGATGAAGGCAGGCTTGGAAATCAGCATTTTGTCTTGGGACTTGCTCGGGCTGAATTGTTGCGCTCCCAGTGTGAAGAAATGCCGGGACTCAGACGCAACGTGTAAATGTAGTAGGCGCACTGATAACCAATTTCACGACAAACAAAGTTAGTCAATGTTCTCTACGGTATTCATTGGATAAATTTCCTTCACATTCGCTAAGTATATTTAGTGAGAAATGTCGTCTGTTTTTGTAGCCATGTCTCAGCGGAATTTTTTAGATTTTGACACGGGGTAGCACATATTGTTTAGGTATTCTTCTCCCTCGTTGGCGGCATGGGAGAGTGAGTGCATGAACGATGGCAGGGAAAGCAGTTGTTGACTTGAAGAAAAGGTGTCCTCTTGTTCTGACGGAGGCAAGTGACATTAGTTGTAGGAGAACTGTTGATAATACATGTCCATCATCCTGGGATCCTCTCTTATATTGTTTACTCACCTGAAGACGCGATGGCCATTGTCGGCAATTTTGTCGACGATTCGTCATTGAAGTTCTTGCTGGCAAAGACATCTTTATACATTACTACTTGAATTTCCACGGAGATGTATTGGTAAGCACAGTGTCTAAAATACTATCGAAATTGCTTCAGCCGTCAGCAGGTGAGAAGGTTCCAAGGTTCCCTGAATTTTTGAACGGGATCAATGCGAATGCAACTACAAAATTTTGCGTTTACGATGGCCGCAAGTAATGACAGGTTTCCGTAGACGTCAACTTGATCGATTCCTACAAATCTAAGCACTTCCATTATATGAAAGTTCCTTCGCTGTAGAAACACAACACTGCCGAAGAACCATGTTGCGCTGCTCGAAATCAACTCGAAATGAGACATGCGTTTCATATAAGAGAGACAGTATACAGGCAAGTCGTAATATCGGCAAGTCATTACAGAATATGACCAATGACGTCACCATTTTGGAGCAGCTACGAGAAGCGGCCACATATGGTTGAATAACCTTATGTGGCTAGCAAACCTAACGCGAAGAGAGAGGGACAGCCCTTTTTTCCCATTTCCAGAGTACATAAGTAATTATTGAGCAATCAAAATGTTCTTTGCCCTTCGCGGGCAAAGTACGTTACCTGCATAGTCGCAAGAGTCCCAACAAAGGAAGTTGCGAAGGCGCAGGTTATAGGCATCCATATGTTCTCATCAATAGGTAGTTTATTATCGCAACTTGTCTTTCTCCCATACTTTTGTTTGAGACTGCGAAGCTTCTTATTCGGGTTTTGCTGCGATCTGGGCAAATCATTGGTTGCCAAAACGTAGGAGCCTTCAGTTGCGCAAACCCGATGCTGAGACGGAACTCTAGCAAACAGAGCGAATGACTCCGTCTCTTGCTGAACATGGACTGACCACCGATGGCCACCGCTCAAATACCATTTCCCCAAGGGAAACAGCGTGAGCTCCCGCTGTAGCCGATGCCGCGCGGTGATCCACTGCGCAGTGCTTTGACCTGAAATGACAACGGGCGTTAAGAGCGAACTCTCGCTTCGAGGTTGTATCCCTCAGTCTTCATTAAAGTTTATGGCTGCTGTGCCCCTTTGTGTTCCGGTGCGTTTCCTCCTATGTATGCTGCCGTCCTGCTATCTTAATCCCGCTCATACTCGCGAATAGTGCACAACTCTGTCGGTGTGTCCGCCTGTGTCTGTTTTGTTCGCGAAGAGAAGTCCTCAGCTGGAAGAGAGGCTTACTTTTTCCTTGAAAGTCTCGCTCCATATTTACTGAAATTGCAACAGAGATATCGGTGCCTTGTGGCTCGTTTCGACAGCGAGGCTTTGAGGTAATGCAGGGAAGCTGTCAGTGCAGTGTCTGTGTTTTTCTGGTGGAGGCGATGAATTTCGATAGTACGCTGACTGCTTGTACTTTCTTTTTTTCTTCGGCATGATGAAAAAATTTGCCGTCTTAATATGTTTAAGACCTGAGAAGCACCTATGGTGGGTTACCAGGCCTAGACTATCAGCACAGGGCCACGGCTACCTGGAATGGTTGCCGACCGTCTCCGGGCATTATCCGCGTGGTCTCCGTAACATAGTTCATTCACTCACTCATTGCGCTTACGTTATGCCCTATATGGTCAGCTAAAGAAGGAGAAGAAAATGGTTGTAAAGGTGATAGAATTTTGAAGTCTATTGCTGTTTTATGGGCAGGAGCAATCGCTGCCCGAGATTGCCAACTCTCCTGCTCACAAATTCTCGAAGGGTTACTGGACGCATATGCAGGATGCTCCAGTTAACTTGAAGCAAGGTCTGAAAATTTGCCAGGAGGACGCGACTAACAGCAGCTTGTTAACCACTCTGTGGAGCGAGTCATAGTATTATTGTATTGCGTCTATTGATACAAGTTTACAGGAATAATTAACCTATCCATTTCAGAAAAGCAAATTTAGAGAAAAAAAATGCTTTGAAAGAAAGTTACACAGGGGTGTAGGAAATGTTGTATTCAGTAATATTTAACTTCGTACCTATTTCAGAGCAATTTGTTTTCTTGTCGTAAAGCTTCTAAATATGAAATAAACCAGTTACTACCGGCTTGAGGACCTCTATCAAAGTGATTTTAATCCTGTGCGTTGCCGCTGAGAACACTGCAGTATAGCTGTAAGTGCGATACCATATGGCCTTTAGTCGCACGCGCAATGTGCACGTGAATATTTTCTTTACTAGTAGTGTCGAAGCTAAGCTCGCAATGAGGCTAAGGAGTAAGGAGGAGGGAAGATAACCGATGGTCATTAAGGGTTACGGACTGGATTCCAAGGGAAAGGAAACGTAGGAGGGGGCGGCAGAACGTTAGGTGGGCGGCTGAGATTAAGAAGTTTGCAGGGACAACATGGCCACAATTAGTACATGACCGGGGTTGTTGAAGTATGGGAGAAGCCTTTGCCCTGCAGTGGGCGTAACCAGGCTGATGATGAATGAATGATGAATAAAAGGGGATTGTGATTCGTTTTAAAAGGCGATTTGTAGTTAACTCACCATTGGTCAGAAACATCAATTTTCCATTTCTGACTTATATGTTAAATAATATCATTATCTAATCTTAGTAAGTGAGGCTGCTAAATAATCCGATATGCAGCTTGCTTTCGTCCTCCTTTTTTGGGAGTCTTGTTCGACAAGATTCCTCGTATCCCATATCTTTAATAACTGGAGGCAGTCGGCCCTGAAAAACGCCCTGTGCATGTGTGTCCATGATGAGATCACCAGTATTGATGGTGTGTATATCGATGTCTTTATGTCTTTTTTCGTGTGAACTCAAAAGTCGTATTCACAAAAGTTGAATGGTTGCCAGGGATAGCATTAGTACGTTGTACGTTCGATCTGACAAACGACACCGGGGCTTAACAAAACGTCACAGCTGTCAAGTGCAGGGCAGTACCGCGTGTTTTCTACAGCTCTAGTGCACCGAGGTGTATCTTGTGTTTCCTTACTGCGAGTTTGTTGAATTTTTATTTTATTTCCGAACGGAAGAAAAATATTGTTCATTTAGGGTACTTAGTTTTGTTTGCAGAAAGGTCCCCGTGGCAGAAGTTTCCCAGAATTCTTTGAAAAGTCTATAAGGGTGGAAATCTGTGCAGTCCACGGTATTACGAAGTTACAAATACCATACCCGGGCCTATTACGGGCCCGACTGAAGCACGACCCAAGCTCGAAGCTCTTCGAGCCGTGCCAGGGCCTGCTTCCAAACTTGTTTATGCGACCCAAGTATGGCTGGGCTTTTGACTAAGCCAGAGCTTGTGCAGTGCTCTATAGTCTACATCTGGCCCCTATACAACGAATGGCTACTTAGATTCACGAAAAAAAAGGAATAGTAAAATAAAGGAGTAGTAACAATTATAGCTATCGAGATGTGTGATGATCACAGCCTACACATATCGACAAAATTGAAGTTTTTAATATACTAATAACAATAACAGCTCAGATGACCGTAACTAAGTACACAGGACACCCGGACACTGTGAATGGAGCCAAGGGAGTGAAATTCTGATGTATGCCTCTTTAGTTTCAGCAAGAACTATTGCCGAAGGTTCTTCAATGACTTTGTAAAAGTTTTGTTTTGGGAGGAAGACGAAGTGCTTCTCTTGCGGAACACATCTCGCCCGTCTCTGTGCTTTTCTGGACTTCTCACTGCACCTGTGGGGTCTACCGCCCCCTCCATCGCGGTGATGGATGTGCAACACCCCGAGGATCCTCCCTGTTTCCGTTCACCCGCGGACATCGGTTCGAGGAAGCGAGGAAATACATCGAGTGGTAGCGAGGACACAGAGCTGTACTCCGCATCAGGTGACGAGTCCTCGGAAGACAGCTTTCGACTTGTCCAGTACGGCAAGGCCAAACGAAGAATTATCAACTCATCTTCGGCGTCCAGCTCGAACACTGTGAAAACAGCGCCTCAACGATGGCCTCACTCCATCCTGTTTGTGCCACAGAACGCTACCGACAACCTGCGCGTCCTCAACAGGCAAGCACTCTCCGTGTATCTCGAAAACACTGTGCCAAACGAGATTAAGGATGTCAGGATAAACACTAGGCGAAACATCCTGGCAATTGATGTGATGAACCCGAGCGCGCTGACCATACTACAACATGTAACGCAGCTGGGAAACATAAAAGTCCGATCCATCATGCCAACGAATGGTGCCACAATAACAGGAGTCATCTATGACATTGACAATGAAATTCCTAATGCAGACCTCCCAGTTCTTATAAAACCAGCAAGTGAACGCAACGTCATTGTACATGTTTGTCGCCTCGGCAACACACGTTGTGTGAGACTAACGTTCAAAGGCGACTGCCTTCCACCCTACGTGAAGGTCGGCCACTTTCGCTATCAGGTTCGGCCATTTATTCCAAGACCAATGCAATGCTACAATTGTCAGAAGATAGGCCATGTGAAGGGTGTCTGCAGAAATTCGGCCGTGTGCCCTCGATGTGCCGAACCCCACTCAGAAGACAACTGCAGCGCAATCAAGTTGAAGTGTCCTAACTGTCAGGGTGATCACTGCGCCTCCTCCAAAGACTGTCCCCAGATCAAGAAAGAGATCACCATTCTTAAACAAATGGTGAGAGACAACTCTACCCACAAAGAGGCTGCTGTGAAAGTACGGCGAAGACGACGTCACCGTCGAAGGTCTTCACGACGGAAAACATCAAGTTTTCAGGAACAGTCAACTCGTCAAGCAGCATCACCAGCGAAAGTTTCCAGCCCTCCGAACACCGATGTTGGAAGGGAGAAAACTGCCAGATCTCTCTCCACAAAGGAATGGCCGCCACTTCCACGTACACGACCGCCAGAGGAGCCGCAGCAGAAGCCGCCCCCAGTGCAGCAAGGTGCTGTATCCGAGGAGTCGCGGAAAACAGATGAGCAAGTGCTAGCACTTATTAGGCCTTTAATGAATGCCATTCGCGTGCTGCTAAGCAACATGCACACACCGTCAGCCAGAAGTGCGCTTCAAGTACTGGACGCTCTGAGTCCGGTGCTTGCAACCCTTGAGTAGATCATGGCTCCACAGCCACGGTCTTTTAGGGAAGAGGTCCGACAAGCAGCTATTTTCCAGTGGAATGCGCGCGGACTCAGAGCGCGCCTTTCGGATTTCCGTCGCTTCGTGTACGCCAATATGTTTCCCATTATCGTCATTTGCGAGCCGAACTTAACGAACACAATCAGGCTTTCTGGATATGAATTATTTATGTCGTCAACTGTTTATGAAAACAGTAAGGTTTTGGTGTGTATTCGCCGTGACCTCACCTACACTCGTCAGCCTGTACCACCTAATGACAATAATCAATATATATGCCTAAACGTAAGGAAAAAGAATTTGGCCTTTACTTTTGTGGGCGCCTACCTATCTCCATCAAGTCGATTTGATTACAAAAGACTGCAAGACATCCTTTCCTCAATCTCCAATCCCTGGGTCATCATTGGAGATTTCAACGCCCATCATACACTCTGGGGAAGTCCGATGATCAACGCAAGAGGCAGAGCTCTGGTATCTTTCGCCTCCAGTAATGAACTTTGGCTGCTGAATGATGGAAGTCCTAGCTTCTTACGTGGCTCCACCTACAGCAGCTGTCTTGACTTGGCTTTCGTCTCACGAAGCCTTGTCAGACGTGCAGGGTGGTTTGCGGACATAGAGACGCACGGAAGCGACCATGTCCCCACGTACATCAAGATCAGAGGATTGTCCCCTTCCAAAATACGGGATACGATCCAAAGAGTGGACTGGCCTAAATTTCAGTCTATAATGGAAGAACACTGCGACGCCAATCCATCTTTCGACTTGGAAGAGGCAATTAAGAGCGCGGTGCAAGACACTATGCGCACTCTCACATGCTCTTCGAAACTGAACGAATTTGACGTGGAACTAGAAAGACTTCGAGCAATCCGACGACGTGCTGAACGAAGGTACCGACGTACGAAAACAATGGACGATGTACGGACCGCCAGGCGCACGCAAAAGAAGATACAGCGCCGGTTAGACAAGCTCGAATCGCAACGTTCGGCTGCCTTCTGTGAGTCGCTGGATCCACGCAAGCCTTTATCGCAACTATGGAGAACGGTGCGCGGACTGCGGACACTTCCCGTACAGCGATTCCCATTCAAGGCACTTGCCCTCTCTCAAAAGAGATCGGAGATTGACGTGGCAGAGGATTTCTGCGCCAGATTATCCGGCCAACTCACAGCTACCAACATTCCATCGCCTTCGATCAGCTGTCCGCCACCACGTGATCACCGGTTGGATCTACCATTCTCGATCCACGAACTTAAGGCAGCATTAGCTTTGTGTAGCCGCACATCAGCGCCAGGACCTGACGGAATTTCCTACCGAGCTCTGTGTCACCTGGGGGAGCGAGCGAGAGGTGTTCTTCTTGAGGTTTACAATGAATCTTGGAGAAATGGCACGCTACCAACAACCTGGAAGACAAGTCGCCTTGTTCCACTGCTGAAGCCTGGCAAGTCGCCGTTGGAGCTCTCATCATATCGCTCGATCGCGTTGGCGAGCTGTGTAGGCAAAGTAATGGAGAGGATGGTCCTAGGACGCCTGGAGTGGTACTTGGAGTACCACAACACCTACCCAGATGCCATGGCGGGCTTCCGACGCGGTCGATCATCGATCGATAACGTCGTCGACCTGGTCACCTACATTCAACATGAGAAACGCCGTAAGCGTCTCTGCGCATCCTTATTCCTCGACGTTAAAGGGGCGTATGACAACGTTACGCATGAGGCCATCCTCTCTGCTCTCGCAGAGGTAGGAGTGGGTGGACAGATGTTTAAATGGATACGGAGTTATTTATCCATGCGATCCTTTTTGTAAGCACCGAAGAAGGCCATACTTGTCTACATTATAGCTACCGTGGCGTCCCCCAGGGCGGTGTACTTAGCCCTGTGTTATTTAATCTAACACTAATTGCTCTCCTTGAGCACGTGCCAACTACAGTCAGGCTATCAATGTACGCGGATGACATCTGCATATGGACGTCTGCAGTAACACGCCTACATTTGCGAGCGAGAATTCAGAGAGCCGCTACACAAACTGTTCTCTACCTTCGTAATCGAGGCCTGGAAATTTCCTCAGAGAAATGCGCACTAGTGCCATTCACGTGCAAACCCATGGCCAACTACAGTGTAATGATAAATGGCCAAATAATACGACGGGTACGATCGTACAAGTTCCTAGGTGTCATAATCGACAGGGACTTGTCATGGAGCCCACACGTATCATACATGAAAAAACGGTTGACAGGCATCTGCCACCTGTTCAAGTTTTTCGCTGGCAAGACCTGGGGAATGTCGCCAAGTGCGATGTTGCAACTGTACAGGGTGCTTTTCCTAGGATTTCTGCGATACAGCTTGCCAGCAATAAACAACACTGGTAAAACAAATCTACACACAATACAAAGTCTTCAGGGTCAAGTGCTCCGGATCTGTCTAGGCCTGCCTCAGAGTGCTTCAACAGTGGCTACGATAGCAATCGCTGGAGATCACCTTGTCAAGACCCACATTGAAATTGAAGTACTCAGGACCCATATAAGGCATCTGACCAGGACTCCTCGTCACCACTTGGCCTCCCTAACAGCGGACAGACCACACACATCTTTCAGCCGGACGATAACCGCATATGATGAATCATTGCCAGCTTGTTTTACCCCGGCTGCGAGACCTTCGATTCCTCCATGGTGCCTCGCTCAGCCAAAAATCAACCTCACAATACCTGGTATCTCGAAAAAAGCTGATCTATCATCGCCAGCCCTTAGACAGCTCACGCTACTACATTTGTACGAGAACTACCGTGATTCTACGCATATTTACACTGATGGATCTGTCCTTCCAAGTAGCACCGCGGCGGCAATCGTCATACCAGTGAAAGCTACAACAATCAAGTTTAAGACGACCCACGCGACAACATCGACGGCAGCAGAGCTTGCAGCGCTCTTTACTGCCCTTCATCACATTGGTGATGAACCACCACATAAATGGACAATATTCTGCGATTCGAAGGCGGCACTGGAGTCTCTACTGTCACCTTTACGACGTGGACCACACGAACAACTAATATTCCATATTACAGAGACTTTGCAACATATAAGTGAAGCAGGCCATGAGATAACCTTTCAGTGGCTTCCAAGTCACTGCGGGATTATCGGCAATGAACGGGCGGATCACGCTGCCCGCTCAGCCCATACTGAGGAGCTCTGCGTCCCGATTCCTCATTCTAGAACTGACGCAGCACGGAAGCTCCGCCTACTTGCTCGGCAGTGCACCGCGTCGCAATGGAATGAGCCACATTTAAGAAACACGCGACTGTACTCACTTGATCCAACATTAAGTCTTCGAGCGCCATCACAGCTTCGCCGTAGAGACGCCAAGCTTTTATATCGACTTTGGTTGGGCGTTGCCTTTACTAAAGCCTATGCATTCCGCATAGGGATGACCGACAGCCCAACCTGTGACCACTGCGGCCATGAAGAATCAATTGGCCATATTCTGTGTGCCTGCCCGCAGTACAGTACACAGAGGGCATGCCTTCGCCACGAACTTGACAAACTGGACGACCAAGCGCTATCCGAAAAAAGAATTCTACAACGTCGAAAGGACCTACCGTCACAGAAGAAGGCCGTGCAAGCGCTATTGCGCTTTTTGCGATCTACCGGCCTGAGTGAACGACTTTAACTGGAACGCTTTTTGTGTGTGTGCCTCCATGTGTGCGTGTTTTTTTTTTCCTTTTTTTAGCGTTTTCCTCTCTGTCATCTTTCTAACCCCTATCCCCCATCCCCAGTGTAGGGTAGCAAACCGGAGACTCATATCTGGTTAACCTCCCTGCATTTCCTCTTCATTCTCTCTCTCTCTCTTGTAAAAGTTATTCCAGTAAGCAAATAATATTTTTCAGCAATAAGAAATCACCTGGACAACATTTCAGATGCAACACCGTAGTTTATTTCAAAGTCTTGAATACAAAATAACCAAAACCAAAATCAAGGTCTCTTTATTGCTTCATTATTCGTGCTGGCGTTCATACTACGACTTTTTTCAAGAAAACAGAGGTGACAAGAAATATCACAGCTTCGCCATCAGGGCGAAGCAATGAATGCGATAACAACTTGTTAGAAGATTACACCCAGTGTAACACTCGTAGCTGTAGTTGCAGTATGAATTGATGCAAACATAGGCTAAGTAAAAACGAGATGTTGTGCTATGGTTCGTCTGTTTGAATCCTGCCAACGGGCAGTTTCATTTATGCATGTTCATTAAAGCCATCATCTTTCTCAGCGAGTTTACCAACACTTTTTCGCATCAGGCATGTTTCAAAACTCTTTCCTGAGTCAATCCCGGATGTAGTGCGCAGCCGCACCAATAAAGTTACCATCATTTTCAGGTTTGAGCTGTGTTATTGTTCCGCACATCTAATATTTAAGCCTGAGAAGATTGAAGAGAAAAGGCATGCGCTGTTGTTTATTGTTTCATGATATTTGTTTGGGATCTGCGATCTGAAAATTCTGAGGAATAATTTTGTAAGGAATGTAAGACCTGGTACGAGCAACTTCAGAGTGATAGAATGGTGGTGCAATATAACTGGCACACGCTGCATGTCATATAGCATGGCATATAGCATATGGCATAAAGCATACATATACCTAAATGTATACCGAAGCTCACGGCGATGCCGACGGCAAAATATTGCTTGCGCTGTCCATATAATTGCTATCCCAATAAATATGCAGGAGAATCAACGAGCTGCAATCTATACACAGCGAAGCTTTGTGTGATGCATCAAGAGTCGAAATATGCGTTTGTGTTTATCGGATGTCCGCACAAAGTGACACGGGAGGCATTATTCGGGCATTGTAGAGAGGCTAATGCAATGCTGTCACTGCTAGCATGAAGGCCAGCCTTCTTTTTTATCTTTTCTAGTGCGAAAGCACCACATGCCCTATTACGCGAAAATTCGGCGTCATCGACGTCGCCTGCGAGCGGTGGTACCACAAATGACTGAAGGCGCAAAGAGTGAAAACACGTCAAAAATGCTCGGATTGATGTAGATGTTCTCGGGGAGGTTTCTGTAAAGAAATAATATGAATGCCTTTGAAAATAAACTTTTTTTTAAGTTCGGTCTGGGTGGGAACCGAACCCGGGTCTCCGGAGTGCGAGACGAGCACGGTTCCTCAGATGCCATGGCGGCTCCGCGGTTCTGGTTGACCAAAGGTGCGCCTAGTGTCTGCGTCATTGGCCACCATTGGCGCTGCCAATGGGAATGGGAAGAGGTGGCGCCACATCAGGAGTCTATAAAATGAGTGCATAAAGTAAAAGGCATTAATATCCAATTCATCGCCGCTAAGCGATCCTTCGAGTTATGAACTACTCGCGGGCAATCGAGCACGTTCAGACGCTTGGGGAGTTTTGATTCGGCCTTACCAAGGTGCAGCTGGAAAGATCGGCTCACACACATTACCTGTGTCTACCGGCGCTGTAGTGCCGAGAGGCAAGTGATGGACGGAGTGCTGGACGAATCGGAGAATCATGAGCAGCCAGAACTAAAAGTTCTAGGCCAGTGCTTCGAAGAAAACTTCGAGCGGAAGGCTTCATTCACGCTACTCCGGTTCCTGCGGTCTACGTGCCTTCGTGATAGACATTAAGAACACTGCCTACTACCGCTCTGTTGTGTGCATCGCTACTTCGTGCTCATCTCTCTTCCTCTCTTTCTCTCTCTCTCTCTCCTTCCGCTGTATTTATCTTTTTATCCCCTTGCACCTTCCTCCCGTTTAAGGTAGCCAACAGGAATTACTTTTAGTAAACTAACCTCCCCGCATTTCTATGCATATTTTTTGTCTCTCTTGACAGAAATGCGATAGATGACTATTATATTTTGGAGACAACATAATCCCAATAGGGTTACAATTTTTTAGAGTTTTTCGCGTGTGAGATGACCCCTAATAATTATGTACTTTGCCCAAGCTTGAATCTCTGTAGAGTGGAGCGTGGGCGTTTTCGTCGAAGTTAGGCGTTCGACCAAAGAGAAGAAACAAAAAGCCTCCTAACCGAGGATATGTCAGTTGTACAGATCTCATCGTTATAAAGTGTAAAGGAATTTGCTGTGATTCTCATAGCTTTTACCATAAGCGTTGCTGAGCTCTTGAGCTTATTGAAAGCAAAAATAATTGTTTTCTACAACGACATCATCGCCAGGCGAATGTAATGGGAATCACACCCAACTGTCTCAAGAATGCAGGCTCGACTAGTGCCAAACTGTCAAGCTTATTGCGCTTCGATGTGTTTCGAGACCTGTCGCGTTCATGTCACTTTCCGGTTCCATTACCCGACCAGGGTGACATTATTATTTTTTTCTTTCTCTAGAATGCTTATTACCATCAGCTCCTCCGTTTGTGCTCTCTCCGCTTCTGGTGCTTATTGAGACAGAATTTGAAATATAGAACATTTTCTCACTGCCCTTTTTATTTTTGCAGACTAAATATGACATTCCATGAGGTTGTGAGCGCTTCACCCTGGCTTATGCTTTGAAGGCCAGAGAACGATATCCGGAGAGGAAAAAAATTAACCAATAAATGCGAGAGAAATGCGTCAGCATTATGTCGCATCACTTCGAGGTCCCAGATCCATGATTTAAACCGCGTTCATCGCATTCCACAGTCTAATTTGTTTTCAAGAGAGAGCGAGGAACATCGCCAACAAGAGGACGTGACTGAGACAGATGTAGCTTTCTGTATGGAGTTAGATTGAAACAACTGCCAAGGAATTTGTTTGATAGCGCTTCAAGTATTCCCGTTGATCGTATTGAGTACCGTTTTTCATGCGAATATATGTCTTTACCCGGTGTGAATGCAATTTACGCCTCACAATACCTCGAGTCAACGAAATGTTGCTCTAGAGATTCAGCTGCATACGTGCGCTAACGACCAGGACAATTTCACTTTGATGGCTCTATGAATGCCTGTAGGATGGCTATATAGATGAGTCAAGAAAGATGCAAATTGAAACCCAGCCTCTCAGTATATGAACTCAGGAGATCGAATGAACTTTATGAAAGCACACCAACTCTACGTTTTCTTTTACCTCGACCCGGCTTACCGGATACGTGATACGGGCTATACGTATGTTTAACCACTTAGCAGTTATGCGTTCTAAAGAGCCACAGGGGATCTTAACCCGGAAAAAGCAGAAATTCCGCTTCGCTCTCCCGTAGATGCGACACTTATTTATTCCTTATGTAATCGTTCATAGTTGAGCGTGGGTGAGATCACGGCTGCGGCGACTGCAGTTTTATGGACGAGAGAGAGAGAGAGAAATAGAAGAGAGGAAAGGCAGGGAGGTTAACGAGACACACGTACGGTTTCCTTCCCTGCACTGGGGGACGGGGTATGGAGATGAAGAAAGAGAGAGAGAGAGTAGATTTAGAGAGCGCAGTTTTGCACACATTTGAAGGTTAGAACTGAGTCTACACACGGCTGCCAAGACCTGTCGACTTGGAGCATTTCAACAACACTTTCGTGGCTTTCTGTGCCATCGACGCCTACGGTCATCGTCCAAGGATCTTCATTTCCGAAATGGTCTAGAGTCAAGGTGCTTCAATGCTGCCCGGAAAGCTTGACGCTCTTCGTCGTACTAGGGACAGAGACATAGGATGTGTTCAATAATTTCTCCACAAAAGTCGCACATGAGTGTACCCCCTATTCCAATGCGGAACGAATAGGCCTTCGTAAATACCACCCCGAGCCAAAGGCGTCACAATACTGTCGCCTCACAGCGGAAAACTTTTGATGGCACTTGTAGCTTTAAGGATGGATCAAGCTTTTGAAGATGACACTTCGAGAGGTTGGGAAAAGACTAGTATTTGTGTGTCATAGATTTAGCTACCATATCAAGCTTTCTTGCAGCGTCGGTTCTGGATAACGGGATTGGACCTGGTCGGGTTTCTGGATTGGCAGACCAGGTGGCTTTGTCGGCGAGGTCATTACCAGCAATTCCGGTATGTCCAGCTAGCCACTGGAATTTAAGTTCATGCCCTTTACCGATAACTTGATGGTGCTCTTCCCTTATTTCATATGTCAGCTACTCTTGAGTCCTTCGATATAAAGTGAAATGAAGAATCCGAAGTGCTGCCTCAGAGTCGCAAAACATGAGATATTTCTGAGGTGCCTGTTGCAGGACTTATTTGGCAGTAGCACACAGGGCAGCATGCTCCGCCGCCATTGATGTTTTCATGTGGGGCAGTTATATTGCAGTTTTCGTAGCCGGAATGACAACGGCACCTGAAGAGGTGGTAGTTGAGACCGAACCATCGGTATAGATTTGTATTGGGTCCCCGTATATCCATTGAGTGATAGCAGCGTCATCTGTTTCAGCCCTATTTTTGGGGGATCGGCTTTCTTCTTTGCACCCGCAATATTTAGCCGCACCTGAAGCTGTTGCAGACACCACAAGGGCAATGAAGGCCTTGCTGCCGGCATGTATCCTAATGGAAGACAATCTGAACGTAGAATTATAACTTCAGAAAACGTTGCATGGTATCTCTGCAATGACCAGAGCGCCAAGTGATGATTGGGAACGCGGGAAAGATGACGGATGTGCGTCCTGAGGCAATCCACAGCAACGCATGTTTGGATGAGATAACCTTTGGCGAGCAAGATTGTTGCAGCTGTTGACGCACAGCGAGGAAGTCCTAAACACGTGCTCAGTGCTTGCCCCTGTAAACTCTCCAATGAGCGAATATTTCACTTGCAAGTACTGGACAACACTGGATAGCTGTAACGTAGATATCCTAGGAATAGAGCTCTGTAAAACTGAACTATGTAGTGTAGAGATGTGCCCCATGTTTTCCGGCACATGACTCTCAGTACTTGGCAATCGACAACAGTTTTTTTCTTCAGGAACATGCAATGAGGGCTCTAGAAAAGATTTCGGTCGATTATTACACCCACGAATCGATGGGTCTTTTTATAGGTGACAGTGCGTCCATTAATGGAGACTGGGTATGGGGCCATAGGTTTACATGTGAATACAATCAATGCACATTTCTCGCTCGATACATTCAAACCTTGCGTTTGAAGGTATGCTGATGTCAAAGTTGCTGCCTGCTGCAAACGCGTGCGAACCTGAAGGCGAGTGACCGCAGAAGTCTAAAGGTAGTTCTCATTTGCGTAAATCGAGAGGTAGCTTCTTTTAGGTTAAACTACAGCTAGCCTGATAAGTGTCACATTGAACAACGTGGGACTCAAAACTCTTTCTTGAGGCACGCCGCAGTAGGTGTAATATTGACCTGTGGGGCTACTTCTGTTTCTACGAAAAAATGACTGGCAAGTCATGTAGTCTGATAACCAGCGAAGCATGCGGTCACTGATTCCAATAGTGTCCAGGGGGTTAATGACGGCATCATACGCGCCTTTCACGTCGAGAAAGAGCGCAACTGATATGAGCCTGCGGCTTTTCTCCTGTTGGACGAACGTTATCAGGTGAATGACGCTGTCAATTGAGGAACGACCCTGACGAAATCTTCCAATGAAAGCGGGGTAGATGTTATAACGCTCAATGTACCGTTCTAGACGTGCAGTGACTATCCTTTCTATCGCCTTCACGATGCAGCTGGGCAACGCGATAGCGCAATATGCCGCCAAGTCCAACGGACTTGGCGGCATATCCCGACTTTCGCAAATGTACCAGACGTCTTCTTGAAGCGCTCTTCTTGCCTCTTGTCCAAAGTGTCCCAGGCCAGCATCGGTGGCACCGTCAGGACCTAGAGAGGATGATAGTTTAGAAACGGCTAGGGCAGCTTTGAGTTCTTCCATGATATAGGACACGTCCATGCCTGATACCCAAGCCGCAGGGAGGTCACTTATATCAATGGTTGACAGACTCTCCAGTCACTCTCACATAGAATTCATCCACTTCACCAAGCTCAGTTTGGCCAAGCTGGAGGGCCAAAGCTGCGAATGGGTGTCATTGTTGTGGGGATGAGCGAATACCATGGACTGTCCTCCAGATATGTGAAAGTTGCTTGGGAGGGACCAGTGATTCACAGAATGTCTTCCATTGTTTACTCTGTAGTTTGTCTATGCGACACTGAACTTTCTTCTTGATGCGTCCTGCGTCTCTGAGATCATAAATTGATTTAGTGCGTCTGTATCATCGCTCTGCACTCCGTAGAATTGCACGAAGTCTCTCAAGTTGAATGCCGAAATCCGTTCGGTTTGACAACATTAATAATAAACACTTGGCAGCTTTCATTGATTATGCGATGGTGTCGTCGACATTGCCGGCGAAATCTCCCCAACACGCTTCTTCCATAGTTGACGTAAACTTAGTCCAGTCACTACTCTTCAATATACCGCGAGGGAAGGACCGAGTGAGTCCATTGATCTTTAGGTAGGTAGGAATGCGATCACTCCCATGAGTCTCGATGTCGCGAGACCATTTAACATGGGACGGGAAGCTCCGTGACGCTAAGGTCAAGTCGAGGCAGCTGCTATACGCAGGACCCCGCAGATACGTCGGGCTAGCATCGTTCAGGATGCAGAGGTCAGAATCAGAGGCAAGCGACACAACATACATTCCTCCTCCTGGAGTTGATCTTGGTGCTTCCCCAAACCAAGTGGTGCGCATTGAATTCCCAGTGATAACCTAGGGGCCATCAGTTTACTCTAATATATATTTCAGTCCTTCAGAGTCAAACTGCTTTGATGGGGAGATGTAAGAAGCAATAAGAGTGCAAGACACTTTGTTCTTCCTGACGCGGAGGCTTACGTATTGGTTGTGGTCATGAGGCTGAACAGTATGTGTAACATAAATCCATGAGGATGTAAATGAGAACATTGCTTCGTTCCTCGCATGAGGAGGAAGAAAGAAAAAACTTTGTAACTAGGTAATTTGTAAGGAGTTGATATGTTCGGTTTGCAAATAACAAATATAGGAAACCAATTTTTCAAGACAAGTTGGCGCAAATCCGAGATGCGGGAATTCAAGCTTCTCGCATTCTATTGAATAATCGTCGCACTTCTAACTTCAGTGCGAAAAGAAAGGATTGGGTTAGCCATGGTGCTTATACGAGGCTTGCAAGTACTGGATTCAGTGCATCCAGTATTTGCAATGCGCTGTGAGCTGTCGGTGTCTGCAGCTTGTTCAGTAGCACGTGAATCGTATTCATTAGTGATCGAACCGGCATAACCACTTGCCGATCGTGTTCGGTCAATTCACCGGCAGGAGATTCGCGAGGTGGACTACTTTCGTCGACGTGAAGTGATTCTGCTGGTAGTTGCTGTTTTAAATGCTGGCCAGGCTCCTTGTACATATTCTTCTCAGTGCCCGTGTCCTTGTCCTGTGTGGACCTTCCTGATGCGCTTGGCCTGGGTGGCGGTGGAGGAGGTGACAGTGAACGGGGCACACCCGTTGGACATCACGGTCTCCAGCTGAATCGAGACAGATTGCCTATTTTGCCGCTTCATCTTACCGTAGGGTATCACAGGCATAGACAAAAAGGGTGTTGGCATCGGGGCTCCGCGTGGGCCCAACAGTTCGTGTACTGGAGGACGAAAAGGTCCTGGTGTTCCTGCTCTTCACCTTTCGGCTCCGCACAAGTTGGAAGTCGTCGTCGTCATCAGAATGGTCCTCGCTCCTGAGCGAGTAGACATGGGTGCCTTCGGTGTCGCTGTCAGTCTGTAGCCAGATCCGCCTACTGGAGGCGGCCATCGCTGACGCCACCGGTTCCGGCAGACGCCCTGGTAGGCCCACTTCCATCACCACCGAACTAGGTGCGGCGACTGTTAGATACACTGGCGATTTCACAGAGATACCCAGAGGTATAGGAAAAACACTCCGCCAAGAGACACTTCGTCGTCGTCCTCTCAGCATTATGGAGGCGAAATGCGACAATGCTAGTGTACTTGGATATATCTGAACATTCAATAGTTTTAGGTGATCAGAATTAATCCCAGAATCCTCAGCATGCGGTGCCTCATAATTAGATTGTGGGCGTGTCCCGTAAAGCCCCACAATACAATTTTAATTCTTTTGCCCCTTCAGCGACAAAAGAGTCTATTCCTTGAGACTCACGAAAGGGCGGAGGCTCGCGGGCTTCCCGTCCCAACGTGGGTGCGGCCCGCGGCCCCTGCCGACCACTAAACCAAGAGAGGGTGGGGAGGGGTCCCTCAGGACTCCATAACGTTACTTCTTCCTCCTCCTCCTCCTCCTCCTCCTCCTGCTCCTCTTTGAGCTCACTTCAACTTAACAGCGCAGTGTTAGCACGGAGTAATGGCGGTTACAATTTAGGGGGTAGATGTGCAAAGAAGTTATGCATTCTATTAACATTCACCTACCACTAATTCTCAGTAACTGAGCAACGTATGCGTAAGCACTCAGAAACAAATATTAGCCAGTGATTACAAGAGGCCGAGCAAAACAAATAATGCAAAAACTATGTGTACTGATGGAAACAGGGTGCACGCAATTATGTCAGATCACATTGTTCAAATAAACCCGTGCACTGTTGGCCCTGACGTGCGAGAAAAAAAGACAACTGTCATTAATCATTTCTTTCTTGCTGCAAGCAAAGGTGTTTCCGTTTCGATGGGCTTGCACAAAAATAGCATTGTGCCGTTTTCCTGAGCGTGTTTTTCGAGGGTATAAAAGTGAGCGGAAAAAGGCGCTATATTAATCTTACCTTATGACAGGTCGCACACATAATCATTTTTCAATGTGTCAAGGAAGATCAACAACCCCGTTAACAATGTTCCATGACAACCCCCCGCCCGAAAAAAATGATATTGAAGAAAGAACAGTTAGAAACAAAGCTAAGAATTTGGCTTTGAATACAGCTTTGCGATATTGTTGGGAGCTCGGTTTAACGGAGGCGAAGTATACACGTTTTGACAGCTTGAGAAGGGGGAATCGACTGGCTTTATTCAAAAGTGAGGTGGTCTGTGTCCCTCCCTTCGTCCTGTTGTTTGGCGCTGTTTTCTGCTCGTAATCATGAACCAACCAGCCGAAATGCGTACTCTTCTGCAACAGTAAAAGCAGGTTTCACGAATAACAGGGGTGGCGCCCCAGCCGGGCAGCCGCTTCGGTTCGAGCCGGGGGCAATGACCCCCATGATGAGACAAACTGGATTTCGGGAGCAAAGGGTAATTACCGCCAAGGGGGAGGGGGACCGAAGGGTCGGCGGTCGCCACAATAATGATACATGCATAATGCGTGTTTCTTGTGTCGGATGCACGTGGGCGCCCAGACGAAGACTACGAACGCTCTCTGGCTCTCGAGTGGTCGGTTGAACTGGCCAGCTCTGCATTATTCTTCGTAAATATACTTTGTAAATAGCCTCCAGTCTTAATCCTTCGTTCGCGTAACAATATAAGTAAATGACTGTATTTTTATCTCAGTAGTCTTTTTATACAGCACCACATTACATATGATAGTTACTGCTCAAACAAACTACAAAAAATATTCCTTCTGAGTTCTTCCTAATTTTTGTTCCCAATATCACTCAGTCTGTAACTGCTAGCATGCTGAAGTTTTATTTGTCATTCCCTATAGCGAAGTTCAAAAGGCCGATACAGGGCACTATGCACTTCCTTGTCATCTTTTGGCGCTGAGCGCTGAACGCCAGCGGCCCGCGAGCTACGCGGCGCGGGTTTCGCGTCACCTCGAGAGATGGCGCCACGCTGCATGGCGCCTCCTTCAGGAGCTTCTACACGCCGCGGTTGCTTGGCGGATATGGCGTTGCGCTGCTAAGCACGAGGTAAGGTAAACGAAGCCCGGCCGCCGTGACCGCATTTCGATGGAGGCGAAATGCAAATGCACCGTTGTCCAGTACATTGGGGACAATGATCCCCAATGGTGGATTAATTCTTTTGAAAGTTGTATTGAACATTATCTTTGCGACCCCAAGTACAATCTGTGGCATACGTTTACTCTATTTATACCTGATATGAGTGATTTTAGTGATATGGGTCTGCGAGAGTTCTGAAAGGTCTGGCAGATCGAATAAGTGCAGTTACTCTTGAAAACAAAGGTTGCCGGTACTAAATTCGTTCCTAAGTGTTGCACATACCATTAAAAAGTGCAGCGTCAACTGCCTACCAGAGCATCGAGAGATCTGTGACTCGAAAACGGTGATGAAGTTCCTAAAAAATACTGGAGCGATGTTTATTCTGCATAAACTACATCCACGTGCACACTTGAGAGCTTCGGTGGTCCTTGCTCGAACTTTATAAGAAATCACAGTCATGGCTCAAGATAATTTTTATTTCACTTTTACTTTTATGTGTCATATTACAATAACTTTTGTTTGCTGTGCTATAACAGCTTGATGTGACATATGCAATTCGCTTATATCAACATGCTGGGATTATTTTTTGTGTCACACAATGTGCTTACTTGGATTCTCTGTGAACAGGTATGAGCGCATTTGACGTTCATTCACATTTTACTCATTAGACTTTGTTTGGTTGTCTGTAGAGCGGCTTGTTCGTCTGTTTGTTTCAAGTTGCTTAAGTTTACCACCTAATGTTTGTATATGCTAAAACGAGCAGCCGCTATCACACATGATACGACTTTGGCACACACGCACAAGGAAGTGGAGAGTACAGAAACATCGCATTTTCTAATTTAGTCCAGTTTTGTAGGATTTATCCCTTTTGGCCTAGTATAACCTTCCCTGTCACAAAAGAAAATGTCACCGCATACACCGGAGCTTCACGGAAAGAAATTTTTTAGCTCTTTGTGTTTACATGCATGGCGATAAAGGACTCAAGAGTCACTAAAAATACGCATCTGGGAAGGTAAATTCTGAAATAAAGGGAATTCAAAATGAGCATGAAAGAGGATTGGAGGCAAGCTTCAAAAAATGGGTTAAATCAATGTGTCTCCTGCATTGCTCATAATCCGCCTTCAGAATCTGCCACTTGCATAATCCTCTTTTGCCGCACGCTTTCATGTGTACTCCTCTTGAAGCCATTACTGAAAAACAGATTACATTTTTCTCAAGTAGGTTCATCAGATCCGTGTTGCTAGCGTTTATGTAGGTGGTTTTATTCTTTCGAAGTTCTTTAATGTTTATCAGATTAAGTAAGATAACTTTATGGTGTTTAAGATAGAGATAAATTTAGGATAGAAATATATAGGCAAACAGAGGGTTCGAAAATCGGAGACTGCATCCGGACCATCAATATGAATAACAAAAATTAAACAAGAAGCGTAAAAATCAGGTTCTATTTCATATTATTGTGAACATTGCTCTTCTTGTTATTTAGTTTCGTGTAGTTTCTTACTACTTCTCTTCTCATTTTGATAGAATATACTAGGGGAAAATATGGAGACCCATAATTTAGAAAAGCGAAGGAGTTAAACTCCTTTTACATCTGGCACGTTAGAAGCAGCTGTTGTTAGTAAATTTGCTGAAACGCGTATTTGCCTGAAAGGGGACACAGACAAAAAGTAAGACATATTAAAGACGACACGGGGGTCCGTCTGTGCCATTTTTATTACGTCTTCTTTTCTTGGTGTGTCCTTGTTGAGGCAATTATGTCTTTCGGCAAATACCAACTACGCCAAGAAGCACTTCTCTCGAAGTTTTCGCAATTTCCTGTATTGCTTATGCTTCTTGGATATCATGTTTTGAATATTGTTTTTCTTGGATTTGTTAAATTGTGCTAACTCGCACAAAGGCTAAGAACTTGTCTTGCGTGAATTTCTTATTCTATTTTTAAAAGTGATTGTGATCAAGGAAGGAAGGAAAGAAAAAGTGGAGAAGGAAAGGCAGGGAGATTAACCAGTTTAGCTCAGCCGGTTTGCTACCCTACACATGGGAGCGGGATTGGGGGCGATGAAAAATGGGGAGGAGAGAAAGAACACATAACAGCACACACATTCAGTTACAGTCCGTCACTCTTGGGCGGCACGAGACAACAATGTCACAGCCGCGAAGAAGGAAGTACTTCGGTTTATGAAAGAGAAGGGGATTGTGATCAAATTTGCTGAAAAGTATTGTGGGTAAAAGCATTTGATTGAAAAGCCTATGATGTCGGCAATAAGCTGTCTCGAAACTGCTGAATTTGATGGGATGTTGTTGTGATTTCGGTTTGCAGACAAAAAGTTCTGCAAAAATTGTTTAAAGAAGCTCTGATTGATGCGTCTAGGTACCGTAATTTGCACGCGTAATGTCCAAGTCGGCAACATGAAATGTCATTTCTTAGGTAACATATTCTTCGAAAAAAAAAATGCGATGTGGTCCCGTAGTTGTAGAACGTGATGTGAAAAGAGAAGGCGACTATATTTTTTCTTCTTTTTCGAACTGGTGCGTGAAGCTTCTTGTGCCATGTCCATAATTCTGGAGCCTATGGAAAGCAATATAGAGCTGAGTGAAGAGCATGTAAATATGCAAAGGTACACAGCGAACGTGCGCAGCGATGATTTCTGAGCGAATGGGCACTCTGCATTGCCTTAAAGATTATGAGGAGAAGATGTTGCCGGAAACAGTACTTTTGCTTCACTCCATCCCGTCAATTTACGAAATGACGAGGAGCAGGTGCGCGTGGAAGTTCCCGTACGAGGCTGATTGCTTCCCTACTCGCCTAGATTCGGAGTAAGAGATTTGCAGGGTACCCCTGTTAATAAAGATATCCGACTGCAACAAAATGCACGAAAAGTATTTAAAAAAGGCCACGTGTGAAGTGGGTTTACCGCCACAGCAGCATGTTCCTTGCGCTATAAGGTGGAACGGTACCGGAATTTCGCTGTCACATGACATGACCTAGTGGCTGCGGTAGCAGTAAGGCGCTTTCCACTGACATTATGTTGTTTTTTCAAAACGCGAGAAGGCGACGATCTTGCTGTAGGAACTTTGCAGCGTCTTGCGTTCGCACGTAAAAAAAAAAAAAACATTTGGTTCGTGAGTACAAATTCTTCTATTCGTTCCAGATAACATGAGGCGTGACTGTCGGGCTCTTTTGTTCAAATTGCTAGTTTCCTTAATCGAGTTGGCCGAGCATTCTGCGACACCATTTTCTTTTCCCTTCTGCCAGAGGACGAATTGTTCATAGCGGATCTGTTGAGAATTTTTGTAAAGAAAGAAATGAAATCACCCGGAGCTGCCTTTCGACACTCTGAAGTAAACAAAATTGAACACTTTTTTCCCTTCACTGGTCAATCGAACTTTTGCCCTCTACAAGTGTACAACAGTAAAAGCCTGCGTTTTCATCAGCATTTTGGTTAAGCGAATTGTATCAAGACATCAACCTGTACAATCGGATTATTGGGCACTAGTGGGTAGCTCTGAAATTATGAGGTGCGGATTTCCTGAGCGAGGTATCACTAGTACTGAATCACAATCTTATTCCCCCAAGAGGGCAGTTTCCCGTGAAATGAATAGTAGCGTAAATTCAGGGCAGCATCGCAATGAAACTCTTACTAACAGTTTTCATTTTTTTGAATAAATCTGAAGCAGATTCAACTTCTCGTTCGTGTCGATAATAGACAAACTCTTCCCGAGCGGAGTTGGGGGTGAGCGTAGGTCGAGAAAGAACCACATAATTTATCGTGATAGCCACTCTTGATCTACAACGTTTGATCGGCATCGACTAGAGGTTAAATGGCCTTCCAAAATTTTAGCCTTGAATGATCGTAATCATTATCCTAATCATATTCACTTATCAGGTATCATCATCATCATTATTATCATCATAGACATCAGATACCCAGTAACTCCTGGGGCATATAAGCAATGACATTAGTTGCCCCACTGGCCTTATAATGGCCCCATTGACCCATAACCAGTGTCATCACGCACCCTGTGGCCCCGCCCCAATTGCACATGCATACTGGCGCACACCTTGTGCCACACACACAATGGCACATACCCAACAGTGGCACTTACATTTATGTCGCACTATCACCGTGATCGGCCAACAAAAGATGTTAGGAACACATACCCCACACGGAAAAGTGAAGAAAGCCTCCTTTTTGAAAGGAAAAGGCTCGCTGACCAGATTTGTGAAGTATGGTGAACGTATAAGAGGGTTTTTCTTGATGTAATCTAGCGCCACACAAAAAAAAAGAAGCGAGTTTTTGAGGAAGCTAGAAGGGCTCGCAGAAAAAAAAATATATGCAAAGCCAAGACGAATGTTGATATTTCGTTCAGAAGTTAAGCCGAAATGCAAACAGCAGTGCATGCTGATGCACAGGGTGAAACGATAACACTGAGCAATTTCACGGACATGTTTGGTGGGGGAATAATGCTGAGGAGAGGCAATCGAACGCCTTTATAACGAAGTGTTTGTGGACTCCGAAATCATTCGTCAACAGGTCCCTTCGTTCTAAAGGTCGCGAACCGCAGAGCTCACAATAGAAACTGGACATAATTATTGCTTCGTTAGGCAGGTTATTTTCTTGTAGAAGCACGAGTGCAGATAGAAGTACTAATCCTCTGTAAATACATATCTTGTATAACTCATATGTCACCGTAGCCAATACTCCTTGTACATACTCAGTGACGAAGAATGGGTGCGTAGATTTTGACACATACGCAGTACCAGAGGATCATCATCATCATCGTTGTCGTGGTCGTCGTCGTCAGCGTCTTTTTATGTTCAATATAGAGCGTGGTCCTCTCCAAGCGATTTAGAATTGCGCCTCTCTTGAGCGAGTTCATTGCAACTTGCGCCCGCAAATTAAATTTGCTCTTTTCATCACCCTATCTAATTTTCTGCCGCCCTCTATACTGCGCTTCCCTTCCCTTGGTACCTATTCTGTAACTCTGTATGGTCTACCGCTTATCTGTCTTGCGCATTACATAGCCTGCACAACTCCATTTTTTTTTTGGTCTCTTAATGCCAACTGGAATATCGGCTATCACCGTGTGCCCTCTTATGCATGCCGCTCTCTTCCTGCATGTTAACGTTACGCCAAACAAATTTCGTTCCATCACTCTGTACGCGGTGCATAAATATCTGTCGAGCTTTTTTGTTAGTATTCTTTACTGCCCATATGTTAACATCGGCAGAATGGAATGATTGTACACTTTTCAACAGTGGCAAGCGCCCAGCCAGCATTTGGTAGCTCCTGTCGTATGCCCTCCAACCAAATTTTATTCTTGTGTAAACTTCCTTTCGTGATCAGGGCCCCCTGTGAGCAATTGACCTAGGTAAGCGTACACTTGCACATACTCTATAGGCTGACTGTCTATTGTGAATTCTTGTTCTCTAGCCAGGCTACTAACCACTACCTTTGTCTTCTGTATATTAATCTTCAAATGTACTCTTACATTTGCTCATTTAAGGTCTTGAATCATCTGTCGCACTGGATCCCCAGTGCTTATTTATTTCTACTTATTTAAACATACTGTCAATCCGGATTGAGATTATCGTATGATCGGCTAAAACAAGGAGGAAATACAAATGCATTGCATGTTACAGAATAAATCAATCAAGCAGGGTAGTTTTGAAAATGAAGATGTAGTTAATACCAGGTTTAATTAGTACTTACGGACACAACTCTGTAAATACAATAAACTAGCGGAATACATACATTATATATACTATGTAGCAACCTAGCAGACTTGTTCTTTCCGTTTAGATACAATGTAAATATAGAAAATTTGTGTACACGAAGTGCAGTTTAAGAACTAACTAGAACCATTAGTAGTCACCATCATTATACATTATTTAAAACAAACTGCTTGAATATGCATGTCACATATTCCATCCACTAGGAGGATGGTACACTGTTAACACAGGACAATATAGGAAGTAAATTGTGCATTTATACAACGTAATCAAACACTTGGTGAAACAGGTTCTTTACTGTAGTTTCTCTAGAGCGCATATGTATGATTCATATGACGGCAAAATGACTTTAATGATGGTCCATTAAGACTACTGGCATGTAAGTCATTCCATTCTCTAATAGCTAGCGCGAAAAAGCAAAAATATAAGGCACTTAGAGTTAAGATTGGTAACTTTTTAGTGTTAAGGAATGCTTAAAGCGCGTTTGCGTTGTCGCTGGCTTTGATATGTAGGGGGAGCTCTCGATACTGAACATGTTGTGCATTAACTGACAAATGAACTTTTAACGCGTCAGTTTGGCGCTATTTCGTAAGGATAGTAATTCAGCTCGGTTTATTAGTTCTGATGGTGAGTAAGTTAGTTGCTGAACAGGACAATGTCTTCTGCAAACCAAACGTTGTTGAGGTATTCGGCGTTGACCCTCACTCTTAGGCATTCCCAGTCTAAAGGCTTTAAAACTTCTCCTTACCATGCAGTGAATCGCATTGGAAAGACTGTCTTCTTGCCTGGCCCCTTTGCTGACAGGTACCTTCATACTTTTGCTCTAGAGAACCAAGGTAGCAGTAGAATCTTTGGAGGTAATTCCCAAGATATTCACGTAGACCTCCTGCGCTCCTTGATTTCGGAATGCCTTCATGATTACTGGTATCTCTACTGAGTCAGATGCATTTTCATAATTTATGAAAACCATATAGAGGTTGATTGTACTCCGCAGATTTCTCACCTGTTCGATGACATGGACGTGATTCATTGTAGAATATCCCTTCCTGAAGTCAGCCTCTTTTCTTGGTCGATGGAAGTAAATTATTGCCCTTAGTGTATTGGAAATTATCTTGGTGCATATTTTATGCAATACTGACAACTAACTAATGAGCCTATAATCCTTCGATTCTTTGATGTCATCCACCTTATAGATCCGTACAATGTCGGCAATCTTCCAGCTCTCTGGCACACTTGAAATCGGGAGGCATTGCGTATAAAAGGCCGGAAGCTTTTGAAGTAGAACATCTATTCCATTTCTGACTTAATAGACTGTTATTCTGTCTTCTTATGCCGCTTTTTCCCAGGACATGTCTTGTAAGGCTCTTTTAAGTTCATAACAATAGTTTACATATAAGTAGCTTCTGTATCATCTTCAATTGCAATGAAAGGTGTGTGGCTGTTCTGGGTACTGTACCGGTCAATATAGACTTCTTCTTCTGATTCTACTATATCATCGAAATTGCTGATCCTATTAGCCTGCTTATCTTTTCTGCATTACGCCCAACATGGCTTAGGCCAAGTAAAATAAGTCGTTGAAAATTATGCGTTCTTTCCTTAAGAGGTCTGTGCGCTTTATAGATACCTATTCCACGTTATTAGGTTTACATGTTTTATGCAACAATTTTTTATAATTGCGACAGCAATTAGGCGTACATTCAAAGCTTGTTCGGGCCGTAGGGGTCGCCCAGTTCTCCCGGTATTGGCATCCAACAAGAAAGCCTAAGAGCATTTGTCGCAGTAGCGTTGGTCATGCTAGCAAACCACTCATATCAATAACGTGCCGGAGCAGTCTCTGGCATTTCCTGAATAATCCGTTCGCTCTCCGAGTCCTTATTGCGTTTTTATGTATAGGCGTGCCATATCTCTTCCAAGACCCAGGAGCCTAGGTTGCCTTTTATAGATTTCACCACGGAACATTTGCAAGCGTGTTGCTTTCGATAACATGAAGGGAATGTCATGCACTTTCCCCACATTGTGGTCCATTACGGCCCACAAGGAAGCTCCAAAGCCTTCGTCTTGCATTTCTAAAAGAGGCCGATTAGCTTCACATGGGGGGATGCAACCGAGTCACCCTGCATGACACGCTCAGTCGAGGCAGTTGCCGGTCAAGATCACCAATATTTAAACCCTCCTGTAGCTACCATCCACCAACACCAGTACACAAGCCATAAATACTTTATTCCGCGTCTTCTCGACTGGTGGCAATCAGAAACGTCGCACATCGAAATACGTTTATCGTTGCGCGCTTAATTTTCTTTTCTCCTTGCTAACGATGGTGTCTATATGTCGACAGTGTCTAACGTGTCTCTATCGCTCAGTAGATACGTTCGTATTCAGTGCCTCGTCCTTTAAGTACTTTAAGTAAGCTATCGAGCCATACATATTCAAAGTAGTCTGCCAGCGACTAAATAACCAAGTGATGGGACATGAGTTCAGCTCAGTTTGAACCTGGCGGGAATGTGTTTAGGCAACATATTGCCAGGTAAAGCGAGGTGGGAATTTGTCTCTGCAGTGGTAGAGAAATTGATTTGTTTGAAATTGCACATTCGCAATACCCTCTGCAATACTCCCGAGAGATAAAAAAAAATAATACACCGCATTTATTCGAACCTTCGTGAAATGAAATTCGTGAAGAGGTTAACGAAACGCTACAAAACTAAATAAGCTGCGTTCTAGTCTCCTCATTGACATCCCGTGCAACGTGTATTCTCACGCAATTTTTAGACACTGCACAAGCCACAGCTCTACAGTGCCGCACGATCTTCATCTTTATGCGCTACACCCTTCGCTATATAGCTATGCCGAAATCGAAACAGCAGTTCATGCGGGTGCACACTGTGGGATGTCGACGCAGTGATGTCCCGAGGACGAATGCAATGCTCGTGTACAGAGAACAATGGTGAGCAGAGGTGTGTGCAAAGGCAAGTGTACTATACGAAAGACCGGGTTGACTATTACCCGCAAGTGACATTACTAGGCGTGTGTGACCTAATGAAAACTGGCGCACACGGTCACTCGCACACAAGTGCTCTCCCACACACGTTCCCTCCCCCCCCCCCCTTCCCTGCTCGACTGCACACGTACCACGCGTCAATTGTCTCGGTGAGTAATTGTTGTTGGTCGGAGAGGAGTATTCGCTGACTAGAGCATCGGGCTGTTTTTTGAGGGGGAGGTCGAGGTTTGATTCTGCCGTCGGAGATGTCATTGTTTTTTTTCTATATACCAGCTAATCCGCAAAACAACGAGCAGTCGTGATATGCTATGTCAGCGAGGCACCACTAAGAAAGCTTCGCTTTGAAATACAGTGCTCTGTTCTCACTCGTTGCCTTCGTGCGAAACGAGATTTGCGACACCGCCGTGAACATACCTGCTGCCGAAAGGACAATAGCGGATCGAAAATTGCAGCTCGTTAAAAGATATACACGAGTGGAACGCGCTCATTGGTAGGCTACGTGTTTATTGTTACATGTTAAGTACCCTGTTCAGTATGATGTACTAGGATACTGCATGTTTTCGTTTTATTTTATGCTATTGTTTTAAATCTTGTGGGCTTCGGCGACGGTACTCACCACGTTTTCTGGAAGTTCCCGAGTGAACGCCTATGGTAGCAGTCACAGCAATTTTTACCCTTATGCGCTTCCACTTAAAAGCATTTACCCACGAAAGAAAATATATACGGACCCAATTTGTTCCCAAAGAATCTTATCAATTTATTCTGAAAACCAAAATCACATACAAGCAGCATTAGGCCTTTAGAGACAGTAAAGTACGAGGCCGGACACTACTCCATTCATTTGTAACTGCCCTCAATGAGGGGTCAGTGACCACGAGCGCAGTTTCTTCAAGCATATACGCACAAAGGTTGCCTCCAGCCCACACAAATTAGCGCTTCTCTGTCTGCTTTATTGAATGCAATCATGCACTCAGTCACGCACGCCGAAATGTCGACAACGCTGCGCTCGGCGCGCGGAGTCGGCGCCCGACCACGTCGGTCACGTGAGTCCCGCGGGATCACCGGAGCCACGGTCTCATCGGCAGCGCTATTTCCCGTAGCGGTGATGGCCCTGCCGCCCCCTTTATCAATTTGTCCGACGTGCCCCGCTGGGCGGGAATCATTTGCGGTCCTAATGGCTGTCGCGACGCTGACGCGTTCTTTCTTTCTCTTATGCGTCTCTCGCCTGTAGTACCATGCAGCTCTTACGAATTAAGCTGCATAGAAAGAGGCGGAAAATCACTAGAACCACATTGTAGTAACCGCGGAAGAATGCAAACAGTAACTGTGCAAGAAAAAAAAAAGAAAGTGTGCAGCAGCATTTCTACATTGTAGTACAAAGGATGCCTACATTGTATTGTTTATTACAATTTTATTACGTGGGAAATACAGGAACTATAGCGTAAAATTAGCGAAAGAAAGCGCGTCCCTGGTAGTATACAAACCGCTACCTCTGAATGACGTATGCCGGTGCTGCCGCAGCTACACATTATAGAGTGTTGCGAAAATCCCTGTCCTCAGTTTCTTACACCGAAAACATATGTTTTGTCTTAGCTTAGGGGCTACGGCGTTGCGCTGCTAAGCCATAGGTCGCGGGGTGGATTCCGGCCGAGCCGGCCGTGCTTCGACGGCGACGAAATGCGAAAACGCTCGTGCACTCCGATTTAGGTACACGTTAGAAAACTCGAACTGGTCAAAATAATCCAGAGTTCCCCACTAGGGCATGCCTATAGTAATTGTATCGTGGTTTCGGTGTGAAAGACCCTAGAATTCAACTTTAATGTTGTGTGTTATGGACCAATTTAGTTATGCGCCTTGAACAGACACCACCGCAAATGGTTGACAATGTAAAATAGTTTGTCACGCTTGTGAATGTAGAACGCGACAAACAGCATCCACAAGGAAAAAAGACACAGGTACAAGCGCTATGACCCCTGTCTTGTTCCTGCTACCGCCGTGTTCTCTTCCTTCTCGACTGACGCTCACATGTCGCAATGCTTGTCACAGCACGACATAGACAAGTGACATTTGGGACTAAGCACCAACTACAAGCACGTTAAGTTGTCGCCTTGCTCCATCCTGACTAATAGCGCATTGAAATATTCCCGCTGAACACCTTGAGCCTATGTCACGAAGCGTGAAGCTATACTGTCTGCACGATAAACATGGCATCTTCCCGCGTTAAAAAGCGAGAGAACGCAAGGGTTGAATGTTGTAGGGCGTTACTCAAGCAACGTTGCAAGTGTGGGTATGGGTTGTAAAAAGAGGAGTAAACCAAATGACGAACTATCTTAAGCCACAATTTCTTTTTCAGCAATTAGGGCTCGTGACTCGCATTAGCCCTCTCTTTCACATTAACCGCACTTCCGGCTTACCGTACGTTCTCGCTACTTTACACGCATAGATGGACGCAGAGAGTGTAGAATCTGCCTTCATAATGTGAAAGAATGCTCTGCTTTAAGGCTGTTACAGTCACGAATTAAGAAGCGCTGTTCATAGAGACGATACCCGTAGTTGTTCTAAGAATACTTTGATAACTTGCCCAGCGACTTTACCGCTGGCATTTGATCAAATTTAGCGGGCGCCGACACGTGTTCATTGTTTGTGCTTTCGTCGGACCAGCATTGTAATCCCTTTTGGCGTACTGCACAGAACAACTATCCCTATGAGGTGCGGCTCCACATTCGGCATACAACCATTAGGCAAATGAAACCGCGGGAACCAGATGAAAGGCGACCAAAGGGGCGAGCCGCTTTGCATGAGAACACGACGAGCGCGTCAGCTATGGTCCTCCCACTACGACACGCATACAGTCTCTGTACGGCTATGTATTGACCATCGAACATCGACCCGCGCAAGCTGCACGATGCTTAAAACGTGATGGATGAACGCTCACTGAAACTCGCACCGTCATCGCGACATCGCATTAGCGCTGCTCAAAGAGCAGCCAAATGAAATCCGCATGGGATAATCATTTAATAGCACACAAGGGGAGTGTTCGTAAAACAACACGATTATTCGCAGAATTCGATAATGAATGTCAAAAAGAGTGTAATCAGGAAATCCAACCGCATCATCCTTATTATCACAAACCAGTGTTTCATGCCGCTAAGCACACAAGAGGCTCTTAGGGGAAAAAATTCAGCAGATCCGACGAGTTGGCACTTATATACACCGAAGCTTTGTGTGAGTGCATGAGCAATCGAAACACAAGTTTGTGTTTGTTGAATGTCTGCTTCAAAGTGACACGCAATGACTTGTTAAGGCATTGTAGAGAGGCTAATGCAACGCCGCCGCTGTCGCGTATGCGCGGAGGCCGAAATTTGGTCGATGGATATCGCAATGCTATGGACCCATCTTTTCTAGAGAAACGAGATGGCACTTTCGACGGCGCGGCGCACGTCGCCTCAGCGACAGCGCACTAATACGAAACTACCACTTCTACCTTGCTTCTGTGCGACCAGCTGTCGTAAATGCAACTGAGTTTTGGCTAACGCACTGTGCCCCAATCATGTCGGATTGAAGCATGTGGATTGAAGACGTGTGCAGTGGTTGGCTGCAAAAATAGTGATTGGCATATTAAGTAATGCAATGAATCTGTCCAGCCAGGTTCCTGCATGGACCGTTGCAGCAAATGTCCGTAAGTGTTACTGGCACTTCGAGATGTACGGCTTTCTTCGTGGATACAGAAATTTGCTCATCCGCCAGCGTTGTATCGCGAACCTACAAAGAAAGTGATTCAGCCCCGGAACGTCGGCAAGAGTGAGTACCGCGCGTTAAACAATCACAAAGGAAGTATCGCCGGTTCCCGTCATAGCACGTTTTGCGCCAGGTATCTAGACACATCAACCGCACCTAGCACGCAATCTTATGCCCGCTCTATCGAAAACAGGTCAGTAAGTGACCTGTTGGCGACCTGTTGACATGTATTCGGGTGGCGAGGTGCACACTCGAATATATGCGCACCATATACGAAGAATAACTGACGGATTACACCGATAGCTCACCAATGTTTCGCCATGGTCCACAAGAGTAAGCGAGTTACTAGCGATAATACATATTTGCTACAAGGTATCACAACGTATAAAACGGTAATGTTTCAAGCGTTGCGCGCAGCAAGAACAAATATATCGGAACTGAGCACACCCGCGAGCGATTAGGCAGATCAGATAGAGATCGCACCAAGGACTTTTACTGAGTCAGAAATGTGACAAACCGCTGCTTCAAAAGAATTGCCAAATAAAGAACGAAGAACAAAACACAGTAATTCTGATTCAATTCATGAGCAGAAAGTTTGGATAGCATGAAAGACATATTAAGCGTCGCTTTTAAAACAAGCACCTTATACGCTGCTCGCGGTTTTGGACATAGTTTAATCAGCTCCCAAAGCGCTTTTGCTTGTTCTCTGAAGCTTTGGCCAAAGTTTCGTGTCGTCCACCAAGTCACCGTGTATGATATCTTCCGAAACAGATGTTTTCTAAGCCACACCGGCGTCATACACACCCGTTCCAAATGAGGAGGCAACGGAGGCACTTGAGACAAGCAGTGCACGCGACACCACGTGATAGAACATGGCAGCGCCGACGGGACTTCCATGAAAGGAGTTAATAATGCTGGCCTATCTCGTGACACTTTATGAGTAGAGATTCATTGAGCAAGAGGGGCGTAGCGCAAATCACACAGTTGCAATATATAACACAAAGTAACAACAGGCAGAAAGTAATACACCAGAAAACTCCAATATTCGCACACATTATTCTCAGCGACCTTGTCCGCCTTCTGCAGAAGTAACGCCAGCTAATAGCGAACATACCACCGCATCGGTGACGCAACTGATTTTACCAATGCTTTTCGCAGCTCTTAAGGTATTCCTATCTTCTCTGCAGGAAGGAATAAGCCTACCAGAAGTGAAAGCCTTGTTGCCTCTAAAAGCCCTATTGGGCCCACATTCGGGGCCAAAACTTCGGCAAGTAGTACATGAATAACCGCTACAAAAGTGTCTCCATATTTCACTGGAATGCCAACAGTCTTCGAAGGAAGTGTACTGACTTTCGTAAGCTGCTTGTACAATACAACTTTCGAATACTTTACATTCAAAAGGCGGGAATCAGTGACGATTTTCGCCTCTCGAATTATGTGATATACGAGACGTCCCGTCAAGTTCTGTTAACAGAGTGCTCCTGTACGTCAGAAAGGACTTACCATATCATCAAATATAGCCCAATGATTCAGACTTTCCGGAATTCATCGCATGTAAAGTATCCCTCGGTAAGCTGTACGTGACAGTGGTTAATATATATCTACAACCTTAAAACCGTATTTCAGTAGAAGCGCTAGTAGATATCTTCAGTATAACTAATTTTAATGTATTTTTATATGGTGACTTCAACGCACACAATATTATATGGGGCAGTGATCATTGTGATGCACGTCGTAATGCTATTGAGTGCACCATAGAATAATGCAACTTGACTGTTTTAAACGATGGATCTCCTGCATTTCTTCGTGGATATAACTATTGAAGCTACATAGATGTTACCCTGTGTTCACAAGATCTAGTGAACGGTGTGGGATGGACAACGGATATGAAAACGCGCTGAAGTGATCACTTTGCTATCCTTGTAAATCACCCTAGCATGCACAGCGATATCAGGCGTTACAGCAGCCTAAGCAACTGGTAGGATTTTGGGTACCGCCTAAGGGATAAAATTAATCAACGTACAACGGTTGAAATATTTACTGAATTTTTGCAGGATAATGTGAACATATGCACAATAAAAAGGTCTCATTTCGAAAAGATTATGCTGCAGTCGACAGAGGGTATGAACACCTTAAGTGCCATCAGACGCCGATCCGAAAAAGCGCACCCACGGAACGGAAGTTTAGAAGCATATAAAAACGCTCAGAAAATACACAATGTAATGCGCAGACACATGGAAAATTTGGGCAAACGGCCCTGGCCCGATTTCTGCGGCATGCTGTCTCTTCACACGTCTGCCCTACGAATTTTTCTAGTAGTTCGTTATTTAGGTGGACCTGTAACACAGAACTTCCCATTTCGTGCTCTCGCTGTAGCTCGAGACAGGTGTGAGATAACAGTTGCAGTTGAATTTCGCGAGCTTATTACCAGGCCTGCTTTTTCATCCCAATGTGCGAAATTTGACAACTCAATAGTGTTAGCTAAGCAGAAAATTACTGCTTGCTATTGGGCACAACATCCTCAATTAGATTATGCTTTCACATTAAGCGAGCTCCAATGTGCAAGTACATCATGTCGCCAAAAGTCTGCTTCTGGGCCAGACGGCGTTACGTACAATATGCTAAAGAACCTCGTGCCGACAGGTACAAATGATCTCTTAGACATCTATAATAACCTATGGATAGAAGAAAATGTACCTGACTGTTGGAAAGTCACTCGAATCATCCCAATATTGAAACAGGCTAAGACGTCCTTGTGCCTTGAATCCTATCGCCCAGTTAGTCTGACAAGTTGTTTATGCAAAGTAATCGAGAAAATTATTGACGAGCGCCTTCACTGGTGGTGTAATGAAGCAAATGTGTTGTCCAACTGCTTAGCAGGTTTTAGAAAACAGAGATGCACAATGGATACAGTAGCGGATATAGTAACCTATGGGGAACACGAACGTGCTTGTGTAAACTTGACGATAGCAGTATTCCTAGACATCAAGAGGGCCTTTCACACTGTAAAAATGCCGAAAAAAAAAACAACCGGTAGTGAGCGAAGGGAAAGCATTTTTTTTTACTTTGAATTCGCCCGCCCCTAAAAGGGCTGTATAAATTATTGAATAATTTTAAAATGTCAGTACACTGTGTGTGTTAGCAAGCGATTAATCCACCGAGTAAGTACTGACTAATTGACTTAATAATGTATTGATTGATTGATTAGGTGCGTGATTGACTGAGCGATTAATCGATTAAGTGAGTGAGTTAGTGAGTGGCCGCTCGAACGAGGGTAGCTCTGTAGGGTAAGGAAAGAAGGGTGCGACATTACTCGTTCCAAAGGCATAATGGTTTCCGAATGTCTGACGAGCCATTTCGTTAAAACAATAACAGATCTATTTTTTTATATCCTGCACGCCGATGTGATGGGATGCCTGCGTACAAACGGGTCTCGATACTATTTATACTTCATTTGCTCTGTTCAGACGACGCAGGTGGTAGTCGATGATGGCAATTATCTTTTATCAACAGGGATGAGACACAAATAACCAACGGAAAGAAAGTAGCCACAATTTTTATGCGAAGCATAGTAGCCGCACAACCACGCTCTTCCTTGTTGCGCCGAGCGCCGCCGTGTATGAGCCATTGTTCATTTCTGCGCGTCTCATATGTGGATCTATTTTCTTTTAAGTTTGCTATGTTTGTTATTAAGTTGCTTCTATTTTTATGCGTTGCATAATGCAATCACTCAGTTCAGCCCTTGGGTGCGGCCGGGCAGCCACCATTGACCTTTAGCGCAACCACGTGACGTGACGTCACGACAGCCGGAGGAAAAGCTGGGCCCCAACTCGCGCAATATGCAACGCATTCTTGGCTTAACCAAGCTAAGCCTGGCCATTTTTATGCGAAGCATACTAGCCGCACAACCACGCTCTTCCTTGCTGCGCCGCGCGCGGCCACGCAGCTACCATATGACGTCATAACAGCTGCAAAAGCGGAGGCTCAACTCGTGCGCTCGCTTGCGGCCGCGTAGCTACATAGCCGGGTCTCAGCTCGTGCGCTCACCTGCATGAGTTGTTTCTTCGTCTAGCCGAACCAAATATAGCCAAGCAACAGCAGTTCACCAGGCTAAACAGGGGTTCAACAACTAAAATAAAGGCTAGCATGCTTCGCATCCTGCGCTTAACCTTAGCTAAGCCACAGCCATTTTTTTTCGTTGCCACATAAGTGCATCTTCTGTAGCTTGGTTGCATACTAACAAAAGTGGAACGTTCTCGCTCTATGACAGCAATTTTCTCGCAGCACTCAGATCATATTCCTGTTGACCTTCCACTTCGTGTCGGCTGTCGCCTATGCATTGTCGAGTGAAGTGTGGAGTGCCGCACATACAAATTTAATGATACTTCTCCAGCGGCCCACTAACAACTATCCTGCCCCCAGATAACACCTAGTAGGCGGTTGGCGGGTACGCCGAGAGGGGCACCCGTTCTAATAGAGTCGTTGCAGGAGTCTCACAGTAATTACACCACAGCACCACCGTTCACGAACGTCCTTTGACCTGAATGGCCAATCGTTCTACGAACAGTCGCTTCTCGCACGCACATTCATTTTGCCCCTTGTAGCGTCCGGGAATGCGGTAGCCTAGAAAGAATGAAAGAAACACAGGCACAAGCTACGCCTTTTCGGCGTTGAAAAAGCATCTCCAATAGCCGGGACCGCATGACTGCGCACACCTGGCGACTACCCAAGCCCGGGAGTGCGCGCGATAGCTCACGCCAGTGTTACCTATCTCGAGGAGACGTTATTGATTGCCCCAGGGAGCGCGAACCGTGGTCCCCGAATGGAAGAACTCCTTCGCCTTCTTTTATCTTGCCCATAACTCTCACGCGGCCTGCAACTGCTTGTCGTCCGCTTCTGTGGTGGCTTCTTGGACGATTCATTCGCGTTGGAGTAGGGCGCCTTGTCATTCTTCTATTTTTGGGGCCTGGTGGCCTCGGGCAACGGTATAGTGGTGTCGACTGTGTGTTTCACCAACTGCGTTCATCTCAGTCGCTGGACCGCATTCTCTGCTCACTCTCGCGTTTTGCTGGCAGTAGATCTTCTGTGCAAATCTTACTTCAGCTTTCATAGAGTTCTTGGGTCACAATGCTGGGATTTGTTTCATCTTGAAGACCAGTGAGATCAATAAAAGAGAGGCCCGAGCGTCACAGGTGCTTCTCGTCTACTCATAGGAAGGGCGAAACATCACTTCTTTCTTCTGCTACGATGGACTTGTCGCAAGCCATATGTACAAAGAAAAAAAAAGAAACATTCGCAAAAGGCTTCTCGCAGGACCTTAGAATTGTCCACTAACTTTGCCCGACGTTGCAATGACAGTAAGTAACACCTGTAATTAACCAAGACATGATTTTCCTGTGCCATGATGTATTCTCCAGCGTCGCTGCTAAGGACGAACAGCGTTCTATTGCATAAGAAAGAGATGATACTGGCGAGCTGATAGTTCACTTATATTCGGGGGCTGTTTACCGAAAAATTGTACTGGCTGTACATATTAACATACAACAAAACAAATTATATCGCTGCAGTCAATGTTTGTACTATTGAACTTGTACTATTGCGCCTATAGTTTTCTAGTTGCAGTGCTCAGTTAGATAATATGTTTTGAGTAAAGGTAATTACGTGTTTGCGCAATGCGAAAATTGACTGGAAATATCGTAGTTTAAATTAATTTCTGAGTTCGTTTTGTAATGTCTAAAAGATGAAATCACTGCAGGTAGGCTGAAATGTTGTCGAATCGATCTTCTAACAACGCAACGTTATGCTAGAAGATAGATTTACCAGAACATGTCTGCACGATTTTATTGCGCTCTACATTGAAAACGAGTTTGGACAAACAAAAACGTGCTTAGATCGATAAGGGCCTTTATTCGAATAGCAAGGAAGATAGGCACCGGACATGGCTCACAGAAGTAGCAGTGTTCAAAGTGTGTGCCAATCTACGGGACCAATGTAAAAGATGTTCAATAAACTGTTCTTACATGCATAACACGTACTGACTTAGAGCCACCATGTATTAGTCGTCATTTGCAGTGAAGCACGCAGATATACGGTTAATTTTTTTATATTTCCTTTGCACCCAAACTTGTCGAAACACATGACCACTAGGACTCTATCTAAATATCCAAAGTTGCTCTGCCTATGGGAGCTTCCCAATAAATTTTACTTCACGCGTGCGTATTGTGGGCTGTGTTGAGCTGTGGAGCCCCAAAAGTGCGTTATCGAGCTTCTCGATATGCGTGTATCAACGCAAGCCTAAATGTGCCTGTCCTGCTTAGTTTGGTGTTCAAACATACGTTTATTTCGCTGGGTGAAGTTGAAAAATTAACTTAAAGTTCGCAAAAAAATTGACAGCACGGCTTTAGGCAAAAGCGCAGTAGCAGTGCTTCGTCCACGAGCTCAGGCCACCCATACACTGTCATTGACTTACCGAGACGTATTCACTCCGCTACACTATGGTTTTAAGTAATATTTTGCATGCAAACGCCAAGGTAATCTGTGGTTTCTGAAATCAACACATGATGTAACGTCCTCAGTAACAAGTTTCGGTCATCGAGGTGGCGCCGCAGTGACCGCAGTGACGTCCTAGTGCAAGAATTTTCCTGTTTTGGACAAATTCCTTCATTTAGCTAGACAATACGTACAACTTCTACATTCAGGGAAAGTTTTCTAGCGTTGGCCGCACTGGCTACACGATGCATATTCTGTCGACGTCACTGCAGCCACACCTATTTTCTGGTTACAGCCGAACACGACTGCTGCATAAAGATGGGGCGCTGTAACGCAAAAATATTCCAAACTTTTCTATTCCTATTCTGCAATTAGCCCACCACGATTGGTCAAAAACATTTTGGTCCACCCTCACTTCACCTGTCTGCCACGCGACGTCACCAAAACCGCGATAGCTGCCCATCTGATATGACGTGTACACATTGATTATGCATAACTTGACGGAACAAAGCAAAAATAGTTATTTCTGATTCGACGCCTTTTTGCCATTAGCCCTCGGCTATTGGTCAAAAGCTTTTGGGCCGAACCCATTTACCCTGCCTCTCACGCGACGGCGCGAAACCGCAAATACTTACTGCGTCAAAGTGACGTGCACGCGTTAAGGAGCCATTAATATGCCGAACCAAACTTAATTTTCTTCGGAATAGCCGCAGGCTGCCCCGTTCCGAAAGGAATAAAAGATGGCTGCCGACGATCGCTCCGGCACTGGCTACTCGCCCCTGCCGGAGAGCATGGATTTATTTGCATGTAATAGAACTTTTGCGTGGCCGTGTAACGTTTTCTAGAACTTTCGGCACATTTACGCGCCCGTTCTGCCAACTCTTGTTTGCTGAGGATCTGTTTTAGCGTCATTCTTAAGCGTCCATTTCATGCCGCCGCGATTGTCCACGAGCCACCGCAAGCTAAAGTAAGAGAAAGCAGACCAATCGCAGACGTCGGCACCACCCTCTTCATCCGGTTATCGATATTCACTGCAGTGGCTCGGCCTTATCGAATCCCTCTCCACATGAGCATGCTCCTCGCCTCTTGTAGCCAATGAGATAAGACAAGCCGCACAGTGCAGGCAATGTTATTCGTTTTTCAAGCCAACAAAAGTGACCTCTTATGAACAAGGGGAGCATTTCATTGGTTTGTTCAGACAACCCTGCGGGTTGTCTGAACATAACATATCTGTACATATCAACAGCAACAAAGTGAGTTATATCGCTGGAGTCAATGTTTGTACTATTGAACTTGTACTGTTGCGCCTATAGTTTTCTAGTTCCGGTGCTCAGTTAAACAATGTTACGCCGACGCAAGCATTGGCGTAACCGCCGATGCTTGCGTCGGCGGTAACGCAAATTTGACGTCAGGAGATTGGAATAAAAACATTGGAATACTTTTACGTTATACGGCCCATGTACACGTCGCACTGAATTCTTTTTTAATAGAACAATTGCACAACGTTCCAGAATACGGCATAATAATGCTACGCTCTCGAGAGACATTTATTGAGATGTCATGTAGAGTCACTTGTGACTACTTTGATGTGCTGTGAGCCCATCAAGTCCCAGCTAGAGCCAGCCGAACGTCACCTTACTCTTCTCTATCCAACTTGCATGCACACTTTTTGTTGAGGTGCAAATCCAACATGCACGTAAGATTGCCACAATAGATTTCACGTAAAGGCATGCCCCTCTCCATCCCTTCGCCTCCCTCACTCCCCAAAGAAAGTAAGAAAGCGGAAAAGTCAGGGTTATCCAGTTCACCTGCAGGTTTGCTTTTGTTAGGCGCTTAGCAACAACGCAAAATGCCGTCAACACTTCAGTGGAGTCAAACAAGTATCTGCAGCCACATTGTTTTTTCAGACGTCGCGAGAGCTGCGGTGAAGCTGTACTTCAAAACCAAGCAATAACGGGGTTGGGCGTTTGTGAGGAGCCTTTGTTGAGGATGAATGCTGATGCGTACGCACAAGTCATCATGGCGGTACAAAGGAGTGCCGGAAAGAAATGCGTGGGCTAAAATGGTTCATAAGCAAAGGCGTTGACCAGTCGGGATCGTGAACATACAACTTAAAGCAAGATTGGCATAGTATCACTCAAGCCGTCTGGATAGCGACAAAGTGTTCTTACGAAATATACTTTTGCCAGTTTTGAATAGGTTCTCGGTCAGTAAAATTGTTTTAAAGTGTATGCGGAAATAAATAAAAAGAAATGCCCATGCCCCGCTACTGCATATCTATGCCGACCGATCGCGTTGAACTATGCTCACTATGGTATATCCGTTATGCCCTGTGTATCATAGGAGGCGTAAGTCGGCTTTACAAGAACCTGCGAGCTTGAAAGCCTGTTGCGAATATTTCTGGACGTTCTTCTTGTTTTAGCTCCAGAATACTGCACCTCGGCGTTAAATATTTTAGCGTCAGAACACCTGCTTAAAGCATTGTTTGTGGGACAAGGCGCATTTCATGCTGCGCTACATGGTAAGCTCGTCTTCCAGCCACTTTTCACTTTTTCTGCCTGCTCAAAATGTGTACCGAAGAATGTCAGACCGCTACTCGTGACGCTTTCGCCCGGTGCGGGGCACGCCTCGTTTAACTTTGTGCGCGCGCGCGTGTGTGCGCGGCGTGCGTGCGTGTGCGGGCGTGTGTGTGCGTGTGTGTGTGTGTGTGTGTGTTTGTGTGCGTGTGTGTGTGCGTCATAATTTAGGAAACAGACTTAATTTGCTTATCGTGGAGCGTCTAAACCAGAGCTTGGAACGAAGTCGGGAATTAGGGAGCAAGGACGTACTCCGTTGAGGTTTTTTTATAGTCTGTGCATATACGCCGGTTAAATTTTCATGATTCAGTGTAACATTTTCCCTGCTCCGGGTAACATAGCCATGAAATAAACGTCGTTGGTGCAGTTGATTTTAATACACCGGAAAGAACGGTGAGGCAACCGGCCGGTGCAACTCACCAGCTCCGGTATTCACCGGTGGTTTGTCCCCGCTCGCTACACTTGAGATAGCTAGCGCTGTTACTGCTTTAATTAGTGAGCGCGGTGCCGTTCCGTCATTCATTATTCAAGGAATGCAAGCTTACGATGCACTGAATGTTAAAAACACAAGTAAACTAGAAATACGGTCCACAGGTGGTTCATTCACCGAATAAAAAGGTCAAATGTGTGCCCTCCGTTTGCTTGCACATGATCCCATTGTTCGAGCTCAACAAGAGCAGTTCACCAGTTGGAATAAGATATTGTGAGGACCTGCGCTAAGCACAAGATCACGTCTGTCATAAATAACCTGCTTTGAGAGCTTCGATTTCTTGCTTCTTGATAGAATTTCTTTTTTCTCTCTTTTAAGTGTTGTTGATATGCGGCTCCCGAACTCTGCGCTAACGGGAGCAAACAGATTTCCGTGGATAGCAGCGTGCAAGGTCGAAGCAAACGACGGCAAATGGGTGAGTGGGTGTCGTCACGTGGAGTATAGGAACGGGAGAGCGGGGACGGAGGGGACAAAGATTGCGTGGGCTGATGAAAAGACCGAGAAAGCGGGGGGGGGGAGGGGGAGAGAAATTGACGAGCACCTCATTTGAGAGCGACTGACGCGGCGGGGAAAACACACCTTGACGGCGAAGGAGCCGGCGCAACCGCGGAGCCTGAGAGCTACGAGCTCGTTCCCTGTGGGCCCCTAAAGGGCCTCCCCAGGAAAGGCGCGCGCACACTCCTCCCTCGTTTGGTGTTTCCTTCCTCTGGGCGACGTCGAAGCGCTGCCGGGCTCCACTGTAAGTGGATTACCTGCGCCGGCGTCAGCGCACGTTCGCGAGCTCGGATCCCCGACTTCCACTTCCTGTCCTCTTCTCAAGCCGCCCCGCCCCGCCCGTCCTTTTCTCTGCGCGCGCTCGGATGTCCCCAGACTTGCAGCAATCGCGTTTCCTAGGCCAAACCTGCCGCTGCCCCCCTGCCCTTCCCGCCCCACTTCGTTCCCCCTTCTGTGCATTGTCCTTTACATGAACATCAAAGGGGAGGTCTTTCAGACAAGCGTGGAGTGTGCGTGCATGCGTGCGTGTCCGCGATCTGGTGTGCGCACTCTGAGCCATGCATTTCCCTACATTCTGAAAAGCCGTTCCCTCCGTATATGGAGGGGTGTTTCACCGCGTGGTCGCGTGTCAACCAGCGTGCCCATACGCTTTCGCGGGGGAAGCCTGTGTTGCGGCGTTTGTTTACATCGCGAAAGTCGTGTTTTTTTGTTGAGAAGCGAGGGTTTATTGTTTTCTTCGTGCGTCCTAGCATCCATGAGCGCTAACGTAAAGCTGCCATTCGGGGAATTTTGCCATGGTTCATTTCGGTTTGCTTCTGGTCGAAGGTTAAAAAAGAATGTAAGGCCTGAAATGAGAAGTGTTGCTCAGTGCACCTCAGCAGTGCGGTGTTACACAAGCGAGAATGTGCCTTCAAAGATAGACCATTTGCTAAATTATGGCAGGTTGTATGAGGCGCGCGGATCGTGACAGCGGTGGCCGCATTTTCGGTGGGGACCAAATCTAAAAGCGCTCATGCTTTTATCGCAAAACGTCATACATTTCTTCTTACTTTTATTACAGCGAAGCTGTATTTCGCTACGTTCTGGGAAGAAATTGCATGCATCTATCGAGCCATGTAGATCGATAATCTGGGCTGATCCTGAAGATAGTGCAATACCGCGCCTGCCCGTGGCGGAGGTGAAGCAAGCTTCAAGCACTCCGCCAACTTGCAAAAATAAGTTTAATATCTTAGGTACAAATACAACCCGTATCAGATATTCAGCTGATAAGAACAGATACTACCCTTTCACCCGCGCCGGCCATGTCGGCGTACGCACCGCCCTCTCTTTTTCGGCGTTCCAAGCGCTTGCATAATTCCTTTCCTTTCCTACCGCTTTCCTGTAGTGCCGGTCCCGTAAGCCTGCTGCACGGCAGGACCGCTAGGCGGAAATAAATGCGAACCGTCCATGTGACGCCGTCCCGCAAACTTGGAACGTTTAATCGGAGCAACGGCAAGGTTTCAGAGGCAGTTTGTGGGAAACCTATTTTGTATTGCCGGTGTAATGTGTGACCGTTTGTGGTTTTCGAGTGACCTCACAACCATTACTGCACAGCAGGACGTCGATCAACGCATGATCGCCTTGGCTACGGTGAAGCAGCATGGGCTTTCGAAATGCGGCTAGGTGCGTGTCTGTTCTACGTGCCGGGATTCGTTAGCAAAGGTGTCGGGCCGCGTTCTGCAACAATACATGGGTATGTATACCCCCCCCCCCCCCCCCGCCTCATCATCTTCCGAGGCTCCCCATTGTGCAGGAGCGACTAGTCGCGTCTCGTTTTCCATTTATGTGCATACAGCGTTTGACGCAGCGCAATAGACAGTTCGCCATTAAGGGGCCCATATACACAGCTTCGCTGGTCAAACACCTTCACAGAGTGTAATGGCACCGCCTTTTTTAAGTGAGGTGCAGACGGAGCGGGTAGTACGTGTCTCAATGCAAGGGGAAATTTACAATCCACCTGAGAGTAGACAGCAAATTTTTACAGAGAATACCCATACGGGCTTCTCGGAAAGTTGCGCTGACCGAGATAAATGTTTTGCAGCTTCGCACTAACTGATTCCCCTTGAGGATTTCCGCTGGACTGATTTACTTGTGAGGAGTAGCATGTATCATGGGTTATGCAGGGGGGAGGCTCTCTGATTATTACACTTTTTATACTTGTCCAAGTAATTCCTTTGCTGTACTCAAATCGTAATACATATATGGTCTGAACAACTTGTTAAACGCCAATAACTGCCGTTTAACACGGGCTTGAACTATGATTCTCGCTTTGTTCTTTTTTTTACGCTTTCATTGTCCGGTGCGTTTGTTATAATTGTTTTACTTTCTCATTATTATTTGATGCTGCTGTTCACGCGACACCCATCTCAAACCACTATGTCCAAGAAAGAGAGAGATAGACAAAAGAGATTATGATGATGTGCGGTGTTTAATGGTGCAAGGGCCAGGTAAGGCCAAAGAGCGCCATGACAAATGGTAATTTTAACGATGTATTTAGAGAGGAACCGTGGGGAAATTAACCAGGCGCACGTCCGGTTTGCTACCCTGCAGTGGGGTAAGCGGATATAAGGACTAAAACAAAGAGAGAGGAATACGTCATTGCAGTCCAGGATAAATTGATGAATATAGCACCGACTTCTTGGTCAATGTTGCACATTATTGAAGCGCGAAATGTTCCCTTATAGAAGTACAGTTCTTCCTCTGTCTTTCAGAGGAAGAACTTCACACGAAAAGAAGGAATAGAAGAAGAAGAGAGCTGAGCTATGGAGGTAAACCAAACGCACGTCCAGTTTCCTACACTGGGCAGGAGGAAGTGCGTAAGCGGCAAGAAATTATAGGGAGGAAGGGAAGGAGATGGAAGGAAACACCAGCAGTACGAACACATGGGCATGCCCACTATGTCTATACAGACTGTCAGTGAGGTCAATCAATTTCTTAAGGTGTGATAACGCCGGCGTTCCTTGTAAGCTGGCGAAGCATGGAGCCGTGGTTCAGGGATCTTTCTCTCGGAAAATAGCCTGCGATCTAGCCCGTCTAACAGAGTCCGAAGGATGTCGTATTGGACATCCTAACGATGACAAGAACACAATGCGCGTTCGGTCGTCTCCCCAGGACTGGCTGAGTAACAAGTGGAGTAGTCTGAGAAGGCACAAGGTCAAGATGCTGCTTTCAGCGTCTCTTCTCTCTTCGACTTACGCGTGTCTAGTGCTGTCATTTTTTTTCAAGATGATGTGGCAGCTAGACCACCAGTCTACTATGAAATCCCTAAGCCATTATGCACGTCTCAATTTTTTTGGCTTCGCCGCAACAGCACATAGCACCGCAGCATGCTGAACACCATCTTGACATATAGAGAGCACCTCTGTCTGTCTGTCTCTCTCTCTCTCTCGTGGCATATGTGCGATGAAAATCGCGTAACAAACGAGCCTCACTGTGAGCGCAAGCCTGCCTGAGCAGACACGGAATAGGACACGTAATTGGATTGCGTCCAGTACAGCGACGCTCTCGCAATTCAATTAGGCCTTCTCCCTTGGTCTCACGGCGCTCACGAGTACCACTGTTCCGTTTTTACCTCCCACTCCGACAATTGCTCTTGCGCCGAGGTCATCTGCCCCACTGAACGCTGGCACCCTGGGCTACATGTATATGCCCCACTTTTTTTTTTCTCCTAGCGACTCACGCTTATGGAAGAGAAACGACTTCTTAATAATGAAATGTGGCAGTTCTTCGGAATGTACGTCCGCATATAGGGTCTATCATCGTTTTATTTTCCTGTAGCTTCAGAGCATCTAGGTTTTGTCACTCAAGTATTCAGCTCCCGAAACGTGGTTAGAATTGCGGATAAGCACTGGAGCAGCCCTCCGTCCTCCTTGTGCGTGCCATAATGACCACGCTCGAGCTCAGCAAGTCTCTGCTTCGAAAGCTATTGTCGCGTTTAATTACTGCACCTCCGACGGAGACACGTTCCCTTCCACCCCTGGTCCCTCTCCTCTTTTATATTGCTTCGCTTTTATTCATGGGCGGGCGAAGTGCGAAGAGAAAGTACGGCTTCAAATTTGTGACCGGATAATACCGCTCTTTTTCCGCGGTCACGAAAGGAAGATATGAGTGTCTGTAAGGAAAAGGGAGGGTGACAGGGCAAGCGACGAGGAGCGAATCGCTTTTAATCATCGGGCGTGTTTTGTTGGGGGAGAAGAAATTATGGCGAACAGCAGAAAAGCAACGTCAGAACGAAGGGCAAATGTTTCCGTTGCTGGTTCGCCAGGAAGACGAATGAAGTAGCTGGAGGTGAAAGATAATTAATATTGTTTTTTGTCGTGAGAGAGATACAACAATAGGCTGCTAGTGGAGCGCCGCGTTAATTTCCATGACTAGAAGTTTCACAACCTAAACTGTGGAACGTTTACACGCAGACGTTCCTGCGTGCGGCCTCACGCTAAGCGATGGCTACCGCCAACGCTATAGCTGGCGGAGGGTGTAGCCTCAAGTGGGCTTACGAAGAGGAAAACCTTTTGACAAAGATCTGGTTTTTGAACACGCTAGTCGCACCCACTCGGGTAGTGACACTGAGATATTCGTTGCGAAGAGGGTCGTTTCGTAAAGGAGGCGCAAAGACAAAATTAAGTTAGGCTGTGATAGTAAATTACCACTCTACAATACTAAGAAGCAGCTCTTGCAGTGGGAAGAGGCATGGCATGGTGGAAAAGACGCAAACACGAAAGACGGCTGGAATGGCCGTCTCGGCCATGAGCGCCAAGTGCAGGGGGGAAGAGACCGTCGATCATCTTCTCTGCCACTGTTCTGGCTTCGAGAAACAACGCCAGACTCTCCAGTGTGCCTTGAATAGACTAGACGGTAGGCTATTCACAGAAGCAAATGTCATGGGAGCGTGGCCACAGAGTTCATCAGCTCAGAAAGCCATTCGAACTCTTCTACAGTACCTGAAGGCAACAGACTTAAGTGCCCGACTTTATATATGATGTAGGAGCCGGGCGCGCAGCAAAACTCCCAGGGCGAGCCGTAGCCGTTCGAGCTCTCGGCGTCCGAAGCAAGCCGGCCAGCAAGATTCGGACCTACCTGACAAGGTGAGCTGGGCAGATGCGGTTAAGGGCTCGCTGAGACGCAAGGCTCAGGGAGCTACTGCCTCGACTCCAATACTGCCTACTGCCTCAGAACCCAATAATAAGAGGGACCCCAGGGATGTGGCATTAGAAGAAATGCAGCGCGAAAACGCACAATTACGTACGGTCGTGCTACAATTAACCCAAGAAATTCGAGAGATTAAACAGTCCATGGCGCAGCCATCTATACCTAAACCTCCTTTAGTCCCGACTCCCGTCACGAGCGGTAACGACAGTGCGGCGCCGCCCACAAAGAAACGCGCGGCGGCCAGTTCCGAGTCTCAACAGCTCGAGAACCTCGAATCAGCAGTAAGTGATTGGCGCAAAGCACATGTCACGATAAATGACTGGCGGAAAGAACAAGAAGAAATGAGGAAGCTGCTTTCAGAAATTCAAACCGGGATCCGCAACATCGGCGTTGCGGTCAATAACCTCACTGCTCGAACAGACAGGGTTGAAGTCCATATAGACAAAATCGAGACTCACATAGGCCTTCGCCCAGGCGTGGAAATGATGCCCACCATGGGCCCTACAGTCATTCACCCTAGCCCTATTTCAGGTAACGCACAAGTACAGCACCACGATGGCCAGCCCCACTAACGAGCTCGTGGTGTGGCAGTGGAACTGTCGGGGCTTCAATAAGAAGCAACCACTGCTGCAACAATACATCCGACACGCGCAACCCAAACCCGACATCATAATGATACAAGAAACAGTAGGTACCGTACCAAAGCTTCCAGGTTACACTGCGCATGCCTCGCCGATTCCCGTTGATCGCGGACTTGCAATTTTAATTCGGAAAGGGACAGTAGCGCAAGAACACAGCGTAAGCGGCACACATGCGGAAAACATGCTTGTAGAGCTCCTTCCCAATAGAATACGCAACCACAGTGTATTTCTCCTCAACGTATATAGTAATCCGGCTCACTCACGGGCTCGTTTCCTCTCTCTGTTCCGAGGGGCGCTTGCCTTGGCGGGCGCAAACCCGTTTCTGGTCGGGGGAGATTTTAACGCCCCGAACGAGGCCTGGGGCTATGGCTACACTACCGCCAAAGGTCGACGCCTGTGGCAGGACCTACATGATGCCGAGTTAACTCTTATTACCGATCCCACGGCGCCGACCCGCACGGGCACCTCTACGGCACGGGACACGACACCAGACCTGACGGCGGTCCGTAACATCCCTCAAGCAATGTGGCGCAATACCTTTGAAGATCTCGGTAGTGACCACATGATCATAGAAACACGAATTCCTCAAGCGGGTACACCCCCTTTTCCTAAGCAATTCAAATGGACGGACTGGGACAAATTCCGAAAGCAGCGAGCTGAACAGAGAGGTGAGGAGAACATCGATGACATCGAGGCATGGATGGAGACGCTCAACGACGACATGAACAAGGCGACGCAGACGCTCGCACCCGAAGTCCAGGTTGACAAGATCGACAGCCGACTAGCCCACCTCTGGGAAGCCAAGACGTCACTAACCGCAAGATGGAAAAAGCAAAGGCACAACCGAAAGCTTCGTAAGAAGATCGCACATATCAATCGCCAGCTGGAAGAACATTGCCGGACCTTAAGCCGCCAACAGTGGTATGACATCTGCAACTCGGTCGATGGGCAGCTCCACAATGGCAGTACGTGGCGCCTCCTTCGTCACCTCTTGGGGGAAACGCAGAGCAAGTCTGCTCAGCAAGCAAACCTGCAACGCCTTTTGCACAAGGAACAGGCTACCACGAGTGATCACCAGCTCGTGACACGTCTGCTAGCCAAGTACTTCCCTCAACGGCCCGATGTTCAACACGGAGATTACACTGGAGAGACAAATGTGACACTCGATGAAGAATTTCACGAGTCAGAGATCCGCGCAGCTCTCCACGACCTTAATGGCAAATCAGCACCTGGTCCCGACAAGGTAACGAACAAGACTCTAAGAAACCTCGATGATGCCTCGATAACCGCTCTTACGGCATACATCAACAAATGCTGGCGAGCAGGTTGCATCCCAGAGGCGTGGAAACGCTCTAAAGCAGTCCTGATACCGAAGCCAGGCAAGCCGTCCAGCCTCGATCACTTGCGGCCCATTTCCCTCACATCCTGCGTTGGCAAGGTGATGGAGCACGCGTTCCTCTCCCGCATCAACCACCACCTCGAGGACACTGGAGCCTACCCACCCACTATGGTGGGCTTCCGGTCACACCTCTCCACTCAAGACGTCATGCTCCAGCTCTACCACCAGATTATCAATGACCCAACTAGTGGCAACCGGGCCATCCTCGGTCTAGATTTGGAAAAGGCATTTGACAATGTAGCACATGCAGCAATCCTGAGCCGCATAAACAAGCTCAACTTGGGTGAGCGAAGCTACAACTACGTCAGAGACTTCCTGTCGCGCCGCACAGTCACCCTCGCGGTCGGCAGCATGACATCCGACGAACATACACTAGGAAGCACCGGCACTCCTCAAGGATCGGTCATATCCCCGCTCCTTTTCAACCTCGTTATGCTGGGTCTCCCGGCCTACCTCGACCAGATCGATGGCCTCCATCACGCCTTGTACGCAGATGACATCACCCTGTGGGTCAACAAGGGCAGTGATGGTCAGATAGAATGCACCTTACAAGCAGCGGTCTCTGCAGTCGAAACCTACCTCCAAGACACAGGTCTCCGACTATCTCCACTGAAATCGGAGCTGCTCGTCTACCGCTCGCGCCGCCGGCCCAAGCCTACAGCCGAATCGCGCCAATGTGACGACATAATCCTCTATACGCAAGACGGCTCCTGCATTCCCCGAGTCCCGAAGATACGTATCCTAGGCATGCATATAACAGCCAACGGGTCAAACATAGAAGCTATTCGCAAAATCGAAGGCAAGGTTACAGCGGCTACCCGCCTGATCAAACGCATTACAAACAAGCACACGGGCATGAAGGAGGACAGTGTCATGCGCCTCATACACTCTTTCGCAATGAGTCACATCACTTATGTGGCTGCCTTCCACAATTGGAATGTCACTGAAAGGGAGAAAATCAACACCCTTATACGCAAGACTTACAAGATCGCCCTTGGCCTACCGGAGTCCACAAGCACTGCTCGTCTGCTACAGCTGGGGGTATACAACACGCTTGAGGAAATTGTGGATGCGCAAAGAACCTCTCAACTCGAACGCATGTCTCTGACAGCCACGGGCCGCTACATCCTGCAGAAACTCGGCTTCAACTACCACGTCCAACACGGTCAGAAACAGGTCATTCCACCTGACCTCAGCGACACGCTGATTGTCGCCCCTATACCTCGAAACATGCACCCCGAATTTAATCGGGGCCGACGCCAGGCCCGTGCCAAGGCACTGCTGCGCTCCTTGGGTGGAAAGAGGACTACGCGCTTTGTAGACGCCGCAGAATACACACGAGAACACCGGTTCACGGCGGTAGTCGTAGACGTTAGCTCCCGGCTTACGCACGCGTGTAGTGTCGCAACAGAATACCCCGAAACAGCAGAAGAGGTAGCAATTGCGCTTGCGCTTACCGACCCCCTCTGCGAGGTAGTTTTTAGCGACTCACAATCCGCAGTTCGCAACTACGCGCGGGGGCGCATTTCCTCCGAAGCTCTCCAGATTCTAAGGAAAGCTGGTCGACAGCACTTAGATAACACCGCCATCATATGGTTTCCAGCGCACGTCGCCACCCCCACCGATGAGGGCCTCATTAACTTGAACGAGGTAGCACACCGCTCTGCGCGAGAACTGACCCGCCGCGCAGAATCGGAGACCGCCTCTTCGAGTTCAGAACTGCTGGCTCAAAACACGCGAGAACGCCTGGTCAGGTACAATGACATCACCAAGCACTACCAGCTAGGCAGGCGGTTGCTGCCCCCACCTCACCCCATGCTGAAACGTCGCCAGGCAGTCATCTGGCGACAACTGCAAACACAAACCTTCCCCAGACCGGTGCGATTGCAGCACATTTTCCCCGCGCAATACCCGACTGCTCTTTGCAAATTATGTCAGGCAACTAGAGCGACGCTGTCACACATGTTGTGGGAGTGTCGGGTTACATCAGCTACAATGGCAGTAGCTCCGGAGGCTCTTGCGTCGAAGTGGGCCGCCGCTCTGCGCAGCTCCAACCTCAAGACACAAGAGTGGGCTGTCCAGCAAGCCCGAGAGACGGCGACGAGGCAAGGCCTCGAAGTCCCCTCATGGGAGACCTGAGCCCGGGTCGTCAAATTCGCCGGATTCAGAATAAAGTTGTTTCCATCCATATATGATGTACCGGTCTTAATGTATGTGAAAGTGCAATGAAGGCTCGTGTCTTGTCTCTCTCTCTCTCTATTTCACTCCCCCATCCCGGTGGTGGTGGTGGTGGTGGTGGATTGTAGCAACAGGCGGGTTTAGCCTGGCGAACAAGGCCGGCAATTGCTCCGCCCGAGCGTCTCGCACAATACCGCTGATGGGTTTCACCAAATGTCCATCAACCCAGTGTCTCTTAAGAATTCGATCAGGAGACGTGAAGTTTCTTTGCGGGCCATCACTGATCCCTCGGTAAATATAAGGTGTTGCAGGCGCGCATGCGGAAGGTCTTTGTTTTGCAAATTCTTCAGGAGAGTGTCTCTTTCATCTTGGAATTGCTGGCAGGACCACAAAAAGTGCTCAATGTCTCATCTCTCGTTGCATGCCGTACAGTTCGGAGAATTTATTCGCCCCGTTTTAAATAACCAGCCCGGTGTGTTTGCAGATCCTGTCCTTATACGATATAGAAGTGAGGCTTCCTCTCGGTGCAATCTCTTGGTTACGCAGGGCATATGAGGTGGAACCCAAAGCGACGCAAAGTGATTTCGAATTTCAGATTTTTGCACTTGGTTACTCTTTGGAGCCTTGATTTTGGGAGGATGATAGAGCGCTGCGTATGCAAGCGCATCAGCTTTTTCGTTTCCTGAGATACCAATGTGGGAGGGAATCCGCTGAAACTTTACTGTGAAGCCTTTGCTGTTGAGTTCTTTCACGATGGCTAGGGATTTGCGTGGGAACTTGAGGGATGGCAAACCACGGTATAGTTGTTGTAATGCGGCCTTTGAGTCCGTAAGGACAACCACATTCTGCGGAGGCAAAGTCTTTAACTTGCGCAGAGCGGAAGCTATCGCTACGCCTTCCACAACTGTCGACGAGGCTAAACAGTCCAGACGCCCAGACCACGTATATCTTAGAGAGGGAATGTAGTATGCAGCTGCACAGCGGTCTTCATCTGCCTTGACAGAGCCATCTGTGTATACTTATAGGTGGTTCCGGTAAGTCGTGTTCAGGTGTTCCAGGACTAATGACTTGGCTTCTGCAGATGGAATGCAGCTCTTTGATTGCAATCGTGGTACACTTAAGTTGCATATGATGTCCTCGAATGTCCAGGGTGGTTCTATCCTTTCCCTCGGTCTCGAGCAGCGCAATCCTAATACGCGAAGCGTGTTCAATGCTGCATAAAAATGTGAGCGCGGCCTCTTACCTATACGTCGTAAGAGGGCTCTACTGGGCGTAGACTCACTCAATCGTAGTAGCTGGATCATGAGAGCCTCGGAAGCCTGAAGTCGTAGAGGGCGTGACTCAGCTTCGTAGAGCACTTTCTTGTTTGACGCTGGCTGAGGGACTCCAAGGCAAAGTCGGATACCTTTTCTGTGGATGGCTTCTAAGCGCTCGTATTGGCTGTCTGAGGGTGACATCAGAGGTAGCTGATACAGGACTCGACTGGTAACCAACGCTATATGTAGTCGTAGCATCGACATCGGGTGGTTGCCCCAGCGTATGCCAGCGACTCGCTTGAGCACATGTAGCCTGGGTGACGATGACGCCACAACGTGGTCAACACCGCGGCGCCAGATTAGCCTGTGGTCTAAGGTAACGCCCAGAAATCGGACGTTGGTGACTTGTCGAATCTGGTATCCGTCCAAAGTCAGCGTCAAGCGTGTAGATTTTCTTTTCACTCCAGGAAATAGTATGAATGAGGATTTCTCTGCTGACAGTGTTAATCCAATCGTTGCCAAGTGACTCTAAATTGCTTTTACTGCTCTCTGGGCTATTCGTGCGAGGCGGCGATGCTGGTAGCCGGAGACCCATATGCAGATATCATCGGCATATATAGATATCTTCACTGATGTTCGACGGTTTAGTACTGCTGAGAGGCTACTCATGGCAATGTTAAATAATAAGGGAGATAAAACACTCCCCTGTGGCACACCACGAAATATACGTATTTCATCGCTCAAAGTGTCGCCAAGACGAACTCTGATGCGACGATCATTGAGTTGTATGTAGTGCAAGAGATGACCCGTGACGCCTATAACTTGTAACTGGCTGATGATGGCTCTTTGAGACACGTAGTCGTAAGCCTTAGAGACATCCATAAAAACAGCAAGTGTCGACAGGCCGTCCGCACTGTAATGTTCTATGTGGCTTAGCAGGTCCAGCACATTGTCTTGAGCGCTTAGACGCTGCCGAAACCCAGTCATGCATGATGGTAGTTTTCGACCCTGCTCGACATACCAAGTGAGTCTTGTGCACGCCATCTTCTCCATTAGCTTCGCTGCACACGAGGTCAGTGATACCTGTCTGTATGAGTCCAGAGCTGCAGGATTCTTTCCAGGCTTCAGAACCGGTACCACCCATGCTACCTTCCATAAATGTGGGATAGCCCCACTGGCCCAGACTTGGTTGAAAAATGCCAGCAAGTCACGCCGCCTCTCAACCGGTAGGTTAGTCAGCATCTGATTACTGATAAGGTCAGGTCCGACCGCACAGCGACGTCGGAGGCTGCTCATGGCTAGTTCCAGCTCTCTGAGTGTAAAAGGAGCATCCATTAGAGACGACAATAGCGGCGGAGGCGGGTCGGTTGTGTCGGCTGACCTGCCGGAAGAGTATATTTCAGCGAACGCATTCGCAAGACAAGCGAGTGTCTTGCCTAACTTCAATGCTAGGGCTTCAAATGGCTTGTGTGGTCGAAAGTTTCCAGCAAGGTTATTAACGACCCACCATATCCTTGGAACTGGTGTGAAGACCGATACGCTTGCACAAAATGATGCCCATTGATCTCTTCTTAGTTTCCTTGTATACCGCCGAATCACTGCGTTAATCCTGTTGTACATAGTCTTCATTGGTGGGTCACGCTTCGTCCTCATCAGCCTCCGTTCCGCTCTTCTACGGGCAGCGCATAGATTTTTTAGCTTTAGATCCGGAGCGGGGAAGTGGGCGGGTAGCTTCAGCTCAGCGGTAGCCAATCTCTTGCTACGTAGCATGTCCGCGAACAGGTCTCCAGATGATTCGCTTAGGCCGTCCCTGTACGTATCCCAATGCGTCACAGGACAAGATCTTCGGCCGTTGGTTCTATATCCAGCAATGTTAACGAAGACAGGAAAATGATCACTGCCCATTCTATCTTTGCTAGTCGTTGACGATGCGAGGATGTCCGTTGAATGTAACGTCAAGTCAATGACACTGTAAGAGGCCGGTGGTCGAAAAAACGTTGGCTGTTTGTCATTTGCCACGCAGAGTCCCTCGGTGTTTAAAGCTCTAACAATTTGCTTTCCACGTGCATCAGTCGTCTTGTCGCCCCAGAGAGTATGGTGCGCGTTAAAGTCCCCACATATAATCCTCGGAGCTGGGCAGCGGCTGCAGAGGTCTCTTATAATTTCTCCCATCGGGACCTTCTGACGAGAGCTCACATATACGGAGGCCACGCTGAGACTTCGGTTTCCCAGCCGCACTTGTACAGCAGTGACTTCCAAAGCACTGCTGCAAAGGTCTTGAACTGGTAGAACGTAATGTGGTATTTCCCGTCTCACATATAGCATGGCGCTTCCGTTCGGAAATGTCGGAATACTTTGGTTTCCATGTGCGACATAACCAGCAATTGATCTGGAACTTGGAAGACCAGCCTCGGACAGGGCCAATATTGGCACAGGCATGTTGCGTAAGAAAAGCGACAGTTCAGGTAAGTGGCACGCAAGACCCGCACAGTTCCATTGCATAATAAGTGGCACCTGTTGACGAGATGGTGAACATGGTGTCCTGACCGCATCCATATTGCTTGGTGCTTTAAGAAGAGGCAGAGCTTACAATCACTGACTCGAGAGCCAGGACTACTTCGAGCATTTCCTTCATCGAGCTCGCCGGCATCTTCTCTATGTGTGATCGCAAGGCCTTGAAGAGAGCACGTAGCACCTGCTGACAGTCCTCCTGTTGATTTTTCTCATCGCAACGCGGTTGGGGTCGCTGAAGTGCAGACACATAACTTCGCTGCTCCGGTTGTTCAGCAGTCTTCTCTTCCACGGGGCCTCTGTTCACTGATTTTACTGCTTTAGCCGGACCGCTGCGCGATGGCACTACTGTGTCCTGGATTCCTGGAGAAGGCTTCAGGCTTGGAAAATCAGTTTCACTCTTTGAGCTCCATTTGATTGCGTCCGACTCTCTGTGTCTTTCTGTCTTTTTCTCCCCCATCCCGCTCCCCACACGTACGGTGGCAAACTGGACAAAGACTAGGCATCCTACCTGCCTTTCCTTCTTCCCTTCTCTCTCTTCTTCTATATATAGATATATATATCTCTTCCTCACCTTTCCGCGATGTCATGGATTTCAACACTGCGTTCTCGAGTCTAGTCAACATTTTTTATCGGGAAAGATTGATTACATTGCATTTCGAAACAACTGAGGAGTGAACGCAGCGAGTTTCATCAACTGTTAACTGCGCCCGCAGTGTCCTCAATATGAAAACATTCTTTAAAATCAGTGGCCTAATGCTAATGTAAAAGCGTAAAACTAAAAAAAAAATAAAGCGCTGACCTTTATTTATTTATTTTGTACCAGACCTCAGAATTTAAGTTTCATGAAGATAGTGCTCTTAAAGAATACTTCCTCAGCCTAAACTGAATTAATGTATGTCGTTTCACCAAAAAGAATATAGAACCACGCATACCTGACCACGCATGGCATCTATGTACCCCAAAGAAGTTTCTGAATTAAATAAGTTTCTCAAGGTAAAATACGTCAGAAAGATCGTAAAGCATGACTTACACAAACGTACAGCTTATGATAGCGTCGGATTGTAATTTGAACATAATTCTGTTACGCGAAAGCTAAACGCGCAAACACACACACACACACACACACACACACACACACACACACACACACACACACACACACACACACACACACACACACGCACACGCGCACGCACGCACACGCGCACGCACGCACGCACGCACGCACACACACACGCACGCACGCACGCACGCACGCACGCACGCACACACACACACACACACACACACACACACACACACACACACACACACACACACACACCTTTTCGATCGTTTCTGCTATTCAAAGAGCGGGCGTGGCCTCCAATACTCCGCAAATCTCAAAAGCCGTAAAGCGCGGCGCGCCCTGTTCCTTGCAAAACCTCCAGATGGCGTTCGCCTTGCCACATCGCGGCCAGCAGGAAGTGTGGATATAGCGACCTTCTAAGTGTATTAGCGACAGAAATACGGAAAGAGAAGAAACGTGCTTCTTTGAAAGGAAAAAAGAAATCGGAAAGCTGTTGGATTAGGGAGATACGAGAAGCGATCACCGAACGACAGAAAGCAACCCGAGAGCACGAGTAGGCAAAGAAGGCGCAGTTGCCGCAGGATGACGTAGCCAGTAAATGGGAAATATACCGGGAGAAAAAATATCTATGGTTCGAATACTGGTTCGAGCAAAGATAAAAGGCGAAAGTGAACGTTGGTTGCCAGAAATACGCGAGAAAAAGAAGGCCGCACCTAGAATATTTTGGTACCACATAAACTTATTAGGCAAAAAGTCTGGAACGATAGAACAACAATAGAACAACATTGGAAGAGTTGGCAGAAATAAAACAAAGTATGGAATTGATCAGCAAAAGCTTCGAAGACGCCAACCGTCAGGCAGCAGCTACAGTTCCTGAAAATATAAATTATGGGGTTTTACGTGCCAAAACCACTTTCTGATTATGAGGCACGCCGTAGTGGAGGACTCCGGAAATTTCGACCACCTGGGGTTCTTTAACGTGGACCTAAATCTAAGTAGACGGATCTTTTCGGATTTCGACGCCATCGAAATGCGGTCGCCGTGGCCGGGATTCGATCCCGCAACCTCGTGGTCAGCAGCCCAATACCGTAGCCACTGAGCAACCACGGCGGGTTACAGTTGCTGAAAGCAGCTCCTTGACAAAAAAGTATGAAACGCTTCGGCAAATACTAAACTTACTTGAACAGGGCCCGCTTGATTGTCAAACGAGTCTTCTAAAAGCGTAACAATACTCGCGAAACAAAAACCTGGAAATCAAAGGGGTTCTGCAGGAACCACATGAAAGCCTTGCTGACATCCTGAAAAAGATAGGCGATGCCGTATGTGCGCCCATATCTCATACTTACATTGACGTGTGCCACCAGAGTACCCACAATATAGGACAAACAAATCTAATCGTGCAGTTTCAAACACGCGATAAGCGTGACCAGGTGCTAGAAAAGGCACGAAAGAAAAGTCTAGCCAATGCAACTCTAGGCTTGACTTCGTCTTCCCAAGAAGCGCAGGGTGCGGGAGAGGACTCGCCCATCTTCATAAATGAGCATCTTCGTCCATTTATGAAAAGGCTGCTCGGAGCGAGCATAGCGCGAAGGCGAGCGTGCGCATGGAAGTACGTGTGGACAAAAACTGGGTCCATTTTCGCGCGCCGCACCGACACGCCTCCCGTGCTGTCGATTCAGCGTGAGAGCGACATTGAGAAGATTGTTAGCACAGACACTTGAGTGAGGCTTTTACGCCCAGGTATGCAGACGTCAGCACTCTAGTGGGTCATGGCTGAAAACAGCATTTACCCAGAAGAACTTGAACATATAATAAGAATCAAGAAGGCAAGAAAATGATTGTAACTTTTCCATTTAAATCCAAGGTCTGTCTTTCCAGAACGGGATGACCTACTGCTTCTCTTGGATTCGCGAGGTACTCATTTTGATGGGCTGATGTTTACCGAGACATGGTACAGCGAGGATTCTGAGCATTTTGTGCTTCAATGTTATAGTCATCTCTATATGAATCGGCAGGACAGACGTGGTGGACGTGGTGTGTCATTGTAGATAAATCCTCCAGGTTTCCAATTATTGAACGATTTTACACAACTACTTTAGACTATGAAATTTTGTGCATTAGAAACGGTCAAAACATGTTTGGCGTTGTGTATAGACCACCAAATGGCACTATTCCAGCATTTTTTATTTTGTTGGGCAATTTGTTTTCACATGTAAATGAAAATGGATACACGCTAACAGTAGGTGGTGATTTCAATATTGATATCTTAAGTGATTCCGGACCTGATATAGATTCACTACTGATTTTACAATGCAATGGATTTTGGAATGAAATAGCATCTCCAACACGAATTACGACTTTAAGTACATCTCTACTAGACATATTTATCACCAACTCTCGTGCTGAAAAAATCTTCCTCAAAGTCCTAAGCTCCGATTTGAGTGATCATTTGCGCATTGTATTAATGATGGAGATACTGCAACCAATTGAGAAACGAGAAGCTACAGAAATAGAGTATCGCGATAGTTCATCATTCAGGTTAGCAAATTTCCTAGAAAACGTCAGGCATGTTGACTGGAGCAAAGTACTGGTGATTACAGATGCAAATGCATTCTATGATAAATTGCTAGATCTTTTGAACCAGTACTATTCCAATGAAAGCTTTTCGTAAGAGTAAAAAAGTCAAGCAAACCTTGGGTTACTCGACATCCGCTGAAAATGATTAAAATCAAAGATAAAATGTTTCAGGCGTTTCTTCAGTCTTGTGACCTCAGTAAGTTTATAGAATTTAGGTCATTTAGAAATCAGCTTAGGAAGGCAATTAGGAAGTCGAAGGAAGAATACTACAGATGTATTTTTGATAATGACTGCCTGCGTAACAGTGATGTTCTTTGGAAGAAATTAAATACACTCTTAAACCGAAAGGCTATCTCTAACTTTATCGATCACCTTGTCGCCGATACTACAATATTTAAAGGAGAGGAACTTGCGAACCGCTTTGATGACTTTTTTGCGCATATAGGTAACACAGCGAACACTTCTGTATCCGCTTCGCGTATCCCTAGAACTCCGCATTATTTCTTCCTTCAGCCTAGTTCGTTCGCACAAGTTATAAGTGTTTTCGAAGGCCTTAAGAATAGCTATAGTAGAGATGCCGAAGACTTACAAATTAAGCCCATTAAATATGTGTTAAATGAGATCGCACCGGCCATTCAGCATATCTTTGATATCGCAATTTCTACTTGCATTTTTCCTAATAACATGCAGGTAGCGAAGGTAACCATAATTCATAAAAGTGGGGATAAAAACACATTTTCTAACTATTGTTCAGACTCAATATTACCTGTTTTCTCGAAAGGGCTCGAAAAGGTGATTAATGCACGAATTTGCAGTTTCTGTAGCAAACATAACCTGATAAGAAGTCATCAATTTGGGTTTAGGAAACGTCGTTCCACACAGAGTGCTCTATTGCTGCAAAAAGAAATTCATTTAGAGAACATGAAAAATGAATTGATGACACTCGGACTATACTTGGATTTCAGTACAGCTTGTGACCATGTAAATCACACTATTTTATTAGATAAAATGGAACGCTATTGATTTAGAGGAGTAGCCCTGGAATTAATTCGTTCATACCTCACGGGTTGATCATAATATACTGAAATAGGCAGATACAAATCGCGCATAATAAAGATGGTATCAGGGGTGCTACAGGGCAGTATATTGGAACCTATCCTTTTCCTCTTTTATATGAATGATATAGTACAAATAAATAAAACTTGCGAATTTGTTATCTACGCAGATGATTGCTCCGTGTTTTTTGCAGGAAAAGATATAGTGCACGTTACTGTAGAGGCAGATGCGTTTTGTTCTAGAGCAAACGAATGGTGCAAGACAAATTGTTTGATACTGAATGAATCGAAAACAAAGTGTGTGTTGTTTCGTGCGTTCAGAAGATTGGTTAAGGTACCTGATTCCCTTATGCTTGGCTCGTTCAATGTTTCGATTGAAAAATGTGCAAAGAAACTGGGCGTTATATTTAGTGATCATATATCCTGGAACCAGCACATTCAGTCATTATTGTTTCAATTAAGCAAAACAGTGGGCATAATAAATAGGTGCCGACAAGATCTGGTGGCAATTAAAATATTGCTTTGTGATGCCCTGTTTTGTTCTTATTTGTGTTATTCTGTGCTAGTTTGGAGTAACACTACAGCTGAGAACCTACACAAACTCGTTTTAGTACAAAAAAGGGCCGTACACGTGGTATCAAGTGCTTCTTATTTAGAACACAGTGCGCCTCTTTTTGTCAAACATAAAATCCTTAAAGTTCGAGATTTGCACACTTACACTCTGCTGTGTTCCTATAAGAAAGCAGTTCAGGGCAGACTAGATGCTTTTCTCGATATTGCCCAACTTGAGCACACCCCGACAACATATTCTTTTCGGCACGTTCGTTTTTCGCGCAGGCAGTATGGCCGACAGAGAATTCGGCATACATTGCCAATGGCATTAATTCACTATGACACATTAAATATTGACATCACAACGCTAGCGAAGAAAGACATAAGAAGCTTATTCACGAAATAAAAAGAAATATTTTGTTTTGGTTTTGTTGTGTCACGTCATTGTAATATGTATGTATATTATGGGTGCTTAGCCTTTCTATTTCATTCTTACTTCCTACATGTACATAGAGAGGCGCGTTTGATTGTAATGTAATATTGGATTCCTTGTATGTCTGGTACAGTGCTTTTTATGAAGTTTTATTAATGCTAAATTTATTCCTTCTCCATTGCTGATGGGTTGCTGGAGCCCAGTAAAGCTGCAGTGTAGCAGTTTTTTCTTCGGCCACTTCTTTGGCCTTGTAATGTTGCGAAATAAAGTTGCTTTGATTAAACATATCCTAATCGAAAATGAAAACAAACCGGAAGGGGATGCGGCCTTAAATTACATAAAAAAAATAACTGCCGAATCTTTCCAAGGAAATGATGAGGTTGTACTAGAGGAAAAAAAGAGCATGAAAGCAAACCAGATTTAAAAGGCGCTGGTGCTGACAAATTTAGACTGGAAGAAAGCCGGAGAGAAAATTGCGAAGCGCACAGTCACAGGGCTGGACGAGGTTCCCGTTAGGCTGATTAATGGACTAGGTCCAAAAAGTAAGGAAGCTCTGTTGAAAGCAATAGAAAACAGTTTGAACAATAGGCGAGTACCGTACAGCGACAAAATATATTAAGCATAATTTATAAAGGTAAGGGGCAGAAAGATAGAATTCACTTATATCGACCATTTTCCATTACATAGGTAATAGTCAGGTTAACAATGCAAGCAATTAAATTAAAGCTGCAAGCATGGGCAGAGAATAATTGCCTTCTGGGAGAACTTCAGAATGGCTTCAGAATAGGTAGGCGTCTGGATGATAACTTATTTCTCCTTACTCAGTGTGTTGAATTATCCACTGTAGAAAGGAAACCGTTATATGTGGCCTTTTTAGACATTACAGGAGCGCATGACAACGTAGACCCCAACATTTTGGGTTATATTCTGGAAGGGGAAGGTTTGGGCGACGGTTGTATACAACTTTCGGGAGAGATTTGTCTAAAAAATACCATTTTCGTTGAATGAGAAGGGCCGAGAAGCAAGGAGGAGGAAGAGGAGGAAAAGGAAGGAAGATAAGGTAGGGAGGTCAACCAGACGCACGTCCGATTAGCTACCCTACACGAAGCGAGGAGAAAGCTCATATCGACAACGGACTGAAGCAAGGGTGCCCTTTATCCCCACTGCTGTTTGTGATGTGCATGGTGATGGTGGGAGGGGCGCTAGAGGAAAGTAATATCGGGTTTAATCTCTCGTACAAACATCCGGGTATAGTAGTAGAGCAGCAACTTCCAAGTTTGTTTTATGCGGACGACATTGTGTTGCTAGTTAACAAGCAAAGTGATATGCAGCGTCTGGCTAATATCTGTGCACAGGAAGGCGAGAATTTAAGTCTGAAATCGAGCGTTAAAAATCAGGTGTTATTCAATGAAAACAGTGAACAGACAGTGTCAATTCAGGGCCAGGAAATACCTGGCTTGAAAGAATATACATACGCATATATATGGACAAAGGAAGGCAATAAGTATATCGAAACGCAGGAGAAAGCAGTAACAGTAAAGGGGAGGAGAAATGTGGCCATAATGAAACACGGAGCGCTATGGGGATACAATAAGTGCGAGGTGCTCTGGGATATTTGGAAATATGTAATGGTTCCAAGTTGTTTGCTTGAAATCAGTTGTGCAATCAGAACTCCATGGCAACTAAAAGTCAGTAGGACGCCTCGCATTGCGCGCTCACTGAAAGACTACAAATAAAGCTGTGCAGGGTGATATGGGCCTGAAAAGCTTTGAAGTGAGAGAATCTCGCAGTAAAATTTATTATGAATAGCGACTGAGGAATGTGGAAGACATTGAATGAGCTGGGAGAGTTTTAAGGTGTTTGTACAAAACGAAACATTGATTCACAGTGGAAAAAAAGACATAGGAAGCTTACCGGCAAGTCTGTGACCTGTATGGTCAGCAACACGGCAACAAAGCATGGCAAGCGGTAGTCAGAGAGGCTGAGATATTCTCATGGGTGGCGGCAATGGAAAAGAAACCTGGTATGAACAACGACTTAAGAGGAAAAAAACAAAATCTAGAAAGATAAGCAAGTATGTGAAGCAAGGTTTCATGATACAACGATCATTAATTAAGGGGGAAATGAGACATCCACCCAATCATAGCAATTGCTGCAAAGAAAACGTATATGGGTTCCTCGAAAGAGAAGCCTCGCAGTTGAAGAAAAATTCTTCCTGGTCTGGGACTCGAACCAGGGACTACCGCCTGTCCGGGGCAGCCGCAAAGTTAATAGTAACACTAAGTAATAGTTCTGCGGGTTTTCGCATAACTATTACGTCATGCAACAATCGTGTTAAAAAGGAAAGATACTTCTGTGTGTGAAATGTTGGAGGCTAACCAGAAGAAAAGAGGGGACGCCTGTGTCAGGACGCCTGTGTCTCTGAATATTTACAGAAATGAAAGTATGTTTTCAGATACGCTTTAGATTTTGGTTAATCTTGTGATTCCCTTCCTACACATCTGTGTTCGCACGCATGTGCATTCACATGTTCAGTGCTCTCTCTTTCTCTTCCCCATCATGGCTATACATTCAGCCGCTTTTGACGTCAGTAAATAGTTGCAAGTAGTGCCTTGTCCTGCCATTGTTGTTTCTTCTTTGGTGTGCGGTCTCTTTTGTGCTTCATCTTTTGAAAGCTATGAGCCAACTGGCTCCACAATGTGTTCTACTGAAATATCTATATTGTACAGCTATGCGCTTCTGGGATGGAGTGCCTACAGTGAACGGCACCGTGTTTGGTTACTGATTGATTGATTGATTGATTGATTGATTGATTGATTGATTGATTGATTGATTGATTTTACCGTTACAAAGCGACAATGGGGCTGTGAGGGACGCCCTCCAAATTAGTCTCCATATTAGTCTTCAGATTAATTCCAACCGCGTGTGGTTCTTTATTTTGCAGCTGAATATAAATACACTAGCGTTTTCGCCACCATGAAAATGCAGCTGCCATGGCCCTGTATGGAACCTGCGACTTCGTGCTCAGTCGCGCAGTGCAATTGCCCGGCGCCACCGCGGTGGGTAGTGTTCGGATGCAGTGAGGGTCATCGACAGCATTGAGTTTGTGTAATATTGAGTAAACATAGCCTAGAAAAATGTAGCAGCAAGGCAGTCAATAAGAAAAATGCCGACGCATTTTCTGTAACAGTAGCTAAATGGCGGAATCTGGCTGAAAAATTAGCGAAACGTCATCGGGGACCAAAAACGCCAACTTCATTTAAGCTTCTATTCTTTCTTTCTTTCTTTCTTTCTTTCCTTCTTTCTTTCTTTCTTTCTTTCTTTCTTTCTTTCTTTCTTTCTTTCTTTCTTTCTTTCTTTCTTTCTTTCTATTTGTATGTCGGAAAAATACGTTGACATTCGTCTCGGTGGCTACCCCATCAGTCTTTCTCCGAAGGAATTTATCGAGAAGACTCGGATGCCTTTAGAAGTTCTCCTTTCACGCCCAGAAATGCACTTCTGGGTAATCGCCTTCCGAGTAAACGTTGTACTACTTCAAGCACGAAGCACGTACTTATGGCCACCTCCTTCTAGCGCCGAGTATCGAGACGGGCGTAGCTTGTGCGGCTTCCTTATCGGAAGGGGGCGTGCGAAAAGTGGCTTTATGTAGAGGAAACCTGACGGCGTTACCCGCGTTTGTCACAGCGGTGATCCTTTTTATAAGTCTTCAAAGGCACGAAATAACCTACCTTAGTCACGGTGGCACAAATGTCGCTCAGAATGGTGTGCGGAAGGCTGCGTATGTGCAATATGCACTTGCACTGTTAGCAACCCTGCTTTTAGTGTTTCAGGCTTCAGGGTACACGCGTTTCATCGCACAACCATTTGGCTTCGAATCCTTTTGGGCCATAGCGTTGATGACTCCTTCTTATTTTCCCCCCCTTCATTCATGCAGAGGGGTAGAGCTGCACAAGTGCCCTTTGTGAAACACCTTTTTCGCACAAGCTCCGTTACAGGCTAGCAATACAGCCATTCAGAAGTTGTGTTCAGGTCAAGGTCCGTGGAATGTATTTTTACCGAGTTTTTACCTTCATTTTTATGCACTCGTGTGAACATCATCGTCGCCTTGTTTCTCCTTCCTTCTCGTTATTGTACTTCACAAATATGTTTTCATGTAAGTGTTTGTCTAAACTTTGCAGGCCGAATGTCTCGTTCGGGCTACGCTTCTTTCTTCCTTCAGAAGTATGCAGCAGCAAACGCCACTGATAGTGTCGCCGAAGAGTTTCTATTGTGTCGCTATTCTTATGCAGCCGCTGCGCTGTGTGTAGTGCAAAGAAGTCACTAAACACCTAATATTTGGTCTGTGCTCCGAAAGAGATAGCTAATCCTAAAATCTGCAATAACGTTTCGCATGAGCGTACGTAACCAAATGTTTCTTCATGACGGCCATAAATGTAAGCTGGCGCGTCTTGATGAACAGGAAAAAGAACAGTAAACACGAGATCAACATTGTCAGATGTTCATTAAATGAACGAGAAGAAAGGAAACCGAGGGCCCGGTTATTATCAGTCATGACATAAGAAGCCAACAAACAAAGATACCAAGGACAGTATTGGGGAAATTACTTGCACCTATTAATTAAATTAAAGAAATTATAAATCAACGGAAATTAAAGTGGAGGAAAGAACAACTGCACGCAGGTGGAGCACGAACCCACGTCTTCGCATTAAGAGTGCGACGCTCTTACCAACTGAGCTACCGTTGGCGTCGTCTTCCCTTCCTCTTTCTGTGGTATTTATGTGTTACTACAAGAACTAAGCCTGGGAGTGTCAGCCTGCGGCACCACTAACGGCCGTGACGGTGGATGTGGAACATCCTTTTTAACGCAGGAGTCAAGTGTGCGGGATCTTTTCGAGTGAAGACAACTGGTTAATAAACCGATACAGGCTACCTGCAGGCGTAATGAGAAGGCGTAGCATTAGCACTGTAGCAATGAATAGAAACGATAATGTTGGATGTAGCCATAAGGGGGGAGAAAAATGGCACAGCGGCGTACAAAGAGATTACTATATGCGCTACACACACACACACACACACACACACACACACACACACACACACACACACACATATATATATATATATATATATATATAGCGCCGTACTAAGTGCGCTCGACAAAGGGACAACCGTCCACCGTTGACTTTTGCCTCACGGCGTGTGCTTCTCCGTTTGATTTCGGAGTGCAATAAACGACACCCGTCACATGTGTGCGGTAGCCTAAACTTCACGGCATGTCGAAAGGATGCTCAAATACCTACAAAATCTCGCCTGCGACACGGTTCTACTCACTCGCCACGATGCATCATGTACAGGAGCGACGGCAGCAATGGATCGCCGCTGTTCGGCGAGAAACGTCTTGTTCCCACGCTTTTTTCTCACACCTTGGTGTTTGCCGTGCCGCACTCGATGATGTTTACACGGGTAAGCCGCGAAGTTGTTCGCGACGTACCAATGTTTTGGTTCGGTTTGTCCACCCTGCAGCACACGGGTTAGATGCCCTTCGCTGAGGTTCCGAATGACTGTTGGCCGCTTATTTGCAGTGTTGTGTGTTAAATGTTTTGGAACTTGAAAGTACCGATTTTGTTTGTTTTATGTGGCCCATGAAATTGTCACACCGGTGTCACGGAGTTAATATGTTTGGACCTATTTTATGCGCAACTTCACGCATCTTGAACTGTTGCGAGTTGCTTCGTGAATTTTAAGTGTGATGTTCTTGCGTTACCTCGTTTTTCGCAGAGTTAAATCACGCTGTGTTATGTGGAAATGACTGCAGGCAAGTTAATTTTTCTTTTGCCTCAGAACATGTCGAAATTGCGGTTACTTGGAAAATGTCCTAGAGCGGAGGTAGCTCTGGACAAGGATTGCTTTTAGCTGAGCTGCATATGGTAGTGACGATTGATTTTCACTGACCAATTCGCGTCATATTTGTGAAGCCAATAAAGCTCGTTGCTTTCTGAACACACTTAACACGTCGAGTGCTTTCTTTGTTTCACAGCTCAGTGCCTTTCTCGCGCACACGCTGTAATCATTAGATTTTTTTTTTGTTAGTATCGTTTGCCGCGTAGGAGGGCATTGTTTATGCGGGAAATGACTAAACCCAGCCTTGCTGCCAGCGCCCATCTACTTTGGCCGGCACTGCTCCGTCCTTAAATATATTGTGTGACTTTTCTTTTCAGAAACATTCGAAAAAGACTGCTCAGTAGTTGGTAAAACTGGTGCTTTCTTCCTTTCCCAGTAGGTCACTTAGCGAACTTCAAATTGAGGTAACACTAGTGGGAAAAGTAGTTGATCGACAAACGCAGCGGACTTGCATCCATGGCGCAGTGCCAACTCGCACGTATGCACCCGTGCTTTTGGCGTCGTTGTCGGCGGTGACAGGTGTTTCCATAAACAATTTCACAATTGCTCTTAATTAGGAGATTTTCACAATGGTTATTTGGCGATATGACGCGCATTCAGAGGTGGGAAGACCACTGCAATGTCTGAAGGCATCGCGCCTCGCGGAGCAGCTTGAAATATAAGGCTGTACCAAGGAAGTCTGCTTATTATTGAGGTACAGAAGTAGTAATGCGGAACTGGTAGAACTATAAAAAAAAAGGTCAAGATGGAGTAGCAAAACGAAACAGCCACTTTACCCGAGCCCCACGTTGTAACTGGACGTCCTTACGCTTGTCGGTGGCATGCATGTGTGAGGTTGGGGTTGCCCCAAACTCCGGTAACATCGTGTAAATGTCAGCTCTCATCGAGGCCCACGTCTTTCCTGCAGGTGTGACTGCAAAGCAAGCAGTCTGGCACTCCAACAAAGAAGAAAACAGCATCCGCGAACTTCAGCCATCCTTGCTGCCTGGGGTAGTCGTCTGCTGGTGCTCCCGAGCGTGCTTTCGAAAGCGCCCGCTAGGCGGCCACCAGTGGCGCCTCTCTAGTCGGTGCCCTACGCGTATAGTTTTGAAATTCGGATACAAATTATTACACTGAGGATAGAACAACTAATAATTGTGGGAGTGTGCGCTTTGACGTGTGCACGCGAGATGTCGATGCACTCCCTGCGGCAGTGCTCGTTGACCAGTGTTCACAGGCACAACACAGAATTTACCGGCACTCGTATAAGAGTTCTTTACGTCAGTGATGGCAAGCGCCGACCGTGTTCTGTGAGACAGCAGTTTAATGCAAACACGGCTTACAAAAGGGTACCGCAAGCCAGCGGTCCATGTGCTGCGCTTATACCATTCACCAACGTTGGATTTTCTACCCTCTCTGGAAATGGAAAGCCGTGAGCGGGCACAGCTCTCGCCACTGTGACAGTATTGCATCGCTATATATCTACGTCAGCCTGGAGGAACATCGATCGCTTGTCTCTCTTTCACCTTGATTTTTATTTTGTTTTGGAACACTTGCAGCTATTTTATTCTCCATCTCTTCTTTTTACTTTCGTTTCCCAGCTTCGCGATGCTTTTCCCACGCACTACAAGTGCCCCTTCCTTTTGACGCCCCTATAGCAACCTCTTCCACGTACTCCTTCTGCGTGATAGCCGCAGTGCAAGTGGATGGACGCTTGTCGACGTGCCGGGGTAGATTCCCCAGGTGTAATCGAATTGCGTCTGCACTGGCTGTCGTCTCGTGATGACGCAACGATTTGGCTTTTACTTTTCTTTATTATTTTCGGCGCCACCGAAACGAAGTCGGGTTACCAGAATGAGGGACGCAAATTAGGAAATTGAGAGCGGTGCGTGCCATATTTTGTGAGAAACGATGGTATCGATAACGTTTAGCCTAGAACGTTGTGCACAAAGTCTAGATTGCAGACATAGGGCAAACAAGGTGCCGATGAACGGGTTAACGCCCCTCAAGGAGCGTTCAAGGATACTTTACATTGTCGGGATACCAGGAAAAGTTCGTGTAATCTCTCTCTCTCTCTCTCTCTCTTGCATTTTTCTGCTTGTTGTTTCTAAAAGGGACGCACTAAAGAGTGCACCTAAACGTAGATGGGTGCCTTCCTAATAATGAGGCGTTAAGAGGAACACACTAAAAACAAAATGTTTGGATGTTCTCCAAAGGTCACTCAGCTAAGCGTTGGTGATAGAGAATGTGCTTAAAATCGAAACGACCACACTCGTAGGAAAAGCCGATGAGTGCAGGGTCCAGCTAATCGGGCAATAATATACGGGTTTTGAGCCACAAAGGAGATGTTTACGCCACTAGAGGAACTATCGCAAGGTCAATGTTGCTGTACTGTTCATACGCAGTAATTACCCGCCGTGGTTGCTTAGTGGCTATGGTGTTGGGCTGCTAGCACCAAGTCCCGGGATCGAATCCCGGGCATGGTGGCCGCATTTCTATGGGGGTGAAATGCGAAAACACCCGTGTACTTAGATTTAGCTGCACGTGAAAGAACCCCAGGTTTCGGAATTTCCGGAGTCCCCCACTACGGCGCGCCTCACAATCAAAAAGTGGTTCTGGCACGTAAAACTCCATAGTGTAATGTAATACGCAGTAATTCGCTGACACGGTTTTTACAAGCGGCGTAGAGTTCCTCGATACCCAATCAGGCTGAACGTCGGCGCTGCTATCGAGGCACCCTACATTGGGGGAGGAAGAATTTCTCGACCTTCACGCGCACTCATTCAGCTTTCATTTAGTTGTCACCTCTTTGCTCGACACGCAAGAGAACGCTTATACTACTTTTAAAGTTGTGGCTCAAGGTACGTCCGATGTATCCCTCCATCCTTTTTTGCTGGTACCTTAGACTGACCCGGAAGTGATTTTATGGAAGTACGTACGGCGTTCCTCGTTAGTCTTGCACATATTGAGTTAGGATATGTCGGACAGAAGCACACTAACCAGCTAAATGCGTGTTTTCCTCACGTCACCGCTTATTATTTTTGTGTTTCCGTGCAGCGTGCCTGTTTCAGCGCAGCCTTTCCCGCCGATCGGCGTGCTTACTATTTCTGTAACGACTGGCGCGTCTGGATGGCTTCTGGGGTTTTACGTGGCAAAACAACGACCTCATTACGAGGAACGCCGTCGTGGGTGACTCCGGGTTAATTCTGATCGTTAACGTGCCTCCAATGCATGGCACACGGGCGTCTTTGCATTTCGCCCTTTTCGAGATGCGGCCGCTGCGGCCGGGATTCGATCCCGCGACATCGTGCTTAGCAGCGCAATACCAAAGCCGCTAAGCCACAACGGCGGGTAACTGCCGCATATGCTTCCATAGTGTTGATGCGCACTTTCACAAAAAAAAAAAGACGCATTCCAATAGGTGCCCCTTGAAGCGATAATATTAGAACGTGTCCTTATCGTAAGTACAGCAATGCTGCAATTACACTTCGCCACCGATCCACATAGGTGATCGTTGGAAATCTGTTCGTGTGGCAGCGTTTCGCAATTACGAAGAAGTCAAAGTAAAAAACTGCACCCGCAATGGTTGCTCAGTGGCTATGGTGTTGGGATGATGAGCACGAGGTCGCGGGATCGAATCCCGGCCACGGCGGCCACATTTCGATGGGGGCGAAATGCGAAAACACCCGTGTACTTAGGTTCAGGTACACGTTAAAGAACCCCAGGTGGTCGAAATTTCCGGAGTCCTCCACTACGGCGTGCCTCATAATCAGAAAGCGGTTTTGGCACGTAAAACCCCATAATTTAAAGTCAAAACTGCAATACAGAAACTAACAGAATCCTTAACCAACGAAGGCAGATAAGCGCGACTCTTTTGTGTGCCGTTAGCTCCTCTGACCGCTCTTCAAGGCGCCATGAATTTTCGTTCGCCAACATGCGCGGGTGACCGTTGACGTACCCTTTGCTTTGTTGTTAAAAGCAGGTCTTTCTTGACGCTTCTTCAGAGGACTGCTCTTATCACATCGCTACGCAGACCACTAACAGAAACTCGAACATTGGTAGCGTGAGGCTCGGCGTCGTGTAAGACATCGCGGTTCTGCATAGTTTTAATAGCAATTTGGGCCATAGCAAGTCCCCTTCCCCCCCCTTCCCCCCAGTGTAGGGTGGCAAACCGGGTGCTCGTCTGGTTGAGCTCCCTGCCTTTCCTGCCCTTGCTACATATATATATATATATATATATATATATATATATATATATATATATATATATATATATATATATATATATATATATCTCGGCCGTGTCTGTAGAATGTACGCACTTCTACTCTGATGCTGCTTCGTCTAGTTAAAGTGGTGAGTGCTGCATAGATGGAGTTCTGCGCAAACGGAATCGAGAATGCGCGTGCAGTAACCCACTTCGATGATAATCAGTGCCAACGTGGCTGAGGGCTCGTTTTTCCAGACAAAAAAAAACGAAACCATACATGCAGGGGCAGTTCATGCTCAATACGTTAAAAATAATATGTTAGAGTCGAACGTACGTAAAGCACACATTTAATTGAATTTTGGAAACACTTAAAACAACAAAGATTACGGAGGAGAAAGCTGAACAGTTTGACGTCAGTGTTTAATATTACAACTACAGAAACTATCGCATGTTGGTCATTTTTAAATTAGTAAAGGCAAGGAGCAGAAGACTTTTTTTTCTTAGACTTCACTTTTTTGGGTGTGTGGCAGTTTGCCTGACTTGACGAAAATATGTTCACCACGCACATCTGACAACGCAAGACGACAGGAAGCAGAGCGTCATCGCTGCTGTAGTACCGCCACATGCATCGGACCGCTGGGTCACCCGCCATTCTTACGTACTCTGCAGAGCACATGTAAAAACAGCAGATAAACCTGATGTCAGAAGATTTTGATTTTCAGTTTTTTATTTGCCCATCACTATGGAACAGTGGCTTGTCCTGTTGATGATGTTGATGATGATGAATGATGTTCCTCGGTGCGGTTACTCTCCAATTGTTTATTTTTTGCCTAATCGCTCGCAGATGTTCTCAGTTGCGATAGATATGCTTTTGCTACGGACAAGGTTTGGAATGTGAATTTTCTGTACTTTGTGAAAGCTTGCGGCAAAGACGCACTATCGCTAGTCACTCGCTTAACTCTGTGGACCGTGACAAAACCTTCAGCTTCGAACATTCGTGTGTTGTCGGTGTACCCACGCTTCGGTGCATTTATTCACGAGTGTGCCCTTCACTCATTCCTGATACATGGGTGGTATAGACTGAACGTAAGTTTGAATGCGAGTTGTAGTGGCTCTGCTTAGATAACATTTGAGAAACATACTATGCAAGGAAGCAGCACTACTTCATATGTCTCTGTGTAACGAGCAGTACTCACACTCGCCAACGTTCCGGGTATAGAAGTCCTTTCTTTGTCAGCGGTTCGCCGTTAGCGCATGAACGATTCCATCTTTTTTTTCATCGCCGAGGAAAACCGTACATCGTGAAAGGCCGGCAACACACACCCTTCGCCGCGCTAGCACCGACTGCCGTTGAAATGAGCTACGACACGTGCTCTTCCCTTTTTGTTCTAGCACGTTCCTAGCCCACACGTGTGACGGTGGGAAAGTACGCCGCGTTTGATAAGCAGCTCTGTGCACATGTTAACAACAGAGCTCTGAATGTAGGGCGAAGTTTCGCGGGAAACAATGCGGTAGCGGGAGAGCCCCGTTATCCTTAAGGATCCTCCGCCGTTCCCCCGTATCTGCAAGTTGGATTGTTCGCGTGTGCGCCCACCGCTACTTTAGACACTTCGCGGCTTCAAACACGTCCTACATACGCTCCAGACAATAAGCTGTAGAATTCATGACGAAACAATAGTTTTCGTTGCTGTATTTATTTTTATTCTTTAACCGGCCGACGGGAGGATAACAGGATAGTAAAGAGCACAGGACAGCGCTCTGGTGCTCTTCACTCGCTCCTCCTGTGTTGCGCTGTTCCTGTTTTTATTCTAAAGATGAACCAACCAGCCCCACTGAAGACAGTGCCCATGGCATTCGGCTCCTGAGCACGAGCGCCGCTATTGCTATACGGGTGAAGTGTAATAACGCTCGTGTACGTATACGTCTGTGCGCAGGGTTAAAGACCCCAACCTGGTCTCGAAATTAATCCGGGGCCCTGCTCTACGCGGCGTTCCTGATAACTCACGGCACCCATGTGGTTTTGACGCGTTAAACCTCACAATTTGGCATAAATGCGCCAAGAAAGCGTGATTATAATAAATGCAACCACCAGCTTCCTGTAAAATTGGCGTACGCTGCTGCTCTTGATGCGACGATGACGACAACGTCGTCGTCGTCGTTGTTGTTGGTGCTGTTGCTGTAAATGTGCGCGGCGCGTGTTACAATAATAGCCGCAGTGCATACTAAGAAATGTACTAACATGTAACAGCTGGAGTCCGAGGCCCGACGATGTGCTTTGAATATAATAAAATGTTTCCTTCTGCCCGTACTATGTCTGCAACATGAAAGCATCTCAGACATTTAATTTGCGTCGTCGCGAGACAAGCCATTCTTTCTATGCAGTTGGACCAGATGCAGTGACCAGATGTATGTGGTTTTGATGGTACGGTGGCACATTCAAGGAGCCGACCGCAAGATGTCCTTTCTTAAGGAGTAATCGCCCTGTCGAATAAACATTATTACAGTCGTGATATATATATATATATATATATATATATATATATATATATATATATATATATATATATATATATATATATATTTAGCGCCGTACTAAGTGCGCTCGACAAAGGGACAACCGTCCACCGTTGACTTTTCCCTCACGGCTCGTGCTTCTCCGTTTGATTTCGTAGTGAAATAAACGACACCCGTCACATGTGTGTGGTAGCCTAAACTTCAAGGCATGTCGAAAGGATGCTCAAATACCTACAAAATCTCGCCTGCGACACGGTTCTACTCACTCGCCACGATGCATCATGTACAGGAGCGACGGCAGCAATGGATCGCCGCTGTTCGGCGAGAAACGTCTTGTTCCCACGCTTTTCTCTCACACCTTGGTGTTTGCCGCACTCGATGATGTTTACACGGGTAAGCCGCGAAGTTGTTCGCGACGTACCAATGTTTTGGTTCGGTTTGTCCACCCTGCAGCACACGGGTTAGAGGCCCTTTGCTATATATATAAGAACTCTAAATTGTTTAGTTGACAGAGCGATTACTGCTGAAGACTCCAGGCGCGATCAACAAGCTCGTTCCTTGCTGCAACACATGGAAGCACTGCAGTGGCGCACTGGAGCCAACACCGCGCAGTTCTCGACTTCTATTTTGTTTTTCTTCAAACTAGCGCGAGACCTCCTGCAATCCTGGAATAGTCACGCATTTCTGTTTAACTTGTCCTTTAGCCCCGAGACCACCGCCTTGGATGTTCTTCTTGTAAACTTACTGCTTCGTTCTTTCACGTGCTCTCCTTTTCATTTTTTTTCTTTCTCTCTCGTTCAGTGCTTTCGCCACAGTTATCTCGCTCGAGCGAACTCTAATGAAGAGGGCCGACCGGAAGCCGATCGCAGTTTCTCTTTTGTCGCCTTTCGGGGCAGTCGGGGCAGAACCGCAATATCGACGAGCCGAGCAGTAATGTCGCGCTTGGCGCATTAGGGGCACCGCGCTGGAAAATTGGAGCCGCTGACGTGCAGTGGTTTTCAACGACCGGTGAAAGAAAGGCCCTTTGGCCAGCTTCACGGGACAAGTTGCTAAGATTGCACTTAGGGCAGAAGGTGGTCCCGTGAAAGTTGTCAAGAAAGTAAAGTTGTTGTTTTTTTCCTGTCCTTCTTTTCCCAATTTGTGCAGCGTAACGTCTGAACAAAGTTCGATATCATTTCATTTTAATTTACTTACTTCTGGCGTGATTCGTCGATAATATAGAGGAGTGAGTACAAAGAAAACAATACGCGGGATATTAAAAGGAACGCACGTGCCTGTGAAACGCTTGATTTCAGTATGTAAGGGGTAGTAATGAAGACGAGGCTAGCAAGCGGAGGAAGTCGTCGCTTGTTCTTGGCCCCACAAACCTTGGGTACCTCTGAGATTTGCACGTGGTTATAAAAACTTTCAATGGGCCATCGCTGCGAGGTGAGATGAAACTGGGAGGACGGAATATAGGGTGATGTAGATTTTAAAAGAAAAGATAATTATAGAAGGTTTTGCTTGAAAAAGCTACCAAATGATTATGGTAAGGCGGAAGTCAAATGCAGGGTGTCGGAGCGAAGTGTTTTTCGTTCTGGTTACAGTTACGCGCCACTCAAAGAAAGTTCCGTTCAGGTTCTGCTCCGGAACGAAACGAGATGCGATCCGTGATCGTTCGTGACGGTTTTCGGTCGCACGGAAAAATTTTCGAAGCAGGGTAACAAGAAAAATAGAGTATTTATTTTTCTCAATGAGTGCATTAATCCTGAGATCATGTTCAGTGCCTTGAGTCAAGGCACTGAGCATCATCTCAGAAGCAGCACGTCGTCGAGCGTGCTCGCCGAAGTGCGAGACTGCCGCATAGATGTAAGGAACGTAAGGAGGAGGAAGAACTTTATTAAAAGCACCAGTCAATGAACGTCAGAAGAGAAATGCTTCTCCCCCTTCGCCCCTAGCCGTCGGCCGGAATGCCTTGAGACGCAGCAGCAGCAAGGGCTTGACCGATGATGTCCCGCTGGACGTTGCGGTCTGGGCTGCGGAGCAAAGCCTCCCAGGATTCTAGAGTTCGCGAGCTATCATGTTTAGCCGGACATGTCCACACCATGTGAACCAGATTTGCTGCCTCATCACAGAACCTGCACTTTGACCTGTACACTCCTGGATGCCACTTGCTGTAGAGTACGGGGTTTGGAAAAACCCCCGTCTGCAATTTCCTCCACATAACCTCATCTTTCTTACTGAGCGTTCTGTCCGCTCCCGGGTAGATTTGGCGATTTAGTCTGTAGTATAGCGAACTGCAAACGAACGATAAAACTTCGGTAGCAAGGCGTCGTACCCATAGAAAACGAGACGATAAGCTCTTCAGCGCGCAATCCTTGGGTTTTACTATTATGCCTACCTGCTAATGCATCGAGCGGCAGGCTTAGGTTGGTAGAGCGCTCGATCGGCTAGCGTTAGCACTATCGCTTCCTGAGGTACGCGCGAATGCGGAAAAATCGCATGTGATATCCTTCATGAGGAAGAAGACGACGTTTTCGAACGCACATGTGCGAGCGCGTCGGCTCCCGTTTCTACAAACCTTTTGGACCAGATTTCTTGCCTCAACCCAGAGGAACTGTGCATCAATCGACGCAGTTTACTCCACGGAACAGGCGGCTACGGAAATCTTACCGGTGGGTGGATTTTTCGGACTTTTCCGAGACTTTTCCACCGCACGCCACGTTGGCGCGCAGCTACGCCTAACGAGCCAAACCATACGGGGCGGTCGGGCAGGCGTCGAGCCTAGGCCCAACGCGTCGTCGAGCTAGAAAATGGCCTCCAACCCCAATACCTCGGTTGTAGAAGGCATGGAAATCAATCCGGAGCAAGCGGAGTGCTCAGGCTGGATCGAGGTCGTGAGCAAGAAGAAGAAACTTGCCGAGCGGTGTGATCCTAACGCGCCCACGTCAGCGAAAGGAAGCGGTAATGGCGGCGCCCGCAATGCCGCACCGCAGAAGGTATTGAGACGAGTAGTGGAAGCTTCCAGAATCGCGAACCTTCCTAGGAATCACTTTAAGACCATTATAAGGCCTCGTGGGGGGCTGGATGTTAAGAAGACGGACCTTATTATTTTCAAGCGTGCGCTCGCCAAGGCGGCTTCCCTAACAGCGGAACAGGTGTTCGACGACACGTTGTGCACGAACCCCTTCCAGAACATTCTCGTGGTTGCCACGCCGTTCGAGGCGAACGCGCGCGCCTACGCCAAGGTTCAGCAGATTTGTATGGCAAGTGTCGTCATAGAAGTGGCGGCCTACGTGGCTGCGTCGGACGACACATGTAAAGGAGTGATCCGCGGAATCAACGTGGACATCAGTGACGCAGAACTGACGGAAATGATCGTCAACCGGAGAAACCCCGGCGCACTGGGGGTTCGAAGAATCAAGAAGACAACAACAGTGATCGTGTTGTTCGACGGACACAAGGTCCCCCTAAACGTCGTATGTGATGGTGTTCGCTACCCTTGTTCCTTGTATCGAAGACAAGTAGACGTTTGTTATGCGTGTGGAGAACTGGGCCACAGGTCCGACGTTTGCCCGAAGGGCGAAGACCAGAAAAAATGCCGCGGATGTGGCATGCTCACACCATCAGAGGATCATCAATGTGATCCCAAGTGCGCCATCTGTGGTGGGGCACACCAAACGGCAGACCGCAAGTGCAAACAGCGCTTCCAGGTGCCATACATCGTGCGCCAAAGACGGCGGCGCCGCAGGCGCGCACAGCACGCGCAGCGGGCGGCAGGACCGCGTGGTTTCGACACAGCTAGCGGCGGAGAAGCAATGGCGGGAGAGAAACCCTTCTACTCCCCCCATCGCAACATATCGGCATCGAGAGGACGCTCCCGCTCCCGATCCAGAGGGCGGTCCAGCAGATCGCGCTCTCGCTCCAGAGGGCGCGACAATAGCAGCAGACGCTCCCTTTCGAGAGGACGATCGGGTTCCAGGGTCCGAATCCAGGAACCAATGTCCTGGGCAGACAAGGCCAGGATGAGCATCTCAAGCGGCAAACAGGTAACACAGGGCATCTCGCCGGAGCATAAAAGAGAGCAATCTGAGATTTTAATGCTTAAGAAGGAAAATGCAGAGCTAAAAGAGGCACTACGAACGCTGAGGGCTGAGTTCGAGCTCTTCCGTAACTCGCGTGAACCCCGCGAAGTAGCCTTACCCATCCCAGTACAAGCAGAAGGGTCGAATAAGCGCAAAGCTATTTCCCCCCCTGCGACCACGGAAAGAGAGCCAATGCAAACTGACGAGTCCCCCGCTCAGGACCCTAAGCCAGAACCAAACATACTCGCGTCTTTGAAGGTAATTGAGGAATCGCTCACGCAGATGAGAGAGGCCTTAGCTATTCAATCTAGCACTGTCGGGCATATGGACAGTAACATCTCCCACCTAACACGTAAAGTTGGCATCCTCGAGTCTAAAATGAAAATGATAGACGCTAGCAAAATCAAAAGCATCTCCACTGGCACCACTGCAAAAGCTAAGAAAGTACAGCAGGATCCCGATAACACGAGTCCCCTGCAGGCTCTGCTAGCTCAATAGAAATCAAAATGGCGGGACACACCGGAAACCTAATTATCTGGCAGTGGAATTGCGCCAGCTTCTTAAGGCGCAAGGCTGCTCTATTGCAGCTCATCAAAGCACAAGCGATAATGCCGCACGTCCTGCTCTTGCAAGAAACACTTAGTGAGAAGGTAAATTTATCGGGCTACCGTTCGGTTAGCCAAAAAGGAGAAAATGGCAGAGGTATTGCCACATTCGTCAGGAAAGACACCTCTTTTCAGGAGCACGAAGTCAAAATTTGTAACTCGGATAAGAAATCCGGTCTCGAAGCACAGTTAATTGAAATCATCCCCCACGGAAAAATTCGACGAAACATCTTCATTCTCAACCTGTACAGCTCTCCTTCCGCTCATAAGCATAATCTCCGCTCACTACTAAATAGGGTCGCAACCGCTGCGAAATCGCAGCCCTTAATAGTCGCAGGAGATTTCAACGCTCCCCACCCGGCTTGGGGTTATATAACACGAACAAAGAAAGGGGCCAACCTAGTTGCAGCGAGTACAGACCTAAACTTGACGCTGGTCTCGGACCCACGTTTCCCCACGAGGCTGGGAAACTCGGTCGCCAGAGACACGACCCCTGATCTCAGCTTCACTAGAAATGCTGTGGCCACGTGGTCCAACTTACAGGAGAACTTGGGGAGCGACCACTACATAATAGAACTCAGGATGGAAATAATAGCAGCTCCTCCCAAAACCTATAAGTACACAGACTGGGACCTCTTTAGGAAAATAAGAGGTGAAGATGAGGCAGTATACGACACGTTCAGTGAACTGCTTGTACAGATACAAATGGATGTCGAGAAGGCCACCAAGGAAATAGTTACGGATTTTGATGCCCCAGGGATGGATGCAAGGTTAGCGCATCTCCTGGAAGCCAAGCGCTCTCTTCTCGAGAGATGGAAGACACAAAGACTCAATCGCAGGCTACGGAAAAAGATCGCGGAGCTGAATAAACTCATTGAGGAGCATTGCTCAGAACTTAATAAACAGCAATGGAGAGACGCCTGCTCGGCAGCGGATGGAAAAATGCGCAAAGGAGGCAAATGGACCCTCTTCAAACATCTCTTAGACGATGGACAATCCAAATGTAATCAGAGACTAGTCATAGACCGATTAATTAATAAGGAAAAAATGGAAGGCATCTCAGAGGCCTCCATATTTCGGAAACTAGCGAACAAATACCTTCCCATTGGCCAAAGCCCAGGTTCTCCCCTCCCTCAGTATGAGGGCGCGCCTGCCCCAGAGCTGGACGTTCCCTTCTCGGAAGCTGAGATCAGGGAAGTGCTGCACAATTTAAACGGAAGGTCTGCCCCAGGCCCCGACGGAGTTACAAACCGGCTCTTAAGAAATTTGGACGACAAAGCAATTCAAGCTTTAGTGAAGGAGATAAATGAGGTATGGGAGGAAGGCGTTGTACCGGAGAGTTGGAAGAAGGCCACAGTGGTCTTAATCCCCAAGCCAGGTAAATCACCCAGCTTGGAGAACCTCCGTCCTATCTCCCTTACTTCTTGCATTAGCAAAGTAGCGGAACATGCAGTGCATAACAGGATATCGAGACATATTGAGTGCAACGAACTATTCCCGTACAATATGGTTGGTTTCAGGCCCTTGCTTTCAACGCAGGATGTCATGCTCCTGCTCAAAACACAGATAATCGACTCTCAAAGCAAAGATGTAAAAGGCGTCCTCGCACTGGATCTATCCAAGGCATTCGATACAATTGCACATGACTATATCCTTCAGGAGATATCGGCCTTGAACTTAGGAGTTAAATTCTTCTCCTTCGTTGCATCCTTCCTCGAGAGCAGGACGGCGGCCATAAAATTGAGGCAATCAGTCTCGGAATACTTCACACTCGGAAACAGGGGTACTCCCCAAGGGGCAGTTATCTCACCCCTTCTGTTTAATATAGCAATGCGCAAGTTGTCGGAAAGCCTTGCAGCAATTCCTTACGTAGGTCATGCATTATATGCTGACGATATTACAATCTGGTGTCCTGGAGGATCGGAGGCTACGGTCGAACAAGCTCTACAGGAGGCTCTGGATGTTACAGAGTCTTTCTTGAAAGGTACGGGACTGGCACTCTCGCCTGGAAAGTCGGAACTCCTGCTGTACAGACAGGCTAGACGAGGTGCTAGGGGACTCACCCCACTCGATCAGGTGCCAATTAGCGTTCGTACCAGAGATGGGCACACCATCCCGAGAGTAGACTCCATCAAAATACTAGGGCTTTCAATAAACTCAAAGGGATGCAACGCTAAGACTATAGCCCAACTCACCACGAAAACTGAAAACATTATTAGATTAATCATGAGAGTGTCCAACAAGAAAGGTGGCATAGGCGAGGATATACTCCTTAGGGCTCACCACGCTTTCCTCATCAGCCATGTCATTTACATAGTCGCAGCCCTCAATTGGACGAAAACAGAAATGGATAAATTAGACACGCTTATGCGCAAAAGTATCAAAAAGGTGATCGGCGTGCCAATCACGGCTAGCACAGAGAAACTCATGACATTGGGAGTACACAACACAACTTCGGAATTAATAGAAGCACAAAGATCAGCACAAATTATTAGATTATCAAACTCCAAAGCAGGCAGAAGACTTCTGGATGCGGCCGGCCTCCGTCCTAGCTTCAATCAGGAAAATATCACGCAACTTGATATTCAGACAAGGAACTCCTTTATTGTAGACCCTTTTCCAAGAAATGTCCACCCCCAACACAATAAAGGTCGAAGGTTAGCGAGGGCTAGAGCTTTCTTAAAGAACATATCCGGAACGGAGACCTTTGTTGACGCGGCGCGACACGCCAGTGCCAACAAGTTCTCCGTAGCCGTAGTCAATGACAGGGGAGAACTCCTCTCGGCAGCCTCGCTGAAAACCTCCTCGGTCGATGTGGCGGAACAGGCTGCTATAGCCCTCGCATTACTTGACTCAAAACGCACTACGGTGTACACGGACTCCCGAGCAGCTGTTAGAGCATTCGCATCGGGATTGATAGCCAAAGAAGCAGCCAGGATTCTAAACGGCAAACACCCCTCTGACACTGTTCACCACATAGTCTGGTTCCCAGCTCACATGGGACCAGACGTATTACCGGGTCACCTGAACCCCAATGAGATAGCCCACGACCGTGCGCGAGGTTTCGTATGCCGCGACGGGATGGTGTCTCGGGTGAGTTCAGGAGAGCTCGTCCACAGTGATCCACTGGTTACCTTTCAGGAAATCACCTCTCATTACAGAGGAAATAGGCAGAGTTTTCCTTTCCCCCATCATAAGCTCAACAGGCCACAAGCTAGCACGCTTCGCATGCTCCAGACGGGGTCCTACCCCTCTAGGGGCTCTTTGAACAAGCTCCACCCGGACATCGATCCACTCTGCCCAGATTGCGGCACTGAATTTAGCTCACTAAACCACATGCTCTGGCAGTGCCCTGTGTTACAGGATTTTAATACAGAAGAAGACTGGACGAAGGCCATCACAGACCCGAGACAGGACGTCCAGCTCCTGGCTGTCCAGAGGGCCCGTGAACGAGCGGAGAGGCATGGCCTCTCTGTTCCGACATGGGACTAGCCAGCGGCTGGGTAGGGACCTGCAGGCCCCCGCTTAGCTCCTCAGGACCACAATAAAGTCGTTTGCTGCTGCTGCTGCTGATATCCTTCATTCCTTCACGTTCTCGTTTCTTTTTTTACAATATTGGCTTGCTCTATTACAGAAATCTTAAGGTATCCTTAAAAAGTTCGCGTTTTACGTTTTTGGCTATCGCTTCTTTTAGCTTTGAATATGACCGACCCCCGATCAGACGTGTTTTCGTCGAACTCTGAATTTGATTAAGCTTCGCCGACCGTATGGGCAAACTATCGTGACCAAAATTCGCCGTTACATTTCCCTCATGTTAAGAACAAGGAAACTGTATTGTAGCCGAAACGTCGTTTTGTTTTCTTTTTATGTTTTAGCTCGGCGTCCGTTCTGCCTTTGATTATATACAGGGTGTTTCACGTAGCCTGTACCAAGGATTTTGAAAACGGTGGTTAACCGCAACGGAATGAAATCAACGACATATGATTTGTCGTCATGTGGTGCTCCTTGTGATATTTTTATATAGCGCTTAATTAATTAATTACCTGGGATCAATTATACAAAAAAGTTCATATTCACCTTAGGGCCACTGCGTTTCGTTGCGTTATAGAGAGCATTCCAAAACGACCGATCCATTTTTTTGTGGCAACGTACGTGCCGTGTAGTGATTGTTTCGGGCATTCAAAGAAGGCACGCGAATTATGAGATAGAACCACGTGACTGCACTCGTGCGCTAGTGTAATGCAGCGCTCTTCAACCGCGCTTCGTGCGAAAGAACCGTGCGCGCGGACCGTGGCGAAGCGAGCGGGCGCGGCTCTAGGCATCGGCTTCACAGTGCGTCAGCATCTTTGGTGGTGGCACACGGAGAGGAAGCACCGTCGTCCCTCGTACGTGATAGGCTCGACGAAAGGAACCACGGGGAACAATTGCGCTCCATCGCCGTTCCGAACGACTCAGAAGCAAAGGCAAGTCGCTTCCTGACGTGCAACCTTCCGCTTACGCTTAGACAGCGAGCGACCCATGCTTCTAGTTGGCGATTTCAACCAGAACAATCACACTGGCGCGGCGTTTCTAACCGAAGTGTAGCGGGAACTAGGATAGTCGACTTGGTCACTCCCAAGAGGAGTGCCGCTACAAACACAGGAACGTGCATAGATTTCGTGTTCCACAGCCAGGATACCGGTAAAGAGCTGCAGTACATCTCCTGCTGCTTTACAGAGCATAGCGTCATCATTATGTCTGTGAACGTCGAGAAGTCACCGCGGAGCCCCAGTGATGGCGTGTGATTAAAGGATGTTACTACCAGACGGCCTTTGACGCATAAACAGTCATGAGGTACAACAATCAAATGTGTCTTTATTTGTGTTCTGGTAGCGTTACACATTCGTAGCACTTACTGGTGACACGCAAACTGCGCCTATACGTAGTGCATACGCTAGCTAGTGTCGTTGAGGAGGGCGACTTAAAGGGCCACATGTGCAGTTCACACTGCGGTTCATTGTCTTGCAGGCAGTCTAACCCCTCAGATAGTATAAGTTAATGCTTTACCTGGTGTGCTGCACGCTTTCGCTTTCACGTGTTGCATGAGTGTAACATATTGCCGGACTTTTTCATTTTAAACGCCGAACAGATTAGTTTTTAAACTCATAAAGTCGTTTAAAGCCAAAAGGACAAAGTGTATCAATCTGCTAACAACCATCGTACCCATACTGGCTGAATCACTATGTTTGAAGCACTTGTAGGCACTAGCGCCACAGTTCCCTCTAATAATAATTACTGTAAGAAATTCTATGCTTGAAATGATAAACTCGTAAGCTGCTACTTCACTGCAGCATTCCCAGATAGCGCCACCATCCCGTTAAACGCGTTTGGCGTTAGAGGCCAGATACGTGCGAAAAAGATCCTCGTACTCGCCAAGAAAGCTTCGTGTTAAGAAGCCATCCCTCGACCATGCTTAGATTGCGTGCACAGATGACTCCGTGGTCGGTCACTGGATGTGTAGCGCATTGGGAGGCTGCGTTAAGGTAACAGGGCTCGATACCAACCATCGGACCAACTTGCGTCACTGAGTATGTGGCAATGTGTAGATACGTGGTCCCCTTCAACAAACTTCTTTCGTGCCGACATGGGTTACTGTAGATGAGAGACTGGAAAGTACCGCGGTTCGAAGAAACTCTTTCACGCCGACTTGGATTACTGGGTATGTGCCACTCGGCTTGTGCTGGTTTTCAATGAACTTCGTTGGTACCAACTTGGGTTGCTGAGTGACTATCTATGAGTAGGTAGGTGCCGCTCTTCAATGAACGTCTATGGTGCCAACTTGGGCAATTAGATATGTGTCACTGGGGATGTGCTGCTCTACAATGGCAAAAAAAATGAACCGTTAAGTTTCTCCGATGCTAATCAGAATCTAACCTACGTCACAAGGGTTCCTCAGGGACAGCAACCCTTCGCTTCAGCAGGCTGCGCCACAAATTTACTGTGTATGTCCGGCTTCTCAATGAACACCTTTCATGCCAATGCTTTAGCGAGCTGCGCCATCAATGCACCAGGTATGCACCGCTCTTCGATTAACCTCTCGTGAACTTGGGTAGCTGAGTACATTCCACTGACTGCACGGCAAGCGATGGAACAGGTAATGGTGCGCGGACTTCTGCACAGCGCCACTAGATGGAACCGGGTGTCAAGGAAGAAGCGCGAGTGAGGAGCCCGGCTGCCGCGTGATACCTCTTTGAGCATTCGCACGCGCCAGCACGCCGCGCATTTCGGAGGCTACGCACAAGCTTCGCAGCGGCGTCGATAGACGGCACTGAGTGTTCTTAGCGAATCGCGATAGAGGAGTCCCGCTGCAGTACACGTCGCATACGTAACTCGCTTCGACGGTGGCAATACGTTGTGTTGATTCATTGTTGATATTGATTCAATATTGATGCAATATTGATTCAATGTTAAACGCATTGCCCTCGACAGCCATCGTGAGATTAGGTTCCCCAATGTTTACGTCGAATCGAGCAATTTTGTTCATGATATTTGTATCCAGTGCGGGATATACACTCTTCCGTCGCCTATTTATGCAGAGCAGAAAATTGCCGTAGCTACGACTGCATTGCCCTTACGCATTCCAATCAGAATACAGAAGTAGCGGCAGGCTTCAGTAGTTCAACGCCTTGAAGGATGTGCCGACCAGTGACCGCCAAGCCTCCTGTCATCACTGCATAAAAAAAAAGAACGCAATATATCGTTCGTTTTCATTTCAACTTCATCACGCAAGCATATATGTATAGTCTGATTGCAGGCTTGGCTCGCTGGCAAGATTATTTATATTTCTCTTGTAAAAGCACATACACTTACATCAGTCTGGACCCTATCTAGTGTTTGCTTCGCAACAACCGACTCTGTACTTGCCATAAGGCTCAACAGCAGTGGTAGAGCACTCCGATAGAAGATTGCACGCTCGCAAAACAGGTCCCCGCGATGTCGTCGATTGTTCTTTCAAGTCCCGTTTTCGTGGCAACCGCAGGAAAAATTGAATGTGGGCGCCTATACCAGCCACCAAAGGCAAACAGACGAAATTAGTTTTTTTTGCTTCTCGTCCCAACGTGAACTCGTGCTCTGTAATATTCTTTTCTCTTGTCAATAACATTTTTTACTAGACTTTGTGGTAGACACTCCTCTTCGACTTATATCATGAGTTCATCAATGATGTAAAGCGCTGCCCCATTTTTGGTTCGTGTTTTTATACCGCCTGCTACAAATTTCACTTGGTGCTTTATTTTGTGCTTTGAATCTGCCGCAGTGGTTCGGTGAGCGTGACGTTATGCTCCAGAGTACGAGGTGCGCTATGCTCTTATGCCAGGCCACCTATATGACTAGGGGCCCAATTATGAAAACCTTTATTCCTAAGTGATCCTTGCATTGGCTGGCCGTCTTCCCGTAATGATGTATCGAGGAAGAAAGTTCGCTAAAATCTTGTGTTACAGGAATTCTTGCACGAGTGCTTTTTGTGAATACGGGCCCACATGAATGTGAGAGAGAGAGAGAGAGAGAGGAAAGGGGAAAGGCAGGGAGGTTAACCAGAGAAAAAAAAATCCGGTTGGCTACCCTACGCTGGGGAGAGAGGGGAGGGGGAGGTAAAGTGGAAACAAAGTAGAGATAAGGAAAGGAAGGAGCATAAACACACAATCACAATCGGTCACTGTCACCGAACACTGTCATCGCACAGCACACTGACACCTGTAGCACTATCAACATCTGTTCAGGCTACAGTCGCCTGTCCAGTTCTGTCGCCCTCAAGAACCGCAACAGTGCCCTCGTCGCCCTCTGCTGCGATGGCTTATGATGGCGGTATCTTAAAATGAGTTCCTCTGTGAGAGGTCTTTGGTCAAAGTGCGCTATCGCGGTTGCAAGTGATTGTCTCTGTAAAGTATATCGAGGACAGTCACAAAGAAGGTGTTGAAAAGTCTCCTCGTTACCACAGTCCTCACACGAGGCGTCGTCGGCCCATCCAATTCGGTAAGCGAAAGACTTGGTGAAAGCCACCCCTAGCCATAGTCGACAAAGCAGGGTGGCTTCGCGACGACAGAGCCCAGCTGGAATACAAAGGCGTAGGGAGGAGTCAAGATGGTGGAGTCGGTAGTTGTGAAAACTTCCAGCGTTCCACAAGGATAACGTGATGTGACGGCTGATCATTCGAAGTTTTCGAGCGGCATCTGTCCTTGATAACGGTATCGGCTCCTCTTCGTCGCCTTGAAGAGCCGACCGAGCAGCGTTATCAGCGTGTTCGTTCCCTATGACTCCGCAGTGACTTGGGAGCCACTGAAATGTCACGTGGTGTCCTTTCTCTGTTAAGGTATGTATGAGTTCTCTAATCTCAAATACCAGTTGTTCGTGTGGTCCACGCCGCAGGGCTGATAGCAAAGATTGCAGTGCAGCCTTGGAGTCACTGAATATTGACCACCTTCGAGGTTGTTCTTGGTTGATGAGACGAAGTGCAGCGCGAAGGGCTGCAAGTTCCGCGGCCATCGGTGTCGTTGGGTGACATGTCTTGAAACTGATGGTGGTGGCTTTCGCTGGGAAGACCACGGCTCCAGAGGAACAGTGGAGAGTTGCCGATCCATCAGTATAAATATGTACGTGTTCGGCGTACCTCTCGTGCAAAAGAAGCAGAGTTAGTTGTTTAAGAGCTGGTGATGACAGCTCAGATTTTTTCCTGATTCCTGGTACGGTGAGGTGCACTGCGGGTCGAGCCAAACACCATGGAGGAATCGATGGCTTAGTTGCGAGGGTGTAGCCTGATGGAAGGCAGGTGTAATACTCCGAAATCGTAGTACAAAAAGCTGCCTGCGGCCTTTCTGATGGTAGTGTTGCCAGATGGTGGGAACAGGCACGGGCAACGTGCCTAATTGTACAGGGCTCTTTTTCTGGGTTTCTTGAGATACAGTTTGCCCGTACTGACCAACACCTGCCAGACAAATCTTCGTGCTTTACAGGCTATTCAAGCTCGGGCTCTCAGGGTTTGTCTTGGTTTGCCAAAATGCACATCGACAGCAGCGACTATTGCGATTGCTCAGGACCAACCTATACAAACACACATTGCGGTAGAAGTGTTGAGAGTGCACATGAATGTGAAAAACGAAGAATGCTAGTATAGCCCCTTTTGTAACAACGTAAACAATAGTGTATGCTGCTAATTTATGCAATTACTGTGCAGCGGTGGCAAGGAATAGAGCTCGGACAGTAAAGCCTGCCTTTTTGAGGAGGCTCAATTTCACTTCTGAGTCCAATGCATCACTATAGATGGACAATTTCTTAATAGCACTGCAATCTTTGACAGCATGTTCGACATTTCGTAGTCATTGTCGTAAGAGTAATCCTTCCTCTCTCACAATGCACACAGCTAATACATAAGTTAAGAATGCTCTTTGGGATGGAGGGTAAATTCCTTTTTCTTATATAAGACATAGCATGACTCACTAGGATCTATATATATTTAATTACTCTGTAGTTAGGATGACTCACTATGAAATGGCGCAGAGAGCCTTTCTGCCTCCTCCGACTTGCTTTCTATGGATTGTCGTGCACCTTGGCATACACTTGTGCAACTTTTACGCATTCAGCGATAGCTGAGCGTAATTCACGACTGAAGTGGATAAGCCGACATTTCATTGTGCGCGAAAGAGCCGCACTTTATCTTAACTTTGGTGTGTCTATGTGTCCTTGGTAGGATGATCACGTGAAAAGAATAAGGAAAAGTTAGCCTCCGGTATAGGAATAGAACGAGGGCCAGCGCATGGTGAGCGACTACAAATCCAGGAGCGCCACGCCGACAGTGGAAAAGGGAGTGCGGAATGCAAGCACGGCGGCGCGAAATAGCAACGCCACCGTCGTGCTATCACGATAGAGTTGCGTATGCGCAGCCTACGCCAGGAGACATGCGCAGTGCGTCTGGGCGCACAAGAGACGACGCCAAATGGACGCGGCGTCACGCGATGCTCGGTCGACTGTAATGGAGGTTGAATGGAGTGTATGTGTGCTATGCTAATGAATGGGGGCTTTCTTAGACAACAATTTGACTTAGACGTTCATTGTAGATGGGTTCTGGCAAACCTTTTTCATGCTGCCTTTCTCACAAGTCCATGCTCCAGCCCTTGAGCCCAAACCTCATATTTCGGAGAAAGAATATTGACAAAGAAACCACACTTAGGGGACGCTGTCGACCACGTGTAAAAAAAGAAACGCTTGCTAGAGAGACAAGAACCCAGGGCAGTTTGGGGTTTGCGTAGGCCAAGTTGTCTGCGTACGCTACTTAACCTCCCTGTAGCTGTAGACTCGCGCTGAAAATGCTTAGGGGTGGTCGTAAAGAATATGGCCGCTGTAGGCCTATTAGACCTTCTTAGGCCTAAAAATAAATACCAACGAAAGCAATACGAAAGTTTGGATCACAGAGGGAAGAAAAAACTGGGAAGAAGGTGCATATGACAATATTCACACCTATTCACACATGCTCACGCACGCACGCACGCACATGAACATACGCACGCATTATATACATATATCTATAGATATATAAATCACGGGCGCAGCCGGAGGGGGGGGGGGGAGAGGAGGGGGCGGGCTTATGGCGCTTTACCCCCGAAATGTTTTCCTGCTGTCACGCACCGCCGACCAAAACAACCCCCAGCGCTGGAAATTATTCTGGATTTTGTCTAAAAAGTCCTTTTCACGCTCGAAAAGACATTTCAGCGCGAACATTGCGAAATCAGGCTGGATTTTGCGGCAAAGCCAATGCACCGGGAGTCACATATCGTAACGCAAGGAGACCCCATTCGAGCACGAAGTTTCAAGGGCGTTTTTATGGCGAGCGGGCTCGTCGCTTCATCTCGCGGAGGCCGCGGAACCTACGGTGCGCATGGATTTCAATTCCGAAACTTTATGGGTATAAAGTTCTCATAAGCTTTTGACGCAAAATGTGCGTTAACATTTGCAAAGTCATGCTTTAGATTTTCAATTCCGGAACTTTGTGGGTTTAATGTTGTTATAAACATTTGACCCCAAAGGTGCATTGACCTCTCTAAAGTCGCACATCGGACCATACAACGAGACAGAGCAAATCAACACACTATCAGACAAGTTGACAAAGCACGCAGCGAGGTCCGATGAGACGAAGCGTTGTGGTTGTTCATTTGTGCCGTCATGTCACAGAAAAGAATACCAACATTGTTTTTTACCTGCGCCAAAGCATCCATGTCAAGACACTATAGCCTGCAATGGTGTACGTTCTTATTTATTTTTGTACTTTGGCTTTTGTTCGACGAGGACCACATTGAACCTCTTCAATTTTGTCGTTCTCGCTATCCGCGGGCTGCCAGAACCAGCCAGAGCGCATGCATTTTTCTCGTGTTATAGCGACCACCACGCGGCGCACTTCAGTGCGCGTTTGTTTTTGTCTGGCCGAGTGGATTTTTTCGTAGCAGAGTTTTGCACGCCTTCTGGCTAGCAGACGAGTAAAAGAAACAATGGTTGGTGATTGTGGCTCAGTCTTGTGTGCGCAAGAGAGAAAAGCGAGGAGGAAGCGCGCTGCCTTATGCTGCGCGCAATACATCGGAGGGAATGGAGGGAGGGGGTGGGAGGCCTTAGGATTCTGTAATCCGTGACTCTGTGATTGCCCAACATATTTATTTGCCTTGTTTAACGCATTATATACGGTGACGTTTTATTAGAATCATAGAATAATTGGAGACTTATACATATATCTAAATATCTTGTTGCGAGGTTTTGTGTATACATGCAGTAAACTTTGTTTCCAGTGACAGTTTTTTGCCTCAAGCTGTAACTTCGCATCTTCGCACTTCTAATGTACGAGGGTCAACCAACCATGGGCCAACCTACCCCACGCAATTATAGTTCGATCCACTATCTGCGAGGCATGCGCGTAGCACACGTGCATCTCTCATTTAGAAAAGTTACACGCAGGTGTGAGGACAAATGTTCTTTAATGCTCTCATACACTGGATTGAACATGGTTGCGTGACATAATGGACGCTCCAAAAGTTGAACAGTGTGGTGTCGTTAGGTTTTTGACAGCTGAAGGTGTTTCCCAAAAAGAAATTAGTTGCCTTATGGCCGCTCTGTACGTTGAAGATTGCATTTCATTGGCCACTGTGAAGCATTGGAGGAAACGGTTCAATGAAGGACGTGAAAGTTGCAAAGACTATCCAAGACCAGGTCAAAGCCACCATTCAATCACTCCCAGCGCAATTGCAGATGTTGATTAGTTGTAGACAAGAACGGAAGTTAAGCATCGATGAACTGACAGAGCGTTTCATCTCGGTTTTCTCGTCGCTCTTTCACTCTACCGCGCGGCATAGGGCGTATTCGGAGTGTTTTCAACACAACCCGAGGCTCCAGCGACGTGCTTGCGGGGCCGGCGGCTGTCCGATCTCTCTGCTTTTCCGACCCATCTCTCCTCCGCCCCGGACTCAGACACTTTGCACCATGTAGTTAAGCATGCGACAGTTAAGTTAGACGGCATTTTGCGGCTGCACAGCAGTGGCTAACGCAGGCATAGAGGTGCCTCCCCCTTTACAGCTAATCATGCTTCTTTGTTACATACTTAGTTGATGACAATCGCTACGGGTTCATGGCATAGGTAGGTGTCATTTGACATCATCTGCACGTTCATAAGTCATCTAAAAGTCACCTAGTCCATCGTTTTTTTTTCTTTTTTTTTTGGGGGGGGGATGTGGTTACAACATATCTAGATACTAGATCCGCCAATACCGTTTGACGACAGCTAGGACGCGCTTGTCTTCAAAAAAGAAGGAACTGAAGAAAGAGAGAAAACCCTTTATTGAAAACGCAGAGAGTGTAGCCTGCGTATTACGTGCTACTCTGCAGGGAGTGGGACGAAGGGGAAGCAAAACCCTAGAAGAAGGTGGGCAGGAAAAAAAAAAGAAAAGTAAAGAAAAAAATGCGGCTCGTGTTATGTTATCATTAGTAGCTAGGGTAAGGAACTGAAGGAAAAGCGTGCTCCGCAGCACGGGAACGCCGCTGTGCGGGGTTCGACATCTGCTTGTCTGCAGCGCCACTCGAAGGTTGTAATGCGCGTCTAATCGGGAACTATTGCTGCTGTTGCAACAGCAACAGTGTTTTCATGTATTCAGGCTAAGACCTAAAGGCATCAGACGAGGCGAACAAAAAGCGAGTAATGCGAACTGGAGAAAGCTGCGGTAACTCTGACCGACCAAGGGCACTAAACACTACCACGAATTCAATGACGTACCACGTACTGCGGCCAGGATTCAAGGATCAATGTTTGCAGTTCCCACAATTCTTCGAGTAAAAGCAGGGAGATAACGGCATCAAAGCAGGTGCGACGGTTTCATGTCCTGCTCCCTTATATAGTTTCTTTTTTTGTCCTTTCCCACGTGGTTATACAGTTAAAGCTCGATCTAACGAAACCCTATTTTAATAAGTTCCCAATCTAAGGAACGAATTTACGTTCCCCGGCAGATATCCGTAGGTTTCAATGTTATCGTCAACCCGAATTACCGAAACAAACTCGGCCGAACTCGATGTAACGAAGTTTTACCTGGAATAAAGGAGCAAAAAAAGCGGCGATTTCTTTCTCATTTTGACGCAGACTGGTTCTTCTTCGAGCGTGCGCTCTAAAGCCATCGCGCTAAAACATCGAGGCACCATGACCACATCTCTAGCTCTATTTTGGCGAGGCTGCATGGCGCGCCCATGCACGGAACAGCCAACTCAACAGCGCCTCGGTATAGGGTCGGCGGTGGTTGCTTCCGTTTTTTCGTGGTTCATGCTACAGATGGCCAGATTAGGGGCAAATATGATGCCGCGGTAGCCTTTGCGTGTCGCTAGGTTACAATTTCATATTTCGAACGACCGATAGGTTTCTTTCTCGATTTTACGAACTTCCCGATTTAACAAAGTAATTCGAGCTTGGTCATCACTTCGTTAAACTGAGTTTCAACTGTATACGATTGAAGTGTGAATATATATAGAGAGGTGGTAAAGCACAATATAATATAGTAAGCTTGATATAATAGCTACAATACGAGCCATTGTTCTCTTGCAGGGGAAAATAGCGCTTGCAGTTGCGCGTCTTCAAGTCTACGAGTAAGCGGAATTGTCCTCATTTCTGAAAAAAAAAAGTTCTATTTTGTTTGCTGTTCTTTTTAGTAGTAGGCGAGATTGATATTTTGCGCAGCTCTCATATCATTTGAAAAGACGCACGCACTCAAGGCGTCCATCTCCATATTGAGTAGGCTTGCGGCTGCGCTTGCGTTTGATTTATCTGCGCCCCTTTTGAGAACATTTTGCCGGTTAAGCCGGATCATGTAAAATACGTGTGCGTAAGCCAGCAGCAACAGCTAGTGGGGTTCCAGACATTGTTGCTTTACGGCTGAGTTTCCTTCGCGACAGGAACGCGAAAATGCCCACGCGTCCTTCCGAAAAACTTAGTTCCGGCAGTATTGCCGCGCCGTTTAACAGAAAGAGAGCTTCTTTTTCCTATTTGCTCCAGACGGAAAGTGCGCAGAGAGAGATGCTTGGGGAAATTTGGGGACCTTTAGCTTGGGAATCTTGCGTCTGAATACGCATCTGCTGGCAATAGGAGGACGACGGGCATTGCTCCGTAATGGAATTCCCTTCCCCATGCAGAGTAGCATGTCAGCGATGTTTGTACGCCGGTTGAAATCTCTGCCTTTTATTAAAGATTCTCTTTCTCTCTCTCTCTCTCTCTCTGAAAAGTCAGATTTTTTTTTGACAGTTCTTGGCGTGTGTAATTGGGGCGCACGTACCATAGAGTTTGCCGTTTCGCAATGTGCCTTCGGTGCTGTTCCAGTGCCAAGATCGTCGGTGACAGGTCCGTTAACAAGGAGTTAAGTATAACCTGCAAATTAATATTTTTGCAATGAAGTGAATTCGCAGTAACAACGTGTCATTATTCATTGGTCTGCGGCCCCGACAGCGACATCTGCCTCCGCTGTTTTTGACCAGCCACCGCAAACTAAGCAAGGGGAAGCAGACCAATCACAGATGCCGACAATCGACAGTTGAACTGTCGCTACCACACACACACACACACACACACACACACACACACACACACACACACACACACACACACACACACACACACACACACACACACACACACACACACACACACACACACACACACACACACACACACACACACACACACACACACACACACACACACACACACACACACACACACACGCACACGCGCACGCACACGCACGCACACACACACACACACGCACACGCACGCACACACACACACACACACACACACGCACGCACGCCCACACACACACACACGCACGCACGCACGCCCCCCCCCCCACACACACATCATTACAATTTAAAAAATGATTATGCACTTCTTTTTATTCGGGTATATGCTGATTATGAATTGTCTCTCATTTTAGGCGAGTCTGCTCTAATGGAGGCGGAATCATTAATCTAGAACGGCGTACTTTTCAAAAAATCCCCGGAGAAGGTTTACATACTTATGCGTTCTTCAGATAAGTATATGTCAAAGAACAGCGTCAGTGGTTGATTTGAGTAATTGATTTGCGGATGAATCACTTGCTTTAACGCGAGTGTCTTATGGTCTGCGCTTCGTCGCTGCCTCTGCCGTTCGCTCTTCGGCCTTGCTGTATACCCTCGACGCAGCCTCTTGACTTATGCTTGACACTGGCGTTCCTGAGACACGCGAACGCACATCGTAGATCGCTCAGCGGTGGCTTTCGTGGTTTTAATTCTTCTGGGTTGAGGTTTCTTCCTGCGAAACATTGTAAAAGATGGAGCCGCGCGAAGCGCACGCTTTGTTTCTTGAGACGAAAATTAAAACACACTCCTAGCCATATTAAGCTCTTGGCTTATAAAAAGTTCATCAGGTTCAAACTTGAATACTCGTCCGTAATTTGGGACCCCCATACTAAGAAGGACATCCATCAATTGGAGCTCGTTCAGAGAAAAGCAGTACGTTTCGTTTTTCATAAATACAGAAGGTCCGACTCCCCAACACAACTTATGAAGGACAATAATATCCCGTTGCTTAGTACACGTAGAAAACTGAACCGCATTTCTTTCCTTCATAAAATATTGGCAGGAAAGCTTAGTATTGCTCCCCCCTCATTCCTCAGGCATTCAACTACTCGAAGGATCCGACATTATAGCGAACACTCCTTACAGCCTATATTTGCTAGAACAAACTCATTTAAGCACAGTTTTTCCCTCAAACAATAGCTGATTGGAACGCGCTTCCTGAATCGATTTTTCGCTCTCATGACGTGGAACACGCCCTTCAAACTTTGTTTCTTGAGTAGAAAGTAAACAATTTTAATAATCATTGTTTTCGTTTCTGCTCTGTTATCTTTTAATTTTTGATTCTCTTGTATGTGACATGCAATGTAATCCTTTTTTCTTTTTTTTTTCATGTGCGTGCTGTTATGATTTGTGTTTTCATGCCCCTCCTGCTTGGGCCAATCTGGCCTGCAGTATTGTGAAATAAAAATAAAATAAATAATAGCTAGGACGTTTCATCTCTTTAACTATAGGGTATTTTTGAAAATATCATGGGTCAGATAGCTTAATTGCAGTCTTTGAGGTAGATTACTTCCAGAGGTGGGCACTAACTACATGTACAAGAACTCAAAATGCACAAACTAGAAATAACAATAACAATAATTTTAATAACTCAGCTTATATCTAAGCCCTTTACGGCACAGATATTGCAAGTTACGAATTGTAGCCGGTGAGCTCGCAAGGCTTATTAACGTGGAACGAAGTCTCAGGTAACTTAGTAACTTCTAAAGTGCAACAGAAACATTTTCGCGTTTCAATTATTTTTGCGCTTGAGAGCACAAAGCAGCGTTTTATTGAACCGCATGTTAGCTAGTGCACACGCCTAAACCGGTGCCATCCACAGAATTTGGTGCAAACTCACCGGCTACAATTGGTAAACTGCGATATGGGCCGTAAAGTAATTATTCTTGCCGGATTCTTAAGAAAGACTTGTTTGATGGACATGTGGCGAAACACCACAGCGATAAGAGATGCTCGGACGGAGCGATTTCCGGCCTTCACCGTCAGGTTAAACCTGCCTGTTGCTACACCACCACCACCACATCCGCCAACACCTAATTATAGCTAAAAACTTAATTACTGAAATTTAGTAAATTAGCTTACTATTCATTTCGACTTAGTCTGCATGTAATGTGACGTGCCTTCGTGCAGTCCGAATATCAAGGCGCACAACGGTGCATTCTACCACAGGGCATTTTAAGAAAACTCTGAATGGCCTAAATTTTAGGCTCTAAACATATAACACCAGCCATACTGACCCCGGATCGTGCATCTAGCCATTGTGTCAGTGCAAGCGTTAAGAGTGGGCCTCGTCTGTACCGATGCGCCGTCAAGCTAGTCTGTAGCGCAGTTTGCATTACTTTGACCCACGCGATAATGCTCCGACTCGTTCTCTTTTGCCCGTGCTATAGTTGTATACATACCGCGAGCGCTACCTACGTTTACTAAACCTATTCTTTTTTTAAATATCTCCTGGTGGTTGTAGCAACTCCATGAACGCACCTAGACTACCTAAGAAGCTTCCTCTATTTTCCTGCAAGTTTCTAGGTCTGTACAAGCACCATAGGTTTCCGACGATCGTTTCCAAATTTCGGTAGCACTATAGCTCACCGAGGCACTGCACCTGCTAGCTCTCGCCCGCTGTGACAGTGCATCTAAATCATCACAAGTTTTCTTGCGATTTCCCCTAACGATGTAACAAAGAATTTCGACCATCCAGAAAGACCATGCCATTCATTTGCGAAATTCGGTGATCGTAGCTTCCTTTGTATTTCTTTTTCTTTCTTCTTTTTTGAAGTCATCGGTTACAAAATAAATCACAACTTAGACGCCCCGAACAACTGTTCTTTTTTGTTAACAAAAACCAAAAATCCTTCACGGCTTGCATTATGTTCTTCAGGTGCTCCTTTTAAAAGTACTGCAATATTCTACCGGGTATCATGTTTAATTCTCACTGATTGGCTCCTTGGATTCTCGGTAGCTTTTGGAGGTTTCGCTAGCACTAAATGCATGTGCACAGGTCTCTTAAGGCCTAGAATGAACCAAAAACAGCTGGCGCCGTAAAAAAAAATAAAGATATGATCAGGGTAAACGAAGCAGTCGTATATTTAGTTTTAGCCTCCAGGAGAATATACAGTAAATGTAATTATGGCGCGTCATTGTACTATGGCGGGGAGAGGCGGTGATATCGCGGCTACGTCTAGCAGAGCATTAGAACTGCTACAAGGTAAATATACCTGGTAGCGAAGCTTCCATAGAAGCCCATACGTTCAAAACATGGATGTCCATCGGCGGTTCATGGGGCTTAGCCCCATATGTATGTGGTGGGAACACTTCCGGCGGAAGAAAAAATAATGTGAAGCCATATCCGTTAAAAGCAGAAGTGACGTCATGTTGTTTTCGAAGGCGCGAAATTTGTTTTGTTGTCCTGCTTTTGGAGCTATATATTCAAATACCCCGCCATTCGACTCGATGGGCGTTTCGAGCTTTCAGCGTGGAAAGCGATGCAGAAAAAGGCCAGCCGTACGGTTGTCGAAATCGCATCCCTGCCCAGAACATACTTTCTTTGGAGGCCGACAAAAGCTTTAGGTGTAGAGTGCTGATCCTATATATTGTCGGATGCCAAGCCCGTCGGCCAGCGCAGTCACGCGAAAACAAGTACACAATTACCTCGCGGTCGTAACTAACTACTTTTGACTGAACAGATTAAGAAGCGATGAAGCTACCCGCGTCACCACATTTAGACAAACTTCGACAAGCAAGAACGCACAAACTGTGAGGGGGACGTATTTGAACAGGTGAACTTTACGAGTGCGCCTTTCTGCCCATTTCAAGACGTGCATTGCATTGCGAGTGATAGTTGCGTCAACGCCCCCTGTAGCGATGGGCACTGAAAAGAACTGCATTCATTAATAATAATGAAATTAAATAAACTTGTATTTTCTTAACTCTTCACGAATATATAAAATTGACTACGAATTTCATTTTCGTTGAATGAATCTAACGGTGTCTCGCTTGAATTAAAAAACGCGTTTTTCTTTCCCAATGTTTGTTCCCTCCAAACATAGTCGTGCTTCAATCGCTGCTCCCATAACCCCCCATTCTGATGTCGGTGACAATCTGTACTGAACCGCTTTTCGCCCGAAGCTTCGCGACCTATATGAATCGACCTTGACTGCTATCTCTAAGAAAAGAAAAGCTAGGAAAGAAGTCAGCGCAAAATGTAGCATTTCTATAAATATTCAGACTGCGCCGCCTCAATTCAACATTCGAGTTAAGTTTAGCCGAGTACATCCACAACTTCTTGCTGATGACGTTCTTCGACGCTGTTTGCGTAGGCGAGGTGAGCACGCCCTCTCCCTCTCGACGAGAGACAACTATGCATTAGTCGCAGTCTATACTCTCAGCAGGCGTGCCTTTCTCGCATTCGAAATAGTATATGCGGGAGCATTTCGAAGTTCCGTACCCTGTTAGTTACCGAAACCCTACCCCTCGTGCTTCAATATGGAACAGTTCAGTCGTTTACAACATTCCATAGCTACGTAACGTGCCTTTCATTCGTACGAGTTAGCGAGTCTCTGCGAGCGCCGAAGTGCATAACTAACTACGCTAACAGGCGGGTCTGTACTCTGTTAGTCCAGAAACATGCTCGGTGGCGCACGATTGATTGAAACATCGAGGAAGCATTCAGTTCCCATTCGCGCGAAATTCAGTGTCGCGCTGAATCAGGCGTCGCTTCGAAGAGTGAGGCACACGTCGAGGGCAGTGCGAATGGAAGCGCTGCCGAGTATCGTTCGGTTCGCGGCCTCTCGGCGTTTTCCGTCCCACTTTGCTAATTGCGTCGGGACGTCGAGCAAACAAGGCCACCTACGCTCTACACTTCTCGCTTTATTTTTTTGGCAGCGGAACTGATGTCCCCACGCGGATTGCATGGGCTTGGACAAACAGAGCCTTTGCCGACACGGAAAGTGCGAGTCAGCAAACAGAGACCTCACCTGGAAAGCGCGTGATGGCTCGTGGGGAGAAGAAAAAAAAAATGGAAAGACAACTTTTGCCTGCCTTGCTCTTTTCTTTTTCTGTTATTTTTGTTTTGTTTTGGGGGAATGAGCGTATTCTGAAGAGTGGACTGTGCTTTCCGTGCATAATTATACGACCGACTAACTTGACATTCATGTCAATAAAGAAGGCAAGAATTGAAATTATGGTAAACACGCCGTTAGCTCAGATCTTAAGTAAGTTCGCTTAGAAACTTCTCTCGACAGCGCTCCTGAGGAATGACGCCTTAGGGCACACGCGTGCGAATTTTCTCGCCTAGTCGGCGTAAGGACTACAGCTTCATCCTTCGCTAGTTAACTCTATGCGTACGTCACACCGAGTGCGAGCGGTGTGGTCTTCATATTGTGGTTATTTAAAAGCACAAGTTAATATTCTTTCAAGATCAAAATATCAATATATATATTTTGAACAGCAGTTATATATTGGTGAATCAGGACCTTGCGGCCGTATCTACAAATGAAACCTTAGCGATATGACTGTTTAAAGGAAGATGCATCATTTTGGAGGTATTATAAAAAGCGGCCGTCAAATGACGGACAAAGGCGAGATGGCTCAAAAGAGGCCGATTTCTCTGCGAGAGAACGATGGTGCCATTTGTCACTGGGCGGCCTGTTTCACCATAGTTTGCCGCAACGGTACTAGATGGCGCCAATGCTTTATTGCAGTGACATCACGAGCTATCTGTGTGTGGCCATATGCTAGGCCTTCGTCCCTCGATGCAGACAACCACTCTAAGAAGACCATCGAGATAACGCCAGAACTTTGCTGCTAAGATAAATCGTAGCCCTTGTCTATGTGTATCACCATGCACTTCACGTGAACGGGCAAACAGGTTAGAAGCGGCTACACTTCTGGCCAATAGCGGACAGGCCTAGGAAGGGCAGATGTCGCCTTGTCGGGCGATTACGTTATTTCCGTTGCATGCGTGCAACGGCAGTCAGTTGAAGACCTCGACAAAGAATTGCTGCTGCGGTATTAAGCGTCGCTTTTGCCGAAAAAACCCGAATGTGAAATCATCGCCCTTTAAGACATCCATCCTGTTTTCAGCGACTTTCCGTGCCCTTCCTCCACCATCCACAGAGCCTAATCTCAAGTAGTTTAGTAGCCATCGCAAAAATAACAACAGGATCCACAATTATGACACTATGCTTCAAAAGAGAATACCCAACTTCTTACCCTTTTATAAATGTTGCTACTATAGTCGGACCTACACCTGCGAATCCAGCGTATCTACACTTCCTTTTCTTTCCTCAGATTTCGCGGAATATTTAGGCGATGCCTCTTTGTCTACCGCCTTTGTCTCGCCGAGTAAATAGAGCAGACATTGGCGCAATTGTATCATATGGTAAGCTGTACCAATCCCTGTGAACATAATCGAAGTCGATGACTTGCTTGGTCGATCCTAACACCAGTGCGCCATATGTGCCCTCGCAAAGGTTTATAATGTGGCTTGTAACGTGGGTCAGTTCCCGTGGCCGTGAAGTCCTTATAGTACTGGGAATTATGTTAAATTGCTGTCGCTTTCGTGGCCCTATAGCTTCTGCGGCACCTTGTGTCGTCAAGTAAACGTAGCGGAGGGTCTCTCACCGAGCAACGGGTGCTGGTAAACAATTGCATAAGTTGGAAATAAAATGCAATTGCACGCACCATGTGCGATTGTATTTCTAGACATACACCATTTGTCTCTTTGCATAGCACTTACTTGTAGGGATTCAAGAAAGCATCGCTTAACTAGAAGGACGTGAGATGCGGCGTAATTTTGTTACTTGTCTTAATTAAGCATTTTTTTTTGTCGCCTCCCCAACCTCTGTGCATTGCGCATTTAGTCTCTTAAAGGGGACCGAAACCAGTTTTTTTATCGAAGTCGAGAAATTCATTTAAAGTTAAAGTAGACTGCTACAGAAATCCTTTGACGCGAAATGTGCGTCAATGCGTTCAGCAGAAGGGGAGTTATTGGCACTCAAAATTCGCTTAAAATCCCCTTCGCACTGCTCCCACTCCTGCTTCAATGCCTTGCACGGCGAACGCTACGGAGGAGCGATGCGTCCACACAATGCGCTCCGTTTACTGGACGACACCGAGGCGCGCAGTTCAAATTTGATTTCGGATGTTCGCATAAAGGCCCACTATTTCCGACTTCGGCACCTACGACGCGCCAAATGCGGTTGTTCCCAGCGGTCCGCAGTGCAATAAGCAAGCGGACTCGTCGCGCCACTCCGCGGTGGCCACCGTATCTACGCTACACGTAGCAGACCGCAGCTGCACATGCAACGGCAGTGCGCAAGCACGGCGCTTGCTTTGCGCACGACAGAGCTTGAGTTCGCGCTCGCACTCATGTGCTCCAGTCTGTCAATGCTGCGTGGTGCGAACAGGCTTGGTCCTGCACTAGCTTGACCGACGGATTGTGGTCACATCCAAATGGGGGCATTTTGAAGCGCTGTCAATAGCGCCGTTCGAACTGATGTCTGTCAAGGCGTCTAGCCAGGAGCGCCCAGGAGTGAGTGTGAGGTGACCTTAACATTGACATGGTTCGAGCCCAGTTCAGGGTTCAAAACTAAATGAAATTATCGAGGCCCGACGGCTACGACACTGATAAGCAGTGCGGTCAGTTCCATTCCTACGCGGGCGAGCGCGGCCGAGCATTAACAGACGATATTCGGCCATAGTACGTCAGTCATACTTCCGGAAGTATACACGTAATTCCTACCGAGATTCGAAACGCAGAGTTTGGCTTACCACAGCCTGTTCATCAAACGGCGTCGACAGAGAGATAATCTAATTGAAAGAAGGCAGAGAGGTCGGCCTGAGCTAAGGCGCTCTAGCCTGATACCGGCGTCAATAAATAGGCACACTGACAGTAGGAATAAACGCACTGATTAAAACACCCTTCTTGATTGACACCAGCTATTAGCCAATAGCAGCTGCATATGGGAATTTCCTATATTACGAAATAAGGTAGTCAGGAAGGGGTGAGGAGAAGGCTTTTGCTGAAAAGAGAGCGTTTGAGAAAAAGGTGACTTCGCGCTTCGTTTGCGAGCTTCGTACGCCGCACGCTACTGCAAAACTTTGTTCACAGCGGCTTATGCTATCCGCGGACTTCGTTCTTTCCCCGAGCTCGAAGGGTGGTTCGAGAAAGCTTTAAGAGGTCAGCGTCCACTAGGACGTCTCAAAATTTAAAAATATATTGTGGCAAAACCGTAGTTTCCGATAAATGTTTCACATTCAGCCATTGTGTCTTCATGATTCCAGAAACCCTCGCAACGAGCTCCAAGAACCGTTTGTGGATTCCAAGTGTAACCAGGTGAAAGTAGTTAAACATCGTCATTTGTTTGTTATTTTGTGGACCAGGTGAATATAGCCGCACTGTTCCAAAGCAGCCAGCAATAACTTCGGCGATTACGCACTACGTACAAAAAAAGAAAAAGAAAGACGAAGAAAAAAACGTGGTGGTATTCGCTCGAACTGGTGGGCGGCGTTTTATCTGGGATGGCCGCAAGCAAAGTGGCCTTCGTCGGACACAGTGGAGGTTTGTGCAGCACAAGCGTTCGTTCTCTCTTTACTCTGCCAGGACCAAGAAAAAAGAACGAAAAAGCGTACCTCCAGGCGTCGCAGCTGTATGGCACCTTGAAAGGAGGCACGGAAGTCGGTTATGCCTGAAAGCACTATCTGCTCTCCCGGTCGCTCTGCGAAAAGCCGACGCACCTTGCTCTATAGCCACGCCGGAGAGACGAGAGAATCGTTAATGATTCGCCCGAGTGTTGCATATTTGATGTGCACTGGCTTACGCGAGCGGGTAATCGTCGGGCCGAGCAGCTCCCGAGGCTCGTTCGGCTTACGTCGCCAATGACGTACACGAATGGCGTGTCCGCATGGCGTTTGCGACACTTCCGGAACGCGTTCGCTCGACGGTCTGCTCAAACCAGAAGGCGTGTGCAAAAGAGGGCCTCCACGACGCGGCTCTGCATATTTGATTGCAGATCAAGCAATGCCATAGTGACGGCATTCGTTTACCTTTGATTCACGCTTTTGTACACGCAAGGAGCTTTGGATTCCGTGTTTCTTATAACAGAGCCCTCAAGGGGCCTTTGCAAACATCACTGAAAGAAAAACAACTTATGGGGCGTTACTCTGATATCTTAGATTGCTTATTGATAAGCGCCTGCGAGAATAAATATTCATGGGTCTTCGGGGCTAACATTCGCAAAAAAAAGAAGGTTTGCGATTTCGAAAATGCTCATTATTGGCAATTCTCTCTTTGACGAAACAGTTTTAAACATATATTCGCCATAACACCAAGCGTCCTTAAAACCGCACTTCTCGCTATGTCTTAAGACGTTCCGCACAACAACAAAAATTATTAATAATAATAAACGTGTTTATTGACTTAAGAAAGCCGGCTATATTTGAGCCAGAAAATTCCCAGAAAATTCTGGCAAGTTATATCGACAGATACCACTGTGGGCAATGTCGTGCTACATGATGATGATGAAAGCCCTTGGTCTGACGCCGATTGTCCAGTTGCGTTAAACAATTTTTTCACATCTGCTTCAGTATTGCTGTCTAAAAGACAGCAATACTGTTTTACTGTTCCCATAGTCCCTGACTTTGATGGAACCAATAGAAATTACTGCACATGGCATTTCGTTTTTAATAAATAATCTCAAATTATCCACATCTTCCGGTATTGACAATATTAACTCAAAAATAATTTAATAAAATACCTTTAAAATTTCAATCCATATTCTGAGTCATATTTTTACGCAAACCTTGTCAACTGGCGAACTAGCCTTGGATTGGAAAATCACTAAGCTTATCCCTGCATTCAAGGGGGCTAGCAAGTACTCTTCCCGAAATTACCGTATACCATCTCCTTAACATGCATCTTCTGTAAGCTACTAATGCACATCATAGCATCCCATATCTACCACCTTGCAGATAGCAGGCGCACGAGGCCATGGGCCCAAGATCTTCTCTGTGAAAGGACGTTCGCCTAAGTGCTCCATAGCTGTACGAAGCGTATAATAAGAAGCCAACAAACACTGACACGAAGGACAACAAAGGGGAAATTACTTGGGCTTAATAAATGAAATAAGGAAACGATAAATTAAAGGAAATTAAAGTGGATGAAAAATCAACTTGCTGCCGGTGGGAACCGAACCCACAACCTTCGCATTTCGCGTGCGATGCTCTACCAAGAGAGCTACCGCGGCGCCGTTTCCTCATCCACTTTCTTGGGTATTTATGTGTTCTAGTAGAACCCTGGGAGTGTTAGCCAGCGCCACCACTCACAAACTTTGCGTTTGTGAGTAGGGCTGGTGCGTTTCTTGAAATGCCATATGGATGGATGGAAACAAGTTTATTTTAAATCCGGAAAAGTTTGACGACCCGGGCTCAGGTCTCCCATGAGGGTAATTCGAGGCCTTGCCTCGTCGCCGCCTCTCGGGCCTGCTGGACAACCCACTCATGCGTCTTGAAGTTGTAGCTGCGCAGAGCGGTGGCCTACTTCGACGCAAGAGCCTCCGGAGCTACTGCCATTGTAGCTGATGTAACACGACACTCTCACAACATGTGTGAGAGCGTCGCTCTTGTTTCCTGACATAATTTCCAAAGAGCGCTCAGGTATTGCGCGGGGAAAATGTGCCGCAATCGAACCGGACTGGGGAAGGTTTGTGTCTGCAGTTGTCACCAGACGACTGCCTGGCGACGTTTAAGTTTGGGGTGATGTGGGGGCAGCAACCACCTGCCTACCTGGTAGTGCTTGGTGATGTCATTGTACCTGACCAAACGTTCTCGCGTGTTTTGAACCAGGAGTTCCGAACTCGAAGAGGAGGTCTCCTATTCTGCGTTGCGGGTCAGTTGTCGCGCAGAGCGGTGTGCTACCTTGTTCAACTTCGGAGGCCCTCATCGGTGGGGGTTGCGACGTGCGCTGGAAACCACATGATCGCGGTGCTATCGAAATGCTGTCGACCAGCTTGGATAACATCCTGTCACATACTCAGGGGTGCACGCTTGTCTGCGTAGCAGGGAAGACTGTGACTTTCTTTCTTCCTTCTCCTCTGTCAATCCCCTTTCCCGCTTCCCCAGTGCGGGGTAGCCTACCGGACGACTTCTTTAATTTTAACCAGCAATGATTCAGAAAAGGTTTATCTTGGGACACTTAGTTGCTCGAATTTACCGCAGAATTACACTCCAGCATGAATAACAAACAGCAAACTGACTTTTTGTTTGTAGGTTTTTCGAAAGCATTTGATCGCGTGGCTCATACTCGCCTCATCTCAAAAGTATCCGCACTACGACTGGATCTATTAACTTTATCTTGGCTCCGATGCTTTCTGTCGTGGCGGCAGTGGTTCGCTGTCGTCAATAACCCCTCATCGTTTCCTTCTGACGTTATTTCTCGCGTACCGCAGGACAGTGTCCTTGGCCTTCTTTTCTCAATTTTCATCAATGACCTTGCCCAAAACGTATCGTCGTAGATAAGGCTTTTCGCAGGCGACTGCATTCTATACCATACTGTGACAACATCCGGTGACCATTCATTATTACAGAATGAACTTAACATCGTCAATTTCTGATGCAGTACATGGCAGATGACCTTAAACTCAGTCAAATGTAATGTTATGTCCTTCTCGCTAAGAGATTTCAACTCTTGCTTTTCTTGCGTCATAAATACCACCACTGTCCCTCTGACATAGTCCTATAAATACCATGGCGTTGAACTTACAACAAATCTTTCCTGGAGTGCTCACATAACAGCTGCCTGTGCGAAAGCCTTAAAAACTCTCGGTTATCTCAGACGGAACTTGCGTAAATCCCCTTCTACAGTTCGTAAACTGGCATGCCTAGCTGTCGTTCGCCCTCAATTGGAATCCGCTTCATCAATATGGTTTCCACGTCAAAATTACGTGGTTTGTAAACTAGAATCAATTCAAAATAGAGCACCGCGCTTCATCACAAGTAACTACGACAGAACTTACAGCATGATGAAGATTAAAGTAGATATTTCACTCCAGCAGCTGGAAACTCGTCGAACGATAAGACTTCTTCGCCTTTTCCATATATACGTTCATGTTAATCGACCTCATGTGCTGCCTCTTGAAGCAGCAGCGCGCTTGTCACGTCACCTTAACAATAACCACAGGTTCACGAGAATCTTGGGCATTGCATGCACCATCATTTAATGCATCAGCACTGCTACGTGCCATAACAGTATGGAACAGCCTTCCTGATAACATTCCGTGCTTAACAAGTCGTGACGCCTTTCGTGAAAAAATGCAAAGCTTCTTGAAGTAACATTGCATTAGGATGTTTTTCTTGCTTTTCTTCCCGGTTATTTGTGCTTGTATTATTTAAATTTTAGCGTATATGAATGTATTATTGTGATTACGATGCCTTCTAGGTTATCCCGGACAAACATACTTGAACTTTGTTTTTCGTATCCTGCGAATGCCTGTATTAATATTTATATCGATTACTCCTGCATAAACACTTACATTGTATCCCCCTTAACTCAATATCCTTAAATGGTTGTGTAAGGTATCTTAAATAAATAAATAAATTAATTAATTAATAGAGAATTAGTGAAAACAAATTAGTGGACTTCAGCTACTCATCTTGAACTGAGCGAATTTACTGCGTGAGTTGCAGCTCCTGAAGACGGACATCGCCATCTTGTCAGTAAAAGAACGTCTTCGGAATTCACGTGAGGTAACCATCATCCGCTACACTTTTGTTTACTACACGCACCAACGCCCCAGCTCTCGTTGTCTGCGTGGCACACCGCACTCCACCCAAATTACACAACGCGAACATTGCCCATATACGTGGATGCTGCTCGCACCAGTGATGGTCGACACACCATAGCCGTCACTAATGGCGACGGGCACACCATCAGCTGTGCGACGGTAAACACATCTTCCATTGTGGAAGCGGAAGAGGCCGCCTTCGCCATGGGCACCTCCATTCCGGGCACCAAGATTATTATATCCGACTCGAAAACAGCGATTCGTAACTACACCTCAGGTTTCATTTCCCCTCGAGCATTCAGAATAATTAACAAAAACCTCAATCAATTGAAGTTGGTGTGGGTACCCGCTCATGCGGGCAACCCTGGCAATGAGGCCGCCCACCTAGCCGCCCGAGCAGCTAGTAACCGGGAGGTGGGCTTGCCCGACGGGGTTGACCGACATGAAGGTATCCACACCTACAACGAAATGACCGTTTATTACCGCGAATCCAGGCGAATATATCCATCCCCGCACGAGACACTGACAAGAATACAGGCCACTAACCTCAGGAGAGTACAGACTAGATCTGTACTTAGTCCAAAAAGGCTAGCTGCAATGACCGGTGGTGAATATCCACCAAACTGCAAACATTGTAGCTGTCCCCTTGCGGACCAAGATCACATCTTGTGGGGATGCCAAAAGAACCCTCCCCCGAGAGAACTCTTTAGGCGAGCTCCCTCACATGACGAGTGGGAGAAAAAAACGAAAACTTCCAACCCGCAAGACCAGATACGGTTGGCGGAATGGGCTGATAGCGTCGCGGCAAAGCAGACGCCACGCTAGCCCACACCGCTGGGAAAGAAAGCTCCACTAATACTTTACAATAAAAGTTTTCTTTCTCTCTCTCTTGCCCAGTAAGCTGAAGGGTCCGTCTGTGTGGCTTCCAAGCTCAGTTGGCCGCAGGGGCAGGAGTTTGGGGCTCCGTGGAGGTGGTAGCAGTGAGCAGCGTTTTATTTTCGTTCACCATATCACGTGGTAACCATTAAGGTGAGGATTATGTCTGACCAGAACGGCAGCGTCATGGAAAAGATGTACGGGTACTGCAAACCCAGTTTCACGCTTGTAACTACACTGTCGAACCAGAAAATTTTTTTTCTTTCAGGTAAAAGAGGAACTGATATTGTCGTGGTGCAACGAAGATAGGGGACGAAGACACGTATAACAAAAACAGCTTTTTTTAATAGTCAAGCCTAGAGATGACTTCTTCGTCTTCTAATCTCCGCTAGGCCGATGCATGAGACGAAGCCTACTCCCATCGAGATGAAACCTAGGCCCACGAGACGAAATTCCCATCGTTGTCTTTATCGTTGACATAGGAGAGACGCGGCATTTGCCTCCCTCTAAAGAGAAGTATCACCCCAGTGCTAAAAGAGGTCCCATGGTGTGAAGTTCATCGCACAGACACTCGCTGACGTACCGTTTCATGCGTACTACGTGCACAACTTAAGGCCGGTGTTGGCGGCGCCTCGTGCAATAGGGGCTATCTGGGACTACCTCGTAGATGACGTCATATAAGTATCGTAGTACTCGATGCGGTATCTAGTGTCGAGTCGAAGTCGCATAGTCCTCGTCTTCGGTCTGTCACCAGTTTCGTAGGTTACTGGTCTATGGCGAGCATTGTAGCGGCCTGCGTCGTAGTCCTGCTGTTGACAGATCCGTACGTGTGTGAGCTGTCTAGTTTCTTAAGAGCATTGTGTAAACGCATCTGCGTCCGTGTCAGCGCCATCGCATTCGTGTGGGAGCATTGCATGCTACATTGTCCGTAGTTCTCGTCTGTGAACAAGGCTGGACAGTCATCCGTGTTGTTTCTTGCTTAGCACTATTGTAAGCAAAAGTTATATAAGGCAAGATATCATCACAATTTTCGTGTTCGACATCCACATACATGGAAAGCATGTATTCAAGAGTTTTGTTTAGGCGCTCTGTTAGTACTTTTGTTTGTGAATGGTAGGCTGTTGTATAGTGGTGAGTCGTTCCACTAAGCATCAGAACATTATCTAAAAGCGCTGCCGTGAATGCGGTTCCTCTGTCTGTGATTGCGATGGTTGGGGTACCATGTCTCAACGCAACATTCTCTATGAAAAATCGCGCCACCTCTGCTGCTGTGTCTCGTGGAAGAGCCTTTGTTTCGGCGTAGCGAGTCAGATAATCACTCGCGACAATAACCCAGCGGTTTCCTGCACTAGACGCAGGAAGTGGGCCCAAAAGGTCCACGCCGATTTCGACCAATTGTGTGAGTGGGACCTGAATGGGTTGTAGCAGGCCGGCTTGTTTTGTTGGGGGTGACCTGCGCCTCTGGCTATCGAGGCAAGTCCGTACATGATATTTCACGACCATTGCGAGTCTTGGCCAGTGGCCTTTGTCGTACTCTGTTCAGTGTCCGCGTGTAGCCTAAGTGGCCAGAAATTACCTCGTTGTCACATGCTTGGAGTACTTCAGTCCGAAGCGGTGTAGGAACAACCAGTAAATAGTTGCATCCGGTGGGTGAAAAGTCCTTTTGTAGAGAATATCGTCCTCATAAAAAATTCTAGGAGCCTTGGGATCTTGTCAGTCTAAAAAATTAATAAAGGCAAGCAACTCGGGGTCATCACGTTGTTGGTGTTCAACGGCTGCCATATCAAGAACACCGACGAATTGCGTTTCGTCTTCGTGGGATGAAGCAGTCGACTCTATCGGTGACCACGACAGGCACTCAGGGTCGCGATGTCTTTTTCCCAATTTGAAGATGACCGTCCTGTCGAACTCTTGCAGCCTGAGGCTCCATGCGTGCTAGTCGCCCGGAAGGGTCTTTCAGGTTTGTCAGCCGGCATTGTGAATGCTGATCACTGATTACTTTGTAAAGGTGGCCGTACAAATATGGGCGAAATTTCATAACGGCCCATACATACCACGGGAAGACATTCCTTCTCAATAGTCGAGTAATTGCCTTCTGTGCGCGCGAGCGTTCTGCTTGCATAGGCAATCACCCTTTCAGCGTCGTCCTACAACTGCACGAGCACTGCTCCCAGACCAACATTGCTGGAATTAGTGCGAAGCGTCGTTGGGGCTGCTTCGTAAAAGTGGGCAAGTAGCGGAGGTTTTCGTAGCCGCTGCCTCAGCTAATTAAATTCAGTTTTGTGTGCGTCGCCCCGCAGAAATGCCACGGCGTCTCTCGTGAGGTGAGTTCATGGCGATGCAATGCGTGCAAAATTTGCGATAAACCGACGAAAACACGCTCAGGGGCCCAGAAAGCGCCTGACAGCTTTATTGTCGGACGGTATAGGGAGCTGTTCAACGGCGGCAATTTTCTTAAGATCACGACGAACACCAGCATGACTGACGACCTGACCAAGAAACTACAGTTCCTCAAAGCAAAAGTGGCATTTGTCTGGCTTCAGCGTGAGGCCCGCTGAAGCCAGATGGCTTGTAGAACCACTATCAGTTGTTGCAGGTGCGCGTCAAATGTTGCAGAAAACAAAATGGCGTCGTCGAAATAGACAAAGCAGGTTTTCCACTTCAGCCCCGATGACACGGTATCCATGAGCCTTTGGAAAGTTGCGGGCACAGAGCACTAATCGAAGGGCAAAACATTAAATTTGTACAGTCCGTCTGGCGTTCACAAAAGCGGTTTTCCCACACGCTCTCGGGTCCACCTCGATTTGCCAATATCCGCTTTTCAAGTCCATTGAAGAAAAGCAACGAGAGTGTCGAAGCCGGTCGAGGGAGTCATCTATACGTGGGAGTGGGTAGACATATTTCTTTGTAAGCTGATTTAGCTTGCGGTAGTCGGCACAAAAACGCAGGGTACCGTCCTTCTTGACTAAAGGTACAGGCGGTGCCCAGGGGCTCTTTGACGGTTGAATTGCGTCGTCTTGGAGCATTCTAGTTACTTCTGGTGAATTGGTCTGGCCGCGTCTTCAGTGATTATTCGGTGCTTGGTTAAGAGGAATCCTTAGCTCGTGGGCTTATATCGGAATACATGTAACAGGAGAGTTAGTTTTTCTCTTCAACCACTGCACCGAATTTGACGAGGTGCTGCATTTAAAAGAAACACGTAAAATCTAGTTACCGTTTCTTTCAAATTTTTTATATATGCTGTCAATCTTTTGTTAAAAATGGGCAAACATCGCAAATTTGCAGAAAAATAGACTATCAAGTTTACAACTATGTAAATCAGGAAGGAAAAATGATATCACAGTTAAATAAAATGAATCTAATAGCAAATTTAGCTAAAGCGGACAGAATTTATATGTTACACATTAATGTTAAAACATTTATTAATATGGAAATACAGCCTTTGCAGAACCCTTGTACACAACGTAACGAATTCAGGTAAAGTACACATGGACATAATAAATTTGTCTGCTTCGAATGGTCTAATGGATGCCGTTTACAGAACCGCGATATCTGTTCTTGATGCAGAGCTAGTAATTTTTAAGCTTCAGGCACCTATCTTTTTTTCAAACTTTCGAATTTCTGAAAATTTTCTAAAACAAAAAATTCAGGCCCTAAATCGAAATTCTGCTTCCAAAAGTCACTAGAATTCAGCGTTCTCTCTCAAATGCAACAAATTTCATTAAAATTGGTCAAGGGCTTATCTCAGAAAAGCGTTTTTGCGTTTTACGTGTACTTGAATAGGCTGCGTCGGAGTTGGGTCCGAGCTAAATCATCCTCTTAAAAGGCCCCCCACCAGGCCTTGCGATCTTGAGCTGACAAGCGTGGAGCATACGTTGCGCGATAATGATTGTGTCTGCAAAGTACTACATCGCTACGCGTCGCGGCAAGATTTGAAATTTAGAACCGAACTCTGTTTTTCCTTCTCCTCGCGGCCACAGCGCTCCAAGCCGGAAAAATGATATCCGTGAAATGAAAATGACGTACTCGTGTGCCTGCGTCTACGTACTGCTGTCCACAGTGGAACGTCGCTCGTGGTGACACGTGACTTCTAGAATTATTCAAGGCAACAACTGTTATCTTCGCGATCTGTTGCTTGAATTGACGAATTGAAAATTAGAGAAATAATAAAACACATATACGGAACGTCTGCGTGTTTTTTGTCATACCTCGGACCGCAGCAAGCGAAATGTACTTCTGCTTCGTCTGCTTGTTCCCATGGTCGTGCGGTCACGTGCGCAGGTACCGAAACTATGCCATTTTCTACCGTGTTCCAGGGCGTGACCATACACTGCGATCCGCTTGTTCTGCCTCAGTATTTGTGTAGCACTGAATTATACCACTAGTCATGTTTACTTGTGCACAGCGCGCAAAATCATGCGCTGCGCGAGCGAGAGAACAGCTCGCGCGCGACGCCGTCAGCGGAAGTGCGTGTCGCCGAGAAAAAAGAAAAGCGAGGAAAAAAGAAAACATGAAGGCGGGGCGGCCTGTGACGTATTCGTCGCGCGATGCTCGAGCTCCGGTATGGGAGAATGCAGGGAAGGAATTTAGCTTGCGAAGGCTAGATGGGGCAAGGGGAGAGAGTGTCTTGCTTGGCAGTGGAGCTCGCCTGCTGAAATCATGGGTTCGCGGCACTGAAATATTTCTATCTCGGCTATTAATGAACCGATTTGAAAACTTTTCTCCGGAAAAATGCTCCTTAGAGGACATGTAACAATTCTAGCGTATGACGAAAATTTTCTATGGCGCCTGGTGACGGGCCCTTTAAGGGCGTGCGACCGACTATATAATGCTCATTGACGCTCGTAGTTTACGCTTTGTAAGGTAAAAGAAAGTGTGCTTTCTGTCTTTTCGTGGTTATGCGGCAGCATAGCTAAGGTGTCAAAACATTCTCTTAAAAAATGGATTTTCGGGCATCCGTAGTTCTATCTCACGCTGACCGCTGTTCGACAAACTTTCGACACACAATTTCTTCTTAAACAAAAAAGCAACAAAGAAAGCGGCCCGCTTTATTTATTACCGCAGAAACCAAGAGTCAGCGAACCTTACCTCTAAAGAAACGCATTTTTGCACATGCTCCGCATTCGGCAGATGGCTAAATTAAATTGTATTTCAGGGTTTCACGTGCCGAAATCACGATTTGATTATGACGCACGCCGTAGTGGCTGACACCGGGTTAATTTTCGTCACCTGTGGTTCTTTGACGTGCTCTGCGGATCGTTCTTATGTGAATAATTTGTCAGGTAGCTGGCTATCAACCAGTGTTGTTTGGAGTTCTGCAATGCCTGAACAAACACGTTTGTCTAAGGCAAGCAAGCGATTGCGAGTATATGTAGATTCTCTTAATAAAGGTTAAATGAGACATCCAACCGATCGCAGCTATTGCTACAAAGGAAACCAGTACGGGATCCATGAAAGAAAAAGCTTCGTAGTTGAAGCAAAATTCGTCCTGGTCCGGGACGATCGGGTGCCAATTGCTACGATCGGGTGGGTGTCTCATTTTGCCATTATTAATTACTTCCCTCCACTTTGCGGCTTTCTGCAGAACTATTACGTCACATAGAATCTCTGTTCGCTGCAACAAATATGGAAATTGAACGATTTGGTTCCAGTTCAATTCTGGGGAACAGTGCAACTGACTTTAGGCGAACTTAAATGAAGGGAGAGGGTGACGACGGCACTCCGTTTTGGGACTTCCTCCTCGCCGCTGCGTCGTCATAGCTGGGCTTTCGAAAAACATGAACACTGTACACCACAGTGTCTACCTTTGCGTGCACGCTGAACCAGCCACCAAAAGCATGTTGCGATGAAGTGCCTACGGCATTTCTGTATCAAAAGAAAGATCCAAACGTGTTTATTGAGTAGCAAGAAATTGGGTCCGTATTCACAAAATGTATTTACGCTAGACCCGTTTCTTCGAGCACAGACCAGCTGACGTTGATGGTGCGCATGCATTATTACCGAAGGCGTTCTTCCAGTGACAAGCAGCACTTCCGGCCGAAGAGTATTTCGTATTCAGCTCCCCAGTCCGCGTTCACAGAAAGCTTCCAAGGCAGTCGGCAAATGGCAAACGACATGTAAAAATGAATAACTTCGGGAATCCGGGCCCAGTGTACTGACAAGGAAGACAGTGCAACACTCGCAAGTTGCACTGCTAACAAATGCGATGCGACACGAGGTCTGAGGGGCTATGTTGCACCAAAGGATAGCAACGCCGCTTTAGCCTGAATATTGCGCATTGTTGCGAATCCTGGAGGGGAAAAAGAAAAAGTGCAAGAGTCTCCTTTTATCTTGACGGGAGCTCTTTCGATGGCCCGCGCTTTGGCTCGAATCGCTTTCCCCCCACCGCTTGGATTCCAGCGCCCGAGTGCGGCCGCAGGTATCGACGGCCTGCCCGGGACGTCTGCACCCCCTCAGCCCCGACGAGAAGCGTCCAAAAAAAGCTCCCGGTGAAGTGGCGTCACTCGTGCCGAGCTCGCCATCTTGCGGACACCTGGAGCAACGGTCGGGAGCCACGTGATTGCTCGCCGCTTTCGCTCCGTTCGCCCTGCGCCTGGCCCGTTTATTCGATGCTTCTGTTGGATACCGGAGCGGGCTGTTTTGTTTGCGGCGTCGGAGCCGGGGGCGCCAAGTTTACCTTCGCGCGACGGATAACGCCGCGAGCCAGCCGTCAAACTGTGTTGAATCGCCGTCGCCGAATGGAATACTATGCGGCACGTTTTTGTCGTGAGCTCTTCTGCGTGTGCTTATGCGAGTGAGTGCCATGCAAGTTGGAGACTCCGCGCGCGCATTTGATTCTCGTTGCCCGTGACGCGTTCGACGACGTCCAGACAGGTGAGAACTACTTCGGGAGTCTGCTTGCTCGTGCACTCGGTCAGGTTTGGCGTTTAGAAAAAAAAAGTTTGTGCACGTGTCTGTCCGTATGTGTTCGGCCCGTTGATTGCGCCTTGGGACTTGAAGTTGCGTGTCATATTCAAGATGAAAGGCGAGACCTATATTACTTTTTTTTTGTGTGGTGCGTGTGCTAACAGTTTGATCAAGGCAGACATCGAGTTGCTGTTTCATAGACTGGCACATTATCTGGACAGGAAGAGGATTAATAGTTTCATTTCGCAATAAAGGTGGGCCTTGAAACGCGTTTACAGATATCGAGAATTTTCGTTTAGTATACTGATATACATGCTATATAAAAATTACGTATTCCTTGTCGACCGGCAATCGGCTTTATTCATGTAAAGCTATCCTTGTTAGCACTGAAAGCTGACACCTGTTTGATTCTCGCTAAGGCTGAAGCTCGATCTGTTGCTTTACCAGGCTCGCAGCGTGTTATCCTTTGCGCTCTAAGTGTAGGCAACCAAGATATAAAGCGTCGACTTAAGCAAGCCCTCACTATACAACTGTGATTGGGATCGTGTTTTAGCATTTAGCCATATCAGCCTCTATGACGTAACATTATATCCTGCAATCGATTCAGTTTCTGGCACTCAAAACAACTTTTCATTTCATAGGCAACTGCCCCGTTTGTGTCCAAATGATTACCTGACTTTTATATAACTACTTTCCGCGTTGGTCGCGTCTTTTTCTTTCTTTCGATTCATTTTCTTTTCGTTAACTTTGAAGAATCTATATTATTTAAGCGTCCCAATCAAATTATCTTAAATGTATTATGAAAAAATGCGGTTCTGTTGTACCCCAATCAAACGCCCAATCTCAAGGACCATTAAAACCGAAAATCATTAATCTCTGCGAGTCCCATCGGCTCCCTTTCACGAGCTCACACGTAAAAAGCAATTAGGGACGCGGTATCGAATGACATTTAGCTTTAATGTCCAGTGGAAGCGATCGCATGACTGGGATATAAGTATGCCAAAACGACAACGTAAAATAGTTGCAAGGAATTTGGCACAGTGCACACACAATAGCGTTTTGGGGTAATACGCTGTCGAAGCCATAGCGGATCCACCTGCGGACATTAAAAGAGAGAGAGAGAGAGAAAGAGAAGACTATGCGGCAGCTGCAAAGTACTAAATATCTCTCGACACTCGAAGCAGAATATAAGTTCTTAAATGCAAAGGAAACGAGCCTAAGTGGGAGCTCACGCGCTCTATGATTCCCTCATGGAAGTAGCTCTCAGCTTTTCTCTCAGAATAAATATCTCTCTCTTCGCGCTTGATGAGGGTAATAAGGGCGTGTCTGTCGTTACGGGCCACGCCTCGCGCCCTGCCAGGAGTGAGGTTCCCGGTTCATTCCGCACGCTGGCGCGATACTTCATACGATAAGACGCCTGTGGGTGACGCTTTCGTCTTCCTTATTTGGCCAGGTGGGCAATATAATTTCATCCCTTTAAAGTAGAATGGAGGGAGCAATGCACCAGGTTAACACTCACCCATCGGCGGCGCGCATTCTAATTTAGGTGATGTAGGAAAAAAATGCCTTTGCAACCCTTGCGCTTCCTGCAAAACAAAATTCAGTAATAGCCGTTCTCTGCTGCAGCGTCGCAGAGTAAAATTATTCGTTTATCTCATCCATGTAATATAATATAGTAATGTCTGTGCTGAGCGCTGGCGCGTATTTTATGAATATTCGGGATATTTGTCGCAAGGTGCATGCAATGAAGACGGACAAAAGAAGAAAGGCATCAAATCAACCCGTAGTACAGTCCAGTACGATGTACACACACAACTATACTAACAGCTTGCGCGCGTTCGTTCGTATATTTCCGCGACACGTTCATGAACCCACACCTACGCCACTCGGCACATAACGTTCAATGTGTTCCCAACATCATGCTTCGCAATTTATTTCCCTCGACCGCTTTTATTTGTGCACGTCGAAAGTTGGCCATCGATGCCTATTTGCCATCAGACACGCTTTTATTTGACGACCTAGCCGGATCAGCGACTGTGAGTTTCTTTGCATTTTCATTTGTTGATCGGTATGTGATATGCGACCTACACTTTTCGTCGTGCGCCACTTATTCTTTGGGTAATAGGCCATACAGCCTGATAGCTACGGTTTAGCGTATACGACTCTATACGGGTCGTCTCATCTTTGGTAGGTACCTCATAATTTCAGAGCCCATAAAGGCTATTGCTGCTGACCGCTAGAACTGCTAATATATCATGCACAAAGCTACGGACGACGAGAACTAGATAGTTAATACCTGTTACACTCTAAAAACTAAGGGAGTGCCGGGCACTCCCTTTGAGGGAGTAGCGGCTTGTCCCATATTTCACTCTCTTTTCGAGAGTAGATCGACCCTCTTTGAGAGAGAGTAGGTCAACTCCTGTTGACAGAGTTTTGTTACTCCATCGCAAGGGATTGCTAGTACTCTTCTGCAGAGTGATAATACTCTTCCCACAGGGAGTGCTAGTACTCTTCCGCAGAGTGGTAATATTCTCACCGTAGGGGCAATGGCACTCCACCAGACCGAGTACTTCTACTCCCCCAAACAGAGTGCTAGTACTCTTCCCAATACCCTCTTAGCGAAGTCCTGGCCACGCATGCAGGCAGGAAATCAGATCAAATTAGGGTCGCTGATACACCGTTCCCTATAGGCGGCTCCTCAGACTCAGTGGCCCAATTCCAAGCGAACTTCAGAATAGGCGTGAGCAATGTTATGCAGGATTTTAAAGTCATTTTTTCCTGGCTATTTGCTGCCTACCATGAGGCGTGACTGCTCGGAATCGGCCTATGCGTCCCGAACGACACTGCGGAGAAAAAAAAAGCGAATTAACATTTAATCCGCAATTATCTTCGCACATTTCACAATCAGGAGACACATAATCTTATTAGAACACAATACTCGAGGGATTCACATAGTTATGGAAAACCACATTGCTCGATACATCACGTGGATTCGAACCCGCGTACACTCGCATCTATACAATTCAAAGCACACAACCTAACCATTACACCACAGCGCCACCACGCGCAGTTGTGTTGTTTTAGAGGTTATATATATAACAAATGTATTTGAGGAATCTGCAGCGGTGGGTGGAGTTTCTCTGCAGTGTGCTGTGCTGTTGTGTACTGAAATACGTTTGCGTTTGCATCATTTCCGTTCCTTGCTACGACTAACGAAGGAATACAACGTAGACGATGACGTGAGAACTATTCATGGCTTGTTGTCACCCCAGGAAAATAACAAATGTGCCGTTCAGCTCATGATCGAGTGCTTTTCCAGTCCATGCATTATATGTTCTCCGAAAATACGCAGATACAAAGTATCGTGCCAACCATCCACGTATGTGAATTTAAGTCGCGCGTATACTGGTGAGCATTTCTGTTTATTTTTTCCGCCAGTTTCATTTGTATGTGGTTAACTGCGACGCCAGTACCAGGCATTTCGACGTGCCTCACGCTGCCGTGTAGGCGTTCTTTTCAAGTGCATTAGTTTAGAGTTCGGTTCAGTCCGCTGTGAGCTGTTGTCCTGCATTAGCAGCGGATCGTTAGCGTTTTGAAGAGCATGCATTCCAGCATTTGGAGACTGCTTATGCCGATAGCCGCGTCACATGCATTGGCACGCATGTTTAAATGACTAATGTGTCCACTTGTTACGCGTGCACTGCTCGTATCCTGTGGCAGTGCTCGTTCTAAAAGCTTCGAAGACCATCTACATTCATACGTGTGTTCAATATATATGCACAGGATGGACTTGTCGGCTATTTGGTTGAGCATTTTAGAAGAAACAGCGCAACGCAAGGACGACGCAAAAACATGGACCACACCACGAAGCACTGGTGTGGTTGATGCTTTTTTTCGTCCTGGTGTTTGCGCTGTTCCTTCTTGCACGATACACGCACACCACAGGTAGGCAAAAGTTTAGGAGCATAGGGCGTTAACTTTGTTTTCCCAGTTTCCTCTCGGTGTCAATGGCACAATGCGTTGCCCGGAATTGCGCACGCTTACCCTCATATTCAGAAATGCATCATAACTTGAAGCCCATGCTTGACTTGATCTAAATGACGCAAGCCGTGAACGCACCAAAAGAAAGGCAGTGAGCCTCTGGGGACGTTCGCACCAGGCGTCGTTTATATAAAGTCAAGCATGAGCTTTGTATTAAGATGCATTTCTGAATATGGGAGTTAGTCATCTACTTCTCACAGAATATGTCGAAGAAACGCCCACCAAAACCAGGCACATTCGTAAACTTAACTAGGCAATACGAAGCTCCATAGAAAAAGAGTGGTATTAAAAGCTTTCAGTATTTTTCTTTACTCCAATATGATGCGCTCTCGTGGCTTCCATGTATAGAGATAGTGCAGCGTTAGCTAAAAAGCATGAATTTCCAAACTCCATGCCAAAATAAGCTTGTAAAATTATTTAGGTGCTAGAATCCAGGGTTTGTAGCGATCCTTGAAAACCCTTTATTTCTAAAATGCCATTTTGAAGGCATTGAAAACCCTGGAATTTTTAGAAGTACTGGAAAGTCCTTAAATTTGTACACTTGGCTAGACTTAGCAAACATTGCCAAGCGTTTCTTTTTCCCTTCTGTGACACTCTTCGCATGTCACAGAGAATTGTCTGTGGAGGTAACAGAAGGAAAGCGACATCCTTAAAGTTGAAATTACAAAGGAGCTGCAGATACCAGTTTCAGGCACACGGAACCGGCGACAAATGTACTTGGAGGAGAAGAAGCAGGAAGCTCAACAGTTGAGGCATTCAAAGAAAAGCCGTGATGAGTAAATCGAGAGCTACAGACACAATAAAAGGAAATTACAAATGACTTGCTTATTTGGTGGTGAAAAGCTGAGGCAACAGATGACATCACATACACTGTCAAACCAGACAGTATTCAAAAACTTCAAATGTTGCAGGTCCAAGTAGTTAATTGTGCTATTGCAGAAAAACTTTAGAGCGCTTTCTTGAAATGCTTCCTTGTGTGCGTTTAGTGATTGGCGGTGAAAGGCAAATTAGCAGTCGTTCAAATGTTTGAAATCAGTGAAATGCGATTTGTTTTGTTTTCTTTTGTTTGCATTAAAGTTAACGATGTTGTTGAACAAGTTATTGCCTGTACAAACTACAAAACAAATCGCACGAGGTCCTTGAAGTTACTGTGTCGGGGCCTCGAAAGTTCTTGAAAACCATTGCATTTTTTTCTTCAATATTGCTACGAACCCAGTAGAACAACTGTCATGGAGTAAAAACCTTGGCTGAACAGGGGCTTATACGAAGAGCACAGGAAGACTAGAAATGCAGTAGTAGGCATAGAGGGCCCTGAAAAAAATGTGCCACATCTGCTCGTCTGCCTTATGTTTCTGCATTGACTGTCACATTTTTAATAAAAGTGCACTTACTGTTATACTCCAATAAACGCAACATTACCAACTCCAGTGTGGGGCAGTCCTTCAGCCAGTGCAGAACTCTTTCTGTACATCCCTGTCAGTTCTGTCATTTTTCCAGCATTGTAGTACAAGATTTGTTAAACTGGTTTCGCAGAATATGAGCAGTATACTCTTAAATTAGCTGTTTATTTGTATACACATGTTCAGGTCCTCAGTTTGGTTGCATGACAAATTGCCATACCTCAATAGATACAAGAAAAAAATGTTATTAGAGTTTAATAAAATCCAAGCAGTAATAATCACAACAATATAATGACATACATTTCTTTTGGTACGTATACAGCCCATGTCTTGGCACTGTATAAATTCAACTATACATCGCAAGTACTGTGTCCTGACCACTATTATTCACATGTGTAAAACCATCACAGCAATTCTTCAAAAAATATCACAGTGATTAGTGAAATACATTTTGTAACTGCTTTACATGAGCATAATGTATACAAATGGTCCCTGTGTACCTACACACTAGTGCCACCCGAGTACTATTACTCACAGGTGTAAAACCAACAAAGCAGTTCTTTAAAAATATCACAGCGCTTAGTGACGTACATGCTGTAACTCCCTTGTATGCTTAATACAAACAAGTGAGCACACAGAAAGATAGCAGTGCGCCTACATGGAAATACCACCGCCTCAATACTAATTCACAAGTGTACAACCAACCAAGCAGTTCTTTAAAGATTATCACAATGCTTAGTGACATACAATTTGTAACTAGCTTATATAAGATTTATACAAACATGAGAACATACCCAAAGCTATCGGTGCACCTACATGGAAGTGCGGCCATCTGAACACTATTATTTGCAAGTGTAAGCTCAACAGAACAGTTCGTTATAGTGACGCCCATTTTGTAACTGCCTTATACAAGCTTAGTGCAAGCACAAGAATGCGGAAAAAATAAATTAAAAACTTGCTCTATGAATACACAAACAGATCAACACAAATGGTAAACACCGCTTTGAAGACACGTGACCAAAGCGCAAGTGCTGTGCCGGTTGAAACTGCCATCCACAAAAGCATTGAGCAATGCTTCAACCACACGCAATAAAGTGCTGAAAGACTGCATCTGTAACGTGCCTATTTTAATTCAAATTTCTTGAATATAGGGCTCTCTTGGAGATAAGGCATCTGATCCAACTGACCTGATTTTACACCTGCTAAATGCATACAATGCACTCAGATATAACTGGTAATAATAATTATAAGGCATTTAAAAACTTGATAGTATGATGAATATGCATGACTAGAAAAGTTCTGTCGCCCTCGTACTTGTTAAAAAGGTGTAAGTACGACACATGTTCTTTTTTTCCGCAATTTTTGCATTAATGGACACCCGGGAACCTAGAACCCACAAAAAAAGAAAATACTGCTGTGTTAATAGTGTTGTGAATAATTTTTTGTGAAAGCTTTTTACAGACAAGTTGCAGTCTCGTTTCTGGAGGTTGAGCTGTATCATGCAAAATAACATGGAAAGTGGTCACATGGGAGCATGACACTATGCCATAATGTTCGTTTCAGTTGACTCTCTTGCCTTACAAGTCAGTGCTCACTGTGACCAGTGATGGAACAGCAGTGTCTGTGTGATTTTCATCACACTTCTGTCCCATGCCATCTTTACCAGAGTTGGCGGCACATAGATACCCAAATTTCGATAGTGTTGCTTTCTCAGGTGGTTGTTTTTGATTTGCTCAATATCAGTTGGCACTTCAGCTGCATCAAACTTCTTTTTTACCTCTTCAACAACAACATAAACAACAATCTTATGACACCTGTGTTGTCCTTCTAGTTGCCTACAAAGACCAGTTAATCTAGCAACAACACTGACAGTCTCTACTATCTTCTAATGGGGAAGAGGTGTGTCCCACCATGTGTTCCACGTTGTCGCTATGTGGGCTGGCTGGGGAGGCAACAACTGTAATATGTTTGCATATTTTAAAGTGATGCTTGTACTGTGTTATAACACCTAACTTAGTCTCGCACTTGCTGCACAAGAACACTGGCTCACAGTCATGGTGAAAAGCTTTTGTATGTTGAGCAAATGCACTACAAAAAAAGTCACAGTGATAGCACACATGTTGCTCTACCAGGCCTGGTGCGGTTCCTTCTGACACTGCTGCTGATGCTGACACACTGCTGCTTGCCTCGTACACTGTTGCAGCTGCAGTAGACATGTCCGTCTCTGTATCTATTGCTGCCGTGCCACCTGTCATGGTAACTTCAGGTGGTATCGGGCTCACTTCTGCAACAGAGATGTCGTTTGCCCCTTGAGAGCTCTCGTCATCAGGGCCAATAATTTCGTAGGCATTGTCTCCTGCATCGAAGAACCAATAAGAACAGCCTGAATTAATAAACATAGCTCTAAGAAGTACGGACATCAAAACTTAACCACAAGCTTTGCACATCAGTGACCAGGCTTAAGGAATAATACTTGCAGGAGGAGTTACACAATTGTGTGCGTACATTACAGTTAAGCCTCATTAGAAGAGATACTCAAGAGGCACGGGAAACATGTCTCTCGAAACCAAAAATTTTAAAACACTGAGGAGCCAGACTAGATCAGCTTATTATGCATCATCACTAAAGTATGTTTAGATATATCTGAAGGAATAATTGCTCAGGGTGACTTGAAGGGCCCCTAAACCACTTGACATTTTTTGAACATTTCAAGTAAACATGCGCATCAAAATCACAATGGCGTCACAATTGACGACGCCAAACGCCACAGTGCGTAGCACTGTGGGAGCACCACAATATGACGAAAACGACCCCATGCGCCTGTCTGGACCTATCCTGCACCCCCCAGTTTGTCCTGACATCATCAGGCTGTCTCTGATGATGTCACCAGTTTCCAGTGCTGTCGATTGGTCGAACGAAAGTGTACGACTGCCGGCGAGGCCTGCAAGCAAATACACACTCCTTCCTCGTCGCGTTGCTCGCGATGCCATTGTGGGCAGCCAATGGGGGCAAAGAACAGAAATGCCAACGGAAGGGTCTCCCTATGAGGCTCTTCAACTAGAGTCACCATACAGTTCCATTGTATTGGCAAGGTCATTAGCGCCACCCCTCGCAGGATGACGGGCCTGTGCGGGAGCAACAGAGCTCGTTGGTGATGGCCTGTCCCGTAACATTTGGAGGTGTACTAGGCGAGGAAAAGACGATACTGTCCAGATGGCGTGTACCAGATGAAAGAGTAAAATGAGCGGGGACTACTTTTCGATAATCAAACACGTAGCTCCACTATTACTGCACCGTTTTGAAAAATTCTCGTGGCTACGTGTTCGATGCCTTAACATGTACAACTGCAACACCGCAACTGAATTTCAACCTCGGTGGTTTAGGGGCCCTTTAAAGAAGACATTCACAGCTTTTTAGTGACTGTAGATTGTGTTAGCTTCCTCCCTAACTTCTGGAAGTTAAACACTTCACTTTGCAAGCCTTGTTGCTCGCAGTGCCTTTGAGGTGCTCTTAGACGCTCGTCAGCTTCAACTGTCGACACTTTCTGCCCTGCACTGTCCTCGTTGCCCTCCTTTTCTAGTTCATGCTAAAGAGACATGCACACTTGACCTGTGTGAGGATTGCGTGATCTTTACGCCCTTCGGAGCACACAAGGTGCATGTAGTGAATGTGTCTGGGTTGTGTCCCTTCGAAGTAGTGAATACTTAAAAAGTCGTTAGTAACAAAGGTGACTCTTGTGTACAGTGTTATTAATGTGGCAAACCAACCAAACCTTTTTCAGATGTCTCTTACAACCAAGTGTATCTTGTAATGAGATTCTACTGTACTGAATATTTTTCATCTATGGATCATCTGCATGTACATATAGTCACAAAGACATGCTGTGTGGAATGGCGAATTAGGAAAAAGCTCGTACTCTTACTTTTTGTCCCTAACATAAGCAGCTGATAATATGATAAAAAGCAGGTAATGAGGCAAGCATGGAACATAATCCTTCAGCTCTAAACAGTTTTTTGGGCCCGCATCATTCCCTCATGACATAAGGAAACAACTTGATTGCAGTAATGGCTGCATGTGATCTGAGTTTATTGAAACAAACAATACGTAAGGTTGCCCTGTATGTAATTTTATCAGTGCTTTTTAGATGTCCTGCTGGCAATCCTGGCTGCACAATGTTTCTCATGCTTTTTGGCACGATTCCTTTATTTTCCACTCCACTCTTTTTTCTGGTTTTATCCCCTTTCCCTTCCCCCTTGCATAAAATAGCACACCTGAAGTATCAAACCTGTTGAATTATTGTGTGTATCATACCTGTTAACATGCGGGCTTCTCTGTGGTCTGTCTTGTATTTTTGCGCTGTACAAGTCAATTCGAAATGCAAGATAGAATGTCCCTGATTTTAGTTTAATTGTACGTGTGTTTATATATATATATATATATATATATATATATATATATATATATATATATATATATATATATATATATATATATATATATATATATATATATATATATATATATATGTCTCTCTCATGTTTTGAAATATATGTACATTCAGGAGTGCCTGCATGCTCTTCTCCCCTGCTCCAGTGACGAAAAAGAGAGCCTTTTTATGTAGCATAGTAAAACATTCACATGTTTTCGCTGTGCCCATTACATCACTTATCATATGGATCTGTCACAATACAGAGTAGCAGTGGTCTATAATACTAACTCATCCCAACAAAACTATAGATTAGCACATACCGACATGCTGTGAAACAGCTGTTGCAAAGCCGCTGGTGCTGGCAATTTCCGCAGCACTGCAGTGGTACAGCCGAGTGCCACCTGTATAGTGACAAATGCACATGCATGTTAGCAACTCACTAGTTGCTGATGGTTTCATAAGCTTTACACTACACAATAAAGTAATCTAGACAACTTTGTTGGAACAAATACACATAATTAGGACACCACTTAAAGACTAACACGATTAATTGCCCCCAATCTCTCTCACTAAGGGATGATACTACTGAAACATCGGTGAAGAGCTCAGATTAACACAGTCCATAAAGGACAAGCTTTCTTTGAGGAAAACAGTTATAACAGCGGTTAGTTTTCTTGATCATCTTATGTGCTAGCTTTTATTTAAATGTCATGCAGTACTATAAAATATGAAGTGCCGCATTTCTAGCAGCAGAAGGCGTCATCAGCCTCATGGTACAACTGATTTTTGCACTGTTTGTGTCAGTGAGCCGACACATACAAAGAAAACCGAATTCACACATACATATACAGTGCCAAGTGCACTCCTCCTTCTGAAAACGCAGCCGCCAGTTACAATGCTGCTGAAAGGAAAGGTTATATAGAGTGCGAGACTGCATGGAACTACCACTTATGACTGTAAGTGTATGATCTGCTGATTGGAGAGGTAGTCACATGCTATTTCTAGTCTCTTTTGGAAGCATTACTAAAGGATGAAATAAAATCTATTCATAAGTCATGAATTTCACGCATCCACGGTTTGGTTAAATAACTTGTGAGAAAAAGACATGTTTACCTGGAAGAGCAACCTTTTTTTCCTGCTGCAAAATTTTCCTTCGAATTAATGAAATAACTTTACAGCGTCATAATATATTGTGTTTCTCGCAACTACTTCCCAGCAGTGGCGAGTTACAGTGTTTATATCTGACTCATTGGGCGACAATACTGCCAAACACAACTGCTTCACGAACACGAGAACACGTCCCTCGCAGAGAATAGCAACCATATATGCCTCTGTGAGACATGATCGCACCTTTGTGGTCAAAATGTACATTAGAACGACACCACCATCTGATTAAAAAAAAAAGCCTCAGTACAAGGCAGCAGCCAACTGCATAATGTGAAATTCCAACTGATGTCCTGTTACTGGTGGCCTGTGTTCGAGTCACTTCTGGCAGTTGACTGGGTGCTGAGAAATGCACGTCCTGGGTTGTCCCTACAAAACATACAGGGTTATGTCAAATGTTGAAAATATATATACACCGGCATTTCATAAGCTGCAAAACAAATGAGTAAACTAATAAACAACTGTAATGTAAACAGAGTGCACATAAGATAGGCTGTCAACTGGTAATGCATTACGTGAAAAACCTAATGCATAGGAAAGACTATATCTATACACACGAAGCTGACGCACAATTTAATTCACTCTAGGTTTTTCCGTGCAGTATATTCAAATTATTATGTCTAGTGGTTAGAGCAAAATTCGTGTAAATTACGCACTAAATTATGTACCCTGGAAAACTTTTCTTCAGTATGCACCTGTATGCACTTCGAATGAGTAGCGTTGTAAAATTTACGTACATAGCATTTAACATGGTTGCTGAACACGGATTTCCTTTGCCCTGTGTCGTGTACAGTGAGCTACATATATCTGCCCCCCCCCCCTTTTTGTACTAGCCATACTGCGTGCCATTGCACTTATACACACGTCAATAAACCTTACGACACAGAAATAAAAAAAGCGCCAATCACCTATGCCTGCATGTTGTAGTGGGCCTAACCTAACCAAGCATGGGCTGTTGCTTTTTATAGTAAACACAGACACCGTGCTCATTGCAAGTATGTATCATGTCACTAAGCAAATACGCAATTTCATTGTACCACTATTTTTTTATCACATGGATGTATCTGTTGAGAGGCAAGACAAAAAGCAGTCACTTCTCAGAACTAATCAGCTTTTTTAAAACAAATTTCTAACTTTTCAATGACACTTGCTGCTATGTGTTTGTCTCCAGAGAACATACTTGATTTGACTTTCCAATCGGAGACATTACATAAGTATACCATGTTAAGATGACTGCCTGGAGCACGTGAGAATTTTCATCTTGGTGTAACATACTGTATCTTGATTTTGGTTACATTTGGTCAAATGCTACACCCAATATACCCACATACTAGTTTTCTTTTCCAAATTGCATGGCAATGTATTTTGATTTTTTGGCATTGGCTCCTCTGCACTACGCTCCACTGGCTCTTTCACATCCTCGTGTCCTTGCAGCTGCCTTCTTGAGTTATATAAAGCGGGTGCCTGAAAAATATCATATGCAAAAGTCAACACAAGGGCATGGTGCAAAACAACATCAAGACAGTCAAGGCCATGGCAATAAAAGAAAGTCTTAGCTCTTAGTCTTCTTAGTGAAATGCATGCAAAACATCCAAATGACTGCAACAGTCAACTGCTAAATTAACTTCAATTTTAGATTTACACAAAAAAGAAATAACGGACAGTTCATCCTCGTTCGGCACGAATGTTAAAATACTCCTGCTAATGAATAGAATATTGGTCATTTTCAGACATCATAGGTCTGCCATGAGCCTGGTGTATCGCAAACACCATTTGTGACACATCCTAAGCACGTGCCCAGTGTGCCCCCCGCACCATCCCTGGTTGTGCCACTGCTGAAGCCATAATTTGAGGATTATAGCTGCAAACATGATGCTCAGTAGGGATGAAAATATTGTCCTTCAGTTCAATGGATATATGGATGTTCCTATAAAAAAGGGCAACGAGGCTTGTTATGGCAAGCTTACCCACATTTCAATACTAACAAGAAAGTTCACTGCGGCCTGCATCTAAGCTTACTAAAAAGCATGAACTTATTTTCATGTATGAGGTGCACAATGGAGTTCATTTTTGACAGACCCGACTACTGCTGCAGTTTGAAATCTAGCATTTTAGATTCTTGAAGGCATGTAAAAGTTGCAGTTAAACCGCAGTTATTGGTTTATTACACCAACCTATTGTTCTGTGTACGACAGACTGGTTACACGGAATTAAAGCAACATTTTATTTTCATATTTTATTTCTCTACTAAAAATATTAAAGCGATAAACACATTTTGATCTGCCATGCAATAGCAAAATGCACACATTACGCTTGTAACCCCCAAAGGAAGGCTGATTTAGCTATTCATATGACATAACTCTGACACGCCAACTCATATTAGCAAATGCACAGGCATGTCCAAAACAATAAGCGTATGCAAAGCGCCCTTGCAATTGTAATTCCACACAGCAGCCGTTATATTCAATGCCGATGCATAACTAGCTGCTCGACAATTCACCGAGTTCGTAGACATAAGCATCCTTTCAGTTTCGCACCATGCACGAAAACCGCAACAGGAGACAAAACCAGACCTACCTATAACCACACCATTTTAATACATGAGCAAAAACAGTTCAGTCTTAGGGATAAACACTGTGAGAGCGATTTAGTGCGCGGCGGCGATGAGCGACAAAACGGGCCGTCGCTTGAACAGATGGCTTGGTTCTGGAAATCTAGAAATCATCGCTCGTTGCCCGAAAGTGCTATGAGCGACTAGCCAATAGCACGAAGCCGGAACTAGATGTACTACATACATCGCTCAAATACTACCGATTGTAGCGCGGAACGAGCAAATGATTCAATTTTTATACGTGCAAGGATAAGAACCTACGGCAAGACCTCCGGAAATATTTTATGCTACTTTTTTAGTAAAATACATCAACGTAAATTACTAAAGCACGCGTCACGCGTGATTGCAGCCCTCATGCCGGCAACACCGGGGAGGCGTCGCTCAATATCGTCGCTCGCACGGAGTACGACTTGTAGGCGACGAGCGAACGCGACAGCCATCTACATCGCGTCGCTTGTAGCTGCCGCGCGCAAGATCGCTTATATGGGGTTCATACTTTTTTCAGCATAAAACATGGATTCCTCATGCGTTTTCAGTAAGTTCAAGATAACGCGCCCAACTGACCTCTTGCAGCATGCAGCTGAATGCCTGCGGCAAAGTTTCTAACTACTGGTGCTGCACGTAACTTCAGTGGTCGCAGTTTCCCCCTGCGCGAGACACCGTCAAGCGCGCGGTTTATTTATAAAAAAAGCATGCTGCCAGCAAAATGACGCCTTCTGTTATGTGATTCCTTAGTTCAACAGCGTTCCGTACACAGTAGACTGCTAAACTGAATAAATTCAAACAAACAAAACGCACGCTAATCACGCTCCGCATAGGCTCGGAATCACGGGCTGGTGAACGAACCATTTTAAGCGTCCTCTCGCCTGGCGTCTTATTGAACATACCATAGTTCTGGCAGCGTTTGCGATCTTTAAAATTCTTACGGACAACGGCAACGTGATAAAATCACATGCAGTTATCGCGACGACTGGCTTTTTCGATTGACATGGAGAGACACAGCGCGTATGCCTTGTCCTTTGTCAATCGCGTCGGCTAAGCGCAGCGACGACTTCCTGGCGATAGCATGACATATACGTAGAATGTGCACCTAAGTTAGAATTCACTTACCGTGGAGGATTTGCTGTTATATCCAAGGCATGACGAACGACTGTCGTGTTTTCGTAGCGACGCGAGATGGCTGACATACGATCTCCTTTGGCTGGCCTTCGCGGCAGCGGTGCAGCTCGCTGTAGGGATCACCTTTCTCCGGCGCTGTGTTGTTCCGCGATCTTGAGCGCGCGCGCGCGGTGGAGCAAATCCGAGTGAAAAAGTAGAGCGCTCGCTACGCGTTCCTTTGAACTGCGGCAGTCTGTTCTCTTAGAAGCAACTGCATGTAATGAAGCCACAATTAGGTTTCTGGCCTCCTGTAACAAAATCCCGCCGGACAGATGTCCTATTCTGCCGTCTAAGAATAGGACACACTTTTGGCACACATAACTTCTTACACACGGAAAACGAGCCTCCAACCTGTGGTAGATGCGGGGAGAGGCTGACCGTCCTCCACGTCCTACTGGAGTGTCGGGAAGCCGAATCCGAAAGAAAAAAAAAACATTTTCTCTTAGCATACGGGCACCACATCCCCCTTCATCCTGTTATGTTACTTGGCCCAGAACCACTCTTTGACATCAACGCCGTCCTAGGTTTTTTGAAAGATGTTGTATTGCATGTTATTAGCCCCACACGTTCGTAGCGCTTCCTCTCTTCAGAGGATGCCGCTGCGATAATTATTTTGAATAGCACATGCCTCTAGGCCCTTGTGGTTCAAGGGCTCTGGCGAGGCAGTAGTGCTGTAAGCAATTTAACATCTCGCATATTTTAAACAATGCATCATTCCTTTAGATGGATTTTAATGTTCATAGTATTCGTCATTAGTCATCGCCATAATTTTATAGCACGTAGATTTTACGCACTTTACAGCGACTATTTTTAGGCCGCTTTACGGCCAAGTCACATCTTCCATAATACATCGTTAACATTACCACTTGTCATGGCGCTCTTTGGCCCCACCTGGCCCTTGCGCCACAAAACACCACACAGCATCATCATCTTAGAAGCAAAACGATGTGTTCTTTGCTCAGCGTGCATGAATGATACATTGCCATGTTCGGGGCCAGCGACCTATACAGTTGAAGCAGAAGATTACGCTACGTTTTGTTCTATATTGCCGCAAGAGTAGTTCTACTCTCTCTCTCTGAAGGGGAGAGTGAAAAGCACATTTCACTCTCTCCTTGGTGACAGAGTGAACAATGCATTTCACTCTCCTCGACATTTTGTGAGAGTAAAACGACGCTTTGAAGAGTGAACAGGCCGCTTCACTCCTGCGATACCCTTCCTAGTTTTTAGAGTGTAGGGAACGGCGCGTTAAATTCTACGCATTCCTAGACGCCTAGAACTCTGTTGTGACGCGCCACAAAAGACCGATCAGTAATACGAAACTTCACCTTAGCGCGCCGTCTCTGTCGTCTTCGATCGGTTGCTAAAACAACATAAAATAATTGTAAAGAACGGGGAGCTCTGTGAACGTCAAATCCGTGCTAGTGAAAGGCACTGATTAGTGTACAGTCGTTCAGTTTTCTTGGCCTAACTTGACTGCTCTTCTTAGCTGCGCGGGAAAGCTTATGAAGAAGATGGTATTGACGCGCCCAGACCAGTTACTGTTGAATATGAATCTCTACCCTCAGCAAATGTCAGGGTTCAGAAAGGGTCGCAGCATCATAGACAACGTTATCAGCCTTGTGAATTGCGTAAAACTCAGCAAAGCTCCACGCAACATCAGTATTGGCGTACTTCTCGATATCATGGGAGCGTTCGATAACAAGACTCACCAGGCAATAGTATAAGATCTGAACACCGTTGGAGTTGGCGGTCGTATATGGCGGCTGCATGTTAGACTAGTTCACTGATCCATCAGTCTACATGTCCACAGAAGTAGGCGATACAGCTCCGCACACAGTGCATCAAGGAGTTCCCTAGGGCGGTGTTTTAATTCCGACTTTATTTAAGATCTCTCTTATTGCACTGGAGAAGCGCATTTCCAAGTCGTTTCAAAAATCTATCCGTATGCAGATGACATCTGCATATGGAACTGTTGTCGCAACAGACGTGTCCTACGAGCAAGATTGCAGAAAGCAATCAATTCTATTGCAAAAGTTTTATTTGCACGAGGTCTAAGGATGTCGTTAGAAAAGTGTGCCGCCATTGCTTTCACTAGGCATGATGTCTCGCCCTACACGTTAAAGGTTGTACACTTTCCCATTCGCTACGCGTCAAGTCACAAGTTCCTGGACGTGACAATCGACAGACTAATAACCTTGATACCCTATATTCGAATACTAAAAGAAAGAAAGTTGGGTCATACGCGAGCATCTTCCGTATGCTATCAAGCAACACTGGAAGTCACTCCGTAAATTCTCTGCTACGCATGTATACGGCTCTCTCTGAAGGACTCCTACAATACAGCCTTCCTGTTCCATAGGGTATTTCCCAAACCAACTTAAAAGTCTTTATTTCCCCTTTCCCTTCCCCTAGTGCAGGGTAGCAAACCGGACGTTTTAAGTCTGGTTAACCTCCCTGCCTTCCTTTCATTTGCATCTCTCTCTCTCTCCCAACTTAAAAGCACTCACTAGGGTTGCAGGTAAAAGGCCTGAGGGTGCGCCTCGGTCTGCCGAAAAACGCATCGAGTGTAGGAACCCTCGCAGAAAGCAGATGCCTATCGGTTCCAATCTTTCTGCAGCCGGAGTTTCTTCGAGTACACATGTGCTTTGCCTCCAGGCCGCCGGATCATCCACTTTCCTCAGGCAGCGGTCCTGTGGTGCGATGCTTGCTCCCGTTGAATTATCAAAGCCCTTATATGCCGATAAAGCCACCGCAGAGAATTCCTTCATGCGCCATCGTCACTTCAGTGCCTGGGTTTAAAGATAAATTCTCCTGGTCCAGGGCAGACATATATTTCTCTAGAGCATGTTAACACTAGCTACAGGGCTCACCGTCATATTGACACTGATGGCTTCGTTACGCCTACCTCATCTGTTGTTTGTGCGTGGATTCCGTGTGCGTGTGTAACGGCGATTCCGTATGGGGAGAAACGGCGTCGCACGTTCTTAGTGAGCGAAAGCGCGACGCTCGTCATACACTCTTAGAAAAATTTACACCCTTTGGGGCTTATCTTGTCCCACAACAATAACCGTCATCCGTGTTGCCCGCGCTTCCTTTCTTTTACGCTGCGAGCCTGGTACTTCCCAGACACGAACGACATGTGCGTTACCAGTGTGACGCAGCATTCTCGACAGGAAAGTAGCGAGCGCCGAGCTTTCAGGAAAGGAAACGCAAGCAAGGCAGATGACGATTATTGTTGTGGGACAAATATACACCCCAAAGGGTGCAACCATATTAAGAGTGTAACCCCGCGCCGCCGCGGACGCGAGAGCACGCGCACGAAGGAAACGAAAACCGCGGGGCGCGGTCGCACCGTGCATCGTCATGGCCGATCGCGTTTCGTGTTGCTCTTGTAATAATAATATTTGGGGTTTTTACGTGCCAAAACCACTTTCTGATTATGAGGCACGCCGTAGTGGAGGACTCCGGAAATTGCGACCACCTGGGGTTCTTTAACGTGCACCTAAATCTAAGTACACGGGTGTTTTCGCATTTCGCCCCCATCGAAATGCGGCCGCCGTGGCCGGTATTCGATCCCGCGACCTCGTGTTCAGCAGCCCAACACCATAGCCACTGAGCAACCACGGCGGGTTGTTGCTCTTGTGGTCGCACCAGAAAGCGCACGCCGGTTGCCTCCCGGCCCGTCCGCCGACCGGTGTTCCGCTGAGATGACGCGCGCACGGCAACAACGTATATTACAATTTTTTCCGAGCGTTCCAGTTTGAGCGCGCAAAACGGCAAAGTAGCGTTATCTCCGCCGGATGCCAGGAAACTAGCTCGATGATGACGGCGTGACGCCCGTACACGGAACAAACTTTCGGTGCACTTTGGTGTTAATGCGTAGAGAGGTTAGGCCCACCGTGGCGGACTTGGTGCTACTCCTGGTGAGGTGGTGAGGGATGACAGAAGCTGGGAGGAAGCGCACTCGCACACACACACTCACACAAGCACGCGCACGCCAGCGCTAATTACACTTGCGCAAAAATTATTTATTGTCTCGCAGGGCACGAATCCTGTAGGAATGCTACAGGTACCTCATTTGGGTGCAGCTGAGAGCCAAATCAAGGGCACTGCTACATCTCGTCAGTTGCATTTTTAGGCATAATTGCTGCCGCTCGCGTTCTCGCGCGAGATTCGAACACTGCACCTGCTTCTTCACACCCGCTGTACGCTGGTACCTGGCAATCGCCATGTAGTTATTATCATGGGAAAAAAACGGAAGACGATTGTATTTTCGTATGAAGGCGACTCCAGTGTATGCTCTAACGGACCAGCCCAAGTTGTTCGGATATTAAAAGCCAACGTTAGGTGTGATTCTTAACATTATTTCTCTGAATACACAGTGTTTCTTGGCTGCTTTTAACCATTACATCTGCAGAAACCTCACGTCTCTTCTACGAAGCTACCGGGCTTTTCAAATGCTCAGTGTCCAGCGTAAGCTTCGAGAACGATGAGGTGAGATTCGAACTTTCAACAGTGTTCTTGTGCATCGCAGTTCGATCGAACGTTGGTGACGTAACTTTTGCGCTGACACTTCTGTGCCATGGAGAAAAAAAAAAGGAAGAAATTAGGAGGGGGCCGGGCGCCAGGCAGCTATATAGCTTCGGCAAGGCCGCCTCCTTTAACGCCGTTCCCTCCCCTTCTGTCCGGCGAACATCCCCGAGAGGATTCTTGGAGAGTAAGGTCTTTAGTCCCTGCCTAGTTGTCTGGCCTGTTCAAAAAACTATTTGGTATGCGGTAGCTGTTACTGGCGCCCTCGTCACAATCGATCCTCCGCTTGCGTTCTCCTGTCTACGCGCTCTCCAGAACACTCCGCGTTCTCAGCGGTTAGAAATTAGTGATTGTGCATCACGTGGCGAAGGCCTATTTTCCACGAGCATTTCATTTATATTTTTTTCTAGAACTAAGCTTCAAGATCGTCACGTCACGCTCCATCTGAGTTTTTTTTCTTCCTCCGCGTTTGGTGCTCGCGATCAGTGGGATTGACAGAAAATATGCAAGTCATCAGTGTCACTGCTGGAACTACTGCGCATGGAATACTTACAGCACATGGTGTGACAGACGAAACTCCTTTTGATTCTGTTGCACCGACCAGGACTTACGAAATTCTTAGCGCCTAACGCCATGTCCGACAACTCTAATATGTTAAGTGTGCGAGACAGACCATCTGCGGTGATATAGTAAATCGTAGTTAAGAAGTGGAATCGCGTAAAGCGAAGTTTTTTTTGTGTACAATTTTGGTGGCGTCCACTTTTGCTTATGAAGGAGTTCATACTGCTCAATGCCAGGAACAAAAGTCCGATTTCTATTGTGAACTGCCAGAAACGGACGAGCGGGCCAATTAACAAAAAACGCGCGCGGGCACACGCGTGCAATCACAAACAAATACGAATTGTCATATTCTTTAATCATTCATCGAGCACATTTTACACTTACGAGGAAGCTTTAGCTCGGGTTCAACTCCGACGCGGCCTATTCAAATACATGTAAACCATAAAAAGTTTTTACAAGATAACCACTGGATCGATTTTAATGAAATTTGTTGCATTTGAGAGAGGAAGTTAATTCTAGTGACTGTTCGAAGCGGACTTTCGATTTAGTGCCTGAATTTTGCTAAAAAGATTTTCCAAAATTCGCTAGTGTGAAAAAGATAGAACCACGAAGTTCACAAATTATTATCTCTCCGTCAAGAACAAATATCCCGGGTCGCTAAACGGCATCCATTAGGTCATTCAGAGCGGACAAATGCGATGTGTCAAATAATATATTACGTGAATTGTTATGTTGTGTACAAGGGTTCTACAAAAGCTTTATATTCATATTACTAAATTTTTGGAATTCATGTGTAACATATCAATTTTGTTCGCTTTAGATGTACGATTAGATGTAATTCACAGAATTGTGTTGTCATCTTTCATTGCTAAGTCACAGGTTTGTAAACTTGATAGTTTAGCTTCGTGATCAAATTTTGCCAATTTTTACTAAAGGAAGTGATGACGTAAGTAAAAAATTTGAAACAAACAGCCACTAGATTTTAAGTTTTCCTTTCAAATGCGACAAACCTCGCCAAATTTGGTGCAGTGGTTGCCGAGCAAACGAATTCTCCTTTTACATCTAATTAGATAGGAGCACCCGAGCTAAAGCTTCCTCTTAAGCAAGATATTTCCAGCACTGCCAAGATGACACGTCCTACTTCTTCTTTACAAGATCTTGTGTTGCGCACGAAATAAGAATCTTTCTTAGACTTGTGCCTACCTTATCATGAATGTTTTTGCATTTGTAATCCCTCGGCACGTGCTATATATTGGTCTCGTATGAAGGAAGGTCTTTTAATGCTTGAGATCCCGGCCAATTGGACGTACCTGAGTCTGATTATGGTAGGCGAGACCGAATGAGCCCGGCTGAGTAGAATTTTGTTCAGTCTGAGTCCGAGTAAGTCTGGCTGAGAGGAATCTTGGCTCTCCACCTAACCAAAACATATAACTTGCGATTGAGTCTGAATGAGTTCTGTTCATTTTGCCAACTTATGGATTTACAAATCTTCCGTAGATATCGTAACCTTTCATAATCTGATAATGGTGTGGCATCGATGCAGAAACGGTGAGGCAGTGCGAAAGAACAATGACACGTTGTTTATAAACTACTGCTGGTTAGTTACACATACTGAAATGAATCCGGAGGATAGGATCTTAATGACATCAGTGATGTTGTAGAAAATCAAAAAGATACTCCACTGCACAAAAGCGGTTTTTCTTCAAATATGCATTCTAGGATGTCTCAACTAGGCTGCACCAAGTTAAAAAAAATAAAAAAAAGCAATTTAGGCGCACTATGCGAACGAAACCAATTGCATGTCGGTAATAGCAGCAATGTGAAGGACCCCGTAGTTCTTGTTTTCTTCCTAAGTAATTAGGTCATATGTATTAATTAACTTTCCCCTTTCCCCACCCCCAGTGTAGGGTAGCAAACCGGATGCCCGTCTGGTAGACCTCTCTGCCTTTCCTTTTCTTGCTCTGTCTCTCTCTTCGTTGCTACATTTACGGCAGGCAAGTCAACCTTAGGCGTTAGAGCGACTTCAAAAAATATCAATTTATCCTTTTCGACCCGCTGTATTTTTGTGGCTTTTCCTTCCTGCGTTAAAAAAAAAAAACGTCCGCGAAAATATAAAAATATACTACGTGACTGTGACGACCGCGCTTTTTAGTGACCTCCGAGGGAAAGCGAACATCTCGCCCTGAGCGCACCACCTTGCACAGCGCGTCGCGTTTGTGCTGGTTCTCAAGCGTCCGCCGCGGGCCAATACGTAAGAAAGAAATATAGAGCAATAAGATAACTTTACGGGAGTTATCAATTTACCGTCTTTTAGTTATACTACCACGGATTTGCTCGCGTATGTACGGTTTACCCACTATCGTGTCGTTGTGCCTGTCATCGTTATTTCACTTTGTAGCTAAATAAAAAGGAATCCCCTCCGCTAACAAGCCGCCTTCGGCGCCTTTGTTATCGCTTTGGCGTTGACCTATCGCTTTAGCGTGGCCATGTTTGTCCGCGTTCGCGATCTTTCAATCGTGCGGCGTGGGCGAGTGCCGTGCGCTCGAAAACCGGTTCAAACCCGACTCGCCGTGCGCAATGATGCGCTGGAGGTTGGGTGCTTGCTTTCCCACTGTGCTCATTAAAGAGCACTGTCCTGGCTGCTCGCGAGCGCGTACTCGCGTGGTACGCTTTTTTATATTTTCGCGGGCTTTGTTTAACACGCGGCAAAAGAAATAAAGAGCGCAGTGAAATATAGCGTGTCGGAACAATTGAAATGGATGTTTTCCGAAGTTGCTCGGACACCTCATGTCGACGGGCCGCCGTATATACATCAATTAAATGCTTAGTTAAATTAGTATTGCATATTAATTAGGAAGAAGACAAATGAATACGAGGCACTTAATGCTGCTGCTGAGGACGTGTAATTGGTTTCATCCGCAGAGAAGGCGTCCGTAAATAAAGAACAAAAACAGAAAAGAAAGCTCGGTACGTGATAGCTGGGTCGCCCTGCATGGTGGGTATAATATAATAGCAGTATGCTTATAGGATAATTTTTACGCATTAATTAATTAATTAATTTATTTATTTATTTATTCATTCATTTACATGATAACAATGTCGATCGGTTATAGGGTTTATTACAGGGGCTGGAGTAAGTACACCAATCAAAATATACAAAACCAAGCATAAAAAATGGAGGAATATGCACATAAGGAGGCAGAAACAAAAGCAACATTTTTGCCGCTCGTAAAGTGCCTCCTTGTACGCGTTCAGCAATTACTTTTATTTTAAGCTAAGCAACAGCAAACACACCTAACGAATTCCATTCTCCCACTGGTTGCTAGATATTGCGGCTAGGTTTTTCTCAGAATGCACAGAGAATATGCCCATAGTAATCAAGAAGCACATTGACTGGAATATTTATTGATGGAAGAACTCTGGAAGAGCACTGAGGGCTGTCGGCGTATCTGCTTGTGCGTGGAAGGCACCCCGCACGTCGATACCAGAAACCGCGTTCCTCGCGGTTTCCACTCTATCGCGTCGGAGCTGTCCCCAAGAGAACCTCTTATTGCTGCGATAGTAAGTACGTGAATGCTTCAAGCGAATTTTCGCCGTCGGCGTTGCCGTGAGATTCTGCATATATTTAGGTATATGTAAGCTGTATTCCATGCCGTGGACCCACCGTGGTTGCTCAGTGGCTATGGTGTTAGGCTGCTGAGCACAAGGTAGCGGGATCAAATCCCGGCCACGGCGGCCGCACTTCGATGGGGGCGAAATGCGAAAACACCCGTGTACTTAGATTTAGGTGCGCGTTAAAGAACCCCAGGTGGTCGAAATTTCCGGAGACCTCCACTACGGCGTGCCTCATAATCAGAAAGTGGTTTCGGCACGTAAAACCCCATAATTTAATTTTTTTTCCATGCCGTGTGATTCGAGATGCTGCATTTGCGGGCTTTGTATCGCACGGGCAGATGCCAACACCGCCAGAGCCACGCGCTTGGCGTTGTTGCCTTAGCGTCGCCTTATCGTGGCGCCTTCGCACGGGTCTCGTGCATTCGCTCACGAGACGTTGACGAAACAACCGCGCTGGATGTAGCTCTACCGTGTGTCCCAGCTAACATTAGCCTAGCTGTTCAAAGAAAGATAAAAAGATTAAAATAGCATGGTGCAAGATACAGTAAGAAGACCTACGGTGTTCGTTCTTCAGATGACATATGACTCAATACCGTAAATCTTACAATTGTATTTTGCGCCATTTATTTATCTTTCTTTTTAACGAACAGCTTGGCAAAACATTCTGCAGAGAACTGGGGTGCCGTGTAGATGTATATCCGTTGATTGTTCGAGGTTGAACACACCCAAAGACGCTTGTTCCTTAACTCGTATTTTTATTTGTCGTCTTCATCACTTACAATAGTTTTTCCTAGTCATGCTCGAACGGTGTAATTGCCGAGTCTAATGAAATACGGATATCAGAGAAAAGTGTCTTTTGAATGGCGAACCGAATATTATATTTTTCCACTCCCGAATAAACTAAAACGTTACGTTTGTATATGTTCAGTGGCACAATAAAAATGTAGAGCGTATGTACATCACTTCATGCATGCGTGTGTCACGCCGTTCGCAAGATGGACGTCCGGTCAACTGAGTAGCTTACAAATGAGGAAGCACTGCTGTCAGCTATCCGGAGCGTCATAGGCAACACGAGCAATCTAACAAAGCAACAGGGCTTTACAAGACGCACGTAGAGTGTTGTGTTAGTTGAAAGAACTCTGATACTACAGCACCGCAGATTGGGTTATAAGGGCGCGTATAGATGGTGAGCGTGGTCAAATAATAAATTGGTCTGCCTAAAACTAGACATGAGCAATTCGTATGTTCTCGCTGTCCAACGCTGAGGCATCCTTATTGAATTACTGAAAATTATTAAGCGGAAGTTATTTGCACCGCGCATTCACTCAAGAGCTGGTGGCTAAGCACGACAACGTGGCCCTCGTGCAGCAGAATCATTTACTTATTTATTTATTTATTTATTTATTTATTTATTCATTTATTTATTTATTTATTTGTAATGTCAACTCTCTAATGAGTGCACTTACAAGGAGGGTAAACGAAGGAAAAGCAACAAACATATAGAGTGCACAGAGACATCAAGACACGGCATAATCTTTTAAGCACACGTCTAAGGGGATGTTCATGTACGCGAATATTTCTTCTATGCACTACAAAGCTTGACAACGCGTTCCACAATTCGAAACAGTCCTCATTTGCATCGGTCTCTCTTCCTCCACTGACGTCCATGTTCGCGTTGTGCAGCACAACTTTTCGCAGACAACTCCCAGGCTAAAACTTATGAGTCCAAACTGTCAGGGGCCCCACGACGCCTGATGAAAGGAATGTCCAAGAGCTAAGCGGAACTGTCCGTCTTGCAGAAAATCGTTAGGGACCGTTCGACTCATCGAGAAGCAGCTGCTGACGTCAGGGGACGTCGTTGAGGTCGCAGACGCTCATCAAGGAATTCTGCTCCTCGCGCACAGAGTACACGTTCCGCAAAGCCTCTTGCTGTCGAAACCGCTCCACCACCGCTGCAGAATGTATCCAAAACATGCATTGTTAATGGAGCAGCTGGAAAGAATGCCGTGGATGAAGCACGACCAGCATTGCCAAGGATAAGGTCTCTGCATGAAGTATAGCAAGGAATGGCACCACAATGCTCCACACCTCACCCAGATGAACTGACAGAGCTTGACCGCCGAACTGTGACAAGGCTCAAGTCTTTGATAAATGCTATTCGCACGCTTGTGGGTAATTCGAATACGCCTGCAGCTCGAAGCGCAGTGCAAGTGTTGGACGCCCTGAGCCCAGTGCTTGTAAATCTTGCGTATGCACAATTGCTCTTCCAATGCCTTAACTCGCTGATGAAGGGCGTAGTTCGATGATTTTTCAGCGAAATGCCAGAGGACCTAAATCGTGGATCTCGTGTTTTCGCCAATACGTTTTTACCGACTGATTTCTTATAGTGGCAACATGTGAACCAAACGTGGCAAAACCGCTAAGGCTCTTTAAGTACGAAGCCTTTATGGCATCGACGTGTGGTGAATCCAGCAAAATAAGTGCTTACATCCGCACAGAACTAACCTATAGCCCCATTCGGTGCAACTTCATGACAGGAACCAATGCATGTGTCTCCGCATTACAAAATGTTAAGTGGCGTTCCCCCTTATCGGCCTGTCGGCATCGACATGTCGGCGTCGACATGTCGGCATCTAGACGGTTCGACTGCGACCGACTGCGAGACATCCTAACGGCGACTCCTGGACCCTGGATTATAACAGGTCACTTTAATGCTCGTCATGTGATTACGGAAAGGCCCAGAATAGATTACAGGAGCTGGAACCTTCTGGAATTTGCTGCCGACTACGAATTGAGCATTATGAACGATGACAGTCAACGTACTTACGTGGCTCGAGTTACAGCAGTTGCTTGCATTTGACTTTGGTGTTCCGGCGTCTTGGTCAAGATCTTCGATAGTTCTCTGACATTGAAACTCATGGCAGTGGTCATATTCCCGCCTACTTGAATATTACGGGGTTTAGCAGCGTCTCCTTTTCTACTTCCGGACAAGTAAGGTGGTCAACGTATAAGAAAAAGGTGGAACAGACATCCAAAGAAGGATTTGCCTCAAGCATTGTGGACTTTATTACACCTGTACTGGAAGCGTCTCAGTACACCTTTGCATAAACAATAAAACGTATGCATTTGGACATGCAACTTGAGCGAGTTCGAGCGATTCGGAGAAGGGCCTAGGGATCCTACAGGCGCACCAAATCAGTTCATAAAATTAGAGACGCTCGACGTACACAAAAGAAAATCCAACGTCCTATGCAGGCTGGCGGAACAGTGGTAGAAGATGTTCTGCAAATCATATGACCCTCGCAAGCCAGTGTCTATCATATGGAGGACGGTGCGCCGTCTTGGCTCATCTCTACAACAACGACATCCATTCTGCGCCTCAGTCCTCCATCAAGGCCGTTCGTAGGTTGATATATCCGAAGATTTCAGTGTGGTCACCGTCAGCGGCGAAATTCAGGGCGAGGTTTCTGCGACATGCATTTCCAGAATTGAACATGTCCTCCTCACTCGAGGAACTAGAAGCGGCTCTCGCTACATGCAAGCACTCATCATCACCACGACCGGACGGCATCACTTAAGCTGCTTTTAAGCACCTAGATGAAGATGGCCGATATCGACTTCTGGAATGTTGCAACCAGTCATGGAACGATGGCGGCTGGATGTGCAAGATGTTGATGGGTGATCCGCTGACCGTTACACTTGCCGTGGAGACCTGCAGGGCAGGGTTCTTAGCCCCACTTCGTTCAACCTCGCAAACATTGTACTTGCCGAGGTTCTACCACATACAGTCAACCTCTTCATATATGCTGACGGCACACGCACATGAGCCTCAGCAGTTACACGTCCCCAGGTACGTGCACGTCCCAAAATGCAGTGACCCTGACATCGTCGTATGTGCGTGTTCAAGGCGTCAGCATTTCGACCGAGAAGTGCGCCTTAGTCGCTTTTACTCGCAAACCCATGACCTGGTTTGTTGAGCACCAAACAATTTCAACACCTCATCGATTCCTAGGCGTTATTATCGACATATACATTTCGTTGAGCCTCCACATCTCATACCTGAAGAGGCTTAACTCTACAGTCCATATACCAAGGTTTCTTGCTGGTAAAGTATGGCGCACATCCATGGCATCTGTGATTCAACTATACAGGACATTCTTGCTAGGATACTTGCGATATAGGACACCAGTGCTGTCCAATGCTAACAAAACTAACAACCATGTCCTAGAGAGCATTCCAGGCCAAGCCTTTTGAACATGCCACCTGGCTACATGGCTACCTCGATCTGCTTCAATCGTAGCAACAATTGCCACCATGACAGACCACTCAATAATGACTTATATAGCTGTCGACGCACTCCGGGCGCATGTTCGCCATATATCCAGAATCCCTGACCATCATCTCGCTTGCTTGATTGAGAAAAGACCAAAGCGTTTTTACGATCAATTGCGGCTAATCAGCACTAATTGAGTTATTCGCCCGCAACAAGAACGCCAACCCTTTGGTGCTTGAAAAAGCGTACTGAGTACCTTGCTGTTCCAGGAATTGGGAAGAATGCTAGCCTGACCACCACCGCTCTCAAGCAGACCGAATTGGAACTTTTGGATTGTTCGTACAATAACCATATCCCTGTTTACACGGATGGTTCGTTCTCGGAAAGTTCGACGGGCGCCATTGTTATACCATCTCAATCGGTCGTCATCAAGTTTATTACACGGCAAGAAATCTATAGTTTCCGAACTGGCCGGTCTACGCGCATCTGTGGAATACATTTAAAAAACAACGCCGAGCAAATGGGCCATGCTTTGTGATTCTAAAGCAGCCCTCCAATAGCTTGCGATGTTTACGACGTGGTAATATGACCAGCTGGTGTCCCAAATTAACGAAATTTCCCATTGCGCTTCTGAATTAGGACAGGACATCATCTTTCAGTGGCTGCCGGGACATTGTAGCATAGTTGGTAATCACCTCGCCGATGACGCTGCCCGACGTGCCCAAACTGGGCCACCAACAATCCTTATACCTTTAACGAGAGTAGTCACCGCAAGAGAGCTTCGGAACCTCGAGCGTAGAGTCACGTTGAGTTACTGGCATACACTGCAGAATTCGAACTGTCGATTATACAGCCTTGACCCATCAGTGAAACTGTAATTACTAGCAAACATTTTACATGACGCAACACTGCTGTGTCGACTGGGGGTAAGAGTAGCATTTACTAACTCCTACAACTATCGTGTTGGAATGGCGGACTCACCGATGTGCGCTAAGTGCAAACGTGAAGAGACCATCAATCGTCTTCTGTCCCATGGTTCTCGCTTCGATAATCAACCTCAGACTCTCCAATGTGCGTTGCAAAGACTGGACCATAGGCCATTTATAATAGCAAAGGTCCTAGGAGCCTGGCCTCCCAGATCTTTTCAGCAGCCCAGAAAGCCGCCCGAGCGCTTCCTCAGTAGCAGAAGGCAACAAAGCTGCACCTAGCTTAGTGCATGTGAAAGGGCGATGTAGACTCATGTCTTTCCTCTTTTTTTCACTCCTCGCGCCCCTTCCCATGTGTACGATAGCAAACTGGACTCAGTCTGGTTAACCCCCCTGCATTTAATTCCTCCCTTCTCTCTCTCTCTCTCTCTCTCTCTCTCCTCCATTCATGTTTGTAGTGCAGACGCTATTTCTTCTATTTAACATTCTCTGGTAGCCTGACCGGCAGTGATAGACCCTACTGTGTGTCACCTGTAGTGTGTGTTCTACTTTATTTTTTGAGATTTGACATCCTGTTCTTTCTTTCTTCTTTCGTCTTCATATTTTTCATTTTTAGGTGTATATATCCTCCCTTCTGAAGGGTAGGCATGCACTGGGCCCCTTGCGGTAGCAGTTGCCAGCCTGCTGCACGCTTTCCCTTTCCTGTCAATTGTATATATGTTTTCAAAACAAATAATAATATATCCTCTATATTCCAATTGATATGCTTGTCTCTTACATTCGAACAGAAAATAATATTCGAGAACTTGGAATACCGAATTCTCGAATCGAATACGACTTGAATCGCGCAAGGGCTATTTTATTCGTATAATGGTTGACCTTAACGATTTAACTTCTCAAGGAATTCATTCAGCTTCCTTTTCTTTTTCTTTCATTTCTCTCACAGATTCTTTCGTTTATTACCACAGGTTTTGGCATTAACGAGCTGCTGCGTTTTCTTTGTACCTATATAAAGCACAGAAACAGATAATATTTGGGGCACTATACTGCTAGTGGAGGGGGATGGGGAGCAGAGCAGTTATGATAGCATCCCACTGGGTTTTCTGAAGCGTGATCTGTTGGATAACTGCCGTCACCTCCGTATATATATATCCTTCAACTTTCAACTTACGAAGATGTGCTCATCCTTTAAGCTATTTAGGTTAAAATTTGGAAGATGTTTCACTCAGGATCGCACCGACCTTTCAAAACCTCATTTTTCTCACGCGATGACCTTACCCCCTTTTCTACAGGGCATGGAACAGCAAAAACGAGCTCGAGAAAGTGTGGTCTAGGAGACGTCCTCCCTGAGCTCATGTATACAATACAAAGCAATGCAATGCAGTACAATAGAATACCATACAATAAAATACAACTTTATTTCACTCAATACATTAAGATGAAGGAGGCGGGAGAAATAGAAAGAATTTTACGACGTTTCCGGTCTCTTTCCAGTAGTTTCCTGTGGCAAGTGACCATTGACATTTTAGCTGAGAATAACTAAGGAAATGCAGTAGAACTTGCACGCTATGCAGTAACACTTAAGAAAGAAAACCGCATATGAGCTTGGGCAGTTCGCAAAAAAAAAGAATATAGAGAAGATCTGCTGTAGCTTTTACTTGAGAAACGGAGAATTATTAAAAGCGTTGTTTATCGACAAGGTTACCAACATGTTGAACTGATTTAATTTGATGAAGTGGCGCTGAGGTGCCTAGCCTTATAAAATGAAGAATTCATGCACGGCCGAGGCACCAATGATGGCTATAGTAATATGTGGTCAAATATTATTGACGGACGCAGAATACATACTAAAGGCAATGAAATATGTTTGTTTCCTAATAATACACTTGGGTTGAAAAACATCGCAGCCGGTCTTTCGTATTTCTGTTCAGATCCTCTTTTTTTTACTACCTTCATTATTGTCCTAAGAGAAAACGGACTGCTTCCAATATATTGGTTGCTTCGCGCTGTCGAATGGCCAAACAAAACTTTCTCTCGGCATGAATATTCCGGCACCTGCATGTTCATTTATAAGAAATGGGCAAACTACCCTCCGTTGTTGCGGATGAATTGTGTTATCTTGAAAGGCTGTGGCACTAACTAAGACGTAGGAAGTACGGCAAACACGCTCTGCTCTTGCAACGCTGCATGCGGGAAGCACAGTGAAATATTCACCCTAGTGTTTCATATTTGATGTTACGCTAGTCTGGTCCAGCAGTCCAGGAAACGCGCGTGCAGGAAAAGTGCACGCGCGTTCCACAGTAACAAAAAATAATAAAAATAATAATGTGCTCGTGCGTTTCAGAGCGTCACTTGAGACAACGAAAACAGATTTCCTCGTCAGCAGCGCAAACCGCCGTACGCTCGCCCGAGACTGTCAAGATGTGCTTTGAAAATTTGATTCCATGTCAAGGCAATGGTTTAAGATAACGTTGAACACGCTGCAGCTCGCGCTTTTAGTTACTTTTTTGTTCCTTTCCTCGCGTGCAAACGCAAGTCCGCAATCATTTTCCGTCTTCCTCTTTAGTGTTGTTTGCCGAAGGCCGCGCAAATATTTAGAAAGCGAACCTCAAACGGATATCCTCGGTGGCAATGATTACATAAGGATCAGAGCTTTCATCAAAGTTTAATCACAGTTCTTGGTTAGGCAGTGCGCAGTCTCGTTAAAGCTACATCTGTTACCGTAAATAGTCCTGATAGCGCGCCATGGGGTCCTCGTTTTTCTCTTATCCCTGTCTACCAGCGCTGAAACCAATTGCGTTTACGATAATGCCAAGCATGGAGCTGTTCTATGGTTTTCATAACTTTAGATTTTCGTTATAGGGGTTTCTTTGCTCCGTTCCATGTGCTTTGTGAACTGCGAACATGAAGACCCTTTTCATTTCCAGGGCGAAAAACGGGCCAAGCAAACACATCACGTAAGAGAAACACAAGGCAGCGCTGAACACGTTCTTTTTGTTCTTTCGTTCTGTTTCTTTCAGCTGGTCTCCTGCCTTAGATGCGTAATGAACCTTCTACTCATCTAATATGCATTTACACTATCAAGATGGGGTATTAAAAATATTCATAATGTAGAAGTATCAACGTTTTCGAAAAAGAGAAATAAACGCTTCATTTCCCAAACGTACGTCCAAGTTATGAATACCGTTGCTGTGCCTGGGACTCAGAAAAAATTGCGTCGGTTAGTCAGCTCGAGCGAGTAGAGAAACGCGCTGGCAGTTTTTCTTTCTCTCTTTCTTTCTTTCTGTCTTTCTTTCTTTCTTTTTTTTTACCGTGACCTATGATTTTGTTCAGAGCTCTTCACAAACACGTGCGCAGTTAGGATGGCCGCTTCTCAAGAACCGATAAAATTACTTACGGCTTAAACGTTTCTTCAATGTCTACAGAAGAACGACTGATTTGTGCCAGGATACATAAATAAATAATGTACATATCATCCATCCAGAATAGATCATCCGTTAAAGCACAAGAGTACAAGCGCCATAATGATCTATGCAGGCAGTGTTTCGTTCCCAAGGCAGTGCACGAGTGGAATGAGTTACCGTATGAAATTGTCACAGCAATGCCATCGGTTTTCGAGTAATTATTCTCGCGAGATTAGTTTAGTTCAGACAAACATTGCTTGCCCTGATATGAAAGCGTCAAGTTATCTTTCTCCATTATTGGTTCTGATGTTCACTTTATAGGCATGTACTATTTTAATAGTGATTGTATCAGATTTTTATTTATTACATGTATTTCATTCTGTATATTTAGCGACCTATATTTGCGTATATCAGCACAAATGCCCCCCCCCCCTCTAATATAATAAGTAGCATTAGACGCTGAAAGTAAAAAAATAAATAAAAAATAAACGCGAAATCAGACAGCTGTACTAAGTACTAAGTTAGTAGTTTTGTCGGCTATATAAATTGCAGTAAATATTAGCGTATTAATTGAATTAAGCAGCATTGTGTCACGCGTGCACAGGCAAACCCGAACAGATGTCACTCCATGTCCGCGGGAACTCGGTGTCAGAAGTCGGACGGGATAAAGCTCACCGGCAGCGGCGGGTGAGCGCTTCTTGCTGCCTTTTGCTACAGCACGTCTTCGAAACGTGAGATTACGCGGCCTTTACCTCTAGGTGCGCGGGAACTCAACGCACACGAAGCCACAAGCTGTCTCGGCCCTCGTAGCCTTTGTAGCCGTCACAGACTTCCTCCCAGATGGGGCGCGAGCTCACCTGCATCCCTCACTCTCCCTTAGCGCCGCGCTCACCCCTTTCGCGCTGAACGCTGGGCGAGCGGGAAGACGCCATCCTTCTCGGCTCCCCTTCTCGCGCTTTCTCAGCACACGGCACTGCGGGGCGCGATTGGATCTTATCGAATTTGCACTTTGGAACATCACGGCGACGGCGGCGACGTCGGCGGATATTCGCCTACAGTGTCGCTATAATAGCTGTTGCATAACGAATAAATAAATAATCTTTTTCTTTACACCCTTGGCGGCCGCTTCTAACCCCTCCGCAAAACGTTGCTCGTATTTTTAATTAGCAATCTACTTTTTTTTAATTCACATCAAACCCATTGTCATTTGGAACATAGCACATGAGTGCCAGAAACGCATTTATACCGCAGCTCTTCATGTGCGCATTGAAGTGTCCGCAACGTTACGCTGTTTAGGTTGCCAATGGTGATGCTATTTGTTTATTTTCTTTGTGATGTATGCTCACTAAAAGTCATATTTTCATTACGTCATCGAATGTGTGTGTTCGATTGTTTGTTCCTTTCAATCGTTCTTGTCTCGTGTGGTTTTCAACTCCTTCTGTGGGTCTAATCGCATTAGAGAGGGCAACAACAAAAATATCGACGTAGACAGCATGTGCTTCCGTAGATTCTCTTTTGCCATGCCGAACACAGACGTACATTTTCATTGTGTCGGCTCCGAGTTAGCATCAGAAAGTCGCAAAAGAGGAAAAAGGAAAAAGCATGTCTGCTGTGCCAAGCGTAGCAAAATCCAAAATTTATAGATCCCCTCTACCTTGTAGGCAAATGAAAGGGCTTGTTGCCGAACCAATCTAAACTAGGGCGAAATGATTTCAAAACGTCCTAAAATGCTGAAAAGTTGCTTCCCAACCTCTTTCGTGACGTGTACATTTATGGTAAAGAAAATGGCCATCTGATTCGGCATAATTTGCGATGGCGAAGTTTAGTAAGGTCTCCAAACGCTACCGTTATATTATGTGAAGAATCGGCAACGTGCCAAAATATTTCTCCGAAGGTGTGCAGTGAGCTCAAACTAAGAAGTCAGGTAACCCTCACATGAAGAGAGCATGCAATCGGCATAAATTCTACCCGTCTACAGACAGACACAGACGGGTGCATGGAACGTAATGAGCCTATTTAGATTCTGTCGTACTCGTCTTGTGCCACGCCATCATTCTGGTAATTTGCCATCACCATCTTCGTCATAACGTTTACTTGGCAGAATATCTCCGCAAAACTAAACTACTTTTCAATTTAGGATGATTTGAATCCAGGTCCGCTCGTGGCCGGGCAAAGACAATGTCTACAGCCGTCGTCTCTGTCCGGTCAAGCCGTTGATGTTCAGGGTGGGACTGAAGCCTTACTCCTCAGTGGCTTCTACAATTATTATTGGCGATGGACACTACTCCACACTTTCTGATCTAAGAACATTACGCAGAGGCGAACGAAATAAAGTACAGTGCGATAGAGCAAAATACGCATATTATACAGCATATTCGCTTGTTTCTGCACTGTCTCAAGATGTTGCATGGTTGTGCTGGAGCGAAGTGTTTCAAAGTACAGCCTGGGAAGCTGCATGGCCGGCAAAAGATATGCGAAAAACTCCTCATAGTGAAAATTTCAGCGACTTTCGCTACACGGCACACTTCTAAGGGGCTGCCTCGAGAGCTTGTTAAACGGCGTGTTTTACATACCACGGTGCTCGCAGACTTGGAAGAGGCCAGAAAAATGATCGATCGACGTCTTTCGTAGCTCGGCTTCGGACGCTATCAGGAGAAGCAGACAGGGATATTTGAATGCTATCGCGTTAAACTCTTAAAGGAGAAGCTTAAGCGTCCTACATTTTTTGTTTAATCTAAGCGGGGTGGCGTCGACGAACGCGACCGACCGTAATGGTTCGTAAGCCATAAACTGTAACCGTAACCGCAAACAGTAATCCGTAACCTGTTCGGCAACCGTAAACGGCTTGTCCGACCAGTTCGAGGCGGCCGTGGTAGATCACAGGGGCAACCTCCTTAACGCCGCGTCGGTGCGGGGCTATTCCCCGGCACTGGCGGAACAGGTCGCCGTGGCGCTCGCCCTCAGGGACGGGAGCACAGCGCAGGTCTACACGGATTCTCGGCTGGTGGTCGGAGCCTTCGCCACGGGTTTGGTCTCGAGGGAGGCGGCCGCCCTGCTTTGCGGCTGGCGCGTCGCACCCCACGTCATCACTTTGTTCCCGGTCCACGTGGGAGCGGCCCGCAGTGGCTCATCCCTCGTAAGGGGGTTTCAAGGTCCTTCCTCAGGACCTAAATAATGTTCACTGCCTGCCTACCTAAACGGGATTCTGCAGAAGTTGCTTAATTCAGTATACCCACTAGAACTTTTCCCGTGCAACAAACACCTAACGTATGCAGTCTTCGTCTGCAGCCTGCTAACGTATGCAGCCTGCTAGATATGAGTCTCATAACTCGGCTAAATTTGTCCGCGACGTGTAAAACGGTACAAGGATGTACTAAAATCATTAGAATCAATATATTGATGCAGGAGGTGGTAATACAAACAGTGTATGAGTACATGTTTTCTTTACGTCATTCACTTGGATCGTATTTAGCTTTCATACTTTACACGCAAGGAATGTTGGACCGGACAGCGCTGTTTCTTGAATACAAGAATTCACACATTGAGCTGTCATGAACCATGCTCAGAGGCAAGCTTAATGAGAATTTTCGCTAATCTATGAAATCTTAGCAGTATATTAAACAGTTCGCATGGAAAAAAAGGCTCACAGGCGTTGCCACCATGCGCCAGCGTATGTGTTCGTCGCACGCAGCTTTTTCGATAATCAATAAATAATAAGGCATGCAACGTAATATCTAGGGTCGCAATCATGAGCTCAGCGATTGACCTTTTCTCGCAAAATAATAAAGCATAAAAAGAAATCCAAAAAGAACAGTGTTACTGGCACTGCCGTGCATGCGCGGTGCCTACGCGTGCTGGGAATGGCGTTCCCGCATAACTTTGAAAAACAAGATAGCGTACCTTGGCGCAAATCTGACTCCCTAAAGGGAGCCAGTAACTCTACGCGTCCGCGGCAGCGGCGGCACCGGCATTCCTGGGGAAGGAAAAAAGAAAGAACCAGAAAGCTCACCTTCGCTCATCCGACGCTGCAGGGTAATGAGGAAGTAAACGCTTCTGGCGTATGGAATGGATTCGGATTGCGCTGCGTACGTACGCGCATGCTGCCTATGAAACATGATGCGTTCCAAGGCGTCCGTCGTGCTCGACACTAGTCAGCACCTAAGCCTAATAAATGTCTCGGTAGGAGGAGGAGGAATAAACTTTATTAGTAGAAATGAGCCGACGGTAAAATCGTCCGAGGTGGGCGGCTTCCCTAGTCCAGGATGCCGTGGGCCTGAGCTGATAACTTGGCCCTGCTCACCAGGCGATGCTGGTCTTCAGGGCTCGAGCTTGTCAGCTGGGCCTCCCACTGCTCGACGGTTGGTCCGGTGATGGGCGGTGTCGATGGGTTTTGCTGACATTCCCATACCATGTGGTAGAGGGTATTGGGCCTAGAGCAGAAAGCGCATTTGTGGGTATAGCTCGTAGGGTACATCGCGTGTAGCAGGGTGCCGTGCGGGAATGTGCCGGTCTGTAGTTTTCGGAACATCACCGCCTCTTCTCTTGTCAGCTGGGGATGCGGGGGTGGATAGATCCTCCTACTTAGCCTGTAGTGGCTCAGGATATCGGCGTATCTTTTCGGGACGCTATCTTGTTGGTCTACCGGTGCTCGTGAACCTGGTGGGATAGCCCGGAGAATGTGATCTCGGGCAGCGGCATTAGCCGCTACATTACCCGCCAGGGACTCGTGTCCCGGGGCCCAGACAATGTACAGTTCAGGAAAATTGTCTCGTTTTTCGAGGATGCTCAGGGCTTGTTTGGAAATGCGGCCTTTTTGTTAATTTCTACATGCTCCAGCTCCGGGCCGTCCAGAGGGCTCACGAAAGGGCGGAGGCTCACGGGCTTCCCGTCCCAACGTGGGTGCGGCCCGCGACCCCTGCCGCCCACTAAACCAAGAGTGGGTGGGGAGGGGTTCCTCAGGACACATTAAAGTTATTTCCTCCTCTACATGCTGTTTGCGAGTCGGTGATGATTGTGATTAGATCTTCCTCTCGCTGGCCCGTAGTGGCCGCCAGGGCTATCGCCGTTTCTTCCGCGCAGTCGATGTCTGTAGTGTTTACCGAGGCCGCAGCTACCTCTTGTCCTTGGCCGTTGATCACGCTGATAGCGTGGGCCGCTCTGTTCTTGTACTTTGCCGCGTCGGTGTATCGGACTTCTCCTTGTTTTGGTCCTTCGTAGGCCTTACGTAGAGCTTTCACTCTCGCTCGCCTCCTTTCTCTGTGGTATTCAGGGTGCATGTTTCTCGGGATGCTGGCCACCGTGATCTTCTCCCTCAGGGGTAGAGGAACCCGCTGTTTTGTAGAGTCATATTCGACTGGGTAGCCCAGTCTCATTAGCATGTCCCTACCCGTGCTGGTGAGCTTGAGTCGCTCTATCTGGCTGGTCTTGTGGGCCTCTACAAGTTCCTCCCAAGTATTGTGTATGCCCAGGCTGAGCAGCTTCTCCGTCGACGTCGTCGGTGGAAGCCCCAGTGCCAGCTTGTAGGTTTTTCGTATTAGGGTGTTCAATTTGTCTCTCTCGCTGTTCTTGAGACCCAGGTACGGGGTGCCGTAAGTGACTCTGCTGATTATCAGGGCTTGTATTAATCTGATTGTGTCCTGCTCTTTCAGGCCGTGCTTTTTGTTTGTCACTCTTCGCACCAAGTGCGCGACTTGGATAACTGTCGCTTGCAGTTTTTTAATGGCGGCGAGACCGGCACCGTCCTTCTGGAAAGTGAGGCCCAGAATACGAAGTGTGTCCACCTTGGGTATGTTGACTCCATTTAGTGTCAACGTTGGGTCAGGTGTGTCCTGCGGAGGCCGCCCTCTTGTCCTCTTTTTGAGGATCAGGAGCTCCGACTTTTCCGGCGCGCATGAAAGACCGCAGTGGTGTAGATAATGCTCGGTCCTGTCGATGGCTTCCTGCAGGGCGTCTTGTTGTTCGCCCGCCGATCCCGTGCACGTCCACATGGTCAGGTCGTCTGCATACATTGCGTGACGGATACCCCTGATGTTCTCCAAGAGGTTCGGCAATCCCCTCATCGCTATATTGAACAGCAACGGGGAGATCACCGACCCCTGGGGGGTTCCTTTCTGCGGTACTGGGAACTTCTTGGTCCTGAGATTCCCCAGGCCTATGGTCGCCGTTCTACCCGTCAGGAAGTCCCGGACGTAGTTGTATGTCCGCCGTCCGCAGTTGGTATGTTGTAGGCTGTTTAGCACTGCTTCGTGTGAGACGTTGTCGAAGGCTCCCTTCACGTCGAGTGCCAGGATGGCACTCTTGTGGCATGTGCTGAGGCCGTCGATGACTTCTTCTTTAAGCTGAAGTAGAATGTCCTGGGTGTGTGCGTGTGTGTGTGTGTGTGTGTGTGTTTGTGCGTGTATGTATGTGCACGGTGGAAAACCGCGCACGATCAGTGTGCCTTCTAACGCTGTTGTAGAAGACGAGGTGTGGGATTCTTTTTTGGGCCGCTTGAATTCCAACATGCTTATTTCAAGTTCTTAAGCTGTCTTCTAGTGCACATAACCGACGTAACCGTTTACCACTGTATTGCGCAGGTCTTCTACTCTAAGTTGGTGCCTCGGCTTCGAGCAGTTTGATGAACTTGTGCAAATGCCAGTTGTACCTCATTGAAGATGTTCCCCAGTGAGCCTTGGGCGCCACTTTCTTATGCATTGCATTACACCATGACACAGTGCGATAAGCTTTACCCTTAGTGAAATTCCCTTAGCTGATATTGTATCTGCTGGGTGATAATCTTTTGTACTTTTCCTATCCAGTGTTGAACACGGTGTTGAACGCACAGAATATCTAAGAGGGCGTCCCCGACACGTAGGAAACCCGTCGCGAGATGTCCTTGACACCAAGGTTGTCTCATGCGCTGGGTGAAGCCGGGTGAGGCAATTAAAATCATTAGCTGATTGTGGGGAATATGTCGACAGCTGGTTTCTCAACATAAATATGCGCTTTGGTGTACCACGCCAAAGACGCGACAACCGAAGCCGGCGAGAGACCAGAGACGACTGGCCTGCTTTTCCTTTTCCTTTATTTTCTTCCTTCTTGTTCCTTTTCTTGTTATTTTTTTTTATGCGAAGCATATTACGAGGGCTCAACCCAGCTCCTCAGGCGCGGCGGTGTCGCCTTGAATACCACGTGACACCGTGACGTCACGACAGAGGAGAAGTGGCTTTGGCTCAACTCTTGCAAGATGGGCTGGGTGGGAATCGAACCAGGGTCTCCGGAGTGTGAACGAAATGTGCTCAGGCGCACATTTCGTTGCCGCGCCGAACGCTGCGTTGCTCGACGCTCACCGCGTCCAATGCGGGGCGTCCAAGGCGAAGCAGAGTAACGCATGAGTTGTTTCTTCGTCTAGCCGAACCAAATATAGCCAAGCAACAGCAGTTCACCAGGCTAAAAAGTGGTTCAACAACTAAAATAAAGGCTAGTATGCTTCGCATCCTCGGCTTAACCTTACCTAAGCCACAGCAATTTTTTTGTTCTGCTCGTGCTAGGGTACGCGGTCAGCCTCGTCCACGCATCGCTCGGCGGTAGCGTTGGTAATTGTGTTAGCTTTGGGCTCGCTAACTTCTCAACACGAATGAGGGCAGTGCCGATGATGCTGCCACTACACATTCTTTAAGTTTAAGGCTGACGATCGCGCGACATCGGTTGCTTGATGTTCATCTTCTAATGAGCTGAGCACGAAGCTGAGTGTAACTAATGACCACAATACGACTCACAGCTCTGTCATTCGTCTCGTATATAATATTGTGGTTATTATTAAGCTACGCTTAGTTGTACTTAGCGCATTACAAGGTGAAGATCAAAATTGAAAGCGTTTCATTTGGTGCTTCCGCACTATGGGCTTTAGTCCCTTGGACGGAATGACGCTGTGCATGATTTTATTCAAGTGACAAAATTAGCTTGGGCGTAGAAAAGTGCCACACTTAAATAACATTGGACAGCTCATTATTACATAACTACCGTCCTATATGAATTCTACCCTTCTTCGGAAACATTTTCAGAAACTGCTTTAATTACGACTGAAATGCCTTTTTAACTATAATAACCTCTCGTAAGTCAAATTTGGCTGTCGCCATGAATATTCCACAGAGCTGATACTCATAGCTTTACATACCAATTAAAAATATATATATACTTGAGGCATGATTTCTGGCACGTTCACTTTTCAGTGAAGGACTCCGCTATTCGATATCGTAAGCCATGATATCCTATTCGCTAAGCTGAAGGCAGCTGACATTTGCGACCCTGCCCTTTCGCTGGCAAAATACTACTTGCATAACAGTGCTCGAGTTTTTACATTTATGTGTACCTAGCTGATTTACTGAATGCCAATAAAGAGACGCTACAGCCTGTTCAATATCCTATCATGTATATTCGTATTCGCACAGCATGACCAGTTCATTATAAAACCACATTATGTATCTCACGATGTGAAGTTAAAGTTGGGACTGAGCCCTGCCATCCAAAGTAATTTTCCCAGTCATTTTGTCCTCCCAAATGCATAGCATCAAATCATCTTCCCGCTCATGCTGTAGGAAATAACGTAAGCGCCCATTTTCGTGTGACTTCAACGTACATTGTGTAAGGCAAAATTTTTGCATTTCTCGTTTATTTGAAGTCATAGCTAATATTGTAAAATCAGGAGCTTTTGTATCTTATATTGCAATCCTTCACTGCGTCGTTGCTACGTCATCATAAACATTGTTGCCACTGCAGAACGAAGGGTTCTCGCAGCGATCTCCAATTACCCTTCTATAGCGCCAACCAATCTTATCTTGTGCGTGCAAATTTCCTAATTACATCACACGACCTAACTATCTGCCATCCTCCACTGCGCTCACATTTCTCTCGATCAGCACACATTCTGTAAGTATATTAGACAACCAGATCTTCGCTCTGCGCGCTGCGTTAACAAATTTTGTGCCCCTTCCTTCAATAATGTATGAGGCCCTACGGATATGTTAAATAGATAACATGAATAGGCACAATCCGAATGCAAAGGATTGTAAAGGGCATGATTGAGACACACAGTGCCTCGCATTGATATCATTAAGAGTTGCTTTTTTATTTTCAGAAGCTATAGGCGGGTATCAATGACTATTGCTACGTTCTTCAAGCGAACAATGAAGCTTCTACAGTGATGGACTCAACAAAGCGCCATAGCTCTGCTAGAAGTGAAACTGGGTTCATTGAAAGTGTAATAACATAAGCAAAAGCACTGCCGTTCTACGACCGAGCATAGGATGCGCTTTAATCGAGCGACCGTGGTGAAAGCAACTGATCAGACAATGAGCAGTGTTATAATTACACGGGGACCCCCAAAAAGCAAGACGCAAACCAACGTGAAAGAACTACTCTTTTCAATTCATGTATGACAAAAAGAATATAATACAAGACCTTACTATTCAATGAAATTACGCAACCCCCACCCTCCTCCCTTGCATGTTATCCTTTTTTTTGTAATGAAATGGGCTGTTCTTCAGCGGGACAACAGACTTCTTGCATAACGCCCGAAAGCCCTGCAGTGAAAATGATGATGATGGTTTTTTTTTTTGCTGTTCACACATTGTAGTGGGAAAGGAATAGCCCACAATTTACCGGCAGTACTCAGCCGCCTCTCGTCATAAAGAAAAAAAATATATATATAAAAAATAATCAAGGAATCCTGCCTTGCTGATCATTTTGTTCCCGATATAGCAGAACTTTTTCACCGTTCCCAAGAAAAGAAAAGGAAAGAAAAAACGAATTCTGGAGCTGCCAATATACCATGACGCCAAAACGACAGCAGTAATAGTTTCGTGACAGCGATCTCGAAAATCCCTTGAGCCACAGATTTTTCTTTTCATTTCCTTTCCTTGTTTTCTTTTTTTCTTTTTTTTTGTAGGAGCACATCTGCAAGTCAGGTAACTGTTGGGCATGTCTCTGGCACCTACGTTTTGTTGCTGTCACTCTCTCTGCTAAAAACGGGCATGTCAGCACGTCTTTATTCACTCCTTTTACGTTAGAACTTCGCGGCCGGCCGGTCTCGGCAAGAATAAAAGGAGATTATTTCGTGACTCCTTTTGCGAGATTAGAGCAAACCGGACAACGTGATTTCCTAGGATGAATTGAATTAACGTAACCTAACGGTGATTAAAGTAAAACACCCCTTTCTGTGTTTTTTGAGTCGTAGGTATATGAAACGAGAAGATAAAAGGCGACGAGAAGAAATATTTCTCAGAATTTGATTTCGGCTTTACCTCATTTAATTTCTCAACTGTGTGGCCATTGTACCTCGTGGGTTATGTACCATGTTCCAAAGGACTCATCATCATCAAGAATGCCATCGCAAGGATCCAATTAAGTAAATGCAGGAGCAGAAAAGATTGTGTGACCGCGCAGACTAAAGGGTGAACCACATGTACGCGCCCCTGCTTCGGCATCAGCTCGCGTCAGATCGCGTCTGATTGTGGAAAAAGGGAGTATTATTTGGGGCTCTCGGAAGAAAAAAAAAAGCAGGAAGAATTCCGTAGCTGAGGCGACAACAACTGCCAACTGAATAGCCAGAAGGAAAGTGCAACAAAAAAAGTGGAAAAAGAGTAGGGTAAATTAGATTACCGGCAGAATCAAAGAGGGATTACCTTAATATATGTACGGTATTCACAATACGGAAGCTCATGCGCGCATTTAGTCTACCGTGAAGGGTACATCGCGAGTCTATATACCAGCTAGGGGGCATGGTAGGCCAGGGTGGAGAGCTCACTGCGATAGCAATCACGTGGACGCTTGATTGGCGCAGTCACCGTTCGTGCCACCGCAAGAGTTGTCGAGCTGCCGCGGTATCGACGCACATGTGCCGCCCGCGCTTATAGGGCGAGTAGGATTCCAGAGACGTGCTGTGCGTTTGGATGCATAAGTGAACCAGCCAAGTTAACGCGCCGTCACGCTGCGTTGAATCGTCTTAGCCGGAGTTCGGGCAAAGAGCAAAGAGTGCTTCTCTAAAGCACACACACACACATACACACACACAGACACACACACACACACACACAGACACAGACACACACACACACATGTATATATATATATATATATATATATATATATATATATATATATATATATATATATATCTATATATATATGTATGACGGTGAGCATGTACCGAAAGGGTACAGAAACTTGCGCCACCGCTGTTCTTGTGGTCTTCTCAAGGGAAGGTTAGCGGTGAAGGTTAAGGTATTTACTAAGTCGTATTTACGCAGTGGTATTTACTAAGTCCAATCCCACGTAGCCGGTATACGCACCGCGCCCACAGGCAAATGGAATAAAATAAAATGAGCGTGTCGCAATCCACCCACCGCGTCCGTCAACTCCACAACTGGGCGCTGTGGTGCGGTGCACGAGTTGAAGCAGACAAAACACGATCGGCATTTATGCGAGTGCCGTACAAATGTCACCTGTTTTTTTTTATCTTTGTATGGGTTCTAATTACAGTGTTCGTCTGGAAAACGTGATGTAATTGGTTCGCTCCCACACAGAACATCCCATTTGAAGGTAAATGCATTCCAGTTCGGTCAACGTACAGCGAAAACATGTAGTACAATTATCGCTTAGATCTTTGCAGCCGAACTGCCCTAACCTTTTATATATGTTTGTCCTCTTGCAATCCTTCTTCCTCTGTCCGTCTCTGAACTTTATTTTTGCACTTCAATGCTTCGTGCTGTCATTTTTTACACCATGCCCTTATGTATATTGGTATTATTGTGTAGAGGGCAGAAAAAACAACAAAAAACAATTGCTTAATCATATGCGGGTCGTGTGCGCAAATAGTGCCGTTGTAATACCACGCGTGACGCAGTCGGAGCTAAATTTAGCCTCTCACTCGGCGCTCCGCGAGGCACAGCTCGACAGTACGTTTGTCGATCCCAGCTGGAGTTGCCGTGTTTGAGAGAGTTCGCTAAGGCGTAGCCCTTTAAACTCAAACCTGTGTCCATCAGAAGTTATACGGCTAGCAAGTGTGCAATTTATGGCAGAAATTTGAGGGTTGCTTGGCTATAGCGCCCCCTCTCTCGATGCGTAAAGCTCAGAAATCGCAAGACACTTTGACACCAAGGCAGAGGGTTGCCAGTTCACGCTCCCCACCGCTGACCACGGCGGGCGCACTACGAAAAGGGAACGAGCACGATTGCAAAATTAAGCCGTGTGTGATAAGCTGTGTGATAAGTTAAGCATGATGGCTTTGTAATGCCTAAATAAATGTCACTTGCGTACTTGGTTACATCATTTCTGTACTCTAAGGTCCACGCACCCCCTGGGTTTCATACAGTCACTGAAGGAAATTGTGGCGCTAGTGTTTATGGGAGTTGCAAGCAGGGTGGTTCAGCCAGCATGGAAATGATGGGTAGTGCGTGCATTTGCCTAAACTTTGTGTTTCTGGCTTTAAAAGGCTTCTTGATTTTCCGAACTGATCAGTTTCTAGAAATCAGGCGCTAGAAATTATGAAATAAACATTATAAAAATTGTCTGATGGAAAAATTCGAACACAGGACCTCTAGCACAGAAGCGCGATTTCCAAAGCGTTGCACCACGGAGGCATGGACGAGTGGAACTGGTGCGGTTAGCAGCGATTATACAAGCGTATGTCAATAACGCCACGTATGGTCTCCTTCTAGCACAAGACCAATTGCGCCACATACAGATCTCAGCCAGTGGTTGCAAAGCGACATTGTTTGATGAGAACTCGAAATCTTCAGATTAATTTCACATTGGCCCATCGCTTCAATTTAAAATGCCGTCCACATTACATACAACCAGAGCCTTTGAAACGCTCGTTCATCGGAACACTTTCTACATAAAATTTCAAGAGCTGATAGTCCGGAATGTACTTGTGGCCACGCGCAACAGGATGTACATCATCTTCTGGTAGAATGTCTGCGACACGACACACACAGTGTGCGCTGAGCACGTGATTTAGTGACTTTAGAGCGCAGGCCTTTCAGCCTCGGCAAGATCTTAGGTCAATGGACAACATACTCATTGCAAAGACGAGCGTTACTGGACCTTCAATGATTTCTAGAAGCGAGGAATATTCTTGGTGACTATTGAGTAGAATGTTTAAATGTGATAAGCTCACACCGTGTAATCTTTTTTAAACCTGACTCTGGCCAATTCAATGCCTGGATTAATGTACCTTAATTTTAATCTAATCCATGCTTCCTTATGTGCCCTGAGTTTAGTGCAGTTATGTGCCCGGACATTTTGTTTACATTGGTACACCTATGTGATTGGACTTTGTGTTGCTGTGTTTCTGAGTTCACTTTCAGTTTTAGTGTGGCGTTAGCGAACTTGTGTAACAGGACTTCGTGTTTTTATTATATTGGTGCTCGCTTTCAGTTTTAGCGTGGAATCAGTGTGCTTATGTCACAAGACTTTGTGTTATTATGATTAAGAGTTTACTGGTAGTTTTAACGGGTTAAGTTAATTATTCTTCTTTTTAAATCCCCATGTGAAAAAGAGTAGCCGGCGCCAATTAAAGGCGACAATATCTCCTAAATACCGTATCACAAAAAATATAATAAAAAACGAAGCGACAAGAACACCTGAAGCTACAAGCACGAAGATCAGACAAATCCATGTATACTAACCATCATTCCCGTCGTAGCTGAACGATCGGAGCGCCAGTTTTCCATCGAGTATTTATTGTAGGTGTATTTATTGTATTTATTGTAATGCATTCATGCACCTTCAGCAGCGCGCGCGAAGCGTTTCATGCACCCGCATCGACTGTGTCAACGATACGGCCTATCCGATAATTTTCGATAAAGTGTTATCCCTGAACGAAGGCGTAACGAACGAACATGAACGGCCGATTTCCCGCAGATCATAGCTGCTGTTTGCAGTAAACGCGGAACCGTATCAGCTCCGTGGCAGCACGAGATGCACTAGCGGCTATTATATAACTATAGTTCCTGCGCAGCGCCTTTTGTCTTCTGCTTTTGGTATTGCGCGCACTCGCTTGTATACAGGGCGACGCCCATTTACAGCGGCCGCCGTCGGTAATGACGGCCGAGACGATTAGTCGCGAACTCAATAGCGGCGCACATTCGTTGCAGCCGATACGCTCGAGCAATTAAGCATTCACGCAGGGCTTTACTTATCGCGTGGAACACCATTTCCTGCCCGCGCGCAACAATACGCGGTCCCAGTTTCTCTTCGCACAAACACTCCAGGACTCGACGGGGAGGGCTTCTCCTTCGGTGAAGGTGTGGGGGGTCGAGGCCGCGGCTCGACTAGCGCGCGGTCCCTGCTCCCGGGGCGCCGCTAACAATGGTCTGGCAGAGAGTGCGCGGCCCGCTCACGCCGATAACAAGGAGCGAGGGTTGCCCACTCGGTGGACTCCTCGCAGCCGCCGCCGGAAGTTTGTCTCGCCAGCTGGCAGGGCGCTCGCCGCAGCGCTGTGGCCGCACGCGTTCCTCGTGTACGCAGGTAGTACATTTGCATGGGAGCGACCGCGCTCGAGCCAACGGGGTCGATCGATTGCGCTCGCGCAGCTAGCTCCTTAATTAGCCGGAGCACTAAGAGTGTCACGTCGTACGTCTAAACCGGGGTGAGTATACGTGCGAAAGTGGGACGTTCACTTTCCTTTGTCTCGATGGCGAGGAAGTTTAAATGACCAAGCGGGTTTTTCCCAGCGTGCGCTCTCGATTTTCTTTTAAGCGAGCGCTCTGCGTTTAAGTTTGAACAGTTAGAGCTTGTCCGTTGGGTTCACTCTTTCGCGATGTTGCACGAGGTCAACGCATTTGCGATGCGTTGATTGGCAGAGGCGCCGAGCTGCGAACTGCGTATAACGCTCGTTAGCTTTACCCGAGCAGTGGGGCATTTCAATGCGAGGTGAGCAACGGGACCCCAAGAACATAGAGCGATGCTGGATCGCGGTGCGTACGTGACCTTCCTGGGGCTAGCTTGCTGGGCTTTCCTATCATACTGTATTGAAGGTACGTGCCCTCATGACGGAGTAAATTGATAGTTTGCAGGAGCAGCCTTTGCCAGGGCAGGGCTTAATCTGGTTTCCAACTTTTTTAAAAGAAAAGACAAACCGAAGTTACACGTAGCTATAACTAGAAAGTGTATACACTACCTCAACCTATACAAACATGAGTGCTGGCTCACCCGTAATTGAGAGAAGATGTAAGCATGAAACGGCATCCGGCAAAGCAGATTGGTTGGAGATGATACTATAGCCGCAATCTTAAAATGGGGGCAGTGCGTGTTTGCAACGGCACACCGCACCACACAGTACCTCGCCATTCTGTGCACTGACCCATATGGACGCTGCCCAGCTAGAAGAAAACTGGCTGAAGGCGGCACGACAAGCAGCGAAAGACGCCAGGAAAACGGAGCGCACTGGCCAGCTGCAACAAGAAAAGCGCGTGAAGGAGGCACCATAGGCACCACGCAGCGTGGCGCCATCTGAGGAGGCGACGCAAAACCTGTGCCGCGGAACTCACGGATCACTGGCGTTCAAAAGAGCAAAAGCAGCTCTGTCTCAGCGCCAAAAGAAGACAGCGAAGTGTATGGTGCCCTGTATCTGCCTTTCGAACGTCGCTATTGGAAATGACAAGTAAAACTTCAGCGCGCTATAACTTACAGCTTGTATGATATTGTAAACAAGCATTAGGAAGAACTCGAAAGCAATATATTTCTAACTTGTGTGGGCAGTAACTAGCGTATGTAATGCGGTCTTGTACAAAGGGTCGGAGGCCAGAGACTGCATTTCCTTAAGCTTTGATTGGTTGCCCAGATGATATCGTTTTGTCCACTCAAATGGCCCGGATGTCGTCGTTTGAATGTCCGGATAACGGCTCTGGCTTTTGGCTCAAGGTCACTTGAAGGTCGCCAACAACGGGAGCTGAAAGCATTTATTTCTTAAACTAAGCCTCTGCTCATTGCGCCCAGGCCACGATTCCGCGAGGGTGCATGCTTTCACAGAAGTTCTATAATATCTTGGAAAATTTTGGGGTTCACTTCAATATTATCCAACACTATTATCCAACAGGAATAATAGTGGGGTGTTAGGAGTATAGTTTTGTGGAAGCGTGCAGGAAACGTTACCAAATAGCTTACACGGGCTCACATAGTCTTCGATGAAAGCAGGCGCTCACACTTTCCACTGTTTATTTATTACAGATGCGCTTGCATTCGATTTCACTAACTTACTCTCAATGTCTTTCGGCGTCACAGAGTACAAAAAGAGATGAAGGGGGGGGGGGGGAGGGGTAATAAGGAAGAAGTAACAGCAGGTGGTCACATAGCGCTAATGTGCTTGATGAATAGTCAGTGAACGAGAACGATGGAGAACAGCAAGTGGCTCCATTCCATGCTGGTTCTGCTGCATACTGCTGCTATGTGAAGCAGCTCAGTCCGCCTACCTTTAATGAGTGGCAGATTCTTGTGAAATAAAATTGAAGGAACTAAAAAAAGGCTTCATTTTAAACTTGTGTTACGATGATAAGTTCTATGGAAGATACATAGGCACTAGATGCGTCGTGGCAATTAGAAGGCAGGGTAGTAATTGTTTTCTTCATTTGAGAATCACTGACAGAACCAGAGAAAGAATAGATGGAGCATGCGCTGCGATTCTGAATGGACGCAAGGCTGAGGGTCAGCGTACGCGCGTCACAGACGGAAACGCAATATTGAAGCTTAGGACACAACAAAGTCTTCTGTAATACCGATAATAAAGAAGTAGCGGGAAGTAAGAAGTTTCGACGTAAGAAGCCAAGTGTGAAGCAGGCGCTTAGCTTTTTTAGTAACGTAGTCAACGTGCGCGTTCAACGTGTATTTTCTAGGAATGTTAACATCGAAGTATTTTTATATATAGGAGGCGTCAAAATTAGTCATCCGTGACAAATGAAACGTGTATTGAATTTTCTCCCATTTCTCTTTTAAGCCATCTGTTTTTCCTATTATCTTGTGATGGAAGCTTTTATAGCAAAACAATGCTGCGAAATGCTATTTTACAAACCTTGCTGTGTTTGAAAGATATGAATTAATATCTATCAAATCTAGATTGAACGACGCAATTGCAAAGAAAGATTTATAGTTGCTTAGATTGGTAGTTCCTCTGTTGGTTTGATTACGCTGCTATTGAATTGTTTTATTTTTGCACCTTTAATAATGCGTTACGTATGTCGGTGTCATTCCCGACTTAGATTCTGTTGCGGTGTCTGCAGCTACTTGTGCCTGCCGTGTAATTTACTCTAATAATGTAACTTTAGTTTGTTGCTCAGCGCTATAGTTACGTCCACCTCACTTTGTTTGGCTTCCCGCGCCGTTTGTATAATGCGAACCATTCCGGTGAGCTCGTTCGCATTGCCCTTCTTTGACAGTGGGGATGGTGGAGACAGTAGACGGAAGGAGCTATGCCTTGTAGAATAACCTTGACGACCTTTTCTTATCACGTTAAAAGAGGAGCCACTCTGCGCTGTGGATTCCTTGTACTACTGTGTGCCGTCATGCATGAAATAAAATGCGCCATGCTGAAGCGTAAACATGTTGCAGCGGCAGCATTGATTCCGCAAGTGTTGATTTCTTGATCTGCTTTCATTTCAACCTCCGAATCATTCCGTAATACGCACTCCTTTCGAAGTCGTGATATCGACCAACTTGAACAGTCAAGGGAACAGCTCCGGTCATGTAACAATTTATTTATACACCGTTTCATGCAGTCGGCGCTGGAGGGTGTTACAGTAGGTATTGGTACAGGAGAGGGCAAACAAAAGTGAAAACTTGTGGTTGACAAAGTAGCTATAACGACGCAAAAGAATGACATAATTTGAAAAAAGCGACGGTTTGGGTAGAAAATGTGGCAGTGTACGACCGAAGGGCGAAGTATATGGACTGCGATAGCAAGGGTTAGTGTTGTGCACGAACTGTTCGGACAGTGTTGTGTAATCACATGCGGGAACGACATGGCCAGGAGCAGCGCACAATATGACTCCTTCTGCGCACAGGTAACAGCATCCCTGCATTCACCGGGAATCTCACAATACTGACATCGTCAGGAACGCCGCAGTGGAGCTGGCGGCTTTGCAACTCGATGGTGCGATGCCTCCGCTGGTGCACCTTAGGTGGTGCAGCCAATGAGGTAGACGGGGAGCCGTGAACGTTAACGAGCAGCCAGTGAAAAATTCAATGACGCTGGCTCAACGATTACTGTCCTTTCCACTCAAACCAGTGAGTAGCACACGCAGCAACTCGGCGGAAATGATGCAGTGCGCGCGCACAACGCTCGTGCCAGCAGCACGAACGCTGCTGCATGAACGCGGCCGAACGCTGTTCGGGCTCCGCCACCGAGCCCATTACAGGGGAGCGTCGACGGTGCCTTCACTTCGTTTCGTCATTTTTGCAGCCAAACGCACTCAGCCATCGCATAGGCGATGACTGAGCCCCTGGCATGCGCCGTCTAAAGCGGGACAGCGACACAGAATAGCTCCACAGGAGAGCAGGATAGCTGCGCCGACCACGGCATCAACGCTCCTCGAGTATCCATAGCATATCGTTAATGCGAAAGCGTTATGTGTCCCATGAGGCAGAAAAGCCGGCGTCGAAGGCAACGAGTAGTCCGAAAGATCATCATCATCATCACCACCACCACCACCACCCTCATCATCGTCAGTGACATCATCGGCGGCTTGTCTGACATCATCGGCGTCAGTAGTACTGCAGAAAGAAATTGGAACAAGTTAGAGTAAGGTGACTTAAGGAGAAATAAAGTGAATTAAGGTGAAGTAAAGTGAATGGAGGGGAAATGAAGTGGATTAAGATCCATCAAAGTGGAAGAAGATGGATTAAGGTTGGTACAAATTAGAGCAAGGTAGATTAAGGTGAATTAAGGTAAAGTTTTGAAGGACATGTTACAATGTACGACGTCACGTACCGTGGATGTAACCTATTGAAGAAGTCTAATGCTCTCCCATTCAAATCACGTAAAAATTCTTGAGTGACTGTCAATTTTTCACTATCGCGATAAGAGTGCAAAAGTGACCAGCGCACGAAAAGCTGGCTTGGTGCGAAATGTATTCATAATTTGAGGAACAGTTCTCACACCATTTTGCTAAAAGAAAAACTTGAAATGAATTTGGAAGCTTCATGTACCAAATCAAAAATTCGATTACATGGCACACCGTTGTGGAGGACTAATTTATACCACCTGGGGTTCTTCAACGTGCACCAATTGCATGGTACACGTGCGTTTCTGCATTTCGCCTCCATCGAAATGCCGCGTCCTCGGGTTTAGCAGAGCAACGCCAAAGGCACTGCGCCACTAGGAAGGTCCCAACTAAAACTGTCTCCGAGAAAACGGCACCGAAGACTGCGTAATAATCCTTGCTTCTTTGAGGCCCTCTGAATCGATGTCATAACATGCAAGGATTTACTGGAGCCCCAACTAAGCCATAAACGGATGCTACAGGTAAAAAGTTTGCGTCTAATCCTATAGCGCATGCCCGTTCTGAGAACCAGACAAAGAGGTTTTATATTGCAGGGTCCGAACACCATGTGCACTTTTTGAGGCAATTAGCAGAACGACGAATGATAAACTTGGTCTCGTATAAGCTTCTTAATGATGTGCAGGGGGAAACGCGACTTGTCTTTCGTTAACGTCGTGGTCGAGAATTAAACTATAACTGAAGAAATGACACGACGAACTTTTAATTGGGCAGCATAGGGCTCACCAAAAACATCGCCCCCACGTTTTCAGACCTTTCGTTGCGTAGTCGTTATAAATGTTTGTAGGTAAAAGCTAGATATCTTTGCTTTTTTATGTCATTCAGTGTTATTTCTGCTTTTATTCACAAAGAAAGGCAAGCGCTGTACGCCTTCAAAAGTAACTTCGCTATCTTCTTTCGAACTTCTATTTTGATTTTACATAGTTAATTACTTTAAATGATTATTACAAGCGAACTGTGCGTTGGTCTCACTGAATTAACCGTGGTATGTCTTGAAGTTTCACAGCACTACTGTCAAATTTATTTTAAATTTCTTACCTTGTCACCGCTTTTCACTGCTTTTTTTGTCTGAAGACTTATTAAAGGACACTCATTGCTTTAGCGATAGACAGAGAAAAAATTTAGTAATGTTCTTTGTTCAGTGTATGTTTATGTGGCGTATGGTGTACTGTCCGAGTCTCTACAGTTTTCTTGTTGTCTTTCTTTCTTATTCCTTGCGCAGGTACTGAATCAGACATTAATTCAGCTTGTGAACTTGTTCCTCGTGTGCCATTACTTGTGAAATTTTGGAGGTCGCTTGTCCTTTAGTGTTCTTGTATATTTATGCATTTGTTCTTCACAAGGTTTTTGTTTTTATCACACTTCGGAGCACGGGTGTAGTCGGCACCTCCAAGAGGGTTCGAAATCTTCATACATACATACATACATACATACATACATACATACATACATACATACATACATACATACATACATACATACATACATACATACATACATACATACATACATACATACATACATACATGCATGCATACATACATACATACATACATACATACATACATACATACATACATACATACATACATACATACATACATACATACATACATACATACATACATACATACATACATACATACATACATACATACATACATACATACATACATACATACGCTCGCACGCACGCGTATAGGTGGAGAACTTGACTGTACGGCCTGTGTTTGTTCTCCTGCTCCAGGTTGGTTATTGCTCAGGGGGAGTAGTAAGTAGTAAAGCCAGAAGGAAAAAAAATAACGGTTAGTCTTTCAATCGGGTTAGGAGATAAATGTTTCATAAATTATTCCTGATTTTCCTTGGGGGTGTGCTAACATCACTAGATTATGTGGCGCAAGTAAGTCCAAAGCAAATGAGGAAGTCGTCAAAAAAGCGATAGATGTGCATTGATTTGAGTCAAAAGTGCATAAGCTGCCTGTTTGCTCAGCACGTTTTCTGATCACGCTATTCGAAATGTATTTTTTCCTTCATTATTGTGGAGATTTCCTGGCGACGCTTACATGAGCATCCACACACATGATCCCTGCCTCTCTGTTTAAGAGGCTTGTGCCAAACGCAGGTCACGTTTTCGCTAATCCTTATTAATCTAATCTAATCTAATCTAATCTAATATTAACTAATCCGTTAATCCTGTCTATCTATCTATCTATCTATCTATCTATCTATCTATCTATCTATCTATCTATCTATCTATCTATCTATCTATCTATCTATCTATCTATCTATCTATCTATCTATCTATCTATCTATCTTTCCGTCCGTTCGTTCGTTCGTTCGTTCGTTCGTCCGTCCGTCCGTCCGTCCGTCCGTCCGTCCGTCCGTCCGTCCGTCCGCCCGTCCGTCCGTCCGTCCACGCGCTCATGTTGTCTACCACATGGGGAAATTAGGTATGTGCTCACAGTCGTGATGTCATCGTCGTCATTCCATCGCAGCTTCGTGATCTCACTCTCGTGATACCGTCGTCATCATGCCTTTCATCCATCCATCCATTAATCCATCCATCCATTCATCCGTCCGTCCGTCCTCATACGCCGACAGGGAATGGCGGTGCGTGCTGAATTGACCTGCTGGGTATATGCTCATTTTTGCGTTGCCGGCGTGGTCTCGACATCTTCGTCTTCGAGCTCCGCCATCCGACTCTCGCCTGTGATTCTTGCGTACTGTCTGCGCCGAGCCAGCGGGCGCGCGCGTAAGATCCGGGTATGTCGGCTGCTGAGCACTGGATGGTGGTTGCCGCCGCGTGAACAGTGATTCAAATTAATTTTTTACGCCCTGCGCGTCAACCGGCTTCTTACGCTCCAAACAAACTCTTTGTCGATAAATGTGTCAACTAGGACATTGCGTTTCTATGAGGTCTACTTGAGCAGCTCCAAGATGGTGTGCTACTGGGGTGCTATTTGGCGCAGAGAAAGGAAGCTTAACGTGTTCGCAGTGATCGAGTAGCTAGGCAAGCCCACGTTCTTTCTTACCCACAGCATGCCCGATCTCAACAATGAGTGCCCACTTGAAATCATTGAGATACTCGAAGACCCGGACGAGGCGTGCAGCCGCAGGGTCGATGCTATAGCATGCTGCAAACTTTGATAACTTGGCATAACTTCGATTCCTACAGTAAGTGGGATCTGGAAGCTTTTTTTTATACTGCCTTCTTCGCCACAACCAAGGGATGCTTAAAGAATACATAAAACTATGCCAAAATTCTGGAAGTATTCTTTATTGATTCTATCTTACGCCGGAAATACAGGATCTCTGTATCATTTTCCTGATGTTTTCTTGTGGTATCGTAATATCGTGCCACTGTGCAAATATTTCTTTTATATACCTGCTCACCAAAAAAAAAAAATATTCTCTATAGTTATTTTGCATTGCATCAGGAGGATCCCTAAATCATGATTTCTACTGTGTCGTGTTCTGAAATTAGCTTACAATACACTGTAGGGTCTTACTATAATTTAGGGGCCCCTGACTATGGCCCACCGGTATTGCAAAGAACTGCGCAATTGTCGTGAGGAAATCCGGAGAGTAGCTTGTAGCGGAAGAAATAACGATAAAGATATCTGGTAAATAATAACTTCAAGGAAGCAAAACTAAATTCAACGGAAGTGGGGCGTAGTCTCTTGAGAGCGGTGGTCATTATGCTTCTATGAGATTGAAAGATTCGTAATAGAACCTAGAGATGTGGCCCTTGCCGATGGCCTGAAGTTGAGAGCGCACTAAGTCTTTAAGTCGGCAGAAGCGGTTACAATCTAATGAATTCGCGCTCTGGAAGGACGAATTGTGTAGTTTCCTGTGGCGTGAACACGGCAACTCGAAGAATACCACAGAAAGCAAACATAGAGGCAGTTTCACAGACTAAGCCTGAATTACTCTGTCTAGTTCTTCTATCTGTCTATTCCTTTTTTTTTGCGGGAAACAATTTATTTATAGTAATGACGGCTATTTCCCCCGCGGGGCTCGAAATACTAAAACAGAAGGGGATCACCCTTACAACAGTTTTTGTGTCTGCGTTGCGTACACGTGTGATGTGCGCACTTTGCCTCTTTACACACCACTGCAAGCTCTCCGCTTTATGCTCCACATGTTACTTTAGCGCGGAGCCTGGGGTAAACGCTGCGTTATGCCTTTAAGCTCGCTGCGTGCTGCCCTTCGCCCTTTCCTTTAATAGTGGACTTGCGAGAAGACCCCTACCGAGGGGCAATGAAATTGCTTATTTGTACTTGGCCAGCATCTAACAACAGCTGTCGAATGAAAGCAGTACAATAAAAGAAAATATGTTTAAGGAAATTTGTTGGAGCTGTTGAATTAATATTTGTATTACGATACAGGCTTTACACACGTGAGTTTAAACAGAACAAATTTTCAAATCCAGTTTTTCACGTGTACCACCACTCCTTGCAAAAACAGAGCCACTGAGATTCCGTATAGACTCGCGTAAAGGCCGCACCCGTGTAAGGGCCCGACCCCCAACTAGCTCAAAATTTTGGAAAAAGAGTTACCAGTGGCGACGCAACCGTCTTCTGTGCCTCGATGCCGTACGCACGATCAGCGAATTTTCGAGCGCTGCGTACTTCCGCGTGCAACGACTCGATGGTGATAGCCATCTATTAGTGGCGTATAGTATCTAGCGCCATCTAGTAGCCGCGTATAGTATCTAAAGCCATCTAGTAGCTGCCCTTAGACGAGAACCAACCAAATGGTTTGGTCATGAGTAACGGCCGTACCTGGTCAAACTTGTGTAAAAAAAGTGCGGCGCTTACACGAGTCTATTGTATGTGTGAACCACTCACCTGAGAGAAAATATTAACTCATCTGCCAGAACAGTGTGATGTTTCTGAATGCGAGTTCTCAACATTTCAGAAATGCAGGAAACGGACCATGAACGCTTTGCAAAGTAAACGCGCAAAGGAGAGTACCCCCTCTCCTTCCCTCCCCTTCATCAAGGATAGTTGATGAAGGAGAGGTGCAATGCAGGCGAATACACGCAAAGTGCCTCGAACGGCCAGTCACGTGGCAATTTCGCCTGTATTCGCGGGCTTCTTTCACACTCGGAAATGCACTTTTATGTAGCACGCGTATTGAGCAACAGAGAGCTGTATCGGGAGTTTTCCATGTTGCTCTACAATTGCCTCATTGACACTTTTCACCTAAATATAATATTTGAGAAGTTGATTAATTAATTAAGACTGGTTATGTAAATATGCGGAAGGCAAAACAATCTTAGTATCACGAAAGAAACATTACCTTGCTTCTGTCCAGTTACGTGGCATTCGCATATTTATAAATCTCGTTTTGTGTGATAATTAGAACACCGTATACACACGCACACGCACACCCATATATATATATATATATATATATATATATATATATATATATATATATATATATATATATATATATATATATATATATATATATCAAGGTCGTGATTACGGCTGCTTTATGTCCAGTATAGAGTGAACATTGCGGAGATCCTTTTTAATGTGAACGTGCTGCTGCAGAGGGGGAACAAGTGCCTTATGTATTCGCGTATATTGCACACCAGGCACAGTGAATACTCTCGTCACCTAATTTTTTACAGAAATATTTTCCTCTTGGCGTCATTGTGCTCCCTATGGTGGAAGGCTCTCGCTGAGCTAATGACTCGAAAAGGAGTGATTTCAAGGGTAAAACCGAAAGCTTTTTCATGCTCATGCTGCATGACAGAATTACCATACAGTTTTGTTTATAATTTGTCCAACATTCCCTTAAGTTTTCTTCTTTTGTTTCTTCTGTCTGTTTAATTATCTGAGTGCTTTCAAAGCAAATAAATTGTGCACTAGGGACTAACTTTTTCTTTTTTTGCCAAGAAAGGTAGGAGTAAATATGAGGGAACAAACGTACAACAAATCTAGAAAAGGTAAGCATTTCTTTTTCTATAATGACGCGTATTTCTTTTTCTAATACCGTTTACGCAACACAACTAGGAGGTTTTCAGCACCAGAATTTCGGGGCACGTCCGTCGCACACACTGGTTATAAAGTATGTGAGAGGGAAGTCCAGCTGCTGTTCGGCACTATTGAGCTGACGAGACGCGTTTTAAACTTCATGGGTAGTTTCGCGCTGGTGTGCCATTCGCACGGTACAAAATTACCACTCCCATTTTGATGACCACGTATCTTCTTTGGAGTGCTAATCAAACTGAAATGTCCGGCAGTTTAATGTGCTCTAATTGGCATGTCGCACTGGTGTCCCGGTCGCAGGGCACATAAAAACTAACTCTTATTTTGGCGATCAGGCGCCTTTCGAAGTGCCTTCCGTGAGAGCCTAGTGGTTATTGCGTTGAGCTGCTCAGGACGAGCTCGTGGGGTCAAATTTCGGCTAGGTCGACATTGGGTAAACACCGTGCATTGGGTGTACGTTAAGGAACCCTAGGTGGTCAAAATTATCCCGCAGTCGCCTACTACCAGATCGTGGTTCTGCACGTAAAAACCCGAAATTTCATTTAATTTTTTTTTAATTGTTTGAACTGCCGAGCAAACTAAAGCACCAACCAGTCTAACATACTCTAATTCACAGTATAAATTTAGATAACGGAACTCCCCACACTGCACAAGCATATGTAGGTGCTAGCCCGACATATTTATATTCATTCTGCGAGCGTAATTTATTTATGAGTTTTGAATCTGCACTTTTACTTCTTTCTCGGGGTGTAAAAGCACTTCCGAAGTCTTCTCGACAACAACCTCCTTGGCTCATTCGCGGCTCGTTTCTCGTGTGCTGCACTATTTAGCCTGTGTAACCTACGCATTTATTTTCTCGAAAAAGAATGTCATCGGAATAGAATCGATGCCATGCCCCACCCCTGGCATTCGTCGCATCAAAAGGGGTGATACCTCGACCTTTCGTTTCTGTGCCTGTCCAAAAATACAATGCGTTTCCCGCAGCTGCTACCTTCTCTTCGTAATGTTGCCCGGTGCTGTGAGAATGCTTTGAGTTCATACAGCGTGTATTTATTCGCATCGCTCTCTGCCTCTTATGCAAACCTGCGGCATTACTCTTCCATTCTGCCGTCTACGATGTCGGAAGATCAAAAGGAATTACAGCTCAGGCGGTGATGAATGCGTTTCCTCCTGAATTTGTTTTTCTTTAATATATAGAAAACACTTTATTGCACAACATTGCGATCTTAAAAATCCTTTTCAAGATTTCTGAAGCTGTTGCCGAAGTGGAAGCCTTATTGAGGAACTGCAGCTGCTCGGATGGAAGTACTCGCTCAACGGATGCAGAACGGTGAGGCCAGCAATTCAAGCTAAACATTAGAATTATACGCAGCCCAAAGGAAAAAAAGAATAAATGTGAACTTTTCTTTGAACTGGTAAAATATTAGTCTTCCATTTTTGGCGAGAGCAACCTTTCCTAGTGTAATTTGCTGCGTGAAATATTTCACGTCATAAACAGTACAGGTGTCCGAAATGTTGTCCATCTCTATGTTTTATTCTGCGCCACCTAGATGGATAACATTTTGGTTATTGATGGTTCCATAATGATCCGCTCCATAACAGTGCATATTGAAAGGAATATATTACCTTAGGACAGTGGTCTGGCATAACGAAGCACCGACATTCTGAACACATTAACTCTCAACAAATAAATGAATTTTGTGGTATGGCGTGCCAAAACTACGATATCATTATGAGGCAAGCCGTAGTGTACAAGTCCGGGTTAATTTCGACTACGCAGGTTTTCTTTAATGTACGCCGTGTGCACGTACACGGGCGTTTTTTTTGCAATTAATCCTCACCTAAAGGGAGCTGGCACAGCCGGGATTTGATCCCGAGACCTCAGAGCTTAGCAGCGCAACTCCAAAGCCACTACTCCACTGTAGTGGGCAATTAGCTCACAGGACCCAAATTCAAAGTATGATATACTTTTCTTAACTACTTTACGTTATTACATACACAATAACGGGGTGTGTGAATACGGAAAACTTTGAATACCAATTAAGCTGTTCATTGCACAGTCTAAACATGCTCGCACCGCTTTAGGACAACTGCAGTGCCGCGCTGTCACACTTCTCGCCTTCGGCGAACACAAACACTGCAGGCGCACCTCATGCCGTGCTGTTCGCCTCGTTCGTTAGCGCCATTCGTGCGATGCAGGAGGTAAATTTCAAAGCGATCGTTCCTTATATTCCGGACTTCTCAGGGGACAGGATCTCATGTTGCAGACAGCGTGCGCTTATCAAATAATGTGAGTAAGCCGGCAATTTTACGAAACAAACTCCGCGCAAATTTTAGATTTCACTTTGTTTATAAATAAGGATATGTTCAATATTCCATTGAATATTTGGAGCTAGCTTTTGGTGAATGTGCGTATTCAATTCAATTCGAAAGTTTTTTTTCTATTCGGGCACACCTAATACGCACATGTGCAAGGACACTTTTATCTTCTGTATCAGACGCTCAAGCATAAAAAATGCACCCCTAGAGAGAGGGAGAGAGAGGGGCGGAGGAGGGGCAGGGTATAAGGAAGGCAGGGATGTTCACCAGTTGTCAGGATTGGGGGCTCAATCCCATCGTCCGTGGTCCTTTGCCAAGATTGGAGTACGGCATGAATTCGAAGGTAGCTGGCCCATGCCGTCGTCCAACTTATTTACGCTGAGATCGTTGATGAAGTGAAGAACTGCTTCTCAACGAGAACGAGGAAAAGGGTTTATTTACAGAAACTAAATCAGTCTAACATGACTGCTTGAGAAAAAGAGTATTAGTCCAACAGGACTGCATGAGAGAAGTGACTCAGTCTAACATGACTGCTCAAGAGAAGTGTGTCCTCAGCATTCGCACAACCACAGTTTTTATACACTCGATCCGCCGGTCCTACGACGCGGCGACTGTTCGTTTACACATCACCAACTCGCAGCTGCTCTGAAGATCAGTTTACGTACACAAAGGCAACCGCGCTCTGTACACAGAGGCAACCGCGCGGGGTGCCGTTCCGGGAAACTATCGGCGCTGATCGAGGGTCGCTCGTTGTTCCGTGCTAGGCCGAAGCGTGAGACGCTCAAAATACGTCGTCCCCACGGCAGCTTGTCCAGCGTTTCAAATCAGCTCCGCGTTGGGGAACTCCGGAATCATTGTTCACGCACCGAAATAGTCCCGTCACAATGTCGAAGGGGCTGGAGGAAGGCGGCGGATTCCAACGCAAAGGCCGCTTCTTTGAACGCCTCCCAGCTGCAGCGACGGAGAGGGAGAGGTGCGCGTCTTGCACCCCTTGTCGTAATCGGGTGGCAAGGTGGCAATCTTGTTGCGCAACTCGCCATTCTTGACAGCGCCTCCATGGGCCGGAAAGTCTCGACTGTCTAGCGCTGACAACCGCTAGGCAGGAAGAGAACGGCTGCTGGTCAGGGGGGGATTGATGTCTTGGCTCGCAGCGACCACTTGTGGATTGATGTCACCGCCCCAAAACATCCAACAAGGACAGGCAACTCCAAAATGAACCCCACAACACGGCTCTGCGCCGAGATGACGTGCATTGGCTCTCACTTTAGACACGCTAGGCTTCAAAAAAAAAAAACAACAACAACATAAGTGCAGAAACAAAAAAAAATGCTACATTTCACTATGCCAATTTCTGAAGCAAATTCCTGCTGACCAATTCAGCAATTAATGGAGGGAATTCTGCTAAATGAGAGGGGATTTTCTTCGCTTAATAAAATTAACACTAGTAACCCTAAAATTTAGGCGGGACCCTCAAACGCAGAATTCAAATTAGCCTGCTCAAACCATCCGCATTGCTATGCAACTTTCCCTTCTTATATCTAACGGAGAAGTTGTACTCTTGGAGAGTGAGGCTCCATCGGAGCAAGCGGCCGTTTTTGTGTGACATTTGATTGAGCCACGTCAGAGGACAGTGGTCGGTCTCGAAGATGAACTTCGCTCCGTACAAGTAACACGACAACTTCTGGGCGGCCCAAACCAAACAAGCGCATTCCTTCTCTGAAGCGCTGTAGGCTTCCTCTCTTACATTTAGTTTACGGCTGGCGTAGAGGATAGGATGCTCCTCGTTATCGTCGCCGACCTGACTAAGTACCACGCCCATACCTCTGTCGCTTGCGTCGCATTGAACTATGAATTCCTTTGTGTAGTCTGGCGCGCGAAGCACAGGGCGAGAAACCAATAGCGTTTTCAAACTTTGGAAAGCGTTCTCCTTGTCCTTATCCCAGTGTACGTTACTCGGTGCTCCCTTTCGGAGGGCGTCTGTTAATGGACTTGCCAATTGCGAGTAATTCGGAATGTACCGTTGATAGTACCCCACAAGTCCCAAAAATGAACGAACGTCCGTTTTCGTGCGCGGCTGAGAAAAATCTCCAATCGTAGCTATTTTCAGCTCAGCCGGCCGTCTCATGCCCTGACCAACAACATGGCCCAGATAAGTAACCGGCGAACAACCAAACCTACACTTTTCCGCTTTCATCGTTAAGCCGGCTTCCCTCAACCGTGAGAACACCTGTTTGAGGTGCGATACGTGTTGTTCCCAGCTGTCGGAAAAAATGGCCACATCATCAAGATAAGGTAAGGCGAACTCCTGCAAGTCCTTTAGGACAATATTCATTAACTTAGAGAAGCTAAACGGCGCGTTCTTCAGCCCGAAGCTGAGTGCGAGAGGGCGAAAAGTGCCTACAGGCGAGATGAATGCGGCATAGCGGCTGGCACTTTCTGAAAGGGGAACTTGCCAGTACCCCCGCACGAGATCTATAGTTGAAATGTATTTAGCAGCGCTAACTCTTTCAATTCGTTCCTCAATGTTGGGTATCGGGTACAGCTGATCCCTAGTGATCGCATTTAACTTCCTGTAGTCAACACACGGACGAGGGTCCTTGTTAGGGGTTTCTACGAGTATTAGCGGTGACGTGTAGTCACTCTCAGCGGGCTCAATAACTCCCAACTCTAGCATGCGCTGTATCTCTGCCTCCATAATCTCTCTCTGTCTTGGAGACACCCTGTAAGGTTTTGATCTTACTGGTTCGGCAGAGGTCAGCTCAATTTCATGCGTTATCAGTTCGGTTCTACCCGGCCGATCGCTAAATCTGTCGATATATTCCCCTAACACCCCTTTTAGCTCATCTAGCTGCTCGGGTCTTAGAGCATGCGAGCTTACCGAGTGTTCTACTGCTTCTTCTAGGCCGATTTCAGAGTTGGAGGTGGCCCTATACTCCTTAAACTTGGTACCAATGCCATCCGGCTCTTTGACAGTATAGTTAACGACTCCGCTCCGCTCTACATACGGCTTCATCAAATTACAGTGATATATCCTCACTTCCTTCCTGCGACCGGGCATTCTCAAAGCATAGTTAGTTTCTGAAAGTTTGTGCAACACTTTAACGGGCCCTTCCCAGTGAACTTCAAGCTTGTTCTTTCTTGAAGGTTTGAGGATCATTACCTGGTCTCCGGCGTTAAACGTACGAAGCCTCGCATTCTTGTCGTAATAGAATTTGGCGTTCTTTTGAGCTAGTGCCATGTTCTTTCCGACTAGTTCTTGGGTTGCGCTTAGCCGTTCCAGTAAATTTAGCACGTATTCAACCACGGTTGGACTCTCCCCTCTTTCCTCCCACATCTCTCTTAACATTCTCAGCGGAGACCGGAGTGTCCTCCCATACACTAGTTCTGCTGGTGAGAACCCTGTCGCCTCATGTGGAACCGTTCGCAAAGCAAACAAAGTTGCCGGCAGACAGTTCTCCCAGTCCTCCTTGTGCTCGTAACAGAGCGCACGCAAAACTCGCTTAAGCACCGAATGCCACCTCTCTACACTGTTTGACTGAGGGTGATAGACAGAACTGTGTATTAACTTTACCCCGCACTTTTGCAAGAATGTGGAAGTCAGTGCGCTCGTGAATACTGACCCTTGATCTGCCTGAATTTCGGCTGGAAACCCAACTCGTGCAAACACTGTCAAAAGCGTGTCTACTACTTCGGTGGAGCTGAGCTCTTTCAAAGGGATTGCTTCTGGAAACTTGGTAGCCGGACACAGCATGGTAAACAAGTACCTGTAGCCTGATTTTGTTTTTGGAAGAGGCCCTACCGTGTCTATTACAAATCGTCTGAAAGGCTCTGTTATTAAGGGCACTACCTTCAGTGGAGCTTTCCAAGTCTCTCCTGGTTTACCAGAACGCTGGCAGGCGTCGCATGATCTTACAAAGTTTTCTACATCTTTGAAACAGCCAGGCCAGTAGTATTCCATAAGCAATCTTTCCTTTGATTTGTTTATGCCTAGGTGGCCGGACCACCCATTTCCATGACAAAGACTCAAAATGTCCTCCCTATACTTAGTAGGTATGACTAACTGATCTAAAATCTTACCCTTTCGATCTCTGTAATGCCGATACAACAATCCTCCTTTCTCATGTATCGTTACGTTGCGCCTAGCAATGCCTTCTTTAGCTGTGTCACGTAATTTAGCTAAGCTCTCATCATTCTTTTGCTCAGCTGCCAGTGACTCTCTATCCACGCGTAAGAGTTGATCGAAGTTCTTTGAGGCCGGTGATAATAACGACCCTGTCTCGCTTGTGAGCGCGTCTGCTTGCTCTTCCTGCAGGCTAGAACTCTGACACTCTAGTGCTACGCTCTCATTGAGCTGGTCAACTGGCAGGCTCTTCTCAACTGTTCTTTCGTCCCTCGGGACTAGCTCGGATTCGGGTATTGAAGCTATCCCCTTTTCTGCTTCAGCTGGAGGAGCTTGAGCATTTTCAGCCGAAAGCGCCGCGATCTTACGAGCTTGGCCTCGGGTCAATGCCTGTACTATGCCCTCTCCCAGTTTGAGCCCTCTGTCACGCAGTAACTGATTCGAACGATTCGAAAAGATGTAGGGATACTGTAGTGACAAAAATTTGGAAACTGCAGCCTCAGTCTCTAGCTCCCCGAATGGTCCACTGATTTTGACTTTGGCCATGGGCAGACACACGCTGTGTTCTTCTACAACCTGTTTTATCCATGCTACTTCTCCGGTGAAGTCATCTACCATCACGTAAGACGGATGGACAATGTCCAGCGTGGCGGCACTGTCTCTTAGCACTCGGCATGGTTTTCCATTAACTTGCAGGTCGTGGAGATATGGACTTAAAAGTTCCATATTCTCATCTTTTTCCTCTACGTAGGAAAAAACTACGCTAGACTTCTCGCAGTTTACAGCTATATGTCCCAGTTTGTGGCATTTGTAACAGCGAATTGGTCTAACAGATTCGAATTTGCTTTTCTGTTCTTTTTGTGCGGTTTCTCCGTTAAGTTTCTCCTCGCTCTTTTCTGCGGGCTTTTCCGCCATGTCTACAGGCTCGGATCGTCTAGTTTGCGCACCCTTTTTGAACGGAAATGGTTTCCGCGGTCCATTTCGACCGTCCCAGTTTCCCTCCTCGGCGTTCAATTTTCTACGGGTTGCGTACTCTTCGGCTAATTCAGCCGCCCTTTCCACAGTGTTTACATTACCTCTGTCTTGCACCCACAGTTTCACAGCTTGAGGGATGGTTTTGTAAAACTGCTCTAGACACATGCATTCAATGATCATGTCTCTGCTGTCGTACGCTTCCGCGCTTTTAAGCCACTCAACTAGGTTGGCCTTTAAGCTATATGCAAACTCCGGATAGCCCTCGCTATCTTTCTTGCCTGTGCTCCTAAACCTTTGCCGAAAAGCTTCGGCTGAAAGGCGGTATTTCTTCAGGAGACTAGCCTTAACTTTTGCATAATCATATGCATCCTGCACACTCAGTCTGGCGATTACTTCCGCCGCCTCACACGGCAACATAGACAGCAACCGCTGTGGCCATGTACTCGGGCCGAAGTTCATCTTTTCGCAAGTCCTTTCAAAATTGCTTAGGAACAAGCCTATGTCGGTCCCGACCTCAAATGGCTTTAATAGCCTGTCCATGCGGTACGATTCTGCCTCACTTGATCGTCCCAGAGCGCCTTCACTTCCTTGAGACATCTCCAAACGTTTGCTTTCAAGTTCCAGTTGCATTTTTCTTAACTCGCGATCTTTATCGCGTTCCTCTCTCTCTTGTTTTTCTCTGTCCCGTTCTTCTCTTTCTTTTTCCCGTTTCTCTCTCTTTTTGAGAAGTTCCAATCCCATTTCAATATCTTCCTCACTGGCCTGATTGGAAATTAGCTCCAATAATTCCGATTTGAGCATTTCCTTGCGTACATCTAGGCCCAGTTCCTCACCAACAATCAACAACTCGTCTCTCAGCAGTGTCCTTAACTCCATGACTGCTGCTTTACTGCCTTGATTCTGCTCTCTAAATCTAGCTAGGAAGACACAACCTAGCTAACACACAACAATCTAGCTTCCCTACTGTTCTAAACAGAACAACCACAAAATGAAGCCTAGAGAGTCAAAGCAAAAACCAAGCACTCACCGCAGATACAGCACCATGTCGCAAAGTCCATCTCACCACTGTCAGCCAGTTGTCAGGATTGGGGGCTCAATCCCATCGTCCGTGGTCCTTTGCCAAGATTGGAGTACGGCATGAATTCGAAGGTAGCTGGCCCATGCCGTCGTCCAACTTATTTACGCTGAGATCGTTGATGAAGTGAAGAACTGCTTCTCAACGAGAACGAGGAAAAGGGTTTATTTACAGAAACTAAATCAGTCTAACATGACTGCTTGAGAAAAAGAGTATTAGTCCAACAGGACTGCATGAGAGAAGTGACTCAGTCTAACATGACTGCTCAAGAGAAGTGTGTCCTCAGCATTCGCACAACCACAGTTTTTATACACTCGATCCGCCGGTCCTACGACGCGGCGACTGTTCGTTTACACATCACCAACTCGCAGCTGCTCTGAAGATCAGTTTACGTACACAAAGGCAACCGCGCTCTGTACACAGAGGCAACCGCGCGGGGTGCCGTTCCGGGAAACTATCGGCGCTGATCGAGGGTCGCTCGTTGTTCCGTGCTAGGCCGAAGCGTGAGACGCTCAAAATACGTCGTCCCCACGGCAGCTTGTCCAGCGTTTCAAATCAGCTCCGCGTTGGGGAACTCCGGAATCATTGTTCACGCACCGAACTAGTCCCGTCACAATGTCGAAGGGGCTGGAGGAAGGCGGCGGATTCCAACGCAAAGGCCGCTTCTTTGAACGCCTCCCAGCTGCAGCGACGGAGAGGGAGAGGTGCGCGTCTTGCACCCCTTGTCGTAATCGGGTGGCAAGGTGGCAATCTTGTTGCGCAACTCGCCATTCTTGACACAGTCAAGAGTCAGGTTGGCTACCCTACGCTGGAAGAAGGGAGAAGTGGAAGCGAGAGAAGGGAGAGAGGTAGAGGGTATAGAGACTACAGATCGCATAAAATGACCCCGCTCACAGCAAACAACTAACCAAAGGTCATACACAAGGAAATAATGAATTACGATTGGTGCATTCAACTAATGAGAGTATAGTACATGAGGCATATCAGCGCTTTTGTCCTTTCCGCCGCACTAAGGCGTTACTACTTTATGGAAGAGCGAGGGCACGAATGAAGGCTAATTCCGATTGTGCTTGATCGATAACCTCCTCTTCAAAGCCGCGTCAGGACGAATCATCAGCGGAGGCTTCTTACCACACGTTTATGCAGCGCCCCGTTATGACGGTTTCTCAGGGAGCGCACTGCGGCGCGCTTTGACGCTTCCCTGCAGGCCTGCGCCGAGGACGACGCGCGTTGCATTTGTCATAGTGAAGGAACGAGCTGATTACACTTCGCGAAAGCTGATCGTGACACCTCTTACGCCACTCATCTTCTAACACCTTGCGTTGGCGATGCATCCCATGATATGCGCAGGGCTTTCTGGATTCTTTGCGGGTGGACGCAAAGAGATGTGTCATACAAACAGACGCGCGCAGTTCTTTTTTTCTGGTTGTCCTTGTTCGGCTCTAAGGAAATATCGAAAGATAAAGAGATAGAGAGAGGGAGGATAGGCATTTCCTTGAAGACTCCGAAATGGGAAAGACGTCTGCTATAACTATTTAACATGTCCGCCTACACTGGTTGCTGTCTACGCGCGTTTTCTTTATTGTGCACTTGTCACGCATGCGGCTTTTGATGTTTCTCTCGCGGCTGTTGCTACATTGTGCGCAGGCTGATTTGTTAGATCGAATGGCGACGCCGTTCGCGAGGCTTCCCAACTAGCGCTGTGTTCGTCAGACTGCTTATCTTTCTAGAGCCATATAATGATACGTGCTTGGGCAAATGATGCGAAACTGGTGCGGCTGCGCCGCTGGTCAATATGTTGTTTTCATTTCAAGCTTTAACTCTGCTCAAGAAAGAAAGAGGTGCGCGGAAGGTTGCACTAAGCGACGGGAGCAATTGGCTGTGAGCGTGGCATTCGCAGCGCTAAACAGTTTTGGCGAATGCCTTTCGCTTAACCTATCGAGGGAATTGAGTCTCTCGTCAGCGAAGAGTAGGCCATGCTTTACGCTGAGTGCTAACGTGGCAACAAATATTGTTCAGCTTCATTTCATATTTTTTTGATGTCAGCTGGTGTACATTTTCTCGAAACGATCCTACTTGAGAGCACCAAATTTGGCGTCGTCGCTTGTCATGGTTGCATGCGACAGGATCCAACTTTTGCGGCTGAAGATGAAAAAAAAAAGAAAACACAGAGAGTTGCAATCATGGTGTTCTTGAGATTAAGCAGAAATTAACTTTCAAACACTGAGTCCCACGTCTCGCCTGTTAGATCCGCGCACGTGTGCGCCGGCACTCAGAACAGAAGTGGGGTCTGATTTCAGCGAGTGTTAAAGCTCGCATAAACTGACGGGGCAGCAAATCCGTATAGAATTCTTCGATAGCTGTACGCCATGCTTCCGCCACGTGGCGTAAAAGCAAGCGCACCACCCTATAGTTAGCTGTTAGCTCTTAACGAGGATAGTAGAAGAGAGAGAGATGAATGAAGGGAACTGAATGAACATGAAGTTTTGGCTGAGGAACTAAGCAACTCTCATTCTTCCCTGTAATGGACAAACGCATATCGCTAATGCGGATTAGCTTGCGAAGGCATGCGGCATAGCTTTCGGGCATGCACTACCAAGAAAAATGCTCCATTAAGCTGCGTTGGCGTCTTTGTCTCTAAAGAAAGGCTCTGCGTTTTTCTGTTCCGATGGTGGACTCTCTGGCGCGTAAATTGAGCTAGCCAAAGCCTAAGCTTTAGGCAAGCGCTTTGATTAACTATAGGCATGCTGTCAGGCGGACGCCTGCGACATGACAAATCAGTTATGCAAAAGCCCGCGAGGCGAAAGAAGGTTTTTGCAAGAGACAATTGTCATGCACCAAGCTGTAACACGAATCCATACGATGGAACCCGTACGAGTCTGTCAGAAAGAAAGCTTCACAGTTGAATAAACATTCCTTCAGGTCCTGAGAGACTGAACCCGAGACTAACGGCCTTGCGGGGCTGTCGCTGTACCATCTCTGTTAACTAGGAGGCTACCAGATTGCAGCGCCAGAGCGAGTTCATTGACAAACTCGAAGTGCAGAGACACTTACTATTTTCCCAGGACTATTTTTCAACTTTGCAGAGCGTTAGCATAGGTGTTTCAATGTAGAAAAAAAAGTACGTGTGTGGTGTGAAGTGTGGCAAGCTGGTCATGTGACATATATATATGTATATATATATATATATATTCCTCTGTGGACTGTACTGCGGGAAGTCGCACAAAATATGGCCAATCTATTCTTCATGGCCGCAGTGGTCACAGGTTGTGGTGTCGGCCATCCCTATGCGGAACGAATAGGCTTTGGTAAAAGCAACGCCCAACCACAGTCGATACAAAAACGTGGCGTCTCCACGGCGAAGCTTTGATGGAATTAGAAAGTTTAATGTGGGATCAAGGGAGTATAGTCAGGAATTCCTGAAATGTGGCTCATTACATTGCGACGTGGTGCACTTGCGAGCAAGCAGGCGGAGCTTCCGTGCGGGGTCAGTTCTAGAAAGTGGTATTGGTACATCGTGGTCCTCAGTATGGCTGAACGGGCTGCATGATCGGCACGTTCATTGCCGATAATCTGCAGTGACGTGGGAGCCATTGGAAAGTTATTTCATGGCCTGCATCACTTATATAGTGCATCGCCTCTGTAGTCTGAAATGCTAGCTGTTCGTGCGGTCCGTGTCGTGAAGAGAGAATAGAGACTGCAGTGCCGCCTTTAAGACGCAGAAGATCGTCCACTTGTGTGGTGCTTCATGACCGATGTAATGAAGAGCGGCAAGGAGCGCTGCGAGCTCTGCTGCCGTCGATGATGTCGCGCGAGTCGTCCTAAATTTAGTGGTTGTAGCTTTCGCTGGGAGCACGATTGTCGCAGCGAAGCTGTTTGCCAGGACATATCCATCACTGTAGATATGCGTAGAGTCACGGTAGTTCTCGTATAAAAGTAGTGATGTGAGCTGTATTTTTTATCTCTTTCCTCTCTATCCTCTTTCTAACCCCTATCTCCCAACCCCAGTGTAGGATAGCAAACCTGAGACTAATATCTGGTTAACCTCCTTGCCTTCCCGCTTCATCTCTCTCTCTCTCTTTCTAGACAGAATACTGTTGGTAAGAGGTGCTTTACAAATAAATCTAAGACTTTTTTTACCCCTTGTGTCGCAGTGGCGCATGCCTATTCTGGTGAATTGGCCAAGAATGGCCACATGCGCAGCGCGCATGCCCATTGTCCCAATTAAGAATACAGTAGTTCGGATCTTTCAAATACTATATAAAAATTTCCTGCATGGTTCCATTATGAGCTCCGTTCGTATTATTCAAATTCAAGTTTCTTATTTTCCGCCTTGTACAAATACAGACAGGGGAGGCGCAGAAAAAGCTCTCAGAAACAGCTTGACAAAGCCGCAGCCCCCTTTCGCTTGGCAGTGGCTTCACAGCAAGGCTTTTAAAACAAAGGTAATTGCAGTCTAATAACAGTTATACATAATGAACAAGTACAAAAGAAAACATAACAAAATTATACAATATTTAGACAATATTCACCACAAAGAAAACAGAACCTACATGGTAACATACATAGCACGCAAAGTACTGTTTGACGCACTGAAAAGAACAAAATTATTATGTACATAAGCATTTAAGAGGGAAGGAAGAGTGAATTGTAGGCGTTTTCTACGGGAATTTCTTCGAGGGGTTGGCACTACCCAATTCTCCGTATGTCTTGTCTTGTAGGTTGCTTCACGGGTACGTAAATCAGCAAGGTAACGTATGTGGTTTACGTTTCTCCGTGTTTGCAGTTTAAACCAAACACTTAAGCGGTACTTGTACAAGTTGTGGATCTTCAGCACACTACTTTTCAGAAAGAGATCCGCGCTCGGTGAGCCCCAGGGGACATTGTGAACATGACGAAGGAACTTCTGCAATATGTAGATGCACTGAAGACAGCTAATTGTGGCTGTGCCCCATAATAAATGGCAATAGTTTAAATAGGAGTAAAAAAGTGAATTGTAGAGGAGTAATTTTACTGGCCTTGGAAGAACGTATCTGAGCCGGCCTACGATCCCAGTTATTTGAGCCAGTTTCGTTGTGATATGGTCCACGTGATTTTCCCAAGACATAGATACCTAAAAGCGAGAAAATAACGACATGAATGCGTTATTTAAGGTTTTATTACGCATAAAACAGGCCCGTATAACTTGTCCACATGGCGAGAAACTTGTCTGCTTATACTAACAGAATTTTTAGGCGAAAGCCTTAAGTGCCTCATGACTCGCTGGTGACGAAGACGTGGTGAGAGGCAGAGAAAGTAATGTAAGCTATCCTCGCGCAGACACGCGCTCGTGCCACTTCTCACGAGTTCGTAGTCGTCTTGTTCCACAGCTGGCTCCGAAGCCGCGCATCGTGCCAAAAAAAAAAGGCAAAGTTAATTAAAATGGAGTTAATTCACGCAGTTGAACCCACATTTTCGGTGGGAGTTGAACCTACAACTTTTGGTGTTAAGGCAAAGTTAACAAAGGCACAATGAATTAATATATTGTTAATAAAAGCACTCGAACCTACGACCTTTGGAGGGAGCCACACCTTCAACCGTCGGCGTTAATTAGGCAAGTTAAGGCAAATTTAATTATGACTGCGTCAATTAAGGCACTCGAACCGAAGACATTTGGTGGGAGAAGACAACTACTAAGAAGAAACAGCGCATTTCAATGAGAATGTCAAGTAATTTAATGAATGCCTCTCCAGCGCGCAGGCTCTCGCCTTCACCCTCTTTCGCTTATGCAAAGTGACTGTAAAATTTTAGAACAGTCAGTCGATTTCGTAACAATTCAATAAATAAAATTTAACAACGGAAGTAATCGACTGAACATTCGCGCCTGTAGCGTTGAAACGGGGCGCACGTATTTCAATTACCCATTAAGTTTAGCAGCACTTGAAAGTATCGTTCCAAGGATGAGAAAGTGGGTATAAATAAACATTGTGGCAGACCCCATCTAACTATGACTGTCCACGGTAATGCGTTAGCATTGAATCAATAAAGCGACGCGAGGTAGTACCACCATCGAAAAGAGTTATGCACGAGGCGTGTACTGCAGCGGGACTCCTCTATTGCGCTTCCCTGAGAACGCTCGGTGCCATCTAGCGCCGCCGCCGCGAAGCCTGCGTGGGGCCTCAGAAACGCATCAATGCAAATGGTCAGGCTAATATTTCTCACCGCCCCATTTGCAACGGCATGCCAATAAATCATCATCAGCAGCATGGCGCGCCAAACATAGATGATAATCCCCGGAAAGTATGTTAAGTACCCTAACAATGCTAAGGCATTTAAAGGTAAGCGTCTAACAGACTGGTGGACACCTCAAGCACAGTGATTAAGGCGAAAGCCTTATATGTCTCATTCAGCTGACTTAGTGCGAAAACTCGGCGATGGGATCTTTGATGGGAATCGAAGTAACTACATTTCATTTAGTGTTAATGAAGCCCACCGACGACCTCTGGTGGGAGTCGAATCCACGGCCTTTGTAGTTCATTCGGGCGAAGCTAATTAAGGCACAGTTAGTTAAGATCAAATTAATTATGTCACCCGAACCCACGACCTTGGGTAGGAGTCAAGCCAATGGCCTTTATTGGTAATTAAGGGAGGCTAATTAAGCCGCATGTAGTTAGTATATAGCTAATTAAGTCATACGAACCCGCGACCTTGGGTGAGAGTCGAACCCTCGACCTTTGGAATTAAGAGGGATGACTAAGTGAAGAACACAAAGCGAATTAAGGGGGTTGACTAAGCCAATTAAGAGCAGGAGTAAGCGAATCAAGGGTTGGATTAAGGGAACTAAGAGGGATGACTAAGCGAAGTAGACTAAGCGAAATCAGGGGGGGACGTGTACGTCATGTGTCCGTCTTTAATGCCTCAGTACTTCACCTTTCGGCTTGAAGTCGTCTTAGGGATAACGTAAGAGACCCTGTGAATCTTTTTAAAATTCTTAGTGTAGGGATAAATTTGAAAGAGTAACTTTCAGGTGATGGTGGCATCAAACACCGCCGACGCGTGGGATCTCTCCCTTCGCGGTCATGCACGCAGAAAGGATCGTGCACGGAAGCCGAGGAAAAGTTCCATGGGCTGCGAGAATGTTTCTTTCCCAGAAGAATGCTCCGAGGGTGCAAACAAGATACACGCCGTGCGTTGCTCTCTTGTTGTCTCGAACCCTGCCTTGTTAGAATATTGTTGACTGTTCTGCAAGGTCGCACTCGTCTGCTCGTGTTTATTGTCTTCTTTCTTTTCCTGTATCACTTTTTAACGCACTGACCCTTACATACTCTTATAGCGTGCGTATGTACGAAAGCGACGAATGCACTGAGCTCAAATTTTGAGTTTGGGCTCAAAACCAAAATCTGCGTCTTTTTTTTTCCTTCTGCCTTTCGCGGTTCGTCAGCGCTAACGAACCTACTGCTATGGAATGGCTTATACATCGGAAGAGGAAGGAACTCGAACCCAAATGTGGTGCGTGAAGAACCTGAGCTCAGATTAGGTTTAATCGACTCGGCTCCGCATTGCCATCGAGAGAGAGAGAGAGAGACACAAAGGGAGAGGAAAGTAAGGGAGGTTAGCCATTGTAAGTACTGGCTGGCTATCCTATGCTGAGAAAAGAAAAGGGGTAAAGGGAACAAAAGGCCAAATAATTAAAAAGAAACAGAAAAATCCGCATGTCCCTAAAAACTGCAGCAAAGCCCTTAAGGCCTTGAGTGCCGAAACCCGTCTGGACCAATGTCCTAGAACTTTTTATTCTGTGAAGGGGTGATTGTGCAGTTTTTCTATCACGGTCACGAGCACTTTTTTTGGCACATTGTAACGGGGACAGTCACAAAGGAGGTGATCAATCGTCTCCTCGCAGCCGCAGGTGTCGCAAGTAGGGCTGTCGGCCATTCCAATGCGGAATGAATAGGAGTTCGAGAATGCCCCGCCGAGCCACAGGCGGCACAGAAGTGTTGCTTCCGCGCGCGGTAACCGTGGTGGAAGACGGATTTGCAGACCTGGATCCAATCTGTGGAGATGTGCGTTCGTGAATTCACTGGTGTTCCACAGATTCTGCGTAAGCTCGCGGGCGAGAGAGCGAAGACTTGTGGCTGCATCTGTTCTTGGCAGTGGTATTGGTATAATAAGGGCACCATCGTGGCCGATCGGGCAGCATCATTCACACTGTGATATCTGGAAATTCCGCAGTGACCCGGTATCCACTGGTACATGATGATATGTCCCTTGTCAATTGCGTGATGGTGGATCAGTCGGATGTGTGCGACTAATTGCACATTGGGTCCGTGGTTGAGTCACAAAATATGGACCATGATTGTGATAATTTGTGACCAATAAACTCCAGAGCAGCACGGCTAGCTGCGGGCTCTGCAGCCATCGACGATCTTGAACTTAACGTCTTGAATTTGATGGTTACAGATTTCGCGGGAATTACCACTGCTCCAGCTGAACCTTTGAAGGAGACAGAACTGTCTGTGTAATGCGTTCTCTCTGCTTCTCATGTTGGAATGAAACCACGGTTTGTTTGAGGGCGAAAGGTGACATATCCGTTTTCTTTTTGATGCTGGGAATGACAAGAAGGGCCTGGACTGGGTGCAGGCACCACAGTGGTAGGGATGGTCGTGCTGCAGGCGTGAAGCTTGACGGCGAAGTTCCATGGTTGGCGGCAATAATCCTGCTAAACGCTGAACGAGGTCGAGTAGCAGGAAGGCAGGCAAGGTGATCAATCAAGTCGATGCACATCAGGCATCGAATCAAGTCGATGCCTGATGTGCATCGACTTGATTCGACTGAAGCGTCGTCTTGATTATACATTGTGCTCATCAACAATGCCAAGGGGAGCATACGTTAGAGCAACACAATAGAATACTTGTTGTTTTACCATGCTTGCGAGTTGTAACTCGTGGAGCTCTTTAATGCCACGCCTTAACTTTTAAATGATCAGTGAAACAAGCAATAAACAAAAGTGCCAAGGGAATAAAAGAGACGGAACAGAGAGAAAAAGAGAATATGAAATAATTAAGGCAAGGAGGTGTACAAGATAATTGCTTGATTTGCTACCCTACACAGGGGAAGAATTGAAGACGTATCTAAGTATATATTCACATTATATTTCAGAGATCAGTGCGTGTGCATGTGTCTGCTTGTGACTTTGTTATTTAGTGACCGGTGTCGTTCTTCACCACCTGTTAATGTTGGGATGTTGGGTCATCCCGAAATCTTAGCCTATAAGGGATCGTACAGAGAAAGAGGTAAGAGAATATAATTACTTTTTTTCCTCAATCTCATGTTTTCCTGCATGACGGATGTGAAATCATTCCTGCTCACTAAAATATACCACCTGGCAACAATATTGAAACGAATGCTTAATGCTGTAGAACTACCGTCTCAATGTAAGTAATGGTTTCACATTTCCTCATCACGACACAATTTCGGCGACACCTAGGCGAAGTTCCGTATGGCTACGCAGCGCTTTGTTTCATTGTGATTTGGCTTCCGGGGGTCGAAGCCGTCATCTAGAGTAGTTTATGAAAACGATACCCCAGTCAGGGTTATGTTTAAGCTGTTTACAGCCTGCAGGTCGGCAAAATGCAGTTATACGAATTACCTCAAATCGCCTGCGGGATGCCGTTCCCGATGGAGTGCGTCAGCGAATGCACGAACGTTCGCTCATTTATGACGTGCGAGCTATATAGAGAACTTATATTCGCTCCAAAAATAGCAGTCTTGCGAAGTAATTCGGTGTGGTAGTTCGCGCGGTGTACTCAAGCTGCAGAAAACGCCGTTTGTAATTGAATTCACGTCCCACTCACATGAGCCCTCCTCCTCCCCCCCCCCCCCCTTTTTCCTCAGTCCCGCCCTGTTCAGAACGTTGCAACGGCGCGTACTCTTGCCTTTTTTCTTGTCTGTAGCTAGCACGCATAGAATGCCCCAAGATATATTTTCAGCAGATACGATAACTGCTTATGGGCCGTTGTGGATCTTTTTTTTTGTTTTTGTTCTGTTCTGAGATACTTGCTACGTTTGCGGTTTAGTATTCTAAGTTCCTGGTGGCGTTATAAATTTGGGCGAATAGCTCCACTCTATCATTAGACGGTTGTACAAAATTCATAATTAAGATAATTCAAAATTAACATAATGTACCTCTACGAAGCTCCCCGTGTTTCAATAATGGGGGGGAATGAGAAAGAAATGGAACGCGATGCACATTCGGAAATGTCTAGGGGTAAGGGTTATTCTGCCTCCATTTTCATGCAAATGTAACGCTAACGTGTTCAAAATAAAAGCGTTGTTATTGTCCTGTTTTGTGTTTCGTATTGCAAAACCTTGCGCTAAGAAAATTTGGTTAGAACGGGGTCTTTCATCAGTAGTAACGACAGTTGCGTTTCACAAAGAGCTATATAAGCGTAATCTGAACTGCTAACCAATCAGGAATAAGTGTTGACATCACCAGGCGTATCGGAAAGAGGCTGCAGAAGACACACTCTTTCAGTCAGCTGTGAATAGCGCCTTGTCGGGAGATCCTGACAGCTGTGGCGCCATTCTATAAAACAACCATTGTCCAACGAATTCTTGGACTTGAGTGTGAAACCACACTTTGGCCAGAGAACAGATGACACACACGAACACTCTATTTGCAGACTTTAGGTGGTATTGCTGAGGGGAAAAAAGAGGAAGAAAAAGAAAAGCTCAGTAAAAAAAAACAGAACACATTCCTGATGTCTGTCTACGCAAACAAAGCTTTCTTACTTTTGGAGAATAGTGCATTGGAACACAGCACATGAAATGCAGAATGTGCAGCCATGTGCAGGTCTCATTATTTACAGAGTATGATGTGTTCATGGTTACGGGTCTTTTCTTTTCTTCTAATTCTGTCTGATATTTGTGATATTTTCAAATGGGAATACCTTACCCACTATTTATTCTAACATTCTTTAGTAGCGTGGCCTTCAGTGACCGGCCCTACTGTGTGTCACCTGTAGTGTGTGTTCTACTTTATTTTTTGAGATTTGACATCTTGTTCTTTCTTTCCTCTTTCCTCCTCTACTTCATATCTTCCATTTTTAGGTTTCTATATCCTCCCTTCTGAAAGGTAGGCATGCGTCGGGCCCCTTCCGGTTGCAGTTGCGAACCTGCTGCTCGCTTACCCTTTCCTGTCAATTTTATATATGTTTTCAAAATAATAATAATAATAATAATAATAATAATAATAATAATAATAATAATAATAATGGTATTCTCGAGCACCTGTCATTGGAGAAAACTATCTTCTAGACCTTCGGTCGCGTAGCGAGTGCCAGAAACGCCGGACAAGAAGATCTAGCTGTACACCTGGCTTCCCATAAGCCAACGTGCGTGCGTCGCTGCATTAGTACGCTTCCGCATTGTGCTTGATTTAGAGACGCATTGTCGGATGTCCACATTCGGCGATGCTAATGTCTTCGCCTGACGAAGTGCTAAACCAGTCAAAGAGCTATGCTGTTTTGCTCAACTAGCTAATAAGCGCGTACTGAAAGTGATATCGCTGGAGAGCCTGAGCTGAGCCCCATAAAACAGCAGCGCCAGTCGTCAATGACCAGCGTGAATTTCTGCGCGCGTCTTTTATGTCAGGGACGGCACAAAATGAAAGAGAAACGAATGGTCACGCATGATCATTACCCACTGGCCTCGCGTGCCGAGACAGGGTCGTCTAACAGACTTCCGGATTAGTTGAGATGATGTCCCCGCAGATGAGAGGGGTGTTGTCTTCGATCGTTAATGTGCTCGCTTATTTCTCGACTGGTGACAGGTCCCGTCCGCACGTCCGAATGTTTTATAGCGTCACGTATATTCCGGCGCTCCTTGTTTTTCCTTGTTGCCAGTATATGCGTGTTTACGCCACCCTTCATAAACGCGAGCCATCCAGACAAACGATTTATTTAAGTTTTTTCATCACCTCCTACAGCGTCTGGCGAAAGTTCCATTTAGCAGTTGGCCTCAGTCTTTGAGTGTACTTATTATATTGTATTTCGCTGAATCATACCCAACCTGATTGCGCTAATTTCGAACAGTCAACAGTTAGCAACTGTAAAGCTCACTGGTATCACAATTTGGACATCTCACCAAAACGAGATTTCTATATTGCCATATCAATTACATGGACACTTAAGGCGCATTTTCGCCGTCGTTGTTGGCGTCGCCGTCGTCGTGACGTTACGCATAAAGTCCAAGTGCTATGTAAGATCCTGACCGTGTGCAGTATGCTGTGAGTGCGAGAGAAAGCGTGATAGTGGCTCCATCTCGCGTACGCGCGGAAGGAAGGCTGGGAGGAAACGCGCCGTCTTACGTCGCGCTCGAGGCAGCAGGGGGGGGGGGGGGGGGAGGGCGTTCTGATTCGGCAGCGGCAGCGTATAGCGCGGCTGCGCAGTCCCTATCTTGAAAGCGATCTGCCACTCTTCCTCACACCAGTGTTTTGGTATCGAGTGTCGGCGGACATCGAGTAAGATGTGTTAATGTTCACCTGCGCGCGCGTTACACTATATGCTTGTTAATTTAGTTCGCGAATTACAATTCAATCGCAATTTACAAGTTTATGCGGCCAATGAAACTACTATCCTTACTTCGTATACCTCTCTAATAATTTGCTGTTACAATCGATGCTTCGCTTTTCGGGTGAAACTGCCACATTTTTTTTTTTTTAGAACAGCGGCACGTCTCTTCTTGAGAAACTATGTTCTTTCGTTAATTGAAAATAGCAACTATGCGGGTTATTTTTTCTAGTTTGCTTCAAGTTCGCGTTCTTGGCTGATGTGTGCTGTTTCAAGTTTCTATTTCTGCAATCTGATCCAGGTGTGTCGCTTGTGAAGATCCCTGCAATAAAGTAAAAGTACGTGGAATAGACTATTCTGTAATTTAAACACATCGTTTCACTCACATTTGTTTTTGCTAAATGCCTAAAGTGCGTAACAAATGTTCTTGGACATTTTTTCGGCCGCACAGGAGGTCAATATCGCAGGAATTGTTTGTGCAGTAAAGGCAAGGGTTTCGCTTGTTTCTCGAAACAAAGCTGGAGGTTCCATGCTCAATGCGTATGTTCTAGAAGTGCTGAGAGGGCAGTTAATGTGAGCATAATTAACATTACTTGGTCTGGCTTCTAACTAATCGCGACTACCTCATTAATAATTTCACATGCAAAACTAACTTCTTCAGTGAAACTTAAAAGGCAAGCACGGTCTATGTTTTGTTTCATGAGATTTGTTTTGGGCGGTCATTCTCGAAATTCCGAGAAATAACTTTGCCAAGAAGGTAAGACAAAGTATGAGCAGATTTAGGGATAGAATGGTGTGGCAATATAACCCGCATATACCGCACGTCATATAGGATGGCGTGTTGTATATATATATATATATATATATATATATATATATATATATAACACAATTTTCGCTCACGAGACGCGGAAACCGGATCTTCTGCGAAACGGTATCTTTAACGCAATCGCGTTAATAACATGAGAAAGTACATGAAGCGTTGGATAAAGTTCTAATTAGCGGGTTAGAGATCTGGTGGCATCTTCAATTGATTATTTATAGTTATTTAAAATGTGTGGAATAGGTGGATGTCGTTTCACAAACAATAAGGCAGGGCGCTACGTGGGAACCAGGTTTGCTGGAACGTGCTCATGCCAGTGCATTGCATGATCCCAGCGTTTGTGCCTAACCTATGCATGACGCATAAGAGGAATTATGCCAGATGCAATTAATCCAGCAGTTTGCGCTTCGCGGCTCTGTGCCACAAACTGACAGTTATTTTCCGTGCAAAATTTGAGGACTATCAGCTATTCTGTCCGTGTTATTGCCACGCTTGCATACATCAAATGAATCAAGTGTGACAGCATTTTCGAATCACACACTGCGCTCGTGTTTAACTAAACACAGACGTACTATGCTTTATTTCACACATAACTTTAGTGTGGAGTTTCAATAAAACAGTACCAACTCACATAGGGAGACCCTAGTTACTTTAACAACGCTGAGGCGTTGACGTTTCAGGATTCAGCACTCACGAGTAAAAGAATGTGTGGCAGTTTAAATCCGGACGAGCAAATTGAGAGATTCGATCGTATATGCGAGGCAAGAAAAGTATGTACGTGTAACATCATTGCAACAAGTCTCTACAAATTTAGAAGTAATGTTTATGGAATATCAGAAATTGTCATTTTGTCAGAGGTCTTCTACTCGCGCTCGATGAAGTTTTACGCTTCGCCTTCGAACGTTTGTTCTTCGCCAGCTCAGGCATATGACACTCGATATCATTTCTACTTTTTCCTTTTTCAGTTAGGATTAAGCAAATCACAGGTACAGTGGCTCAGCGCTCGCCCCAAACTTCTGTAGATATTTCACTCATTATGGCCGAGCGAAGTTTAAGTGGAAGCTGAAAGCGTATAGAAAGCAATTTCCTGCTCACTTGTGAAATTCCCCATTAGAGGCAACCACATTCTGAGAGAGAGGGAAAGTTAACTGTTTTCTATCTGTCCTCGCTGCCCTTTTTGCTAGCTGTGCTTCTAACCACGTCGGTATCCCCATCAAATGCCACTCACATTTTTGCTCAAAACCCAGCGCGTAAGACATTAGCTACAACAAAATTGAAATATCGGCTGCTTTTGTTGAAAAATGATAACATGATTTGCCAATAAAATAAAAGTTGTAAACAAGCACTACTGATTTAAATGGATTAAACACACAGGGCTTGAGGAAGGACCCAGTTAAGCACTGCCCGCATTGAAATTAGTGCTATTGCTTAAAACACCTGCAAGAATGTTCCTGCCTTTTGGTTAATATTTACAATATTACTGCATGAGATAAATATGTTCATGTTTAAGGTGTTTAGGCACTGTTCGCCGCCTAAGTCCAGGCTTCTTATACCAGCGCGAAGACACGATTTCAAACCTAAACTCGCGTCGTTCGCAACAGTGCCTGTGCAGATAGATACATCTGCGCGCGTGTATGCGGCGGTGGTCGAAAAGGTCAACTTATTCCATACATTTGGAGCGATCGTAAACAGGTAGCAGTTGACGTCTTTTTTTTTTACCTTTCTATACCAACGAATCTTTTGTCTTTGTGGTCACATCTACGCGTTCTATGTGCTTTCACTTATCTCTATGGAGCGTCGCTGTGGGGCGACCGCCGCGCACTCCAAAAGTGCAAATGGCATCGAACGAAGCCCTCGTACACCCTCAGGGCACTTGTGTTGGCGAGGTGCATTGTGTAGGTGTCGCTTCCGTAGTCGCTGCTGGTGTGCTATGGTTCAGCTGTCCGTGCGATCGATAGGAAACGAGGCCCGGCCAGAGTGAGGCTTTGCACGTGGTATCGCCGAAAGTTTCCATGGTCTTTTGTTCAATTCTCTCTCACGTTTGCTCCTTCTCTGCTCGACGAGTAAGAAAACACACCGCTCAATTCAATTCTGATGAAAGTAACAAGTCGTTCTGTCACGTCCTCTCACGTTCTCCAGTCAGAATCAGCCGCTGCTCTCTAAACACCCTGTGCTGCACTGTTTATTTTTTTTCTTTTCTATTTCTTTTTTGCACGCTCGTGATGAGCGTTCGTTTCCGACCGAGGGTACTTGACCAAAACATGTCCGGTCTCTATGGGCGCCTTTTTCTTTGTTTCTGAGCGGATACTCATTTCGTAACTTGAGGTCGTTCAACCGGAGTACTTCGTGCGCATTCGTTCGCCGGTGTATTTTCGTTAAACTATTCGGTGTCTGTTCTTTCACCATACAAAATTTTAAATATCTCCTGTGGCAAGTAGAATTTTTAATCCTTGAGCTGAATTTCTGGAAGTGTCGGATATTACAAGTGTGAAAAATCGAAGTGCATAATCAACTATAATTAATAAAAATTCACTAAATATATCTTTAATTAAATACTTTAAGGCACGTATTGCAATTTAGGAATTGTAGCAGGTGATATGCAAGGCATGTTCATTGGGAACAAATTCCAAGGATCGCATGGGTTTCAAGATACCCACCGTGAAACAGGCGGTGAAAATGCTGTGTTGTTCCTCTTACTTTTTTATTGGACCGAACTTTTATGTATTGAAGCACGAAGGTAACTGGAACGCCCATGCATTTTGTCGCAACCGGTGGGAGGGAGTGTCTCGAAACTGTTGTCATCCTAAAAATTTGTTCCAGTTTGATACGCCTTGCAATCTTACCATCTGAAATTAGTAAATTTCAATGCGCCGTAACGTGATAAATTAAGAAGTTCATTAGTATTTTTTATGTTGATTAGTCGATTATGCATTTCAATTTGTCATGAAAGTAATGTCACCCACTTTGCGTAATCCAGCTCAATGACTAGAATTAAGCTATTTGCCTCAGGCGATTTTTCAACATTTTTTGTGGTCTGTTAATCGCTTAGCAACCACGTGCACAGCGATATCAACCTTGACGATACGTTCATGACGGCATAAAAACAGTCTTAAACCGGTGCATCAAGAAAACACCAGGAAAACCTAATTGATACATTGCAAGTGGAAGAAGAAGAAGTTTGGTTCACCACAGACGCACTGCTGTCTCGCTTCTTTGTTTTTTTACGTTTTCTCGGTGTTTTGGCAACCAAAATTGTCGAAGATGTTGTACGACTCGCCAAGGTACGTCCCCTACCGGAGGCCGTGGTTGCCTTCCCCTCCCGTCAGGTTTAATAGCAACCTGCAGATGACCCCGATCTGGTAGCAGCGAGAGCTCCGTCATGACTACACCAGATCTGACACCGGGCCAGGGGCAACGGACTGTGTCTGAAAGCAACCGTGAATGTAAACGATATAAGGGTGCACAGACAGATTTCGAGTCTATGCTTGTTGATGATTGTGATATAGCTGACATCAGTGACCTGGACGAAGAAGGCTTCAGGCTTGTGCGCCAACGCGCAAAGAGGACCGTCATAATCTCAGTGATAATTAAATCTGTTATGGAAGAAATGATATAACCTAAAGAATTAAATCCCATTGCTCTGTCTACGGATATTGAAGAAATTTTTCGCGCATCGCCAGTTAGGAGTCGATTTACTGTTCAAGGGGCGCTGCTTTTGGAGGCCCAGACAGAAGAGCACGCGAACGCCCTTCTCAGTTGCAAGTCAGTCCCAGGGATTCGAGCTCAGCACGAGTGCCCAACTTATTGTTAGAAGACACACGTTATTAGTTATTACACTGACGATGAACTGTTGGACTACCTAAAACCACAAGGGGTTGATCATGCAAGGGGAGTTACATTACGCGTCCAAATTTCTGAGTCGAAATGGGAGTCCCGGCGAACCAAGACCGTGGTTCTCACGTTCCCTCAAAACATGGACCGTCCGGAGAAGATCAACTTGGACTTCGCAAGACGTGAGACCATCGGTTACGTTGAGACACAACCTCGATGCTTCAAGTGTCAGCGCTATGGACATCTGGCCAAGTACTGCCGTGGTGAGCAGCGATGGAAGAGATGCGAAATATCGCATGATTTCAACACATGCACGCGAGCGAGAACTTTGTGCAAATTGTAGTGGCGTCTTGCATGTTGAAACTGTAAAAGCGCACAAAGACAAGAAACGAAGAGAGTGGACAGGAGAAAGTGATTTGTCCGGTCCACTTTCTTCTTTTCTTGTTTTTGTGCGGTTTTACAGTTTCAAGATGCAGCTAGTTGTAGCAAGTGTCCTACGCGGGCAGTGGCAACAAAGCGAAAGAAAAAGTTTTTCTTGGGACCAAAGGCAAAGGATGAGAAGAATAAGACGAGGAACAAGAGGGAATGTCGCAGAGTGTCAGACAACATCTTTGGAAGCTCAAATAGCGATACCGAATTCCCGAGCCTTAAGCCTACATCAGAAACCCAGGACGGAGTGGTGACATCGCAGAGCAGATCGGCTAAAGCAGTGAAATCATTGAACAGAGACCCCGTATACGAGAAGACTGCTGAACAACCTGAACAGCGAAGTTATGTGTATGCAGTGCAGTGACCCCATTTGTGTTGCGGTGAAGCACCACCACCACAGGAGGACTGTCATCAGGTGCTACGTGCTCTCTTCAAGGCCCTGCGATCGCACATAGAGAAGATGCTGGCTAGCTCCATGAAATACATACTAGAAGTAGCCCTGGCTTTCTAACCGGTGATCCTAAGCTCTGCCTTTTCGTAAAACACCTATCAACGTGGGCATGGTCACGACACAATATTCACCGTCTCGTCCAAAATGCCGGTTCTTATGCAATGAAACTGTGCGGGTCTTGCGTGTCATTTACTTAAACTGCCGCTTTTCTTACGTAACATACCTGTGCCAATGTTGGCCCTCTCCGAGTCTGGCCTTCCAAGTTCCAGTTCAATTGCTGGCTATGTGGCGCGTAGAAACCAAAGCATTCCGACATTTGCGAACGGAAGCGCCATGCTATATGTCAGACGTAAAATGCCACATTTCGTCCTACCAGCTGAAGACCTCTGCAGCAGTGCTTTGGAAGTCACTGCTGTGCAATTGCGCTCTGGAAACCGAAGCCTCAGCATGGCGTCCGTATATATTAGCTCGCATCACACGGTCTCGATGGGAGATATCATAAGAGGCCTCTCCAGCTGTTGCCCATCTCAGAGAATTATATGCGGGGTCTTTAACGTGCTCTCTGGGGTGACAAGGTGATTGATATTCGTGGGAAACAAATTGTCAGGGCTTTAGTGAGGGACTCTGTGTGGCGAATGGCAGACAGCGAACGTTTTTCCGACCACTCGCCTTTTACAGTGTCATCGATTACACTCAGCGGCATTCTTGTATCATCACCAACGAGTAAAGATAAAATGGGCAGCGACCATTTTCCTGTCTTCGTCAACATTGCTGATTTCGAACTACCGGCCGAAGGTTCTGTTCTGTGACGCATTAGGACATGCATGGAGTGGGCTGAGCCCCTTCCGGCGATGCCGAAGCCTCCTCCCCTCCTCCCTCCCTCACACACACCTAAAGTGTTATTAGTAGAGCTTTTTCAACCACATCATCAGAGGGGTTTCTTTTGACTTGCCTCAAGCTCTTCACCTAAAATTTTATTGTGGCTGATAGCTTACTACATCACTGTTGGCGCATGCGTGCAGGGCTTTTAATTCATATTTTTGCTTTATTTCTGCAAATGCTGACAATAGGAGGCCAAGCATATTGAAAGCAGCAGCGGCGGCTGCCTAATGCGTATTTTCTCACTGCCACATTGTTTTAAATTTTCACTGCAGACAATATGCGCATACGCAATATATTTAAATATATACACAGGACAAATTGTATTATATTTTTGAAAGAGAAGGAGGTGGCTAACGAACAATTATTTCTAAAGGTATGGATAGCCTATGCCTAGAGAATGAATATGTTGCTGTATGTTCACCTCCCTCCAAATTGCTTTGCGTGCTTTTTTGACCCTGAAAAGAACCTATAGGTTTCAGTGACCCCTTAGGCAGAGTCCTTTATTAACGGCGTGTCGAATGCACATGAATGATATGTGTCTCAGTATTGCTTCTCTTTCCAGTAAACAATGCTAACGACTTATGAAGAAAAAAGTATTCCTGATAATTCATAACATTTATTAGGGATGGAAACATCGTCACTTGCCTGCAGAGGTCATAAATGTATACAGGGTGTCCCAAAGAACAATCACTCACCAAGATTTAAGAAAGAGCGATGCGTTACTCGAAGAAACTCTAGTGCATATTGTTTCCAGTACAGTGGAGTAGCTGCTAGTAAATTTTTCATTACTGAGTATTAATTAGGTGATTGTAAATAATTATCTCACTCAATAAGCACTATCCTAATTATCAAAGAGTCAACGAGGCATCTTTAGGCAGTGCCAATGGATCTAACTGCGGAATTTTAAGCGACGTACTAATTGCGTGCTATTTTCTTATGATTGATAAATAAACCCCGCGAAATATGCAGAATACCAGGTGACTGCGCTCCCAACCGCATCATAAACAGGGGCCCTCGAACAGGCTCCCTCTGAGTTATCCAGAACGAAATAAAGCAAATGAACAAATCATCGTGATCGAGCTCGCGCCTTACCGGCCGCGCCCCGGCTGAAGTAACACGTCACGTTTGGTGTTAGTTGGAAACAAGCTGTGATAGCTGTGGTCTTAGTGTAGATAAAGTGCACGGGTGGATGGATGCACGGATCGCAAATGCCGCCCGAAATCGGTGACGTAAGCGTCAAGTGGGCCCGGCGGCTCCGATATGGGAAAACACCATGCGTGAGCAGGCAATGAGGGTGTGGTTGGGGGGAGGTTATGTTGCTTGGGGTTATTGGTCGAGATAATGGGAGGGATTGCTTGTCTTCTCGGGGGAGGCTATAACTCGTCTCCTTGCACTTTCATTTCATGTCTAATTTCCTTCTATCACCGCTATTGTCAAACGCTTTTGAAAATTCTTGCGATAAAATATACCGCTTCGAGGACGCTTTACAACTTGCTCTGTATAGCGAAATTTCCGTCGTAGCCTGGTGAAGTGTGCAGTAAGTATGACGTAGCGAAATATATTCACCATCACTGTTTTTTTACATACGTTGTGAAAAAAGCGCAATATTCTCTTACGCGCGCGTTAGACTACTTCATCATTTTTTGTGTTTTGCGGCCATCGTTGTCTGTTTTTGTTGCCTTCATTTGTGGACCCTTAATCTTTTAAACCGAATAGCTTTCTTTGGCTCGTTCGATCGTTTTTCATGGGGTTGGTGATTGGTGAATTACACCCACGATACAAAGGCACCGATGGTAAGGGCGCGTGCTGTCACACAACCTACTGGCGGGACCCCTTCATCGCTGAACACCAGCTACACTTCTCTTTGAGTCGCACGTGCTGTCCACGTATACTGTTTCTACAGATATGCTGCTGAACCGCTCACTTCTCTAGGGAACTGCAGAAGGAAACAACGAACACTAATTAAATATTGTCACTGCAACAAATATGCATGTTTCAAATCATCATTCCTTTAATAACACTAATCGCTTTTAGGAAACATTGAGCTATTCACTTACACTGTGACAATCATCCTCGATGGTTCTCGCACAATTTCTTCTTTATTTAATTGTTGCGCTAGCAATTACACAGACATTCGAGGCGGATTTTCAACGTCGCCGTGGCCGTGTTGTTTCGTATAAGGAGCAAGTGCGATTGCACCATGCAGGCCGTATGCTGTGGACTAGAGCGAAAGTGAGCGACGGGGGGAGGGGGGGGGGCGATCGAGAGCAATGTTGGCCCAGTGTGGGAGGTCACGTGATTAAGGGTGCGCAAAGGAGCAAAGGGTAGGGTGAGCTTGTGTTAACGTGATTAAGCGCGCGCCAGAGAAAGCTCGTGCCACGGCTGAACACATACGTGGCCAGCACGCCCTATCTTGGTGCCAATCTGCGGCGGGCGCGAAACATAGCGAGCCGAGGTGGCTGACGGCTTCGCTTGCCCTGTCTTACCCCGTGCCCAGCGTTAGACATCATGTCATATCAAGTTTCGCAGATGCGTTGCATTGAGAGACGAAAGCATCGTTCGCTCGCGTGTGTTTGCCCTCTCCACCAAGCAAACGTTGTGACAGCGACTTGTTAGGTGCCATCGAGGAAGATGTGTTCATTTTTGCCTGCGCTGGCGCGTGACACCATGCTTGTTAACTTAATTTGGGAATGAATGTCTGTTGCAATTTATGCGGCTGATGAAATTACAGACCTTATTTCGTACGGTTCTGTAATACACGGCTATTGATATCCACGCTTCGCCTTCCGGGTGAAACCATACGCATATATCCTTTTCCTCAGAAGTTTCGCAGCTGGATACCTATATCCCTGCCTTGTGTGACTCCGTAGCGTGTACTGCAAAAGCGTAGATCTATTGGTCGCAAGAAACTGCGCCGGAATCAGCGCATGGAAATCAAAGTAAAATAAACAAGCGGGGTCGGTCGTAGCTTATGGTCAACGCTGGGACAAGCGCTGTGAGAGGGAATGTAGGAAAGCGTGGAGAAAAATATTGTTTTTTCAAACGCTTTTTTCCTTTATACACGCTCGCCAGTCGAGGGCATATGGACTATTCTCGCTGAAGTGATTTAGGGCACGCTTCTGCATGTTTGCGAAGCTCTTTACGTGCCTTCATAACCACTCGCTTCTAAAGGACACGGTAATGCGGTACTCACGACTGCAGCAACTGGTTTCAGCAGCCGCAATTGAAATGCTTGTGCGTATACCGCGAGGCAAACTACGCCCAAGAGCAAGGAGCAAGCGAAAGGAAATAGACAGTAAATATTTACCTTCGTACTTATACTGTCGTTAAGTGCAGAGATAACATGATAACACCAGCGTCATTGAGCTTTATCAGAACGCCACGCAATCCCACAGCGTTGACCAAACCCCACCTGTCGGTCGGCGCAGGGCACAGCAAAGAGAAGGCACTCGGTCTTGTTTGGCACATGACGTTTTGTACGAAAATTACTAGAGGGTGTACTCTGGTGCTGCAACGGATTCGCTACTATGGGAGTGGTAGATCTGTGTAACTTTCTTGTGCCTGTGACTTCAAACGTTCTCGTGTCGTTAATTTTCACGCTTTATATCATTCTAAATTTTCTAACACTCGTAGTTTTTCTAAACATAGAAGCTAAGAGGCATCTTCCCAGGAAGCTCCAATTGTAGCGCATCGTGGCATTAATAGAGCAGTATTTTGTTGAAGGTGGGTAATTTGGAAAGTCACATGGCCGTTTTAAAACAATATCACGAAGTTTTGGTAAATCCAGGCCCTTCCCATCATTCCCACGCTGGCTCATCCAACAGTTTACGCATACACTGGCGCCAGAGTTCCCAGAATAATGAGAGATGAGAGTTTAATGACATAAAATGCGAGAGGTCGGCGGCAGACGCTTGTCTCCGGTCGGCTACTCCATAACAAGAGTAAATGCAGTAATTAACTCGGTGTTCCAGCAGAGAGCTTAAGCACTCGCGCCGTTAAGTAAAGAGGCGAATAAGTCTTGAAAGTGGCATTTTGAGTGATATAATTTCGTTAAGGAAGGACAGAGTGCGCCGGTGTTCAATGCTGGGTAATCTTTATTAGATGCGCTCACCATAGAAAACTGCGATACACTCATTGCTGTGGCGTTCCGGGGCTGATCACAAACTCGCGGTCTCCGCAACCTGCCGTAACGGCTGCATTTTGATGGTCGGGGACTATGATAACACTCGCTCTCCGCACCTTGGAAGCTCGTTCTAGAAAATCCTAGATGATCGAACTTATTCTGATCAAACGGGTAGCTCACCGATTTCAGTCGTAACGGATAGATATCCGGTGAACGCGGCAGAAATGCTTAAGATATTCATGGTGGTCGGTAATGGCTGTGCAGAGAAAGAAGAAAAAAAATTATGAAACATTCGCACTAAGCGGAGATACAGGAGACGAAACTTTATTCTACTCTCCATGCCGTCTCTTCCTTATCACAGCTTCAGACGATGGTTTCCGAGCGCCTAATCGTAAAAATATAAGGGACTCTGGAAAGCGCTCTAGGTAAATGTCGCTTAGCCGGAATCGTCTGGGCTTACCATCATCACGGGCTACGTTCCACTGACGAGAAAGAAGCATTCACTGTATTAACAAAAAAGGCTTCCCTCACTGGCCCTGTGGCTTGTCTCTTTAGTACGGCAGTTTTTATTACTTTGGTCAGGTTTTGTGCTGAATACGAGGACTTTCAATTCCCTTGACGCACAAATTTTTTTCAAAAGCGTCAGTTTGAAGTGACGTCGACGAGACTGCACTGTCGTGTTCCACGTCTAAACTCCTTTACGTGCACAAGTATGTTCCGGCTACCTTGCCATGTTGTATTTTTTGGCAGTATATTAGAATCAATCTATCGATTGTTGAACGACTGCCGTCGTTTCTGTTCTCTCAGAAGGACACGCTTCATCTGCAAGTTTCTCTGGCTTCAATATTTATTTACTTATTTATTTATTTATTTATTTATTTATTTATTTATTTAAATAATTACTGAAAATTAAGGCAGCAAGTACATTATGTCACCTGCGGCTTTACAACTTTAACTTGTTTCATGACTTAACGATGATGATAGGCAAATAGACCTTACAGCTACCACATCGCTACCAGAACACATCGCTACCAGCCGGGCGACAGTAATTTGCACAACTAAGACACACAGATGTAAATGTGTCACTTTCCGCCTATTCTTAGATAGACAAACAGCAAAAGAAAGTTATGTTAGATATATTGCTTTTTTTTTGTCTCTTCGTTTCTGCCTTCGTTTTAGCATTTTCCTTCTGTGTGTTCGCTCAGAAGTAAAGTTACATGAGAGCCATCTGATAGCTGTAGTGCATTTTGCTATTAAAAAATTACGCGGTTTTACATGCCAAAACCACTTTCTAATTATGGGGCACGCCGTAGTGGGGGACTCCGGAAATTTCGACCACCTGGGGTCCTTTAACGTGCACCTAAATCTAAGTACACGGGGGTTTTCGCATTTCGCCCCCGTCTAAATGCAACCGCCGTGGCCGGGATTCGATCCCGCGACCTCGTGTATAGCAGCCCAACACTATAGCCACTAATCAACCACGGCGGGTCATTTTACTATTGCCCTTTCCACTTCCATTGATCTAATAATATTTTATTGACACTAAAAAGATAATTCCTTCAACTTATATAACTAACTCCGCCAGGGTCGCTGATCTCCCTTAGCAGACATGCACCCCAGCTTCTGTTGTCATGATTACCATCATTATCAAAATTATCATCATCGTCGTCATTATTGTCATCATCGTTATCAAGTTAATGTAGGTGCACGTGTAAAATCGAACCAAACTAAAACCAGAACAAAATATATACCCTCATGTCTGGCACTGGATCTTGTGCTAGCTCGGAATGAGCAACTTGATAATCTTTCTATGAGTTCAAGAGCTAATGAAAATCAAATAAGCGACTCGATCTCTGCTTTTTTCTTCTGCAATGCTTTTCCTTTCGCTCTTTGATCGGTATATTTTGCATTTCTTATAATATCCTTGTTCGTCACCCTTACTCAATGGCCTCTGGGACCTGTAAGCTATTGTAAATAAATAAACTACTGATCCGGCAATGCAGTAACTGCGCTTCTACGTAGCACTCATAACGCACGCGTATTAAATAAAGCATGCTTCCTTTCACTTCAGGTGGAGGCTTAGCCCGGTGATTCTGGAAGGCGTCAGCGCTTGGTGAGTATACCATGTTTTTTTTTTTTTTGAGTACGTGTATCCGCCGGATCAAATTTCCTTTTTGTTTTGTTTGCCGTCGGCTCAGTGCTTTCGCCGTCGAGTGAAATGTGATTTTAAATGTGAAGAGCACTTGCTACGCTCTTAATCTCTTTGTAAATAGGTTCCACTAAGCAAATGAAACATATTTTCACAAATGCTCCCTCCTCAACGTGAAATAGCTATGGGGAACGGGCTTTCTTGCGCGTCGGTTCTGTTTTCGGGTTGGGCTGTTCGTCACTGTCACTGCATATATGTCCCCCTTGATATGGTTACACGTAAGCTTGGCTAAGCCGAACATGGTTATCTCGTTTCATATAGCTTCTACCAACTAAATGTCATATATTTGTGTGAACGTTCCACTTAGCGGAACCTGCAGGGGCCGTAAGTAAAAAAGGGAGCGCACTATACAACCCCTTATAATGACGCTTCACCCTCTACTTCAATTCCGGCATCCTGATTCATCTGTGGATAAAAGGGAACATTCTCTTTCCTTTCAGTCTCAACACTAAGCCATCTAGGATTTACCAAAGCCAATTCGTCAAACACTAGTACTCTTTTTTCCTTAATCACACATAACGGCATAAATAAAACTAAGAAGGCCTTATTCTTCACGAGTACAACAAAGGATAGAATGAACACGACGTATTCGATCCGCATTTGCAAACGCAACGTTGAGTTAGTCGCGAAATGCAGGAAATATTCAACGACTTGACTTAGCTACCGGTTCTTCTCAATAGCGAAGTTGCTCTGAAACCCGTTGCTATTAACAAAACGGCATCATCAAAACGGCATCATAGCAAAGCGCCTGCAACAATCATAGCAAATCGCATTCTGCAACAAAGTAAATTTATCGTATCCAACCGTTTAAGCATACTTTCCTTCTTGTATCCTTAACTGAGTAGAACTGCCTGTAGAATACTTTCGATGTCCTCACTGTGTAGTATTGTTCGAAGGTATACACAAAGTTTGCGTTTACTTGCAAACGAATTAGGATACCTAAAGTACCTATAACAAATACAAATACAAATTAGAAGGGAGTTGACATCACCTGTTGTGCTCTGCGTCCGCTTTAGTTTTGTATTCGAGAAACAAGAGAGTTCATCTGCGTTAGTTACTACCATGCTTTTACGTTGCAGATATGTATCTTTGAACGAGTCCGCGTTCTGCTGTTGTACATAAATTGAGGCAAAATGGGCATCCAGCGCCATCTGTGTACGTCAGTGATTTGCTTCGCTTAAAGCCTTTGAACTTTTCCTATACTCATGGTTTTCATTGCTTTGGATTGAGAAGAAAGTTAATGGAAACAAAATTAGTGATATATTAACTACATTGGTGCTGCTTCCGTGATTATTACACACGTCGCCTAAGTATACTTCCAGATCTTAAGTTAAAGGCATAATAACAGGAAGTATTATACTTAGCTACATTTGTAAATGACACCTCTAGCATTGGAGATGTGAGAGAAATGTTGAGAGAAAAAAAATGCAGGAAGGGTGAACGTGCAGGTTGCACTTGATTTGCTACCCTACACTGCGGTAGAGGGGATGGTGAGGAAAAAAAACGAAATAGAAAAGAAAAAGGATTTAGGTGGGTACAAGCATATACGGGAATCTTCTATTAACTGACAAGAGGCGTTATAGTTTAATGGATAAAAACGCTCAGATAGCAGAGCACCGCAGCGAGAGGACACAGAGCTTCGGCAGCACAGGCACAAGGCTTCCAGCCACTCGTCGTCGTCGTCTTTCTCGACGCAGTGCCTGCTCCTCGTTCTTCTCCAGTACATAACAAATAATGTGTTGATCTGGGTGAGTTAGACTTGCGACTTCTTAGTGGCTGTCAGAACAGAAATGCACACGAGAACAGAACGGCTTAGAGCGTAGCTAAGAGTGCAGCACGGATACGTAATTCGCCGATTCTCCGGAAGTTAAAACAGAACCAAAACATGAAAACGCGTGCTGACAATACTTTGAAGCTCTTTGTTAACCCATTAAATTTGTGTGCGTTTCTTTGGAGTAGGTAACTCTTTCTTCGTAGGCATCTCTTCGTAGCGTGTAAGGCCTATCGCAATGTATTACAGGCCAGTGCTGTTTTAGCTTAAACTGGTCAGTGCCTTTCTTGTTCCCGTTGTTTTTGCTATAGGCTGCATACATATATACGTCATAGGCAAACAAGACAGTAAGTTGTAGGAAAATGTTTACATCTTTCTTCAGCGAGACCCGCCCCGATCCGCGAAGCTATCGTTATATCCGGGACACAGCACACCGCAGGCGTTCGGCGGTGCGTATTATCCAGCCAGCTGCTAATACACTTCACTTCAATTGTCACATGACAGTGCTGCTGATTAATCGTCGTAACCACGATATCCAAGACGTTCAAGCCACTTCAAGCGGCTTTTACAACTGAACCAAAAAACGTATTTAGGGGAGCATTAGTGAAGCTTGAGAAAATTACATATAGATACTTAGGCGTACCAACGAAGCTCGTTGCTTCAATTTCAAAAGCGAGTAGCAGTTGAGAAAAGTTGAAGAAAACTTCGAAAATGCCTTTCGGCAAGCTCCGGAAAACTTCCAAGATTTGTAAACAACCGCTAGGAGCTGAGGGAATATTCAACCATTCTACAATGAAAGGGTAACGAACGTAACCTTACACTTATTATAAACAAAGTCTACCATAAGTCGCAAGAATACTGCTGTTCGTTTTACTAATCATTTTTACTAATCATTTCTGCTAATTATTTTTACGAAACTTTTACTAATCATACACGCACATAGTTACCGGGAAATGTCCCCATCTGCTGTCTCGCTTAGTCCGCACGGATGCAGCGTTCTTTCGATATTTTGCTATGTGGAAGCCACAGTGTGAATGACACGCCCGCCAAAGAACACAAAGCACCAAAGTTTGACAATAACCGGATTGAAGGACGTCACCTGAGGCAAACAGCCTTAATTTTTTCCTTCGTCGCATTTAACGGGGAAACAGCTGCTTCAAACAACAGAACAACAAGTGTAAAAAAAATGGGACTGTTTGCGTCACAGACTCTTTTCGCTATAGCTCGCTTTCATTCGTCCAGAAAAGCTCTCCTACAAAATACACTATATGTCAGGGCGTTCGCGCACACTGTAACGTTTATTTGTGTTACTGTCGTTATTACTTGAAGTGAAGATAAACGTACCATATAGAGAAAGGATGGCAACTGTCTCGGCTCGAAGCATAACAAGGCCCGTCTGCCTCAAAGAGAAAGGATCGGGAAGGGCCCGAGAATGGAGGACCGAAGAATCGCGTGCAAGAGGTAAGAGGAAAGAGTGCTTCAACAACAACAACAATCTCGACAGGCTTTGTCTCCTGGCACCGACGGCTGACAGTAGCTGCTTGATCCTGCGTTGTGAGCCTCCGGCGGATGTGTTTCCTAAGCGGTTGCGTCTAGACGGGTCGCTCGGTTTCCTTCATTCGGAGGAGCGGACGCGCTATTTTGAGTGAAAATCCTGCAACCAACTTGCCCCTATTGTTATGTGTCATCAGTCCTCTTCGCGCAAGAGCACCTCTCGTGTAACCGCTGCATTTTCGATTGAAAGATTCAGTTTTATTCGCCGTCTCATTCGCCTTCTGAAATCGTGATCAATTTTCTAGAGTTTTATTTGGGAATAATTTACTCTCTCATTCAATCAATTATTGATTAATAATACAAATATCTAAAACGAACAATAACCTTACACGCTTGTGTGGGGGTGGGCTTGCGCTAGGGCTAGAGGCTAAATTTAGGCAGGATTTGGATTTTTTACTTCCGTCCTTATCTTGCTTAGTTAACGTACCAGCATAAACTATAGCTCTGGAAACATTTTAGTGCCCCTTTTATTGTGCATATAGATGACTACTTCCATGTCAGTGCCTATATTGAACTTTCGGAGCCTAAAAAAGGCCTTTTTCTGGGCTTTGTCCTAGCCTGGTATGGTTTTAATGTTATAAACTTAAAGACACCGTGGAACTAGGTTTAAGCAAGCCAAGTATTGCCACAAACGCTTTGCCGATGCATAATATGTTATTAGAAGCTTTGCAGCAGACGAGATCATCTCTGTTAGAAAGACTGTAACGGTTCTACGCGACGGTAAACTTCAAGCAGACTTAGCCGACTTAGCCTTCAAGTAGACTTAGCATACTTGTGCGCTCACTTGAAATATTTAGCCGACATCATCGAGAAACTTGAATACTTTGGCCCAACTCTCACCGGGAATACGGGGCTCAATTAAACGCTCAGGAAAGGTACGGCAGAATTCCCAGTGGAATGGTTGCCGAGTTACATTGAAACTTCAATCTGTTTCGGACCAAGAAATCCAGGGTTTTTGGTACTGAAAGAACTGCTAAAGCTTCTGACCAGCGAACATTCTGCAATTTACTGGGTCGTTGAATTATCGAATGCTCTGAACAGTAACAATTACGCGTCGCTAACTTCAGAGGATGTTGAACGTTGGTTTTCTTTATACTAAACCGATTCTCAATGAGGGAAGGCGCCACACGAAACCTCGAAAACCTTCAGACGGTGCTTGTTCGTCGCTGCTTTCTCAACTTTTCTCGCCAGTATGGCTCGCACTATATTTCAGATAAATCTTGTAACATACGCAAATTCCGTCATCACGTTTTATCCAGAAAAATACAAAAATAATTTCAGAAAGCACAGGTTTAGTAGGCTGCGTTCCTAAGTGAATCATAATTATACTTCATATTTTGTGTGTCTATAACTATGGCTATGCCGTTTTGCGCTGAACACGAGGTCGCAGGGCGCATTTCCTGCCTCAACGGCCCCAACTTCCATGGGGCTGAAATTCAAAATCGCTACCGGGCACTTAGATTTAGGTGCAGCTAAAAGCGCGCAAGTTGGACTAAATTAATCCATAGCCCTCCGCTACTGTTAACATCTCCTAACATCTCCCAATCTCTTAACAGCGCTGTAGCTTTGGAATGCTGAAGTCAACGAATGAACGAACGAACTGATAATTAATTAACTAATTAATTAATTAAAAGCACGTTTTTGTAACAGTTTGTAGCGCTAAAGTTTACTGACGTTCATGGAGAACTACGGACTGTCGCCTTCTACCGTGACGTCATGGCCCCACAGATGCAGGCTTTCTCTCACCAGGAGCCGTTTGAAGCGGGTTGTGCCAAATTTCCAACATCCCAAATAGTACGTTAGAATTGAAGGGGTTGGAAATTACTGACGCAGTAACGTACTTTCATCTGAGTCCACATCACAACCTGCCCTTATAAACAGTCCTAATCGTCATTATTACCGGTCAGAAAGAAACAAAATCACATTTTGTTTCGTATTAAAGCGTTGCAGCGTGATGTTGAAGTAGTTCAGATCAATAAATTATATAATTAATATTGTAGACTTTGTGTATCATCCGTATGACTGTCTTTCTAAAACATATGAATAAAACAACATGTTGTAATTTTTCTAATGGTTTTTCTTCATTAGAAATGTTCTGTGCAACACGTCGTTGAAAAATATTTGTTTATTTACTGAGTGAATGAGTAATAACAACTATAGCTCGTTGGTACAAATAAAAAAAAACGCAACTCATATACTAGCTTTGCTGCAGTACTTCCAGTACCGAGTACATGGTCAGTTATCGAAATGAGCACATGAAGTACGACTGGGCCAAAAATAGATTGTGTCAGCAGTTCGCTTTAGGTCAGGTTATGCGTGCTGCGGTGGATCGCTGGCACATGAAGAAGGCCACTGTCCCTTGCAAAAGAGCATCATTTGCATTTGTCAAGCGTATAATGCACCCCGTGTTGACGGTTAGGGACAAAATACCGACTACCGTTTGTCATATGGTAGCGTCGTTCCATGGCATGTTATATATTACCGAGCTATCATTCACAGGGTAGCAAGAATAAGCGCTCAAAAATTGGCATGCCTACAAAAATTGCACGCTACGTCACTTTTTGACTCGCACAGGAGAGTCATTTCGCCGCCGTATCGTAAGGTTTCCCGGGGGTGAAAACCGCCGCACTTCCCTTCCCTCTGAGCGGTGTCCCCGCAGTCTTATTGCCTCACCCGAGACCCACGTCGATGTCGAGACTGTCGGAAACATGCTCACCTCCGCCACTGGAGCTCGATGTCGTCGACTCACCCATGTTTCTATGTTTTTTTTCTCCTGTGCGGCTTTACTTCAGCTTAGTCACCGAGGAAAGAAAACGATAAGCTGAGACGTGTCCGCATTTTTGTGAAGACGACCCAGTTATGCGTTTTTACACATGACTGTAGATTATTCGATTGCCGGCGAGCGCCTCCTAGAAATAAATCAGCCGAATGTTACTGCGTGCAGAAATACCGGCCCCGGACATGCACTTGCGCCGCTTGTAGACTGCAAATCTAGCACGAACGCTGAAGCAAAGTGCGACTGGACGCTGAGGAAGGAGTCAGAAGAGGAGCAATTTTAGCGACGACTACGTTTTTTCAGTTGAACGATGGCTGGTTACCCTGTTTAGTTTCTTGCGACGATGGTATGAACGAAATGAACCCCTTCGCAACATTCAGAGCTGGGCGATGCGCTTTTAATGAAACCTCAGGACAATAGAGACAGTAAAAGCTTCAAGTTGGTGTGAGACTAATGTTATTAGGGCGAGGAATCACCCCTATAGAGCATGTATACGGCCTGTTGACCACATTTCGTGCCGCAAGACTCGTAAGACTCGTTTTTACTCGTAAACTAACTCACATTTCTAGTTATTTCCTTGGAATGTACTGATTACGCATACACCTGTACACTTTGTTTAGTTTCCCATGGATCTTAAATGCACTTTCACTCTGCTTGCTGAAGTTTTCTTTCAGTGTGCTGAAATTCCGCGACAACGCTAGCAGTGATTGGGAAATTCCGTCGCTAGAGCCATTAAGTTAGTTTCTACCAAACAAAACGACGACAGAGCCAAGAGGGGGGGCTGACGTTAACATAACATGAAAAGTGGGACAGCAGAATATTGCTCTCTTTTTGAAAGACGCGCGTTCCAAGCCGTCCAACGTGAAAGGGTGGACTCACTGTTGGAACTGAATGCTGCATGAACCTGATGACAGCTTGAACCCATGATTACAAGCTGAATTTGTTCCGAAGAAGCAAAACTTTCTTCTCACGCACCTAAATATACCACGCATGACAGTACCCCACCTGAGGAGACTTCACATTGAAGTACGGTTACCTAATCAGGAAAAATAAAGGGCATCGATCTCTGACTCAAAGATGTAGTTTAGCTACAGTGTCCGAATTCTTACTGACTTCAGCTCCTCCTTCTTATTCCCTCCTTCTGGCTTCTCTTTCAGTTTAGACGCCACGTTATTCAACCACGTTGCGTTAGACCGTAAAATATCACATACTCAAGCAGGCGTCCCATCATGTGGAATGCCTCCTTTCAACTCATTTTAGGCCTCAGAGCTCATCGCGGTTCTCTGCGTTTCTAGCTCCTTCCACACCATGGCGCCTAGCGTGTCACTGATGAATGCGAAAGAAACATTTGCGGGACGTTTTCAATTTTATCCCAACTTCTGTTCCCAGAACGATGATGCAACCTTCATACATCTTCCCCGGCGGCTCGCAGCAAGATGCACGAAAACACCCGCCCAAAAGACGCACACTCAGTTTCATTTGTTCGCGCTTTCAGAACGCCACGCTGGTAAAATTATGTTGCATGCTCGAGCCACGACTTTTACCCTGCGGCTGAAGTACATAAAGCGATTGTGCTGGGCACCTTTTAAATCATCGTTGTCACACGAAGTCTCTTTCTGGAAAACAATCAAAATGTGGAATGACCGAAACTTTGCAAGAAAGTAGCGATATGCCGTTGTCTGTTTCTAAACACGTTGCAGGCGTTGCTGCAATACCGTGTGCTTACTATTTGTCAGATTCAGGGTATATTTTTTTAAATATTTGACTATTTTGAAGAGTATATTGCTTATCAATGTTTAATGTTCTGGCAGGAATCGGTACAGCGTTTAATTAGGCTAATTTTTTCTGCTTTGTGCAATTAATAAGCAGAAGTCTTATTCGCAAAGCTATGCCCTTTAATGAACTGCGTACCGCTGGCTAACCACCTTCGCTAACTGCAAATTAACAGCCCGTTTCGCGATTGGTTAGCTTTTGCCTTTACGAACTCTTCTATACTTTACACACTGTTTTGGGAATAAGGGGCAAGAGCATGCCGCCTTTCTTTCTCTGGCCCCCCAAAAAATGAGTGCCACATTATTATTAGTGTTTTTCGAGACTTCGTTTCATACAAACTTGCTGCTCAAGGGGATCAAGTGGCCTTAATTAGGTGCACAAGACCAGCTGGCTAGTTCCACTCAACCTCTTGGGTCACTAACTTAAGCCTCGCTCTTATAATGTCGTGTGCGGCAAGTGCGGGGCCGAATCATCGTGCTACGATTTCAACAGACGCACGCCTCATTACGTGATTCATCGCGGCGAAGGAACGCTTCCAGAATTCATGACGCTCGACTAACCGTAAGCCGTGACGGAAAAATTAGCTGCCTGCTGAAAGAACTCAACGCAGCACGGATGGTTAGCTCCGTTTATTATAAGCGCATTATAGCGCGAAGCTTGGCCCGAGACCGCTGTAGGATGCTGCGGTTGCGTACAGCGGTCCGCATTTTCTCTTATTGTGGTAGCAATTATATGGAGATTCCAGGCGAATTTCTGCCGTTGCCGTTGTCCTCGGCGTTAACGCATGATGACGACGGAATGACGAGAGTCCGATCACGAAGCTGGAATAACGATGATGAAATGGCCACGATGACATCACGACCATGAGCACGTACTATCGTGAGCAATATGAGCGGGAACACGCGAGTGCGTGGCAGATAGCCTCGAAACCGAGTTATAGCGATACGTGGATGGCGCTGTCGAAAACCGAGTGGAAGGAGGGGCGCTCTTCCGCTAACTGTTGGCACTTCCACTACACCGGATTTTTTCGAAAACGGGAGCTGACAGCATTTCAATGGCCACCGCCAGCCGATAAGAGGGTTATGTGTCGCAGTGACTTTCCGCTAATCATGTTTTTCTTCCATCCTTTTTATATTTTTAGAGCGCACCTCATGGGCCCCCGTTCCTGCGTTTAGCGTAAGGTGCTTTCATATATACCCGATAGGACCTCGTGTATACCTTATGGAGCGCATCGTGTCACGCGTTACAGGCAGGTGGACAGATTTCCCCTGGAAGTAGCTCTAATATGCTGACGCATCGAAACAGTGATACTATTGGTAACCGAAATATCAAACAGCTTTATCAATGTTCGCTGGCGATGTGTAGTTCCGCCCTTTCTATAAAGGGGCGCATAGTGGGAGTGCCACCGGCTATTAGAAAAGCGTCCTCCTTTCCACTTTGTTTCCGACGGTGGTCGCCGCCTATCGCCCGTAGCAGGGTTCGAGGCTATCTAACACGAGCTTCTGTGTTCCCGCTCATATTGCTCACGATAGTATCTAGTGCCCCAAGGTGGTAAAAGCAGCATGGGCTACTGGATGGATTGGTGGATGGATGGACGGACGGACGGACGGACGGACGGACGGATGGATGGATGGATGGATGGATGAATGGATGGATGGATGGATGGATGGATGGATGGATGGATGGATGGATGGATGGATGGATGGATGGATGGATGGATGGATGGATTGACGCTCGCAACTTCAACTACTTCTCAGCAACTCTTGTTACTTGTCCACAGCCCACGGCTCTCCTTCTCCAATTTCTTCGGTTGAACCATGGTGGTTTGTTTCCTTCGGCAGGTACAAAGAAATGGCCAACGTGAACCTAGAGCGGCAAACTTCCGTTTCCATGCACTGTTAGATACGGGACCTTTTCCTGAGCCTCCTTCAAGTTCACCAGACCATATCGAATCGCGTCACAGCTAATTAAGGAGCGCAGAAGCACGTATACCACATTCCCGAGGAGTGGCACGTGCAAGCAAGTTGGCGGCCCCCACCTCGTACGCCGCACCTGGAGCTATTCACTGCTTGACTCTTCCCGAAAGTGAAGCGAGAGCCTGGCACTGTTCCAGGTAATGTGGGTCCAAGAGGCAAAATGGGTGTAATGCACCGTGAAGCCCTGGCAGCAATCCCCCCCGTCCGCCTTTGTCACGGTAGTTTCAGACCGGGAAAGCAAGACCGCAGAGAGAAGTAAGCACTCGGACAATTGGCGACCAAGGAGCGACCCTCTCCGCCAAGTGTGACACAATCACTCGGGCGCCCAACATTGGCCGAAAATGGCGTCACCTGAGCGGGCTCGCCGATTGGCCGAACGTGACGTGACTTCGAGACACCGAAGGGCTTAAAAGACACAGACCGGGAGCAGCAAGAGAGCATTCCTTGATTCATCTCTTTCGAGCTTCTTGCCACGGGCCGCAGCGTCCGAGTTGCTGCTGGCCCGTAATGACTATGTGACTTAATTTCTTGGTCGTCTCACTGTAAATAATGGAAATAAACCTCCAAGTTTTCATCTCAAAGTCCTCCTCAACCTCGGCCAACTCCCGCACCCAACGGCGAGGTCCAAAATCTGGGGGACCGCAATTGGGATTGTCATCCAGATCTAACAGCACCTGTAGGGATGCCTCCCCCCCCCCCCCTATTTCAGCTGCCTCGTGTCTCTCAGCTGCACTCAGTCACAGCAGTCCTCAACACTTGCTGGGGACAACCCCGAGTGCATATTTCTCTAGCACACTTACTGCGACAACGATGTGCAAATGTGCAAAGAAGCCGCGCCGAAAGAACACATTACGCTTTAACGAATATGCGCTTGTGCCCAGGATGCTGGCCACCGCATCTTCTGGAGACGTTGTTACAGACGTTTGAACGAAGACTTTGTGATTATGCAAGTTACTTACCTGCTGAATCAGCACAGGGTTCGTGGTGGTCTATTTAACTGGGGTGTGAGGCCACGGCTTACGGCGACCTTTTACGTATAATTACGTAAACGGTCGCCCCAAGCCGACGGGAGTGAAATGAATGAATGGAAGTGCTTGGGTTTCTGGACGAGTTGTACACTGTGGCATCCAGGCAAAATAATGTGAGCATGTTGTAGCGTTCCTAGTTAAAGGACACAGTAGACTTAAAGCATTGCTGTGGAACTGGCGTCCATCTCGTCTACATTTATTTCTGACTTCTTTCTTCTCTTCCTCTGTCCCCCTGGTTCCCGCGCTTCTTCATCTTCTATTCGGAGGCTCATACCGCTTCACAATTCCAGGTTTCTTTTGCTAACCCCTCCTGGGGTAATACTTGAAAACGTTTCCAATCGAAGCACATTCAACTGAGCCCCGTTCACCAATGTACCACACAGTCTTCAATATTCCTTTCTGAGTGGCTGTCTTTGTAACAGAGTAAGGACCATAAAATTTGGCACTGGATTCTCTTACTCCTTTCCTAACTAGGATGAGGTCGGTGACTTGAATGTCTGGGATAGCTGAGCAATGTCTTGAAGCGGTATGAGCCTTCGAATAGAAGATGAAGAAGCGCGAGAACCGGGAGACAGGAGAAGAGAAGAAGGAAGTGGGAATAAAAATGTAGACAAGATGGACGCCAGTTCCACAGCAATGCTTTACGTCTACTGTGTCCTTTAAATAGGAACGCTACATTATTTTGGCGCAGCCGACAGCGAACTCCAACATGTGGGTGAGATTTTTCCTTGAGGAGACCTCCGCGGACAAGATCATCTTTTCGAGATACCAAGCTGAAGATGAACCAGCGGTGGAACTACCTCGCGAACTCAACTCGGCAGAACTCATGAACCTGGTTTTAGAGAAGGCTTCCATGGACCCTGATGAACTACGTCGGAAGGGTGCTGTGAACGTGAACTTGCCTCTGGTGATCTTCGACGAATTAGTTCTTCAACCGATGCGTCGACAGGACTCTGGATCACAGTCGTCGACGGAAGAGGTGAGCCTCGTTTTGAAAGCACTTCGGCTACAACAAGAACAGATTTCGCAACAAAACCAGCTGGTGACATCGCTTATAAGCTCTTTAAACGCTGAGAAGCCAGTGACTAAATTTGTAGAACCCGATGCATTCGACGGCATGTCATCAAGTCCAGAAGGTTGGCTTGAATTCTATGACTATGCTGCTGGGAAGAACAACTGGCACTCTAATGAGGACAAGATTACTAACATGCGTAGTTACTTAAGCGGTGTTGCACGGAAGTGGTATGATTTGCACGTTATTGAAGAGGCTGGCAACTCTTGGAATCAGTGGAAAGAAAAATTCTTGAAGACATTCCGAAGCAACCCAGTGCAAAGGTGGGACGCCGCGCTTAATTTCAAATTCAAGCAAGGCTCCCTCGTCGAGTATTTCTTTGACAAATGCCGCCTTTTAAAGCTGGCCGAGCCTCTGCTTCCTCCATCTGCCGTAGTAGCACTAATAATGCACGGACTGCACGCACAAGTCCTGAAGCAAGTGCAAATACGGTCACCTAAAACTATGGACGGGCTCCTGGAGTGCCTTCACGACATATCATTTACTACAGAAGAAAATATAAACGCTAGCTCAAGCGGTCGCTTCACACGGTCCGGCGCGGATTGGTCAAGCCGTAATCAGCGAGAACCGCGCCGCCTTGCAGGCGGCACAGAGAACTTGGGTTGGCGCGCTCCCAGAGGTCGGGTGCATAACGTCGACAGCGACCCCGTTCCCCTCCTTTCGGACGCTGAAGAGGCTCCGACGACAACAAAACTGATAAACAAGGGTGATCAGTCCGACCCGATGACCACAACTGAGACTGTTTATTTAACTTGCTCTAGCCTACTTCACATCCCTGTCAAAGTGGGAAACAGACATATGATGGCTTTGGTTGACAGCGGTGCCTCTGTGTCTATAATTAATGCCAAGCTGGTAGATGCAAGTCACCTGCATAGTGGAAGAGTACTACGGGTGCAAGGCTACGACGGAAAAGTGACAATGCATAATCAATGGGCCTCAGTAAACATCGAGTTCCAAGGTCATCAAATAGAGAGTGAAGTACTGGTGATTGAGGGGGTGACGTATGACTTTCTGCTGTCCAGACCAGATATAAAGAAACTAAAAATCAACGTTTACTGGGACGATGCTGTTTTAGTGGAAGGACTATCAAGGCAAGAGACACAGCCTGATAGACAAGATAACCTGCGAGTTGTCAAGTGCGCGAGGGATATTGCAACGACCTATCCTGAACTGGTATGCATAGGAAGCTACCCACCAGCGATGACGTCACACAAGGTGCCTTTCGAACTAACCGACAAGACTGTCATCCGAAAATCGCCTTATAACATGTCAAGAGAGCGCAAGATTTGGTTGAAGAAGGAATTGCAGGAGATGCTAGACGCGAATATAATCCGGCCTTCGGTGTCACCCTTCGCCTCTCCCATAACTATTGCGCCGAAAGAAGATGGAACTTTCAGACTGTGCACAGATTACAGGGTTCTCAACCGCCAGACAGAGCTTATACCATTTCCCATGCCGAAGATAGACACGATTATAGATGAGACAGGTGGTTGCCGATGTTTTTCACGTATTGACTTGTGCAAAGGTTTCTGGCAGATCCCGCTAACCGAAGAAACAAAAATGTACACTGCTTTTATCACGCCCTTCGACCTGTACGAGTATAACCGGCTTCCTTTCGGCTGGAAAAACTCACCAGCATGGTTCCAGAAGATAATGAACGAAGTCCTGAAGCCTTTCCTAGGTGTCTTTTGTAACGTGTACATCGACGATATTATCGTCTTCTCCAAAACAGAGGCAGAGCATCAGGAACACCTGTCCCAGGTATTAAATGCCTTGAGCTTGGCACACCTCAAGGTTAATTTTAAGAAAAGTGCGTTCTTTCAAAGAAAAGTTGTGTTTCTTGGAAGAGTCTTTGATGGGACTACCAAAAGCACGAAACAAGAGTCCGTTGAGAGGATATCCCAACTGGTAAAACCATATGACGTCCACTCATTGCGTGTGTTTTTGGGATTAGCAGGACATTTCAGACCTTTCATAAAAGACTTTGCCATAAAAACAAGATGCCTCACGCGCCTAACGCAGAAAGCAGTTCCATTTGAGTGGGATGAGGAATGTGAGAGAGTCTACCGTGATCTGGTGCACAGAATCTCTGCTGACCCTATTCTACGCATACCAGATTTCACCTTACCCTTTGAACTGAATACCGACGCCTCACATTATGGAACAGGTGCAGTCTTGTACCAGAAATGTCCAGAAGCATCCGGCCGAGAAAAGCGACACGTAGTAGGCTACTACAGCTACACCCTCAAGCCACCTGAAGTCAACTACACCACTACAGAAAAGGAAGCGCTTGCAGTCCTTAAAGCAATTCAGTACTTCCGTACGTACCTAGAAGGTGCGAAGTTTACTTTGTTCACCGATCACCAGGCCCTCACTCATCTCTTGAATATGACTCAACCTAAGGGACGTATCGCCAGATGGGTGAACTATTTGCAGCAATTTGATTTCACCATCTCCCACAGACCTGGACCCCTTTTGACTGATGCCGATGCATTGTCTAGACTGATGATACAGGCCGAACAATCTGAAGAAATCAATGAAGTAAAATTGTGGGAAGGCACTGAACAATTGATGTTTATGGAAGGTCGCTATCAAGTCCCGCCAACGCTGATTTCAAAGGTTCTTTATTTGTACCACGATAGCCCAGAATCTGGAGGACACGACGGATTTTGGCGCACCTACAACAAGCTAGTCAAGAGATTTACGTGGCCTCACATGAAAGAAGACGTCAAGCAATACGTTCGTTCATGCCACCTTTGTCAGGTCAACAAAGTGAAATATAAGCAGCCTACGGACGCCATGATAATACCTTGCCACTCGAACGTGCCTTTTGAAGTTATACACCTTGATTTTGCCGAGCTGAATAAGAAACGAGAAGGAGTCCGAAAAACGCAAGCTTTTCTTCTGGCCATAGATGAATGCACCAGGATGGTCGCGGCACGGGCAGGAAAAGAAGATGCGAATAGTGTCATCGCCCTTCTCGAACGGGAAATGTTTAGGACAACCAGGACGATTGTATGTGACAACGGTCCAGCGTTCAAGAGTGAAAAGCTTGCAAGATGGGCTCGAGACCATAATATATCAATCAAATTCTGTGCGCCATACCATCCCGCAGCGAATGGGCTTGCAGAGCGTGCTATACGAGATGTAAAACAATACATCAGGATGTACGATAGTTTCCCTGGTGGTTGGAAATGCTCTTTAGAAGCAGCTGTACGACATCACAATCGCTCCTACACCAGTGGCTTGGGATGTAGCCCGCAGTTCGCGTCTTCAGGAGAGACCCCTATTCTTCAGGCGGACCGTGAATTGGGGCTGTTAGAAAATCTCAAGATCGTCGAGGAGAGGAAACAAAAATTGGAGGAGGAGAGGTACCGTAAACGAATGAAACAAAATTTTGACAAGAGACATTGCGTAGATATCCCAGACATTCAAGTCACCGACCTCATTCTAGTTAGGAAAGGAGTAAGAGAATCCAGTGCCAAATTTTATGGTCCTTACTCTGTGACAAAGACAGCCACTCAGAAAGGAATATTGAAGACTGTGTGGTACATTGGTGAACGGGGCACAGTTGAATGTGCTTCGATTGGAAACGTTTTCAAGTATTACCCCAGGAGGGGTTAGCAAAAGAAACCTGGAAGGGTGAAGCGGTATGAGCCTTCGAATAGAAGATGAAGAAGCGCGAGAACCGGGAGACAGGAGAAGAGAAGAAGGAAGTGGGAATAAAAATGTAGACAAGATGGACGCCAGTTCCACAGCAATGCTTTACGTCTACTGTGTCCTTTAAATAGGAACGCTACATGTCTCTTGTCAAAATTTTTTTTCATTCGTTTACGGTACCTCTCCTCCTGTGATTTTTGTTTCCTTTCCTCGACGATCTTGAGATTTTCTAACAGCCCCAGTTCAAGGTCCGCTTGAAGAATAGGAGTCTCTCCTGAAGAAGCGAACTGCGGGCTGCATCCCAAGCCACTGGTGTAGGAGCGATTGTGATGTCTTACAGCTGCTTCTAAAGAGCATTTCCATCAACCAGGGAAACTATCGTACATCCTGATGTATTGCTTCACATATCGTATAGCACGCTCTGCAAGCCCATTCGCCGCGGGATGGTATGGTGCACAGAATTTGATTGATATATTGTGGTCTCGAGCCCATCTTGCTAATTTTTCACTCTTGAACGCTGGTCCGTGGTCACATACGATCTTCCTGGTTGTCCTAAACATATCCCGTTGGAGGAGGGCGATGACACTATTCGCATCTTCTTTTCCTGTCCGTGCCGCGACCATTCTGGTGCATTCATCTATGGCCAGAAGAAAAGCTTGCGTTTTTCGGACTCCTTCTCGTTTCTTATTTAGCTCGGCGAAATCCAGGTGTATAACTTCAAAAGGCACGTTCGAGTGGCAAGGTATTATCGTGGCGTCCGTAGGCTGCTTGTATTTCACTTTGATGACTTGACAAATGTGGCATGAACGAACGTATCGATTGACGTCTTCTTTCATATGAGGCCACGTAAATCTCTTGGCTAGCTTGTTGTAGGTGCGCCAAAATCCGTCATGTCCTCCAGATTCTGGGCTATCGTGGTACAAATAAAGCACCCTGGAAACCAGCGTTGGCGGGACTTGATAGCGACCTTCCCTAAAAATCAATTGTTCCGTGCCTTCCCACAATTTAATTTCATTGATTTCTTCCGATTGTTCATTGTTGGCCTGTATCATCAGTCTAGACAATGCATCTGCATCAGTCAAAAGGGGTCCAGGTCTGTGGGAGATGGTGAAATCGAACTGCTGCAAGTAGTTCACTCATCTGGCGATACGTCCCTTAGGTTGGGTCATATTCAAGAGATGAGTGAGGGCTTCGTGATCGGTGAACAATGTAAACTTCGCACCTTCTAGGTACGTACGGAAGTACTGAATTGCTTTAAGGACAGCAAGAGCTTCCTTTTCAGTAGTGATGTAGTTGACTTCAGGTGGCTTGAGGGTGTAGCTGTAGTAGCCTACTACGTGTCGCTTTTCTCGGCCGGATGCTTCTGGACATTTCTGGTACAAGACTGCACCTGTCCCATAGTGTGAGGCGTCGGTATTCAGTTCAAAGGGTAAAGTGAAATCTGGTATGCGTAGAATAGGGTCAGCAGAGATTCTGTGCACCAGATCACGGTAGACTCTCTCACATTCCTCATCCCACTCAAATGGAACTTCTTTCTGCGTTAGGCGCGTGAGGCATCTTGTTTTGATGGCAAAGTCTTTTATGAAAGGTCTGAAATGTCCTGCTAATCCCAAAAACACACGCAATGAGTGGACGTCATATGGTTTTACCAGTTGGGATATTCTCTCGATGGACTCTTGTTTCGTGCTTTTGGTAGTCCCATCAAAGACTCTTCCAAGAAACACCACTTTTCTTTGAAAGAACGCACTTTTCTTAAAATTAACCTTGAGATGTGCCAAGCTCAAGGCATTTAATACCTGGGACAGGTATTCCTGATGCTCCGTCTCTGTTTTGGAGAAGACGATAATATCGTCTATGTACACGTTACAAAAGACACCCAGAAAAGGCTTGAGGACTTCGTTCATAATCTCCTGGAATCATGCTGGCGAGTTTTTCCAGCCGAAAGGAAGCCGGTTGTACTCGTACTGGTCGAAGGGCGTAATAAAAGCAGTGTACATTTTTGTTTCTTCGGTTGGCGGGATCTGCCAGAAACCTTTGCACAAGTCAATACGTGAAAAACATCGGCAACCACCTATCTCATCTATAATCGTGTCTATCTTCGGCATGGGAAATGGTATAAGTTCTGTCTGGCGATTGAGAACCCTGTAATCTGTGCACAGTCTGAAAGTTCCATCTTCCTTTGGCGCAATAGTTATGGGAGAGGCGAAGGGTGAGACCGAAGGCCGGATTATATTGGCGTCTAGCATCTCCTGCAATTCCTTCTTCAACCATATCTTGCGCTCTCTTGACATGTTGTAAGGTGATTCTCGGATGACGGTCTTGTCAGTTAGTTCGAAAGGCACCTTGTGTGACGTCAACGCCGGTGGATAGCTTCCTATGCATACCAGTTCAGGATAGGTCGTTGCAATATCCTCCGCGCAATTGACAACTCGCAAGTTATCTTTTCTATCCAGCTGTGTCTCTTGCCTTGATAGTCCTTCCACTAAAACCGCATCGTCCCAGTATACGTTGATTTTTAGTTTCTTTATATCTGGTCTGGATAGCAGAAAGTCATACGTCACCCCCTCAATCACCAGTACTTCACTCTCTATTTCATGACCTTGGAACTCGATGTTTACTGAGGCCCACTGATTATGCATTGTCACTTTTCCATCGTACCCTTGCACCCGTAGTACTCTTCCACTATGCAGGTGACTTGCATCTATCAGCTTGGCATTTATTATAGACACAGAAGCACCGCTGTCAACCAAAGCCATCATGTGTCTGTTTCCCACTTTGACAGGGATGTGAAGTAAGCTAGAGAAAGTTAAATAAACAGTCTCAGTTGGGGTCATCGGGTCGGACTGATCACCCTTGTTTATTAGTTTTTTGTTGTCGGAGACTCTTGAGCGTCTGAAAGTATGGGGACAGGGTCGTTATCGACGTTATTCACTCGACCTCTGGGAGCACGCCAACCCAAGCTCTCTGTACTGCCTGCAAGGCGGCTCGGTTCTCGCGGATTACGGCTTGACCAATCCGCGCCGGTCCGTCTGAAGCGACTGCTTGAGCCAGCGGTTATATTTTCGTCTGAAGTAGACGGTATGTCGTGAAGGCACTCCAAGAGCCCGTCTATAGTTTTAGGTGATCGTGCTTGCGCTAGCTTAAGGACTTCCGCGGGCAATCCGTGCATTATTAGAGCTACTATGGCAGAAGGAGGAAGCATAGGCTCGGCCAGCTTTAAAAGGCGGCGTTTTTCAAAGAAATACTCGACGGGGGAGCCCTGCTTGAATTTGAAATTGAGCGCGGCGTCCCATCTTTGCACTAGGTTGCTTCGGAATGTCTGCAAGAATTTTTCCTTCCACTGGTGCCAAGAGTTGCCAACATCTTCAATAATGTGCAGATCGTACCACTTACGTGCAACACCTGTTAAATAACTACGCATGTTGGTAATTTTGTCCTCATTAGAGTGCCATTTGTTCTTCCCAGCGGCATATTCATAGAATTTAAGTCAACTTTCTGGGCTTGAAAACTTGCCGTCGAAAGCATCGGGCTCGACAAATTTAGTCGCCGGCTTCTCAGCGTTTAGAGAGCTTACAAGTGACGTCACCAGTTGGTTTTGTTGCGCCATCTGTTCTTGTTGTAGCTGAAGAGCTTTCAAAACGAGGCTCACCTCTTCTGTCGAAGACCGTGATGCAGAGTCCTTTCGACGCATGGGTTCAAGAACTAATTCGTCGAAGATCGCCAGACGCAAGTTCACTTTCACTGCACCCTTCCGACATAGTTCAGCAATGTCTATGGAAGCCTTCTCTAAAACCAGGTTCACGAGTTCTGCCGAGTTGAGTTCGCGAGGTAGTTCCACCGCTGGTTCGTCTTGAGCTTGGTATCTCGAAAAGATGATCTTCTTTGCGGAGGTCTCCTCGAGGAAAAATGTCACCCACATGTTGGAGTCAGTTGTCGGCTGCGCCAAAATATTGTAGCGTTCCTAGTTAAAGGACACAGTAGACTTAAAGCATTGCTGTGGAACTGGCGTCCATCTCGTCTACATTTATTTCTCATTTCTCTCTTCTCTTCCTCTGTCCCCCTGGTTCCCGCGCTTCTTCATCTTCTATTCGTAGGCTCATACCGCTTCATGTGTATTAAAAATAACTTACAAAACCAATATGACGTATGGTGAATGTATACATACTGAGAAAAGAAAAGCTGGCTCATCTTGGGCTACCATTCAACTACATACTTTATGCAGAACGTTAGCCTTAGATTTAGCTTGGCGGTCAGGTAGGGTTGTTAGAAGTACGTGATTTTACATCTACATTTGCGGAAGCGGTATGAGATATGAGAATTACTCGAAAAAATGCTGATTAACATGAGAAAGGAATGAAAAGTGAACAAAGGTTGCATGGTCAGGGACTCCCTCGACACCTGTCCTGCCTCTTCGAGATGCGAAGTGCAAATGATCGTTGTCCGGAGCAGAACACCGTCAGATATATATACGGTTTTGCAAGCTCTCTCATCCGCTCTCTAACTCTACCACGCAACCGGCTTCCCACACTTCACACGTACACGCTCTTTTCCACTTTGACATTCCTAATGCTCACGCATTAAAACACACACTGTTGCTTATTAAATGATGAGCAAGCACGAAAATAGGCCACCGAAAGACAGGCTACCCGAATCATCAGACGTAATCTCAAGCGATGAGCGAATATATTAAAAACAAGAAATGAATAAAGTTGGAAAAACTTTAAGAAAGAACAGCGAAGGAATAGAGTATCATTCAACTCCAGCGTAGCCTGCAATACAATACAGAAGCAAGCGTACACTCCTATGGCGCGCCGAAATCCCCCATTTAGCATTTCGAAAAAAAAAGAGGGAGAGGGGGAATTAAAGAAAGGAAACACCCGACTCTCAAGAAGCAGTCTTGAGCCGCTGAATGGACTAGGTATCACCCCTACGCAATCCCCTCTTTAATTGATTCTCAGCACAGTCTCCCATCCCGACTGCCAATATTGACAAGGAATATCTTCGTCTCGTAATCAGCCTCCTCCTGTTGCAAAATATTTTCTCGCGTAATACGGGTCTTCTTCTAAATGTGACTTTTTTTTCCTGTTTGTCGTCTACTAATTGGACGCGGATGTCGATCCAGCGTTGCTAATTGCCGATGAGAGGAAGCGGAACCGGCAAATCCCCAAACAACCAAGGCCTTCGCTCGTGAATGAAGCGACGAAGTCAAATAAGCGCATGCGTCAGATACTATGCACCCACTCGAAGAATAATTAATTCTAGAGCGCGCTTCTTCTGAAAAAATGAAAAAAAAGGATCAGTTTCCCAAAGTTTTCCACCTGGAATATCTTTCGCGGCACTCTAGGTAGTGGCTGAAATGCTAATTGTTCTGTTCACTTGAAAAGGTTATTGAACAGAAAAAAAAACAGGAATTCCCTACATTAAAATAATATATAATCATATTTAAAAAGAAATACCTCAACAATACCATGCTTACTAATATAAAATTATTTAGCGTTTTTATGGCTTCTCCAAAAGCTGCTCCGAAATTGAATGGGGAAGTAGCATCACAGTAACACTCAAAAGTGGAATTTATCACACAAAGCGCATAAATATGAATCTGACAAACACAGTAGACAATAAACGCACATATCTAGAAATGGTGGAAGTTGGTTGTATTTACGCAACATTATATGATGATGCTCCCAACTTACTATAGCGCACGTTTGGCATTTTTGTGTATTAAAAGAAACTAAGAAATGTTGAGGTGCGTCGGTTGCATATCGCTTTGGTGGCATAGGATCGATGAATTTTACAAGTGAAAGAGCACTTTCGGAATTGCTCGCATGTATTTATTATTGGAACTGCCGTCTGAAATGTGTAGCATGTCTCATCTATCTCTATGTGGAGCAAGAAATGTTTTGTGCATTTGGGTAGTTAGTATGTGGGTGTTTCTTGAAATGTCTAGATCCAACTGGTATTTCAGATAAGTATCCACTTCGTAAAGAATCGATTGCCATAAGTGGCTCAACTGCAAGAAAACAGTTTGCGCGATTCATCCTAACAGTAATAGCACATGTTCCATATGCCAAACCACAAATAAGCAATATCTCAGCAGTGTGTGGCCAAGCTTTTTCTGATGTAATGGCTTCACTCGAAATCGGGTAAATAGCAATATGTTTCCTAACAGTGGCTTGTAAAGCTTGCTTTACCACCTAATGAATCTTTCTACAGTGAAGCAAAAACCTAATGGAGGAGAAATAACAGCGTGTAACAAACAGCACCGGACCGGCAAAAAACAAATAATCGTTTCCGAAATTAAAATCGACACTTACATTACGTGTGCAAGAAATAACTATATAGCCAATTCCAATTTTCTAAATTAGAAGAAAGAAGAGGCACCAGTCATCCCCTTGCTGTGCAACTGTAGCAGCGCCAATGGCCGAGAAGACTCACACCACGTGGAGCTCAGAATGTACCGTCCCACAACGCGTAATTTGCCGTGTAGTCACGCGTTCCATTTTTAGCAAAGAAGCGGAATACACACACATGCACACACACACGCACACACACACACGGCAAAGCAGACTGGACGCAATAGTTCTGGTCGTCATGCTTAAGTGTATAAACACTTCCGAACTCTGCATGGCCTTTGCGATTTCTCAAGATTCGGCGCACAGCTTCAGAACAATTCATATGAAAAGCAGGCTACGAAATTTTTTCAACTCGACAACGTCTTCATGTATAGGATGACGTCATCAATCAGCATATGTATGCGGCGGACAGACGGGCGGGCGCTGGAATGAAAAAGACTTGCGCCAGCAAAGCGCCACACCGCAGTCCGGGCTCCAGTGAGCGGAGGCCGCTCGGCGTAGCACTGTCTGAAACTATTTATACGCCCCTCAGTGCGAGGGTGCTAGGTACTTGTGGAAAGGTTAGACTAAAAATAAAACTGGAATAAAATAATCTTCAAATTCACGCAGATTCAACGCACATGCTTAATTTCGGTGAATCGATGGTTTAATTAGGCACGCAATTAAGTACTGCACAACCTATATTCAAGGCTTGGCCGACAATGGGTATTCACCAATTGACACGTGCCCACTGGGCCAAAAATCGGGGTAATCAAACGTAAGGAATTAGAGGAAACCAGGAAAGCCGTTCAATTTCATATGTTTTATAAAAAAGGTAGATCCATCAGCCGACATATTAAGAGGAAGCTTTAGCTCGGGCCCAACTCCGACGCGGCCTATTCAAATGCATGTAAAACGCAAGAAAGGTTTGATGAGATAACCCCTCGACCGATTTTAATGAAACTTGTTGCAGTTGAAAGAGAAAGTTAATTTCTAGTGACTGTTGGAAGCGGAATATCGATTTCGGGCTTGAATTTTCTTTAAAAAATTTTCAAATAGAATCACAAAGTTTACAAATTCATAGCTCGGCATAAAGAACAAATAACGCGGTTCTGTAAATGGCATCCATTAGATGATTCAAAGCGGACAAATTCTATATGTCATTTTACATCTTGAGTGAATTTGTTTCGTTGGTTACAAGGCTTCTGCAAAAGTTCTATTTCCCTATTACTAAATTGCTTGATATTCATGTGTAACATAGCGATTTTGTCCACTTTAGATGTACTATTAGATACAATTCACAGAATTGTATTAGCATACTTAGTTGTTGAGTTAGAGAGTTGTAAACTTGACAGTTTCGTTTTTTGAAAATTTTCTATTGTTGCCAATTTTTAATAAAAATCGATGACCTAACTCGAAAATTCGAAACCAACAGTCACTAGATTTTAAGGTTTTCTTTTAAATGCAACAAATCTTGTCAAATTCGGTGCAATGATTGCCGAGAAAAAGGAATTCTCCTTTTACATGTATTTAGGAGCACCCGAGCTAAAGCTTCCTCTTAAATGCAGGTTTCCTGTCGTGACTTATTCATTGATTAGGGAGAACAAGCATGGACTCACATGCAATACACTGTCGGTTAAAATTCTGTACTATATAAGCTGAGCATACGGTGGCACATGCTCAATTTCTCTTATAGTATAGGGCAGCCCAAATATAAGAAATTTAAGAGAACACAAAGCAGCCGTTGAACATAAACTGGCATTGCATTTAAAGAAATCTGTGTTTTGCCTATAACTAGATATTGCATTTAGATATTTTATTTCGTGGTTTATTGTCTGGCTACGCAGAACAGAGTCGCGCTCACCGGTACCATTTTGTAGGCCTCAATTTAGTACTAGATATACTATAGCGATCCTTTCAACTCGGCAATAAACACCGCCACAACAAGGAAACCCTGGGGAAGCATGCTTAGGAAGATTCTCTTTAAAAAAGCCGTCAGCGGCACGAGGATGACGACGTAGTGACAAACGGAAAGTTCTAGATATACAATGATTTCTCGTTTGTCTGCGTTCTTAAAGAAAAAAGATGCCAACATAAGTAAAAGTTTGAAGGTGTGGCGGCCCGGATCTGCACAAGTTTTTTCTTCTTTCTTTTTCTTTATTTTTCTTTTTCTTTAGGAACGCCGACGTGGGCCGCTCCGAGTTAATTTCGACCACCTTGCTTTTCGTTTTCGTTTAACGTGCACCTTAATCTAAGTAGGCGAGTGTTTATGTATTCCGCCCCATCGAAATGGGCCAGGAACCGAACCCGCTACCTCGTTCTCAGCATCACAACGCCACAGCCACTGAGCCACCGTGACTTCTAAAGACTACAGATGTAAGCAAGAGCTTTAAAGAATTTCTTGGTTAGAGTGCTTCCTCGAAAAACACTGCGTTGCGGCAACTTTGGTATTATAGCTAGTGAAGAGCTTCCTTTGGATCATCGAACCGACAAAGCAAGAGAGAAGCCGTTTCGAGGGTTCCGGAGGCATCGTCAGTTTTCGTATACTACTGTATCCCTTACCGTTTACACTGTATGCCCGATATTACAGGCACAGTAAGGAGGAACGATAAATCTGTTCAAACTGACAAAGTATTGTTTTGGTGCTTTATTAGTTTCCTTAGATTCGTGTGCAGAGGTCTATAAGTTATACATGAAACTAAGGCCGGACTTTCAGTTCTTCAATTTCGCGTAGAAATCTTGGCGGCGTCATGACAGCGGGACGTCGCAAACTTTCTTTCGTATTTTCACTGCTATGTCGGAGTAAAGGTCATCGAAATTTGCCTAGTTCCGTCTTTGGCTCGTTTAGAATGAAATGTAGTCCATATTTAGCGATTAAAAAAATTGCGAGCATTAAATCGACGTAGTAAGCCAACTTTCGTCATTTATTTTTTTTTCCGACCCCGCCAATATCCGTCTCTCATGGCCTGAGTGTCGTAGTCGCTATTCACAAAAAAAGTATCAATAGCGCGAACTAATTTTTATCTTTAGTGCCTTTTTACACCAGCACATGTCAGCCGACTGCATTAGTTGAGTGTGCGCGCACGTACGCATGGATTGTTTTGCGATTGTCGGGACCTAGGCGAAAGAAGGGAAGCTATATTACCGCACTTTGGAGACCTTCGTTCGCTTTTCGGGGCCTCCTGATTCGGGCAACGCGCTGGAAAATTGCATGAGTAGACTTACATTTGTTCTCGGGTCACGTTCTCCTCCCAGAGTCAGCTACGCTGTATTTTTTAAATGTTGTTATTATTGTTTTTTTTTTCGCGGTGCTGCCTACCTTCCTGCCGTCTCAACACTACTGAGTTGTGCTGTTGTGTTTGCCTACGACTTTGCTTTTCCGGACAGCAAGCGAAGTTTGTTGACATCGTGTTCTCTTTTATTTGCTTCTAGCTGCAATGTTTCAGAGGACGCATTTGCATAGAGGCTTCGGAGAGCGACTACGCGTAACTGTCATGAAGCGTCCTTCATGTTCACCTGATTCGGCTGGCGTGGAGCGTTTCAATTTTTGGTGTGTAGCTGTCAGTAGGATATTCGTCCTGTTGACAGTGCGCAGAACGTTCTGAAATCGCCGATACGAGGCCTTCTTGCGCCATTCTTGCTTGCGATTCGAACTGTGAAAGTTGGTTAAACTCAGTGTTCTTGAACGTGTCACGAATAAATGCCTTCTCGAAATAAAACATCAAAGCGTGAACTGTGAAAAATGGAGTGCTGTCTATAAACGTTGTTTCTGTTCACCGTGGTAGGATGACGTCAAGAGTGTGTAGGTTTTGCTGCATCATCGTTAGGATGAGTCTCTCAGCTTCGTCCCCTTGGCATCGTGCAGCATGTTTCGAAATTTCAAACGTGTGCCATTTGTTGGGCATTCCGCCTAAGTGCAGCCGGTTCTTGGTGCTGCGAAATTCGTTTAAGCTGAAGGGCTTTTGAACGAAAAGGTAACCACTTTACTTTCGTCGTATCACGGGCGGCTGTCGATCGATATTTCGATACTACACAGTTTAAATATAAGATGGTATAGACTATATTGGAAGAAATTCGAATTGACAGAAGGATCATTTGTGCATTTTTAGACAGTGGGCGCAACTACAAAAGTACCTAAATCTTGATTTGCATTAAAGTCAATAATGTCTCGTTTTTTTTTTGCCACAAAGTCACTGACTCAAAGCACTATGACTATCGGCTGCAGTTATTACGAGAAAAAAAAATTATGAAGATCCAACGCACATTTTTGAATCGATGTGAGGTGAAGCTTTCGTGAAGAGGTTAATAAAATACTACACATTTGCCGATTTGACTATTGCGTCCTTGGCGTAAAAGTAACTGGCACGCATCTCTTCTCGCGCACCCGTACTGTACATTGGAACACATGCGGCGATAATAAAAAAGAAGAAAAGTTAGTTGGAGTTAGCACGATAGAAGTGTGTGTGTATTGCGGCCTAATTATTAGAGCATCGGGATGATGTGCTGGGAAAACAAAGTTGGGTCCCACCTCACCATCACCACATTCTATATATATATATTTTTAAGGTATGAAGTATTCGGTAAGAAAGCAGCAGCACCCAGCAGCCGCGGTAAGGAAAGTTCGAGATGGTTAGTAAAAAACAAAGCTTCGCTTTAAATTTCGCCTTGCTGACGTGACACAATAGATATAAGAATCGCCTCTAGCAGTAATCTGCTGACTGAATTCATAGGGTGCTGCACGTGGCATGCATAATGTTCTAGGGGCCATTCAAACGTGCAGCGGTTAGCGCAAATGCGCTGCGAAAGCAGCAATTTTTTCATACCGGCCTTATGATCAGTGCCATGCACTGTTTCGTGGTCGATTCACCGAGCAGGCCAGCGTCTGATATTAAAACATGTTCAATCGTGTAATTGTATCATTGTGCCACATTAAGCTTCGGTGCGTAATTGCATATTACGCACTGAATAGGCTGCACGTGTTATATGGATATAATTTTTATAAAAATAAACCACGTGACTTTGTATAGATTATGCTTTAGGCGTCAGTAAAACGGCAATAGACATAGCTTATGGTATGAAGGTATATAAAAAAGGCACACTAGAAAATTAAAAGAAGAAGCTCATAATCATCGTTATAATCACAAGTGCCTAACTGGTTTGCAGTAATGTTCAAAGTGTGCGTAACTTCAAGTGAAGGCTGAAGCTCAAGCCGGAGCAGTACTCGCCGCTGATAATGTTCTTGCAAAATGTGCATCTTGGTTTCGCTTTGAACCAGACAGACGAAGAAACTATAGAATATGTAGCAGCAGAAAATGTTCGCTTTAAGATAGCCTGCCGGATATCATTGGAAGCCCTAAGATTTTCCGGTTGGAGCTTCCAGAAGATAGGCACGGAAACGGGTGCCGGAGATCTCTGCGATCACCCACATTCGGCAACAGACTCCTCTTTCTCATTCTTGTCAAGGGGCATTGAAAGAAATCTTTGTAGAACGTCTGCAACCTTTGAAAAGTATTCACTCACGCTGTAAAAAATGTACAAATGTGCCATGAAACAAACCAGCACATGTTACAAAATCGAACGCGTTGAGAGCGGCAGAAAATCCGAGACTGCAAAACTGCTCAGTGGGTATTGGGGCGACGAAGCAGAAGGCAGCCACAGAACCATATCGAACACCAGTGAGTAAAACCAAAGTTGAAAAGGTTTGTGATATTTCAAAACGCTGCGTCACTGCTGCTCCAACCCATATGAGGGTAGATGATTCTCTGACCGGGGTGATTTAAAAGAAAATTTTCCCATTATATACGATTGCTCGTTTATAGCGTCTGCAAATAGCACAGAAGGTATTGAGCGCGTTCTGTAAATTTCAAGCCAGCCCCAAAGCGATAAATAATTGTCTAGTTACTCTGTCAAATGCCTTGAGTTTTAAAGGTATACTAAATAGAAGCCCTAAATTAGTTTAGGCTGATAATAAATAATCTTTCAAAACTGTCTTTTCGCATATTTCGCGGCAAATGTTTGATTATTAGGATAGTAAATGAATGCCAAAGTACTGTTGCTTTTTTTTTATATCGCGCCGAAACCCCATTGGCCCTACGTCACGTCGTTCTTGTTCAGTCTTGAAACTTGAGACTTGCTAAGTTCAGTCATGGCTGCTTTAGAACAGAATGTAGGCCGTCTCTACCCTTGAAAAAAAAATTAACTACACCCGAGCAGACGCCGTCAAAATCGATGACGTCACGCCAAGATGGTGGAGGAGCTACGCAGCAGCGTCGCCACCCGTCTGCTGCTTTTGCCTCGGCTCTAGTTTACCGAGCCTCGACTAACAATTTAGAGTAGTTTTTTTTTTTACGTAGGTAGCTCACAAACGCAGCTCAAATAACTTTTGTTTCTCTTCAGCGTTCCTCAAAATATAGTAATGGGGGGAGAGCTACTAAACCTGCAGCGGAAAATAGGAAACGACGGCTGGACAGAGATTTAGCACAAGGACAGCAGAGCGACGCCAGGGGGCTCTGTGTTCCATGGTACACCTGTCCATGCTGCTCTCCAAATGTGACAGCCGTCAAACTGTTCTGGCTCATCTTATCTAAGTGATCACTAATGATGGACTGTCAACCAAACTTAGTGCACTAGACGTGATAATATGAAGGAAAACTGTCCCGTAATGGAGAGCAAATGTAAGCATGACGTGGCTACTGGCAAAACAGATTGGTTGGAGGTGTTACTAGCCACAGTCTTAAAATGGATGTAATGCATGTTCGCAACGGTGCACCCCCATCACATCACGCAGCACCACGCCTCACTGTGCACTGCTCCATGTGGAGGCAATAGTTTCCAGTCACAGACAGAACCTCATTGCAAGTATTCGTGGCGCGCCAGACGCGCCGTGAAACTCGCGGACCACTGCCGTTGAAAAGAGCACTCATCGCCAAACGATGACACTCAAGTGCATAGTGCTGTGTACGTGCCTTTTGAACGTCGCTATAGGAAATGACAAATGAAACTTCAGCGTACTAGAACTTGACTCGGAAGCAATATCTTTTGTAACTTGTTTGGGAATATAACTAGCGTATGTAATGCGGTGTTGACTGGTTGCCCGGGTGACCTCGTTTTGTACTCGCAACTTGCCCGGATGTTCTCGTTTGAGCACCCGCATAACGGCTCTGGCTTTTGGGTGAAGGTCACTCGAAAGGCGACAACAACGGGAGCTAAAAGCATTTCATGCTTGATACGCAAATGTCGTCTTTTAGACCACGTGACCTCAAACAGCAGGCCCGTGTGGAGGGAAATGTGCGATGGCGACGAGCAGAATCGCTTCAATAAAACGAGGCTCTCTGTCATTGCGTTATCAATTATACCATCGCTCGAGGCCCTTCATTTTGCGACATTGCGGTTGACATCGTCGTTGTCGCGCTGTCCTGCTACTCATGACAGCGCGTGTAGAATTACAGAAGGCCTCCAGAGAAGCGCAGTGCGTTTTGTTCCAGAAGTTGAAGTAAGATAGTGTTTTTGTGTGTATGTGTGAGTATAACAGCAATCATGGTATATGTTATGTTTTGCCTGATTTATTGATTGGTTCTTTGTTTCCTTCTCCCCCCCCCCCCCCGCTGCAATGCCTACGGGCGCTGTGGGTATTGTGATAAATAAATAAATAAATAAATAAATAAATAAATAAATAAATAACCCGCCCCGCTCAGTCGTTTCTGCCGAAGCCAGAGCTGCGTGTGCAGGCATCAGCGTCGTCCGCGCACACACATTAGCGTACGTGCTGAGCAGCCGTGTTCATGCCACACCGCGGGAACGTCAAGCTAAATATGTGTAATCCTTTCTTTGGACGCTGACCAACGCCGACAGTTTTCCTTCAATCCCATCTCGTGCCGCGTTGGGGATCGACATCTTCAACACCGCCAGGCACGCTCATCACGCCAGCCTACTCAGACGCCTTCAGTAAAACTGGCATTTCCTTTGTCGCCTCCTTTTTTTTGCAGCTCTTAATAATTGTGTTGCGGAGCGTCTGTGCGTGTATTTAGCCCCAACTCGATCAGGGGCTCTTAATGTTCAGTCAGGATGCCTAAAATCTGCAGTGATCTGCATTTATGTTCCAGGTAATACGTTTCAGCACTGTGTAAAATACTGCGTGTTAAACTGGAGCCGCAATAGCAATACATTTCACGACACCTGTTCAGTCTGCATTTCATGAAACCGGTTCCAATCACAAAGTTTCCAGCAAAATGGTCTGCTATAAGAACTGGCATGAATTCCATTCTGCAGTCGCATCATGAGAAGCCAACAAAGGCGCCAAGGAAAACGTAGGGTAAATTTTTTGTACTTGCTAATTGAATTAAATAAAATTATACATTAATGGCAATGAAAGTGGATGAAAAAACAACTTGCCGCAGGTGGGGAACGATCCCACACCTCGCATTACGCGTGCGATGCTCTAACCAATTGACCTACTGCGGTGCCGTTTCCCAGTCCACTTTCTTGGGTATTTATGTGCTACTACTAGAACTAACCTTGCGAGATTTACAAAGCGCCACCACTCACAAACCTTGGCCGCGGATGTGGAACATTCTCTCTGCCACACGCGTCACGATCTATGTGATTTTTCTGGGTAAAGGCAATTGGTGAATAAACCCACACATGCTACCTGAAGGCATCACTGTTGCCAGATTTTAAACCCTCATTTTTTTCACCCTCACCTGATTTTCTCAATCGAATTCGGTTACTATAAGAATGAGTTAGCATAAATGTGTCGCCTCAGGATAAGCTTTAACTGCGGCCAGCGACTGTGGGTGTCATTGTGGATTTTACAATAGGTGTATCTTGTATATTAAGATGCATGGTACTTCTTACGAAATATCGATAATACAGATGCTGATAAAATATGTCTTGCGGAATGCATCATGACACAGATATAAGACACTCATAGGGTTTCTCAAGGTATAGTATCTGTAGGATAGATGCATCTTCGATACTGCACAGCCCAGAAAATGATGATGGAAATTGTCAGAGAGCATGTACAGAAAAGGCGAGAACCTGTGGTGATACACGGTAGCTGTGGTGACACCTGTGGTTGTAATAACTTCATGTACTTGATGTTCAGGCGAAAAAAACCATATTCAGGCCAGTTGCAAATGTGGCACTATGGGGAAAAGACACCTCAAAGCCTCATATAAAAAATTTGGAGGACGCTCAAGCTTCACCTTTAAAGAGTGGAACGCGATAGTATTCAAATATTTGTAACTGGTTTGCACGCTTCCCGGCAACTGCAGCTTATGTACCCGTAATGTTTACCGGGAAACGCTGGCGGCGAACGCTATGCAAGAATACAAGCTTGGTGGTTCTTTATTTAGTGGTGTGCAAGCAACCGAGGGTGCCGCACCGCTCCTACTAAGACAGACCTCAAACGGCAGCTGAAAAACGCTATCCAGTTAAAAGGAGTCTGAGTTTCCGCGTAAGAGAGAGAGAGTGAACTTTAATGAGCACCAGCAGTTCAGTCGGCTGGACCTAGGCCTGCCACGATGGGACGTCAAGGTCTTGCCTCTTCGCCGTAACATAATTAAGTTTTTTCGCACATTCAAATTACAGTCCGACGCTATCATGCCTGTAGGTTGTGTGTAAGTCGTACTTTATGCTTTTTCTGACGCATTTTACTTTGAGAATTTCAATTAGTGCAGTAACTTCTTCGTGCTTAACGGAGCCCAGGCCTGTGCGGTTGGGTATGCGTGGTTGGGTATGCGTGGTTGGGTATGCGTGGTTGGGTATGCGTGGTTCGGAATGATTATTCACGAAACGACACTCGGCACTGGACGCCGGACGCCGACGCCAGATTTTCCGCGACACGGAGCCCTTAACGATACCGCGTTAAAATAAAAAGTAAAAATCTTTGCCAAGACGCCATGCCCTTGCATGCCCAGTGGGCGTCCCTAATAACATTAACGGCTTCTAAAGGGGCCTATAACCCTGACGAGCTCGGGGCCACAGCAAGTTGACTGTAGAGCTCACCTGATAGCACGCCCGCAAAGTCTGCGGGAGCTGGCAGTGAAAAGGATCTCTCCGGGGGTCTTTCCTAGTGAATACAGAGCAAGCAACCATTTTCTGCCAGCTCTTCATTTTCTCCATGCCACTGCTTCGAGCTAATAATTTAAGATATTGGTTTACTTTTTCTCTATATATTTTTTCCACAACAGCTTGTGTTCGCTATTCGTTAAATACAAATTTTTCACACTGCGTGCGCCGGGGACTGTTTTCCTTCTTTTTTCCTTGATAACAAGAGGTAGCAGCGGAAGGTTTTGTGCGCTGAGCTCTGTTATGTACGTACTTATTCATGTATTGTTTACCTTCTTCATATTTGATTAGTCTAATGTTTACAAGGAAGCCATACTGTCTTAAATCAACGGCAATTTGCGGCATGTGCTGCTGAATTTACAAACGGTGGGAGAAAAGTACTAAATGAAATAGACAGTATGATAAAGTTATACGCAAACAAATGTAAAAAAAAGCAATCATACACAAGGAAGGGAGTTTTGTTACTGCTAATGTTTACTAAGTTGTATGGGGCCGCATTCACGAAGCTTTTCATTCGGGATGATGGTTTGCCATTCAGTGGTTGTTTTCGCTAACTATGCGTACATTACCGCGATCCACTGCCACCTGGTTTTACGATGGCGCCAGTAGATTATTTATGAATATGCGCCGTAGTTTCTGTGGCTTCAGTCTGGCACAAAAATATATGTTATTTGGCTAGATTGACGTACATAACATTTCCATACGCTAAACAATTGCTTTGACATACTTTTCCCCACCCGTTCCGCTCCCACTTCAAGCTGTCGCGATCGCTGATCGCGAAGAAACGGGGAATTTGGGACAAGAATTGACATAACTTTCAATTAGTACGTGCTGTTTGCCATCGGCGGGCTGTCTTCGCTAATGATATTTCCACATTACGATTGGCTTAGTAATTTGCTTTTACGTCTACTTCCAGCATTAAAACTTTTTTTTATGTATACGGGCCCTGTTGGTTTCGCTTCCTGTGGAGTCACCTGAACAGAAACTTGTCAGCCCATTTCTCATGTCTTACGATGATTCCGGTGTCCTAGTCCTCGCGAGAAGCGTTGGCAAGGAAACGGCCCGTTGGGCGCTAATGGACTGTGTTCCCTTGGACAGGTCCTACGCCAGGCTCGAGATGACGTCATTTCCAGTTACGTTATCATTACCGTGTGCGTTCAAGTCGATGAAATTTAAGATAAATCTTCAAGCTGTGTGCATCCTTCGACTGCTTACAGAAAAATGAAAACAAGAATAAATAAACAATATGTCAACGCTTCGCCTTTTAGCGCCATATTATGGAAGTATTGAGCGTATTTATCAATATGCTTTCAATTCGTTGCATCTAATTATACAGATACGTTTCATCTGCCGCGCCATATACACTCAATGTAGAAACTGTTCAGCTCAGTTTGAGTAACTGCGTTGTCTAATCGATTTCAATACTATTGAGTTCGCGGATCAGCATAGCCTTGTTATACGAAGGAATGAAGACTATGCACCTTATTTCTGGCTAGGCCATTTAATGATCTCGTGGAGATCACACGAAGCGATTCTCGGGGCTTCCAGCTTTCTGCTTAGATCGCTTTAGTGCTTCGAATATTAAATTATTTAATTACCTAATTAAAGAAGTATTCATGCACGTAAGTAGAGCAGCACTGCAGTGCCTAATAGCGACGCCGTAGTGAGGAGCTACGGATTAATTTTAATCACCTGGGGGTTATTCAACCTGCACCTAGTGATCAGTATAGACAAGCGCCATCGCATTGTGCTCGCATAAGGATGCAGACACATACGCTCGGGAAAAGAACCTGTTACTTGGCGCTCAGCATGCGAACGCGTCATCGCCTTCGTTCCGGCCTAGGTAAATGATCTAGGTATCGACCTAGATCATTTACCTAGGCTCGACCTAGGTAAATCGACCTAGGTAAATGATCGACCTAGGTGAATCGATCGACCTAGGTAAATCGACCTAGGTTCGACCTAGGTAATTGACCTCTTGTTATCGCGTGCTACGGCCGCGTTGTCGTGCCGTCTCATGTCGCACGTCATTTACCATCCGGCTCTACTGCTATTATATATTTTTTTTCAGCTCCAGTTGCCTTGGCTGAGTGTCCACTCGGTATTTTCCCGCGCGTGGCATCGCTGTGTAGTCACGCTCGCGGTCTGCGAAGCATGCAACCCCGGATGATTGCACGATCGCGAGACGTCAGCATTACATGCGTACGTTACCGACCATGACTTGCTTGCATCGAAGCGTGCGCGGGGAGCAGGGGATGAGCGACTCGCGTATTCGTGCGCCCAGGCTTCGATCACGCCACGGGTCCATCAGGAACGCCCAGCGTCATAGGGAACGTCGACGACAAAGCGTCCGCAAAACCGCCGTGTACTCCCCGCCGTTTCTACGGCTTGCAGACGAGTCCGCCGCGTATCTATGTGGATCGACTACATTTCCTTAGCTGACACGATATAGCATTCGCGGAAATTTTTGTGGCAGCTCCAACTTTCCCGGGAGAATCGATTTGCTTCGAAAATTTTCCAGGTCTACGAGTACCTGCTAAATTTAGACGCATATACCGCTTTTGGTCGTGCATGGCAGCTGGTGCTATGAAAGTTGGAGGGCTAAAAGTGCGCGCAGATGTCTTTTTGTTTTTGTCTGTTTCTTTTTTTTTACCCTGAAACAAATCTAACTCCGCCGTTTTCATTTATGTACGTATACAGCGTAACTGCTTTAATGTATTAACGCTATCGTCAACTTAGAGCCAAAAACCTCTATTGTGCATGGTGCTCGTTGATATCCATAACCATAAACGTTTTAAACATGCTGTACCTTAAAAAATTACCGGGATTTACGTGCAAAAACCACTTTCTGATTATGAGGCACACCGTAGTCGAGGACTCCACAAATTTGGACCACCTGGGGTTCTTTACCGTGCACCTAAATCTAAGTACGCGGGTGTTTTTGCATTTCGTCCACATCGGAATGTGGCCGCCACGGCCGGGATTGGATCCCGCGACCTCGTGATCAGCAGCCGAACATTATAGCCACTAAGCAATCAAAATGCTATACCTTACTGTATATAGTATCGACACAAGCGTGAGCGGTATCATTATAACATTGCGTGTGTCAAAGTACACGTGTAACATAAAATACAATGCATCCCTCACATTCATGGAGAAAAGTATAGAAAATTTGCGAGAAATTCTAGATTTTTAAATGCTAAACTAGACTTTTCAGTGAATGTGACATTGAATCCGCAGTTAACCAGTTTCAATATTAAAGGCATATAATTCAATGGACCCTGTTTACTCAGTTTAGCACTATAATGGCGCTTAATAGAAGCTTGTTTCATGGTCGATTTGTCCCTTCTTGCTCGTTCATGAAAAACAAAACAAAAAAGATCCTTATTAGTTTTCGTCATATTGCAAGTTCTCTCTCAGTAAAGTCGTGGAGCAGCATTGTCATCTCAAAATTCTTGCTTTGCTTTTCATTTATCGTACTTACCGTATTTCTGCGCAAACCATGCTTCATGACCCTTCTACTTCCAGTCAACGCTTTGCGACTTCGGGAACCTTCTTCATCTGAATTATGTAACTGGCTGTCAGCAATACAATCTCAATTGTATTGGGTGGACAGCTGGGAGAATCGTATGTAGCATTTATACTACATGAGAAGTGTGAATACTGAAATTATTTTTGCAGGTGCTAAGACGTGGATCTGACGATAAGGTAACAAAAACCTAGATAATCTCCTCTAAGACATTGTCATCCTCTCTCGTAGCTTCTGAGAGGAAATAGTTTCGCCCGCAGGCGAAGCGAGTGCTAAAATTTGGAAAAGCGAGCGAAACCTTTTTTTTTTTTAAAGCGCCCGTTTTAAAACACTGCGGCAACCACTCGTATGAACAGAAAGTCCCGACACTCTAAGTCGCTCTGGGAAACATCCTCGTTTTCTTATCACTGGCATTAGGCCTGCAAAAGCCAGAAACGAAGTGTTCCAGGCTACTAAAACAAAATACTAATAAAAAGAAGGTGCACACAAGAGTCGTCGAACGATGTGAAAGCTTTAGGCAAACCCATTCGTAATTATGTGACGCGCATCCCCTGCCCTGCTCAAAGATCCAGTGTGGGGTATAGACACCGGGTCTCACTGGAGGTAACGCTACGAAGAGCGTATAGAAGCAGGTATTGACCGAAACCGTGGAGCTTCTGGTGCGAATAAGGAAAGAAGAGGTCGAAAAGGAACGGGCAATCCTGGATCTCATATCGGGGGGGCCTCGAGGAACCAGAAAGGACTCCACAAGAAGACCAAAGATAGGGGAGCCCATCAGGTGTTTGCAGAAGGGAAAAAAAAGGAGTTATTTCGAACACAAAGGGAAACTGGAAGCGACTCCTTGTGAATTCGTCGCGGAGAGAAGGAGAAGACGCGCAGGCCCCGTTCGTGTTGAAAAAAAAAATCCACCTGCCAAGGTACCTCAAAGCTCCAGAAGCGAAAGGTCAGAGAAAAAAGAAAAGATCGATATTCGAGGATAGCACGAAACGCTTACCCTCAACCGGAAGTGGGGGGCGGAGGTGGGGGCGGCTGTTACAAAAAAGAAGCACAGTGACTGCGAGGAGTGCACAGGATGGGAAACGAAATAATAACAAAGAAAAAGAAATAAGTTGCTACATAAAGGTTCCGTGCCGGGAGTCTAGAAACGCTCGAAATTGTAATCGATGGAAAGGCAATCGATTCGCGAGCGGCAACACGCAACAGCGGGAGAAGCTCTGTCCGTGTAGCAGACGAAATGTTGGGTACGGGGACAGGTGAAATGACAGGCGAGAACAAAGCGTGTTCAACGACACTGAATTCATGCAAAGCACGGAAAAAGAAACGCCCGAAGGTCGGCAAGGAATCGATGACCAATATCGCGTGAGTTGCTTCGCAAGAGCTGTGGCCGCCGCTTCGCCAACGTTTTAGATTGCGAAGTTGTCGCTACGCGACATTCACCTCGTACCTTGCATGCTCTTGCCAGGGCTCTGGTATTCGTTGCGTAGGTGTGTTTTTCGCCCGTTGAAGTCGTTTGCTTTCTGTTGCGGCTGAAACTTTGTCCCCGAATCGCAAAATCGCGCGAAGCTGAAAACGGCCTTGCTGCAATAATTCTGTAGCTATCAGTGCTCTCCTTACGCATAGATGGTGGCGCTTGCGTTGCCTTTGGCTGTCTACAAAGGGCTGCGGTCTTCGCAGCGTCTGTCCTGTCGTCTGAGCACAAAATAAAGTTACACGAAATTAAATTAAAGTAACAAGAATGTGAGCTCAAAAGCATGTCGAAATGTATTTCATCCTTCAAGTACCTATAGTGTCACGTCGGCGATTGGCAGACCTGCCGCTTTTCACTCAGTAAAGAAGGCCACATCTTCTACAATGGAGATTCCCGGTGATCGAATAAATATTGCATTCCCTATCTAAACTGTCCAGCCTTGCCGCTTCAGCAACCGTATATCCAGGGATATTAGCGATCGAAGAAAGGTTCCTGGTTTTACAACGAAGCTGTATATGGCTAGCATTTAGGGATTTCTTCGTGGCGCAACGTCGACAGAAAACTGCCATCGTCAGTGGCCCTTACCCCCAAATGCAATGACTCACACCCCCGTAAGGCAGAGGCTACAGGCACTCAGCAAAGTGAAGCGAACAGTACATACGTTCTTTGGAATCACGCGTACAACATACAGAACAACATACGTTTCAATAAACGACAAGCTCAAAACAAGCATCCGAACCACAAATTGATGATGAGGTGCTTCTGCCCCTACATGCAATGCGAAGCACATAGCGTTCCCCATATGCTGCTCGGTAAAGACTACTGTTGGGCAAGCTGCCCCGGCGACGGCAGCTTGACTGTGGCATGCGAAGGAGGTAGTGACGTGACTACACTTTCGCACGTAAAATAAGAACCCGCCTAGCACGTGATTTGTGTTTGTGATTGCACGTGATTTGGAAAGGCCACGCGCATAGTGAGGACTCCTGAAGGGCAGCGTGCATACGAGGTGCGGTTAGTTTACGTTTTCTCTGGTCCACTCTTAGTAGGGGCACGAAGCAGCGGCGTAAGCCAAGCTGCACGCCGTCGAAACGTCTTAGGTTATTAATTAGGTAAAGCGCATGTTAATGCCGCCATGCCAATAATTTCAACCTACGTCGCAATGGGTACTTGGTCTATTCGTCGTTTGCAGCTTCGCTGTCCAACCACGTTTACGGCGCATATTGGAAACCATTTTTTTTCTATAGTAGCTGAGCATGTCATTAATGAAAGAATATCACTTGCTTTTTTAAGCACAATCACGCCGAAACGGTGTGGTTTTTGAAAAAGGAAATTGACAGAAGGTGCACTTTTATCTTCAGCACAAACATCGATGAAATGTGAAAATAACGGAATAAATGTTGGAATATTTATTATTATCTTAATAAAGCACGTGCTTTGGATATATATATATATATATATATATATATATATATATATATATATATATATATATATATATATATATATATATATATATATATATATATATATATATATATATATATATATATATATATATAGCCTAATTAAAGAAAGAAGTCTTAGAAGGTTTGCAGTGTGATAACTTAAAAGGTGCTTGACAAATATTTATTTATTTACAGACAAATAACTATCCTTGCAACTTAGCCGTTAGGTCCAGTGTGCCAGAAGGATCAGTAATTGGCTATTTTTATTTATATTGTTCGTTAATGATTTTGCTGATATACTTAGCATCATCTGCGCACGATTTTCTTTTCTAAAATGAACATAGCCATATGCTTGAAGTTCAAGGTACTGTGTGGTTGCAGGACTTAGGCAGCTTGGTGAATGTTACGCACCTTCAAAATAACGTTTTTAAAAAGAATTATGTTCTCTTTACTGCCCGAACCGAAAGAAAAACTTAATTATTAGTTCCGTCTTCAAATAGCAAACTAGCATCATTGGCGCGCGCATTCTCCACGTATAGTTGCAGCAAATCGGCGGCTGGTTAAACCCTAACCAGCTTCATCCAAACGCTTTGAAAATGAAGTGTGTTAGGTTTACTGTCTGAAACATTAAAAATGATGAGTTGTGTAGTATATAGGCATAAATCTCCTCATAAGAAAATCGTGGTTCTGGCACGTAAAATCCCATATTTTTTTATAAGTATGAGGATAACATTACTTATTGGGCGAATCCACAGAAAAAGAATGTCATGTTGGCTGTGATGAGCACCAAAGCTTGAAAGAGCATGTTTTGGCACTAAACGCTTTATTATCGAAACAATTGAGGCTTTAGGCAAATGCCAACACGTTCACGTTGCGTGCCTTAAAATACATCTATTTCATAGCGTTATAGAATCAATTACATTAAAAAGAACCGTCCTAACGTGCGCACTGCATAATAGATGAGAGATAATAACGCCTTGAGCTGCGACTATACGTATCTTAACCATCGACTGTAGGTCCATGCGTGCATTCAGAGCTTCGAAGGCGCTTTTAAGCTTTCCGCGGAATCGTAGTCTCAACGAGACAATTTTAGTTTTTTCAAGTTACGTGTTACATTTTCGTTCATGAATGCCGTGTGTCTGCAGTGTGCCCGGTGCTCATTCCTTCGTTTCACGTTACTTCTCAGTTGCAGTATAGCATGCTAGGCATGTCGCCAAGCGAGACTTCTACACAGCCTCCCCCATTACAGAGTCCCTCACTCCACATATCTATCTTCCTCTCCAAACAAGTTTGTTCCTGTAGTACGAAATCATCTCAGAAACAGGTTTAGTTCACCCTTGCGCGAAAAAAAAAGGACGTTAATGATCAAGCGGAGGCTTCATTTTCATTTTTTTTTTCTAAATCTTCTTTCCGGGTAAGTGATCGAGGCACGGGCGGCGTGCTTGTTCGACAACCGTGGTCAACAACCGTCATCCGTATCACGCCGCGATGCACCCTGGTCTCACAACACAGTGGCGGGTTTCCGTACTAGACTAACACGGCGCCTTGTATAGAATGCGGCGCGTCGCTGGATCACGCGGACGACAACACAGACCGAGGGAGCAATCCAACCTCCGCCCGCCTCTGAGCGCCAGTCCCCGTGGAAGTTTGCCTCGCGGCCGGGCTCCCGTATCAAGCGGCGCCAGCCGCTTCTTCGCGGTCGCGCGCTTGTATATACACAGGTACATTTGCATACGAGGGACCGCGTTCGGGGCAAATGAGGTCGATCGATTGCATCCGGTGTGACCTCCTTAATTAGTTTGGAGCATTACGGCTGTCACGTCGTCGGTATAGCGAGCAGGTGTACGTGCCTAGGTGGCACGTTGACTTTTGCTTCATTGGAGTTGTGAGGTTCCTTCTTTGCGGAGTTTATTTGACCTGCTGCTTATGCTTTGATTTCTTGTTTGTTTTTGCTATTTTTTTTTGTTCTTTACGGGATCAGGTGCGCTTCATCTGATTCAGCAGCGAAAAAGGAAAAGAAAAAGTTGGCGCTCTCCTTCGTTGAAGGTCAGACAGTTGCGAGGCTCCTAAAGGCTGACGCTGACGCGTCTGCGATCGGTTTGTTGGTAAACACGAGGTGAACTCTGCCTGCGAGTCATTGTGTGTATAAACAAAGGCACAGATTTATGTGAGGTGAGCTGTGTGACCCAGAGAGTATACATATATATATGGTGGTGTGGGCGTTTTTTTATGAAATTTGGCCACGCCGTTACTCCATTATGCAGGCATGGTTCACCCGCAGCATTCTATTCGCACTAAAAAAAAAAAAAAGCTGGTGTTTACTTTAACAATATACTGCCACGTACTACAAAGTACTGCTGACGACCAGTGGCTCCTTGGTCTTCACAGGTGACTTCAACGCGCACCGCCAGCTATGTGAAAGCCCCAAGATTAGCTTCAGACTGCAGAACGACGGCAGCCTAATGTATCGGCAGGGCATTTGCTTGGACTTGACAGATTTCGAGGCGCTTTGCTGCCTGCATACACCGCGTTCCCTCTGTCCCGCTTTCCCCTTCTGTTCCCCTTTTCCCTTGCCCCAGTGTAGGGTAGCACACCGGACGCTCGTCTGGTTTACCTCCCAGCCTTCTCTCTCTCTCTCTTGATGCCACTGTAAAACGTAACACCCTCGTAGCTTGAGCGAGCCGGAATAGCGGAAATAGCGGTCGGTGTTCACGCGAGAAAACTGGTAACGTTTCCAAGCTCATTTAAAACAAAGCCAACATTACTACAAACAGACGTGTCCTACCTGAAAGCTTCCTGCTTGACGATTGTGGCTTGTTTCTCAAAGCCGTAGCATACAATAGCTCAAGCTATTTTTTTTATCATTATAGAATGTTAATAATTCAGGACAGTGTCAGTAATGATGTGTTTCCACATGCCAGCCTCGTAGATATACTGCCGCTATGGCCCGGAATCGAAACACGCGATCATGAGCACGTGCGAAAAGTACGTTGCACTCCGCTGTATCAGCATTCACGCCGTTGTTCCGTTGACTGTCGCATTCACGTGTCTTCAGGAGAAACATTCCTTGTCATCAGACTTCCCACTAGCGCGCAAGTCTTGCATGTGCCTTGCCGGGTTCTATTTCGCCTATGGCGAAACGACTTCACTGTGCCCAGCAATATTTTCGTCAGCGCGTTTCTTCGAACAATTGAGCATGACGAACCTTCATCAATTCCTACCATGCAAAATTATGGAAGCCCATTCTTTCGCTCGGTTAGTGCGTGACTACTCGGGCGCGTTCGGTTCTACGGCGACAAATAAGAAAGCGATTCGGAAGCAAACACAATATTCTTAGCTTTTTCTACGTCGGCTCAGGTGGGTATCTCGGGAAAAGAGGGTGGCTGGCGTCGCCCGGGCAGTCCGAATCAGCGAACCGCATTTGTGTAATCCCCTCTTTCCGCTTCGGCGTGCGGCTTGATTGCTGACTTCTATTTGCGGCGCTGCTCGGGTCACCGGTGTCAGGCTTTTTCTGTTTGAAGCTCAAACGACCGAACTTCCGGTTAATTCCACATTCGCATGCATGCACATTGCAAAGGCACCCCCAGTCGTTTCCTGTTCTCTATCCGGCTTGCAGTGACTTTGGCGTTTAATAATACAAGGGAGAATGCATCGCTGTTCATTACGTGTACAGTAGTGCCTTGTAATACCACATCCTGCATTTGTTACAATAGCGGGACCACCCGAAATTAGGATCACGCGAAACTAACCTCAACCTTCCGGTCTGGTGTTCCAGGTAGCGTTGGCTGATATAGAAGGGTAAGGCAGACAACTACATCATACGAATTGTTCTCAAGTCTTTATATAGTATGTCAGTGCAGGAAAACAAACTAGGCAGACCGTCGTCTGGGACAGGTTGTGTTCTGTTTTATCTTTTCCCTTTCTTTTTTCTGTAATTGTGCTGGTAAACCAGCAATATGCTTGATACATACACTTTCCAGTCCTGATGATGGAGCTTCGACTATTTCGAAAAGTCTGTTTTTAACAGAGTACTATGAGCTTCTTGAGGGTGATGTGGAAACTAAAGCTAGCGTTATTTATAACCATTGATCTTCTCGTTCCGCCCATTCAAGTACGATTCAAATGACAGAAGTTTGACGCGCTCGAACTTTAGGTATTATTATCGTCCCACGTGCAAAACAGCCATAATATGGTCTTTAGATATTTATCAGGTCGAGCTTAGGCGCCGGTAAGCGTTATACATGAGTGCGCTTACAAATTATGTGATGAACCCACGGAAAATAAGCGCAAGCCAGTATAAATTTCGTGGCATGCGCGCATTAGCCCCTACAACCAGTCAACGACTAAAACGCCCTGCTGCTAGCGGTATGATCTATCATATTTGACGTACCGAGTGCTGAACCCTCTGTAAATGTTTATGAATATTTGAAACAAATGTACAAAACCTGCTGAGGCATATAACTTGACCCCTCAGGAATATCACATTAGTAGCGGGAAGAGCTGAAAGAATGCAAGCAAGAGTACGACCGGCTTCAGAGTACCTTGGACAATGTCGAGTGTCTGAAATGCTCCACTCCTGTAGCGGATGCCGGCCATCTAGTTTTGACGTGCCCTGGGGCAAAGACCGCCCACGAAAGTGAACTTAGAGGCCTTATAGCTAGGACCTGTCCAAGCTGAAGACTATATACAATGGCTCATGAACAATTCACAAGCCGCTGGTGCAGTATCGGTATGAAACTGGCCTGCATGTATATGTAGTCAGATTCCCACATTATTTCGCGTGGCAACACAGGCGAATACAAAATGCTAGGTGCTATAGCGCGCTGCATTCCTCACACAGGAAGAGGTGACATGAAGCGACAACGGAATGAACACAACGTAAATAACTAAGGAGTAGGCTAGTTCAGTGCAAGCGGCCTCACCGAGACAAGGCATTCAGCGGCGACGGAATGCGCCAGATACCATACCATACCGCGATCCTCAATCCGATACTGCGTGTAGCCAGTTGCGCTTGCCGAAGCCCTCCATTTGCGGCTGCTATACGGGAAAGACAGCTTCTTTTTCGTATCTTCTCAAGTGCCATGCGCATGTGTGAAATACATCTGGGTACTTTTGCGACTCGAACTACGGACCTCCCGTTCACGATCACAGCGCTGTGACCGCTGCACCACGAGACAAGAGCAGAGAGATAAGATATTCTGGTATGTTTATCTGCAGTCGCGCCGTGCTGCTCGGCTTTCTCCGTGGTACTGGAGTACTTAGGGAAAGGTAGATTCCGATAAGTGAGAATCCCCAGATATCGTTCGCACAACTCACGCTTTCGCACGACACCGGGGCAAATACAAAAAAAGAAAAAAGAAAAAATAGCCACCCAAGCACTCCGTAAACAGGGTTAACCAGTGAAGCTGAAACGTGCGGCCCCGGTGTTCATTACTGGGTTAATCCCGACTGTTCATTAAACGTCTTGATAGGCTGCTGAATCCTTGGCACGCAGTTGCTGCTTTGCGCTCGGCTGCGCGAGCCTGTTCTTGTGTCCGGGCTGCAGCATCGGCACGGCGTAGACGAGCTCGTTCCCGGTTCTGCTCGCGGCGTTGCTGATCGAAAGTTGCCTGCTCCTAAACAGTATGTATGACACCAGTTTGTCTGTTGGCCTACCCATTTCGGAGCCGGAGAGAAACTGCGGCGCACGCATTCGGCTGCGACCGAGAGTAACGATGTCATTATTGGCGCAGCTAATGCAACACCACCTAGATAGCACAAGGACTTTTTATTCCGATCCAGGACGTCATGTCACCTGGCTTGACCGTCATAGAATCCAATGGGGATTCTCCCGAGTAGGCAACAGGGATATCAGAACATGTTTTTTGGATCAGGAATTCTCCCAAGTAGCAACAGGGATCACGCCAGCCTTTTCAATAGAAACTTCGGGCCAGGTAGCGTGACGTCATGGATCGGAGTAAACAAGCATTATGCTATCTAGGTGGCGTTGGCTAATGGCACCATTCTCTGTCTCTCTCTCTTATTTTCACGCATGCGCATGGGGTTGTGCCGGTAGAGTTTTCGGCGTACAGACGACGGACAGACGAATTGGCTAGCCATATACATCTTCGCTGTAAAAAACAGCTCCGCTATACGGGGTCGCCGCGCCAAGCCAACTGCAGCAAGCTCTACCGCCTCACTATGGCGAGGCAACACCAGCCTATGATCGCCGGTGACAGCGTCGCGAAACTCGACAACTATTTGTGTACGACACAGGGCAGTAATAAAAAGAATCAGGTGATGTCGAAACGCGGTTCGTGTGAGGGGCGACATTCACTAGGAAACACCGCTAGAGGGATTGAAAGACACAACCAGAGAGGGGGGCAGTGTAGCGTTGTTAAGAACGTGGAGGCGTTGTTAAGAATGGCCCAGCTGACGTGCAAGTTTTGCCAGCCAGTTGCGACAGCGGGCGTCAACTTTCTTGGAACGCCATCGTTACGCTCTAGCCTCGTCGCCGTTGTGACTGAATGCGTTCGGCGGACCAACTATTGTTACCGAACCCACCAACGCCGACCTGCTCTGCTATGAGCGGGGGAGTTGCCGCGGGAATGTCTACGAAGGCCCCTTCCCACGCGCCGTCCAAGACGCAAGACAATGGGCACCTGGCGGCGCGCTGCGGGGGTCAGCTCGGGGAATAAAAGGCGCCTTTCCTGACGCAAGCCCCGAGTTCTGCGAAGTCCGTCTGACGTCGGCTCCGGACCGTGAACCCGTGCGGAAGTGTGTGTGTGTGTGTGTGTGTGTGTGTGTGTGTGTGTGTTTGTGTGTAAACCGTCCCGCAGAGAGGCGGCTTGTTTACGATGAATGGACGAATGTTTCCGTCACCTTGGGATCGAGGGGGGACCGAGTGTTTAAAACCGCTGTTGTGCAGCTGCTCAGTGCTCTTTCTGAAGCAGTCATGTTAGACTGATGTACTTTCTCTCGCAGTCATGCTAGACTGATGAACTGCATGTAGATACTGTAAATAAACCCATATTCCTCGTTCTCGATGAGAAGCAGTCCTTCCCTTCATCAACGTGTTGGACGACGGCATGGGACAGCTATCTTCTAATTCGTACCCGACTACAATCTTGACCACGGATTATGAGCGATGGTATTGAGCCCCCAATCCTGACAGCGCACTTCAAAACACCGTGCGTCGTAACTCTACCAGCATAGCTTTCGACGGCCGGATACAGATTTAGCACGCTTGGCCCCTTGTTGTCGCATATATTATGCGAAGCATATTACGAGGGCTCAACCCAGCTCCTCAGGCGCGGCGGTGACCATGAAATCACGTGACACCGTGACGTCACGACAGAGGAGAAGTGGCTTTGGCTCAACTCTTGCAAGACGGGCTGGGTGGGAATCGAACCAGGGTCTCCGGAGTGTGGGACGGAGACGCTACCACTGAGCCACGAGTACAACGCTTCAAAGCGGTACAAAAGCGCCTCTAGTGAATGCGGTGTTGCCTTAGAAACGCGCTGTTTCTAAGGCGTGCGTCTCTTGCTCAGGCGCACATTTCGTTGCCGCGCCGAACGCTGCTTTGCTCGACGCTCACCGCGTCCAATGCGGGGCGCGTAGTCGCTGCCCTGTAGCCCATTGTCTTACACCCCTTGGCGGGTCGACGGGAACGCTGTCGCGTTCCACTCTTGAAGGCGAAGAAGTAATGCATGAGTTGTTTCTTCGTCTAGCCGAACCAAATATAGCCAAGCAACAGCAGTTCACCAGGCTAAACAGTGGTTCAACAACTAAAATAAAGGCTAGTATGCTTCGCATCCTGGGCTTAACCTTACCTAAGCCACAGCCATTTTTTTCATTGGAATTCTAGTAGCGGCTATGATGGTGTTCTTCTGTCTGAGCAAGTTTGATGGATTGAAGGAACTTGAGCTAGACTAGTTGTTATTTCACCGAATACCTCATTCGATTCTTTGTTGTGTGGTCAAGCCAATGAATAAAGTTTATCACTTATTGACTCTACTATGTGTGAGCGGTATTATGGCTGCATTAGCTGCGTTACAAGGAAGACGGAATCAGACCGTGGTGGTTACGCCGCGGCTACCGGCGTGAAGTGTGTGACAAATCAGTTAGAACAGTAACAACAAAAAGAAAACGGTAGCAGTGCAGTCAACATCGGGTTTATGGTAAAAAACGCTCATACAGTACCGCCTGCTCCTAAACGGAGCACTTAACCACTAATAGAGGCAACAGAAGTGGAGAATTTTGTCGTTTTTATTCAAAGGATGGGTCTCATAATCAATATAGCTTTCATTTAGATGTGAAAAAGCGTCTGTGGGCCTTGCCGTCATATCGCAGTGATTATTATTTTTAGAATTCCAACTACGAGCTCCCTTTAACGGTGCACTTACTGTATGTCACAAGTGATGCCGGTAAAGGTTATGTGAACACGAGTTCCTAAGCTTTGAAAATAAATTGTCCACAATTTACAATCGCGAATGGAGAAGCAGAGCTATGGCTAAAACGACGGAATTTCTCATCAGCATTGTGGGCGTTCTTTTGATGTAGATTCCAGTCGCTGGTGTAAAATTGCATTTTTTATAGATGCAGGCATACTGGGATGTCTCGTACATTTCACTAAACTGGGTTTTGTTCTTTCCTCGCTTAGCCTATTTGTCCTCTTTCCCAATGGTGGGTACTTGGAAAAAAGGAAGCGCTACTCACAAACCTAGCAATCGTGCGCTTTCAAGCAAGTGTTCTCCTGGTTAAGGAATAAAAGCGTCGAAATATAAGAACGCTTTTTTTCTCAAATTCGTACGTCATATGTAATAAATTTCGTTCTCGTTCAGCCACTGTGGAGCGCACCAATGCGGAGCTCTCTTCAGCGCCGCTTTTATCACCGTGTACGAGGGTGGTATAGAAACTAAAACAAAAAATTGAATGAAAACCCAAGCACCACCATAACAGCATCACTTGATTTCATTGCGTCGAAATGCGATTGCCAATTTTCCTTCAGAACTGTAACATAAAACGCCCGCTCACTTTTTTCTTTAATGTATCGCACTCCTTCGCACAGCTCTGTGAAAGTTCAGCATGCATACATAGGTAGCAAGATTCAATCATATCGTTCTGGAATGAGCAGGAAACAGAAATAGAATTAACAGAGGGAAACTCGATAGCCTGTAGATAGGCAAGCGCTTCTATAGATAATGGATACATTTCAACAGAATGGGAGAAAAAAGAAACTATGCAATCGAATTTGGTGTAGAATAAGATTGAACAGTACTTCTTTGTTTTCTTTCCCTTTCATTTTCTGGTCGATTATATTACAGACTTTAGAAAAATTGAATTTTGTTCCAGTCGTTTCATTCTTTGATGTCAGGTTTTTCTGCGACGGCGCAAGTGGCCCCGATACTTTGCGCCGCCGTTCATGTTCCCGTTTGAAGTACGCCTGCCAAAGCGAACCTGTCATTTATAACGTATATAGAATGTATACAATTGCATTTGGTCATTATAAAATCGCTACCAATATACATATCCTGATATTACCTATCTGTCTCCCGCTATGCTGTTTACGATGTTCTTTCGTTGGGTACGTCGAGTGATTTTTCATCAACTTTGCGTCCTTGAAGGAACTGAAAGCCTCAATTAAAGTCATAGCGCTGGATCTCGACACGGACATCCTGTCCGTGTCCAGATCCAGCGCTATGACTTCAATTGATGCAACGAACAAACTAGCCCAAAAATCTGCGCTCCTGAACTGAAAGCCGTCCTCATTTCCGACGTAAATGTAAACATGCTGAGTGGACAAATAGATTCAAGGGATATCATTGTCATATTATTCAGGCATGAAATTGAGTACGCGATCGAATCAGCTGCCAGAATAACAAACAGTTCCCCTACACTAATTGATGTATGTTTCGCAACTAGTGTATGGTAACATGTTTCAGGAGCTATCTCACCCTGTAAATCATTAGTCATTACTTGCCGATGTTCTGTAGGACACCTCACCACGTTATACAGGGAGTTCTTGTTTTTTTGTTTTAGCTCCACCAAATTTATTGTCTTCCAGTTTTCAAAACCAGTTAGCGTGGTTGAGTGAGGCTGGGTTTAAAAACAATTTTATTGTGTCAATTGCTGAAGCACTGCTCAGGACAACGCAGTTAGGAGAAGCTGGTTTCTCGACGTCAGCTAGCGCACTCGGTTAAAAAGCAAAATTTAGCATTAATTTCATACATTCACCGTCTGCCGCATAACCTGAAGAAGATAGTACTACACGGAAAAGTTGACGTAGTATTCTCAGCTCCAGACAAGCTTATCAGCGTGTGTGCGAAAATAAGGCCATGTGGTACAATAAACAAAGAGTGCGAAAAGCGGCACACAAAAGGGAACATTAAATGTAGGACCTGTGTTCTTTATAGAATTTCATTGCCCTGTGGAAAGATATATCGGACAAACCAGCAGATGCATTATTAATAGGCTTAGTGAGCATTCCAGTAATGTTAACAAGGCTTCGCCATATGGCTTTCTCACAATTCGTTGTCAAAAGTGCGGATGCATTCCGCGCTTTGAAGATTGTTACTATCGGGAAAAGCAAATGCAAATTAACTCGTCTTATCTTTGAAAGTACTCGCATTGAAGAATTTGGCGATGCTTGCGTTAGTAAATCGGTCCCTCTCACTATCGAAAAAGGAGTCTGAATTCCTGTGCATGTGTCAAGCATAGTTTATGCCTAGTTTGCTAGACTTTTAGCTATCATGAGCCTGTTTCCCTATCAGTAGACACTTGCTTGTGAAAGACAAAAAAAACGAGAGAAAAAGTGAGTATAGAAAAGTGATGCCCGTCCCGGGAATAAATAGTTGTTGGAAGTTAGTGCCTGTGTGTGTCTCTGTTTTTTTTTTCTACGTCATTGTGCTATTTGCGCTGCAGGGGTGCTTTGGTCTGAAGTTCCATGGGGATGCAGTCAGAGAAGGCTCTGCTAAAATATTCAGAGAGAAGGAGCTCCTGCAGAAACGTCCTCGTCCAGGAGCTCAGCTATAATGTAGCGCGGAATGAACAGACCTGTGTGATCAATGTCATGCCTTATATCATGGAAGTAGCATGCAGTTGGGGACATGTTACGTGAGAAAAGCATACAGGAATAACAGCATTACTTTGCTTAAATGTTCTGGCACTTGGTTTTAGCTTCTCTGCAGTTCTAGCCTGACTACGTGAGTGTACTTGAATGACTGAATGAATGAATGAATGAATGAATGAATGTTCATTTGACAGAAAATACAAAGAAGCTCTGTATAAAAGGCTGAGAAAAGACACGAATGCCTAAGTGTCCGTCTCCTTTTCCCAGTACACAAAACACTCAAGCATACACGATAAGCAAACTACATCAGGCCAATAAATACACTGTAAATGGAAAGTGCACATAATGCATGAAAGAAATGTTGAATGCCATTCGCAGTTTCAAAGTAAACAATCATTTATGAAGGGACAAGAAATACATGTTCACTTTTTTTAAATATTCCTAGAGATGGTGATTCGCTTACAATAGTGTCTTTGGCAGGATTATGATTTAAAAATCTGCAACTCTGAATGATTGATTTTACATACCGTAAGTTGTTCGTATCTGGCCCTTGTTGCAAGTTATGTGGCTCGCCTCATATTTGTGTTCTTTCGAAAGGTATTTTCTGAAAAAAGGCTCTAATAACTTTAAATATTGAACTGGCTGTTTATTTTTCCAATAAGATTTTCTATTGTTAATATGCTACTCTTCTTGAAAAGAGGAGCAGAGTTGCTTCTGCAGGGCGCACTTTCAAATTTCCGGAGTCTTCCCCTACGGCGTGCCTCATAATCGGAAAGTGGCTTTGGCACGTGAAACCCCATAAATTAATTTAAGAAATAGTGACCTGCTCATACTATACTTAATTTATGACCTATAATTTCGGCTATCAATATCGAAGGCATCTGGTGCACCGTAATTTAGGAAATTTTGATTAAATTATCCTGTGAAGTGATTGATAAGCCTTTATCAATGACCTCAAGTAGAGAGCTCTGTTCCGTGTACGGAAGCAGATTGTTCGATATTTTCCAAACTTTTTTTGATCAACTCTCAAGTGCCAACTTGATATCGCGGATTAACTTATTCCTGACCTTTTTGAATTCCGTTAAGTGTTCTGATTTCCTTGTCTTCGTAAACGTAGTGAAAAGCCTATCTCGTTCCTTAATTTGGTGTAAGAGCACAGTATCAACCCACGGTTTCTTGTAATTGCTTCTTTTTGTGGCTCTAAGAGGAAATGCCTTGTAATAAAGGTATTTGATTATCCTAACAAAAAGGCTGTACACCTTAACAGGATCCGTCAGTGTTTATATCCGGGGCCATTCAATTTCGCTGACTAACGCTTGAAAATAAGTAGTTGCGTTCTTGTTTATCAGCATGTGTGTTAGGCGCATGTCACTTTGGGGCTGCGCTCGTGTTTTAGCCTCACGTGTAAAGAATAGGAATGTGGCCAATGTGATCACCTACGTCAGTTATGAGGACACCGGATTCTAAGTGAGTTGTTCGCGTCGTGAAGCACAAGTCAACTAGGCTTTCAGAATGATTCGTCGCCCTTGTTGGGACATTGACGACATTTTCATAGCCAAAGGAAATGAATATATCCAAGAAACGTCTCTTTGGTCCGTTCTAAAGAAAGCAGATTAGTATTGAAATCGCCTTTGACAATGAGGAGATAGCGGCAAAAATCCCAACTTGTATTCGAGAAAATCTAATAACATGGATGCAAGATTGGAAAGAAGCCCGCAAATAACCACAAATAACCACACATTTTTTGCAAGCATTCTTATGTTGGCGCTAGCACACAAGCTAGGTTCCAAGAAGTATGGCAGACACTTCTCAGCATGTCTTCCTTCCGCCCCCCCCCCCTTTTGCTTAATTTATGGCGAGCTGCTTTTTTTTTTTGGAACATACTTGCGCATCTTTGCCACTCGTTTCTCAGTCGCTGGCTCCACCTGACTCAAAAATTTGTGTTTGCATCTACCGTGCGGTTTCTTTCCTCGCGTGTTACAGTTTGCACTGGGTTATAGTTACTGCCTAGACTAGTTGGTTTTTATTGCTTATGTTTGCGTAACACTGCAAACGAGACGGAATTGGCAAACAAAGAGAGGCGTTTTTTTTATTATTTGCCTCTTGTGTATACTATAAAGTCTGTTGGTGCAAAATGCTTGTCACTGCACTAAAACACAACACCAGGTTGTTTTTGGCTTAACTTATATGGGCATAAATCAGCAACTCTGACGTATTTCGCAAAACGCAGAATAACGGGAAACAGCCTATAATAATGGGAGTACGCAGAGAAAATAAAAATAAAATTGACGTACCTCATATCAACACCATCAGTGGTCCGCACAGTCGATGAAAGAGGTTTACGGTAAATCAAGCAGAACACAAAGTTGCAACAAATATTATCTTGGCTGTCTAAAGCACTGAAATGGAAGACTGATCAATTCGTGTGGAAGCGTAGGCATGCACGTACTACATTTGGAATCGTACGTTTGAACCTATGAATGGCAACGGATGACTGTTTGCACTACATTCAACGTGTCCTTTCTTGTATAGATGTCGTGTGTTGCATATGTACATTTCAGTGAGTGAAAATCCTTTGGTGTACAAGAGGGTTTCGGCCTAGAGTTGCTTAACTGCCTTTATACACAGTCCTTTTACAGAGCTGTAATGCAGTTTTTGCTCAAACTCGACTCAGGCCTTCGTAGCTTGGTTCGGTATGTTTCTTGCGCTTAGAGCGTCACCGGCGAATTCAAACGAGTGCAACCGATTTGAATGCCCACGAAGTGCACACGCACGTATGTGAACGCTCAGCACGCTGAAAAGGAAGGAAAACGTTGCTTTCCTACAGACGTGGGGCGGCAATCATCGAATAAAAGGTGTCTTTTATCTGGTTATTGCGTCAGTCTATTCAATCTCGTCATTCGAATTTCTTCATAGTAAAGCACAACCTAGCTCTCTTATAAGCAGTGCTTTTATCGACGCCGCGTGAAGCAGAGAAAGGAGTTCGCCGTATGAAATAAGCTTATAAACTGCACAATACCCTTAATTGATTCCGTGGACGTCTAAATTCGATTTGAAGCTTTCCTTTGTAATAGCCGAAGGCTGTCCTATTTCGTGATATGAAAGACATGAGGAGAGAAACGTTTGGAAAATTGTATCTTTGTTATAAGAATTGAAAGGAAATAGGAGATGCTCAGCGCAAAAAAAGGAAGAAAAAAGCATTGGGGATTGGCTAGCTGCCTGTGTACGAAATCTAAGGTGCTTAAGGATAAAGAAAAACGTACAGAAATCCTGAGAATTCTGTACTAATGCATAGGCGTTGTTCGGCTCCGCTGTGACTTAGTTTTTGCTTAGCTTTGCTTACTTGCTTTTTCTTGCTAATGCACGCCTACGCATGGCCTTTCTGGTGGCAAACAATGCTTCTAAAAACATTGTTTAGGCGTACACAAATGTCAGTTCCCCCTTTTTTTTTGCCGCATCCGGACCTTTCAATGCAATCGTGCCAACTGAGCCAGAACGCCACGTAGGAGCGCGCTTCGACGGAACAGAATGGTCGAAAGGGGACACCGGGTGCCGCAGTAGCGCGAGAGGCGTTGCGTGAGGGGAGACTGTGGGGAGCCTACATGCAACTGCATGCAACTGCGTGTAGGCTCCCTAGGAGAGTGCATCGCTGCAACGCCGTCACCCCCGCTGTCGCTCTCGCAAGCTTGTGTTACGCGCGTCTTCCTTGTCGACGCAAGGAAGACGCGCAAGGAAGACGTTCTGACTGGGCCTCGGTAAGGCCCATGGAGCAAGGAAAAATGGCAAGGCCCAATGACAATGCGCCAAGCGTCTCAACGCTCGCTTGCCAACGTCGCTTGCCCACGAGGTGCTCATAACTTGAAGCACCGCTCAGCGACTTTCCACTGGATGTTGATGCTCTCGCATTCTCAACTCATAAGAAGTGCTTAGGCGTCCTCTGATCTTTGTAGGCCCGTTGAGGTTGACGTGAGACGTAATTTTGTTTTTGTGTGTTTTTCTCTCTGTGTGCCAACGTTATTCACGGTTCCACATCGATCACTGAAGCGCTGGCCTTCTCGTCTGGTTTGATACCCCGTCCACGACGGCATGGTTGTCTGCTGCCGCAGATACGAGTTGCTTCCGTATTTAGATCTTCGAGATCAATGTTTTTCCGAGCTACCAGCGCCGTGCACTTTTTAATATTCAAAATAGGATTCGCCTATGAGCAATTCCTCTGTATTTATTGCAGCAAATATAGTTGAAATTGCCTCACCGGAGAAGGAGTGGTGGCATATTGTTTGCATCTGTAGACTTTCGTTTAAACGCTATTTTTGTCGACATTGACGGCTGAACAAGGTGACGAATTACGGTATGATCGATTGTCCACCTCTTCTGCCTCCGTGATGATCACGCTTTGCGCCTACTGGTTGAGGAATAAATGATTGTCTCCTTGTCTACCTTTACTATTTGCAGACCTAAAATATCCGCATTTCAGAGTAGCTGGAATCGGAAAGTTTCAAGCATTTGGCAAATTCATCGGGTCTCTTCTTATTTTGCTTGCTTCTTTATTGCAATAGTAATTTAAGGACACGTGAGGTTTGTTCAGACCATTTTCTTTCACGCCATCGCTGCCATCATGCTGTGTCAATATCGACACACAAGCGCGGCCCTTGCGTGGACGGATGCAACAAATGCATAGACGCGCAGTGCATTTTGACGCAAAACCAAGGACTCTGTTTGTGGTGTGCCCTAATTCAAGCAAATCTATGGCATCTATGGATCTAAGTGGATCTATGGATCCTGGCATCTATGCTTCAACTATACGGGACGCTGTTCCTAGGATACTTGCGATATAGCACACCAGTGCTGTCCAATGTTAACAAAACTAACATCCATGTCCTAAAGAGCATTCAAGGTCAAGCCCTTCGAACATGTCTGGGGCTACCTCGAAGTGCTTCAACCGTAGCAACAATCGCCACTGCGAGAGACCACCCAATAATGACTGATATAGCTGTGGACGCATTCCGGGTGCATGTTCGCCATGTATCCAGAGTCCCTGACCACCATCTTGCTCGCTTGCCTGAGAAAAGACCCAAGGCAGTGTTCTCCAGATCAGTTGCGGCTAACCGGCACTCCTTGTCATTGAAGCACTCAACCGCAACAAGAATGCCGCTCCCTCTGTGGTGCTTGAAAAAGCCTCCTGTGTGCCTTGCTGTTCCAGGAATAGCGAAGAAAGCTAGCCTGACCACCGCGGCTCTCAAGCAGATCCCATTGGAAGATTTGCATTGCTCATACGCTAACCGAATCCATGTTTACACGAACGGTTCCGTCTCGGAACCTTCGACGGGCGCCATTATACCATCTCAATCGGTCGTCATCAAGTCTAAGACTTCACACGTAACGACGTCCACAGATTCCGAACTGGCCTCTCTTCACACTGCTGTCGAAGACATTGAAAAAAAAACCAACAAATGGCCAACATTTTGTGATTCGAAAGCAACCCTCCAGAGCTTGCGAGGTTTACGACGTGGCAATTATGAACAGCTGGTGTCTAAAATCAACGAAACATGCCATTGCGCTTCTGAACGAGGATAGGATATCATCTTTCAGTGGCTGCCGGGACATAGTGGCATCGTTGGTAATCACCTCGCCGATGACGCTGCCCGACGTGCCCAGGATGGCGCACCGACACTCCTTATACTTTTATCGAAAGTACATGCTGCAAGACAGTTTCGCAGTCTCGCTCGTACCATCACGTTAAGTTACTGGCATGCACCACAGAACTCTAAGTGTCGTTTATACAACCTGGACCCATCACTCAAACTTAAATTACCAGCAAACCTTTCACGACGTGACGCAACACTGCTGTGTCGGCTGTGGGTAGGAGTAGCATTCACCAACTCCTACAGCTATCGTATCGGAATGGCGGACTCCGCAATGTGCGCTAAGTGCAAGTGTGAAGAGACCATCGGTCATCTTCTGTGCCACTGTTCTCGCTTTGATAAGCAACGTCAGACTCTCCATTGTGCCTTGAATAGACTGGATAACAGGCCATTTACAGAAGCAGAGATTTTGGGAGCCTGGCCTCACTGTTCATTAGCCCAGAAAGCAGTTCGAGCGCTTCTTCACTTCCTGAAGGCAACAGACTTGAGTGCCTGACTATAGACATCCTACCACTAACTTAGTACATGTGCAACTGCGGTATAGACTTATGTTTTCTATCTCTGTCTTTCACTCCCCATTCCCCTCCCCACGTGCAGGGTAGCAAACTGGACTCGGTCTGGTTAACCTCCATGCCTTTCTTTCTTCCCTTCTCTCTCTCATTACTGACAAAACATTATGTGGCTCATGAAGCGCAAAATCTGGCGACGCCCCCGGAGATGGTACAAAAAGTCACGTAGTCACTTCCAATCAATGGAAGGTCGCGCCACGTTGGCGCTGGGTTCCTTGAATCACCACCGGATGGCACTCACCTCCGCGCATCCTCGCATCCTAAGGTGCCTCGATGTCCTCCTCGCTTGCGGTGGGCGAGGAGGACATCGAGGCACCCTATGCATTTGTAACTCATCCGCGGCAGCGGCGGCGTTCGTGCGTGGGACGCAAAAGATATAACCACAATGCTCGCCTTCGCGCATAGTGTTCGCTGCAAGCTTTTCCCTGTAGATTACGGTTGCATAAGCTTTAGTTGCCTGGAAGCGGCAAGTGTACTGCATGTCCGGTCTGTATATTGCGCATCGTGGCGCTGCCAGTCGGTGCGGCGATTTCGGTGTCGTGTGCTGTGATCGACGAACCTTCGACTTGCGCTACGACTTCTCAGTGAGTAGCTGCGCCTGGCTCCCTTTGACGTCCAGGGAAGTACGCGAACGAGGCCGAGGCGTCATCGGAGAGACGTGGCAATGCATTCATCCACGTAGAAATACCTAAGTACCTTTGAGTTCTTTCTTCCTTTTGCCGATGACAATTGTCGGCATTTCACAGCGAAGCTATTGATGAATAGGTATCCGCGCGTTGTTGTGCGTCGACAAAAAATGTGGGCCGATCCTGGTGATCGTACAGGAAGGGTCCAAACGCATTACCACATACCCCTGCGGACTCCGGGTAGTGGGCTCCGGGACCTACACCTGGGATACAAAGAGGTCCCAGGCAGCAGGGTAAGAACAGATTTTATTCCATTGTTCAGAACACAAGGAACAGGGAGAAAAGTTTAATATTTGTCAAGAAAAGAAAGGTAATGAAAATAAATTATATACATTGAAGTCCATACAACCAGGTTGAAGCGCAAACAGTATGTCACTAACGGTGAGCAACGTGGTGATGCGGAGATCACGTCACTGACGGCCAACCGCTTGAAGAGATCGAGGTAGGACCGTGAGCAGATCCGCCGCATCACGAGGTCCTCGGTTGGGTCCCAAGAGCCCAAGGCTCCGACAATAAGAGCGTGCACCATCACGCGCCAACATCGCCGTGCCAGATGAAGACGAGCTGGCTCGTATGTGGTGATCTTGGCGTGGCGTGTGTCAGTGAAGGCCTGCGGGTGGTTATCGAAAGGACAGCAGACATCCAAGAAGACTCTGCTCCTGCCGCGGGCCAGGAAGATGTCCGGGCGAAGGTTGTTATAATGTTAGCCCAAAAGGCCGACCCACGCCGGCCATCTCAACGTTTGCACCCCCCTTTCTTTGTCGGCGTTCCAAGCGATTGCGTATCTACACTGTAAACGAAAATAAACCCACCTGGGAGTTTTTAACAGGTGATGTACCCTAAAACCTCCCCTCCTCAAGTATTTACTCCGATGTATGGGAGCAAAACAGCGCCATTCCCTCGTTTCACTCCGCTGGCTGGCTGCGGGAGTATTAGGGCGACATGACGCGATTTTACTCCGCTTAAAAATCTTGTTCTCCCGTGAAACTCCGACAGGGAGTTTTAAAAACTCCCCTCCGCCGAAAGAGCTTGGTCACGTGGCGCTTCCCATGAGGCTGTGCGCCTCGCCAGCGACCGGGCGCATTCGGCGGAGTCGGCAGTGCTCATGGCTGACGGTTTGTTTACATTTGTGAAGTGTCGTTCCGTGACAGCGTTTCGTCAATTTGTTTCCCGTATTTCCTTCCAGAAAGTGTTATAGGCATGCCTGAAGCTCGCTGTTTCTGAGCTTCAAGTACGTTTGCTCTGATCACTTTGCTGACAACGATGAATGCAAGAGCAACGTTTTCAAGTGCGGAAAAAGGCTTAGGTATACCTCTAAGCTGCTCACTGGCTCGTGATGTCGGCTCAGGTTCTGACTGTGTTTTCGTAGTGCGTGACCCTGGCTTGTGTTGTTCAGTACGTGAAATGCGACTGTTATGTCCTTTTGGGTACATACTGACAACGTCTGGTGTAATGTTTGAAAGGACCGCGTAGCAATGGCAACAGCAGCCACTGTTCGAGCGACGGCGTCCGTGCTAGTCGCACATGTATGGCGTACCCCAAGTTCGTTGCGGTGCTGTGTTGCCAGTGAGAAAGATCGGAGTGCAAGCAACTGTTTTTATGTATCTGCGAACGGATATTTTCACCCGAAGAAAAACGGTAGGACATAAGTAAGCGTACTGTAAATAAAGCTTCTTATTGAGCGATGTGCATCGAATTGTTATCGCGCATATAGGTTTTGGTCACGTCATTGCTTCCAATATTGCATTACCATTACGTTCAATCCGAGACACTGATTTAGACGCATGCCTGCACGCTCCGAGTTTAAGCATTCACTCGACAGATCAGCTATGTAGCTCCTTTTCACAACCGAGAGGTATTGCTTGGACGCGGAGCAAGTAGTGCGGTGTATAATATGTATGACTGCGCATTTTTCGGTGTTACGTCGGCTGCTGCGGGTCATGCTCACACGTAATAATTTGTTGCTACGCTACCACTATATCGCAAAAAATTAATTTTGCTATGAAGCAGACGCACTTACATTTTCCTTGCTTACTGTAACTAACGCACTACTTTTTGGCCGCGAACGCCGGCAGTGTGCGAAGTCGCTCCAGCACTCAGAATGGCATGCTAATTGTGAAAATTGACGCCATTAACTTTTTTCTCTCACTATTCTGAATTAACAGTTTTGTGTTGATTAAGGTATTCTGTTAATATCAGAGAGGCACATCTCGTATGAACGAGCATGGGAGTCGTAATTGTGAAAGAAGCACAGCTGCTCCCTAGGCGGTTTAGAGGCACACAGTATCGTGGCTATATATACTGGCACCGTTGCTTCTTGGGTATCGCGTGTACGTGGGATGTCTTTCAAGTTTCTGCATTGGGTGTTTCTGAAATGTTTGTGTATGTCATGATATATGTGCTTTCATTGACTTGTTTCGTCGAATTTGACGCGGTCTCGTGTGCATATTTCGAAATTTGACCAGCAGCCTCTGTATGTAAAGATGTTCGCGCAAACTCACGTGATGCCTCTTTTTATACTCCCGTTGCACCTCGAAAAAACTCCGTCCATTGCAAAGAAAAAAAGAAAAAAAGATAGAAAAAACAATTCCCATAATTCCACGCGAAAATTCCGCTCGCACGGAGTAAAAATTCTACTCCGATCATACGGAGCATAATAAACTCCGAACCGGGGGGTCGCTAGAGGACAAGCGTTATACTCCCACGTCGGAGTTATTTCCGTTTACAGTGTAGTTTCCTTCCCTTCCGCTCTCCCGCCGTGACGCTGCCGTCGAGACGTCATGCGTGTCTTGCTTTTTTCGGCTTCTCGAGGTGGCGGCCCCGTCACCATCGCGAGGGTAAAAAAAAAAGAAAAAAAAGAAAAGCACATATACAAGTTGCCATTCCCCATATCGAATTTCACATCTCTTCTGTCGTCGTAACAGCGAGGCCACATATAGTCCGGAGTCCCGAGCAACAACGCGCCTACGAACAGCGATTCCCGCCTCTGTGTATTCATGGAACATCCTACACGTGGGGTGTTCGAGCGGCAATACTAAACTTAGCTATAGCTATCAATGCATCGCCTACGGGTGAAACTGCTGATATCTGTCATGGATGCTTTCAACCGTCAGTGAATATATTGCTTGAATATTGTTGCTTCTTGCGTTGATTAATAAGCAGGGTCGAGACAGGATTAAGATATTTGTGCATGTTTTTTTTAGACCAGACAAGTAGCTGGTGACATTAGTAGATGACACTGTTCAGTTGTCATATATAGTTTTCCTCTCAGATTTTACATTACATTCAACATGATTTACCGAAAATTTTCCGCTTCAGGTAATCCTATCTGAAAAAAAAATTAAATAACGCCAGTTTGGCACCGAACCCCACTAGATACCCTTAAACAAAATATTGACCGCACAAAAACGTGAAGATAATCATATGTGCTTACTCCTTTGCTTTTTCAATGGACGTTATCTGAGGATAGTTCAGCCAAAACTTCTAGCAAAAATACGCTTCTTTCCACTCCAGCTAGTTTCAAATGAAAACGGTTGCTTTTAGAAGATTTCCAGGTTATGTTTCTACGCATTACATAATCAAAAGGTACCTGTTTCCAATTTAGAAAAGTGTGTTCAGTCAATTTAGCCTAGGGCGAAAGCGCATAATGGATTCAGTGAATTCGCAGTGGAGCTACAAGACGACTGCGGCGCTGCTCACTTTAAAAATGTGGAACGGAAGGTCTCGACGAGTTACGTTATACGACAGTCCTCCAAAACTCACTGACAACTTCTTTAAGATGACGAAGCTCATGAAAGCAGAGAGCAAGTTAACTGCGTGGTCTTAATTGAAACGCAAGAACAGTCAAGTAAAGGATGGAAAATAAAGAACTTAGGGAAGGTGGGAACCCAACTTCACATCTTTTCTATTAAGCGTACCATGCTCAAGCGATTGTGCAAACGCGGTGGCCATTTTTCTAATTTTCCTTGGGTTCATTAACACGCGAGTAAGTAAATGGAAGAATTGCCGTGATGTTAGTTCAATTAGTGGAGCATAGCACGAGTAATGCGAAAATGTGGTTTTAATTAAAATTTTCGCCAAGTTTTTTTTTTTCGTATGCTTTCATCTCCCTTTACCTTATCATTTGCGTATTTCCATGAAAGGTACCAGTTCCCCCTTCGCTTTCTCCTTCGCTTCTTTTTCTGCTTCATTGTACGCTGCCTTCGTGTATTTTCAAGTGAATTGAAGAGGAGTGTGTCACGTTAGTGATGAGCGTTCTTGGTGCACATTTTTGCTAAAATAATCTATATAACATTAAGAGCTAAATCGCCTTTCGAAGCGCCAGTGAGAGCTGTGTAATCTCCAACGCCGAGGTGCTGCAGTGGTTTACTTGACGGGGTAAATAGACAGCCCAAGCTGTTTTCCAAATCCTATATATACCACGTGTTGTTTGTGAGGTTCGCACTAGACGCCCACGCTCGTCTTGTTCCTGCTAAGGGCATGGTTCACTAAGCCTTCAACAATCCATCGTCTCTTCCCCCGCTTTTTGAAGAGAAAAACGTTGGTGTGGGACGCGGCCTTTTCATCTCAATCTTTTCCCACGGCCTTCAGTTTTCATTTGATGCTCTCGCTCTTGTTTATTACTGCATTTCAGTTCCTCGAATGAATTTGTTGATTTACTCTATCAACGTTTCCTAGTATCGACCACAGTTCGCGCGAAATTGCAGCCACCCTTCACCTTGCGCTCTTTCGTGCTTATGACTCTTGCGTATACTTGAGCGTTACTGGGTAAAATGTGTGCTGATCCGTCTGACCGTCGGGCCAGTGAGGTACCTGTCACACTTGGGGTGCTTCTTGTGTTAGAAATGCCCGGTAGTGCCGACGTTGAGGAGGTTAAAAGTATGTGGAATGAGCTATGTATATACTGGTATAGTTCTGCTTTCTTTCTCCGGGAGGTGTGTGTGTGTGGGGGGGGGGGGGGGGGGGGGGGGAGGCGGAGGGGCATGTCGTGGATAAACATGACCTCTTCTTTCAAATTTTTCAAACATTCTTCTCCACTCTGTTCAGTGGTGGCGCACTAGTGTACCGCTTAAACAATGCGCTATATGGCAGAAAAAGTTAATGACAGGCTAAGTTTTAGTTTCAAGGCCTAACACAGGTGCTTAAAAATGTTACCTTTCTGTATAGTTGAACGCTCATAACGCAGCAGATCTCATTAAATAAATGATAACTCTTGCTCTCCTTTCAGGTGATGGATTAGTCCGGAGATTCTGGAACAGATTGGCTCTTGGTAAGTTTCTTGCTTCCAGCTTCTGAAATGCACGGCAGTATCATCAACGGACTCGCCATTTACGTGCAGAAGCACACACACACAGAGAGAGCTACAATAATATGCCTGCTTCCATGAGGCCAAGCTCACAAAGACTATGGAACAGCACTCGATGAGATAATATTAACTATGTAGCTTATACACGGCACTTTTCAGTTTCTATTAAAACGGGATGTGAGTAAAATACGAATGCTGTTAGATAGAGTAGTTGTGGCGCTAGATTCTTGATCGGTGTTACCAGTGCAACGTAAACGGGGAGCAAAGTGAAAAGAGGAGTACCAGCATCTTCAGTTTGTGTCCTTTTTATATTTTATTGGCAACAAGAATGAAGAAATGAACGAGACAAGTCGATGCAATTGCAAAAATTTTAAAAAAAAACTTTTTGGCCTTAGAAATCAAGGAGCAAGCTTTCAAAAAATTATACGAGCCGAGCCATAACGTGATGAAGAGGGCTCGTATTCACAGAACGTTCTTACGCTAGGACTGTTCGTAAAAGCCAGTTTCAGCGAATCATCATGTCGGACAAGTTATCAGCGAAGCCGGCCCCCGAAAGGCAAGCAAAGTTAACGAGCTCAAAGATTTGCGAATAGGTGCGGAAATGTTGGTTCTTTTTTCTTCTTCTTCTAAAGGAAAGAAATTACGTTGGCCGTGGTTGCTTGATTCCCAGTATCAGGGCCTCAAGGAAGCTGGATGGTCAAATCAGGCAAAGTCTGATTTATTTTGACGTGGCGGGGGGCAGGGAACCGTATCACCAGCAAGGGGATTTCATGGTAGAGATGTTTGACTCGCGACCTACGTAACGTCACTAAACGGGCGTATTGTGTTACACGCGATCCCAGCAATTGATGGGATTTACACGAACCCCACTTTGACTTAATTAACGGCAAATGGAGGCTTCGCATTAGGATTTCAAGGGTTTGGCAAAATGAACGTGTTGATCTTCGCCATCTTTAATTAACTGCGTATAACAAGTTCACGAGCTCACAGAGCGTAAATTTAGACGTCGCTGACTCACCCGTGTATGCCAAGACAGACGTAGAACTTTTGTTTTTTTTGTTTCTGCGCATAAAGGTTGCTCAAGCTGCATGCACAAGGCGCCGTTCCCGAGACAGAACGTTGGGCGTAATTAGTCGTTGCAGCACTCTTATCCTGGAACAGAAAGCGCCACCTACGCTTCGCGAACTCTGTGGCTTTTGCAGACTCCCTAAGACGCCTAGGGGAACTTATTACCACAACGCTTTCTTAATTCAGTAACTAATGTGGCTCCACACAAAAAAACAAAGAAGAAAAGACAAGCCTCATTCACGGTCTAGGCAGTTAGCATTCCCTAACCTGACCTAGTCTTTCGTAAAGTACGATTACCGACAGTAATGTATTTCTCTTGTGCCCGGAAGTCTGCATTCAGCTACGTTTTAGCTGGTAAGATACAGAACGTTGCTTATGGATGATTCGAGAGCATGGAAAGATGAACTGAACTGGCGGGAACGTGCATGGTACAACGCTGTGGTTGCTACAACTTATTATTATTATTATTATTATTATTATTATTATTATTATTATTATTATTATTATTATTATTATTATTATTATTATTATTATTATTATTATTATTAAAATGGAAAACACCTTTATAGTTCTGCTTTCATGTACTTCTTTAAACATTATTTAAAAAAGCTTTGCTTTAGAAGCGCCAAATAACCATGTTGCGTGGTTCACTGGCTACCTGCATCGGGTTATATCTCCATAGTTCACTGCTGTGGTGTTTTTTGTGCGACAGTCATTAAGCTTGCCTCATAGAGCGATGTTTGATTTTATTCGTGGAAGAGCTGGCGGTGCATTACGGTGAACGTATCGCGACCAGCGTGTCAAGTTGAAGAATTTCTGTTGAACATATTGTATTGTTTACATTTTTATCGCGGAAACGAGTTGATTTCAACTTACACTATTTTTGTTTGATTGCCCGGCAGCTGGTTGCTGCCCGAACAGTTGATTTCGGCATTTATTTCACTAATGTCAGTCAGTGAATCAGTTAGTCTATCAATGAAGTCAAATAACAATTTAGCTAGTTCATGCAGCTACACTTTTGTCAGAAGCAGCTTCTCAAACGGACCTGCTTACAAATAGCTTGTTGCGTGTGATGGCGTACAGTTTGCGTCAAGAGTTTATAGACCGCAGGATCTTAGTAGATGTTGCATATTTACTGATCTTGGGTGAGTAACCTGGTATTATAATTTCCAGCTTGTAATATAGCATATGCGAACAACTGTGTATTGTTTTGGGCGCTTTTACTGGCTATGGTCATAGACTACTCGTAAATTGAACGTTCGCTCATATACCACGGTTGATAAAACTTTTGGCGCCAGCTGTACATTGGGAACACGAGCAACTGTAGTCACTGCTACTTGCATTATATGTTTCATTGGAGGAAACGATGCGTGTAGTGTGTGCTGCAGTTGACAGACTCGTATTCTACACTGGCAGGCTGGCCGTGAATTATTGCCTGATGGTCAGTAATTCACAAATTGCAGCGTGAGCTAAACAAAAAAAATGGAGACAATCGCATTATGAATGAAAGCGGAGGCATAAACACATTTATACTGAAGTACGCTTGCTTGAATGAAGGGTAATAAACATTGTATGCAGGAAAGGACCTTCATGTCTGCTTCAAGATAACTCTCTCTAAATGTTCGTTCGCTGGAATGACATCTTAAAAAGGTGCTTCTCCAAATGACGCGAGATATAATGTTGACTTCCGCACCTTATTGGAGCACTTCGCTTTGCGTATGATGGCTAAGATTATTATTTGCTGTATGACGTAATAGTGCTGCGGAAACCCACAAGGTGGAGAGAAGTAATTAATTAGGGGAAATGAGGCATCCACCATGGATGTTTCATGGTTAAATGTCATGGTTAAATATTTAAATGACGAAGTTGTTACAAAAAAAAAAGCTATGCGGGTTCCTCGAAAGAAAAGCCTCGCAGTTGAAGAAAAATTTGTCCTGTTCCATGACTCTAGCCCAGGCCCATCGGCTTTCTGGGGCAGCCGCTTTACCATCTGAGCTAACCAGGCGGCTAGAAGATGGCAAGGCGAAGTCGAATTTGTCAACGACTCCTATCAAAGGCAAGAGTTTGACGTTCCACGAGGAATTTTTCTTTTTTTTTCTCTCTTAGCCTGTGATGACATCAAAAACAACCAGACATGGTACTAGACAGTGTCCATCGTTAGAACTTGATATGCTTCCTGATTATCCAACTGCGCAGATGACCGTCCTCTTTCACTTGCTCAAAGATTTCCAAACGCGCGCAGTGCAGTGGGCAATAAACCAAACTGACCTTTTGCGGACGTGGAATCCATCAAGACTCGTCAAGAAAATATTGAAGCAAACGTAGTTTCTATTGAGAAAATGGCTGCACACCCTCGAAGACAAAACTCAACTGCTGGATAGTGTTAAGAGCAAGGCGATGTACTCAGTGCTCTGTCTGACCACTCAGAACAACTCACTGAATGTTCGGGTCAATGAATTAGAGGACAGCTCACGGTGCCAAAACGTACTTTTCCGAAACTTGCCAGATTCGTACGTAACATGTGCACAGATAGTGAGGTACCCGTAATTGACACCCTTGCTGGCGTGCTCGAAAGCCCATTAGATAAGGTAGTGGAACGTGATCATCGCTTAGGGTTCTTTGAACTTAATAAAAGCGGTTTTATCATGGTTAAATATTTAAATGACGAAGTGAAAGAAACAGTATTTTTCAGGTATAGTAAGCTTAAACACGAAGGTATCATTTTCAGTGAGGCTTTCTCACCCGCCATGCATATCATTGGGATTAAATGAATTGAATTCGATACATAGCTACATGGAGCGCAGATATTTCAGCTCCGTTACAAGAAGAACAGCGTTACAAGGTTAACAAAACAGAGTACGAGTACGGTGCTAATAATGACAATGTAGTAGAGCAGGAGCAAAATGAGGTGTCACATAACCGCCATGCCAGTAATACGCCATGTGCAAATGAAGAGGAAACCGAGAGCGCTGGTGAGTGTGATATTCCTCCGCTTCATCTCTTCTTTTGTAATATGCAGAACATTAAGAACAAACGTTCAGCTATTGATACTTGTAATGCTGACATAATGATGTTCACTGAAATATGGCTGCACCCACTAATAAATGACAGTGAACTGTTCTCGGAAAACTATTTCTTTCCTTGTGACTGCGCCACGCATGAATGCGGTGGTGTTGTCGTTGGAATATCTGACACATTGTTGTCTCAGCAGGTTCAAGTTCGTAGTGAACGTGAGGCTGTTTGGGCTCTGGTTGAGTTAAAAGAAAATAATTATCGGAGCTTGTTATCGCCAACCCACGTTTTGTGCTAGCTTTGTAAACGAGCTACATGATGTCACTAACATTGCTTTGCCGCGTTATCCCACACTACCTTTATTTCTCCTCGGTAATTTTAATATGCCTAATCTCGCATGGGACTGCGATCCACCTAGAATTAATCATTCGTACATGCTTCAAGATACCTCGTATACCTTCAAATACCTCGTTGTTCACGTCTCAACTGACCTTGCCTAGAGCACAGACATTGCACATGTATTAAGCATTTATACGTGCAATAAGCAATATATATATATATATATATATATATATATATATATATATATATATATATATATATATCATAAGACGCCAACAAACGAAGACACCGAGGACAACACAGGAAAAATTACTTGTACTTACTAGTTGAAACAAACTACGAAATTATAAACTAATGCAATTAAAAGTGGATGGATAAAGAACTTGCCGCAGGTGGGGAACGATCCCACGTCTTCGCATTATATGTACAATGCTCTACCAATTGAGCTACCGCCGGCGCCGTCTCCCCATCCACTTTCTGGAGTATTTATGTGTTACTGCTGGAACTGACCCTGGGAGTGTTAGCCAGCGCCACCACTCACAAACATTGGCGGCGGATGTGGAACATCCTTTCTGCCGCAGGCCTCACGAGTACGTGAACTTTTAGGTTGAAGGCAACTGGTCAATAAACCCACACGTGCTACCTGACGGCATCCTTGTTGCCGTATTGGAAGCCCTCGTTATGTAATGAACGAGAAGAAAGGGGGTTAACCGAAGGGCCCGATGTTTATTGATCATATATATATTCCACACACTAGCGCACTGATTAGCTCATAGTCGCTAGGTCGCTAGCTTTCCTTAAGACGGCGAACGCCTTGCGTCCCTGGCAAGGTATTCGGAAAGGTGGTGTGCACTGACAGAGAAAGTACGCACCTGTGTGATATCACTGCTTGAGGTTCGCCAAGCAAAACGTGCCAAAATGCGTCCTACCATTCTTCACCGCCAGTGTTGCTCGAGAATTCATGAGAGCACTGCCCCTTCTGCGGGAGTCTTTATTGATTGGCCACGCGAGAGCACGGAATGAAAGCCGAACCGTGTTTACCTCCTTCGCTTTCCCTTCGGACCACACCTCTCGCGCGGCTTCGGCAATTTGTCATCCGCCATTCCTTTCCGTACCGTCTGTTTGTCGACTGCCGCTACTTTTATATTGCGTCTCGCCCCGTCTTTACGCTCTGCTGCGTAAGCAGAGCGTAAAAGAAAAGAAAAAAAAAAGAAACGAAATCCACAGGTTATCCCCGTGGATAACCTGTGGATTTCGTTTCTTTTTTTTACCTCCGTTCTATTTGTTCTTCTTGTTGTTGTTTGTTCACTTGTTTGTTTGACTTTTCACTCAACCTTTATTTTTATTTCTTATTTTTTTTTACATCACTGGCTCTTTCATTGAACCTTCTTACTGCTCCTTCACGGCAATAGGCCTTCCCTCGGCTGTGTCGAGTCACCTGGCACTGATGAGTTCCCATTCATAGGTAGAAAGATTGGTCGTCACGGAAAAAAAAAAGGAGTGCTGACGTCCCGTCGATCAATGGCCGTTGTCGCCTGGCTATTTACGTGGTTGATACTTTATCGTTGCCACGACAGTAAACTCCGATTGACGGTGGCACGATCAGCTTCAAATGCGTGTTTGTGTCATATAAAACTGTCGGGACTGCGCTATGGTACGTTCGTCACCGCCGTGTATGGACAGTTTACCGTTTAGAATCTTCATTTTTCTCTGCAGAACGTCTTAGTCCTTTATCACTTGCCCCGGTAAAAGAATTGCCATACTTACATGTTCTTTTGTTAGCCGTTTCCGTTTTTCCCATAGTTTATTCTCTTTGTTTTGAGCGCCGCTCTCAGTGGCTGCCAAATTCTACACTTTCTGTAAGACATCTGGAACATCCGAAAGCTATCGTTTACGAGCTTGGGGATGCATTCATATCGTATTGTGCAATACTAGCATGCGCAGCACGCCGACACAGAATAGAAATTGGGAAAATGTTACAATCACATGAAACCAACGGATGGCATAGCCGATAGAGTTTCACTGTCGTTCGTTATAGAGGTTGAATTCGTGTAGTTACAAAATTAAATCGCGTCTATTCTCGGTTTCCTTTAGGCTGCTTCCTTGAACTGACTGATACAATGACTGTCCGATCGAATCAGAGAGGAGTTCGTATAACGACTCGGCTATCTTTTAAGAAAATACGTCGCCTGTTGAATCTCTCCTTGTGACGTGGAATGAGTCACGAGCATAGGTAATACGCTCAGTGGCGCGGAAGCCATGCTTATTTGTCTGAATAGATTGCGCAGCCATTCCATTTCAGGCATATAAGGCCTGAGTACTATCATTCCTTGACACACTGCGGCCTGATTGGGATGCAGATTTTTTTTCTTTAATTGTGGCAGATGGTTCTTGGAAGCGAAGCCTCGGAGAAACCAATTGAGGACTAAGTCGTTTCTTCAAAAATGCATACAATGCTTTTAATTCAACAAACGACAATTGCAACACATGCAGCAACGGCTCAATGAAAAACTCACAACCAGAAACAAAATACAGTAAGAACTATATCGAACAGTAGCCACAGCACTCCAGTTAGGGGCTGACTATGAGTGTGACCGCAACAGTTCGACTTGGAGGTGCGGAGACGAGGTGGCTAACGAAGTGGTGTTGGTCTCACCACAACGTCGATGTAGATGAGCGATGAGCCAACGACCAGAGCGTAGCAGCTCCAGCTGGAAGACTGGACGCAGGCGTCTTGGTGGCACGGGCAGGTGGATGCGGCGTCTCGGCCCAGGCAGCTAGGGGCAAACTCGGACCCATAACGTGACTGCTCGCACTCTGCCTGCGGGCGCAGAAGTTCGCCGGCCTTGGGTGGAGTAGTTCGCCGGCCGTGCTGGGGAAGGGTAACGACGCCTGGGAACAGGATGGCAGTGGGCCCCGGTCGGTTGAAGCCCTGGAGGCTTGGGTCGCTTGCGTCGCTTCCTCGAACTCCCCCCCTCTTCCGCCAACGAGCCTCGTTCTTCTTTTTTTTTTGCCAGCCTATTTGTCTTTTCCTGATTGACCCCTGGGAGCTTCGTGCACTTTCTCGATAGGGTCTTTTCCCTGTTGTTTTATCTTTTTTTTGCACCCGCCGTGGTTGCTCAGTGGCTATGGTGTTAGGCTGCTGAGCACGAGGTCGCGGGATCGAATCCCGGCCACGGCGGCCGCATTTCGATGGGGGCGAAATGCGAAAACACCCGTGTACTTAGATTTAGGTGCACGTTAAAGAACCCCAGGTGGTCAAAATTTCCGGAGTCCCCCACTACGGCGTGCCTCATAATCAGAAAGTGGTTTTGGCACGTAAAACCCCATATATTAATTATCTCTTTTTGCGCCGCGCGTTCGCGTGCTTGACGCTCCTCGACGTTGTCGTCTTCCATTCAGTACTGGATTCGCCTCCGCGCAAGCAATCTGTTGTCCTCTTCTTTCTCTTCCTCCACCACAGCACTGTCTCGCGCCCTTCACAAATCACACTGATACAGGGGATAAGAAGGCACAAAATCTGACACAGCTGCTGCAGCATCGCACAGCGAAAAGAAATTATTGACTAATTGTGCCTAATAAGACTTCTTCTTCGTTCATTTATACGCAACATCACTAGTGTTCAGGGATGACAGGGTAGAGCGCAAAAGCAGACCCTGTGTCTTCTTGTCACAATGGTTCTTTACTGCAAATTTACGGGTCAGTGTCGAGGCATATGTTGAGTTCTGCGAACAACCATTCAGTCAGAGCATTTGCTGGCCCTGAACACGAGGCTCCGATTTCAACTGCTGAGGCGGTGGATGCAGATGCTGCATTTCCAATGCCTCCGGCAATGCGCTGCCGCCGCGCTGCCTTTTGGTCCAATGTGCCAGCACAACTCAGAAGACTCGGCTGCTCCTGGGGCAATGTATGGGTATCCAGGCAGTTTTCCTCGTCCTGCCAGGGTATCTTCACAGAATGACTTCCATTCCTTAAGGCCTCATATCTAATTTGTTCAGCTTTATGTGGCAGATAAGCCTAGTTGAAAAACTTTAGGCTATGAGGACGTAAGTGCGACTCGTAGGTTTTCGACTTCTGCACTTAGACCGCCTGAAATGACACCACCCTACAACACCATGTACTCACGGCCAAAGTCAACCCGCACCGCCACAGCGATTCTCTACTAGGGCAGTCTGCGCTTTTTGAAAGAGCATTAAGAAAGAACTAAATTAACTCGAAAAGTGAGTGGCTGTTACCTCTAATAGCTCTGAAAGAACGTTACTAACTTTTCTCTAGGAATGTTTGCTAACGGAGCAGATTGGCGCGTTCATGGCGTTTAAGTTAGGACAGGCGAGTACCTCATTTTGCCTGCAGTACTTTGCGCTGGTGGAGGCAGTTTAACGAAGCGCTGATATGAGTCGCATTTTATTACATATTGTTGGATTGTTTGGATCAGCAGTTATTTGCTAGCACGTGACTTAGATAAATGCTGGCAGTAGGCTGTACCACAAGAACTCTGGTCCATGACGTTAGATCTGTAGTTATTAGATACATTGGTAGAGAACGGCGATCAAAAGAGAACAAGCTATGAAGGTCATTGGTAGTAATAAATTGCACAGTAAGTCGTTCATCCTATTGTGTGGCAGGTTTTTCTTTCTTTTTCACTGTTTGTTCGTTTCTGTAAGTTGTAAGCACACGGTGTTTCAAGTTCATCGCGTGACTATGACCCCACCCGCCCATTTTCCCAAATTTTCCGTAAACTGCAGGAATTTGGGTTCGTTCTACGTTTTTCAGAATGTTTCGTTCAATTTTTTAAAGAAAGATTCTGTTCGCAAAAAAAGTATTAAAGATGTCGAAGGATGGGGCGTTGCACAAAACCTGCGGTGCCCTCTTGGCCTTCGATGTCGGGTGGTTATGCTTGCAGCAAGTTTATTCACACATGTTCCTGAAAGTGGCGAAATCGGCAACAGGAATGTCGCTGGAAATATTACGAAGAACGAACCTCGAATGCTACCCAAAATTGCGTTTAGCATGCTTCGAGATGACATTATTTGCGGCACCATGTGGCACTTAGCGATATAGGTGGCGCTCCTGTTACCACCATGCCTTACCCTTAAGCGGGTGAGGGTGAAAACGTTATTCATCACAGTCCCAGGTTCAGGACACGACAGGAATCACCAGGTAACCCCCAACGCTTGTTTGACGTGCTAGGACGCCGCAATATACGCGTCGCCTCCCGCCTTGGAAGCGTGGCATCGAGGCACCTTACACTCTGAATATGTTTACACCCTTAAGGGTGTTTGCTTGTGTGACGGGTAACACCCCTACCGTTAGGGCCTTACCAAAAACTGATGGAAGGCAACAACGGAGCTCTAACTAGACGTGCGATCGCAAAATACGTAGTTGAAAACTATGTAATCATTTTGACAGCCTCGGGCGCAAAGGAATATCCGACAAGAAAATTTCACGAGGATAGATGTGAAACTTCACTTTATGCACTCGCTTGTCGCAGCTCTAATAATTTTTTCCTTGCAAGAAAAAGTCGACAGGCAAGATGCCATCATTGGTTCCCACCAACAATATTATCTCACACTTTTAACGTGAGGGTATTAGTCATGCGACAACCGAACACCCTTTTAAACAGCCATAAAGGTGTAAAAATGTTTAAAGTGTCGGACATCCCGCAAGAGAGCGCCACTACCTCAAAGCATTATGAAACATCGTTCCAGCGCACAATTGAACACGGACGAGAAGAGAAAGACAACATGAACGCCGGACTTCAACTGAATTTTATTCATGGAAAACAGGGCTTCTATGTACACATGGGAAGGGAGAGCGCGGGGGGGGGGGCGAGGGGGGGCTGCTAGTGCGCAGGACCACCCAAAAATATTTCCTTGGTCTAGGCAGCATTCATCAGATGTGTCAAACCAAAAGAAGAAAGCAATAAAAGCAAAAAGTGAAAAGAAGGTGAAAAAACCTTTCCCTCTTTTATTCCCCTCTTTTTTACATCACTCAGTACAATCTTTCTCATCTCCCGCTCTACCTAGCTGATTCGACACACCCGTTTGCCTTGAGATAATCAAGTTCTTTTTTCCCGAGTACAACAGAAGGAGCACTGACACAATAATCGTTTTCATTGGAGATACAAAATGCTTCAAAAATTTCCCGGTTTTTTCTGATTGCTATATTTGCGCAACACACGTGTTCGTTCGAAAAACGCCTTGCATGCTGGCTCGCGCGAGCTACGGCGAATGTGGTCGGCTCTCCTCAAACGCTCTCCTCGTTTTACAGGACGTCACTTTTGTTTGATTTCATATCGAATAGCATTGCCTACCTTGACAGGTTTTCTTATCGAATTGGTTAACAAGACACTACCCGCTGTAGCGGATAGGGTTTCGACGGGGCCAGCGCTAGCGCAGTGAAAATAAATAACAGGATGAATAGGGTAGAGCCGGCGTCAGCGATTGGCCAGCTTCCCCCTGCGCAGATTGTTGTATCTGGTCGAAAATTGCGGTGGCGTGCAACACAAGGGAAGGCTGAAAAATGCTGCAAGAACGCATCCTCAGCGAATAAGTGTAGGCGGAGCGATGTGGTAAACGTACCGAAAGAGCTCTACAACCTTACACTGGCACAGAAAATGTTTATTATACGCAAATAAATTCATGCTCCCCGGCAAATCCCTGTAGCCAGCGCTCGAGTGATGGGCAGGCAAACATTCTATATTCCTTTCGGAATGGGGAAGTCTTTGGATATCCTTAAAATTTTATACATAAACCCGAGAATCACCTACCAATGCGGCAGCATTCTTTGACTCGGCCGTTACCTAGCTTTTGCTTTTGTCGTTCCCCAAATTTCATTTGGCCCCCCACCCGAAATTGCAAGTTGGCCCACGGCCTAACTTAAACTGGACGTACCACAATATTTCAGTTGACCCGCCCCGAAATTTCAAGTTGACCCGCCCCTAAATTTCAAGTTGGTCCCCCCCCCTCTAATTTATAAGTTCGCCCACCCTCAAATTTTAGTTCAGCCACTCCGAAATTTCAGTTCAGCAACGCACAAATTTCAAGTTGGCACACCCCCAATGGTAAGTTCGCTCACCCGTACTATAGGCTTCCTCATGCGTTTTCTCTGGAGCCCCATGTATCCGTATGGGTAAGCTGTCACGCTTTTCGCATTAAGGACACGATCTTGCTAACAAAATTGCCGGAGTACTCGCCGAAGAATGCTTACACATAAAAAAAGCCACAGTTTTGTTCGAAATATTAGTGCATGTTTATGCGTGCACGTTACTTCTAAGTGGTCATTTTCGAAGTTTGCTGACGTTGCCTGACAGAAAGCTGAAGTGGGTACAGCCCGAAAACGTTTGACCAATAGCGGAGGGCAGATGGAAAAGAAGGTGAAGAAACGGTAATATATATTTTATAATGATGCATTATCGGTGTGTACACGTCATATCAGATAGGGAGTTTTGGTGGTTTTCATGATGTCGCGTGACAGACAGGCGAAGTGGCGGTGGCGCCCGAAAGTTTTGCACCAACAGTGAATGGCTGATTGCAGAAATGGAATAGAATTATAGCTTTACGTTATAGCGACCCAGAACTCCTACTTTTCAATATATATATATACATATATATATATATATATATATATATATATATATATATATATATATATATATATATATAGCGAAAGCGCTCAATTAACGCTGTGTAGTTCCGCAAACACTTCTTTTTTGTACTCAATAGAAAAGTGTAGCAGATTACACAGAGTCAATGTGGACAAAGGAAACGAAGCAACGAAAGAAAGAAGGAAGGAAGGAAAAGAAGGGAGGAAGGTGGGAAGGAAGAAAGAAAGAAAGGAAGGAAGGAAGGAAGGAAGGAAGAAAGAAAGAAAGAAAGAAAGAAAGAAAGAAAGAAAGAAAGAAAGAAAGAAAGAAAGAAAGAAAGAAAGAAAGAAAGAAAGAAAGAAAGAAAGAAAGAAAGAAAGAAAGAAAGAAAGAAGGAAGGAAGGAAGGAAGGAAGGAAGGAAGGAAGGAAGGAAGGAAGGAAGGAAGGAAGGAAGGAAGGAAAATAAAGGAAGGAAGGAAGGAAGGAAGGAAGGAAGGAAAGGAAAGGAAAGGAAAGGAAAGGAAAGGAAGGAAGGAAGGAAGGAAGGAAGGAAGGAAGGAAGGAAGGAAGGAAGGAAGGAAGGAAGGAAGGAAGGAAGGAAGGAAGGAAGGAAGGAAAGGAAAACGCCTGTGCGGTCTTGCTAGCACAATTTCGTCTTAAGGACGATGTCCTAAAGAATTCCCGAAACTAATGCGATTTCGCTGCTCAGGATACGTTAACAAAGGGCCTCCTGTTTCTTCTTTTTAATCAAGTTTTTAGTTACGAAAAAAAAACGCACGCGTGCAATCACCTCGACAATACGAATAGCTAAGTTTTTATTCTTTTCTTTTTCTATTTCGCTTTTTCGAGGCCTTTCTAAGATAGCGCGAGTTTTCTGTTACTCAAGGCGGGTGCTTATGGCACGAATGACGATCAATAATTAATCATTTGGCTCACTGGATGTGAAATTTGATATCTTTACTTACTCAGCGTCTGTCGTTCACACAAAAAACTTAATTTTCTATCGTTATCTCGTGCTTTACCTCAGCCCACAACGAATTTCGCAATGCATCTCCGCACTCACTCGCGCCATGCTGAGATGTGGTAAGTACCGTTATAATTACTTTCGAGACGAACCTTTCGTAGATTTCAGAACAAGATACACGCAAAAGACCTCATTTAGCAGACACAGCAGACTTGATAACACTGATGAAGCAGACAGGCGGAAAAGGGAAAGATTAGAAATTGCGGGAACTTGCGTAGTACTGTGATTTTAAAAGGTGACGTGCTTGACGTAGAGCCAGTACTTATTTATTCATTTATTTATATATATGCTTCGAATTCCCTAAATGTGCGGCTCCTGATGGAGGAGTGGGTGCACTGCGGCTTAATGTGCCACCAAAAATAATAAAAAAAATAAAAAATGAATAATTAAGTTTTCTTGGTTAATGGAGGAGAAGAAACCGAGGAGCCTACACTACCGTTAAATGAGCCGAACCGTAGTTTTCGTGGAAGCGCACAGTCTAATTAAATCTCAGTTCCGCGGTTGCATACGCAAAAGAAATACTCTGTCGTATTCGGGCTATTTCGATGCTTGACGGTCGTGAATAAGAGCGCCTGTTAATTGAGCGATAATGGCAACCTGCTGTTCATGATCTGAGAATGCCTGCCAAACGCACCCCAGCCCATTCTTATTCTTCTGATTATTTCAGTCTCATGATCCGGATCCGCGGTCACTACCTGCCCTAAGTAGGTGTATTCCCTTACCACTTCCAGTGCCTCGCTACCTATCGTAAACTGCTGTTCTCTTCAGAGACTGTTAAACATTACTTTAGTTTTCTGCAGATTAATTTTTACACCCACCCTTCTGCTTTGCCTCTCCAGGTCAGTGAGGATGCCTTGCAATTGGTCCCCTGAGTTAGTAAGCAAGGCAATATCATCAGCGAATCCCAAATTACTAAGGTATTCTCGATGAACTCTTATTCCCAATTCTTCCCAATCCAGGTCTCTGAATACCTCTTCTACTGTAACAACGCTGCAGCTCACCGTCCGACGCTTGCGTCAGTGCTAACGGGAATTTGACGCCACTAAATCGAGACAAAAACATACTGGAATAGTTTGACAATATATGGCTTCAGGAATTCTGAACTGCGACACCATAGTAGTATTTCTAGATATTTAGGCTTAAATACTGAGCACATGTCCTCCCTAAGTCATGCGCCAAGATGTTCATATGTGGTGAGCCAGCGCGTTTCTTTTACCACCAGAATGCCATTTACGAGTGAGAGCGACAAAAAAAAATCGAAGTTTTTTTTTGTGTGTGTATGTGTGTGTGTTTGTGTGTGCGTTTGTGTGGAGCTCAGTTCAAAAGCTGGGTCAAGTGCATGCCAGTGCTCGCTTTTGACAGTCTTCTGTGACACTGCAACCAATGAGTTCCACGGATTTCCGGCAAACTTCGTTGATTGGGTTCTCTTAAAGTGTGCATGAAATAAATGGCGAAATCTTCATTCGTAAAATGTACTGAAATTGAAGATAGCGTCATAACGCTTCTTGTTCGCCAACGTACGCACTGTTTCTCACATCCATGCCTGCGCCAAAATATACGCAGCAATCGCCCCTGCCTTTTTCTCGTAAACAATGGAATGAAATGCACTTCTGGGGTGCCAAAATACTTGAAGAGGTAAATAAAGCTCATTGTTACGAAGCCCAACACCTCATTGCCGTAAACAGCTATGAATATTCACTGTTTTGCGATCACTAAACCAACCAAGCAACCCTTTTCTTCGTTCGGCCATTTTAGAAATTCGTTGAGGATGTCGGTGTCCTAATCAATAATGGCAGCAAGTAGGACGTAAGAACAATAATCTCAGGTTAATAACTAAGAGGAGCAACACCTGCAATAATAAACCACGTGCTTCAGGTGGCGATGGGAACGGCAAAGCAACTGCAACTGTGGTTGTGCGTGTGTGTGTGTGTGTGTGTGCGTGCGCGCGCAGTGAAGGTAATGTTAATTGTGGGGCAGTCATTGCATTGCTGGCGACAGCAGACATTAGTGAACATCCAATATATATAGTAAGAAAGGTCTGTGGCATGTTTGCAACACCTTAATTCGTTAAGAACGCCTCCAAATTCTTAGAAACACTTTCTGTGGAGAAGACTAATAAACGAACTCGAGATAGCGTAGAATACTCACAATAGTACATCCTTTCATAAGGGAAAACGAAAGAGAACGTAGTGTAGCACTTCACTCGCTAAGTTGACGGAGCATTGTGAGATATAGCAACGTATACACGCCTTCAACTTTGTACTGGTTTGGCAAAGTTGAAGCATCACTGCTGTCGGTGGCGTTTGGATGAGGCGAAAAGAAATGCGTGCCGAAGTGCACACTCTTCAATCGCACCAACTTCCTCTTTAGGATGAGTAAATGACTTTCTCTCCGAGGAAAAGCCGAGGCGGACGAAAATGCCGGCATCTGTGGCCGTAAATCACGCTCGTCGTTTCCGACCCCACTCGAGCGTTCACACTGAGTCTTTCTCTTTCTTTCTGTTCGTTCTTTTTCTTTCTTTTCTTTATTTCACGCCAAAAACGCATTTCGGAGCACACTCGGGAGTACACATCAAGAGAAACGCGTCAGAAAAACGGCGGTATCTCGCTGCATAGGCGAGCAGCAACAAATCTTCGTTACATCAGCAGCTTCTGGGGCTGCGAATCGTCGGTTGTATAGCTTCGTCAGCTTTCGCAAAAGTTCCTAGCGCATACGACAGTATAGAAACGGGTTGACGCGTGGCGCGCTCCCATAAGTGTAGCGAAGTCACTCCCGCGAGAGTATCTGCGTAAACATTCATGTGTGCAATGTACGACAACTTGCAGTGCTTCTAGCGTCATCCACATTCGTTATTTGTTCAAGGAAATGACTGTTCTGTACTTTAACGTCCATGAATGTGTGTTGAACTGCAACACCGAGAGCAACTTGCTTTCGTCCATGACAGTACCTTTTGCACGTTCACGTTGCTCGAAGAGGAAAGAAAGGCTTTGACTCACGGTCTGTAGAAGAAGTGTCTTTCGTTCGCGGGCCTTCAGGAGGTAGTGTTTCCTGTAGGTCCCGCAGTAAGGAAGAAAAAAAACATAAGCTTCTTGTTTGCCTTTTTTTTTGAAATATCGAGTTGTAGTACTTTAGGGGAAACACACCACACTAATAGTAATAGAGATGGGAGGAACAATTGTGGCCGAGCCCACGAAACACCTGCAACAACGCACCCACCCTTACCATCACGCAGTTAAGTGTGTTTACAGAAGTTCGGCGTTTTGTGAACTTGAATTCTTGTGAATTGCATCCTTATCACGCGAAGATTGATTCAAGTCAGGTTTTGAAGATTTCTAGCGTGTGTTTGTGCGTGTGCGTGCGTGCGTGCGTGCGTGCGTGCGTGCGTGTGTGTGTGTGTGTGTGTGTGTGTGTGTGTGTGTGTGTGTGTGTGTGTGTGTGTGTGTGTGTGTGTGTGTGTGCGCGTGCGTGCGTGCGTGCGTGCGTGCGTGCGTGCGTGCGTGCGTGCGTGCGTGCGTGCGTGTGTGTGTGTGTGTGTGTGTGTGTGTGTGTGTGTGTGTGTGTGTGTGTGTGTGTGTGTGTGTGTGTGTGTGTGTGTGTGTGTGTGTGTGTGTGTGTGTGTGTGTGTGTGTGTGTGTGTGTGTGTGTGTGTGTGTGTGTGTGTGTGTGTGTGTGTGTGTGTGTGTGTGTGTGTGAAACAACAATCTCGCTGTAGAAGGCCTTGGCAAGAGTGCTGAACGGAAACTGTATCACCGTATTCCGGAATGGCACATATATCTCTTCTAATGGATGTTGTCGTGCGAGAAATCTCAACTATATCGTTCTCCTAATGATAGAATGACAACGGCGCACGTTGAGTTATCCTAGCTTGAAGACCCATCTATGTATATCTGCTTTCGGCCGGCACGCTTCTAATTAAGTGCAAGATAAACAAGCTAGACAGCAACCAAGAGATGAACTTCAGATTTGTTTTTGATATCTTCTACTTCTGCGCACACTTGTGCCTGCGGGTGAATTCATGGTGGCTGTAGATTCATTTAATATTGGTACACGGAAACGCTACCTAGTTTCTATAGTTCCTGTCTTATTTGCCGCAGGGAATGAGAAATCCCGGATTCGGCCGCAACCTCAAATGTAATTTGGAAGAACTGAAGGAACCGGCCTAATTATGATAGTGGGACACTAAGAACGGCTGAATTGAAACTTACTATCCGTCACCTGCATTCTTTTATTCTTAAAATACATCTCTGTGTGTTCGGACGTGGTGTTTGGCGGCGGGAGGTGCATGGTTTGAGCACCACCACCGGACACCCAAGAACGATGTACAGGGTGTCCCAGCTAACTTTCTCCTGATTTTAAAATTCGAATGCCACGTAGATGGACAGAACCAAGGCGATGTTGTTTGCCGTCGCTTGGAGATCAGGCAGGCGGGCAATGAACTTTATTTAGGTCCTGAGGAGTGACTCCAAAACCGCCTTACGAGGGAGGAGCCGCTCTCTCAGTTTATTTTTTTTCATTCTACCTAATTACATAATTAGTCCTAATTAATTAGTCAACTTCTCAAATATTATAGTTAGATGAAGTGTCAGTGAGAAAATTGTAGAGTGACATGAAAAACTCCCCGCCACAGCTTTTTGTTGCTCAATATGGGCTACGTAAAAGTGTTTTTCCCAGCGTGAAAGAAGCTCGCGAATACACGCAATGTGCCTCGAGCGGCCAGTCGCGCGGCAATTTTGCGTGCATATGCTCCGATGTCCAGTAAAAATAGAAACACCCTGAGAAGACTAATGCTATAGTGACACAAAACCACTTCGGACCGAGTTTCCGCAAATAGTTCACAAATCGGAATACATAAGCCAGAAGTTGGCAATTCAGGTTCGCATGCTGGATCACACGTCCAATGCATCTTAATTAGGCTACAAAAATCGTCGGGTCTGCATGGTATGGCGCGCGATCTAGGACTGGCCCATGACCCTCACAAATGATATCTTTTCTTTTTCAATGTCAAATACACAGAAGGCAACCCTAAACGCTGAAAAGGTATTCTAAAGTATCACGACGCTGTTTGTACTCATCAACGGCGCCATGAAAATTACTATACATTGTAATTAAACAACACAGTTTCACGCGGGTCGGTCAGATACTGCATTTACTCCGAGATGGGCACATGGGCCCTTGAGGGGTGTCCTTCACAGCTGCCAGTGCCCGTGTATGATTCTGGTCGTGTTCAGGGGTGCGTCAGGTGTTTGTCCCGCCTTCTGCCTTTGCACATGTGGAGTATGTGGAAGAGGCAGCCGAATAATACAAAAGCAAGGAGATCGCTGCCCCATTTCAACGCCTCATATCGTGAATTGTTTCGTTCCATGTCGTCCTTTCCGCAGCAGTGAGTTTCATAAGGCAGTATATCCTTCAAACGCGCCTTGAACAGTTTCAGAAAGTTGTACACACTACCAGAGCATCGTATTAAGGCGAACAATGCGTCCGCCATAATCCGCCAATAGAAGTCGTCCTGCACAAGAGATGGATAGAGAACGGTAACCACATTCAAATATAAAAATAATTATTCTCAAGGGTGAGCCCTAGAGGAGAGCCCCACTGACCTTAGCCGCCCGTCCATCCTGGTCGATCAGCGTTTGATGGTCGGCCATGTCAGAGCTGGACAGTCGTGCCTCCCACTGCTCCAACGTATGTTGTGCTGCCAAATTTGTGTCTTTAAGGCGTGGGGACTGTTTTGAGCAGCCCCAGGTAATCTGAAAAAGTGTACGATTTCCTCCGCACCAGGTCCAGGAACCTCGACATCACCTCGGGAACATTGTTTGTGCTCCGTTTAGGTGGGGATAAACCCAACCAAAAAGATTGCAGACGTTTATGGGAAGGGGCGTCCTGGACAAGCATAAAGGCTTGCGTAGTGTTATCGTTGCGGTTGCGAGAAGACGTGCACCATCCGAATATATATATATATATATATATATATATATATATATATATATATATATATATATATATATATATATATATATATATATATATATATATATATATATATATACACAGTCTGCACTTAAGGCGCGATTTCGCCCATTGCGCCAATCGCCACGTCTGTTCCAAACCTGCCACTCTTTGCGTTGCTTAGCACAACCGCGCTGAGCGGAGGGATCGACCGCTGTCTTATCTTGGCTGTCTTCTCACGTGCCGCTGTCAATGCATGTCTTATTGTGCTCAGTTTTACTTTTTTTTCGATTATATACTTGCGGTAAAGGCATCGCTTCTTCGTTGTGCTGCATGCCATTGCAGGAGTTTTCAGCCACAGAGGGGGAGCCTACTGCCGCTGGATTTTTTTTTTTCATGCGTAGCAAGCCGGTGACAGCAACAGGCACCCTGCGCACTACTGCCTATCCGCTGTTTACTACTCTTTTGTGCCTGAAACTTGTTTACCTTCCTGCGGCTGTTCGAGAAAGTTCGTCAGATGCAGGCTGATGAATAGCAAGTAGTTCGGAGACAGGGTTGGTGACAAAGGGGGGAAGCCACGAGATTTTTCATTTTATTCCTTTTAGCTTGCGTAGTTCTGACGGCAACGCGACAGGAGAATACGGGAACTAGTGCAAAAATTCGCGCACGCCGTTACAAGCTGTTGCTTTTCTCGTTCGCATTGTTCAGCGTGGGGATGCTTTGACAGCGCCTTCACTAAATTTCCATGGAATTCTGGCGCCAGGCTGTTGCTTCCCCTCTGTCGGTATTTCAAGTTCCCTAAGCCAAGCTGTTCTTTGTAGAATTTCTACTTTACTTACAGTGTGCAATGACGGCTAACAGCGTAGTCAAAGCAGGCAGAAATAGTTTTCGACTATCTGTGTTTTTTTTTTTAACGCATGACATAAGAACACATAAAGGAAGAGGAGGAGGCTTCAGTGCGCCGTTCTATTAATGACAAATAACGATAGTCACTGAGCAACCACGGCGGGTTAGATGCAAATGATACATTGACTCCTTTACAAGGATACATGAATACATTGCACTCGTGTCTTTGACAAAATAATTTTTTCTGCGCTTGTTTAGTGAGGCGTCCGAAAAGTAAATACAGGTAGCCTTTCTTATTTATCATCGCGACCTATGCCGCACTGTCTATTAGGTGCGACCCGCCGTGGTTGCTCAGTGGCTATGGTGTTGGGCTGCTGAGCACGAGGTCGCGGGATCGAATCCCGGCCACGGCGGCCGCATTTCGATGGGGGCGTAATGCGAAAACACCCGTGTGCTTAGATTTAGGTGCACGTTAAAGAACCCCAGGTGGTCGAAATTTCCGGAGTCCTCCACTACGGCGTGCCTCATAATCAGAAAGTGGTTTTGGCACGTAAAACCCCAAATATTATTCTATTAGGTGCACACAGCGCTCACTGCACGCCTCTTTAAGGTACTCTAAACAACACCATATGTGTCTCACTCGTGTAGTCATCCCTCATGCCGTTTAGGCAATTCACGTTAAGAACGAAAGAACACTTCGTCATAAAAATAACGAGCTTGTTTGGTGTTTGGCATAATGACAGATTTCGTGAGGAATAGCGATATAAAGTAGTTTATCTATTATTGGGCATTGTTTCGGAAAGCAACAGCAGTCAGTTAATACTTGGACTTCACTGTCATGACGTTCGTTTTTCTCCAGCAAGAGTGTTTGGCCAAGACATGAGCTGTCGGGATCAGCTGAGTACTCGTTTCGGCTTCAATGGTTGTCTTTGATTTGTTTGGTTGTTCCTTCCTTCCCTTCTTCTTTCCTTCATTAATTCATTCACTAACCTATTCCTTGCTTGTTAAGTGACTGACTCAATAAATAATCATTTTATTACACCTTTTCTGGGAATGTGTTGCATATCTGATTGCAGCTGTATTGCAATACAGTCTGACTCCGTATCTGCGGGCTCATAGTGAACACAGAGCTTGAAACTGGGTCTGTGTCCAGCCCACATTGTCGTACTCGAGCAAGGCCGCTTGTTACCCGACATCCCGCAAACATAGCACGATACGATGAAAAAAAATTCTAGCCAGTTACTTCCTTCGCTTACCTTAGCTTGCTAATGTGCCGATATTCGCAAACCTCCACTAACCGCTCTTAACCGAAAATACGAGTACAACAACATAAACGCTTCGGGATTGCAGAGATACCTTGATGAAATATTTATACGCCGCGGCACCACCAGGGAACCAGACCTGACAGCAGTGACGGGCTGCTGTGTGGACATAGCCACCTCCCTAATGCGAGGCGAAAATCGTGTGTAAATAAGTACAAACGCGGGGATCGGGGCCAAAAAGTTGTTAGGGAAGTGTTTCCTGGCACCGAGAGAGAAACTCATCAGGTAAGCACCAGCGTGGAGATAAGTTTGTCAGGGTAATTATTTTTGTTGTTGCTGTTGTTGCTGCTGTTGTTGTTTTAGTTGTTGTTGTTGCTGCTGACAAGTTATTATGACCAATTGTATTGATGACAAAGCAAAATCTTTAACACCGCGAGGGTGTTAAATAACTGTTTCTTTGCTTTACAACATTTCATGCACCCTTCGAGTACCGAATGAAAGGGCCCTTTTGTATGGGCCTTGCCTATATGCTTGTACACACTCTTAAGTGAGTTAAGATTACAGTGTAAGCCGTAGATAAGAAGAAACATTCGAGTAGTTGGAGCCTTCATTATTGGAATAACATTGCCCTTATAGAATGCGAAGCGTGGAGGAGTAGGGGTGGGGGCGGGGAAAGGATGGTTGAATCAGCAGGTTTCAAAACGCATGAATAAACACAGAAGCAAACCAAGGACAAGAAGCAAACAGATACAAAAAACACACACTCTGCATGATTTGCTTGACTGGGCCTATATAAGCAACTCGAGGCTTTACGAGAGCTTTTTCTACCGCCTGCCACTGTATTTTGAACGTTTCCGGGTAGGAGAGCCATACTGATGTAATCAGTGCAAGAGTGGACACGGGAAACTATAGACGACAAGCACAAGCGCTGGCTTCCAACTGGCGTTTATTAGAAAAAGCATGCATATATAAACTCTCGCACTTGATCACAATCAGATACAATTGCGCAAGTCAACAGGGTCACCACGAATCAAAAAGAGAGCATCAAGGCCTAAGGCGACCTCCCCGCGTACTGACCCCACGTAAGCAAATTTTCTAACAGGCAATGCTGTGGACGGTTTCCTAACGCAGATGCCTTCTGCGATAGCCGCTGCCTCAATGATGAGTCTTGTGTTTTCATGCGGATTTCTTGCTAGTATTTCTGTTATTTCAAAGAGTGGACGACATTTACATTGGGAGCGATCTGTTCCAAGGAAACCCTTTCTTCCTTTTTGCAATTTCTGATTGTGCTCCTGCAACCTCACATTTGGGAACCTTCCCGTCCGTCCCACGTACGCCGCTGCCCGCAGGAAAGAGGTGTGCCATACACTACTCCTCTTGCGCAGTCGATGAAACCCTTTCTGTGCGCAATGTGGCATGGTGTTGCGAATTGCGTGATTCGGATGTGAAGCCGGTGATCGAGGAAGCTGGTCCGCACCACGTAGCACGATTAGACTGGAGCACGTGGGCGCGAGGGTGCACTCGAGCTCTGCCGTAAGCACTGCAGCTGGCCACTATTCATTTGCGTGTAGATGCGTCTGTTGTGTATACGTAGATACAGAGGCCGCTGCGGGATGCCGCGACGAGCCCGCTCGCTGAGCTCGCTGAGCTCGCTGCTGCTCATTGAAAACAACCACGTGCTCAGATTGGTTTCTTTGGGTCAGGTGGCTCTATGTAGAGTTTACTACCGCTATACTACTTCAGCCACATGGTCTGCCTGCAATAGCTTGTCTGCTTCCCGAGTTGCACACCTTCGAGGTGTTTCGCCATCACGGTCGGAGCTTAAGGAGCGGATATAGTCCGGGGTTCCCAGCGTGCCAGGTAGCGGCTGGTGAAGTTGGATACGCCACGCTGGCGACGCCAGGATTGCGCAAACTTTGCCACCTGTATAGTTCGGCGCGTTGAAGGTGGCTCGCGCAGCAGCGCGTGAATCAGCTATTGCCGCAACACACGCGTGCACATGCGCGCAGCGTGCGAGCGCTTTTGTGTCCGGCGAAGGCGCGAACTTCGGCACACTCGTTCCAGTGCACCCGAATCGCAGCCCACATGCTGCCGGCCAGACGAGCTATAGTGCGTGAAGTTTACTCTGGTCTATTGGCTCTGGCGGGAGGTAGGACATCGGTCTGTTCCCGCGCCAGCAACGCCGACTCCCGCCGGCCATGCCGACTGTGCCGGACACTAGGGGTGCGATCTTGTACGCGTTCCAAAATAGAACGGAGGCGGTCCGTTCCACCGAGCCGCACACGCTTGGACAGTTTGAACGGTGACGAACGCCGTGACCTCAATTGTGAAGTGATATCTGCTGTCAATCATTCCGTGTTGTCTGCTATCGGACGAACGCAACGGAACGGACCGCCAATTTCGCGACGGAAAGAACGGACCGCCTCCGTTCGAGTTTGGAACGCGTACAAGATCGCACCCTAGACTTTATAGACATAGGGGCGTAGCGTCGAATTTACGTGCTATCGAGGCACCGTGGCCAGGGTAGCGTAACTGCACCGCGAATGGCGCGCGTCCGCGTTACGCCGGACTATGTATCTGCGCCTTTTAAGCCAATGAGCGCGCTGCCGACCCCTGTCCTGGAAATCCTGTTATATCTGTAACACTCAGTGCGAAAACAAAAATTTGATACTCATGTCGCTCGGTGCTAGAAAACGTGGCCGCGCGTAGCTATAGCACACTGCATCGCAGCAAAGGGATGGTACACGCACCTGTGGATACGCCGTGGATTTAAACTTAAGTTCAGGGACACCCTCTGTGTCTGGCTCGTCGTAGGCGCCAGAATCGGAAGTGGTGACGTCTACGTGAACAGGCAGTTTAGTCAAACTTGAACTGGACGCCACGGTGACGTTCAGTGGGGACCGCTCCGCTCCGCCGCAGCCTTCGCAGTGCGAGGCACTGAAGAAGGAGCGGGAGTACCGTGGAGGGGATGAAATGCCATCTTTGATTGCCATTAACTCCGCTTCTACTGAATGCGTTGAAGTACTGTTTTCTGAAAATATTCCTTTTGTTGTTATATTGCGTAACCTTGCAGATGACAGAGCCGTCAACCAGTGCATCTCCAGTGGTGGCATACGTGGACAGACGTGTGTCTTAACGAGCTAGGACAATTCGCGTAAAAATCAAATCAGCTGCTGATATGGACGAGAAAAACATGTGGTTTTGTTTTTTTGCAAGTTGGCAGGCCTTACCAGCCCAGCGGCCCAGAAGGCTAGATAGAGAAAGTGGCTGACGTTCGAGAAGAACGCTTCGCATAAAAAAAATCCTTCGCAGATGTGTGCAAATTCGAGCAACTTATAGACAGAAAAGCTGCGCAAGGCAGTGCTCACAACCTTCGTAATTACTGCGGCTCTGGTTTGCCACTGCTCGAAACGTGCTGAACGCTTTGTGATTGCGTCACCATATAGGTATATGGCGCAATTCCTTTGCGAAGACTTCACTGCATTAGAGCTCCATGTATAGTCGCCGCTTGTGACCAACGCGTTTTCTTGTTTTCTCCTACGGCTCTATCGATGACGACTGCGCTTTCTGCCGGCCTGGTCGTGTACGCGATCACATCGAGGCTTTCAGCCAGCCTCTAATGCCGCCGCCGCACGACAGCCGTGGTGGAACTACCCTTAACAGCTTCGCTGTAAGACTCACACTTTTTCAACCGCGAGCTAATGGTCTGTGCTAAGTTTTTAGTTCTAACGTCATTTGCCCATTCACATTACCTACTTTAATGCGTGCGTGTTTGTCTGTGGCTTTACTTGCCGCTTGTATACATGCTTGTGTGTGATCACTCTGTGTACGATAATTGTACCCAAGCAGCACGTGTATATATCATGTGAGGCGATCAGCCGGGCTCTCATTCCAAATTAAAGACTATCTTTATTCGCTTCTATGCGCGTGAGTAGCATAGAGCTTGTCCCGACGAAACGCAGGGTATTTTCACACCCCTACATGATGAAAGGTATGTTGATTTTCTTGCCCATGTGGTAATTACGTGAGAAAAAAAAAAACAGCGATAAAACGATGGGGTCGATACGAAACCAAGGAGCGATAAGAGGATTTCGCAAAGCTACGAAAAAAATATGTACCGGGGCCACTGAAAAAGCAACAAAGGCAAAAAGGTGACTGTGTCTTGCCTGCATTCGACACGATCGAAATTGTAATCGATGGCTTCACGATCGATCGCCGAGTGTTCAGAGGTACAAACAAAAAACGCTGCGTTCGCGCAGATGATGCTTCAAACACAAAAATGGTTACTGGAAGGCAGTAAAAGAAATTGTTGGAGTGCCACGAGGATGGAATACATTAGAGTTTGAAAACCATCACGTCATCAAACAGCGAAGTTTGAGCAGGTGACGTTTGAAAGTATGCGCCGTCCCAGCTCTTCAGCTGCGTTGTCGATGTGCGACTGGTGTGTCCATCGATTGCCGGTACCTTCGTTTCTTGTTTTTTTTGTTGCTTATTTCAGTTCAGATGTGTGGTAATAAAACGCTATTGACAGCTGACGATGAAATAAGAGTTTTCCTGCCCTTAGGTCGAAGTACAAGCTGTTTGGCAACATTGTTGTACTCGTATGCAATTTAAAATCAAAGTTCTCCCGTCACACATTTCAGGGGATTGTTCTTCTGCTTCGGTAGACTTCTAAAACATTCAAACCATACGTGCAGCGTTTGAGACTGGCAGCATGAATTTATTTTAATTATATCTGATAATTTGTGAGAGGCAAGCAAATGGGAACGTGCAGTCACTGCACCCTTTAAATGTTTCGCAGATTATATTCTCTGCCCATTTGCGTACTCTCGGAACTAAGTGCAAGGCTACATTTCCCCTATTACGGAAACTTGGAACCGTGCTGAATTCTTTCGGCGGTCAGCTACGTAACATATAAAAATTTTGCATTGTGGTGAAATTTTGCGCTTAATATGAAAACATATTGTGCTGTTGCTACGCCACAAAGCAAGAGGAATGCATGCAGGTGCAAAAACTTGTCTTTCAAGCATTAATTCACGTAATGGTGCGCTCATGCTTGTAAAAAGCACAGCCAAACGCGAGAATCAATGCGAAGCTTATTGTTGTGATCCGGTTCTCGGGCTCGTGGTTTGTAGGCGGGGGTCATTCGGGCCACTTTCCCACACCACCGGAGCGCCTACAACGCGGTAGCTGGCCTTCGATATTCCGGGGCGTCACAAACGCCGTCGTCCGTATCTATTGCTGAGAGTTGCTGGTTGGTGGGGAGACGAGGTCGGGAGGCTTGAAGGTGACGAATCGGTTTATTTTGTACATTTGCAACTCACAATGCTCCATGGGTATGGGAGCACGCTCCCCGTCGGGGCGCTTTACATGTCTGATCTCACTACATGTATGAGAACACAAATGTCAGCACACTCACTGCACCGAAGATGTCCTGTTTTAAAACAGTCGTTTTTTTCTAGGTAACATGACGAGGAAACTTGATGATCATGTATCGGGCAATCAGAGGGGTCGCCCTGTTCATTACGCTCCAGCCAAGGTTGCACCGCCTTGTTGGACTTCTGATGTCCATGCTGCACATATGATGTCCAACATTCTAACCTGCTTACGATGCAATGACGAGACAATCGGGCAACAGAACTCCATGCAGTCCCTCATATGGCGTCGGCACTGGCTCCTTGCCGCAACTAGTGGGCTCTACGTGAACGGTCAGCTTGTAGCGAGTTGAGAAGCCTGGCCTCGGCGGATGTTATCGTTTCCACAGAATGGGGTGGCTGCTGTCCCCTCGAAGGGAGCTTTTCTGTTGATCCGTCAATAGTCGGCGTCCGGTACCGTCGTCGTCCAGGTGGACGCTGGTCAACTGGTGGCTTCGTGGAAAGCACCAAAGACATCCTCATTACCGTTTTGAAACATAATATTAAGCATGTCGGCATTGCCCCAAAAAGGACGGAGCGAAATTCGTAAAATAAAAATTTCTATAAGATGAGGGCTTCCTGAAGCACACGCTGGCTAGGCCAGTTACCACTTGAAATTAGGGATTAAGGCTTAGTGAAAAGGCAGGCAAGAAGAGTTCACAGCATGATAGAGAACAGCAAACACTTCCTAATTTCGGTCCAACAAGGGCAGAACAGGCACATCTAGCCAGAAGGGGCAGTCGGGGTACCTGCCATGAACTTTCAAGAAAATATTTTTTTTTGTTCCTGCGCTGATAGTAGCTTAAATTCGGCATGAAAACCAATACAGAGATGTTTCCTTAACAGGCACATCCCTTAAGCATCATGTCAGCCTTTTCTTATTTACCAAATACACGAGGTGCTGAAGTTATTAGTGCTTCATATTAACTACCTATTCTAGGTAAATGTGAATGACCATCAGTACACTGCCACAGCATATAACTAAACGTTAACATGAAAGTAACAAGTGACACAGTGGCAGGCATGTGGGTGAACCAGGAAATCAATACATAATGTAAGCACGTTAAAAATATCCATGCACAGGAAGGGTTACCCCCAATCCATCCTCTTAGGAACCATAAAAGACATCATAACGTGTAATATTCTTTAAGTTTACTGATATCTTCACTGTTGTTGGATCTGGAGGACAATCCCAATTGCTGTCCCCCAGAAATTGGACCTTGCCGTTGGGTGCGGGAGTTGGCCGAGGTTGAGGAGGACTTTGAGGCGAAAACTGGAAGTTTATTTACATTATTTACAGTGTGAGTACAAAGAAATTAACAGTCATAAAGTCATTACGGGCCGGCAGCAACTCGGACGCTGCGGCCCATGGCAAGAAGCTCGAAAGAGATCAATAAAGGAATGCTCTCTTGCTGCTCCCGGTCTCTGGCTTTTAACCCTTTCGGTGTCTCAAAGTCACGTCACGTTCGGCCAATTGGCGAGCCCGCTCAGATGGCGTCATTTTTGACCAATCGGTGAGCCCGCTCAGGTGGCGTCATTTTCGGCCAATGGTAGGCGCCCGTGCGATTGTGTCGCACTCGGAGCAGAGGGTCGCTCCTTCGGTCCCAATTGTCCGAGGGCTTACTTCTCTCTGCGGTATTGCCGTCGTGGCTTGCAACTGCCTTCACAGAGGCGGATGGGGGGATTGCTGCCAGGGCTTCACGGTGCATTACAGTCGTCTTGCCTTGGGACCCACGTTACCTGGAACCGTGCCAGGCTCCCGCTACACTTTCGGGAAGAGTCGAGCAGTGAATAGCTCCGCCTGCGGCGCACGAGGTGGGGGACGCCAACTTGTTTGGACGTGCGGCGCCTCGGGAACGTGGTAGAGGCGCTTCTGCGCTCCTTAATTAGCTGTGACACGATTCGATGCGGTCTGGTGCACTCGAAGTAGGCTCAGGAAAAGGTCCCGTATCTAACACTGTGCAGTAAACATCGCACCTATTCTGCGCGCGGTGGATTGCATGACAGACGTAGAAAATGACATGCCTCTTGACAATAATGTCGATACTGCTTCGACAAGATGCGTTTTGGAAATTCTAGAAGGTACCAACGTGCACAAACGGAATGTCAGCCACAAATTATGAATTAAACCTTTTCAACCAATTGCCCGAAAGCACGATATCGCAGCGTTTCTTATCTGGTCACTACAGATGGCATAGACCTCACGTAGACAATCCAAAATCATTATACGGCTAGGCATAAAAAAAAGAAAAAAACAGTATAACTTCTTCTAGTTCTAACTCTGTTTGCTCTTCGATTGCCCACGGTAATACGCCTGCAAAGTATGCTGTCTGCAACCGGGGGCAAAACTCTAGTACCATGGTGTGAGCAAAGCATTTTCGTTTTTTCTAGCGTAGCCATGCAACGTAAAATTATCTCAAAGGATTACATTGGTAGAACAGGCGCAGGTAGGCTGGAGCACTTGATTTCAGCGTGCATACCAACGCTGCGAAGAAAGAACTATTTTTCGTGGCATACAGGGTCTCTAGAGTTCTTCTCGTAACTGTATATGACTCTCATAAAAATTAAGTAAATCTCAATGCAGCGTCAGCATTGTGCTACTGAACGTTCGGCCACTCCGCAGACTGCAAGACTGGTGCGAAGCTGCTATAGAAACTTACATAGGCTCGCTGTAGCCTTAACAGCTACACACATGGTTAAGCGCGCTGCAACGGTTCAACAACACCTTAATCTCGAGAGTCATGCAGTGCGGTAGACACGGAAGACATGAGGGGGATGACACTTAGATCTAATTTGTTCGACACCTATTCTTTTTTGTGAATATTTAACTACATTTTTCGTTATTTGAAGGTGTAGTAACGCAAAAGAAATATTGTCAGGATTGGGGACTCAATCCCATCACTCGAGATCCGTTGCCACGATTGGAGTCCGGCATGAATTCGAAGGTAGCTGGCCCATGCCGTCGTCCAACTTATACACGCTGAGGGCATTGATGAAGGGAAGCACTGCTTCTCATCGAGAACGAGGAATATGGGTTTATTTACAGTATTTAAATCAGTCTAACATGACTGCTTGAGAAAAAGAGTGTCAGTCCAACATGACTGCACGAGAGAAGTGTATTAACATGACTGCTCAAGAGAAGTGTGTTCAGTGTTCGCACCACAGCAGTTTTTACACACTCGGTCCTCCCGCGATACAAGGTGACGCGAACGTTCGTTTACTCATTGTCAACTTGCCGCCGCCCCGCAGAACAGTTAAGCACACATAGGCACACACATTCCGATGTCCGGCGCCGATGTCAGAGGGGCGCCGTTCCGGGAAACTCGGATCCAATGGTGGGTAGCTCGTTGTCTTGCGTCCCGATCGGGGCGTGTGGGAAGCAACAAAAAACGGCTTTCCCGCGGCAGCTTGCTCACGCGTAGCAGATCAGGTCCGCGCTGGAGAGCTCCGGCACAATAGTTCGCCCGCCGAACTCGTTTCGTCACAACGGCGATGGCGCTGGAGGATGGAGGCGGTTTTCAGCACAAAGCCCGCTTCTTCGAACGCATCCTAGCTGCAGCGACGGAGAGTGGGGGATGCGCGTCTTGTCCCCCAGTCGTAACTGGGGGGCAATTTTGCCTTGCAGCTCGCCATTCTTAACAATATGCAGTGTGTCCGAACTAACTTTAACCAAGCTGTTGAACGAAAAAAAAAAAAGAACACTGTGCAAGACAGTATTATAGGGTCTACGGTGTGCGGTCAACAGATCTCTGGCAATTGAAAACCATAGATCTTTAAATCGTGTCTTGTAACATATTTTAAAATCTTTTTCTATTGCGAAAGAGCTTGGACAAAGTTAGCTTGGAGTCCTATATACAGAGACCCCCAGCACCCAAGAGTGCATGTTGTGTACCTCGAGCTTAACTACCATGAAAGAAATTACGAAGTAGGGCACAAATGAATTTGCTTAGCATTGCGACAAGCACAACAGCTCCTCGGGGTGAGTATCTTATAACACAGTGAACAAACGGGTAACCTGGTTCATGCACAATCAGCTTCGTAGAAGTAATTGAATTTTGATCTTCTTCGGATGGAATGTTGCTCGTCGTTGTATTGGTTGTGTTGGTACGCAATTATTGTTTAATTGGTGACATCTTCCATCGAAACACTTCACCCAGATGTGACAAAATAGCCACGCCAGCAGCAACAGAAACTTCGGTAAATGAACCGCCACGCGAAAAGCATAAACTCCATATGTAAAAATACAATATCAGAGGGAAAGTGCGACGATTTATGGACGGCGGCAAGAGCAAGCTGCCTCTAATGAAATATGGAACTTACGCCGGGGCGTCGAGTCTTGAGTGCAGAAATACGCGGGGAAAAGCAGCGAACAAGCTATTCCAGCCGCACCGATTAAGCACTCGAAAATAATGACTTACCCCGCCTCACCCTGTCTGATGTGTGCCCAGCCGTGTTCGACTTGCGCGCACTCATCGTTCTTCGTGGTTCGTGCCTTTGGATTTGGTGTACCGGTGAAGCTGTGTCCAGGTTGTACTGAGTACGTTATTGGCCTGGACTCTACATGTTGGTTTTTTCCGTCACCCGCCATGGCGAAGCATGCGGTTATGGCATGGGGCTGCTAACCACGAGGTCGCGGGTGCGACGCCGGCCGCGGCGAGCGCATTTCGTTGGGTGCGGAATGTACAAATGATTGATCAACGTGCTCTGGGTGCACAGTCAGGAATTCATGGTCGCCAAAATCCGAATTAAATCGTGCACTACGACGTCTCTCGTAGCCCGCTGTGTAGTTTCGGTACGTTAAATGCCACAAATTTCTTCTTTTCTTCTTTTTTTTTCAGTCACAGCAATAACTGAAGTTGTTGCAATCTGCTGTAGAGGTTTAGGCTGCTGCGCGAAAGTGCCAAACATATGTTTCCTGAACTATATTGCAGTGCGTCCATCGAAGGTATCTGTTGTCTCTCTCAAGTTTCTACTTTAAAAACATAATACTTTTTCATCTTGTTTATTTATTTTTGTGCTTTCGTTGCTTGTCTTTGCACGTAAGAAAACCTGTTTCTTATCATCATCATCAACCTATTTTATGTCCACTGCAGGATGATGAGCTCTCCCAGGGATCTCCAATTACTCCTGTCCTGCGCCAACCGATTCCAACTAGCGACTGCGAATTTGTTAATTTCATCACCCCACTTATAGTCTTCTGCCGTCCTCGACTGCGCTTCCCTTCTCTTGGCACCAATTCTGTAAGCCTAAAGGTCCACCGGTTATATAACCTACGCGTTACATGGCCTGCCCAGCTCCATTTATTTTTCTTTTAATGTCAATTAGAATATCGACTATCCCCGTTGGCTCTCTGATCCACACCGTTCTCTTCCTGTCTTTTAACGTTACGCCTAGCATTATTAGTCCCAGCGGTCTTTGCGTGGTCTTTAATTTGTTATCGAGCTCCTTTGTCAGCCTCCAAGTTTCTGCCCCGTATGTTAGCACCGGTAGAATGCACTGATTGTACACTTTTTTTTAAATAATAATGGTAAGCTTCCAGTCAGGATCTGACAATGTCTGCGGAATGCGTTCCAACCCATTTTTATTCTTCTGTAAATTTCCTTCTCATGATCAGGGTTCCCTGTGAGTAATCGACCTAGGTAAACGTATTCCTTCACAGACATTAAAGGCTGACTAGCGAATCTAAACTCTTGTTCCGTTACCAGGCTATTTATTTATTTATTTATTTATTTATTTATTTATTTATTTACTTATTTATTTATTTATTCATTTATTTAAATTTACCTCAGCGGCCCCTAGAGGCATTGTGTAAGGAGGCAGACTGCACTGAAAGATTGTCATATGCAATAATTAGAATACATATGTGAATACATATACAACAAATACAGTGTAATAAATCTACTTACACACAGCAATGTGGTGTTAAAATTGTACAATTCCATATTACCATGATCATTGTCTTTGTTTTCTGCATATTAATCTTCCGCCTCATTCCTGCGCTCTCGCTTTTAAGGTCCTCAATCATTTGTTTAACACATTCCCCGTGTTGCTGCAAATCAAATGTTACTGAGATATTCACCTTTGTTCGTTACTCCTAAGCCTTCCCAGTTTAATGGCTTGAATACTTCTACCAAGCAGGCAGTGAATGCATTGGAAAGATTGTTGCTCCTTGTCTAACTCCTTTCTTTATAGGTATATTGATACTTTTCTTCTGGAGAATTAAGGTAGCTGTGGAATCTCTGTAGAGATTTTCTAAAATATTTGCGTAAGCCTCCTGTACCCCTTGAAAGCGTAATGCTTCTATGACTGCTGGCATCTCTACTGTTTCCAATGGCTTTTCGTAATCTATGAAAACCATATAGAGAGGCTGATTCTGCTCTGAGGAATTCTTGATAACCTTACTAATGACACGGATCTGATCCATTGTAGAGTGCCCCTTCCTGAAGCTAGCCTATTCTCTTGGTTGACTGAAGTGTTGCCCTTATTCTATTGAAAATTATCTTCGTGAATATCTTATAGAACACTGGAAGTAACAATAACGAGTACGCGGCCTCTAGTAACAGCCTTCGCACGCGCTGGGAAGCCGCACTGCTCAGCCTCGCCCTCGAGGAGCAACTGTGGGCCGTCCAGCGGACCGAGGATGCCGCCAGGACCCACGAACTCCTGGCCCGTATCTAGGCGGGGCCTTTGGCCCAACCCACCAACTCTCAGTGCACACAATAAAGTTATTTCCTCCTAGTCCCCCTCCTCCTCCTCCTGGAAGTAAGCTAGTGGGCCTATAATTTTTCAGTTCTTTAGCGTTCCCTTTTTGTGAATTAGTATAGTGTTGCTATTTTTCCAGTTCCCTGGGAGCCTTGAAGTCGTGAGATATTTAATATAAAGGGCCGCAAGCTTTTCAAGCATGATGTCTCCTCCATCTTTGATTAAATCGACTGTTATTCCCTCTTCTGCCACTTTTCCTCGTTTCGTGTCTTCTATGGCCCTTCTAACTTCATCACAAGTTATAGAAGGAGCCTCTGTAACCTGTTCATTGCTTCTTTCAAAAGAGGGGTGCTGGCTGCTCTGGGTATTGCACAGGTCAGTATGGAATTCTCCCGCTGATTTCACTATATCTTCGAAATTGCTGATGATATTGCCCTGCTTATTTTTCAGCGCATACACCTTGGTTTGCTCTATGCCAAGTTTTCTTTTGACTGATTTCATGCTGCGTTGATTTCTTACCGCGTCCTCAGCCTTTCTTACGTTATAATTTCGAATATGCCATTTTTCTAGTTTCCTGTTTTTAGCTTTCCCTTTTGGCGAGAACATGTTCGCTAATTCAAAGTGAGAGGTTTAGCAGCCAAATTTATCCGTTACAGCTCGTTATTCCAGCGTCTCGCCAAAGGGTGTACCATGCTACCGGATCGCTCAACTAAGAATCCGCTGCGCAGAGTGCGCGTAGGCGGCTTACGTCGATAACAAGGAGCAAAAGATTTTAGTTTGCTCTAGGTCGGAAGCTTTTGCCAGGTCGGGTATGGGTTGCTGTATTACACGGCTTTCGTCGGTTAAGTATGACCACTTGCTCGCATACCGCAGTGTACTTTCGCTGAGCCAGGCCGACTCCGGACCGAATGGCGTAGATCTATTGCGCCCGGGCAAGTTTCTGCATTAGCCACAAGATATCACGCGCACGCGGCGCACGTATAAGCAGGCTGCATACGCGAGGAAGTTGAAAGCCCACGTTTCTCGTGACGCATAAGTCGGCAAAGCAGAAATGGTGGCTTCTTGAGTGTTCTCAAACGGCGATAGTGTTACCAACTCAGGGCACGTTATGGATGGACTTTTTCATAGAGGTTAGCAGCGAGGCATATTGCGACTTTCTGTACCACGATGGATTGTGAATGTGCTCAGAAATCGGACGTCGCGCATGTTTCTGCGAACGTTTACCACTCCTTTCTTTTTTCTGATGTACTTTATTATGGGCTGGGTGCAAGGTTCTTTTTGCGTTTGTTTTTATCCCATTTCTGTACATAAATCTATAGACTGTTGTGACAACGTACATCGTGACCGGAGATTCTCACCCGCAGGCGCAACACCGCTCTGACTGTACATATTCTATAGCGTGCTACGTCTGAGTTGAGGATGCTTTATTCTTCCAGTAATTTTTCTTTCTTCCTTTGCTTATTTTTGGGGGGAAATTCGTTTTTTTATGTTGCCTACTCGCTGGAGGTATTCATAATTGGTATATCTAGCCCTTCAGCAGCGTACTTTCGAGTGGTTTATTTATTCGATAACAGCAACAAAGCGTCTGTTTATTTCATGAACTTGGCTTTTCTTCGTACCGCATATATATGAGAGCATTCAGCGTGACTATTTCTCAAAAAAGTAGTCTATAGCGATTGATTGGGTGTGTTATTGACATGTGCGACATGATATATCTTCCCGCATTCCTCATAACTATGTAATCTGTAGTCCTCGAAAAGTATATCACAGTATATCACAGTATATCCATGCAGCAGGCGTGCGCAATCTGTATTACTTGATGTCGCTATAGTTCTACTCTCGCCTATCGCATCGCAGGGATGGCGGGATGTAAGAATGAGCTTGTACAGCATATTGCATTGCGTGGCAAGGGACAACAGGCGCAAGTCGGGACCCTTTACTATCGCGTCTTATACCCTGCACGCAGTAAAGGTAACTGACCTTTTCAGTGTCGGGATTTTTTGGAGAGGACACACCTCCAGCGCAAGTTTCTTTCTTTTTTCTAGGATATTATAAAACGAACACAAGGGTTTATTTCTCGTTGTGGAAAAATGAAAAAGAAAAACAATGACGCATATATTGACAAATGCTCTCTGGGTGTGGTCTTCACATTCCTATATATCAAAAGGAATGCCAAAGGAGCATGGCAGCGTAGAAACGTGGAGGCGTACCAGTACGTCAGCGACGCTGAAAGGGCTGAGCGGCAGTACTGGCGCCGTTCTTCCGAAGCAAAGTGACGAAGAAGTTCTCTAGTTTGGTTTGTAGCAAAAGCACGGGTAAAAAGATTGCGCGCTTATAACCAGTGTTTACTGTTGCGTTTGCTTAATGGGAACACGTGTTTCGAAATTAGTTGAGCAGTCGTTGTTAGCGAAAGTTTCCTTGTACGGTGGGCTTGCTTTTCTTTTGTGCGTTTTTGTTTCGGGCCCAGGCTCAGTTCGTTTGATTGCTTCATATGCGGGGTGATCATACTCAAGTTTTACAGATGAAAAAAAAACTGTCGCAGATAACGTAACTTTAGCTCTTGAGCGGGATTATTCAGTGAGGCACACATAACATGCAAGACAAATCGAAACACATCGCAAATTAATTTACAAAATAATTATTTAGCTTCTTGTTTAATTAGCTTGCAACACATATTACAATTTACGATTTGTAGCCGATGGGTTTAAAAATTTCAAAATTGTAGTATTTTACGTGCCAAACCAACTATCTGACAATGAGGCACGCCGTTGCGCGGGGGGGGGGGGGGGGTGCTCTGGAAATTTGGACCACCTGGAGTTCTTTAATGTGGACCTAAATCTAAGCACACGGGTGTTTTCGCATTTCCTCCCCATTGAAATGCCGCCGCCGTGGCCGGGATTCAATCCTGCGACTTCGTGCTTAGCAGCCCAACACCATAGCTACAACGCAATCACGGCGGGTATACCGGTGAGTTTGCAAGGCGCATTCACTGGAATGAATTTTAAGAATGGCAATGTTAAGTTTAGAGAGATGCGCCATCGAAGTCGCCGTAAAATATGCACTGTTGTGGCACTCACTTTTTAACACAATGCGTTTTATGCAGTGAAACACAAGCGTAAATGGAACACCCATGTATTTCGTCCCATACTTTGGCAAATCATATCTCTAAACTGGTGTTGTAGTGGAAATTCATTTCGAGTGAATAGGTCTTGCAAACTCGCCGGCTGCCCTTCGTTAATAGCAATGTGTGCCATACGGGAATTATTTAAGAAATAATTAGGGAATTTTTGTAACAAGGTAAATATGTGTCTTGATTTCTCGTGCTAGTAATGTCCGCCTTTTCGAATAATACAGCTCGAGAACAAGAATTGTGGTATCTGCCATGGGTGACATTTAAATCTTCCGTAAAACAACAACAAAAAAAATGATTACCTCCGGTCGTCGGACAGCACTTGAAAAAAAATAAGGCTTTCACTCACTGCTAAGGCGAACGGCTCCATCTGCGAATAGCAGCACTCCCAATCCACCTTAGACTTCTCGAATGGCTGTTGTTTCGTACAATATTTTTGCCGTAGCGCGTGGTTTTCAATATTGTTAGCGCAACGACTATGGAATATAGCATATGTCTTTCAGGTTAGAAAAATCGCGTACGTATGTGTACCAGTTGGCGGGATGGTTTTCTGCAACAAGCAGTCAAAGTCACCTGGCTACGTTTGGATTGATTCTTGAACTTCAGCGTCCGCTTGTGTCAGCTTTGGATTTCTGCACTCGTTACGGCTGCACTTTCGCAGAACGGATACGGGTAGGTTGCTTATCTGTGATTGCATAATAGAGAGACTTCTCGCACAAAAAGAAAGAGAAAAGAATACAATAAAAGACAGGGGAAGAGGGGGGGGGGGGTGGCTAACCAGGTTTGGCACCTGATTTGGTGCACTACACTAGAGGGGGAGGAAGCTGGAAGGGAGTGAAAAAAAAGTGCGTAAGGCGATGGATGACAAGGGATTCGCATGTACTTGCACAAATATTATTTGTTACCAGCCGCCATTGCCTGCTGGAATAAATTACCAGGTTGCCTCTGCTTCGGTAGAATCATTCGTTAATAATATTGCGGACATCAACTTCGGTACCTACGGTAACATGTTCAATATGAAACACTGTGCGACACATAATTTGCATTTACATTTTTTTTAACAAACTAAGTTTTTTTCTTTCCTGCAACATTGTATTTTTATGCGCTTAATATGCCGTTTATATATTACACGCTTCTTTTTTGGTTTATCACTTCTGCTTCTGCCCGACTGCGGGTTGCAGTATGCATAGATAAATAAAAAAAATAAGCGGTACAGCTTTAGAAGCCTGCAAATAAAAGCCGTTGTGCAGCCCAGTAGTTTTTAAAAGTTCAGCAGCGCTTTTGTGGCCCTTCCGTGTAGGTGACGATTGTATCAAAGGTCCAAATAAGTTTCCTTCTACGAACGCCGTGTTTTTCTGTTGGTTTAAAGCGACGTGTAAAGTATTTGTTGTCTTATCGATACGTTGATATGTTTAACAGCGACCTCTAAGACAACGTGCTTAGGCTTAGAATGCCCATGAAATATTGGGGCACTATAAAGAGATAAAGGGCGAAATGTTTAGTGATGCGAAAGACAGCTAGGTCGGCCTGCTTTTGTCTATCTAGTCTGGATAGGTCTAGTCAGCAAATCTGCTTTCGGGGAAGGGGAAGAGTGCAGGAAGGAGGAACATGATTGGTGGCGATGATGACAGAGGTAAGACGCTAAACACATAACTGGCACGTGTACCGATAGCCAAGAGTCCGGGTCGGCAATATTTAAAAAGAAGCAAATTAAGGCCTCGACGGCCTAAAAACTAGATTTACACACACGTTAGAGGTGCACAAGAACATATGTCGAGTTTATTGACACTTAACGGCATGCCTGGCACATTCTCAGCAATAGCTGCTCGTTTAGAACATCTGCTGCCACACAAATTGTTGTCACGAGTAGCTAACGCACTGCGCTACAGTGCCTTGAAATATTCCCGTTGCCCGGAAACCAATTCCAGACACTCTTCCTACCAAGCCGCAGTCGTGGAGGTTTTGTTTGCGCCAGGCGAGCCCCTGTGGCTCCAAAGGATGAAGGAAATGTGTATAAAAAAGGCGGTCGCGCGCCGCACGTCTAGCGTACGTATGGAGAAATATAGAAAGTTGACCGACGTTTGCGTATGCGCTATGCAAATAAGGCTGATAGCAACAACGTAGTAACAGTGCCTACATACATAATAAATTGAGCGCCGTTCAAGCGCATTTGTAGCACGGAGAGAGGAAGCATATCCACTTTCGTTTTGTCGCGGATTATTTTGCCTTGTGCCTGTTTTGTGTTCCTTGTCGTATACCCGGAAAATTTTCTGAAATGGTGCATTCGTATTGTCCCTAAAATGCCCGTAGTTACTGGTAAATTGCACTCTTATAGTATTCGATCAGTACTTTGTACAAAGAGTAATGCAGGTTCCCCGTTGTTTGTTACTGTTTTTTTTTCTTTGACAATCGCGTGATATCATGTGTTTACCGCCGGACTCATTAATGGAGCCAGATTCTCAAGGAGGTATCACGCGCGTTAATGACATGAAATGTGAATGTTTACAAATGTTTTTTTTTTGCCTCACGTTACAGGCATTGGGTGATCACTTTGGTTTGTGTTGTTTATGTGACATCATTCTGTTCACTGTACTATGGTGTTACGCAAAGGGCAAAAGAAAGTGGAACGCGTTTGTGCACACGTGAGTCGATGTCTTTCTTCTTGCTTTTTTTGTGCTTTATATAACAGGATAGTGCAGTAAGCAGAACGATTGACATATCAACTAGCCCCAGTCGAAGCCTTACTGATGAAAAAGTTTTTTTTTTTCACTCTTTTTTGCAGCAAGGCAGTCCTAAACACTTTCTTTAAAGAAATAAAGTGCGTAGGATTCTCATACAGGGAGTGGCCATCGGTCGCTAACGTTTTCTCCATAGTTCATTGCATAAACGCACTAGTTAAGTAGCTGGATATTAGATTTTCCTTTACAAATTAGCAAAAAATGAAAACCGTTATCGGTAACATGCAACACAAGATAAAACAGTGCATATCAAAGTAAACCGAAGGTGACTCATCAACGTTTGCAAGAGCCACAGTCCGCAATCTATATTGTTGTTGTTGTCGTTGTTGTTGTTCTCGAAGCTGGTGCGTGATGCCAGTCATGCGGTTCTCATAGTTTATACGTGCACATGCTCCACCATATCGCTTTACCGGGAACAGTGTGCTGGAGGAAATACGATGGCGTGTGCTCAAGTCATGGCTATGCTCATCTGTTCAACCGTCTCGTGGTTCCTGACGCTGGCGTCCTCCTCTGTCTCTACACTACCTTTCCCGACTTTTTCTGTGAACAAAAAATTTGGCAGCATTGTTGTGCTGCAAAGTACTTATGTGCCTTGGAGGGTGCAGAATTTTATTCATAATAAATGTGCAGAGGCCAGGCCGGAGATGAATAACCTTGTCCTGCTACTGGGTAACGGTAAGGGAGAAACTCGGACAGAACAAAGACAGAACTGAATGGGAGATAAGGTAGTGCGGTGATGCTTTGCTAATTGTTGGGTGTACAGTAGACACGCTGTGTGCATTCTTTGCGGCCGTACAGCACACGCTATTATCAGCGAATAAAAGTCTGCGGAGTTCTGCGTCGATCACGGATAACGTTTCATACATAAAAGCACACTCCTCAGGCTCACATTCCGCGCTAACGGAAAAAGAACAATAGTTGCCTCTTCTCAGCTAAATCTGGTCGATCAACTCGCCGACTTCGGGCAACATTCAGGGACCCCAATGTGATGTCACTTTAGCACACGCTTCATGGTGTAATCATAAAAGACGCTTTCATTTGCATGGGGTGTAGGGCAAGCGAGTCAATCTCCATGAAATCATCATCAGCAGCAGCAGGAGCCTATTTTTATGCTTACTGCAGTACGAAGGCTTCTCCCAGCGATCTCGAATTGACCCCGTGTTGCGCTAGATGCTTCACACTTGCGCCGGCAAAAATTGGAATTTTACCATTCCACCCAACTCTATGGGTGATCGCCCAAATACTCCGCGGTAGTCCTGAATATTAATCCATAAACGCAGAAAAGTTCTCAATTTCAGGAACTATCGTGCCGTTCGCTAGGATATACAAACCCTTTGCATGATTTTACCACGCAGCTTCTTTGGTTGGCACAGACGATTATAATACACTTTCTTTGTTTTCAATGATCTATCTTGGTGATGTACCTCGTATATGCCTAACATAGCAACGGCAACCTTTTTGATGTCTTCGTTATCGTTTCCTTACCAGTAATAAATTTTGAAAAGGCAGTGACATCGGTTCCTTTCACTGTCTCGCAATATATATCTGTTAACTTTCTCACATTTCGACGTGGTGTTGAGTTCAGTCAGCATTTATTTATCTAGGAACTAAAGAATACTTGCACTTGGTAGCCGCCATGCGCCAATAATAGTGGGTTGAACACCCGCAAACCGCCGCGGCAATTCGACGGTAGCTGAATGTAAAAACGCTAATGAACTTTTATTTAGTGCTTATTAAAAAGCGTCGGGCAAACGAAAAATACCTCCAGGCCTACGACGTCTCTCATAACCCAGTCGCACCTTTGAACGATGAAATGCTATGAGCATACATTATAATTATATTCGTGTTTTTCATATATGATGTAGAAATGTTCACCGGAAACTTTCTTATGCATTCTAGTTTTTAATTTTTCCCGCAATAATTGATCTGAAATGGCCCGCGATTCTTACTAATCCGTATAAACTGCACATTAATTCTGTTCAGTAATACGGCCGATGTATGGCATTTCATTACAATTCACTTATTGTACTCTATGGGCCGAAGCAATGCAAAAGAGAATGGTTCTGAGGAAATAAATGTCAGATCAAACACATAGTACATCACATACACAAGTTGGCACAAGCTTTTTAAACATGTAATAAATGAGGAATGATGAGAATTCATGTGCCGTTTTAGTAAATCTCGCGGTAAAAAAAAATTTCTTACCACTGCACTCCAGAGTTACGTAACTGGTTTCCTAAGATCGGTACTTATTATGTTGTAAATCCAAGTTCTACACAAGAACGCGTCCGCGTACTTAACATAATATAAGCACCTATACTCACATCGCAATCACATTAGAGTCACATTAAAGAAACATTAGAGAGTCACATTAGAAAACTTCGCTTTATTTCACGCCGAATGGCATGAAGCTGCTGAGCAGTGCTTTACGTGATGCGCGCAAACTGTGCATCGGGCGACGTGTGGGGGTCTTGCAATTTGAGAGCCCGTGCTTATGTGCAAACTTTGCGTGCTTGACACAGTGCACATGCTGGCCCGTAGTGCAAGTGAAATAATGGCATCTGGTGGCACGACAGTGTGACGTGACTACGCGTAAATTTTTGGCACGATGCGAACGCGCAGCGTTGCGTAAGAGAGAGAGAGACAGCGAGAGAAGAAAGAAGCCAAAGCAAGGAAGTTAGAGTCACAAAAATACCATGGGAAATGGAAAACCCGTGTCCCCCGATACCGAATGAGCTCCAGCGAGCGCCAGTCGTTACGCTAGCGTGCTTCCAAAACGACCAAGCCAGAACGAAGAGAAAATTGCGAGAGTTCGCTTTTGAATTATTGAGCAGCTTGGAGATAGCCAGCCAGCATTACCCACGAGCCGTGCAAGTAATCGGGCGGGAGTTTATTCCTTCGCATTTCCGGTCCACTAGAACTGGGGTCGACACGTAAAAGAAAGAAAAGAGAAGCTCACGATAAAAATGGAAAGAGGAAGGGAAGCCGGCAGTAAATGCTGCGTACGCAGAACGTATCCTTTAGGACTTGTGCTGTTTAAGTTTGGCTTAGTCTGTCGGAATCCCGAGCTGCGCGTGAAGACGGCAACGATGATGACGTAGAAGACAGGCATACCGGCAGCCTCGCGAAGGCATGGCGGTAGTTGCCATGCCCGAGCTCCTCCTTTTGACATGTGTCGGTTGCAAACCTACCAGATTGGGACTGGCTTATGTCCCGGGCCACTCCTAACGCACCACTAACGTACCACTAACGTTGTCAAGAGAGATACACAAGACCTATATAGACGAAGCAATGGCCCCCAGTGCTCCAAGTCCACTTCACAACCAATGGGCAATCCTCATAACAATAAGCCATTGGGGACGTTTACAATAGTAATGGTGAGTTTGAGGTCTCGCTGAGTCTATCGGTGTCTCTAAGAAACTTCAGTAGGCAGAACACTTCCCTTCTGCATAACTAGTGTATGATTCCATAGCTTTAAAGCTATGGCACCACACTGGTCCGCTCTACACTTTCAACTGTCAAGAATAGCCTATAACTCTTCGAAAATATCTGGCCAACATAGTTCAGTTCAGTTCAGTTTTATTCCTTAAAGGCCCCCATTTCAGGGGGTGTTACATAAGGGGTGGGATTACATTTGTAGTGGGAAAAACAAACAGCGATGGTGATTTAACATTGAAGGTGATCTGTTACGCGTTCTTGAAAAGCAGGTGTTGAAGCGATGGCGACGATGTCATGGGGTAGGCCGTTCCAGTCCGTGGCTGCTCGAAGAAATAATGAAGCTGAAAACGTAGTAGTACGTGATAGTGGGCGGGCAACTTGAAGGGGATGACTGGTGCGGTGAGATATGCGTGACGCGGCGGCGATATACGGTTCTTGATTGAGAGGAGAATAAAAGAATTTGTGATAAAGGGTGAGGCTAGCAATGCGACGACGAAAAGGGAGGGGTGGCAGTCCGGATGTAGCTTTCAAGGATGAAACACTGACGTCAAATGAGTATGAGGAATGAATGAATCGGGCAGCACGATTCTGCACAGCTTCCAATGCGGTGATTAGATATGCTTGATGTGGGCTCCAGATGGGGGATGCATATTCTAATTTGGGTCTTATAAGTGATTTATACGCGAGCAATTTAACATGTGGTGGGGCAAGACGAAGGTGGCGTTTTAGAAAACCGAGTGTTTTGTTTGATGCTGAAATGATGTTACCGACGTGAACCTGCCATGATAGATTAGAAGAGAGGGTGACTCCTAGATATTTATATGATTGTACTTGCTCAATCTGTGTGTTAGAAATTAAATATTGAAAGAGATATGGATTGGGACGACGAGTGAAGGACATGAGTTTACATTTACTAGGATTGAGGGACATTAGCCAGTTATTACACCAATTTAGTACGCTGTTAAGCTCTGTCTGAAGAGTGTATTGATCGTGACAGTTATTAATGGTGCGGTAAATAACACAATCATCTGCGAAAATTCGAATACTACAGGAAACATGCAGGGGCAAGTCGTTAATATATATTAGGAATAGGAGGGGACCGAGGACAGAACCTTGTGGGACGCCTGAAGTAACCGGGAGAGATGTAGAGAGATGGCCGTTAAGATAGACAGACTGAGAACGGTTAGTTAGGAATTCTTCAATCCATTTGAGAATATTAGGGGGAAGGTTCAGCTTTGAGTGTTTTAGTAATAGCCGGCGGTGGGGAACCTTGTCAAAAGCTTTAGCGAAATCAAGAAAGATGGTGTCGGTCTGCATATTACGGTCTAGATTAGTGTGCAAGTCGTGAAGGAAAAGCGCTAGTTGGGTTTCGCAAGAGAGGCCCTTACGAAACCCATGTTGTGAAGGGTGAAAAAAATGGTTTCGGTCCAAGAAGTTTATGATTTGTGAGTAAATGACATGTTCCATGATTTTACAGGGCACAGTAGTTAATGAAATGGGGCGGTAATTCAACGGCGAGTCTCTGTTACCTGATTTGTAGACTGGAACGACCTTCCCCGTTTTCCAATCAAGAGGCAAAATTCCTGAGGAGAGTGACTGTGAGAAAATGAGACATAAATATGATGCGCAAATTGATTCCACATTTTTCAATAGTTTTGAATTAATTAGGTCCATACCAGCTGATGATGAAAGTTTCATATGAATTATGGATGAAATGCCTTCTTCGACGAACGCGACTGCCGGCATGGGGGTATCTAAGTTAAAGGGTGGTAATTGTGAAGGTGCGTCGAGTTCGGTAGTGAACACAGATGCGAATGCATGGTTAAATATTTCTGCGCAGTCGTGGTCAGTCACCGCTTCATGTGAATAATTCGTTAGTTTAATATCGGGAGGATGTGTTGGGTTTAAAACTTGCCAGAATTGCTTGGGGTTTCTTATAAGTAAGTTAGGTAAGTCATTATGATAAAATGAGTACTTGGCGTTACGAACAGAAAGTAGATATGATTTTTCGGCCTCGAAGTATTTTCCCCATGCGGCAGGCGTGTCGTTTCGTTTGGCGGTACGAAACAATCGTTTCTTTTTGTTTTCGAGTCGTTTTAAGTGCTGGGTAAACCATGGTTTATTGCGATTAGTATGAAAGGTAATCCTTGGTACGAACATATTAGTGAGATGATTTAATTTGTTCTTGAATATCAGCCAGTTTTCATGAATTGAGCGAGTGTGAAATGCGGATACGTATTCAGGAAAAAAGGTGTTAAGTTCTTCAGTTATTGCATTATAGTTACCCTTATCGTAGAGTTGTATCGTTTTATCGGATGTCTGTTTTTGAGTCGAGGTAAATGAGAATAAAGCATGCATGACTTTGTGATCGCTGATTTCAGGAAGGTAACTGATGGATGATACATTCTCGGGGCTGCTTGTTAGTATCAGGTCAAGCGTGTTTGCTGATTCTCGTGAGACACGGGTTGGTTGGGAAATTAATTGAGTGAGGTTAAAATTTAAACAGACATCGATGAAGTTCTTCTCCTCTGCATGACACGTTATTGTGGAACTAGCTATGTTCTGCCAATCAATATCGGGGTAATTAAAATCACCAAAAAGAAGAATACGGGCATTTGGATATGTGCGGACAAGTTTATGAAGGATGTTGTTCAGGTGACGTGGGAAGTCTGGATTAGTCTGGGGGGGCCTGTAGCAAACGCCAAGCAGAACTGTTACGGGGGGAGCGCAGCAGATGAGCCATATGGCTTCAATGTCGGATGCGACGTCAACAACAGAGCATGATATGCCTCGATGAATGGCAATGAGAACACCGCCCCCCCGTTTGTCTTTTCGATCGTTCCGATACACGTCGAAATTGGGTAAATCGGCCAAAATTTCCGTATCCGTTACGTCACTATTTAGCCAAGTTTCTGTTAGTATTAGTATGTTGCTCCCGGATGACGACATGATGTTTGATATGAGTTCGCACTTTGGAAGAAGACTAGGGATGTTAGTGAATATTATCGAAAACGAGAGAACATTGTGCGGTGGAGCGGGTCGACGATTTGTTAAAGGTTTGTGACGGGGCAATTGCTACGTTATTTCCTTAACGGTTTGGGATGATGCGTCAAATACATAGCGTTTTGGGCCGATGTGCAGGGTTTTGAAGCGCAAGGAGTACTTGTTAGAATTAGCTTTGGCAAACACTAACAACTGTTTACGCGCATGGCGAACGGTGCGGGAGAAGTCCTCTCCAATACTGTAGCTTGTATCTTTCAATTTACGGCCATTTGATAGCAGTGCGTCTTTGGTTTTATGAGATAGGAATTTTACGATTACGGGACGAATTCGATCGGCTGAATGATTTCCGAGGCGATGCGCTCTTTCAATGTCGTTAGGTTCCAAGGTTATATCAAGATTTTTGCGGCAAACATCAATGACTAGTTTTTCTGACTCGGCCCACGTTTCAGCGCTAGCAGGGTCGGGGATACCATAGAAAATAAGGTTATTCTGACGCGATTGGTTTTCCGCGTCATCCAGGCGTGTTTCTAGTTCGTTAATCTTTTTAGCTTGGTCGATTGTGGTTGACTGCATTATTTCAATATCGTTTCTGAGGTGAAGAAGTGTTTGGTAATGCGTTAGCAAAGCAAAGCCATATGCATGATAGATAAAGCACACTGGAAACATTGGCATTCCTACCTTGGCGTCTCCAGACCACAATTGGCACCGAAAGTATGAGAATAAGAGCAGTTAACTTTCCGAACGGATTAGTTGCTTGGTGACCTAGGGCAGGTATGGTGCAGACCGCAAAGAGTGAAAACGGTTCATGATAGTTTTTCTTATTATTTGCTAAATAGGTTGAGGTGATTGCGCCGTTGGTCTGTACGTTACTGTTTGGCATGCATGACTCTGCAGCTTTGTCAGGTAAGTCAATGGAAGCCCACCGAAAATTCTAAGCAGCATCGCTGCTCTAGGGTGCGCAATAACCGCTGAAAGTCGATGCCCTGCATGAATTTCTGCTGATGTGTACAGAGCTGGAAATATCACGGTGGTTTGTACTTAGTTGTATCAACAAAGCTTGAATTGCGATACTTTATCCCATCGTCTTTGAAAGAAGCCATCTGACAATTGCTCCTGCCCACAAGGTATGGCGAACGCCGTAGCACTACCTTCGCATTCCACTACCACAAAGCCATCAGCGTAAACTCGCAGGGTAAGTCCTTGTTTCTTCAATGGAAACGTTGTACAGTGTGCCCCAGCTATAATGCACCAAGATTTAAAAATATGAAAATTCCACATAGCTGGACATAACCAAAGTAACTTCGTTTGCCATCGATTAGAGATACTCTGATTATGTTTTGCATTCGACCTAATTACATAATTAGCCTTAAATAATTCATGAACTTATCAAATATTATAGTTAGATGAAAAGGGTCAGTGAGAAAATTGTAGAGCAACGTGAAAAACTGCCGATGCAGCTTTCTGCTGGTCAATAAGTGCTGCATAAAAGTGTTTTTCTGAGCATGAAAGAAGCCCGCGATTAGGCAATATTGTCGCGCATCTGGCCACTCGCGGCACCTTGCGTGGAACCGATATCTTTCCTTTTGCTTCGAAATGGAAAATTTTCCATATTCTATTTGGTATTTAAATGTCCCTTATATTGAATATTTGATTCTATTACAAGATTGGTCTTCTCGTACATCTGTAGAAAAGAAAAAGAGTGTTGTAAAGCATTTAAATGTGCATTTTTTTATGCGCTAGTGCCTAAGACTTTCAGAATGCAAATGCGACACTCAGACACGGCTATCCTCTTGCTTCTTCTGTATTACCGCTCTAAAAAAAAAGAAATGTAAAAGCTAAATTATGAGTTTGCTATTGATCGAGCCACATATTCGCGAATATCTTAAAGTGCTTTTGGAGGGAATGAGGCGAAGCTTCAAATCAAATCCTCCACTCTTAAGCCCGTATAAGCTTTTAGCAGACCTATTTTGGCGTAGTTTTGTCCAGGTCGCCGTTCGACATACTATGACATCTCTGCTGCATGCACTTAAACAGAAGCTTTAGCTCATTACTGAAGTAAATGTTGAACGGAAGCATTTCATCATTAGGCAAGCCACTTCAGGCGGGCGCAATATTCTGGGGTCATATTCGACTTTCCTGTCGAAACACGCGTGAAATCTTCGTTTCCCCTCATTAGGCTGAATCGATTTCAGTGGCATTTGTTGAACTTATAAGGAATGAAAGCCAAGCTGTGCCGACAGCTAGAACCATAGTCTTGATTTTCGGCATCGGAAGGTTTAAAAATGTGTTGAAAGTAGGAATACTACAATTATGGCTGGAGTAATGACATTTATAATTCCGAAACTCTTCACTGAAGCCAGAGCGAAATTCTGCAAAGTACAAATATTCTATAGCTTAAATTTACGTAACCATCGACGCAAGCATGACATGTAGCGCTGTTTGAACTGCCCAGTGAAACGTCCTACTCTCCTATACGAGATCAATTTGCTTTCAAAGCGAATAACATTGCCTAACTTGACAAGTCCTACTTATCTAATAGGCTTATACGAGGCGAGTAACACGCAGTAGCGGAGAGTACTTCAATAGTGTCTAGCTAGCGTAGGGAAAGTAGATAATCGGATGCGGAGGCTGCTGCCGGCTTCTGCGATTGGTCCACTTCCCCTTGCTTAGATTGTTATGGTTTGTCGAAAAACATGGTAGCATGCAACGGAAGTTTAAAAAAAGGTGCCGCTAAAAGGAATCCTCAGCGAAGAAGAGTTGGCTGAGCGCTGTTGCATACGTATCGAAAGGGCTTGACAGCGTTATAATGCTACGGAAGATTTTTTATTGCACGCAAGTAAATTAATTCTGCTTTGCAGCTGCGAGTAGCCAGTGCCAGAGTGATCGGCGGGCAGCGATCTTCTATTTCTTACGGAACGCGATAGCCTACGGTTATTCAGAAAAAAAGTTCACGTCTGTTCGGCATATTAATTAGTCTTTAAAGCGTACTCGTCACTTTGACGTGGTGAGTTTTCGTGGCGTTGTGACGTCGCGTGACAGACAGGCGGAGTGGGCGCAGCCTGAAAACTTTTGAGCAGTTGCGGAGGGCTAATGGCGAAAAAGACGTAAAATTAGAATTCATTCGCTTTTTTGTTATGTCTACTCATGCATAACCAGTGAGTATACGTAATAGCAGAACTTCTGGCGGTTTTCGTGACGTCGTGTGGCAGGCAGGCGAAGTGGGGTCGGCTTGAAAAATGTTCGACGAATCATGGAGGGCTCATTATAGAAATGGAATAGAAACAGTTCGGAACACTTTTCTAGCGCCCTTGGCCTATTAATTTACGGTTTGCGCGAAACTGTTATATTTTTTATGTCAGGTATGCAAAAGTGATGCAAATAGTTTACTTCAGCGGGGCATATAGTATACACAATTTGTGCACTCTGGGTGCACTATTGAGCATAATTCAAAAATGTTGGTATTAGGTTTTAACCAGCAATGAAGTCGACCAGAGTTACAATGCATAGGCTTGACAGGGTATGGCATTCTAAGGAAGAAGGAAGAGGAGTACGTTGTTGACTGCGGGCGGACGTCGTAAGCTCAGGGCAGAAGTGTGCACTCTAAGAAAAGTTTACACCCTTTGGAGTGCCCCATCTGCCACAGAACCATAATCGTCATCTGCCTTGATGCGTTTCCTTTCTTGAAAACGCCGCGCCCGCTACTTTCCTGTCGGGAATGCTATCGTGCTAATAGTGCGCATGCCGTTCGTTACTGGAAAGTTCCGGGCTCGCAGCGTTAAAGAAAGGAAACGCATCAAGGCAGATGACGGTTATTGTTGTGTGGCAGAAGGGGCACTCCAAAAGGTGTAAACTTTTCTTAGAGTGTGTGCGTGTGTGTGTGTGTGTCGCTAACAGCTTTTTGATGAAACAAGCCTCTAGCAATGATAAAAAAGCGCCCGTGCGCGCTGTTGCACTATTCTACATGGTGATACCGATTTATGTGCGAACGTAAGCTTCTTCATACAGGGTACCATTTGGTAATAATATAGAGTGCTGTTGTTTTTTTTTCGCACCAATTTTTTAAACTGCCTGTGGCAGGTTGTGCGGAACTGCATCAGTTTCGAGATATTATTTTTCAGAATCCAACGAAACGCATAGGCGTTCCAGGTACTTCTTTTGAGAAAACGATGTTTTATGCATTGAAGGACAATATTAACTGGTACACCAATGTGTTTCGTCGGACACTCTAATATCTTGAAACGGTTGCAGTCCAGAAAATTCATTCCAGGTGGATATGCCTTGTGTACTTCCTAGCTACCGTGGGCAGATTAAAACATGTGCCGTGAAATAATTAGTTGAAAAGGTAAATTAGCGTAATAATCTTAAGTATTCAATGAAACGTTTTCATTTCTTTTAGAATAACCGCCTGTTCGGGTAGTGTAGAAGAAAGATTACAAGCGTACTAAATTTTATAGGTAGTTTTAAAAATTTGGTGCAGCTAAAAAAATTTGAAGGCCCAATCCACTCAGTGAAGGTGGATTGCCACCGAAGCTGTTACCATCCACTTAACCTATTCCAGTCTAACGAATGGAATTAGTGCGCCGTAAATTGCAGTGTATAACCATTCATTGCACAACGACATTCACGACGGCTCTATGATCGCTGCGGTTTTCGGTTTTGACAGTTGCGACGTTCTTCGCCAACTTTAGGTTGACACACGAGTCACGGATGGGGGTTGGTGGTTTCTTTTCTGTGTAAAACTTTATTACAAACTCTTCGCAGACAAAGTCTGCGAACCACTTGTTTTTCTGTTTCAAAATGTCGACTTTAAGGTCCCCCACGATGATGAAAGGCGTGTGCGCGTGCGCTACATGTGCTTTTTCGCGCTAAATTGTCGATTTCCAGAAAGCCCAGTTTTCTGTGGACCGCCACGAAAAAATCGCTGGTTGGTAGCAGTAAACAGCTTCTCTGTAAAAAAGATACACCTTGTATAGTCCTATGATAAAAGGCACATCGGGTATATGCAGGTTTTCTCAGACGGTTTGTTAACAACCTCATAAACAACAACACGCAATAATTAGGAGAATGTAAAGAACGAAGTTATAATGTCGTGCATCCCCCGTGCCAGACTTTACGTTTATTTATCATTAGAACATGCTGTAAATGCCCTTAAACACTGTGGGAACGGTGTGGCACCTAAGTCCATGCCAGCAAGCCCCAGAGCACCCAGCCGAGCCTCGAGCCACCACTCCAGCTCATGAGTCACTTCTGAACTCCAGAGCTCACTTCTGAACTTCAGAAGTCACTTCTCAACTCATCGAAACTCCAGCATCGGAGCCAGTAGTCTTCGTCTACTGGCTCCGATGCTGGAGTTCCGATGATGCCGGTGACTCCGATGACGTTGGTGGTGGAGTTCCCCTAACTCTTACTCCTTGTTTAAACTTAATATGAATTATAAAAACATGAAAAAGCTACACAATTTGGGCACATTTGGGTTAGACATGAGATCGGTAGAATGAGTTTCGGTTTCGGAAACACCAACTGGTGTTATAAGTTTCGCTTCGACTTTTGAAAAATACGAGGCAGGAATATAACTTCTTTTTCCAAATTCTTCTACGATAAATGGCACGTTTAACTGAATATTTCTTCAGATTTTTGAAAAATATGGTAGTTTCAACATGCCAACGCATTTTACGTAATTTAAAGAAATGCCACTCAACTTTGATAATCTGTTGCGTCTCCGACTGAACTTTTTATTTTCTGGACCTCTAAACATTTGTTGTACAAACTAGGCATCATATTTGCGTCACTTACATGTCCAGGAATTCGCGACACCGACTGCTAGCTCCTTCTGTCGCTAGAAAGAGCGGAGCAGTCGCGTCCCTGAATAGGGAACGTCTTTTACCATTTGATAATGGCATTACACGTCTTCGTTGACTCATTTTGCTCCACGGACGTAAGGTGTACGCGATCATTTCACACAGCGCCATGGCTTGCTTTGTTTCCTGAAACGTTACTACGTTTTACAATAAATTATATGTGCACATTGAAGCTGTTTAGATTTTTCTTACGTCTCTTAATATTATTATAGTACTCCTCTTAGTTCTTGATTGCCTCGATCAAATTAGTATCCGCTAGTACTTCAAAATGTAGAGTCCACCTTCGTTATCCCGCGCTTCTTAAAATTAAAGAAAGAAATGGAAAGAGAGGAAAGGCAAATACGCTAACCACATAAGAGAGCTCCTGTTTGCTACTTGGCACTGTGGCGGGTGATTCGGTGGTGCAAAAGAGGATATATATATATATATATATATATATATATATATATATATATATATATATATATATATATATATATATATATATATATATATATATATTAGTCATATAATGAGAAGCCAACAAACACTGACACCAAGTACAACATAGGGGAAATTGCATGTGCTTAATAAATGAAATAAAGTAATGATAAATTAATGGAAATTGATAAATTGATAAATTTATCAATTTGATAAATGATAAATTAATGGATGGATGGATGGATGGATGGATGGATGGATGGATGGATGGATGGATGGATGGATGGATGGACGGATGGACGGATGGACGGAGGGACGGACGGACGGACGGACGGACGGACGGACGGACGGACGGACGGACGGACGGACGGACGGACGGATGGATGGATGGATGGATGGACGGATGGATGGATGGATGGATGGATGGATGGATGGATGGATGGATGGATGGATGGATGGATGGATGGATGGATGGATGGATGGAGCTTGAACATTGTTATCTCTAACCATTACCTCAATTTTTTTCGAACCTTTATATTGAGACTATTGCCACTGCTTATAGGTTCATTTGTGACTGACGACACATTTTCGGTGTAGCTCAGTGATTGTAAGTCACGTTCGCACAATTACGAATCAAGTTGGCTTTTCATGAGACAATTTGTACTTTGTAAACTGGAGTGCCTGAAGTTAACCTAATACTAGGATTCCGGCTAACTTGCTAACTTCGGGTTTATTCAAACAGTAACACTTAATTCCTCGTGCTGCACACCTCCAATATCCTTTTGTATCCGATAAGACATTGATATGCATGCCGTATTGATCAACCGAACAAAGGACAGTCAAATTACAGCTGCCAGTCTGAATGACCAATTTTGCGTTTGCTTTTGTCCCATATTACACGTCACGTACGTTTTCGAAACTACGAACGTTTAATTCGGTTTCTCTCGAAGAACTAAACGCATGCGCCTGGTGTTCCAGTTTCTGTCTTTTGTTTGGTTTATTTTCTCCGTGAATTTAAACCCGTCGCGCCGGAATAAAATCAGTGGACTTGTGTGCCGCTTAGATTTCTCTGGACCGCGAGAAGGTGTTAGAGCGCTTACTTTTCGCGAGAAACTTTCGCAAGCGATGAACATACAATTCAGTAAGTGGCAGCGAGGACAAACTGCATTCATGGGAGAGTTCGCTTCACTGTTAAACACCTGCCGTTCGGTGGCCCGCGATCGCACTTACACTAAAAAACACGTGACTACACACACGACTACGCACACAGAATAATTTGGCTAGAATCCTGAATAATTTGGCTAGAAGACAAGACCGGTGGTGCTGTCTTCTCTTCCACTTGTGGTGAAAACCAGCTCAAATCGAGTACCGACCCGGCAGCTTCTTTTACCGACCTACTCCCCCTCCTCCCCTCCGTCTTTAGTTTAGTTTTACTTTTACGGCATAAGAAAAACAGTCGCCATCCCTTCTGCGCGTGGCCACTTCGTACAACGAACACCCGCGATGTGCTGAGTGTAGCATTCCACTTCTTTATGCAACCATCTTTTCCCCCCTCTGAAAATGCTTTGCACCAGACCCCAGCTGCTTCCTTCGCCTGCCGCAGCGACTCCTAAGTGTATGCCGCCTCGCGCCGTTTCCGTTGTTGCCTCCCAGACACCACAGTAGCTTCTCCCGACTCGGGAAGTACGCGCGTCCGATGCTCGCGCCGTGTTTATGATTGAGCGCACTACCATCACTTACCGTAAGTGGGCGTTGCACTTACGAGTGCTGCCTGGGCAAAACCGAGTTGCTTGTTTGCAGAGACGGGCGCTTTCGTCTGTGCAGGCACATTCTCTTCGTCTTGGATGCCGCGTCGCGTCGCCCCCGCGGAACGTGCCGCCGTGTGCGTATATGGTTATGGCAATAAAAGAAGTCCTACATTCCACGTGTGCCCTTTCTTTCTGTAACCGCGACAATGGTTAGACGCTCCAAAAAAAAAAAGCTTTGCTCTCTGCGTCCGTTCCTTACGCTGCACGTGTTCCTCGTTGCGTCTCGTTGTTCCTCGCTTTTTTTCTTTGTTTTTTTATGGGGGAACGAGCGCTGCCCCAGCAGACGCTACTGAAGATTTAGTGCGCAGCTGAAAAATATGCGGACGCCATTTGGTAGGGGAGCCACGAAAATGGCGCGGCATTTCGGAGCAATAACAGCCGTGTGCTATACACGTTCAACGCGTTCCTTTAGCCTGATGCGCCCAGCCGAGCTCTTCCCACGGCCATGCGCGATGCGAAAAGCGTACGCGTTCCTGCATAAGTTCGCTCTAGCATGACAGCGTCGAACGTGTGTAATTCAATTTTATTTATTTACCTACTTAAAATGTGAGCCGTTTTGCCAGGCCAGCAGCACAAGCCCCCAGCCGGCAGCATGGGACAGGAAAGCACGGGAGGATTCACCGTGAAAGAAAGCTTTGCTTTAAAATTGCATTACCTGCCAGATGGATAGGATGGAACCTCGAGTACCCACCCAGCGCTGCGGCGCGATGCTCTAACAATTAGGCCGCAATCGCAAGCGTGCTTCTGTCGAGCTCTTTGAGACGATCGCCGCATGTGTCTTATTGATCAGCAGAGGTGCGCGAGAGGGCATGCCCTGCGCGCCAGTTTGCCTTGCGCCAAAGACGCAGGAATGAAATGGCCAGACTATTAACTCGCTTCACACAAGGTTCGCTTCGCATCGATTATAAGACGTGCGTCGGATCTCGCACAACTTTTATGCGCAACCACGCTCTTTACGCACAACCACGCTCTTCCTTGCTGCTCCGCGCGCGGCCGCGTAGCTACCATATGACGTCATAACAGCTGCAAAAGCGGAGGCTCAACTCGTGCGCTCGCTTGCGGCCGCGTAGCTACATAGCCGGGTCTCAGCTCGTGCACTCGCCTGCATGAGTTGTTTCTTCGTCTAGCCGAACCAAATATAGCCAAGCAACAGCAGTTCACCAGGCTAAACAGTGGTTCAACAACTGAAATAAAGGCTAGTATGCTTCGCATCCTGGGCTTAACCTTAGCTAAGCCACAGCCATTTTTTTTTTCTTTTTCCGCTTGCCGTTAGCAATGATGCTGCTGTTGAGATCTTTTCGGGCTCTGTACACAAGTGCACACGAATATTGTGTAGTGAAAGAACTTGCTGTCGAAGAGGTCACCCTCTTTTGTGGAGTTAGAAATGGCCCCGTCTATAAACAAAGGCACGGGTCTTTAGCGCTGGGCAATCTACTCGATTGCTTTGTTCTTTGTGTGGAGACACGTCCCGTATGAAGCACGTCGTCTGGTTGTGTCCCAAGTTCGAAGGGAAAAGGGTCTACAGAAGAGGTGCGTTCCTCACACGGGCCTTCAAGACGTTTCCGGAAAGGCCCGGAATGATAGGCGAATAGAGTCCCAAGCATGTTGACCGCCTTCGCCCGAGACACCAAGCCGATGAACGCTTTGCCAAACCCTCGCGCTGATTTTGCATAGGATATGCTCAGGCGGCACAACCGCGGTACAAGCATGCCAGGCTAGCCCGCTTATAATAGAAACTTAGAGCATCTTAAAACTTTTTCTACGACCTTTATGTTTTGAGCGTTCTAAGTTTTCATCATAATGCATTACCAACTAGCCCACCTATCCATCCTAACCCGCTTGTTGCACCACTACCACCACCAATGTTTCAGCTCTGGGTGCCCTTAGGATACGGATACCCAGGTCAGCAAGATGGGAGCGAGGTCGAAGCTTGATAGGGGCGCTCGCTTCCCGCTCGGCCGACGGTGAGGTATAAACAATAAGCAATCGAGCCACTCGTATGCGTCTGTCCAGAGCGTGGCAGTCGTACTCTTAAGCATCTCAATTTTAAGGGTGAAATCGACTGTAATTCATTTCTATGCCGAAAGCAGCAACGCAGTCCGTTGTAGCATTATCCTCGGATGACGGGCTTCAAGTCTTGGATTAGGATCAGTGGTGTGCCTTTTCGGGCTATAAGGTTAGTTTGCTTAATTTGTACAATTCAATGCCTACCTATTGCAAAACCCAGTGTCATGTGTCATGCCTGATTATGGGCCCAGTGTCGCGCGCTCGGTGCTGGAGCGCTGGACTGGCGCGGCATATATATTAAAAACGTGCTCGCTGCTGGTGCCAATTAAAAGCAGCTCTATAGCGAGAAAAACGTGGTGCCTGGCTACCATATATATTGCTTTATATAAAGAAAGCAACAGGGAGCGTTTTAACGCAATAAGAAAGTAAAGAATGCAAATCTCTACCACCACCAGGATTGAATCACCTGACCAGAGCGAGTACTCTAATTCTACACCAGACCAAAACATAGTATTTTGTGAACAATTTGCCATGTTAGCATCAAGGCGCAGATTCAGCTGGTGCTATGGCAAATGCGCATCCGACGAAGACTTCCACCTCTGTCAGAAAAAGAAAGGTTGCTTTCCTTTTTATATAGCATGTGTTCAAGTGCCATAACACGAATATTTGCTTTACTATTGGTCTTTTAACTTCGAAAAACGTATTGAACAACCGCTGACGGGGGACGCTGTACGGGTTGTTACTGCCGATTTTGAAAGCCGTTTCATGTTCTTCGCGCAAGGGAAATGTGACATCTTCATAGTTCAAAATTGTTTTGAATTGACACTTCCGTATACTAACATATCCATCAGAGAAGCGCCCCGTTAATGCGGCTGACAGCCTTCGGCGATCACACATCTACGTACTACGCTTATAACGCGCCACATCGGCACTCGTCGCTTCTTGTGCTGGCACTGTAGAAACGAAAAAAAATTGGTTTATTTAGAAACACTGACGCGAAAGCTGAACTATTGGAGGCGAGCTCCACGACTGTTAAAGCTGGCGCCACCGTTGCATGACGTGCCCTGAGGGATCACGTGGACACAGCGGCCGCGTCGGCTGCTTCGGAAGCGCCGAAGCGAGCTGAGTACGAAAGTGTAAAGTCCCACCTGCGCTGCGGTTCTGATTAAGAGGTGAGGCTTTCCCGCCTTGGGTGTCTGCTTGACAACATTTGAAAGCACTATAATAGGCAGTTGCTGCCTTTGGAAGCATGCAGCATGGTAGGCTACTGTTCGGTGCCGCAGTGCCGGACGTACGCAATAGAGCCCGGTTTCAGACTTATTGACACGTAGCCGCAGGACAAGAAGCTGCATGAAGCTTGGCTCGGTAAACTTAGAACCGGTAAACAGCCATCGGCTACAACTCGGTTTTGCAACAAACACAGACGCGAGGAAGATTTCTGCTACGGCGCCGGGACTGCCATGTTCCGTGAGTAGCATAAAACGCGTACTGAGATGCTCGGCCGCGCCAGCTGCCCGGCTAATGTCATGATGGTTTGGTATATGAACTTGTTGATGTTAGATACTGGCAAGTTCACTGGAACGGAAAGGGAGTGGTAAGACGCACATTAAAGAAAGGCATGGCATATCGTCATGTTTGTGCTATGAATTAACGCACTGGATTACGATACAGACGCAGCGGGAAATCGCACTCTGCAGAATACCGGTAAACATTAAGTGCGACCAAAGTTGAGAAATAATATTGAAACGTCCAGGAATTTAGAAAAAAAGAATAAAGATTGAATCGTCGCGACGACACATCACCGTCGCCGTAGGCGTCGAAGTCTCGATAACAAGATTATTTTTGCACAGCTCTAATAGCGTCAACTGAACAATGGTCGCTTGTGTACTGTGAAATGCTCACATTATGTGGCCTAAAGCTCACGGCACGGTGCGACAACGCGCTCGCAGCGAAAGCGAAACATTGTGCGCGGACATGCATGCAGACGCCAAGTCGGTCGCTGCGAACCTGTGCGATCGCTGCATTGAGGCTTCATTCTGTTATGCTCAATTTGGTTATACAGACAGCCCACTACAAGAACGTATTTAACATAGTTTGCTCTCAGCGTTTGCCTACCTTTCACGCGAGAAGCCGGATCGGGAGACTCCATCGCGGCGACCGCGTGCAGTGGCGTTCACTGTACGTATTCGGTAAACATAGTCTGTAAGCGATTCTGAGCTTTCAGTTTGCCCAAGATTATTATTTCGACAGTAAGAAACCTCCCCCGTTTTGAGAGTACTTACAGAAATGTCCAGGAGGGCTGCCGCGCGGTGTTTTTACTGAGCGCCGGAAGCCAAACCTATCAGGAGCGCGCCGCGTGATCCCTCATACTACGCAAGGAAGGTACTTCCGACAGATGGCGACTCCGTAAGTCCTCGCCCCCAATAGTGATTTTTGTTCGTTATACTTGCTTATTCCTGAGCACAGTGGACTTACAGCGTGTAGATCGGACGCAGCGGGTGCGCTAGGACTAGGGCTTAATTGAAGCATTATTTCAGTGAAGGGGAGCCCTCATAGAGCGGTTACCAGTATAGCACGCACAGGCTCACACATGTTCATATATACTATATATATACATACATAGGTCATAGAATAAAAGCACGGAGTAAAAATATTATTACGCATAGTGTCGCGCACAAGGCATTAGGGCCAATAACATCACCTACAGCGCTTGTAAAATGGGAGCCGCAGTGCGACAGTTGAACTTCCGACCCCTTCTTCAAGAAATGGAGGGAGGGCTGAGCCCCCTCAGTGTCCCCCCCCCCCCTGACTTTAAGCACCAGTTGGGCCTAACCTTCGGTGGAAAGAATTTTCTCGTCGCGGGTACCTGGCCAATACTGTCATTTGTGTTTTCAAGTGAAGCTTGCATTGACTCACAAGGGGCTTTGTCATGGTCACGCAAAAAAAGCCAGTTGCTCCCAGAGCAGAGCAGCTGCGAGAAAGGGTGGTTTGATGAGTTGACAGCTGTGCCGGTGCCGAAGCGTGAGTCATTAGTGTAGATTCCAGCTGCATAGGCGCGCGCTCACGCCACGCGCGCAACCAATCAGAGCCATTTCGCTTCCGCCTGGTAGGAAAGGGCAGGAAAGGGGCTCGCGCGCGCTGCGCCGGCTTCGTTTCCGTTCAGTTCAGTCTCGGAATACGGATGGGACGGCCACGTGCTGTACATTCCCAGGAGAAACAAGCAGCCTTCGACGAGCGGTGGCGATTACTTTCCCGTGAAAGGGCCCGCCGTCGGTGCGCCGATCCAGCCGTTAGAACCGCCCGATCCTAGGCAATCGGACAGCAACGAGAAGATCCTGAACTGAGGGCGAGGGAGGCCGAAGCAATCCGCCACCATTACCAGCGGGTTATTTAACCGCGACGAATGTCAGGTGCACGCAGGACAAGCTTCGCTTACCCCCATTTTCCGGTAAGGGAAAGCTTGGTCATTGCTTGAACCTCAGAATCTTTTTACTAATATTTTTTTTTCTACACTGGGGAAAGCAGGAGCGCACTAACTGCCTCAGCTTTGTTATCGGTGCGATAATATCTATCAGTGGCTGGTTTCCTGAGATCCGTCCTAACGTGCCCGGACGATTGCTGTGTTTGTTTGTTTCGTGTAGACTTCACAACTCTGCGACAACACGCCGTCATCGGCAGCGTCATCGCTTATAAGCAAATATAAGTCCATTACAGGAACACGTCACGAAAACTGACATAAGAATTGTGGTGAATGTGCACGATATGTAAACATGCCCTGCTGCTGAGCAATGAGCCTTCATTGGTGAATAAAAATATTAAATAAATACAGACTGCTAAAAAATCGAGGCGTTATCTGCGTTTGCGTATTTTAGTTCAAAAACATAGCTATCCGCGCAGTCAAAATGGAGAGAGAGAGAGAGAAAGAAAGGCAAAGGAAAGACCGGGAGGTTAACCAGAGATTGTCTCCGGTTGGCTACCCTGTACTGGGGGAGGAGTAAAAGGATGTGATAGGTGAGAGAGAGAAAATAATAAATAAAGTGAAAAAAAACATGAAGAAGCGCACACACATACGTACACACGATACACACGAACTGTTTCAGTGAGCACTGTCACGCAGCCAGCAAAAGCGTTCCGAGTGTTACGCAGTGTCGCCGTACAATAATCGAAATGCAAAAAGCAAAAGTTACCTTCAGCGTCACATATCCATGCATAAATGGAGCAACTCACGCACATTTATTCCTAGCGGCGACATGAAACGGACATTTGTGAACTCTAAATATAGCTTTATTTAGGAGACGGCACTAGTCTATACAGATGAAATTGTATCAAGAATTTAGTATTCAGTAGCGCTACTCCTTATTTGCTGGACCCAGTGTTTCAAAAACACACAACCAGCGCTGTTTCCAGTACGAGCCAGCGAACTCCAGCGAGAACCAGCGCCTTTGCAGCAGGTACCAGTGCGCCCCATCGTCATAACAGTGAAACCAGCGTCTCGTCCAGTGTGACTCAGCTCTTATCCAGCGATCTCACCGCTATTCCAATGACTTCCAGCAAGCGCCAGCGTGCTCGATTCGATCCGGTGTCAAAACGTTCCGTTGTTGAACGTGGTTCAACAACGGAACGTTTGTCGAGCGAAGTTTGTCGAGCGACAGCACTGTTTTGCTTGCTCTGGGAACGGACACAGACGCTGCTCGGCGCCGTCAGGAACTACCGCGTATATAAGTGCACCACAAGACAACACACAGACTTTGCTCGGAGAAGTGGCAGCAGCAAGCGATTTGACCTTCATGCTGCGTCTCGCTTGAACGCGAACTAAGCGTCAAAAGCGCAGCGCATACGAAGCTAATAGCACTCGGCGCACTTTGTACATACCGCAGATCGCTTTGAAGGTGAGGACCGCGCGAGTGCGCACTTTGTCTATGTGGCAGATTGCTTTCAAGATATGGGCGCCCACGCGGCGTACGCAGCAGATGCCGGTAGGGGCAGGTTACATCCCAGTTTGACCTTAGCTGAGCGGGAACGTCAGATTAACGGAATTAGACGTTTGCTGGGTTTGCACTTGGAGTAGCAGAGCTATTGCTGTTTGCTGTAAAAAGCACGCTGGTTTCACCCTGGAAGGTACTGGAAGACGCTGGTTCTTGCAAGAGGGTAAATACCACCTTAGATTATTTCAACATATATGCCTGTCATGAAAGAAACCCGAAGAAATCATTGAAGTATCGCATCTCAGAGTTAGGGTCGAGCAACTACCGGCAGTTTTTGCAAGGCTAGGTCCTCCTGCAGCAAACAACGTTAGTCCTCCTCGTCCTCCTCCTAATTTCAACGCAATTTCGGACAATATTTCTTGAACACCCTCAGTAAATAAAGTAGTTAAGGTACACCGCATATTAACCTCGTCAGGGACGACTGTGTCCAAGATAAAAAGAAATAATTGTATTGTTCTCCCTCTCTTTTGTTCTAATTTCGGCAATATTATAGAACTGCCAATTTCGAAACACTTTTGAAACTGCTTCCCCCCAGTCTTCGTGTTGCTGTCTTTCGAATTTCCTTCCAGGCACGTTTTCTTACAGATATGGTTCACATTTGATTTATATTTGGTCCATACGCATACCGTATACGGTCTTGTTTTCCGGGCACACCTTTTTGGCGCGTGCTGTTTTCCGCGACCCTGAATTCCTTATGCGGAACCGTATTCGTGCAAAGTTTAATTATTAGTTGATTTCAACGAAAGATGATACTGCGGTTCTTCTGCAGCAGTTGGCGGCAAGACTTCGTGCAATAAGAGAACGCCGGTCACCAACTCTACACTTGCGTCTCGGGTCACTGCAATACCCTTGGCAGCCTTCTACAAGAAAATAGCATTAGGTCCGATTCACTGATTGGCTCCCTGTGGAGATGTAATGTAAGACGAGAACATAACGAGAATGAGAAGAGGATAAAAATCCATTACCGCTCTGAAAGGGGACTCCGCATGCTCCTTGAGGCTTCGTATTTCGTCATACCGTAGCCAAGGAGCGAGGTGCTAATGACTTCGTCTCCCACCCCATAACTAGCTGACGATGTTCGTTTCATTCTGCGAGTTGGAAACAATGACTTATTACTTCGCGCGGAAACTTGCGAAAATACTGCATTGCGGAATACCTATTTCTGTCACTCTTTTATGACGAGTGATTTCTTTTTAGCTACTTGGACATTTTGTCCTTAATCAAGAAAGTCATTACGGGCACCTCGACGTTTTCTTTCTTCTCGCCCTTACGTAACGCCGGAGCATCGCAAGCGTAGTTCTTACGCAATAACTGATACTTTGATTCTGAGTTGTGCCGGGAAAAGAAAAAGTCAGATTTAATGGTCATTTTGGCGTTATCCGAATAACAGCCCTTGCTGCTCCCCGAAAAGCGGTTTACCACTTATTGTGAAAAGAAACGAGGGGGTAGGGGGGTGAAGGGAGGCACAACTTGGGGCAGTCTTTTGTAACAATTCTCACCACTTTCCAATTATTTCCCCATTCGTACGTCATTGGCTAACAGGACGTCGCGGCCCCTCTGTCGTCGGGATCAGCTATCCAGTGGGACGAATCATACAAGGAAGAATAGACTCGAGCGAGAAAAAATCTTACGAAATAAATCCCACCCTTTCTATTTTCTAATCAAAGTTCGAAAAGTCAGATTAGCTACGTAATGTGTAGTGACTCGCTTGCTTCTCCTGCAGTGAGGGTCCTCAACGTAGCAACTATGGGGGCGAAATGCGAAAACGCCCGTGCACCTAAATTTAGGTGCACGTTGAAGAACTCCAGGTGAACCAAATTTTCGGAGTCCGCCACTACGGCGTGCCTCATATCAGAAAGTGCTTCTGGCACGTGAAACCCCATAATTTATTAGTTTTTCTTTTATTTTCTGAATGAGTAATCACCGTGTCTTTTGTGGAGACAATTAGGTCCATCGAAATGTCTTTTCGACGGAGGTGCTACGACAGGCGTTAGAACAATTCGCGCGTTAAAATGTGTCGGGATCGCCGAAAAAAAAAAAAAAACCACCGATTCCCGATGGGGGCTGTGGGTCAGCAGCGCGGTGTCACTCTATGCTGCCAAGTCGTGCTTCGTTTTACTTTTAATTAATCTCGTTGGTAGTAGGACAATAATTTACTCGAAAGCGGTTTACACTCCGTGCTCCATCTGAACGTATAGTTTACAGAGCTTGCGGAGCAATATCAGAGAAAAACGATATCACTCGCAAGATTTTCTTAATGCTGGTATGAAATTTTTGAACACGAATTTCTTCAATCACAATGCCTGCAAGAATTCAAACCAAAACATAAATGTGTTACTAAAGCAGGATATTAGCAAGCGGACAAGCTATATCGAAACATGGGCCTAGACACCAGTAGCTCAGATCATAATCAGATAATGATCGGATAGGATAATAATGGATGCCTCATAATGGTATCTTGATTTTGGAGCAGGAAACCCAAGATTTTTCTTTTATTTAGGTGGGCTAGCGCACACTGTGTATGCCATAAATAAGTTCAAGGTAGTTCGGGAGCGTTCTTGACTTGTTGTCTCATGGCGCGGCTCCCATTTCAAGTATGTGCTAACCATGGTTTTATCCCAGCCAAAACACAGAAATTCGCAAGTGTTTCCAGTTGAGCTTTAGGTTCTATAGCCAATTTTAGGTACTTTCAACGCGAGCGCTGCGTGTTCAAAGCATACAGAATTCTTTTTTTCTGTGAACTTCCAATAGCATTTTTTTATAGCTTCACATGGAACAAATAAATTGAGTTCTGCAATTTTACAAGTAATAACCATGATCTGATTATTAGACGCGTTCTGGTTGGGTACTACAGAACAAGATTGACCACCTAGGATTTTTTAATTTGCTCCTAAATCTATGCACACGAGTTCTTTTTTTTTGTATTTCGCACTCATCGAAATGCGGTGGCGCTGCGGCCGGGATATATATATATATATATATATATATATATATATATATATATATATATATATATATATATATATATATGTGTGTGTGTGTGTGTGTGTGGGACGGTTGCCTTTCGGAACACATTGAAAGGAAAATGATTCAGCTCATTTTTCATGAATGCCTAATTAATAAGTAACAATAAAATGCGCATTTCTTCAATTATTCTGCTATATTTCCCTTCGTGAAGCATTCAGCGTTCTTTTTTTATGCATATTCAATAAGCACACGTTCCTAATTTAAAGATATGTCGCAGCATCAAAACTGTCGTAACATTAATTTGAATATATGATAATCGTTGCACCACTGTCGTAGGTTCCTAATAGTCGGGGCGCTAGATTGTGTTTGTTTGCTTTATGTAAAGAAATATATATCTCTCTTTCATTCCCCCGTGGGCCTCGCTACGTACAGCCAGAGTCCTTCGATGTTTATGGAAGGACTCTGGTACAGCCTAGCCAACTTCCTCCCTTTTCTTCTTACCCCCCTCTCTCCCTCTCTTTCTGCAATCCACCGGTGAACCATTTCGTAGCAGATATTTAGCGGGTTCCTAAGTATTTTAAGCTGATTATAATACCTTGTGGTACGATTCATGCATGATCTCCTTAAGTAAAAAAAGTGAAATTTCGTAATCACATCCCACATATCGCGGCGCCCTTATTGCAATTGCAACGTCATCGAAGGCCATGTTAAGGACGCACAGTAGACTCAACGCCAGAGGTACGCCGGATATACCTGCATTCCATATAAGGTCGGCGCTTTGCGCAAGTGTCGAAGCAACTCGCGCTCTGGTTGCTCGTCGCAGCATCGAGCAATCCCACTCCTCGCTGCGGAAAGGGGGGGGGGGGGGGCAGTGAGGCGGGAAGTTATTTGAGGTATTTTCAATAATCCGTCTAATAGAGTGTGTCGAAAGGAACCGTTTTTTACCAAGACTCAGAAGGCGTTGCCTCATTTCTTGAGGGCGTAGAAACGCTGAAGCGATCCTCGTCTCCTCAATTCTGGACTGCTGCCGTTTACGGTAATTATGCCGGTATCGAGGCCTGTTCTCCTCCACCACCTCGTTAGCTGAAGAGCTGCAGTTTCGTATGATTACATTCCTGGTAATTATGAAGAAAACGCTGTTGACGACCTTGCAAGAATCTCAACTCAAATCCCAGTGAAGCAGAATTCGTGATAAAGGGTCCGCGACGCCAGGCCATTCCTTATTGTAACCTTGTAGATGTTTTTTCCTCACAACGTGACGTTCCCAGTTCTTCTATAGTATTTCGTCGCACCCCCTGGGCACCTTCTTCATCGCTTCAGAGTGATGTATCGAGTCACAGGTGCTGCGCATACACCGCTGAAGATGCTGCCGCTTACAATAAACCGCTCTCGTGTGAACATTTCTGAACTTCTGAACACCTCTGAATAAGCGTAGAGGGACTTCCGCGCCGGTGCACAAAGCTTCAAGTCTAAACGTTGGGGCGTTTGCCGACTGAAAGAAACCCTTAACCTCGGTTCGCTGCACAAAGGACCGCTTTAAAGGCGTCGATGGCACTTTTCAGTTGCTCTCCGCCCCGCCCCTTTCTTCTCGAGCACGAACGAATGAACAAACGAACGAAAGCGCACACGCACGCACACGCGCGCGCACCTCCCATTACAAAATCCTTGGAAGTTTCACGTTCCTTTTAACGCACGATGATTCTTGAAGTTTCATGAGACGTTCCTTTGAAAGCGCACTTTTTTTGAGCGAATTTTCACTCGGACACGCCTCAACATCACCACCTCAGCATCGTCATTATCTGTTCTATTTCTATCCGCTGCATCCCGAATGACTCTTCCAGTGATCTCCTATTACTCAAACCTTGCCTTAGCGGCCACTTACCTGTGCCCGTGCTCTTTTGTTTAATTTGATCGCACCGCCTAATTCTCTGTCGTATTCGAGGGCATTCCCTAGCCTTGGCGCCCTTGGACCTTTATCAACCACCTCGCCGTTTTGATGAAGCAGTCGTTTTAGTCCCTTGGTTCACATTGCAGAAAACCCCAACTCGGTGACATTTTATCATTCTGCAAAGCATCCCAAAACGTCATAAGCTTGAAGTCTCTCTGGTACTATTCTCTTAAATAGAATTTAGGGCTACTCCACGCAGAACGCGTGCAAGACCTCGGCAAAACTATTTGTGATTCTCCAGGCAACAAAATAAATTGCTGATAATGAAGTAAATAATTTGATCTTCTATTCTCACTCAAAAGCAGCGATGAATTCATTGGCTCAACATTGTTTTTCTGCCAATGCTTGACCACAAGTGCATGCGGTCACAAAGACACTGACCATCCCTTCATATTTTGGCCATAGTGTTGCTTTCAGTGAATTCCCAGTCATATTGGTATTACCGGAAATGAGGTAGTCAAGAAAGTGGCAGTTGACGCTGGCTCAATGAATGCAGTGACCTATCTAAAATTTGTCCAATTTGAAATCAAAAGGCCTTCTGTGTGAGCTGCGAAGAACGCAGTCTGAAGATGTGCGATTCTGCGAACAAACAAAGACCTCACTGCGGTATCCAGAGTACGCTATACTCTACGAGTTTCTGTGAACAAGAGAACGGACCGTACATTAGACACGCTTATGTGCCATTTACCGCTATAGACGTGACCTACGCACCTCGATTTTTTCACCGGAAAAAAAAAGAGGAGTGTACCTCCGACTGCACCTTCTGTGACACCCCAGATGCCGCTGTGGAGCACTTGCTCATTGATGTGATAGACCAAAAACGAGTCCATTTTCAAGATAACTTAAGCCAGTTAGATGCACGTGAATTTTCCATTGCGAAATTACGTGGTCCATGGTGATGCGCTGCGAAACAGAGACGACCATTGACAGTCCTAATTTCTCTTTCCGAAAGAGAAATTAGGAAAGAATGTAACGTGTGCGATGGCATCATTGACATCAGACACATGCTGGCGGGCTGTCCCACGACTCTCGCCGACCCCGAAGAAAAATGGCTTTACTGGCACAAGATGATAACAAGCTCTTCATATAAAGATCAGCTACGGGTTGTCCAGAGGTTCCATGATGGCGCCACAAGGCTCGGCCTGGCGGTGCCGACGTGGACGCGGCCCGCCTCGGTCTGAAAACACCGGGCTTCAGGACTCTAATAAAGTTTTGTGAATGAATGAATTGACAGTCCTGCGGGATTTTCTGGTAGACAGTAATCTGATTGAGATGATCTGAACTGCAGATATCTGCGAACTCTACGTGAATTGACTGTTGAGTACCTGGTCTACTTGAAATATGACATTCGTGTATAAAAGCGACTTATTGTGCAATATTCATGAACTTTTGCTTGACGCGGTTGCATACGCTTTTCCTGCTTTTGGCGACGTGTGCGCGCATATTTCTCGGATGTCTATTGGGATAGCTGGCTCTTATGTAGCCCACCTTCCCATTGGTGTGCGGTTATTAAAGAACCAACACAACTTTATATACTAGCAAGTTTAAGGTTGACACACCACTATGTCGAAACGACGGCTTGTTGAATGCCCTGTGAAGCGCTAAACACATCTGTAATTTTACCTCAACGCCCCTAATCACCTCACACCCTTTGCACTCTGCCCAGACATCGCATTCAACAAGCCCCCTTAATCGTTTAAATTTCACTGCGATAGCCACGATGGTTCCCTCAATAGATATATCGTCAACATTTGGAGCCTGCAACCTTCCTTAATTACGCTAATAATGGCTCTTCTGTAAAAATTGTCGACTTTACATGAAAAGCGCTGAATAGGGGCACACTGAGCCTGTAGTGACGTGCAGGATATCGAGATTGCCCGCACTTGTTTTCAGAACCAATTCACTTTGCTGCACCTGGCGCTGATGTCGTCGGTGGAACGCACGTTCCTATTCTTGTCGGTCGGATCACCTCGTGCCAAAGAAAGAGGGCCCATTTCCTCTCTCTTCGATTCCTGCAGCGTCGCCAGTAAGTGCGCTGCCACGACGCCGGCGGCCAGCGCACTTTCACGAGAGAGCTACCAGCATCGAGCGGCCGTCGCACGCAACGCTTATCGTACAGGTAGGCGCGGTGCGAAGAAAGGAAATGAGAACGTGCGAGCGAGGGGAAGGGGGTTGGGGGTAAGGCGCATTGCTTCCGCCACCACGACCAGCACGGTATATATACTTGGTCGAGGAATCGATAGCCAGACCAGTTCCTGCTCTATTGCGGATTCGCTCGCGGCGTCATCGACGGTTTTCAATGACGTCTCCACCCGTGCCTTCGCTATCCTTTTTCTCTCTCTCTCTCTCTCTCTCTCTATTGTGTGCGGAGAAAGGTAACGAGGACGTTCAACTCGATTCGAGCCTAATGAAAGTCGGAACCTGTCCTCCTCTCCGCATGCACTTGGGCGAGCAGGCGATGCTTTGTCTTTATTTCTGTTCGCGACGTCACCTCATTGCGCAGAGGGAACTGTCTCAAGAAGACATCGCTATTAAGTGTCTCTCTTTCGCCTTTCTTTAATTTTTTTGTATTTAAAGGATGATTTAAGAAGCGCGCCAACTAGTCCACCCGAACTTTGACATGTAAGAGACTGAACGTTGCGCGGCGCTGTGTCACGTGGCGTTTTCCAGCCTATATATTTCGTAGTGTACTTTGCAAAGTACGTACTTTTAGAAATTTACTAAATATATCTAATTTCATTCAAAGAAGAAAGTACTGGACTAGAGTGCTTTAATTGTCACTCTGGCGAACGGAACTATGTGTTGTGTTGACGCTCGATATATTATGGGGCTGCTCTAGACTGTCAGCCGTGATGGAGAGAAGATATTAACGCTGTTTGTAGGAATGTGGCTTCCAGCTGTTATACCGTGCCTAAGCCAATGTTTTCCTCTTGATTTCCTTCCTAGCTCATATTTCTCATCTTTTCATCGCCACGTAAGTTATCAGAAAATGCTGGGGCTAACGCATAGGGTGTCCCAGATAACGTTAGTCAAGCGCTTCAAGCAAAAAGAATATATCAAAACACGGCGCAAGGTACAATCTTAAGGCCTATTTATGTTCGGTCGTCAGACCTCTGTCGACCCTACACCATAGGTGTTATAATCGTATCGCGGACCGTGGTACCCTAACCTTTCTTTTTGTTCTTTGAATGGCTTGGCTAACGTTAGCTGGGCACACGGTATAAGGAATACCTAAAGCATTGTCAGCAGCTGCAAAAGTACGTTAAGAATAGCAAAATGTTTCTTGTAGCACCCTAGTAGCACCTGAGTAGCATTCTCTTAGACAATCTTCCCATACTTTCTTTTTCGGCTTTGCGAAGCCATAATGTCTTTTGCTTACACGCAAAAATACTCCACACCCGTTTCTCCTCTCCCGATGTCATGCTTACCTTCCCACGTTCAAGCACCATGGCAAACAAAACAAGATAGCATAAGCAGTCCTTATTACAGCAATATGCACGAATATTAGAGTTCTGTGGCGACATATCTTAAAAAAATGGAGGACGCTTAAGCTCCGCCTTCAAAGAGTGGAGCGCGATAGCATTCGAAGACCCCTGATTGCTTTTCACGCTTCCTGGCAACTGCAGCTTATGTAACCCTAATGTTTTCCTGGAAGCGCTGGCGGCGAACGCTATGCACGAAGGCGAGCTTTCTGGTTCTTCTTTTTCTTTCCCCCTCACGGCCAGCGCCGCCGCTGCAGCCGATGCGCGGAGGCGAGCGCCGCCTCGCTCCACCGAGATGACGCTCATCTCGTTCCTTGCCATCGGCTTGAACGTCGTCGCTTTTCTCGCCAAACGGAGCACGCCGCTCCTACTAAGACCGATCTCAAACGGCAGCTGGAAAAGGGGTTTTGTGTTTGAAATTCCGTGCAGCAGAATTCCGTTTCCTCGTATGTTCAAATTACAATCCGATACCATCACATGTCTGTGTGCAAGTCGCACTTCACTAATTTTCTATTAGTTCCGTAACGCGTATGCGCCACGCGGAGGGCCTGCCCGTTTGGGATGCGTGGTTCGGGATGATTTTTCTATGACGGATATCGACGCCGGCGCCGACACCGGATTTTCAGCGACACGGTGACCTTTGACGATGTCGCGTTAAAATCGCTGTGCCTCTGGAAATGAAAGTTGCCGGGAACTTTGACCTTGCATGTAAACGTTTTGACTTCTCTAATGAGACGTCTTACTCATTGTGACGGTGCTTTATCACGTAAACAAAGTTCTTACTAGTTGAACTAAGGTGTGCGTGTTTGACCTACATGTATTTTCTGTATTAGACCAGGTACTGGCATCATAGGCGCTTGTTGCAAGTATTTTGCACGTCTTCTTGAAATTGGTAAATAAAGCTCAGATTGACTGATTGATTGATTTAATAACTATTAATTTAAGTATTTAGATAATAATTAATTAATTGTAGTAATTAGTATTTGTTTAATTAATTAGAATGTCTTGACAGCGCCATTGCGAAAGACCTACGTGTACCTACTCGAGTACGAGCTTTTAGCGAGTATTCTTAGGTTTTTCAACCTCACAAGCTTTGGCTTGCGATATTATTTGGGCGCAAGTGGCACGAACAAAGCATAAACCTTGCGATACTACAACGAACAGAATCAGAAACAGTGAGAACCACTTCTTGCGAATGACACGCACTAATTAGCCGGCCTTGGATACGATGTATTTAAATGACATCTAAATACACGTGATGCGAAACTGAGAAAAATGTAGCGAAGTAGTAATCACGAAAACGGCCACATTCCATGGTTCGCAGTTCGCGCGTAGTCTCTTTTTCGTTTGAAATGAAAGGACGCTTAGTTGTCATGCAGTATTGTGACGGCTGTTTCTCTTCACGTGTCATCGATAAGAAACATTAGTAATATAAGAGAAGAAGAAAATTTGCACATTTATTAGAGCGAGGACGAACTCAGTTCAAAATCGTTCATGAGGACTACATACACATGACGTGTACATATTATGTACGATATGTTACACGGTTAAATGTAAAACCCAATCTCTAAATAACACTACACATCTGGAAGATTTCTTCCCCTTTATAAGAAAGAAGTGGCTGATATATTTAAGTGGACAGGCCTCTGGTCTTCCCACATGTAGCATCTTTCTACCCATTGTTACGAACTTCCAACCGGTGCCGCCAGTGTTACGTCTCCAACCGGTGCCACCAGTATTACGAACTTGCACCGCTGCACCACGATTACGGCTTTGTGGTCCCGTAGCGCTCTTCACCCGTTTCGTGACAGAGCGTTGGTAGCGAAGACTCCGAGCCTGGCGTCGATGAGAATAACAAAAGGGACTTTATACATTATATACAGGTTATCATACAGGACATAAACGGATCGGCACTGGGGCCGAGAGCTCACACAAACGCGACTGTTCTCGCACGACGGCGTCCGGCGAAAACGCGTGACACATCTCACCCCAGTCGGGAGCGACCCTCTCTCCAGGTGGGGTCGGCGGATCCTGTTTTCCAGGCGGCGTCTCGCTGCTTTTATAATCCCCGAGGCCCATTGTCACTCAAACGGCCCAATACAAAGTCAGCACACGACGGTCGTCCGAGGGGTCCAACCAGCGACCGCGCTGGCCACCCGGTTCAAAGTTCGCGCGCGCGGTGACCTCCAGGCAAGGGAGGTGCGGCGCCGGGCCGTCGGGCACACGCGGACACGTCAAAACACGCTGCTCCGCCGAGGCTTCTCCCGCACGAAGGCGCAGCATCTTGACTTGTGAAGGGAGAATTATGGCGCTCGCAGGATAGATTCTGCATCTTGCAGATTCGGGATCCGGGCTTGTGGTAATGGCACAACAGCATCCCCGCCCTCAGATAAGGCGCCGGGAAGACGAGCTGCCTCCACGTGGCTCGGATGCCAGGCGCGCACGTTCGTCAGGCTCGTCCAAGTTCACGTCCAGTGTCGGGACGCCAGGTAACCTCACGTGCCCAGGTCCGACTCGCCAGGACAGGAGCTCTGCTCCCCACGTCGTCGCCAAGGCACCTTGACCAGCTCCGCTCGGGTCGTTCCTAAGACCTTGCTTCTCGCCACTGGTCCCGCTTGGTCGTTCTGCAGCTTGCAAAACCGACCGGCAAAAGGCAACACCCAACACGAACAAGTGCCCTCTGTCTCCCGTCAAACACCAGACAAGGCCATAATTCAAATCAACCTAACTAAATTGTTTTCCCCTTTTTTTCTCCCGCTGCAACAAGAGGCAGGTGTACGATCTAGCACACAAGGCTTAAACAATCAGTTTTCAAATCATCAACATAACAAAATAGAAACAATTAATAATCAGCAAAATTAATTACAAATAGAATGGTCCCCTTGAAATCACTTGGACCGAAAACATACTTCTGAGGAAGCAAATGAGGTCATTCATTTTTCCCGGCGATATTTTCGCGGAATCCGAAGCTGCTTATATTTGCGACCCTGCTTATCCGTGTAGCGGCGGTACAATAAGCCAGGTTCCTTGCCAAATGAAACCCCCTTTTTTTCCACTCCCCGTTTGACGCTCTTCCTCAGATCGGCTAGTGAACAATCTTCCTGTTGCTCGCGAATCCGACTTTCTCTTTCAACTGCAGCCTGCTCCTGCCGGCTGGCGGAAACCGGAGTGAGTGCGGAGCCCGCGTCGCCTAATTGCGGCGTCGAGTCTCTATCGCGGCTAGCACTGCCCGCGTCACTCCCACTCACTTCCAGGACCCGCTCGTCTAGGCCAGCCTCCGAGCTCTGCCTCTCCCGTGACTGCTCGCCACTCAAGTTACCGTGATCGGTCCGTGTGCCGCACCGCCTTTCGCTCACCGACGCTAAGTCAAGTTCCCTCGACAGCGGGCGCGCTTTGGATCGCGTGGGGGCCATGTACGCCACGTCGGCAAAGAATGATTTGCCCTGATCCCTCAGCAGCTGCTCCGAGCTATTTGAGAAGAGGTAGGAAAATTGCTCCGGGAGGGCGGCTGACACAGCGGCTTCGGTGTTAAGTTTCCCAAACTCTCCTTCAATGATAACCGTTGCGATCGGTAAACAGACACTCTCCTTCTCGGCCACTTGCCGTATCCTAACGCACTCTCCCGTAAAATCACTCGAGGAGACGAAAGACGGGTGAACAACGTCCATAGTTGCTGCAGAGTCCCGCAGTGCTCGGCACTTCTTGCCGTTTACCTTAATTTCCTGCACATAGGGCTCCAATAGACGTATGTTCTTGTGAGTTTCCTGTATCGTTGCAAAAGCAATTCTCTCTGGGCAGCTTGCAGCGATGTGCCCTTGCTTTTTGCAATTGTAGCAGGTTAACGGTTTCCGTTTTTCAAAAGAACGCGTCATTTCGTTTCGCTGTTTCGGACCATCGTCATCATTCTGAGATGTATTCTGCCCTTCCCTTACAGTTTCTTTGGTAAGGGATTCGTCGTCCCGAAACTCGCGACGCGTGATTTCCTTCCGTTCGTCGGACTTCCCGGAAAACCAATCTCTCCTATCAGCTTTTTCTATGCGCACTGCCTTGCTGTGCAAGCTGCGGCGGGTGTAATACTCTTCCGCTAACTCTGCTGCCTTGTTTAGCTTAACCTCCTTTAGCCTATCTTGCAGCCAGAGCCGGACATCCTCATCAATGCAACGGTAGAACTGCTCCAACGCGATGCATTCGACAATTTTGTCGCGGTCGTCGTAAACCTCTTCGCCCTTCAGCCATTCCACCAGGTCGGCTTTTAGACGAAACGCGAAGTCAACATTCGACTCCTTGCCCTTTTTTGCATACCGGAACCTCTGCCGGAAAGCTTCGGGCGACAATTTGTACTTCCGCAGTAGCGCTTCCTTCACATCACTGTAGCTCTCAAACGCCTCTTTCGATAAGCAAGTGATTACGTCTGATGCCTCCCCAGGAAGCAACGCTAACAGATTCTGTGCCCAAAGGGATCGCTCAATGCTATTCCGTTCGCACACGTGCTCAAATTTCACGAGGTATTTGGCCATATCCTCTCCGACGACAAAGGGTGGAAGTTGATCGCGTATTCTTGGAACATTAGAAGTGAGACTAGGCGCCGGCGAGTTATTTCGGGTCTCCAACTCTTTCATTTTAAGCTCGTGCTCACGAATCTCTCTCCTTTCCTCCTCGCGACGTTGCTGTTCTCTCCTTTCCTCTTCGCGACGTTCCTGTTCTCTCCTTTCCTCCCTTTCCCGCCGTTCATTGTTACCCGCCCAGGCCTCAGCGGCTTCCTCAGCCGTTACGTCCCCGGTCCTCATGACCTCAAGGATCGCATTCTTTCTTTTGGTTGAGCCCAACTCAATGCCCAACTCCTCACAAATTTCGAGAAGTTCCTTCACCTTGTACTTCTCCATCGTTCACACTGTCCTCCTGCTGTTTACCCTTTTTGAATATACCTGCCGTACGCTACTATAACACTACTAGTAAGACATATGCAAGTATTTCACACACTGCCCTGTTTACCCCCTTAGCATCCCCTGGTTTTCAAAACACTCTTACTAGGCTTGAAACACACAAGGTTATCACAATGCAACACCAAATCCTTCCCTAAGCTACTATAACCTGTGTCAAAGAAAGTCTGGTGTTTGAGGTAAACTTCAGGCACTCACCGCGCCGAGGTAGCTGATGCCGGTCAATCCCGTAGCTGCCATCCAGTGTTACGAACTTCCAACCGGTGCCGCCAGTGTTACGTCTCCAACCGGTGCCACCAGTATTACGAACTTGCACCGCTGCACCACGATTACGGCTTTGTGGTCCCGTAGCGCTCTTCACCCGTTTCGTGACAGAGCGTTGGTAGCGAAGACTCCGAGCCTGGCGTCGATGAGAATAACAAAAGGGACTTTATACATTATATACAGGTTATCATACAGGACATAAACGGATCGGCACTGGGGCCGAGAGCTCACACAAACGCGACTGTTCTCGCACGACGGCGTCCGGCGAAAACGCGTGACACATCTCACCCCAGTCGGGAGCGACCCTCTCTCCAGGTGGGGTCGGCGGATCCTGTTTTCCAGGCGGCGTCTCGCTGCTTTTATAATCCCCGAGGCCCATTGTCACTCAAACGGCCCAATACAAAGTCAGCACACGACGGTCGTCCGAGGGGTCCAACCAGCGACCGCGCTGGCCACCCGGTTCAAAGTTCGCGCGCGCGGTGACCTCCAGGCAAGGGAGGTGCGGCGCCGGGCCGTCGGGCACACGCGGACACGTCAAAACACGCTGCTCCGCCGAGGCTTCTCCCGCACGAAGGCGCAGCATCTTGACTTGTGAAGGGAGAATTATGGCGCTCGCAGGATAGATTCTGCATCTTGCAGATTCGGGATCCGGGCTTGTGGTAATGGCACAACACCATGAAGCACCAAAACGCACGCAAAGCATGCATAAGCACAAAAGCCAGTGGCGTCAGGAAACGGCACCACCCCAGCAAGCGTATTTTTCAACTCGGTCAACTCAGGCTTCTTATTGTAAAGCGTTTAAGTTCTTGTCTTTCTCACTCTCTTTTTCTTCTTCTTCTCACACACGCTGCAAAAGTTCCATGTAGAGCAGCGTGCCAGTTCAGCATAATTTATTGCTTCCCCTGTTTCTTTTGGGGCCTCTACAGTTTAGGTGTCAGCAACGAGTTAGCGTGTGTCAGAACAAATTGGTGTCGTAACTTCAAGGTGCGAGCCGACCGCTGCGGTCAGAATCATCCCCGGCGTGCTGTTCGGCGTCCGCACTGCTGCGACTGCGCGGTGACCTACCTTGATCCCGCGGTTCTAGCCTCAACTCAAGTAGCGGGGCGATCGAGCAAGGCGAAGCCGTGTACGGGGCTTTTATATAGGCTTTATGGAGCATTGGCCGTTCTCTGGCCTCTTGATCCCATATATTACTCCAAGTTCCCGTGACTTGCCGGATAAGCAAGATACTGCCTCGCATAGAAAGAATATACCTAGCTTTAACGATTGGATGTTGGTGTAGGCGGATGGCGGGGTTCACGGCGTACGTTCTGCGTAGTTTTGTGTATCCTTGGGCCTTCGGATATTTGTCAATACGTGCAACAAATGCTGTTGCTGTGCTAACGCACTTCTGTATGGTCGACCTTCTTTTCTTTTCTTCTCTTATCTACCAGTACGTCCAGTTGTTTTGTTGCTCTGCTGAAGGCAAGGTATACTTGAGACAGTAGAAGCAAACAAAGCAGCGCTGGTCAGATTACATAGTTGAGAAAAAGTTATTCTAATCAGAAATAAGAAAAGTTAGATATCTGCAGTTATTGCGATTGGCAAAATATGTATTGTCATACATTATGAATTCAGAATCGACACCAATTCAAATGAAACGTAATCGCTGGCAGCAGAGTATAATATATATAGGCAACGGGCGCGGGGAGACGTTCTGACCGATGGCGCCTGCATTCGGCAGCGCCGCGAAAATAATTACATCTAACCACCGGGCCGGTAGAAACCGACGCAGCCGCTTATGGTATACGTTGGTTGATTATGTTCCGTCGTTTCATTGTTTCGCGTGGCCGGAATGCATTGTGGAACACACATGTTGTGCTTTTCGGTGCAAGAATATTACTGAAACATAACTGAAGCTGGTGAGACCATTTCAGTTTTTATCGCGGCCTCACTAGCTCTAATGTGTATGCCCAGTTCATAGGCAACCGTGCGTACATTTCCGGCGTTGCTCTGCTTTTGTCTAGTTGTTGCAATATCATTAAAGTAGCCGTTCATTCGCAAGAGCTTCGAATTCCGAGTAAACCATGCGTCTTCGTCTCCTCAGGTGGGACAGCTCCAGTGCTTGATCACCGATGCCGAACACGGCGCATTTCTAGTTATCCCTTTGCCTTCTTCCTTTCTTTTCTTTTTTACTTTCTCAGCCTTTTTTCTTTCGGGCTACACTTCCTTTCCTTTCGCTCTCACCTCTAGCTTCGGCGGATGCGCGACTCTCTGTGCTTTGCATCGACGCAGAATGTCAACTCAGTGGCGTTGGGCGAAATAGACCAACGCTAAGGTTTCGGCTAGTTGCTAAGACATTATCATGGGGGAAGCGTTGGTAAGCAAAGAAGAAGAATGAAGCAAGCGGAGATAGAATGGAACGTAAAAAAAACATGAAGTGTTCGCTGAGCTACACAATCTACATGCATTGAATACGCGACAAGGTGAACATGCACAGCAACATAACACAAGTTGCTGGACTTCCGCGTCCTTGTTTGTCGCAGTGAGCTTTGTTCGCGGGGCGCATTTGCGTCGCAAATTGCACTCGTTTCCTGCTTCTACGTGCTGCCTGACAACGCGGATACGACCTGCTTCATGCAAGCGGCGACCATTCTCAAAAGCAGACGCGCGACAAACGCGTTTTTCAGTTCGTCAGGCCTTGGGAATCGCAGCGTGAAATCGCTGGAGGCGTCGAGCGCGCGCTCGACCGGTCCTGTGCATTGCTGGTGGCTCGGATCGCAAGCGGATTGCTGGCGTTCGCGACGGTCGCCCGGCGCGTACTGTGAGGAGGGCGGGGAATTGGCTGACAGCGTAAGGTTTGTTATGGGCGTAGGGCACGTGTAAAAGGACGATGTCAAAAAAGCATTTACCTGCCATATAGACTAAATGCAACACGGCATCGAAAGTTGAAGAGCGATTTTCTGCGAGCTATTGTGCTCTACGCCGGGATATTGAAAAGGCGAGAATAGCAAAATTGTTGGGACCACGTGCATTTATCTAAGGCATTCACTTTAGCTGCTAATTTCACCGAACTACTTGGGAGCTTGCACCGCAAGTTACTTTGCAGTCTACTCAGAGCAACTCACCACACTTAGAATTGGAAAAAAGTTGCAGTAGGTATGTTCTGCTTTTATGTAGCTTTTTATTCCCTTTTCTTCTTCTGATTTTTTTTTTGTAGACTAGCACTTCATCGACCGGCTTCATTTTGATGCTCATAGCTCAGCAACTTAGCTCAGCTCGCCAGGAATCGTGGTATTCCCCAATGAGAGCTACCATCTTCAGGTTCGAGACGTTGTACCTGCAATACGATAATTACTAGAGGGAACTCTGGCGCCGCAATCGTTCATTCGTGGATTCAGCGTATCATTGTCTGTGCGTGGATTTGTCTTATCTTCGTGCTTGTGGCTTCAGACGTTGTCGTGGCTTCCTTTACTTCGCTTTGGCGGCCATCGTACGGCCTGAATTGCAAAGTAAACTATATCTGTCAAAATACAGACGCCAATAGACTCTGCGAACACGCATAATCGTTACTGATTGCAGTGGTTCCGCCTGGCTAGATCGGAACGTGCCAAGCGTCTGAAAGCACTGACTTGCTCGCGAGAAATTCTTGAGGGTGTTCTATGCCGTTTGTGGACGCATACGTCAGTGGCGTAATTGCTTCAATAATGGGCCTGTGTGCTAGAGGTCCCGTGTTCCAAACCTGCAGTCCGATGATGTTATTAATGTGTAGTTAATTATTTACGACCCGGTAATTTGTTCAAAATTAACAGATTGCAAAGACGAGTCCATTTACCGCCAGAAGGACGAAGTTTAGGAAAATACTTGTACTAACCATTATTCCCATGCTGTTTGAACCACACTACCTCTAGCTCCCATAGACACTAGGGCCACAATTCTCTATATTAACCTATTGCATGAAACTCTATGCTAGCAACAACGATGACTACATGAAGCTGGGGCTCTTCATTATTTCGTCTCATTACTCAAGAAGAACCTCGCAAGTCATCTGTGTTCCCAAAGTTTAAAGTGATGCTCAAGACCTTGCTATCATCCCGGGGGCGCGGGCCTCACTAACAATTAATGTTCTGGGTAAGGCAGTTTATTGACATATTGGACACAAAGCAGATGTCCCCATTTTTTAGTGTCTTCCTGGTGCCCTGGGGGTGGTGGTTAATGAACACTGCAATATCGAGAACAAACAACCCTAAACAACAGATCTAACTAATAATGTTAAGTAATAAGTTAGTCTAACTTAATAAGGAGTGTAGCTATATCTGATCACTACCAGTAAAAATGCTGAGAGCCAGTGGGGCTATACTAATCCAGGTACAACGAAATTCGCAAGGCCCGCTAAGGTTCAACAGAAGACATCCCTTCGCCAGAACAGGAATTGGCTTTCCTAGTGCAGTATTCGGCCACCCCCTGCTAAATGACTCGTTCGATCAACCAATCGCCCTCAGTCCCCAGCAGTTATGGAGCACCTGATTATGGTGGTGGTCAGACCTGTAACGCAACAGAGGGTGCAAAGAATCTCTAGAGCCGGACAGGCCGCCAATAGAAACTGATCCTGGCAACATCTAACTCCTAAACTCTCTTGTGAAGCTGCTACACTCTAAAAAAAGTTTACGCCCTTTGGGGCTTATCTTGTCCCCAAACTAAAATCATCATCTGCCTTTCTTGCGTTTCCCCTCTTGAAAAATCCGCGCTTGCTGTTTTCCTGTCGAGAATGCTCTGTCAAGCTCATAACGCGCAAGCCGTTTGTGAGTAGGAAAAACTGGGCTGGCAGCGTTAAAGAAGGAAATGCTGGCAAGAGCCCCAGATCACGATTACACTCTAAAAACAGTTTACACCCTTTGGGTTGTATTTGGTCCCCAAACAATAATCACCATCTGTCTTGCCCACATTTGCTTTGTTTATTGCTGCCAGCCTGGTACTTCCTACACTCTTAAGCAAAATTACACCCTTTTGCCACACAACAATAATCGTCATCTGTCTTGTTCGCATTTCCTTTCTTTAACGCGTCGAGCCCGGTACTTTCCAGTAACGAACGACATGCGCGTTATCAGCATGACATAGCATTCCCGACAGGAAAGTAGCGGGCGCGGCGTTTTCAAGAAAGGAAACGCAAGCAAGGCAGATGACGATTATTGTTGTGTGGGAGATTAGGGACGTGGGGGATGTCATTGGGGTTGTAGAATTGGCTATGACCTTCTTCAGTGTTTTAAGTAGAAGTCCATGTTCCGGATGGAGGTGTTGTAGCCTGCGGCTTGCTCGATGATCCTGAACGACGTTGGTGTTTTCTTTGCTGTCCGAGCTTTGATCACGGCTATTCGAAGGCGTCCGGTAAACGTAATTAAAGCACCTCCATCAGAGTGCACGTAGTAGTGACGGGGAAGAAAGCAGTAAAACTGTGAGTGACGAAACTTGCGTTTTATTGCGCGAACATGTGCCCTCAAAAATAGGCTCGACTTAAGGAACAATGACAGCGGCGAACACCGTCAGTGATCGTCGAAAATCTGAATCTGGTGGTCAAGCGCGTCGGCTTTTATGCATGAGTCATCGAAGGTTCCAGAGTAATCGCTGGTGCCCGCGTGTTTTCCAGAAAGTTCTACATTATTCGCGTCGCACATGCAGTCAGATTACACAAGCTTCCATGACAACAGACAGCAGAAGAAATTCGCAGGTGCTAGTTGGAATCGTTGGCGCAGGACAGCGGTGATTGGAGATCGCAGGGAAAGGGCTTCGTCCTGCAGTGGACATAAACTAGGCTGATGATAATGAGGATATCTGATACACTTCGTTGCAATTAACTGACTCCAAACAGCGCTTTCTGGAAATAACACATAAGATAAAAGAGAGAAAACATAGCAGATCTAATTAACGGAGTTCTTTACTTATTCACCATCACATGACCTTTCCTGACATTCCCTGACATTCCGCTTCCATGCAAGCCACTTCCCTTGTTGTCCAGATAGTACCCACGCTACTTTCAGTGCGTCGATCACCGAAGATCCCAGGCCTAAAGGAGGCACGCTGTCGATATTGTTACCGATCACACAGCACAAATTCAAGAAACGCAAACTACGAGTTTTCGGGACGCATTCGCCACGCGTTACCTCTCCGCCATTCAAGCTGCCTCGGGAAGACAGGAAGATACGCTACCTTACAATGCATTTAACACGTTTATCTATTCTCAGTGATAGAAAAAAAACATTCTATTTTATGACGCTCTTCTAAACTGCTATTATTCTACACATTTCGGCATAATATGCTAAATAAGCTTAGTGCGAGAAAGAGATAGTAAATACCGGTGGCATGTACGTAGAACATTTTACACGCAGGTTCTGGAACGAACTAAGTTGATCTTCTGGAAAGGTTTTGCACCCTGAAGGACTTCTTACCAAACAGTTGAACTTTTCATAAATGGCGTTCGCGATATGTGTGTTCCACAAAAAAAAGTATTTATTCCATCTGGCGAACAGCTTTATTACAGCGCAGAAATAAGTTCCGCGAATCTTGGTGCGCGCAGAGCTAGCTTGCGTTCACCAGGCACCGATTGGAGTACGACCTTGGCGAAGGTCACTCGTTCTCCTCATACCCGCTCCTTCCTTATTTCGTAGTTCAGCTGCACCGGCAGTTCTTGTGATGCTTTCAAGCACCAGGCACGCTTCACCGATTTCCCTTCTTAGAAAAAGTGAGGCGTCTGTTTCCATCCACCATTATGTATATATAATCCACGCACATGCTATTGTTCGCATCCACCGCTGTGGGGCAGGCATTTCTGACAAAAAAGAAAAAGAAGAGGAACACGCTCTCGACTCGAGGAAGCTCGCTTTTTTCTTGGCTATCGTGCTCCTCTCAAACAACCCTGTGGAAGTTTACGTTCCTGCGAAGTCGCCCGCATTCTTGCGCCAAGTGTGCTGGCACTTCAGGGAACAAACACGCTACGAGGACAAAGGTGCACCAAACAGAAGCTCTTGGAAAGTCTGTTGTGACTTGTTCGTGAATCTTCTCTAGCTTTCTAGAACACCGGCTTTGTTGCATTAGCGGTAAAAATTTTAGAAGAGCTTCTGAGGGCGGAAGTTGTTTCTCCCATGGCGTGCTCGTTAGGACGCTGAAAAGGGTGGCCTTAGTCTTGTACTTCGTACTTTTAGTTTGGTTGAGGAAAATGCCACGTACTCTTAGCTGTAGGGGTTAAGTTGTAAGTCACGAGCCCGCGGTACTACGAGAGGTCTAACCAGGTTACTGGCCATGCAGCTTGTAAGCATCAGGCTTTTTCTGGACTGGTTTAACATGTAAGGCCTACGGCCATGTACACAAAGCAATATCACATTAAAATTGTCAACGCTGTTTCTCTCTGCCTTAGTGACCCACATTACATTGTGATGGCTGAATGTGTAATCCATAAGCATGATTTCTTTTTCTCTTTTTCTTTCTTCACATTTTGGAGCATAAAGTATATTTTCATTGCGTTTGCATATGTGTACTCATAAATATGGATATGCGTTCTCCTCCCTCATTATATATGTATATTCCTTTCTCTGCGTGCATGCATGTAAAATGAACATGCGTGCCAACCCGTTTGTTTGTTTTAAATTTATAGCAGCTAATCGTAATATGTGTATGCGCATGGCGTCCGCCGTCCTGCCCTTAAACACAACCCGTTTTTAAAGAGCGTGTTTATTTATTTATTTAATTACTCATTTATTGCATTGCGAAGGAGCAAGCACGGTCGTATACTTCGACATGCGGCAAGCGTTTACTCCGGTCACTATTACGGGCTTTTGCCCGAACGAGAGGATGCCGATGAGGGGAGCTGTCGATACCGGCGAATTTTCACAAAAATGAAATCTAGAAGAATTCGCAAACACTCTGTATCGGGTTGCTGTCCTGAACCGGCTAAGAAAAAGGGAGAGAGGAAGGAAAATGAATGGATGAAGGAAGAGCGTCGTATAGCCAAGCCACGCCGGCTGCTTGAACGCGCCGCATGGTAGGGGGAGTGCGTCAAGCACAGCTGTACTTTTGACTCTGACCTCGTGCTCGTATTATATGCATGCATTTACGATCGCGTCGCGTAGCACCCGCCGTGTCATTCGCCGCATCCGTACCGCCTGGAGTTCTGACTGTGATTGATACGAGCGGCGTAGAGGCTTGGCTTCCTACGGGCTCAGCGCATTCGGTTACGAATGGAAAGCCCTCTTGGACAATAAAGGTTAACCCCGCTGACTCCTAACGGCTTTCTGCTGACTGTGCATTGAGCTCTTGCTGTGTGATGGCAGCCTCTGTACGAGTTCGCCATTAGCTGCAAGGACTTCACTTGATATACGACAACGAGTACAGGCTACTGATTTCCCAGGGCCCTAACTGGGACAAAAGCGGGTGCGTGATCGGGGGCACGAAGGACCCTGCTGTTACACTTAAGTTAATTAGGGCTTGGAGACGCCCTTTAACCTTTTTGTCATTCGTGGTTTGTTTGTTTGTTGCTAGCAGTTTTCTCGCTTGTTGCGTATTTTGTTGCCCTTGTGATGTGAGTTCAAGCACCCCATCTGAAACAGCAAGACCTGCAAATTTTAACTCTATGCCGCTCTCTTGCGCATGTTCAGCTCGTCCCGACAGCATACGACAGCAACGTTGTTGAAATGTGCACTGCGCTTTTTATGCACTCAACAATGCGCGTTGAAACGGATGCCTGAACATAAGCGCACAGTGGATGAAGCAGCTTGAACAAGACATTTACGAACGAGCACTACAGAAGCGTTGCTTTCTTTTTTCTTGTGCGAATGCGTGCGTATGTGTGCGTGCGTGCGTGCATTTGTGTGTGTATGCGTGGCAATTGCAGAAATACCAAAATGGTGTACGCGTAACCAAAACAAATAAAAAAGATTAAATAAAACGCGCGCGTTTGTAGCCAAGGTACATAGCAAGGACAAAGCTCCTGATTGGCCATACAAAACACGTGCAGATATTCAAACTTAGAAAAGATCACGCGAATGTACTCATTCGATAACGGGTGAAGATAAACATTTGTGCTTTCGACATATGTTCCACCAGGCACTCAGAAGCATTTTGTGTGTGTGCGTGTTTCTCTGTGTGTGTCTGCCCTTACCTATATTCGAATGAGCGGATTCCCTCTATGAATCTCTTCATGCGCTTTGTATGCCCAATCGCCAACCTTGTATTATATATCTTGGGCGCAGATCTGCGTGTTTCATTTCATTGCTTTTTTTTTGGCTGCGTTTTCACTGTTTCGGTATTTTTGCACTTGGTTGTTTATACCGAATGAGCACGATTTGTATACTTCACGATGTGCTATATTTGCATGGACCTTGCATTGTGAAAGGAGCCCCGGCACTTCTGAATCGAGCTATAGATTTCAGTTCTTGCCATGGCCCTTTGTTTCCCGTGTAAATCAAATAAAATGAAATACCCGTTCGGTGCCTGCATTCAAGCAAGCAATGTTTCCTTTTGTTCCAGGTGGTGTCTTAACCCGGAGATTCTGGAAGAAAGCAGCTCTTGGTACGTTCTCCGTTTTCCTGTTAAATATTCCTTGTCTTGATTACCGATGTCATTTTTCAAACACATTGAGCACCGCCTGTGAGTAACATTGTTTATATTCGCAAGAGAAATTATTGCTGCGCTACTAATTAATGCTATAATGTTGTGCAGTGTGCTAATCCGCATACTGCACAACAGAAAAAACTTCTGGCTTCATTGCTTGAGCTAATAACTTTCATAGATTATAATACGATGGCTACCATGCTGCGAGAGCATAATAAATAATATACGGGATTTATTTATAAAGATAGAGGGTGAATAGTTCACTAGATCTACCCTTACAGTGCTGTCACAGCCAATAAATGAGCGGTATTATTCTAACGAGCAAACAGTTAACAATATAAGGACAATATAACATAAAGTTGAAACACAAACACAAAGTTGAAATAAAACATAACGTTGACATAAAATTATTTCTCTGAAGCAACATCTTCGAAAACTTTTCTGGAAGTTCTTCAGTTCAAGTTGTGCAGCCAGACAGCCCGCCACAGAAAAATTACAACGTAGAAGCTTGCATTGAAATGCTGACTAAAAAAAAAAAAAACATAGGGGAACTTTTCTGGAGGCTTTCTTTGTTTTAATGGGAATGAAAGAAAAGCCGTTCCTTTAAGTACAACCGCTACTCGCGACATAATTTCCAAGATGACGAAGCTGAGGGGGGTGTGGCGTAGATTCTTTTAATATTCTCCTCGGATTTTCCCATTTCTAGAGCCATATGCCACTAGGTTAAGACGACAAATTCTTTTCTTCTTACCGACCCGGACGCCAATGGACGCACTAGGCGATATCTTTGATGATCGAGCTTTGAAAGCCAGTTTATAAAATTAAAGTATGGGGTTTCACGTGCTAAAACCACGATCTGATTATGAGGCACGCCCTAATAGGAGTCTCCGGAGATTGGGACCAGCTGCGGTTCTTTAACATGCACCTAAATCTAAGTACACAGGTATTTTCGCCCCCATCGAAATCCTGCCGCCGTGGTCGGGATTCAATCCCGCGACCTCGTGCTTTGAAGCCCAACACCATAGCCAGTAAACAACCACGGCGGATTTTTAAAGCCACTTTTTCAGGATCATTGTAAATGAGAGCGTTATCAGAACTGTCCTCCCTGTCGTCTTTCGCGCGTAAAAGGTTGAATCGTGTGTCCTGTGATAAGTGACGCATGTCGACGTTGTCCCTCTTGGCAACAAATGATAGATATACAGTACTCCACTAAAATTAACACTATTACTCAAACTAGTTGAAGAAACGTTCCACCTGAATATTTATGCTCACACTGACACTAACCTAACTTTTGCATTACTTACACCAATGCGCTTCATTTTATTGGGCAAAGTTCGGCACTGCGTTTTTTAATGAGTGAGCGTTTTTTTTTGGCGAGCACCCCACCAAAACCTGTCCGCCCCGTTGCGCATTATACCTGCAAAATAAATGCATAATTGGTTAAGGTAACACATGTAATAGTTATGATGGTGTAGTGATAAATGACTGCTTGCGTGAGGAAAAAAAATCTTCAGACTGGGATTCGAAGCTTAGATCGCAGCGCATGCAAGCATTCTTTGGCGAGTACCCCAGCAATATCTGTCCCTCCCGTGACGCTTGATATCTGCGAAATAAATGCGAAATTGGTCAAGTTAACGCATGCAACCATTATAATAGTGTAATAGTAGAATATTTGTAGCATTGGAAAAAAGAAAGTACTTCTGACCGGGATTCGAACAATGGACCGCAGCATGGCATGCCAGATGTCTGTGTAAGCCACATTACATTCTTTCTTTTACGTAGTATTTATGGTATCATGTAGATGCGAGAAAGTTCATATGCACACGATGCACCACCCAAAAACTACAAGTTGTTTTGAGTTTAAAAAAATTTCGAGTTTAAAAAATATTTTTTCTTGCAATATTAACTAAAATATCGGCCTCACCTGATTGTCCTGTGATCTACGCCCCTCTCTTCCTGTCTCTTAATGTTGCAGCTAATACTTTTCGTATCCTCGCTGGTGGTGCGGTCCTCAATTTGTTCTAAAACTTCTTTGTTAACCTCCAAGCTTCTGGCCCATAGGTTAATACCGGTAGAATACAATAATAATACACTTTTCAACGATAGCTGTAAGAAACCGGTCATGATTGGGTAACGTGTGCCGTCTATTTGCAACTCAGTGTTGTTCTGTAACTTTCCTGTTTATCTTCATTGTCTCCTGTGAGTCATTCACCTAGATAAAAGTATTCCCGCACGAATTCTCTAGGCTCATTGCCGATCATCAATTCTTGGTCACCCACACACTTGCAATCATTTGGTTAACGTCCTCCTTCGCTTGTTGCCATTTGTCCCCATTGTTAATGCACAGGACAATGCTATCTTGAAACCGAAGCTAGTCAAGATATTCGCCGTTGATCCTCACTCCTAATACTTCCCAGTCTAATGGCTTGAATAATTCTCCTAAGCGTGCAGTAAATAGCACTGGAGAAATGGTCTCCTTGCCTGACCCTTTTCTTGATCATTACTTTTCTACTTTTCTTGTGAAGAAATAAGATCGATGCTGCCTTGATATTTCATTAAATTTATTATATTTCTGCAACACCATTTCTCGCCCCATTTGGTATCTACCACTAGGTATGGACCATTTTTGACCAGTCCTCCGGAATAAGTAAGCGTTACTTTGACACAAAGGGTACAGAACCCTCAAATGCGTTTACGCATGCGTCGTACTTCTGTGGGCGTACACATCTCAGCGCCATTGTTCTCTCGACAAATATCACACATCGCCTTCGTCCTCGTGACGTTGCTGCGTAGATGTCTCACACTGTGCATCTACCTGAGTTGGCGCTTACATTTCGCCATAGCTTCTGAATAGTGGAGTTTGTAAAGCTAAACATTGCATCTGGTTACACGCTGCATTCGATGAAGCGAACACAGGGATGTATGATGCTATTCGCTTTAAAAGGCACCGCTTGTTTTCTTCATCTGTCAACGTTCGCTATACTTGGTGGTCTATGCAGAAGCACGCGTTAGAAAAAGATTGCCCAATCGCTTGCGAAAAGACAGCGTGACATTTTTTTTTTCTGGGACGCAAGATGTCCACCTCAATACAATGCACCACATAGTAGTATTGCACGTAACTGTAAGCATCTGCTCCGCCCATAGCAACACAAGTGTAACAAATATGGTAGAAAAAAAATTGAGCAACCGAGAAATAATCCTGCTCGGGCGTACCACTGGCAGGTGCAGCATGTTTGAGACGCCTTCATGCAGCCCTTTCTTCCTGTGCGGGCCCGAGTATCTCTTTATGTTTCACTCGCCTTTCCATTCCTCCCACTGGGCCTCCGTTCACATCGCCACCGACTATGCGGGCAAAAGACGCCACACAACATATAAAACTAGCGAGCAAAAGAAATGTGATTTGGTCCACTGTCAGCGACAGCTGACAATATCGGCTTCCTGCTGCATTGTGGTTTATTTTCCACCGGCGCGTTCCTTAGGCGCGCGTCAGAACGAATTGTGGGATTTTCCTTACACAGAGGAACCGTCGTTCTTTTCGGGTGATGATACCCTGGCGATTCCTTTGGGCTGTTGATTAAACCATAGAGTTTCGCACAGTAATTACTAGAGGGAGCCTCTAGCGCTGAGTTCAGCCAGCATGCGAATCATGAGCAGTAGAGTCAACTCTCGTTTTACCGAAATCGCTTCATTCGACGTATCGTATTATTCGAAGTTTTTCGTGTTGCGACGTGTCTATGAGTCTTATAGATTATCTGCTTTTAACGAAATACAGCCTGTAACAAAATATACATCCGTCCCCAATGCGTTCATTACGATGAGGGCTAACTTCGGTTGAATTTTCTAAACTTCACCTCTCTGACATGGAATTGCGAATTTCCACACAGATCATTTTTGGCAAACTATGTCTTTATATAGATGCAACAATTCGCAACTATTGTGCATGTGCACAAAGGCCTGCCGTCTTGCTGTGTAAAAAAACAATTAGGGTTTCTTGTAAATTTATAAAGTTGGCGAGTAAAAAATTAGCGCCATGGTAATGCCTGAAGCCGCAGGCACGAAGATAATATGGATGCATGTAACCCATGCTTCCATTGTAGCCTAACAAGCGCAGCGCCAGAGTTGGCTATAGTTTTTGTTGTAGGCTGCATGGCTGAAAACACCTAAAATGCTTTTTCATGCGCCAAGTCTCCAGCTAACGCGTCTCTTCCGCTCCTAGACCCGGCGCAATAGCCCAGTGACTACGGCTCCTTGCAGCATTTTTTTAAAATATTTTTTCAATGAATATACCTTAGCAGATGTCGGCGCCTTTAGGTGACGTCCGTTATACCTTATCACCTAAAAGTAATAAATACTAAAGATATCTAAGCTCTTTCTGCGACTTGCGAGCCTGCAGTCTATTGTCATTATATTAAATATCAGATGGAGTCTCTCAGTGTCGAGTACGAAGTTGCAGGTTCGATGCCCGGACGTGACGCCGGCATTGTAATCGGGACAGAAGGCGAGGACTCTCGTTTACCGATCTCTGTGTGCACAGTCAATATTTTCATAGAGTCAGAATTGATTCTCGGAGCACAAATACGGCGTTTCAAAACAGCTTTGGTCACGTTTTTCCCAATTGAACTCTGTCTGTCAGTTTCGCTGCTTGCCTTTTCAATCAAAAATAGTATACAGTTAGGCCGCAAGCGTTTTAGTGTGACCTGCAGCTGCTTTTTTAATTCGAATTCCTTATAGATTTTAGCACCTATATGTGGCGCTAGCTAATCGTTTTTTAATAAATATATTACACTGTTAAAATATCACCGACGATGCGACGCACCCCAATGTAAAAGCTACGGCAATCATATTGATAACAGAAACAAGGCTGACATGTCAGCATACGGCCAGGGGGCGTAAATACATAAGCCAAGTCACTCAGTGGCACAAATGTAATGGCCGCGTAATACACACAGCGCGGAAAATTTCATGCTGGACATGTTTTGGTGAGGCACCACTGAACCGCAAACGGTGAACGCATTTCAAAAGTTGTGCAGGTATCCAATGTGTGAAGGATGTTCAAAGTTTAAAGCAAGGATTAGTATCAAATAAGGCTGAGTGCGTTGAACTTAGATCAAATAAGGTGTCCGTACAACTACAGGCTGAAATTCGTGCTATCATGCGATGCAAAGAACTTTACGATAGAAGTAGCTCAGATGTTTTCTTTTTGTTTTTATCTGTTGCTTCACAAGCCGCAACATTCAAAGCGACGTTGCATCGCCCAGGTGTCTACGGTAACCTTGTTATATGTGTCTAGAGCCCCGTTTACATGAATGCGACAGTGGCGCATCGCATTTCCAAGCGCATTTGGGAAAGGCGATGCGACGCCGTTTACATGTAGCGCCTGAACTCTCGCAAAAACGTAGCGCCACATGGTGTCGTATAAGTGAAGTGCAACCGACTTCCGGTGCAACTGGTTTCCGGTTGTGGGCCGAGTGCACGTTGGTGGTTGAGTGCCGAGAAATAGACAGTTTTAGTTTAGCGTACGCAACTTATAGCGTACGCTATACGCTATAGTGTAGCGGACGCGAAGCAGCGCACGTTTTTTGCAGCTTTAGCTGGCCAGCGAGATCTTCAGATCTCGGAGGCCATTAGTCGTCGTTGCGGCTACTTTCCGACTATAGCGATAGGTAGCGCTGACATCTCAAATGTTTCATTAGGCTTCGCCTCGTTCGAAACGAGAAGCGTTCTCGAAAACACCACAAGGTTATCCATAATACCCTGTCGTCGAAGCGGCCTGAGACTAAGCGAAAGCCGTTTACACATTCATTTGCTGCGAACGAAGTGCATTTTACAAAAGCAACGCCAAATTCAATTCGAAGCGGGCAGCCGGGACCGCCGCCATGTTGGTTGGTAATTCCTTCCCATCATTCCTAATGCGACGATCCTGCGTTTACATGCTCCGCGAGAGTCGACTCGCGCCCGTAAATCTACCCTCGCCTGGCGCATTAATGCGATGCGCCTTTCTAGCGCATTACTGCTGTTTACATGAATGTGATGCGCTAGAAATGCGATGCGATGCGACACTGTCGCATTCATGTAAACGCGGCTTATCACTGTTCCTTCTGCCCCGTTATTTCATAGTTTGGCGTCACTCTATTTTCGTCTCTCAATTAGCGCGTTGCAGATGCAAAAAAAAAAGCTGACAATCAAGCCTTGACAACACTTGCCGCATAATAAGAAGTATTTTAATGAAAACACCGCCAACGCGGTCACTGAGGGACACATTCGTTTGGCTGCATTCTTGCTTAATTTTCATAACCCCTTTGCCTAATTTCCAGCGAACTTTGAGCTTATTTCAAGGCATCTAAACTCATAATGCATTTAACGCAAGTGGCAAGGCCAGACGTTACCTACGTTATAAGTGCAAGTTTCACTATTGGAACGAAGAATGAATGGCCGATTCGACGGCTGACACGAGTGAACATTGCGAAGTAGTCTGTGGCACTTTAAGACAGTGTGAAAGTTCTAAGAACCCGAACAGCGGTTCTTTTTTTCGATTACAAAGGACCCTACCAGGATCGCACAGCTAATCTTCTTTCCTTGTCCTTTCCTTTTCTTCTTTTTTGAGGGGGGAGAGAGCGAGAAAGGATCGCACAGCTAATCTTCTTTCCTTGTCCTTTCCTTTTCTTCTTTTTTGAGGGGGGAGAGAGCGAGAAAGGGGGAGTATCGCTGCGATATTCTCGCAAGAACACGGCCACCACCAGGACTGCAGCCTTCGCAACCGCATTCAAGTAATTAAATTCTGCCGGTCAGACCCACCCTGTGAGTACACTTCCAAAGAGTCCGCTGGCGTGAAATGCGTAGCACGTCCACTCCTGGGGATTCTCCATCGTTTCTATGATTGCGTCCCACCGACGTCCGCGTCGCTGTCAGGGCTGTCAAAAACACCTGTAGTCATATCGCGCTGGAACCTTACTCTGACGGCCACTGTAGTATTTTCCACCTTGTTTTATTGTCGCATCTGCTTCCCTTCGACATAGGCGGAAAGGTCTGCCAAGCCGAGGCGTCTGCCTCGATGCGGCGATGAATGTTTGTTGGGGTCAGCTGCGCCACTTTACCTCTCCGACAGATATTGCGCTTTATTGCGTGAGTTAAGCGGATTAGGGCAGCAAATGAACGTTACGAATATCCGCACACTGACATCGTAGTTAAGAACCAGTAGCTGCAGCTAGTAGCCTGTGCTCATTTAATCCCTACATAAGGGCTGCTCATGCTCATACTCTGTCGCAGAAGTTCGAAAGCCAAAGTCAGCAGAGTTCCTGCTTCCAAACCAATCATAAAACCAGGCGACAGGGCTTTCATCACCGGCGTATAGGGCTGGCATGTAACTGTACAGAAACGTCTGGACTCGTAGGCAGCTTTAAACGCAAACATACACAAAAATCAGATCGATTCCGCAGCACTGCTAGATTACTTAGTTTCCGCTTCGGCCACAAGGGTTTTGGCCCGGTAACTTTCGAAACAGAAAGTGCCTACAGACTTGCGACGGCACACACGACATATTGACTAGGAGGAAGAACTGAGACATTTCGCGAAGCGCACATAACGCAAGTTTCACTGAGACTGTTCAAGCACACGTACTTTCTTACACTTGGACAGTACGGCGAACAAAAGTTTGCACGACACTTTTATCAGCGATATCTTCATTGCCCAACGCCCCAAGGTTTGGTGTAGCAGGATAGGCGCAGCGGTGGCTTTAGCACAAGCTCTCTTTTAATAAAAAAAAATACATGCCCAGTGGTAGGATTTTCATTGCCTGTATTGTCATTGCTATATATATATATATATATATATATATATATATATATATATATATATATATATATATATATATATATATATATATATATATATATATATATATATATATATATATATATAGGTATGTATGGGTCTCTCTCCCTTCTCCTTCCCCAAAGACAGCTAGCACCTTCATTACGCTATATGACAAAGTACAGCCCCCGGTATCGACACAGTTTACCAAGTACACTGCTTTCAGGATAAGCCTACAGGTCATTGTGTAACGTTACTATAAAAGACACAAGCTAACCATATGTTTTGGACGAAGTTTGCGCCGAGCCGCATGTCTCGATGTCATGCCTGCGCTTGAATCCAACCGTGCAACAGCCGCACGAAACGACGACAATTCATCTAGACAGCAAAAGAAAACAAAATAACAAAGAGACAAGCACTGCACGGCCGAAGCATTGCTCAACACGCTGCGAGTTGTGAACGCAATGCAAGTCAAGGGAGTAACAATGCTACCTGACGATGGAAGCAATGATGCATAAGCGGCTTTGTCGCGACTTTTTCGGTTCACTATCAGACTCGAATAGGAACTACTACTTGTAGTTAGCCAGTGATGAAAGTCACATCGTTATGCGGGCGCCCTCTTGTCGCTGTAATCCACTCATACGATATAAAGAACTCATGTTAGCAGATGCATAGGTAGTCAGACACTGGACGAAAGAAATGGCGAGCATAGCGCCGAAATGCACAGAACAAAGGTTAACGAAGGGGGTTTTGTTGGGATGGCTTCTCGCACACGGATCAGTAACAGGGCTTTGTGGGCAGCCTTTGTAGCTAGACATACATACTGATCGCGCACCTTTCCACGCATGCACTCAATTGCAGCCAATTGTAGAATAAACGGCGAAATAAGTGCTAGTGTAGGAGAATCCGGTGCATTAGTTGCTTACATATGTGATTCAGGATGGGGTAGCAGTGTGCGTAATGCGTTTGTGTCGCCAAAAGTAGAACTCCGGACGTTAGGCTGCGACAGTTTCTGAAATTTCGCAACGCGACGTACGTTTAACCGGCCTCTCTTCCGCCTGCAGAGAAGGCATTAAAGCAGAAATATCCTGGAGTTCTGTGAGCACGACTTTTTCACCCAAGTCAAGCCGCGGGCTTTCAGCTTGGGTTCAAGTTGCCGAATTCAGCAAGCAGTACAAGCGGCGCAGAAAGGGAGAAATGGTCTTGCACGTTGAGACTGCAGCTTAGCATCACAGTGCAGCGGTTATCAAGTGCTGAAGGCTGCCTTTTCTTTTGGTGCCCTTTCGTGGGCTGAAGGTTTTTACCTAAGCCTTCGCGAAATAACCGAGAAGTTTGGCAGTAAACGAGACGGGCAACCTTCTGGGATAGTGTACGCCTGACTTACCATAAGCCTGAAAGCTTATTGCGCTCCTCCGAGCGTTCGACGCCACGCGGCTGCCTGCTCCCGCCGCATCGCAGCTTACTGATCCGTGGGTGAGAAGCATTCCCAACAGTACTTTATTATTTCTTCAAGTTTCCTCTCCGCCTTTAGCGTAATTATCTAGCTACAGTTCATCGCATAGTGAAGCAGTCGTGTTTTTTTCTAATTCTTATACACGGGATGCGCAAATGTTATTTCGCGTTTACACGGCAGAAACCTTACGTTATACTCCACTGCCATTACTTTTGCATCATATCCACTGTGCCTCTCGGCCCATAGTCATTGTTAGTGTGACTACAGAATGTTCTCTTTGCGCCCTTTTACTTAGATTTTCTCTCATTATTAACCTAACTGTCTCACTGAAAGAGAGAAGTGAACTGTATTTGAGCGCTCAAGTTCCCAAAACTACTCGCCACCTTCCAGGGAGAGCACAACTTCGCATAAACCTTGAGCCTTCTGGCAATCAACCTCGGATATCTGATGTCCCGCCTAATTGGGTCCACACGTTCGCTTTCGAATCTTTCTCCGGAAAACCCGAGCTCGCTTGGGAGCGAGGGAAATATAAGGTAGGAGAGGGCACGGAGGATCGTTGGGAACTGCAAAATGCCAAAGCTGCAGAGGGTTTTATCGGTCACCGGTGTTTGCCACAGGAGAAGAAGAAATAGAGATAGAAAAAGTAGGGAGGTTAACCAGTTCCAAGTTTTTTGGTTTGCTACCCTGCTCAGTTCCATAGAAGGGGTGGAATTATTTAGTGAATCTAGTTTTTACGGGTGACAGATGGACAATGGGCAATGTAATGAAGTATCATGCACTGATGATGTCCGCGCTATTTAACACCCAGCAATCAATTTTTTTCCATTCCTTTCAGTTATACAGTGACCCCGAATAATTTCTTCAGGTCCTCAAACCACCGACTGGTCGATGAGCAAAACGAGATAAAGGTAAAATCTGGAGTGGACTTCTACAAGTGGACTTGTCTTTTTCAAGGCTTTTCATTTCATTTTATTTATTGAATCCTCAGGGCTAAAGGCATTAAAGAGGGGAGTGGTTACAAAACAAAAATACATAAATAGATACAATGCATATTAAACAACAAGTATTATCATCCTCCTGTTATACAATGTTAGCTAGTGCAGAGCGAAAATGCTGGTTATCAATTACGACGACGATATCGGTGGGAAGGCGGTTCTATTCACGTGATGTACGAGGTAAAAAAGACTGAAATGCAGTTTTAGCGTTACATGTTTCAATGCCAATTTTGTGACGATGATCAATGCCATTTGACACGTATCTGGGGGACCAAATGAGGGAATTGCGTAGCATGGGGGGATGGTATAGTTTATGAAAAAGGCTCAAACGAATAGTCTGCCGGCGGGATGCTAGAAGAGGTAAAGAAAGATTAGCTTTCATGCTTATTACACTTGCGGTACGGTTAAAGTTGGACAGGATTTAAAGTTCAAGTAAAGTTATCAGTTTTTCATGATCCGGATCCCATATCGCGGCGGCATATTCCAGATTAGAACGTATTAGTGTTCTATAAAGCAATAATTTAAAAGGAGATGGAATTTTTGAAAAGTTACGGCGCACGTAGCCCAACATGCGGTTGGCATTGTTAGTTATGTACGCAATATGGCGCGTTCAGTTAAGATCAGCAGAAATATGAACTCCCAGGTATTTATACGAAGTAACCGCTTCTAACGCAACGTTATTTAGGTAGTACACAGGTGGAGAGTTGGCACTTCTTGACATTCGCATAATTTTGCACTTATTAGTATTAAGTTCTATAAGCCATTCATTACTCCAAAAAGAAATGTTAGAGAGGTCACGCTGAAGAATGTTAGCATCGTCGGGGGATTTTATTTCGCGGAAAACAGCACCAAAACAACAAAAAAGCACCAAACAGCAAACAAAAGAATGTTAGATGATACAATGGAAGGGAGATTATTGATGTAAATAAGAAATAAAAGGGGTCCAAGCACTGACCCTTGTGGCACACCCGAGTAAACTTCGCTGAAAGGTGAGTTAAAATTATTAGCGTAAACGAACTGCGATTGGTTAAGAAAAAAGTATATAATCAGTTTCATAACATCGTAGTCAATATTCAGTTGGGTTAGCTTTAAAAATAATAAGCGGTGACATACCTTGTCGAATGCTTTCAAGTAATCTAGGAAAATACAGTCAGCTTCTGATGCGTGATTTAAAATATGGTGAAGTTTGATAGTGAAACTCGCAAGTTGTGTTTCGCAAGAAAATGGCCTACGAAAGCCTTGGTGTGTGGGTGTAAAAAATGTATTAGACTCGAGAAAGTTCACAAGGTTAGTGAAGATGACTCGTTCTAATAGTTTGCAACAAATACTAGTGAGCGAGAGGGGTCGATAATTTATAGAGAACGTTCTATTTACTGATTTTGAATAATGGAACCACCTTCTCGACTTTCCATTGTGTTGGCAGAATGAAACTATTGAGAGTCTGCTGAAATATCTTTGTTAGTATTAGCATCGACTTGTCGATGTAATTTGTGATACTAGTGTCTATTTGCTGCAATGTACCATTGGCGGCTGACATAGGGTGGTCACGGAAAGCCTCGGTCTGGAGCCAACATTTAGACTAGGGTTCTTGCCTTCAAGATTGTTCCTCGCTTGCATGGTAGGTTCCTATTAGTTGCAAAGATGAATGAACGCAAATAGAAGACCAAGACAAAGTTAGGACCACATGCTAACATATTTCTAACTCTGCCTTTGTCTTCATTTCGCGCTCACAATATCTGAAATAGATATTAGTGAACTGGCCCAGCGGTGAACAGTCTTGAAAACAATAACGTTATATGAATTGCAATGTGGCTTCAATGCAGTGGAGTTTTGTAATGAGGAAAACTATGAAAGCTGTATTACGGTCAATAGAAGTGAGAATTTGTACAACTACCAAGTGAAAGGAAAGTGTGATTATGTAACATATTTTGCTGGACGCCTCCGGGACACTGCAGGGGGGGGGGGGGGGGGGGGGGCAGCGGAGACAGCAATGCTGGCACCAGAAGTGGTCCGTAGGTCGGAGGCTCACCGACCTCTGAACTCTGGGTATGCAATGACGGCTGTACGCGATAGCTCTATGGCAGTCTCCAACCTCGGTGACAACCCACTGACCACCTTAGTTCGAGCTTTGTGTTCCTCCTTCTACCCCTTGGGTGCCCTAGAGATCCTATGGTCCCCAGTTTAACATAATCTCAGGTGCTCTCCTGAAGACTCCATTTGCCGGTATTACGTTTCCTTCCACTTGCTAATATAATATCATCGCAATACAGGTGCATATTACGGTGAAGCTTACTAAAGCACATCCGCCCTTATTAAAAATATAATATTGTTACGCGTATAAAACTATATACACTATATTTACAAAGAGCTAACACTCGCGGAGACGGAAGAGAGCCCAGCCAGGCTGTTTTCACTTTTCGTCCTCTTCAGGACCATCGTCGTTCTCTTTTTCGCCTCATCGTAGCACGACCTCCGGCGGAAAAAGCACCGTCCCGGTGCGTCAAACGGGACCGTCAGGAAGAGGGTGGTAATGTTTCAGCCGCGCGACATGAACTGCATTTTGAAGACAGGCCCCCTTGTCGAAACGTTGGCTCCAGGCTCAAGCTTTGCTTGATCGCCCTTTGCTAATCACTTCAAGTCTCCATACTCCCGTGAACCATTCCTCTTAACTGCATTTGTTCAATTGCATCAAATCACTAGGCTATATTCTGCGATTCAAAGCAGCCCTGCAATCAGTATTATCATCTCTATGCCACAGCCCACATGAACAATTGGTAGCAGAGATACGATTACGTTACCATCAAGCGGTGGACGAAGGCCACGACATTGTATTTCAATGGATACCCGGGCACTGCAACATTACTGGCAATGAAAGTAACGACAAAGCTGCCCGTAAGGCACAACATGTATCTCAAAACACCTCGATAACCTTGTGGATAACGGATGCAGCGCGGTACCTCATCGGTCTTTCCAAATTTATTACTGTAAGGAAATGGAACACGCCGGAGTTAACCAACTGGCGCATATATGCCATGGACCCCCATATGACATTGGAACTTTTATCTGGTTATAACCAACGGGAAGAAAGGCTACTGTGCCGCCTGCGAGTAGATGTTTCTTTCGGAAACGCCTACTCATTCCTAATTGGAATGGCGGATAGTCCCAACTGCAGCAGATGTGGTGTCGAAGAAACGACCAAAGAATCCTGTGTGACTGCCCTACATACAAAGACGAGAGGAGTGCCCTCCGTACAGCTCTGGAGCACTTAGATGACCATGCTTTCACAGAGGAGAAGATCTTGGGGTCATGGCCTCGTGCGCCAGCTATGTGCAAGGCCACAAAGGCGCTGGTGCGTTTCTTGAAACGCACCCGGCCTGTATGACCACCTGTCACTGACTCAGTGATGAAATACTAAGTCATACAACAGCTATTGCTCGCATTGCTATTATTAACAGGCACCCTTAGTTACATGTTCATTGTGTATTCGTCTTCATGTAGCATTTGTATTCGTTGCATTTCGAGTGCGGTATTCAAGTCCCCAACATCCTCTTTGTGAACATCTTGGTTTTGTGAACATTTATGCGGTGTGAACTCACCTGTTGCGTGTGCACACTTCGGTTTTGTGAGTATTTATGCTATGTTTTACGTTATGTTATGTTATGCTATGCTATGTAATATGGAAAATTAAACGCCGTTAAGTCTTCAGAGTGGGAAGTCTGCTTGCAGACAGAATAAGCTCCTTTCACGAGAAGTAGAACAGTGTCAGCAGCTTACGTCAGTGGGCTTTTACGTTATTCTTTGCAATCTCCTCTATTCTGGTGCTATTGGGTTCATTGCCTGCAAGTGTTCACTAAATTTCAGTAAACTTGTTCTCTCTCTCTCTCTTTATGCTATGTGAACTATTCTGTTGGGCGAACATTTATCTATATCGCAGTGCTGAGACTTCGTGCTTGAATGTTCGTTCATGTGTTTATTAGTCCAGTTTTGTGACTGTTGACAACTTTCATACAATAACTATCCTGTAAAAGAAGAGGAGTAGCCGGCCCCACACATAGGCACCAACGTCTCTTTAAATACATTTAATGAAAAAAATACACTTGTGTGTGTAACAGAGCAAACTACAGACTTATTTCTTCGTTCTCCTCTTTCAATCCCTTTGCCACCTTACCCAATGCCGGGTAGCCAACTGGGCTCACTGGTTAACCTCCCTGCCTTTTGCTTATGACTTCTTTCTCTATCCTCTCGCCATATATTATCGGGGCCCGAAGTTTTCTGCAGTTAGAAATCTGAAAAAAGAAATGAAAATTTTAGCGCAATACACAAGTAGCCAGCCTTAAATCCAGATACGCAACCGGCACGTGCATATGTGAATGACAGAAGTTCTCGTTTTCTTTATCTTGATTTTTAATTCTATTTGTTTCTCGCTACCCGTACGCCGTAAACTATGACACTCCCATACAAAGCTTCTAACCATGCACGTTTCGGAAATATTCTAGGCTCTTGTAAACCTCCAGCCAGTGAAAATAATTCCGAGTGCTCGATTGGAGCTTATCCGCTAGGCAAATCATAAACTGACAAACTACGTTTTGACAACTGTAATATGGAAAAATAAACACCGTTAGGTCTTCGGAGTGGGAAGTCTGCTTGTAGACAGAATAAGCTCCTTTCACGAGAAATAGAACAGTGTCAGTGGCTTACGTCAGTGGGCTTTTACTTTATTCTTTGCAGTCTCCTCTATTCTGGTGGTATTGGGTTCATTGCCTGCAAGTGTTTAACTGGTCTGTCTGACCAAAGGAGCGTATGTATATATATACACATATATATATATATATATATATATATATATATATATATATATATATATATATATATATATATATATATAGATAAAGAGAGAGAGAGAGAAAGTGAACACAACCTAATCTTGCAGCCTTTATATTGCACATACGACCATTGTGTCTTGGTACACAATTGGAGCGTGGAGCTCAATTAGTCTCGAAGAGAATTCCGCGATCTCCAACGAGTGTTTCATAACGCTCCTGCTTGTGAAGCTGCTGAATGGAGTGTGCACAGCTTCAGGGCAGACGGAAAGAAGGTAGGTCAAACGTCCTAGTTGCACAACAATCGCTCGCGGCGTTTGCACCGCGCTCAGCGCATGGTTCTTACGCCTACTTCGGGCACCCCACCGATTATCTTCCTCTTGGCGGCGTAGCAGTCCCATTGGACCGATGTGTTATATTTATTTATGTTGAACGGCTTAACGTTCCAGTGGTGACGTTCACGAGTGGTTTCATTCCCTTTAGAACTTACCCAAGCCTTAAATTATATTTCTCTTGTGAAACAATTGAAGAAAAAAATTAATTTGTTATCTGTTGAAAAAAAAAACATTTTGAAGGTACACGACAACAAAATGTATTACTCACTGTATATTTTGGTTAGGCTAGACTGAATGCATGCATTATTTTATGTGCTCTAAACATTCATATTATGCAGTTGCGTACAACATTGACAGGTCCCCCAGCATTTTTGAGATCACGATTAAGTAGCGCTTGACAGACCAGTGGATCAATTATCGTTTAACACATAGTCGTACGTTGTCATCTGTAGTGAAAACCGTGCGGGTAAAGACGCCCGACGTGTCCACGACGAAATTTTATGTACAGCAATGCCGTCGTTGACAGCCGACGCAGTGACAAGGCCTCCCTCGGTAGAGCACAAGCTGGCACTGGCAGAGTGGAGCTCGTGAGAATTTACCCATACTCATCTTTATACGTAGCCTACATCGTTTCGTTTCCTTTTTGATTACACAAGCTTGCATCCTCGTTTACGCTTCGTCTTTAGCGTGGGATATCGCGAGTTGAAAAAACGCTTCCGTGGCACCTGTGGCTTGGCCTGGCATCCACAATATAGTGGCAGTCCTGCATGCCGCAATTGTGGCAGTGAGGGGACGATTTCGGATATCATTTGTGAACGCTCTTACCAAGGTGCGCCTGGGAAAAGAAAACTTCATACGCGTGATGATGATAATGATGATAACGATAATGTTTGTTGTCGTGCCATCTGAAACAGAGTGGCGAGAAGTTGTCACCTAGCCTGCTTGCGTTAATCAATCTTTGCTACATCTATCGCAGTCTAGCGCTTTATCTGTATTGCCTATCTGTTCTTGATGTTATCATTAATCGTCAGAACCTCTGTCTCTAATATAGCCTCTATCTCTACATAGATACAACATAGACTGGCCGATTAGAGAATCCCCGGACACTAGTCTAGACTCTCCGGAGCACAGAAGGCATGAAACACGTGGCGCTTCTTTAGGGCATGTGTAATGACCGACACGGTTTGACAGTTGCCGTGCAGTAAATCATGCTTCCTCTTTCTTTTACAGCCAAGCTGTATATGCACTGCTGTATACCCTGCGGCAGTGGTCGATGTCCGTCCGTCTACGCGTCGCGCCAGCACACGGAAGAAGTTTTGTCTCCAGTTTATCGCGAATGCTCAGCAGCTCTTAATTTAATGTGGATATTTTGGAAAAACAATGACACTGAGATTGGCCGCTAAGATGACTCTATCATTAGGCCGAGTTTCATTTACTTGTCGCAATTAGTTACTTCACGGTGAACTTGTAAACGCCACAGAATTAGCGTCTGTTGTCAGTACGTGGCCGTCTACGGAGGGAGTACGGTCATACAATACGGCTGTAGCTCTTCTCTTATCGATACTATCTCGAAACAAATTATACGACAATTAGCTTCTAAGACAATTCTAAGATTATTCCGAGTTTCATCTACTTCTCTTAATTACGTACTTCGCAGTTGGGTTGTAAATCTTACTACGGACCAGTATTTACGATGACGAAGAGGCTAATAGTGGGAAGACGACGACGATTAGAGGCTAGCGTGGGCTGTTTCCTCTTGGCCAAATGCGGCGTACTTGTAGATATATCTGCAAATAGCTTCCCGTCTGCGTCTTCCTGCGTAACATATTTGGTGGAGGTGGACGTTCCCTGTGCCTCGTCGCGGAGCTTCCCAGTGGGCGGTACGTCAAGCAATCCATCATGGCTCCCGGCGACGACCGTTCGACTGAACCAGCTCCGACACCTGCTGTTACTTCGATGACCTACATCGCACTGTCCGCTCCCCGTGATCCTGATGGATTCTGGGGTAACGATGGGGAAGACGTCGAGGACTGGATCAGCCTTGTACAAACACGTCAGCGCCAATAACCGGTGGGACTCTACTATCATGCTCGGCAACATTTTACCTTGGTGGCACACCTCGAGTTTGGTTTCGGACACAACGAGGACGAGCTCACCAGTTGGGATACACTTAAGCGAAAGTTCCGAGACTCGTTCGGCAACTATTACGATGGCCAACTTGCCGCGAAGAAGGCGTTATCCAGCCGCGTGCAGACGTCAACAGAGCCCTACGTCACGTGCATTCAAGACATCTGGGCTCCATGCCGCAAATTTGACGCCCACCTGACTGAGCCAGACAAGGTCTCCCACATTCTAAAAGGCATTGCCGATGACGTCTTCAACTTGCTCGTATTCGACAACGTGGCAACGGTGCACGCAGTTATCAAAGATTGTCGCCACCTGTAACTCGCAAAAAGCCGACGTATCGACCAACATTTCACCCGTCTACCAAACACCGCGGTGACATCTTCCTGTGCCGACGCTTTTCGGTCCCAACAAAGCTGGCGTTGTTACCAGGATTGTCCGGCGAGAGATTGAGGCCTCCTCCAGCTCCTCTACTCCAACTCCTCCAGCTCACCGGCGGTCACGGTTTCCTTGATCCAGACACTTCTCCGCCAAGAGTTCGCCAACATGGGTATCAACGTCGTAAATACTGGACCGTAGCAATATTGCGCAATTCCCGTCAGCTGTCAATACATGAGCTTCTACGGGATGGAAGCGGACAGACCTATGTTTGACCGCTAGAAGGTAACTCTAGACGTTCCAAGTTTCATTGAGCTAATTAACTAGAAAGTATGCTCAATCGCAAATTGCAAACAGACGTGTTCTGTTTCGTGCACTCATTTGATTGCGTCCCGGTCAACGCATATAGTCGCTCGCGTCGAGACTCAGTTTAACGGCCACCTGCGTCCTATACACACTGTTGCCACCAGTGGGCGTTGTGTGTTGTGGTTACGCCCTGGTCGCCTAGTCGACCTTATTATTATTATTATTATTATTATTATTATTATTATTATTATTATTATTATTATTATTATTATTATTATTATTATTATTATTATTATTATTGCCACTTTGTAGAGGATACAGAGAGGTTCCGGCCCGTCAAAGCCAACCGGAGGCTTGAAGTACTGGGCCCGGCAGTATACGGCAGAGGTAACAAAATGGCAACAACAAACAGAACATTGAAAGGAACAATAGGTTCAGCTGAAGAAATAGAAAAACAAGCCAATCACAAAACCAGTACTAAGGATAACCGTACTAACTCCATGGAAACAAAACTTATAATACATAATCTCATACATCTAAGCACAACTGTAAAAGAATACAAGAATCAACACAATGTTTTCAAATGAGTTTTTAGGTTCCGCATAGAGTTTACAGCAAAAAGTTCTTTTGGTAACCCATTAAAAATGTCCGGCACCTAAGCACACCGTCTTGCCTTTCCATACCTTGTTACACTCCATGGTACAACATATCGAATGGTTTTTCGCAACTTCCGGTTAGGATCATATTTAATTAAAAATTCTGAATTCCGAAAGTGGCGATTGACAACTGTTTGTACAAAAAGAGAATGGAATGAAGGAAGACGTAAGAAGCTGAAGATGTCGGCCCCGGAAGGGATATGACAATTATATGCAATGCTCTTTACCATGTTTTTTTTAAGATTCTATCGATTCGGCAATGACAACGGGAAGGACATGACGCAAATAAGGTGATTCCGTATCTAAGAACACTATACGCAAGTGTATAAATTACAGTTTTCTTCACATACATTGGAGCCAAAGATCTGATATTAAAGAGTAACCATGAAACCTTCCGCAGCGTGGTAAAAACGTAAGCCAAGTGGTCATGCCATGATAAACTGCTATCGAAAATCACCCCAAGATATTTGTACGAATTTACATATTCAACGGGTTCGCAACGACAAGAGAGAGAATTATGATCATGTAAAAATACTTGTTTGTCTATAAGGGCTGTCTTTAGCCGATTTCTAAAACATATTCTTTTGGTTTTCTGCGTGTGAACTGAAATTCCGTTCTCAGCGAACCACTTCATTACATGAATCACGTTTTCCTGCAACATATTAACTGCTGTCTCGTAGTTTATATGTCTTGTGAGCAAAACAGTGACATCTGCGTACTGAAATATTCAACACTTGGAGGTTATCAAGCTCAAGCCATTTGTAAATATATAATAGAGTGGTGGGGACAGAATGGATCCTTGTGGTACACCAGCCTGCACACGCAGCTTGCTACTATATTCTGATTAGTTGTTTAAACTAACAATTTGAGAACGACCACTAAAAAAAATTCTTGAGAATGGCGTAAAAGGGACCACGAAAGCCTAGAAAGTACAGTTTTTCTAAAAGAATAGTATGGTTAACAGAATCAAAAACTTTCTTTACGTCTAATAATAATAATAATAATAACAACATGCATAGGTGCGTCGACTGAGGTAAACCGCAACACAGCTTCGCTGCTCGTCCCTCTTCATAGAGTGGCAGTGCTGATGGATTTTTTTCTCTCTCTCTCTTCGTTTTCTTTCAGCTGGCCTCTGATTATATCGCTATAAACTACTTTCATCCCCTTATCCCAGCACAGGGTATCCAGCTGACCTATATTATGGGCTACAGTGAAATAGCCCATGTCAAACAACTGCTTCCGTCCATTTTTGCGCGTCGACCTCTGCTCTCTACTAGCGGACGAGAGCTTACTGAAATGCTGCCTATTCCAAGAAGCTGTTATTAACTGATTTCGGGAAGCAGATCTGGAAGCCCCGTGTGAGACGGGAAGCATGGCTTATCTCCCTCGCTCATTTTTGTCTAATCCATTATTTGTCACATGGTTGCGATTCTATCCATGGGGTTTTCCGGTGGTAGCGTCTTTAATTTATTTTGACTTCATTTTTAATTCTTCTTTTAGCCCACCATCATATGCTTTAATAATGTGCGCGTCGCCTTGCAGGTATTTCCCCCCCCCACTCTTTTTTTTACTTGGTAATTTTATTTTATTATTTTTTTCTCCGCATATCATTTTGTGTCAGTCCTTTGACATCCGCACCTCTTCTCGATTTCGTAAAGTCCTCTTCTGCTAGTGCCCGCCTACAGTCAAACACATCCTTTGCCGCTCTCCAAAGCTCGAAGCCCCTCAGTTACAACATCTGGCGTTTCTGGGCAGCAGCTATTCTACCGGCGTCGTTTCTCAATGCGCATTGTTTATTCGCTTCAACTTCTTTGAAAATCTTCACAAAGCACGGCTCCATCAAAACTAAACTTTGCTTCACAGTTCTACACTTTTCGGTAAGTTTCAGCAACCGAGTCGGGTCATGCGGTGAAGTGCTCATACGCACTGAGTCGAGCAGCTAAGTAGATTAGGCAAGGCTAGCCCTTCGTTTCTGAGACAACCTGCAGTCAGGACGCCATGTTTATTCAAGAAGGGCCGCTATAGCACTGCAAAAGTGCTCAAATCTACAAGAGAAATCTTAGCATACACATTCCGCTCAACTCCTCGTGATTGCTTCGCCTCTCATCGCAAATTCAAACACAGACCCAAAAAAAATATATCCGTTAAGAAACTAGTTTCTAAATAAAAGAGCTGTAAGCATTGAATAAAGAATCGCGTATAAAAACATTCATGACCAGTGCCCTGCGCGAAAATATATTGGAATGGCGCAATCTTCACCAAATCTAATATTATGCTCCTACGCCTGCCCGCTCGTCCAAAGTAACCACGCAACACTTTTTATATATTAAGTAGACTCGCGCCTTACAACTTAATTTCTTCCCTCCTCAACGAACCTGTGCCAGTTGAGCTTGAGCTTTGTGCGCCACTGCGCCGTCGCTGGCAGATAAGTGTTCAGACTTGCACTGCGTGCAGTTGGCGACAGCGGAGACAATTTCTGGGCCGACGTTCTTGAACGTTCGCTTAGGGATATAGTGGTGAAGTTCAATCGACTAAGGTGTCCTGTCTCTCGGCCAAGCGGGAAATAGTTAATTATTGACAATCAATCAGTCTTCTACGTCTCTGTACCAACACGGATGCCTCAACGAAACGATCCGAAATCTAAAATGCTTCCACCGAAACATTTGGCTTAACATTAAGAATGTGTGCTTTCCGCTGAAGTGCAGGTATCATCTTTTTTTTTATAAAATGACAAAAAATACGAAAGAGTCGTAAAGAAGTGCAGTTTAAAGGAGCCACTGAAAGGAATTAAAGCGCGCATGCAAACCGTGGACTACCACGAAGCACTGCTTAATGATGCACCTAACCAAGATTGCCGAAAGCAGGTTACGCAAGTGACAACTTAATTCTGTTTTAAAGATTGCGCTACTTGAATTTCGCTTAGCCCATTCTGCATATTTCATTTTGCGATGTCCTTTCCAGGCGCACTGCTTCTAGAACTTTTAACAAGTCTTCAGCTCTAACATGCATTTTTCTTTTAAACCGAAGCTGTCTTGTCCACTTCAGCTCACATTGTTGTTTTTTTTTCTATCCGTTTCTCACCAATGTCGCCTTGCTGCGAGCGCACTTCATTAGGACCGCACATCCTGCTGTCATTGCGCACGCTTAACTCTCGTGAATATCTAATCAGCCCCGATCGGCTGTGGCGTATGACTAAAGGTAGTGCGCTAAAGCTCTAATTAGTTCGCTAACGTAACTTATGACGTTTGCGCATACTATTGAGCGATTTAAACACGCGGAGATTGTCAGCGCGGTGCCTCACGGCAGTAGCAAGATCAATGCATTTTTCATACAACTGAAAAAAAAAACGTTACCTGTATTACTAAGCAGTCTGAAAGAGGCAATTAAAGTCATAGGTTGTCCATAAAATAAACTACAGAAGACCCTTTCTCTCATTTGTGAACAGCGGCCCCCTCGGAAGACCCAGACAGCTGCAATACATGGCATCAGCGATCATTGTCTCCTACACGTTGTTATTCGTCTACCCCTAAGTAAGAAATCATCTACCCTGAAACTAATATCAGGCTATCAGGGAGGCAACTATGAGGCTATGAGGCAACTATTACTCAAGTATTATTGCGCCTCAAAAAAGACATGGACATAAGATAAGACAAACCAAGCGCAAACATTCAACTAAATGTATTGTACCACTAAGTATTTTATTTGTGTGGCGCAGCAATACTTTAGTAATGGATTTCCAACTTACCCGGAATGCTGTTCTCATTACCCAACTATGAGGCAACTATGAGGCACAATTTTCCGAGTGCTTTCTTGACACTCTTACTCGTCCCAAACTGGCAGCTTTTCTAAAATACGGTGTTAAGCCTGAAACATAAGTATATACCCACTATTGCCGTGGGATAACATTATAACAACTTTTGGTCCAATAAATGTCTCAAATCTCTTCTCAAAGGAAAAAAAAAACGTCTCTACAGGAAAGCTAATAAATGAAATAACACTGCGGCGTGGAGCTGGTATCTAGCGTGCGTAAATATGTATATTTAGGAAGTTAGTCAAGCCAAAAATAAATCTAAGAATCACGATCTCCGTCCTACAATCAAATCCCAATAAATTTTGACGCATGCTCTCCAAGAAAGGCAGATCTAAGACTATCCAACTCGTTGACCTCGACGGGCAGCCCGTTCGTAACGATGAATTCGCTACGATGAACCACCCTAAATAACTACCTAATTCTGTACTTGCACTCCCCGTTGACGTCCCTAACTTGCCCATGCAAACCACTCCTGTTCATACTACGCCAGGCCTACAAATTTGCGCGGAGGGCCTATTTAACCTTATCAGTAATCTTAAGCCATCATGTTCCGTTGGCTGTGATGGTATCAGTAGTAAACCTTAAAAAAAACACTAGTCAAATATCAGCTCGAATAGTTGCTTAGTATTTATTCAATCACTAGAAACTGGGGCCATTTCCGATGACTGGAAGAAATCCTCTGCCATCTCTGACGGCGCTTTCCTTCCTTTGAAATCGGCCTACCAACACTGAAGTCACGCCGTGTAATATCACGTCTTTGTTTACTTCAGTCCTTTTGTAATTCACGATCAAGGCGCCAAGCGGTCATGACTGATGCCATGACCAATTCTTTTTTTCCCTGATGCCGTCGTCTATTGAGAATGCGTTCACTGATAACTTTGTTACATGTACTGACAACAAAACATTTCGTGAATACTTAGCAAATCATTTTCTATAATATTTCCTTCCAAGTTTGCACCGTTTAGAATTGCAAACCATTATGCCAAACCTTTCACCTAGTGTTTTTCTTTCGCTCATTTTGCTTCATTACTTTAAAAATTTTTGTTTACTTGTTTCAATTGTACAAAAGCAGCATTATTTTTTCAGTTGTTCTTGGCTTTATCTGTACGTTTTCCTTTTTTTCTAAAACTGCTTTAACAAATCCTTGTGTGACACCCCCCTCGCCCTGTAAGTAAAGCCTCCTTACACCTTGCAGTTCACCTTGCAGTTCCCTGCAAGGTGATAATAAATGAAATGAAATGCGCTGTTGTGCAAATCTAAGAGAGCTTCGCTTACAAGAAAAATACATCAGGGATGTCTTCTGCTTCCATTTTCTTTTTTTTTTGTCTTGCAGCTGCTCCGTAATAATAATTGTAATATTGTAATATTCACTTTTGAGGGATGTGGGCAGGAATTTGCGTGTTTGAAAGTAGCACTCAACCTTAATGTACTCTCTCTCTCTCTCTTTCTCTCGCTCTCTGTGGATTGTGAGGGGAAGGGGTGCCTGAGTGCATGTGAGCACGTTTTTGTTTCTTTGCTTGTTTTTCTTTTACCGCGCATGGTTTAGCGATGTAATAAAGATAAAGTACACCAATATTTTTTTTTTTTTAAGCGCCGCTCTTAGGCACCCATTCCTGTGCTCAGCGTTGGTGTGCCTCGGCGTTATTGTACCTCGTAACCGAGCGAACGAGCACAGCGAAAGTTGAAAGCGAACTCAGAGCGCAGCAGGAGATGAGAACAGAGAGTGTGAGGAGGAAAGTCTAAGACAAGGTTACAGTGAACGCATGAGGCAGAAAGCGGAGCAGGAGCTGAAGGGAGACGCCCTGCGCATGCGCTGAGTCGCCGGGGGCCACAGCACCTGCAACAGCGTGGGCGATCTCGTCTGCGCTTTCGAGGGGGAGTCAGGGTGGCGTGAGGTGGGGAGGACTGTGCTCGCTCGCGGCGTCATACCACGGTACCAGCGTGTGTGACGGAGATCACTGCTCCTGCAAGGGGCGATGGCGAGCGGTTACGAGTCAGGCTCGATGTGACGTCCCCTTGGGCGTTATCACCGCTGACACTGGCGGCGCGATTTCCCCTCTCGTCGTTGGTGGAACGAAAGCGTGCGAAGAAAAACGTAATGCCGCGCAAGAGGGTCTGTGCGGCGACGATGGCTGCGACATGGCTCCAGAGTAGAGCGCGTCGTCTGTATCGGAACAGAGCGCTGCATGAGCGGAAGTCTGTTTGCGGCGGATGCGCTGAATCGCGCCCACGTGTCACCCACGCGCTGCCTCTCGCGATCTCCTGATTATCGAGGCACTCGCGTCACACTTCGCTCCATTTCCAATGTGCCGCAGGATTACACAAGACTCTAGTGATAGCGTTCTCTTCCTATTTATAAACCGTGCACCTATATAATCATAATGCAAAATATTGACACACGAAATGAAAATACGCATAGAGCCGCGCACAAATTTCGCGATAAGGAGTATGGTAATGGGTGAATTTTTCTATCTTTTTGTTTTTACTTATTTTCCTGTGCCAATTTACAGCATTCCTTTCGTCTAGCAGATACATATATGTCAGAGTTACGGTCTAGTCGGGAATATAAAAGGAAAAAGAAAAGAGGGAAACGAGAGGTAAAGTTGACACCGGACTTGTAATGACACAGACATTCACGATGATAATTCATCAGCCAATCACGCCTGCTTTTAAAGCGTGCTTCTAAAGCGTGCTTCTAAAGCGTGCAGTGTGAACGTCGGTCGAGGCCATGCTCTCGAAGGTCTCTTTTCTGACAGCGAACGGCGGCACAACTTGTGTAGAGTGATGGTGAGGTCCTGCAGACAATGTCCAATGTATTGCAATGTGACAGTCGAAAAGGAAGAGAGTGATCTCTGGATGATGAAGCCAATGACGTGACTTGTGTTTTACGCAGACTGACTTCCATCTTGGCCAGTGCTTGTGATTCTTGTAAGTACACCGTGTAGTGTTTGCCTAGTTTATTTCCATGTAACATTTAGGTGGAGGTGGGCGTTCCACGTAGCTCACCACGGAGCTACGCATCGGCCGTACCATACACCTTTTGGCGATGGCTCGCGGATCCCCGAGCGATGACCACTCGTATTGGAAACAGTTATTCAAAGGGTTCTTCAGAATAAAAAAAGCGAAATTGGGCTCGGCTACTTTACCATGTGGTCATGTCATATATAACATTGAGAGTGTTTCCCCTAAGCCCTTGCCAAGTTTTAAAAAAGCTGTGTGTGCGTAAGGTGAATGCAAACACTTCACTATTTATTGTTCAGTTTCGTCTTGAGCAACTCAAGGTATTTCTGACCACGAGCGCAACAAATCATTCACAATTAATTAGCCTACCGTTAAAGTATTACTTTATACTCAAGAGCTTCAATGGAGAAGTTGTGGAGACTATGGAGACATACCGAGAGAATTTGTATTCGTGATGATAGCCGCTGTGGTTTGAAATTTTCCACCCTTAAAAAAACAAAGACAAGAACGCGTGAGATCTGAAGAAGTACCACGCCACTAGGCGCTTGCGCGCAGCGGCGTCAGTGCCGTGAAACCTGCTACCAACAAAATGATCGATGCCGCGCGCAGACCCAAGGCACGAACAGGCCCTCAGCAACGGAGATGGATCGAACACAATGGTTTCGGCTTCCACTTTTGCGGAGATATCTTGTCTCTTGGAGCTATGAAGCGAATGGAGCCCTGCTATACGCGATAAATAGCGCGTGCGAGTTCTCGAAGCTCTGTCGGCGTTTTTCCTATTCACAAACAGCGTAAAGCGTGAGGAGGTTTTGACAGCGGATGGCGATGTATCGCAGGCAGCGGGTGTGGCCATGGCATATCATTTTGTGCTTATCACCCGTTCATTCCTTGCGGTCTGCCTGTAGAATCGATCATTCGTCGGTAGCATGTTTGAGAGCACTAATATCGCGGCGCGAGAGTGCCTAGTTGCGTGTCACGTTTTTGAAATCTCGCGAAGTTTCTTTGAAGCCCGGAAAAAAATTGAAGCCACAGAAGCTATCATCAGGGAACTAAATTATTTTGATATTTGTCGATAACCGGGCTGTACAACTTTCCCATTAATTATTTTCCGCTTAAAGCAATCATTTAAATGTTGTTCCATTAACTATTGTTGTTTTATAAGCTCAGCATATGGTAAATAAAGTACTCTCAGTTTCTGAAGCGGACAGTGAGCAATACTAAGTCGCTTGCATTCTCGCAACACGATCATATGTACAATTTAAGGTTCTGCAGGAATTATCTGAAACACCATGCGTGATCCACTGTCAAGGCACTCATATTGCTGCACTCGTATTGCTGCGATGTGGTTTATACCAGAACAACGAAGATAACACTGGGGTTTGAAGCAAAACATTATGGCAACAAGGGCAGGCTCTTGTTAGTCTTGGCCTTGGCCGTATCGCCTTTCCATGCGCATATTTGCTATCGGATGTCAACCAGTTAAATAGCCCATTTAAGTTTGATTCGCCTGAAAAGAAGAGAAAATTATCAAAAGAGCTGGTAAAGGAGCGGAACGCGTTAAACGGCTGCCTTATTTACACGCATCCCCGCTGCTTAGGAACTTTGTTTCGTTGGCGGCAAAAAGACACAAGTTCTCTGGAGTTCTCCGAGTGTCTCCAGTTGCCGGCAGCGTAACCTGGACGCTTCAGTACGGCTACAAGTGTCATATAGCCACTCCCACAGCGATGCAACATTGCTGTACCACTCACGGCTTGAAAGGGATGTTTGTGAATGTTTAGTCCTGCTGTATTAGAATGGCCGATAGGGTGACGTGAGAGTTCTGTAGGTACGAGGAAACCGTTTAGGGCCTGTTGTGTAACAGTCCTCTGTACGACGCTCAATACCCTTCACTTCGGCTAGACTGCAGACCATTTCGTAAGTCAAAGATGCTCGGACCGGGGCCATGTCCATCGCTGGTGCAAATAGCATTTCGCGCAATGCTGCAGTTTTAGTCTTCACGTTCATCCTCCATCATGCCCGCAGTATTCACTCTCTCTCTCTAGCTTTTTTTCCTTAGCTCGCAGTGTAAAGTAGCAAACCGGGCGCTGGTTTGGTTGAGCTGCCTTCCTTTCCTCTCGTTTCTCTCTTTCTCTCTCACCCTGTAGAGACATCCTATACTAAATAAAATGCAGCAGCTATGTTGGAAGCGTGTGCTCGAATATTTCAGCACCTTAAGCCATTTACACTCGTGCACATTCTCCTTTCCCAAGCCGCCGTTGCGCAACCGGGCGCTGCTTGTAAAGCATGCTGCTCTGCAAAGGGACCTTTTATGAGGTGAAACTCAGAAACCAGAAGGCAAACAATGGCGCGTGGAAGCGCACAGCACGCGAAAATAAAAACCGCATATATATATATATATATATATATATATATATATATATATATATATATATATATATGCGGTTTTTATTTATATATATATATATATATATATATATATATATATATATATTCTTTGGCATATTGTTACCAAAAAATACTGAAACGGCCAATAAAATAAAGGAAACAGATAAAGGCGTGAGATATGTCGCAGTTGTACACAGTGTTCTTCCACGGCTCTTGTTGCGGCAGTTGGCGTTGTCTTTCATCTGCCAGCTGTGGTAAACTTTTAGAAAGTTATGAGCATGTTTTCTTGTCGTAAATTTAGAACAAATGGTGCATATATGTTTCTGTAATAATTTGAAGCTTGTTTATTGCTTTTAACATTATGTCAAAAACCGGTGGCATGAAAGTTTAACGTAACGAGTGCATAATAACTGCATTTTAGATACCACATCCCGTGAGGCTTGCCTTTGTAGACGACTGTCAAGTCAAGTGATAATAACTAATTAGCTTTGTAGCACGAAATGTAAAGCAAGCGTGGAAATATAAAAGAAACTACCGCTACACTTTGCCGAGTGACGCTTATTGTTCAGTTTTGTGACTTCTGAAGCGACCTAGGGCGTAGAAGTTTCAAAGCACACTCAACGTGACAATCATTCGTGCTTGAAACAGTCCTCGCGTGACAACCCCTCCGCAGCTGCTAACTTGAAACAATTCTGAAGCATGCCTTATAAACTTGTTCTTGACGATAGCGATCCTCATAGGCAGCCTTTCTGGCACTGATTACGAGTGCGCCCGAATCACTCAGTAAACTTTGATACCCTTCTTCCTAATGCATATTTATTTATTTATTTATTTATTTATTTATTTATTTATTTATTTACTTCAATGTACTGCAGTGCCGAAAGTTTATCGCAGGAGTGTGAAGCACAAGATACAAAGATAGCAAAGAAGAAAAAAGTAATATTAAACAACAAAACAAGACTCACTGCAAAATTAGTGGTTAGCAATTTGCAAGAAGAATTCAGCAAGTTATAGAGATGGAACATGACCGATAAAACAATTCGACAGCTCTACAGTGCGGACAAAACTCTGCAATTAAGCGCCTCGGTGTGGTCATGCAAAGTGATCGTACAACTCATGACGGTGTGTAGTGGACGTAGGCCTAGCGGGTGGTATGTAGCTGCTGTGTATAGGAAATCTTGAAGAGTTAACGAGAGTGCAGAAAAACTTCAACGATACGACGTGACGACAATTAAGCAGTGTGACAGGAGCATACCAGTCTTCTGCGCTAAAGGACGAATTGTTGGCTGTTTTAAATATAAGATAATTATGAAGGCGACCAAAAAGCTCCTTATTAGATTTATATTCCGCTTCTCACGGAGGTAAAATAGGTAGATAACAACGCGCCTGCTTGTTAAGTGCGTTTTCTCTAAGCATGCATTCCTGGGCCATCGTTAAGGAATTACACGCTGTAGTAATTTATGGCATTCACGATACTGTGCACCATCTACAAAATCATTCCAAGGTTGCTTACTCAGCACAGTAAGTACGCTTGTTAGCAGACCTAAGATCGAATAAATTTGCGTTCTGGCTATTTATAGCGATCAGTAAGAATCGGAAATCTCTTTGTAATATCTTTATGAAAGAAATAAAAATTTGCGCACCTGAACATACTCGAATACTGTAAGCGTGTATACGTCGTTGCTTAATCGACATATAAGATGTGATGGCAGGAAACGCAAAGAGGTTGTTTCCCTATAGCGAAAAAATTTAAGTGTCAGCGCTTCTGGCATTTGGAAGAGCAGGTTAACCCAAGCAAAAATAGCCGAATCATGGTCAGGCACTTCACAATGTCTCTAATCCTGACGACAGTAACCAAGTGACGTGAGAAGTGGTATGTCTTACATACAGCTTAACTTTCAAAAGGCACTAAAGAAAGGCTGATGGCAGTGCAACTATCAGTAAAGCTTGTGAGAGTTTAGGAAATTTAGAGTGAACCAACCAGCAATGATTCCCTCGCGAAGTATATAGTTGTTATTAAAGGTCCCACTTTGTTATTGCAACACGTAAACACGATTTCTTTTATTTTTGTTAAGCAGGCAAGGCAACGCATCAACGCTGCGCACCAAAATCTTGGCAAACCTTTTTCGCATTTTGCCTATCGAGCTCGCGTGCGGCTCATGAGGTCACGCTCATGACGTCACCTTAGAGTGCGCGCCCATTGGAGGAGGCGCAGGCGCATGTGCGTCTGCCCTTGGGGAGGGGGGGGGGGGGGGAATGCCGCTTCTTCCTTAAGTTTTACCCAACATTAGGTAAAAAACTGTGAGGTAAGGGTTTGACTGCTGGTTGACCCCTTCTGGGGGATGAAGTGCTTGTACAGATAAATAGAAAAGTACTCACTGCCTTCTGGCGCCCTTTCAGAATCCGCGCAGCGGCATTCTCACCTGAACGATTCGGCAAAATATTGATGCACGATATCCGTAAACGCGGACAGCTTCAAGCTCGTTTGAACACGATTGCAAGTACTAATTCCTGCAGCAAGCTGGACTTCTTGCATCCGGAAATCCTCAGGTAAAATATATGGTTCCTAATAGAGCTGGACGCAAAGTCTAAAATAACATACTCAAATGCCAGGATTTTTCCACGCTGCTTAATCCTCTGCCGTCTAACTGGCTGTTTTCCTTCGAAGTCCATGCAGCGGAAATAAGTTCACAATTAACCGGGATGCCTTGATGCTGTTAGGCTTCCGATTTTAGCTACCCTTCGCATCCCAAAGTGACGATAGTAAATTTTGCATAGTGCTAGCTGGGAGGGGCTCATCGCACTCGTTTTCGAGATCTTGGTAGAAATATTTATTTCACAATTCTGCACAGCATATTCGTAGCTTGCCATTGTTTTTCTAACGTCCGCATAATGATTAATTGCCAGTGCTATAAGTCGAACCGTGTAATAAATTGCTGATATCTGTACTCGAAACCAAGCGACATCGAAGCGACGCTATATTAGCTTTGACTTCGTTGAACTTCACAATTAGGCAGTGTATTGAGCAACCTACTGCGCGAGGAATGCATGCGCATACCATGAGAACAGGCTGCTATGTATAAGCTATCGGCAGCATGACCCAGGGAGACAAGTCTGTGCATTGCGGACGATGGGCACGTTAGACATTAAATTACGGGGATTTACGTGCCAAAACCACTTTCTGATTGTGAGGCACGCCGTAGTGGAGGACTCCGGAAATTTCGATCATCTGGGCTTCTTTAACGTGCACCTAAATCTAAGTGCACGGGTGTTTTCGCCTCCAACGAAATGCGGCCGCCGTGGCAGAAATTCGATCCCGCGACCTCACGCTCAGCAGCCCAATACCACAGCGACTGAGCAACCGCGGCGGGTGAAATGTTATGAGCACGTTGCGCCCACTGTTATGTATACGTGTGCGTACACCGGTTTCGTTTCCTCTCTTTCTTTTCTGTTGGGCGAACGTACTAGAGAAGGCGTGTCTATTGACGCAATTCTGTATCAAGTCTTTGAACATCTGCGCGTGTAGTAATTTCTATTTATATATCCGTATATTGCCAAATGCACCCTTGAATTCCATAGGCTCACATTATTCGTCGCAGAGGTTCACCCGCCGTGTAAGATCAGCGCAACTTGGCGCAAGATCTTGTTAATAACTCTATTGATATAATAGCTTTCCTAATAACTATGCGTGTGCCATCTGCACGCGCATAGTGCCGCAGTTGAAATTTGAGCCGGCATTCCGCAAGCCCTTTATATTGCCGCGCCTGCTTCTTGGTTTGAACGCCACCGTCATGGCCGCCGTGTTTTCACATTTCTTTGTAGCGAGACAATGCGCTAGCCATTTCAGATCGTGCATGCATCCAAAAAGTTGTGTTTTTTTCTACAGACGGGCCCGTCTGATAAGATTTATACGCTTGCTCAGAAGTGCTCCTGACAGTTATAACTTTAAAAAATAAAACTAGCGGTTGCCTATCCCGACGTCTGACCCGACGTCTGACCTGCACGCTTGGTGCTTCCACTAGCACCCAGTTGTTTGATACATTTGCGGGCACTAGTTCGCCCAGTACGCTGTTTTCAGTTTATTGCTGGGCAACACTCGTTCTACCTGTCTCTGCGCACCGCCACTACTACGCGACAATACCGTAGTTCCGTGCATGCCTAAACTGAAGTCGTGCCAGTAAATCCGGTACTGCACAAGCGTGGAAGTGAAAGCACGTGACGTTAGATGCGCATGCACGGAGGAGCACCATTGTTGTGCTCATCAGATAACACTCCATCAAGCTAATGTGCACATCGTGCAAGCAATACACACAATTCTGGTCTCCGCACCAGAAGACACGAGAGCATAGCAGCATTGCAGTGCTCGGCATTATACTCGGATTATTTGGTCTCAATACGAATGTGTAGTCGTGAGTTCACGCACGAGATGCATTGATAACGTTATAAGTTCCAGAGAGTAAACCTTAGAAGAACAAAGCTGTTACTTTGAGAGAGTGTAACAATGCGCCAGTGAATGAAATATTGTTATTGCGCAAAACAGGACACGTTGGTCGCTAGAGCTATAGAACACGTTGCACGAGAAAACTGCAGAATTGTGCTCTTAGTGGGTAGCCATCACTGTCCAATCAACATTCCTCGAAGCCTTCTTTTATTGCAGCTCCTGCTCATTTTTGACGGCCATCCTCACTTTCATACGCTGTGACATTAATAGCGCTACATTGAAGCAGCGAGAAAGATCAGTAGGTGGGTAGGGCTCCGGGTTACATCGATGTGCTATTGCATATTTTAAAAACATGCTTCCTAGCAATACTCTCCTAATGGCGTCATTATGGTCGAGTTCTCTGCTTCCAAGGTAATCCCGCACTGAAAGCAAAATTTGCCTACGAAACGCTCCCGCTACTCTGGATATGCAATGTCCTACTGAGCGCAGAGAAAGTTGCGTATTAACTTCTCGGGCGAGCTAAAGAAATATTCGACATGTCATGTATATAGGTGTCACTGCAAGTTCTAAATATTTAAATATTACATCATGCTTGTGTACACAAATTGACACGTGTTTATTATTTCAGCGAACGAACTTTTGTACTCGCTGCACAGCAGGCTAAAATGCTTTATTTAGCAGGTTTCAAACAGCACAAAGTTGTGCAAGATACACACATTATTCAAAACTACAGCCTGCAAGCTTACAAAATTACAACCTTACACACATAATTCATACGCAGTATAATGCATTTGTCAAGGAACTTTAATTGTATGCGATGTCGTAACACTTGGCTGTGTTCATTTAAAGCGTATTGCACACTGCAGTGATAATCTGGAGGAAATTTATTTATTTATTTATTTATTTATTTATTTATTTATTTATTTATTTATTTATTTATTTATTTATTTATTTATTTATTTATTTATTTATTTATTTATTTACATGTTTATATGTTTATTTATTTCATACTGCCAGCCTGGGTACCAGGCCTTAAGCAGGAGCGGGCATGCGTAACTTTTGCTGGCGAACCAATTGCAAAGTAAGTCTTCTCAAAGATATGGTGAGAAAATAGAAAAGAAAGCAACACAGAGAAAAACAATGGTTTTATCTACAGTAAAGTGACCGTTATACAACCAATTCAACGCAAGAGAACAAAATACAACAATAAATAAAAATAGAAAAAGGATTAAGCTAAAGTCAAGAAAATTGATTTAGGACCGGTTCCGAAGCGCATTTATAATTAAATCGACTGTTTCATATTCTATAACATCAGCTGATAGAAAATTCCACTCCCTGATTGTACTCGGGGAAAAAAAGGAATTTTTGGACGTATCAGTGTGATTGATAAAATCTACAAGGTTCTCAGAATGAGAAAAGCGCACTGCACATTCAGTTGTTGGTTTTATCAACAATACCTTATCAATTCCAATATTTCAAGAAAAACTAAATAAAGGAGTTTCAGCCTTTCCGTAATTCTTCTTTGTAGGCATTCAGGTTCTCTCTCCTTCCCTTTTTTTTTTTGTATGAGGAATGAGGGTGAGGTCTGCCTATACGTCTGCCGAACTATAGAACAGTTCGCGAAAATGCCAATGAAAGCACGCATCCCTCCTTTTAGCCTAGAAAGTGTTTCTCCTTTTCAAGGGTAAAGTACAGGACATACAGCAGTGCACTCAATTTGCGATTAAATGTAGCGAAAGTATAGTACATGAATAGCAACGAGAACAATCATTACGAGGTATTGTATATGGAGACTAATTTACACCAGTTAGCCTTCGCGTGCCTTTTAAACAACTTTCGAAATTTCAATATTGCCGAAGCGTTGAAACAGTTTCAGCCTTTCTTTTATATGCATCTCTTCCTTTGCGAGTAGAGGCCATTCAAACAATATCATAATAAGATGATAAAAGTTCCCAAATTATGTCGCGCAGTATTAAACTCACTGTATTGTACACGTAGCACTTCTAGCTTTGACAGAAGCTCGCGAGTAATACCAAAGTCTCATTTCAAAGCCCTACATCTCAGCGTGGTCAGTCGAAGTGAACATCAACGAAGCACTTTGAACCGCATACCGCTATAGTTGCGCTAGGAGAGCAGAGTGGACTAATTTAAGATGAGAAGCACGCTCGCTTTTCATTCTCCCCTCGTACGACTTCGTTCCCACAGGCTTGTAAATAAAGCAAGCAAAATGCGCTGCCAGGAATTGTTCTTTTTCCGAGTGAGATAACGCGAACTGTTTGCGTTTGCTGACAGCACTTGCGGGCCGACCGGAAAATGCAGACGGCGCGCGATCGGACCCGACGTAAGCGGCGTGCGAGAAGCGTATACGCGAGTAGGCTCGCATTTTTTCATTTCATTTCATTTTCTTTTTTTTTTTTTTATTTCTATTCTTGCCATACAACTTATCAGACACTGACTGAACCCATAGCCAGAGGCTAGTGTGGGGTTCAGAAACAAAAATACACTATGGCAATGACACAACACTTGTGTAAAATAGAAAGCCCAAAATCACGGCGAAAGACCAAAGTACACTATACAATGATATATATATAATATGCATTTTACAGGAGAATGAATAAAGATCTGTAATGAACACTGTACAACAAACACAAACCGCGAACGACTGTCACATAGATCAAATAAGGCTCAAAAAGTATGTTCTTAATGCTTTATTTGTTTCGTGGGACTGTTTCATTTCTGGGGGTAAAGCATTCCAAACCTTGGCTCCTGAAAACTGCACCAATCTTTCACTGTAGATGTTATTATTCGGTGGCAGATTAAAGTTACTATGTGTGAGGTTTCTCGTCAGTCGAGAAGGACAGCGAAACAGGGAGGCATTGAAAGGTTGGTTATATTTTACTATGTTATTTACACACAGCGCTATCTTTAAAGACCGCAAAAGATCAAAAGGAAGGATATTTAATAACTGGAAAATTGGTTTACTTGGTTCAGTATACTTGCTTTGTGTTATAATTCGGATGGCCCGTTTTTGTAATCGCCGGATAGGATCAAGGTAAGTGTTGTATGTTAAACCCCATGATTCTACACAGTATGTTAGATGACTGTTAATAAGGGCAAAATAAAGGGTACGCAGTGTATGTGTGTTAAAACAATCACGGGCCTGTAATAAGGCATAACAGCCAGAAGCCAACTTTGAACAGATGGCGCTAATCTGATTTTTCCAGTGAAGATGTTCATCTAGAATGACACCAAGATACTTAAATGACCGTGTTCGCTCTAGTGAGTGGTCGTTAATGAAAATGTTAATTTGGAAGCTGTCAATGACTTTTGCTCGTGAGCTAAATACCATATATTTGGTTTTGCTTGAATTAATCGTAAGCTTGTTAGTAGAAAACCAGCTTGTAATTTTTTTCAATTCAGCGTTTGTCTTTGCTTCTAGATCCTCATGGTTGTCTGCGGTTACAATGATCGCAGTGTCATCAGCATACATTAAAATATCACAGCAACTTAGGACCTTCGGCAAATCATTTAAGTATAATGAAAATAACATGGGCCCTAAAACGGATCCTTGAGGAACCCCGGTCTGTAAATATTTAAGTGATGATATGATGTTATTGATAACTACAGCTTGTTGACGGTTTTCGATGTAGCTGGAAAGTAAGCTGTAGGCTTCACCGCGAAATCCATAGCGGTTTAATTTGTTGAGCATAATAGCGTGATCCACGGTATCAAACGCTTTCTTTAAATCAACAAATACAACAGCGGCCAGTTTGTTTTCATGTAATGCTGTATTAATTAATTGAGTTAGGCTTAGGACTGCAGTTGCCGTTGAATGATGTTTTCGAAATCCATGTTGCTGTTGACAGAGTAGGTTATATTTTTCTAAGAATTTGCAAATATTATTGGATAAAATCTTTTCGTAAATATTATTAATAACACTTAGGACAGAAATGGGTCTGTAGCTTGACGGGTTGGATCGGTCTCCATCTTTGTATACCGGGACAACTTTGGCAATCTTTAGTGCAGAGGGGTACTTTGCACATTTTAATGAATGATTAAAAAGTTTGCATAAGATGGGTACCAAGATATCAGTGTTTTCCTTAAGTATGCGTGGGTAAATTCCGTCCAGTCCGGCAGATTTATTGCCAGGTAAGCTGAGAATAATGGATGAAATTTCATGGGGTTCGATTTCAAACATTACAAAAGTATTGAGAACTGTATTGGATGCAGCATTTTGTTGTGATTCAGGGAGTTGAGCAGCCAATGATGGGCCGATATTGGTGAAAAAGGAATTAAATCTTTCTGTAGTATTGCGATCTATTTCTTCCGGGAGAACACGGCGCAAACTGGCTTTGCCAGCAACTTCATTTATTATTTTCCAGACCTTTTGTGAATTGCCAGAAGCCTGTTCAACGAGACGCATGTAATACGCTTTTTTTCGTGCCCTCATCATCGACACGGATCTATTGCGCAGGTTCTTAAATTGTTTGGAATAGTAAACGTTATCCTTGTGTTGCTTCCACTTACGGTACCATGAATCCTTCTCTTTTAGAACGGCGAGGATTGGCTCAGTCATCCAAGGGCATAGTGGTGCTTCGTAAGAGCGAACACTAATATTTCTGCTACAGGTAGTAACCATTTGCGAAAGCGTGTCTATTAGGTTACTAAACTCTGTATCGACGTCATCATGGTATATTACACTGGGGTCAATGGCCAATAGATTTTCTCGTAGTAGGGCATAATCTATTTTAGAAACATACTTCTTGATCTCGCGTTCTGGTTTTATATCAATGTCAGCAGCAACAAAAAGTGGGAGGTGATCGGAGATGGGTTCGCTGTAAACCCCAGCGCGTATCCCAGTCGGTATGTTTGTTAATGCATGATCAATAATAGATGAAGAAGAGGTAGTTACACGCGTCGGTGTATTAATCATATTTCGGAAATTGTACGATGTTAACAGGTTCATGTAGTCTTTGTGGCATTCAGCACTTGTATCGATGTTAAAATCGCCAACAATAATTATGCGTTCCGAGTGTGATGTAAGCGTTTCAAGAATTCCTTCCAGTTTATCAAGAAAAGAGGAAAGGCGCGAGTTTGGTGGACGGTAAATAACTCCAACAGTGAATGAATGGGGCAGTTTTATGAACAGTGTTTCTATGTCTGCATGACTGAGGGTGACTGGCGCCAAAGACGAGAAAGGTAGACCATTTTTGAGAAAAAAGGCAACCCCACCACCACGGTTTTTTGATTCTCTCGGATGAGATATCATAACATAGCCAGGAAGCATAACTTTCTCATCTTTTTGCAGCCAGGTTTCTGTAAGCGCTACAATATCAAAAGATTGGGAATATCTTGTCAAGGAAGCCACTAGAAGGTTCAGGTTCTTCCTCACACTGCGGATATTAGAGTAAAATATTGATGTGTTTTTGTCGCTGCTTAACAGGTCATCTTCATCTATGGCCAAAGACATTGTAAGAGTATACAAGTACTAAAACACAAGAGCATTGGTAATCAAACAATTTTTCCCAGGTCATCTTCACAGGTTATGTGCATTACTCTCGAGCTTTCCGTTTTTCTCATCAAGATTTTGCCTTCAGAGACCCATGCGAACTTCCAGCCTCTGTCACGCTTTATGCCAATAGCTTTGCCGAGCAAAACCTTTTTTTCTGGACACAAATGTTCGTTGACAAAAACGGGATCGTTCTCTGGGAAGCCAAGCACGGAAGTATTTAGCCTGTTCTTTTTCGCAGCTTGCAATATTTTGTCACGTGGGGACCTTGACTTAAACTTCACAATTACATTAGAAGGTCCCTTCGACTTGGTTGGAACACGATGTACAGCGTCGATTTCCTCAGGAGAAAGCTTAACTTGTAGGTAAGAAGTTATCTGTGTCATCATGCTACTGAGGTTCTCATTATCAGATTCAGGGATACCTTTCAATTCGATGTTATTCCTTCTGCTGTATTGCTTCAGTTCAACCAATTGTGTTTTTAATTCCTTCACATCATTCGACAGCTTCTTATTTTCTTGCTGAATTTCCAGATTGTTCTTCTTTACTTCTGCGAGTTCAAGCCTCATCGTTTTAACTTCTGTTCTGAAGCCCTCAAAGGCAGTGTTCATGAAACCCATTGATTCTTTCACTGCTGCTATTTCAGTCTGTACAGCGTCGCTAGATGAGTTCAACTTGTTTACGGTAACCTTAATTTCAGTCATGGCCTCCATAAATTTCGAAGTCATGTCTATCAGAACCTTAGTAACTTCTTTAATGCTTTTGGGAGCCTCGTCTGCGAGTGTCTTGGCAAAATTGTCAAGTTGTGTAGCCTCGTCGTCCCCCATTTTAACAAATTTTCCACAAATGCGTCACAGACAACAAGAGGTACCCAGAGCAGTGCAGCAACCGTAAAATACAAGGAAATAAACTTTCACACGAATGTGTGTGTGCCCACCTGCATAGGTGCAACAATACGGTTAGCAGTCGCACAGACGGCTGCCAGCACCGCTCTGATGTGTCCGTGGCTGTCGCTGGCTCCTTTTATCGGGTAGCTTGAGGGGCGTCGAAAGCCTTCCGCGCAGGCGCGAATTTCCTGGTTGATTGCTTGCACAGATCACTCTGCGGCCACGCTCCGGAATGTATCGTTGGTGCTGCGTTGGGTAAGATGGTCCTGCGCCGCTCGATGGAACCGCGTCAAAATGCTACCTGCCATTTGGTGCTGGACCGAGGAACTGCATTGGGATGAGATTTGCCTTGCATGTTGTGAAGACATGCCTCTTCCATGTTGTGCACAGTGTGGAGGGGATGCGGCAGGTGCTGTGCAGGCGGTCCAAGGCGGCGGCGTCCCAAGAGTCTCGTCTCGTCACGTTTTTGCTCCATACAGGCATATTGAGACATTTTTTTTGCTGTTCTTGTTCTTCCAGCGTTGCTGATGACCTTCGGCACGCCACAGCACGGTCGTTCTACCCTGTCGGGTGTGTCTGTGCACCTCTGCGTGTTTCGGTGCTATTCAGTGCACGCCTGCTTATTTACGCGGCCTCTGTGACGCTGCCTCTATAGGTCGCAGTCGCAAGGGTGTCGTTTGTTGCGGACCTGTTTTTTTTAGTCTGGCCACGTGGCGTACCGTCGGTGAACGGTCACGACTCTCGCTCGGGTGGCATGACAAGACGTCCTTGGGGAGAGCGATTATGCAGCACTTGGCGGGGATGCGGAAAGAACAAGGCTTCTCTCGACTCGTACAAATATGAGGAGAGGGGACAGGAGAAGGTGGTGGAGGGTGTCGCTAGCTTTGGCGGGCTTAACCTTGCAAACAGTACTGACAGTAGCGCCTCCTGACTTCCGCTTAGCGAATACGATAGATTTTTGACGCTCGCTGAATGTTGATGGTCGAAAATAAAACTGGGGATTCTGTCGTCCCTGCCTAGTCGGCTGTAATCTGTTATTATTATTCCGGTAGGTCCGACTAAACAAAACGATTATGACTAGAAATAGCTCTTGCGCTTTCTATATACACATATTAGTTCACTGCAGCCCCTGCAGTGCCTGCAGTGCGTTTATATTTTTTTCTTAATCTAGCACTAACCCGTATATAAGCAAACTTTTTTTTAAAATTTACTCATTGAAGGAATGACGTTGCACACCGTTGCTGCTTGTACAACTTTAAGAGAAAGGGAATGCTGAGAAAGATGTTATTCACACTTTCAGTCTGGCTTCTTTTGTGTCAGGGTTGAAGCCGAGCATTTATCTTATTAATCTGAGCGTTTGCATGGCTGTAGCTGATCCAAATGTTGCATTGGTGCAAACGCAGTGTTCCTCTATTTGAGGCCCGAGCTACCTCATTGGTGGTGAACCAGTGCACAAACAAGAGGGGACAAGAGCCCGCCTTAGGACAAGAGCATAGAAGAGCAAATAATCTCAAGAGAATGAGGCATGTGTCCGATGCAACTAAAGTCCAGAGATGACTCACCAGATAGTAATGGAATGCCAAGATATTCAATGTGCCAGAACTTTAGGCAACGTCCACTCTCTAGATTCACTGGGCTACAGAACTGATAATATCCTCAACCGGTCAGCGGCGGAGATATGCAGGAGACGTTTAGAGTGTTAGTAGGAAAAAAAGTAGAAAAAAAGTGAAGGAAGGCTCGTTACACGCATAAGTTAATTCACACTGTAGAGGTAGGCTGCATACTAGACAGCAACAGATATCATAAACCTCATTATCTCAAGTAGGCTAGGTGAGTACTTGCCGCCACTCTGTTCCAAAAGGGATGCCGTTAAATACTACCATCATCGATCATCATCGTCATCAACCAAGAGTGTTTGGCGCAAAAATTAAGAGACTCATATTTTGAACGTATATAAAAGGTGAACATTGACTTAAATTGTATTATTAAATCACGTGTTCCCCAATACCGCAGCAACTACTCTTTTCGGGAAAGGAAGTTTGGTGGGCCAGAATGTCGGACGAGTGGTAACGTCGCCTTCAAGATTCTGCACCGATTGGCCAAGAGGTTATGGATATCGACGGCGTCTACTCGCCTCTAGTTAATCGTTCGTCGGTAGAAAAAATGTATGGCGTTAAGAAAAGGACATTATCTGAGTGTACGCACAGCACTCTTTAAAAAAAAAGGTCGTAGTGTTTACTGCCTAGTGTCACACTATTTGCTGCCTTAGTGTAACTGCAGTTGTTAAAGATAGAGTTAGTAACAATACTAACTAAACAAGGCAGGCACTCTTACGTAATGGGTCTGAGCTTCCTATTCCAAGCGCAGTTAGTACCACCCGACAGGCAAATATTCTCGCCTCTGCAGCACCTATGGCGCCACGTGAGGCGTATTTCAGAGTGGGTCCCATATATGTATTATAGAATAGCTTATGAATTCGGTTATACCGACTCCATTCGGAATTGGTAGCAGATACCCATTAGTAACAGTGATTACGTTGTTTAGTCAGTACTGTTACTAACTCTGTCGTTCCGAACTGCAGTTATACCAACACAGAAAATGCTGTGGCACAAGGTAGTAACTATTACGACCTTCTTTTTAAATAAAAAAAAAGATTGTGACGTACTGTCATGCACTGAGATTGTGATGCTACAGTTCAGCCCTGCCTTGGCTAGTGACTACAATATGACCAGCAGCGAAAGGTCGTTCACAGTCGGCTGAGCTTTCTAGATAGGCATCCTTTCACTGCGCGAGAAATGCTTGGATCCTGGTCATGCCCCAGCCGACGGAGATTAGCTCTCAAGGTTCTACAGAATTTCCTCCTTGACAATAACTTGATAAGCTCCTTGTGAACAGTAAGTTATCTACATTTAAAATTTTTTTTTCGCCATGTTCCCATGATTCTTTCACCCGTGTCTTTTTCCTGTGTGCAACCTTTTTTTATCTCTATCTTCTTTTTTCTGCATAACTCGAGGACTAGTTTGTTCTTGTTGTGTTATTTAGCTATGAGCTTCTCGGAGTTTTGCACTTTTATTACTTTTTATTTTGCTATATTTGTTAACTAAGATTTTTGGACAGTGGGCATTTCCGGTGGCCGAACTTTCCATATTTCGCAAGTCATATCTTCATTTTCATATTTCACAGAAGAAGAAATTAAGGAAAAAAATTCTGTGGCCAAAGCGGCCATAATTGAACGAAGTGCTCGGAAATCTGACGTGTTGGTGCGAGATTTAATCTAGTAAATTCAGACCTTCATAGTGTCTCGTAATAAATAACCTTTACTTTTCGACAAATAAAATAATATACTGTTGAAGCAGTTATTCGTCGTTGTAAACTGATTTAATGTACCTCTTTAGTTTCCATTAAAGCTATTCCTGTACGGGGGGTCACACAACGCTTACTATTTCTACAAGGTTCAAAACAGCCGAAGACACTGAAATATAGCGCCACACTTGACGGTTGTCGTTTTGACCCCCGTGATCGGGGTCAGGACATGTAATGAGGAGGGAAGATAACCGATGGTCATTAAGAGTTACGGACGGGATTCCAAGGGAAGGGAAGAGTAGCAGGGGGCGGCAGAAGGTTAGGTGGGCGGATGAGATTAAGAGGTTTGCAGGGACAACATGGCCACAATTAGTACATGACCGGGGTTGTTGGAGAAGTATGGGAGAGGCCTTTGCCCTGCAGTGGGCGTAACCAGGATGATGATGATGATGATGATGATGACGATGATCAAAGGTCCTGACCCCCGTGATACCACGAAATTTATTGTGCTGGCCTCGCAGCCTCGTCATCCAGAATTTTACCTCGCCAATGCATGAGGACCATACGGTCATTACTTTCCAGAATGTATTTTTCAGCGACTCTTTCTCGACGATGGTAGCGTCTATGGGCTCAAAGACGGATGAGGGTATCACTTGATAAGGACCAGTGAATGATATTAACTATTTACAAGGTAACCTTACTCAACCCCCCCCTCCCCCGCGCTTTGGTTATAAAGCTCATCGCATGTTCGCAAACGGATACCGATTATTAACCCTGGATAGTATTTACAGGCAGCGATGTGCGGTGTCACGACCCTTATGTTCGACCTGAGGGCAACAGGTCGCGCTGACCTCCCTGAGCCACATTTCCACGAAATAAGATATCTCTCTCCCTCTCTCTCCAATGGTATATATTGTCAAGTGGTAGTGACCGTGAAGAAAGCAGCAAAACTGGGAATGATGACATTAGCGTTTTATTGGTCGAACTTATGCTCTCAAAAACAGGCTACACTCAAAGCACAACGATAGCGGCGAACACAGTCGGCGATCGTCGAAAATCTTATCAGTGGGTCAAGCGCGTCCGCTTTTATACGCCAGTCATCGAAGGTTCCAGAAAAATCGCTGGTGCCCGGGTGTCTTCCAGAAAGTTTTACACCATTTGCGTCGCGTATACATGCAATCAGGTTACACAAGGTCCGGTGATCCCAGACAGCGGATAGAACCATCAATAACTTTCGAGAAACTTCCGATACATGGAGGTGCGTCCTGCGCTGCGCGATAACATTTGTTAGGTGGTGAAACGTGGTCACCCGATAAATATAAAGAATTACGCGTGTCAATATCAGCACACATACATGTATAGATTATTAGTGTACCTTCCTGCTAACATGGGCTTTGAACATAATCTTTTATGGGGGTGGGGGAGGGGAGGGAAAGTTCGTTTAAGTAGACTCGTGACACTCTTCTGGCACTGCTTGAGTCTTTACAGACACCGCAAATTGCCAATATGTTTGGTGGCTCTTAGATTAACCGGCCTTCTTTGAGATGGCCGAGCTAAAAATTTTGGTTGGCCAGTTGTCTGTGTTGGAAATGTTTTTGAGGGCTTATATTCGTGACGAGGTATATTTGATATGATTGATTCCAATCCACCCATATTCGTGCCTCCTACTGCTTTTCGCGTCGACATTTTAAACGAAGCGCCAGCATATGACCGCAAGCATAAGGCCGGGCAATGCTATCTTCCATTTGCACTCGTACATTTTGTACAGCATGAAGAGCGCTGATAGCCTTCGCTTCTTCTAAAGCGTCACTATGGCAAATATTCTAGTTCTGCGCTAAGAGTTTCATGTAATGCGCGAAGTTTCAGTGCTTACATGAAAACCATGTGCAAAAAAAATGCGCATCCTCATCCCTTCAGAATTTTTTCACCCACAGAATTTTTTTTTAATGTTCCGCAATTGAATGGTAAGAAACATGGCATAGGACTGCACAAGCTTCCTTAAACGTAAGCCTCTTTAACGCAGTTTTATGCGACGCAGACCCTATTCAATTCGCACAGGAACGACCAGGTGGCAATCTTCCCATGCCATCGAATATACATATATGCCGCTACTTGAACACCCTCCGGTGTGCTGTAGTGGCCTTTGGCGTTGCGCTGCTAAGCACGAGGGCGCGGGACCAAATCCCGGCCTCGGCCGCCGCATTTCGATGAGGCCTCAATGCAGACACCCGTGTTCCTTGCATTGGATGCATGTTAAGGAACCCCTAGGGGGCATAAAATTATTCCAGAGCCCTTCACGTGTAGGTTAGTCTAGTTAACCTCCCTGCCTTTCCTTCCCTCCCTCCCTCCCTCCTTCTCTCTCTCACCTCTCTCTCTCTCTCTCTCTCTTTCCAGAGCTCTTCATTACGGTGTGCCTGATAATCATATGGTGGTTTTAGCACTAAAAACTCTATTTATTTTATTTGCCCTAACTGGTGATATGTCAGGAATTTTGCTCTCATGATAGTGTCTGCATGATAATGTGTCTGAAGCTTTTCCTGTAGCGAAATGGAAGCCTGATTTTCTTTTGAAGCAGAAGAGCTTAACCATCTCTTAAGAACGATGGAATCTTTCGATCACATCGCCTACGTGATGCGGAAATATGGTCCGCTGATGCAGGCTTTCCCCGGACAATGCGAAATTTACGAAAATCGCTTAAGGTATGTCAGCACCTGCGAGAAAAAAGTTTACACTTTTAGCCCAAAAGTCACAAGGGTGTCCTTGGTTTCTAAAGTTTAGGTAGTTGGAACGCTTAAACTAAAAAAAATGATTGAAACTGGGAAAACAGGGATATAAATCAAAATTTCCCAAAACATGGCTGTTGCTGTAGCTTGCGAGCCATCAAACGCACGATGCCGCGTCAGCAAAGCTAGATCCGCCTGCAGCCAACAACATCCTCCTCCTTCTACAACTGAAATCGAAATTCCAACTTATTCCATCACAGAAACAGGAGAGGCATGCGTCAAGGGTGAGGGCTCATCGCCGCTGGAAAGAGACGTTCACTTTTAATGCGACTACCATTCTCGGCGAACTTCACGCACTTTGCGGTACGTTTGTTTGTCCGCATCTGTAACCTCTTTCACATACTGCCGTGACTCAAGTTGTCTACTAGCCTGGGTCACTAGGTGCATATCCTGGCTGTGGTCTTGTGGAACAGTCAACAGGGGCCACAATGTGCGTGCCCAAATAGACAACTCGCTGCTGGCGGCTGTCTTGGCTAGTAAGCAACTGGCGTCACCGGTTATGCGCCACTAGGCGTTGGCCAAGTTGACCTCAACAGGCAACTTATGTGCCCATTCCTTCCATTCCGTGGGAATCGGCTTAAGCGATTTCCACAGTTTTTTCCCAGGTCTAATCGGTTAACCTAGCGTGGCGGCTTAATGAATAGCCATTGCGGAGCTATCTGCATAACGGCGCCGCCGCTGGCGCAGTGGGTCCAGAAGGCAGTGCAGGATGACATACGTTGGGCCTCTTAGGAAGTACTCGGACACTGGCAGAGAAAAAAAATGATTTTGAAGAAGGGCTTAGAAACACCGGTGAAAATAAATGGGCGGCTAGGGCGCACAAATATTTGTACCTCAAATGGGTGGACACACAATGGAGGAAGAGGTCAAGAAAGTTGGCAACCAAGTACCGGGTTAATAAATGTGTGAGTAGACAACCAGGAGTCATCAGAAAGAAAGTCAGAGAAACAGGGGCAGTAAATTGGATGCAAAGGATGGTAACAAAATAGAGCATGGCGATTTACAAGAACGGCAAGAAAAAAAAATGGAAAGGAACATGTGCGCAATAACAGAAAAGGCACTGCCTTGTTATTTGAGGCCCGAGCTTGGTTGCTTATGGACAAATAAACACCAGGGGAAATATTAGTAACAGGATGAGACATGCGTTTTGCATGTTTTGCTGCGGCAAAAAAAAAGTCGCAGATAACTCAGCACATCCTAATGGAAAGTGACGTTACCTATTCAGCCAGCAACACCTGTAGGTAACGTCCGCCTCCCAGAAGCGCTCGGATTTAAAGCGAATCGAAGCATTGACCGCTCAGCAGTCGATATAAGCAAGATACGTATAGAGAATTGATGGGAAAAGAATCAGGGCAGGGATTGATAGGCCCGGACACACAACAGGCGTAGGCCACTGTACAAGATAGATACAGAAGGTTTAAGGAACATAAAAACACAGAGATGTAGACAAAATGCTAAAACGGCAAGTATATATCATGCAGCTGATGACCTCAAGCAGGCTAAGTGACTATTTGTCAACGCCCACTTGAAACAAGATGCCAATGAATCGTGATCATGATGATCATGATCATCGAAGCGGAAGATAGAAGCCCGGCTGCAGCAAACACCTAATACATGGCGCCAAGTCACGTGTCTGGTTCTGCGAGCCCTCTTACCATCTCGATGCCTCACCCATGAAGCTTCTCATCGCCCAGGGGTTTGAAGAACGCGAGCGCTGGCGCTTCAAAGCCGCTCACTGCCGCTATGCGGGGACGAACATGCCACACGCTTGGAGCAAATGCAGGCGACGAACCGCCAATGACGCGCCGCCGGAGCGGACAAAGATCATAGTAGTCATCATAACAACTAAAATATGTAATCATGCCAACCCCATAGTCATCATGTCATCGTAAGAAAGATTACTAATCGCATTAACGTCACCAATCACCTCAGAAGAATGAAAGGGCCACGATTTTTTTTGTACTTTATTCACGTGTGGGACAGTTACATGACACGTGGCTTTGATACGAAGCAAAGCGAACCTAAAGTGCATAGAAGTGTATGCCGATGCTTAAGGTGGGTGGGTTTTAGTGCGATAGCATTAATATGCTCCTTCACACACTTCCAACGCACTTTCACGTCAACTATCTATCTATGTTTGTATCTATGTATCTTTGTATCTAACCGTTTTCCCGCCCGCCTTAGCCACTGGGTAGTCCACGGTCAAGTGCGTAGCGCATCGGGCTCCTGTGCTGAGGGAACAGGGTTCAAAACTAGCCATCGGACCAACTTTGGTCACTTAGTACGTGGCAATGCGTACATGCGTGCCGCTCTTCAACGAACTTCTTTCACGCTGACATACCCATTGCAAATGCGGGGCTGGTTAGGTACCGCTCTTCAATGAAACTCTTTGACGCCGGCTCGGAACACTGAGCATCTTGCACTCGGTCTGCACTAGTGTTAAACGAGCCTGTTTGATGTCCACTTGGGTCACAGCGTGTGGGTTGGTAGCTATGTGCCGCTCTTCAATGACCGTCTTTCACGTAAAGTTGGGTAACCAGAGAAGTTCCACTAGGAATGTGCAGCTCTACAATGATAAAAAAGATCTGTGAACTTTCTCCAATTCTTAGCGGAATCGAGTCCACATCACAAGAGTTCCTCAAGAGCAGCAACCGGTGCATTAGCAGGTACTACACAAACGCAGTGGGTATGTGCCGCTTTTCATTGAACGCCTTTCACGCCCCCGTTCTCACGATCTACGCCATGTATACATTGGGTACGTGCCGCTCTTCAATGAACATCTCGCCAACTTGGGTCATTGAGTATGTGTAACTGAGTGTGATTCCAGCGAGGGAAGAATTCTCAGCGTCCGCAGGCACCTGCGCGTCACGCTTCTCGTCTCGAAGGCCACGCGCGGACTTCTCGGCAGTGTCACTAGATGGCGAAACGGGTCCAGGAAGCACGAGACCACATAACGCGTTTCCTAGTGTTCGCATGCACCGGAGCGCCATGGATTTCGGAGGCCGCGCGCAGGCTTCGCGGTGGTGGCGCTAGATGGAGCCGAATGCTCTTAGGGAAGCGCGAAAGAGGAATCCCGCTGCCCTACGCGTCGCATATATAACTCGTTTCGACGGTGGCAATACCTTGGGTCGCTATATTGATTCAATGCTAAAAGCATTGCCGCCGACAGTCGTCGTGAGAAGTGTTTCGCCAATTTTTTCGAAGCTCCTCCTCCATCTTAATAATGAGATAAAGGAGGGGAGGGAAACAGGGAGTACTTTAATGACATTTAGTCCACGATGTCTCGGTTGGAGTCAAGCTGTATGCTAAGGTCGCGGTGCTGAATCCATTCTGATGGACCCATATACGTGTTCTACTTGGACCACCAGAAGTGGCAAAACTGTTAGGATTTACGAGTAGCAGAGTTTTGCTTGTCGTCTTCGAGATTGCTTCAGTCGCAGCGATCATTACGACCCTCAACGCTCGGCCCAGATAAGGCTTCGGCCACCCCATACAGTCGTCCCAATCGTTTTGAAGAAGAGCGGTGGCCTCGTACCTCACCCCGGCACTCCCCTACTTTCCTGCAGTTCTTAGGCAACAGGTGCAGTCGTACCCTAACCTTGGCTGAAAACTCTCTCATAATCACTGCCCAAAAACATGGCGCTTGTTGATCCACGGAGATGCCCCAAAATGTTACCTGACCGTCGTTTTAGATTTCTTTCAGCTCCAAAAGGGCCGGCGGTTCGTGGTAACGTCACCATTCGCGTCGCCAGGCTTACCTTAGTGGGTGTTGAGGGTCTACCTGCAACTTGAGCTGCTGGAAGAAAGGGCAAATTCACTCGTGTTCACGCTCCTGTGCCTGAATGCTCACCGTTCTCTCATAACAATAGCGTGTTCCAGCCACACACGCGACCATGCATGCGCTGGAACTTTCAGAGCATTAATATTTTTTTTTTAATGACGCGAACTGCAAAAAAAAAAGCGGCAGAAACTGTTCTACATGAGCGTTGCCATGGCAACGTACTACCGCGGACACCGGTTGTGATCTGGAGCATGCCACCGACACATCCGTGCGCGCTTCAACTCTTCGTTGAGGGTCGATAGAGAAATTCAAAAGGACGTGGTCGTCCTGGCTTAATGGCCAGGTTAAAGATGGTAATGAAGCGAAGGCCTAAAGTGCATGCATAATCGAAAACTTGAAGGAGATCGCGCTCTCTCTGGCCTGTGTGTGCGTGAAAAATATTTTGCTACTCTTTAGTCAAGCATACATAGAACGTAAAGAACGCTAGATCAACAGAGAATGCCCGTGATGCTCGTAAAAGAAAGAGCGTACTTACTCACAAAAAATGCGTCTTTTCTATTTACCGCACCGAAAAGCCTATTCAGCTGAGTGCTCCTCCTGCTAGACGCAGCCAGCCTCTTCGTTTTTGGGCGTTAAGTTCTGGGTGAACAGCGGCCGAAAATCCCCATTCGTTCCAGTTCGCATGACGCATAACACACACAACTTTTATATCAATGACATTAATGAAAATGTACAGTCCCTTATTAGGTTATTTGCAGGTGACTGTATATTATACCGTAAAGTTACATGTGAAAGTGACTGCTTCGTAATTCAATACGACTTATATGCCATACACAAGTGGTGTGAGCCATGGGAAACGAAACTGAATCTCGAGAAAACGGTGTGTATGAGGTTCTCCAGAAAAAAAAAAATCCTGGAAAATTTGAATATACGATAAACTGCTGTCCAGTAAAAATGGTGTGTGAATATATATACCTAGGCGTTTACTTTTGCACCTCTTTATCATGGAATCGGTGCGTGGATTATACCGTAGGCAAGGCTTGTCAGAGCTTGGGATTTTTACGACGAAATAAACGTGCGTTTCCACAACAAACCCGGGAGTTACTATATAAATCATATGTAAAATCTGCGCTCGAATACGCATGCTCTGTGTGCGATCCTTCATCAGTAACCAACAAAGAAAGACTAGAAAAAGTTCAGTCCATGGCGGCAAGATATGTACTAGGTATAGCAATGTATGACAGGCAGTTTAGTGCAACTAAATCTAAGGCAATACTAAACTGGCAATCTCTCCACCACCGAAGAGCGTCGTTTCGACTGAAGCTTTTACACAGCATATATCACTCTCATACTCGGATTCCGCGTGACGTGTACATAAACCAGCCTCACTACACATCAACACGCAAAGATCATGAACAGAAGATAAGAGAATACAAATGTAATACATCGACCTTTATCAGCTCGTTTTTCCCAAGAACCATCAGTCAGTGGAACAAACTTTCTTCCTCAGTTGTAGGAATTGCGTGTCCTAACAAGTTCTTTTCTGCATTAAAAGCAATAGAATCTTTTGATCCCTAAGGCTTGGTAAATATCCCGTGTACGTCTAGCAATCATCATGACCTATAAACAATCCCAGCTGCAAATGACATTTCCTTTTAGTGCCTCTTTTTTCACCTTGTCGCACTGTATCTTAATCACTGCATTGTTTCTTTTTTTTTTTGCAACCTATTATTCGATTTTTTTTTTGCTTTTTCATTATCAGTCTCTGTAATCATTGTGCTTTATGTACTCTTTCTTTTTTCAAATGTGACATGTGACATCTGCTACGTGCCTGTGTCCGACATGGCTGCGTGCAACTTAGCTGTGTCCTTTTTTTCTTTGTTGGCCTATAATAATGTGTTGCAGACTTACACAAATTTATGCAAACCTGCAATTTTGATGCTTGTTCTTCATCTGTACTCCCCCCCCCCCTCCCAATGTAATGCCTGAATGGGTGCTTTGGGTACTAAATAAATAAAATAATAAATAAATAAATAAAAACTGCTTCTCTCTGGAAACCCTATAAGTAGTAAAGCGAGGGGGGTTACGCAGTATATCAGATCATTTACATTGATGTCTGAAATTTTAATGAATATGTTAGCTGCCATACGCGAAATATATAGTTATTTCGACCAGCTTCACTTATATTGTAACATCCCCATGCATAGCAATCTTGTTTGGTTTTTTTACTGTAGCTTTTCTGGTTGTGGAAGCTTGATTAACTTTGAAGTCTCTGAAACATTAATAATGTGTTTCTAAATCTTACCACATCTTTGTGTGATGCGTGAGTTTACTGCATTTCATACCGCTCACTTAGATGTAGCGCGCTGTTGGTTTCATAGCACTATACGTTCATCGCTTGATAAAAGTGGATGCTTTGTTCATGCAAGTCATGCCCAAAACCGCGTTGCCGTGAATAAGATGGTTTTTTGTTTTATAATCTGAGCGTCCTATTCACCACGAAAGATCCAGGAGCGACTTTATACTACATATACAGCCACGCAGACTAAAGAAGCACACTGTCTCACATCTACATATTCATGCTGCAGAAGCAAACGCGGATGAGTAGTCACAGTTGCAGTCTTTTTTTTTTAATTATGTAGAGCTCCTTCCTAGTCATGGGCGAGTTTTTCACGTTTTGCTTGTCTTCATATGCATCAGGTAATGCCTTAGCTTTGCGCATTTATGTTGTTGTTTTTTCGCTCTAGATGAAGAGAAGTGAGAATGGGGTAGAGGTGGCAGTGCCATGTGCATCTTTCAGTTAAACCCGAGCCCGTGTAGAGATCGAGTACCTACTTTGGACACTGATGCGCTGCGATGCACCGCGATTTTTCATCTGCAAAACGACCGTTGATTTCGACATTGGTAGGCATTCCGAATTTATTATTTGGTGACATTTGGCCTTTTTTATTCTAACTTAAGCTCAGTCATGCCACAGCAATGAGCTCCTAACAGTCCAGTGCTGCTTGTGTTTCTTTACTCTGCATCAAAATATCAATACGCTGGTGTTATTACACTGTACTTTTATCGGAACGAAGCCGCCACTGCCAGCAGTCGACACTGCATTCAGCAACAAAGGGTCATAGCCACTATGACAACCCCGCGAGCCGTTCATTCTTGATACCCTCTGCACCTGTGGCCCGCATATTTTTAGCAGTCACTGATACCTTGAACTTCTTAGTGCTCACTCAATGCTTAATTTCTTAATGAGACAACACAGATCAATGAAAATTCGTCCTGGCGGGGAGAAATTCGTCTTCATCTGCCGAGCTTTCTTTCCGAGAAACAGGAGTTGATCTTGCTCTGCTGCCTGGTGCCACACTTGGGGGAATTAGATTTTTTCTTCTTCTTCTTCCTCTTTTTTTTTTTTTTTTGCTTTGGTGTACGTGTACATTGGTATCTGCCACCCTTGAGTCAGCTAATAGTTTTGCTTAGAGCACAGAGGCGAGGACCTCCTTTCTCTCTGTGCATTCCGTCTTTAGATATGTTTCCGTGAAGTCAAAACGAACAAAGCAGCTATGGAACCAGCGTTGATGAAATACACCGAGCTTTTCATTGCTCGACTGGATCTGCTTAACACTCGAATCTCTTCAGTACGTACACGGAAGGGTGGCAGTCTTTGTCGGAACTTCCATGAAATTCCAACTCGATAAATGGCTCCAGAAGTTGCTCCTGCATGCCTGTAACTTGATCCCGCACGCTGCGTATTTTGAGAGAACGTTCCTAGCCGTTTGTAACAGTGTGACTGTTTTGAGCGACGTCGCTCTCTAAACGAAGACGTAGGGAGCGAAAACAAGAAGGTGATTCCAAACTTGCTCGATTCGTCTGCATGCTTAAAGCATAGGCGGGGTCTTCCAGTGTCTCGTTCTGAATGGGTCTTGTATCTGCTACGTCAAAGAACGCGCGCACACACAAAAATTGCTCAGGCATTCTGAATAGCTCGAGACGACCGAGTCGAACTCCGTATGTCCTGAGTGCCTCGTTTTCAGGGAGACATGCTACTGACGCATCTGCATGCCTCGCGCTACAGCGCGATACACCGGAGTACGACGGGCGCGTCGCAGCAGCACCCAGTTTTTTTCGTGTAGATCAGGTACATGCACTGTCGTGGAGCTTCCATAATATTGGCCCTCGTTGTCTTTGTTGAGCCCTGGCACGAAGGCATTACCGTCTGGATGCATTCGCCTTCTTTCTCACTCTCTCTCTCTCTCTCTCTCTCTCTCTCTCTGTCTCTTTCTCATCTTTCTATTCCCCATTTCTTTTCACGCAGTGTATAAAAGAAGGGTCCATATCTGGGCTTTCTTTTTTGTATTCTTCTTTGTTTAAAGAGAGTAATATGTGTGATCCCTTATTTTTTTTGGGGGGGGGGGGGGTCTCCCTAATTTATTAATCTTTATTCTCAGTTCTTGAAGTGGAAAGGGTGACTTCAAAACACGCACCTTAGTGCTCTTTACACACACACACACACACACACACACACACACACACACACACACACACACGCATATTATCTTATTTCTTATCGATCATATATACATATTGCCCTTTACCATGGTCAATGGCTTTCTTCGGTTGTCTTGTGCGCCACACTTTTACGTCCTCTCATCGTTATTCTATGATGTGCGTGCATGCGTGCGTGCCACGCCGAGCGCTACTTCTCCACTTCATTCTGCTCTGTGCCTGAACAACAGTATTCGGCCACTATTGTGCGCGTACTACGCATCGGATGTTCAGGTGTAATCAACTGGCTGCGGTGATCGACCACGTTCTCGAGCAACAGCCCACGCGGCTACTTGCCAGAGCCTTCCTTCGTCTTTATTTTTCGTTGTTCTTACTGCTATCTTTCAGCGGGGCCAGAACAAATATATACAGAGGTATAACGACGTTTACCGAGGAGGGAGCGGCGACAGAATGAAGATCTTTGTTTTTTCCTTATTTTTTTTCTTTTTTTCTAGACCGGTATATGTGATCGCGAATAGGAACACACAGAAATTGGCCCTGGTAAGCCGGACGCGTTGTCGGCAACTGTTGTCGCGACAGGGGAGTTGGCTTTGGATTGGTTTTATGTATCAGTTTGCAGAAGGTTTACTCGCTCTGAACACTGTCTTTCATTTCCCAGTATATTTTTTGCTTTTTTTTTATTTGTAAGGCAGCAGCCGCACAGTTTCAGAGAATTATGGACTCGTGCTATTGTGTTTGCCTGTGGTTTGTATTAAACAAGGACTCTTGAAATTATTGCAATTGCACATTATAATTACAACACATTTAGAAACCTAACGCATCTTCTTAGAAAGTAAACGGGAAGGAAGGGGCTGCATAGACTGCTTCAGAAAAGAGTCTTACATGACTCTCACAGTAGATCCATAACAGGAAAAGTCATTATGTAATGTACAAGTGCAGCGAGAGGAAGTGGTGGTACGGAGTCAGCGAGCCATATGCCTGTCCACTACAATAAAAATTATTTTTCGTGCTGTTCTTTTTTATACCATATTACCATCTGGTATGGCAATATATATTTCGGCAATTGCAGTGAAAATAGATCTTAATTATAGGTGCAAGGGGGGGGGGGGGCACAGAGAAATTGCACATAGTAATGTACTCAGGCGCTGCAATCACTGATTTTACTGAAGTTAGTTTACGCGATTGGATGCGCGCGAAGGACCAGACAGGAACAAATGCCTGATGAACATTCACGCATGTCCATCCACTCGTGGCGCTCAATCAGGAATAGCAAGTCGTCCAGTGTTGTTGGGAACAATCTGCTGAGAAAAAAAATGGCCGCCCAAGCACTCCATACAGATGGTTAAGCCGCGAAGCTGAGACGTGCGGCCATGGTGTTTATCACTGGATTAAACCCGAAGGCTCATTAACGACGGCTTGGTGGGTTGCCGGATCCTCGGTACGCAATTGCTGCTTGCGTTTGGCCGCACGAGCTTGTTCTCGTGCCCGGGCTGCAGCATCGGCACGGCGTAGACGAGCTCGTTCCCGGTTTCTGCTCGCGGGGTTCCTGATCGAAAGCTGCCTGCTTCTAAGGAGTACGTTGACACGTGGCCTACCCATTTCGCAGCCGGAGAGAAACTGCTGCGCGCGCTCGAGTTCGAGGGAGAGCAACGACGTCACTACGGACCCAGCTTATCGAATACGACCTATACAGCAAAAGGCCTTTTTACTCCGATCCATAAGCTCATGTTACCTGGCCCGAGCGCCATAGAATCCAATGAGGATGCTCCTGAGTAAGCAACAATGATTTTGACGTCACCGCTTTCATCGCGCCAGCCTTGTCAACGGAAGCTTTAGGCTAGGCAGCATGACGTCATGGATCGGAGTGAACAGGCCTTGTGCGATCTAGGTGGTGTTGGCTAATCGAGCGCCTCTCGTTTTCTCTTTCTTTTTTTCGCGCATGCGCATGGGATTGCGCTGGAGGTGTTGGCGGCGTACAGCCTACCGACAGACAGACGGAAGGACGGACACACGAAGGAATCGGCTAGCCATACATAGCCTCGCGGTAAAGGTATTCGGTTCTGAGAAGCCATAACGTTTCCTCACCGGAGTACAACAAATCAGTCGTCACGCCATCACCGTCGTGCTGTCGTCGTGCAGTCGTCGTTGCCTTGCTGCTATCGTCACGTACACAATTGCTCGCGTTACACAAACATATTCTTCCATCTGGTAACCCTTTGCAGACGCCGAAACGGTGCTTGGTAACCAGTGCCTCGCGCGATGCTTCACTTCACATCCTCCCCCACAGTGCCTAAATGCTTGTAACATTTGTTTTTCTCCAGAAAGCTTTCCCTGCAGCATAAAACTGGCGAACATAAAATTTCTGCTATTTAAAGAAGTGCAGCAGCAATCTATGATGTGTACCGTAGACCTACACAGATAGTAGTCGGTTGTGCGGCTTGGGTGTGGCCCCAATTTTGAGAGGTATTGGTTCCTTGATGAGCGGAATCCGGGACAACACCCCAATCGCCGCGCTATGTCTGCCAGAGTAAATGGGCGAGGGCAGAAGGGAGGAGCCGCGCCGGAAGTTCGCCAACGCTATTGAGCCGATAGACAGTTTGCAGCATATATATTTAAAGTTATATGCCTTACATTTATATACCAAGACATGTATTTAAATTACCGGCCTTAGGGGCACTTAGCACGCTTTACGCTGGTGACATAGTCAACAAGATTGATTGCGAGGGTTGAGTACTAGATCCCATAGCCGCTCATCACCAAAAAATTAATGACCCAGCCTGCACAAAGTCGTGACAAATGTTAACTAATTTACAAGTTACTAAAGAGTATGTGAACAAGGTGGGTGGCATCTAAAGCTGGTAGGAACATAAATCGTGACATTTCACTACAATAATAAAGACGTTATCTGGGATATGGTCGTACGTAGGACGATGCGTCATAAAGGGTTCGCATTTTTTTTTTTCTACAACAGTAACTGTGAAACAACTTGTATGAAACAAACACATTGCACGATGAGAAAGACGCATCGGATAATAATGGCTTAAAAGGAAATAAAACACTATCGAGTGGAAAAATGTACGGATGGCGAGGTGCTAGTCGTAATGCTGTCCTAATAAGTGGCAGCTTACACAGGCTTAATGTTAGATACAAGGCGACGCTGCATTGACATTCACGCATGAGCTCAGTGTGACTCCTAGAGCCCTGGATTTTCGACGTCTTATTAGGACATTCAAGAGGAAAGAATTGGTTTAATAAGTAATAATAATTGATCAATTTAGGCTAATAAAGTATGCTTTCAAAACATAATTGTAGTTAATTTCTCCGTAAGGGTTTGATGGTTTGATCAGGAAATGAAGCTAAGAGTTCCACCATTTTTTATTTCGCGCCCATCTACTAGTGCCGCAAGTCAGCGTGACAACACGGTTTTTATACTATTTGTACGGTAAACGTTCTTGAATCTTCTGCGGTTCAGTCTGGCTTTTATAGATGACCATGTAGTACACCTTGACCAATTAATGATTGGCAGTGATACAGCTGATGCCGGTTAAATCTATGGCTTCACGACGAGCTCGTGCGCGAAGTCGAAGGTGGAGTTGCCACCCACCCGTATTTCTTTCTTTCGTCTTTTCTAGCTTGCCAAGCCTCCTCTCATGGCGAGAGTGGCATTTTTTGTATGGCAAAATGGTAGTACATTTCAGCTGACTTTTGCACTTTAAGGTTACTTTAAGCTTTTCCCCCTTTAAAGTTGGTTATTAAGATCTCTCAAAAACTTATTCAGCGCATATTTAAGCAGAGCGTGTAATGTCCTGACGGCCAAAGTGACATTGATGACTCTGTGGAGGTGATCGCGAAAAGTTTTGGAAAGTCTCTCCCAACATGTCGTTCATCCCCTGGAATACGGATGCTTGGCTCAACAGGTTATCTTGAGTAGACTTTGGAACAGCAATAAAATTGCACTGTGAGCAACAAGAGTTCTCTTGAGATGTGTCACGGAAAGCGGCCTCGCCTCCGGGCTCTAGAACCCGACGACAAACGCCTTGTGACCCCTCTCAACCGCATTGTGACGTGGGTGAGATGTATGCGCAGAACATGTGCCGCATGTAGCTCCGAGCACGTAATTCACTGTACACTATGATCGTCATCCGCACACACGCACGCGCTAACGCACACACTTTCCTTCTGCTTCCCCCTTTCCGCTACGCAGAATAGTAGGCCAGGTGCAAAGCTCCTCCAGCCGATCCATCTGCTTCTGTCAAATTAAAATGGCATTCCCTTTGTCTCTCTCTCTGTCTCTTACTCTCTCTAGTAGTTTTCTATGTCAGTACTATCCTCTGTTGTTCCAAGTTTGGCTGCTATGGCTTCATGTCCGGATGGAATCACAACGAAAACGCACAAATCTTTGGTTAGAGTGGCTCGTAATAATTTGAACTAATGATTTAATATCGTATCGCTAAATCTTCCCCAGTAATGTGAAATGACTCCACTCGTCGTGTCTCTAATGTTTTACTTTAGCACCACTTGATGCGTCTTCATATCACCATTGCAATAATGCAAGTGTGACGGAAATGGCTTAGTAAATGTTTTCGTACACCTTGGGTTCGTTATTTTCGTTTAGGTGCCAAAGTTCCCCGATATTTCTGGAAGATATTTCAGGTATTTCGGTAACAGTACTAAGCTATTGTTGTAGCTCTGCGCAAACTCCACCACTTCGTCCGGAATTTTCAATAGAATAAATCACTATTGTTGCGATCTTCTGTTACAGTCCCTGAATATTCCCATATCTTAATCACTTTATAATTGACTCGCCAGCTCCTTCTCATCTGCGTCTATAACTTTTCATGTGCGTGTCTGGCGAGAAGGGCCTCTTTCTCCAATAAAGTGATTGATTTTCCAGTTAAGGATCCTCTCGCCAGCTGCGTGCTTTCTATCGTATACGGATTGCAGGCCTTATCACTGCAGACATTTCCGTAGCTTTGTTATTTTGACGGTCATATCCACTCTGACATCAACCCTGATCATAAGCACTTGCAAGCAGCGTCCTACCGCCACACTGGCACGTTGAAATTAAAATTATAAATGCATACATTGCGATGAACGACCTGTGTTACGCAAGCATATCGGGAGGAAATGTGTGCAGAGCAGTTGTCAAAGCACACAAACAAGCGCGCATCTAATAATGTCAGCCCTGTACCAAACACACTGGGCAGAGTCTGCCAAGTGCAAGGTCAGCTGTTGGACTAACATTTTGAGAAAAAAAGAGGGAGGGGGGATAACTTGACAGAGAGTGGGTTTGCGAAGGCTTGCTGCGGGATTGTAATGCTTCCTTCTAGTTTTCATTCCTTCCTCCACGTTTGTAGCGCAGGCATTTACTCCACGGTGTGAATACCCGTTGGTTCTTATTGAGCTGAACGCGGGCAAATATGTATGCGAACGAACTACCGGTCTACGATATTCACGTTCCTCGATCCAAACCTTTGATACAAGACGAGTGGCCTCTTTGCAAGAGCTCTATAGACTAATATCTTGCCGGTGCAGCAAGCGGAAATGAATCACTGGAGAGCCCTCGCACCCTATACGCTCCGAGTAGCCAATATGAGATGAAGCCAGCAGTGCACTCCGTGTGCGTGCCTTCCACGCGCCTTGATCTCCCCTGGTCAAGCGCTAATGAAGAGAGCTGGGCGGCAGGCACTGCGCTTCTCTCTTCTCCTTATCTTGCGAGCTCGTCCGATGGGGCAGCGTTATTGGCGACGTGAGCTGCAAGGTCTAATCCCACGAATCGCGTGGAGGTGGCTCCGCTGATCCGGAAAAGCTCAGGTGCCCACGCTTACTGGTTCACGGTTAGCTTAGCGAAAGGCATTGCCGTTGGGCCTCTGTAGTGGCAGACGTCGAAAGGCCGCAGGGGCAACTCGCCAGTCTGGCTACGTTCCATAACTACACTGGAGTCACGGGAGTCGCAGCAGCAGACAGCTCCGCGCTTTGTGTCTCCCACATGAGGTTTTTTTACCGTCGACTGAAATTTCAATGTCCAGCCTGCTTTTCTTTCATTTCTGTTTTCTTTCTCTTCTTTTTTCTTTTTTATTCTTTCTCCATCGACGTGCAGCCGCTACATGTGACTGGGGACAGATCCCGTGAAGCCGCGCTCAGAAACAGAACTCTATACAGCCCACTGAGCTATCGTGACTGGCATCGGCAAATTATTTCGTGCTCGTTAGGTTGCGAAGATGCCTTGCAAGTATTATTATTAATAATGATCTTGTAAAACTTTACAAACACAACATATACTCCCATAGAAACATAACCAGGGTGGCTATTGTCTTATAACAGGTACATCACATCCATCCACTCAAAGAGGACAGAAACAAGGAAAGGAGAAGAGGAACGATAAAAAAAACAGAAGGTCCACACTACAACACTTCATGTGACAGAGCATCTGTGAACACTACACACGAGGGCCCAGTTTCGTAGTGGAGAGAATTTCCAAGTGCGGTTCGAGGAAGGTCACGTTGCTGGGACTCGCTCGGCAGTATAGATAGCGACAACTGCTCAAGGTTTGGCATTTCTAAAAACAAGTGCTTCGCTGTAGTACCCACAAGCAGGGCGAGCATTACATGGATACGAGTAATTGCATTCATGCAGCCGAGATTGCATGCTTGACTGCGCGCATTGAGTGCAACACGGAGCCGATAGAATGGCCACGGTGTCGTGCGATGAAACTATATAGTCAATTCGGGGCGCAGCTGCACAGCTTTTACTCTTTCCTAAATTTCGGGCTCTTCCTCCGTTACGCTCTCTGAGCGTCGTTAACCAGATTAACGGTCTCAGCGAGCGGGCTCGGCTGGCCGGACTTCGGGTCGTGCCCCAACTCAATGCCGGTGCAGCCTGAAAGAGGGCTCGCCATTCTGCGCGCGCTGGCACTGAATAGAGTCTGCCCGGTGTTCATCGTGACGAAGATAGAGTGACCTGGCTTTCACTTGTGGCTCGCATGCTTTTTTTTTGTCCTCGAGGATGGCGTTTGTTCACTGATATGGGAGCGTGCTTATATATTTCACCGCAGGGTTGTAGAAGGCATCTCGATATTGGCTTGTCTTTTGTTGCATCAGCGGACCATGTTTTGGTGTTATTGATGCTATTTTGTTGTCGGTGTTGACGGTGCTTGAAAATCCTATTTACAGTAGAAAGGGAAAACTGATTTCGATTTCCCGTCCGTCTGTCCTTCTCAGACCATATCACGTTTTATTGCGCCTCTTCCATGGCTTGAGAAACAGTCGTTCTTGTTCGATTCAGCACGCAGACGCGGATCTGTCGCGTTATTGCGCGCCTGGTGCTGATTAGGAAATTTCGTTTACGCAAGGTTTTTGGCCGGTTTACGTAATGCTCTTGATGCGAGCCTTAGCTTTAGCATATAGCAGACGCATATAAAGTCATATGTCGCATTGGGCAAGCGTCCTTCAGGTGAACGTCTAAGCATCGAAATGAGGCAACATGAGAGGCTCGAATGTCCTTCAGCTTGGCCGTCGGAAGTGTAGCAAAGTCGTGGCATCTAGCATCCGCAGAACAATCCATAAGTGCTGGTAAAGTCTTTTGAGATCTCCGGTGTAAAGCAACGCGCCACGCCGGGAATTTCAGAAGCTATATATGTTGCAGCTACCTATACCGGAATGTGGAAACATTTTGTGTTCTGTGAGCTCATAGCTGTGTAGCAAAATGCTCATCTCCCAGACAGGGGACCCAGGTGCGAATTGCGACTGCCTCGAAATTCAGCGCCACAGTTTAATCAGCAAATATAGATTGAGAAACCAGCGAACAGTGATTTTGTCCCGTCTACGAATTTCAAAGTATAAATACTGCCTCCGACACACAATAAAGTGCTGAGACTACAACTGAGGCATCGGTCCCTTTTTTTTCATTTTCATTGATTGATGCCATTTAGACCACCCTTAGCAATACTTGGGCCATCAGAGACAATGTGCTGTGTGTAAACAGATGAATTTTTGGCCCTTGAATTCCCTACGTATTATATCCACTACGCTAGGCTAATAGTCATTTTCTTTATGCACGGGAAACATACACTAGCCTACTGTAGCGTTTATGATACGCTAGAGCTAAGTTTCAGTTGTGGAAAGTTCAGGAATAAAGCTACTAGTTGAATAATTACTATACGCAGACAACGTTTCAGTTTCCTTTTTTGGCGAAAATGTACTGTTCATGACGAGAAATAAATGTAAACAAGTTGTTCTAATTTTCATTGAGGTGAAACTGTGTGCGGAAACTACAGAGGCATAATGTGCGCACCACGAAGGCGTCTCTCAGCGACCACTATGCAAACACAACTTGCGTCTACTAACTCCATAGTACCACTGCAAATTTTCTGATTTCGTCACGCCACGGAGTTCTCTGCCATCCTCGACTGCGCTCGACTTGCCTTGGCACCCATTCTGTTGCACCAGTAAACTACCAGCTCCTCGCCTTACGCATTACATGGTCTGCTCAACTCCGTTTATTTCTGTTATTCTTAACTAGACTATCACCGACTCCTTTACGTTCTCTATTTCACGGCGCTGTCTTGCTGTCTCTTAACGGTCCATCGCTCGTTGTACCATCCTTAACTATTTTCAAACATCTTCTTTTTTTTTAATCTTCGAGTTTCTGTCCTATATTTCAGTGTCGGTTAAAGGCAACGTTTGTACTCTTTTCATTTAAACGCGAGCGGTAAGCTGCCGGTCGCGATTTGGCAATGCCTGCCGAGATCTGCTAAACTGGGCAGATCCCAGCTTGGTGGGGAATCTGCCCTCTCCCAGCTTCTCTCGCAATCCTACCGCACCCCTTGCGGAGTTGTCGCAGACTGCAATTATCAAAGCGCCATTGCCTGCTGAAATTGAGGCTACGTCCAAGCGGCCCGCCGTGCTACCATCTGTTAATACGTGTGTCGTATACCGCGTGCCCAGCTAGCGTTAGCCACGCTGTTCAACGAAAACGACGATTTAAAGAACGCGGTGGATGATGCAGTTATAAAACCTACGGTAGCCACTTGTCAGAGGTCTGGCGATCGAACTTGCGTGGTGAATTTGTAATTGTTCTTTCTTTTTCGTTGGCTTGGCGAGCGTTATTTGGGACACCCTATGGGATCTCCACCACAGATTAGTGCTTGATTGTAGAGAAAAAAAAAAACAACGGGTTGTTTGTAGCTAGATACATAAGATATTTCGAACGCTTTATATCACAAAGCGAAATTTCAGGAATAAGGGGAAAAAAGCAAGAGAAAAAGTCGTCAGCAAACGATCCCATCCCATACTCTCGTTGGACGACGTACTCCGTCTCTCTTCGTCGATGTGCATGGAACCCGACGCCAAATGGGAGGCTTGCGTCGTTGGGCGTGCATGCTACGCTCACGCCATAAGCGCATCATGACTGTAGTGCGCACCATCGTTTGCACAGCAAAGCTGCGTCAAAACGGGGATTAAAGCACTCTACCTCGATGGCTTCGCATTCAAGTCTAGGCTTTCCCGGTAGCGTAGCGCTGTTTGTTTGAGCGGGGCCTGCCGTTAGAACGATTGTCGTTGTGGCAACTAAATTTCGGCACGGACGTTTGTTGTTTTCCAGTTGCCGCGGCAACGACCATGCCCCTTCTCAGTTTCAGTGTGAGCGCCTGGTATTCTTGAAGCGAAAACCGCTACGAAGACGCGGACTAAAAGAGGAAGATGAACGATGGGCAAGGCGCTTTTAGTCCGCGTCTTCGTAGAGCTCTTTTCTTCAAGTATGCAAAACGAACTCGCCCACATCAAGCTTCTGCGCCTTGTATTACATGTATTTCAAGTATTTTATATACATGCCACAAGCAGCTTCCTCTCTGTCCCTTTCCTTTCGGTGAAGAATGCCTGATCGTCACTGTGACGCTGGTTGATCACAGTTGTTTATACGTAATTTTTTTGCAGGCTACAAAGACAAAAGGCTGGTAGTATGCCTATTTGGGTGCCGTCAATGCTACACTTACATGCCCTTACATACCCTCACACGGCTGGTTCAACTGGTTAGACACAAAGCACATTAATCGAAAGTACAAAAAACGATATGACGCAATAAAAAGTGACAGAAGACTGGAAAAGTTGAGACCGCTTCATAGGTATCTTGAATACCATATCCGTGACAATAAGAGCTAAGTGTACAGAGCATACCTAGCAGCGCAAAGCAACAGCTGGTCATGTTTAGCAGCAGACATAACAACTGTAGTTGCAGGAATAGAAAATTTAAACTACCACAAAGCTATATTATACGCTCTCCGCATATTTTAATGCTATTTTGTGAGTCGTTCTTCCTTCGCAATGACAAGTTCTCGCATGCATTCTGTGTGGGTGTAACAGGTGCAGCGTGTGTACCAGAAGGAAAAATCCTTCCCATGCACTCGTGGAAAAGCAAGCTGGGTTAGCGCAGCTTTTCCTGAGTCTCAGTAAACGGGTGTTCTGACATTAACCATGTTTAAAGTCACATAGGCCGAAAGTAAATGTAGATGTTCAAAGAACGCTCCGAATATTCCAACCAGAAGTGAGAAGGAACCACCAATGTTGTCATCTTGCGTGCAGTCGCTGTAACATCTCAGCCACAGGAAGAAATTAATTAAAACAAAATTAGTCAAAAGAACAATCCTCCTGGCTCCGTATTAACAAAAAATTGACTGGCACATCAGCATATTCAAAGAGGGCGAAGGCGAAAGCCTGCGCCCTTAAGAGACATTCATTAAATTACTTGAAATTCTCATTCGAATGCGTTGTTACTTCTTATTACTTGTTTTCTCCCACCAACGGTCGTGGCTGTGAGTGCATTAATTGATGCTACCCTAAGTAACGGTGCTTTAAGTAACTTCGCCCTAATTAACACCAAAAATCGTGGATTCGACTCCCGCCAAAGCTCGAGGGTGCAACTCCCAGCGAAGCTCGTGGGTTCGAGCGTCTTGATGAACTCTATATTAATGAACAGGGCCTTCATTATCTTCGCTTTAACACCAAAAGCCGTTGGTTCGACTTTGCCTTTTCGTTTGGCATGATGAGCGGCATCGGAGCCAGCTTGGAAGAATACGACGAAGAAAGCACGAGCAGTGGCACGAGCGCATCTCTGCGCGAGGCGAGCTCGCATGATTTTCTGTACCGCACGCCGCGTTTTCAAGGTCACCGTTCGATGAGGCTTTTAAGGCTTTCGCCTTATAAAGCTCTTACGATAGAATTTTTCATAAGACCAAACGCCAGCAAACCTTGATGGTTCACATGTAACCAGACAAGGCAGCACGGCAATGGAAAAATAGCGAAGGCCACTTAGGAATCCCTACGGGGATCAATGCGGAAGCATTGCGACGTCTTTCCCATGACGACCCGTTTTACGAAACGTAATGATGTTGTTTTGACGTTTCCTTCTATCATTTCTCTGTCATTTCTCTATCATTTCTCGCATCACATTCTTCGGCCTCGTTTGCGTACTTGCGTGGACGTCCAAAGGAGCCAGGCGCAGCTACTGCCTGAGAAGTCGAAGTAGAAGGCTAGAAAGTAGAAAGAACTCACCGAAATAACCGCAATGACTTGTAGTGGGTCAGTGCCGTCAGTGCCTTCCCGGAGGGAGGGGCAGAATGGGAACGCTGGCACGATGAGCGGCATCGGAGGCAGCTGTGCAAGGAAGCGACGACGAACGCACGAGCGCGTCTCTGTGACCACGTGACTTTTCGTACCATCTCTAGACATGCCGTCTGATTTTCCGCTTCATGAGCCATATAAGGCTTTTGCATTAAAAGCACTCACGAACAAAAATCTTCGTAAATTTGACCGCAGTTAACGCGATAGCATTGTTTCATCGTTTTACGATTACAGGCTGCTGTAGCCTATACGTACTGTCACAACCAGCTCCTTGGCGGGTGTCATGCACCACCTTTTCTCAGCAGATTTTATCCACAAGTACTAGCGCATATCCCAAGACTGCATAATTTGATCTTAGTGCACAGTACTCCAGAAAGGCAGCACAGGGATCACACGAGGACGAGGTTTTCTTTATAGCTAATGTCCGCAGTTATGCATGCAGTCTTAGCCACACACGCAGCTTGGCTCATGATGTTAAACGGAGTGAAAGTGATGTATCTTATAGCTGCTTCGCTTTTCTCTTCATATGTCAGTATTACCTTGCCGGCCTAGATTTTTATGCGAAGCATGCTTTTGCTAACATCGAGCGTTTTGAGTGCGTCTATCAATCTAGGCCCGTACGCCGGCAGGCTGATGGTGCCTAAGTAATGTGCTCGTGTTCGCGCCGCTATCATTGACGCCTCGTCGTCGTCATTCTAGCTCCGTCATCTAGCTCTCACCTCTAATTCTCGCGCACTACTTGCGCCAAGCCAGCCAGCGCGCGTAAGAAGATCCGGGTGTGTCGGCTGCGAAACACCGAATGGTGATTTCCTCCGCACGAACAGCGATTCAGTAGCGAGTTTCCCCACTCCGTGCACGCCAACCAGCTCCAGACGCTCACAGTGACGCTCTCGGAAGGGGGACGTGTCCGGAATGATCGAGCAGCTCGGCAAGCCCACTTTCCTTCTGACCCTCAGCGTGTCCGAGCACCACAATGAGCACATGCTCTGGGTCACCGAGAGAGTCAAAGAGCCGGGCGAGACGCGCCGGCGCAGGGTCGATGCCATAGCCAGCTACATCAAAAATGCGTCTCATAGCTTCGATTCCCACAGTAGGTGGTATCTGCATAATTTTCTTTATTTATTCATTATTATTAGTCTTCTTTTTGCTTTCAGAAAAATGTTTATTGTTATTCTCGTTCAGCAGCCTCGGCAGGGAGGAACGGAGAGAAAGTGGAATGCGTGCCGTCCAATGTGCAGCCACCAGCCGCAGTGCCATCTGGCTGAATATGAAAGTTATGATTGCGACTCAAAATGTACCAAGATCGTACAGGGAACGTATGCGTTTGCAACGGTGACTCAATAAATTAAAACGTTCTCGAGGAAATATTTTTGACTCAAAACGCACGAAAATCATAATAGCGCATAATTTATTAGAGTTAAATTCCAAGCCTTGCAGGCGAAGATTGTCTACGGAGGTTTCTCCCTCTTTCTCTTCTTTCTTTTTTTTCCCCTTATCATGCGACGTCCCGCTGTAACTTCCGTTTGCGTTGGAGCTGCGTTGCAGTCATAGACGCGTCGTTCAAGAATAGGTATAAGGGCGGTGAAACATTGAGATACTGTTTCATGGAAACCGATATATTGCATACACACTCGTAACGCCAGACTTGACGAATACAATGCTTAGGAAGTCAGTACAGCTGACAGGAGCGCACGCTTGCTCTTTCGAATGCTACCGTCAGATTATCGCTGAACATTTTAGTAGCAATAATACCTGCGACGGAAAGGTCGAGCACTATTACTTCATTGTGCTATCATATATTTTTTTTAGCTTTTTCCCATACGTCTCTCATTATAACTGGACATACCCCTTCAGAGGTTCTGATAAAACGATCAATCACATAACTGGTGCGTTTCTTTAAGAACAATACAGACTCCCGAGGTACTTATTAAACCTGCGGGAATTAAGAAGATACCGAAGAAATCGAACTGCTATTTGGAATCCTCGTACTCAGTACTAAGCGCTAGCTGTCCCGAAAAGCAGCCCGCGATAAATATAAACAAATTCCACTCAAGTAAAGACTAGCGGGTAAGGAGACGGGCGCCGGAGGCGGGATAACCACGGATCGAACCGCGGAGCAGGTGGTGCGATGAAGGAATAGTCATCGTCCACAAACGGCTCTACTGGACCTGGTATGGTAGAGCTCAGATTACGTCTCCAATAAGGACGGTTGTCAAGACGGTGCAGACAGACTGAAAAGAAGGTGACGAAGGAGTGCTACTGGAATTTTCTTAGGAAAAATATCTCTTCGACCATTAAGCGAGACGAAAGCGTGGAGCACGTGTGGAGGCACCTTCATCGCACGCTCCTGTAGGTGCCGCGTGGGCGTCCGATTCATGTGCGCGTATCTGTGCCGCGTTGAAAGCAAGGCACAACGCTCGCGCCGTTCTTCTAGGGATGATGTCACCTGGTGACGAAAGCGACAAAGCGTAAGAAAGGCCGACTGTCAGTACCAGAAATGTGAATGTCGTATGCTCACAAAAATAATTTTAAGAAGTCATGGGCAGAAACCATCGACGATAATAGTCAGTGCAAGCGAATATTCCGAACGAGCGAAAGAACAAGCGACCGAGTGAACGAGCGTTCTCCTTGCCGAGTCCGATCACCGAGCAACCACAAAAACGAGCGAAAACGCCAAAAAAAAAGGAAATGGGGTTCGTTCTTGTTTGTTTTTTTTTGAAGAAGAAGCAAAACGTAGCTCCGATTTCTGTCAGCCGTAAATAAAAAAGCATACGTAGAAATATGGCAGGAGAAATAAACAGGTAATGGAATACGGCGAGAAAAGCGATAATACTGCAGCTGCGGCTTGCATGCCAGGTTCTGAAACGATCGAAATTGTAATCGATGGACCCCGCTATCGATTCGAGCGTTGCAACGCGGGACGGTACGGAAGGACTGATGCCATACGAGATGGAGTTTTAAGCTGGAGAAGATATATCGGCAGGTGCGAAAAAGGATGGTCGAAGGAGATAGAAGCGCGATAAGGAAACGCAGAAGAAAAAAAAAGGTCGTTGAAAATCAAACCACGATATCAAACACTCGCTCAGGAGGCGTGCAATCGAGATTGGCCTCCTGGCGCACTTTAGATGTTGCAGAGGAGTCGCTATGCGATAATCGTGTCCTGTCTGCATGGACTCATGAATTTATTTGGGGTGGCCCATGCGCACGTTATGCAGTTGTTCTTTCTTCTCTACGATTCCATCGGTGGTGCGATCATAAAGTGACAGATGTGTATAACGTGAAAGCTTGCGTACTGTCATTATGCGCTCTTTCTATGAACCTTCACCTTGATAAAAAGCTCAGGTCGTGCATTTGCTGCGCGACTTTCTTTGTTGCTCGCGATCACTGTCGTGTAAACATGATGCATAGTACGACTTGTTCATGGTATTTTTACTTTACTTATTTATTTTTTCATTGCGTGGAGAATACATAGCGCAAATTAGCTTGATCACGTGGATTGATTACCTGTGTAAGGGCGGACGTTATTTGCTCTAGAATACGTAATTTCTAGCTATATAATCAGAAGAAGGTTCACTAATTAGCTAGCTTTGAGGCGCATGTTGTACTTGCGAAATTGAAGTTGGGAAGTCATATTTGCCTAGCATAAATTCTAAAATTAGCTGCTCTTTCCTGTTATGAGGCCTTAGAATCTGCTACGGAGCACACTGGCATTCCGATTAATAGCTTTGCGAAAGCGAGCGTCAAGCATTCTAGGATGATATTTCTGAACCTTTAATGCATCTTCAATCGATTTATGGGGACAAGCATTATTAGAGTTACTGCTAAGCCAACATGAGTTCACAAATGCACCGCTTCAGTTTCGCGTCTGCTGAATGTGCCGTAATGGTAATAACTCCCAAGTTTATTAACAATTTTAACAAATATTCCACCTTGTTATTGAGATTTTTGATGTAGTGTCTATCCACCTCTTGAGATAATCCGCATGAGCCGACAAAATAGCGTTACACGCTCCATGCGATTTTTCAAACATGTCTAGGAACTAAACAGAAAAAAGAAGGCAAGCTCCACTACAATTGATGTCTACCTAAAGCGAAGCATTGTTGGAGCAATAGGATCATCAAACATTGTGTGTCTATAGGAAGTGTAGTTTAAATGACTTTTTATGCAGTTATTGTAGACAGGCTGGATTCATATTCACGTGCAGCAGGTCACATGTATATTGTTTGTTTAGTGAGGGAGTGTGCTGTTCACGCAGGAGAGGCCCCCACCAGCTTCGTCCTAACGCCTCTATTTTATGTTCACTCAAATTGGTGACTACAAACTTGATGCGAAGCCTGATTGTGGCTTCATGGATGACATTTGTGAATGTTTATTATCAGAGTGTTGAACTTGCTTTCGCCTTTGCGCATCTCTCTTGCTATGTCATCATCATCCCTCATCACATCTTTATGTCCCCGTTCCCCCTCCCCCTGTGCAGAGTAGCAGGCTAGAGCACCTTAGCTCAGGCCGACCTCTCTGCCTTCTTTCTATTAAATTATCTCTCTCTAGTGAGGGAGCAAATACTAAATGACAGGCAGGGAGGTTAACCAGGACTGAGACCAGTTGGCTACCCGATAGTGGGGAAAGGAAAAAAGTGGAGGGAAAGATTAAAGGAAGAAGAGAAAGTCCACTAGGGATATCGATCGGTCACTTAGTCCGGGTGACAGACGGTGACTCAATCCGGTAGCTTTCAATTATTGCAGCAGCGCTTTTGTGGCCTTTTGTAGCTCCGATAGACGAGGTCATGGTCCCAAGATCTTGTTCAAGGTGAACGGTTTTCTATGTAACTGATTTAGAGCTGTGCAGGGGTCATGTCTTTCATATTGAAAAGATGGGCAGCAGCACAGTAGATGTTCGATAGTGTCGCGTTGCACTCGCGGTGTTTTTAGCACACGAGCATAAGGCTCGTGTGCCCGAGCTCCTGTGCTTGAACCCTGCCATTGGACAACTTTATTAATGTAAATTTAATTATTTATGACACCGTACTTTTTTTAATTATGAATTCGCAAAATTACAGAGCCGTTTGAATCCAATAGGATGAAGTTTAGCAAGTCTATGTACTAACTCTAGCTACCAATTCCACGCTGGTTAAATCCCCCTGCTTGCAGCTCCCGCAGACGTTAGCGCCACAGTTCCCTCTTGTCACTGTACGAAACTTTGTGCTTGAAACTCGTAAACTACTACTTCGCTGCGCCGCTTCTAGATGGCGCCATCCGTTGAACGCTTTCGGCGTTACAGGTACGTACGAAGAAGTTTCTGGAGCTCGGCAAGAAAGCTTCGCGCAATAGAATTGCGGCAGCTACCATCCCCGCTGAGCGAGACGTGATGCGAAGTATTAGCCGTTCGGTTAGAAAAAGGGTTGCCACGAATCGCGTTAATTTTCTGGAGCGAAACCGCGGTCGCGTTTCTGAAGTGTTTACGAACTGGTCACATGTGCAGCGGGAATGGCACAGTCTTGCTTGCGAAATCACGGAAAAGGCGGAAGACGTCAGTGCAAGACCATGAGCGAAACGAGAATGAGGTGAAAGACCGATACAAGGTTTCGACAAGTGGACTTGTCTTATCATGAACTGGTCTTGGAAAAGTCAACTCCACTTGTCGAAACGTTGGCTCCGGCTTTCACCTTGTTCTCGTTTTAGTCACCGTCTTGCTAAGTAGATTAAATGTTTTATTGCATTGATGTGTTAGAGTTGCTAGCGTACATTACGGTACGCTGACATAATACGTCAACAATAAATTATTTCGCATCCATTGGTTCATTGGTTTCTTTGATTTGCAGTGTTCACGTTCGGGGATCCGTTTTCGCAACGTTAGGGCAGCGCGTGCCTCAGACCTCCGAGCCGCATAACGACGACAAGCGGCCTCAAAACGCTGACGCTTGAATTCCTAGAACTGGACCGGGGTGAGGAGCTTCTTGGGCCGACACATATTGGCGGGAAAAAACCCTGTAGAGTGGTGTAGAAACTCGACGCAGCTCCCACAGCGCACTGAAGCACGAAGAAGCGAACATCTTTTACAGAGGGTTCTGACGTCACCTACACGCGCCTGGGACGTCTAGCGCCAAGCGTCACCTAGTTTGCAAGCCATCCAGGGCTAACATCAGAGTCAACAATCGCCACTTCTGGGCAAACTACGGCGTGCTTTTCCGGAAAGCCGGGAGCTGATGTGGGGAGCGGTAATTGATTGCGTATTGTTGCGCCGGCACTTCGAACACTGTCTTCAGGATTTGCCCGCGTACTTATAGTGCACCATCTTCGGTATCAACCCATATTTTTGGTTAGACAGATGTCAGTTGACAGGAAAAGATGAGCTAAACTCTAGAAGAATGCTTCTGATTAAAACTCATGAACCATTCCCCTCTGTGAAGGTGGATGACCAGCGAAGCCGTTCAGCACACGACACAGAGGGGACACAGAATTTTGCCGCGATAGCGTTAAGGAGCCCATGTTGCAGCAAATCCGGCGTGACAAAAAAAAAGATTTTCAAACCACCCATACCTAGCCCATTTATGTGACGCAAGGAATTAACTGAAATAATTGAGTTTCTCACGCTAAATTACGTGGAAGAATCGTAAACTACGACATACCACAACGTACAGACATGATAGCTATCGAAATTTGATTATGCGAGAAAACGTAATTCTGTTACGCGGAAACTTAAAAAAAAACCTTTTCCAGCGTTTCTACAATACACAGACCGGCCGCGGCATCCGCCATCTGCGCACGCCGGCGCTTGAGTGCCTCGGGAGCCGCGTAGCGGCGCGCCCGGTTCCTTGCAATGCCTCCAGCTGGCGCTCACCACCACCGCATTGCGGCCCACGCAAGAGGCCGCTTTTCTGCCACAAAACCCGCCTTCGTGCATATCGTTCGCGGCCAGCGTTTTCCGGTAAACATTACGCTTACCCACGCTCCAGTTGCTTAGAAGTGCGAGAAGCAGTCACGGATCTTTGAATGCTATTGCGTTCCACTCTTGAATGCGAAGCTTAAGCGTCCTCCAAATTTACCGTAATTTACTCATTTACCGTAAAAGCTCATTTACCGTAATTTTTATATACATACACGTGGACGGCACGACCACCGCCCCGAGGAGTCGCTGGAAACTAGACACGCATGTCGTTTCGACGGTGCCGCCATCACGGGAGAGCGGGAGGAAAGTAGGTACGCAAGCGCTTGCAACGTCGACAAAGGTAGGGTGATGCGAAAGTAGCCGTAGCAGACGTGGATCAAAGGGTAGTATGTCTTCTTAGCCTAACAACTTATACGTTATACGTATTTAATACACAAGGTATCAAACACATTGTTGCAAGTTGGTGGAGTGCCTCAAGCCTGCGTCACCTCCGCTGCTGGTCGGCCCGGTGAAGCACTATCTTCGGGATCGTCCCAGGGTTTTTGTACACGTACACGAAAACTGCACGGAAACCTTGCCAAAACGAGCTTCGCTGAGACCCGGTATATAATTCCAATAAATAAAATGGCTGTGGCTTAGCTAAGGTTAAGCCCAGGATACGAAGCATACTAGCCTTTATTTTAACACGACAGCGTTAAGGAGCTCGTGTCGCAGAAAAGCCGGTGTCGTCGGCGTCGGCTCAGGCGTGCGGCGCTTGCTCAGGAGCACATTTCGTTGTCGCGCCGAACGCTGCGCTGCTCGACGCTCACCGCGTCCGATGCGGGGCGCGTAGTCGCTGCGCCGTAGCAAAGCCACCTAGAAACAGCCTCTGTAGCACGCCGCAACCTTCGCTTCTCATTCCAACGAGCAGCTCTGTCTCCAGGACGCATCTCACCTCGTGAGTGTCTAGTAGAGGCAAGCGCAGCTGCTTATGTACCGCCGCGACGCCGCGAGCGACGGCGCGAGTTGGAGCCCCGTTTCTCCTCTGTCGTGACGTCACGGTGTCACGTGGTATTGAAGGCGACACCGCCGCGCCTGAGGAGCTGGGTTGAGCTCTAGTAATATGCTTCGCATAAAAGCGTCCGACGACTACGATACTCCCTCAAGCTAAATTTAACCGCAGCTGGGTACGCCTTTTCATTTCGCGATATACTGAGGCAAATAATTTGAGAAAGAAATCACCGCATCAACTGGCAGTGGGCCAGTGCCATCAGCGCCTTCGCAGAGAGAGGAACAGTATGACAACGCTGGCATGATGAGTGGCATCGGAGGCAGCTGCGGAAGAAGACAACGACGAACGTGCGAACAGGTGTACGAGTGCATTCACGTGGTTACGCCGAGGGACGCCGACAAGCCGGCTGTGGTAGAAGACAATGACGAACGAACGCGCACTGGTTCGAGTGCTAGGGGCAGTATGGGAACGCTGGAGTGGTGAGCGGTGTCGGAGCCAGCTGTGGAAGGAGAGAATGACGAACGCGCGAACAGAGGTACGAGTGCGTTCACGCGGTTACGCCGAGGGACGCCGACAAACCAGCTGTGGTAGAATGACGAACGCGCGAACAATGGTACAAGTGCTAGGTCCAGTATGGGAACGCTGGGATGGTAAGCGGCATTGGAGTCAGCTATGGAAGAAGACGACGAAGAAGAAGAACAAAACTTTATTCGTAGAAAGAAGTTCGTTGCCCCTAAAACGGGGTAACGCCGTGTGGTCGGGCCCCTATTCCAAGGCACCGCTGGCCCTCGCCATCCTTTCTGCCCTGCGGACGAGCCTGAGCTGATCCCCAAGGGCGGAGCTGGATAGCAATGCCTCCCACCTCGCTCTCGTGTTATTATCTTCTTGTTCTTCTGTGTGAGCTGTGCACTCCCATGTGATGTGGTAGAGCGTTGGTGTGCTCCCACACCACGGGCATATGTCCTTGTATGCTGTTGGGTAGTATATGTGCAATTTATGTAGGATTATGTATGTGTCTGTTTGGAGCCTGCGTAACGTCGCTGAGTCCATGGCTGAAAGGTTCCTATGCGGGGCTGGGTAGAGCCTTCTGACTTCCCTGTAGTGTTGCAAGATCGCTTTATTACGTGGATCGATGGGTGTCGGGTCCTCCACCATGTTACCATGGGCAGCTCGGCAATTAGCAAAACCTCGAGCCACCTCATCTGCATGGCGAAAGCTCGAGCTGGGATACGATCGCATTCGCGCGTTTACGCCGAAGGTCGCCGACGCTCAACTCAGGAACGGGCGCCCAAGAGGTTCGCTCTAAAGACGACTGCTAGTAGAGATTGTCAGGAACAAATTCCCTCTCTGTAGGTTTTTACTGGATCACGCTTTTTCGCAATATTTATTAATCACAGTATCAGCTATCTTAACAAAGGCACAAGATTAACCCAACTTCTTCCTCAACAAAAAGGCTATAACATCAATTTTCTATACAAGATCAATGTTGTTAAGTATAAATCGCCAACTTGGTTTGCAGCGTGTCTAAAATAAAAGAGCAACCGCTCGTCAAACGACAAACATGTACTAAATACTGGTCGTGAAAACGAGTGAATTGAAAAGCTACGCGATCTAGGAATGACGGATAGGTATGACGGATCTGCTTTAATGTTGAATTGTCGGGACTTGCCAATGCAGACCTTCCTTAGATATCGCGAGGTGTGACGTCCAAAATTTTAAACAAACGCTGGATAGAAAAAAAAACAAGAAAGTGTTGACACTGATTCTGCCAGAGACCCGTAACGATAAAGGAGAGGCTGTAAGGTTTTATTGATTGCTGCTGTTTCTACCGCGACGGCTTACTGGGTGTTCAGAGCCTAGGTTTACTGAAAAAAAATACACGAACGTTCGCTGCGACCTCCTTTTTCTTGTCCTTGCGGTATCCAGGAAATGGAGAAGTCTGCTCGTACCGATGTCTTGAGTGCTTCGAAACCCTCAGGGAGACACACGAGATAAGTGTGGCCTGCGACGTCTACCAGTACGGAATGCGGGTGCCACTTCTAACAGAAATTTCAGACTCCAAATTTCACTTGCTTAGCACTGATGAAAACGGACGGCAAGAACAACAATGTGCGCGCATTGCAAAAAATAAACGCAGCTGCACAACTATGTAGCAGTGCGTGCGTGCGCGTGCGTGCGCGTGTTTGTATGGGCGTGTGCGAGTACGTGTGCGCGTGCGTGTTTGTTGGTGTGTGCGTGCGTGCGTGTATGCGTGTGTGTGTATATGTACGTGCGTGTGTGTGTGTTTGTGTGTGCATGTGTTATGTGTGTGTGCGTGCGCATGCGTGTGCATGCGTGTGAATGTGTGTGTGCATGTGTGTATGTGTACGTGCGGGGGTGTACATATGGATGTGTGTGTGTGTGCGTTTGCGTGTGTGTGTGTGTGTGTGTTTGTGTGTGTGTGTGTGTGTGCGCGCGCGCGCGTGTGCACGTGTGTATGTGCATGCGTGCGCGTGTGTGTCCGTGTGTTTGTGTGTATGTGTGTGTGTGTTTGTGGAAGGGGGAGGCGGTCTGTGTGCCTGCACACGCACACACATGTGATCATCGAACGTCGCAATTTCACTTGAGATCTGCGTTGTTGCAAATCCTTGTTCTTCGCTTGTGTAAATTTTTGTTGCGTTCAGGGTCTTAAGATATTTAATATAAAGACGAAGCCACCAGCTGAGCAGCATTCCTGAACCTCAGTGATGGCCTTATTTCATTTCGAACTCGCAAATAATGGCGCTTGCTCTGTAAGCCCTCAAACAGCATCTGCGGACGATGCTGTGGTAGGCAGAGGAAACGATGATTATATAAAGTTGTTTCGAGAACTGCCACACATGGGAAAGCCGAGGCGCCGTTTTCCCATCCACTTTCTGGGTTATTGCCGTCCTTGATATCTTTGTTTATTGGCTTTATTTGATAAAACCATCGCACGCGTAATGCGAAGGCCTGGGTTTGTGCCCCACCTGCAGCCAATTGTTTTTTGATCGACTTTGTTTCACGTGAATTTATAACTTCTTTAACTCAATAAGTATAAGTAATTTCCCCTACGCTGTCTTTAGTTTCATTGTTTGTTGGCTGGTTATGATATGATCGATAAAAATCTGGCTCATCCATAGCCTTTCTTCTCGTTCATATATATATATATATATATATATATATATAAACACGGGAATAACTAGTGCTTACTAATATAAAGAAATTATAAATGAATGGAATTGAAAAAGGATGGGAAGACGGCGTTGTGGCAGCTCAATCGCTAGAGCATCGCACGCGTAATGCGAAGACATGAAATCGTTCCCCACGTGCGTCAAGTTTTGTTTTCATCCACTTTCAATTCCGTTATTTATGATTTCGTTATTCCAATTAGTAAGTACAAATAATTTCCCTTGTGCTGTCCTTGGTGTCTCTTTGTTGGGTTCTCATGAATAAAAATTGGGCCCCTCGGCGAATCACCTTCTCGCTCACTATTTATATATATACACACACCTCCTGTTCACCTTTACACACTTCACAGACGTATTTTTTCGACTTTGGCACTCCTAGAGCTAGAGCCAACGCATTATAAGTCTTCCTTGCTCTTGGCAGGACGAAACCACATGGGACACTAGTGCATATCGATATAGATTTAGCAAGTTCTTTATTTATGTCGTTTTTATTAAAGAAAATGTGAAAGTGCTTTCTCTGCAATAGCGTTTCCACTACCTGTATATAGAGTATCATGCAAAATGTTTTATGTCATCTATTAAACATAAAATTCCCGTGCAAACCTTCAGTTTGTTGGTTCTTACCAGTTATTCATTTTCATGGGCGACTCCGTAATGTTCCATCTCTGCCACTCTGAGCGGTTTATAAGGCTATGCAATATTTACGTAAGCTCACATGGTAAGCGATATAAGCCTACATAATATATAAGGCTGTAATATATGTCGTCAAACGATGTACACATTGCGCTTCTGCAGGCTCTTTTACTGAAGGTGCTTCGCGTCGTTTCGCCTCACTTGACGTTTCGAAAATCGCTCTCCTCTAAGTTTATCTAATCGGGCGGACGACGCGTGTCACTAGTCGTGGCAATAGGGGTCGTTGATGTTGGGCAGGCAGGCGTCCTGCACGCACACTCCTCGCGGTTTGGCAGCCTCGACGCAGTTCATGTCCACGCAGCTCACATCGGGCACCTCGGTGCAGCATCCGGTGCAGCGGCACTCGTCCCAGGTCCCACACGTGCACTGGCCGTCCAGGCAGCCGTGCTCCTGGCACCAGGTGGCACAGGGCCCGGCCTCTACCGGGCAAGCTGCCGTGAAACAAAAAAAAAAGGATTTGTGACACTGAGCGATGCGTAAGAAGATCGGAGCAGGTATTTCTCTCGACGACGCTGTGTGGTAGTCCGTCAGAGAGAGAAAGAGAGAGAGACAACAACTTTATTGAAAATGCCTGCAGAATCGGTTAGGGTCCCTCCACGCAGGGAGGACAAGCTTTTACCGCGACGCGGCCCCTAGGTCAGTCTCGTGCGTTGTGCTCCACGAGGTCTTGGTCCCTCGCTACTTCCGCGGGTCCGAGAGGGCCGCCGCCCCCTTCCTGGGGGTGCTGCCCCCCTTCTCTTCGGTTTCGAGTGGTCGTTGTCTCTCTAGAGCTGCCGAGACCTGCTGGAAGGCCTTGAGTTGTGTCTCTTGATCATACCTCCTCGTTGCAGCCTCTAGCTGCGGCGGGATCATCGTCTTCTCGCTGGCTTCTCGCGGATTTACGCTACAGTCCCAAAGGATGCGAGCCGCGGTGGCTCTCTCCTTCGCGCACAGTCTACACACGTCACGGAACGATTTGTAGCCTGGGCTGAAGTGACTATCGCAAGAGTGGACACGGGACACAAAAAGGCGACAAGGACAAGCGCCAGCGCTTGTCCTGGTCGTTTTTTTTTTTTTGCGTCCCGTGTGCACTCTTCCGCTAGTCACTTCAGCATGGAATACCAACTATCCCCGTCTAACACCCTGTAGCCTGGGAGCCAGGTCACAATAGACATGCCACTGCGATATCCCTGCTCTCGGCACCACTGATGCCTCGTGCCTAAATCGTATTCGCGTAAGTAAACCTGTAAGCTCAATATGCGGACAACGCTCCGGACGCGAAAGAACGAGCTGCGAGGGGCAATATCTTGCATATGTCGAAGGTGGTTATCGGAGAAGAATGAATCATAAGCGTGCAGAACGAAAATGCGGGCTCTGGAACGCGCGTGTGCTAGAATTAGCTTACGCGAAATGAAGTGCCCACACCGATAGCAAGATGTCAAAAGTCGAATATTTTAATGCCAAATCGGAATATAGAGGGCGTACTTGGCAGAGTAGTTCTGATGAAGTCACAAAACGTTGTGACCATGCATGCGTGAACGAAAGCTTGGGTCAAAATAAAACTTGCGAATAGAGCGCGGAATATAGCAAAAATAAACGCGCTTCAAGCGTAGGGGCAAATAAGGGGAAAGAGAATAATTACTGCGAGGTACGCTAAAGGGCTTACAAATGGGGGTAAATTATATTGAAATTGGTCGCTGCTAGTAGAGGAATGAAGATGTAGAACTGATCATTTCGACAAGACATAATTCCTCTGCGAGGTAGATATGCGCGTTGATAAAACCCCTGAAACTTTAGGAAAGTATGATTGTACCATTATTATTGAGCATGTACCAAACGTGCCACGGTATACATATAAAAAGACTTATATACAGAATGCAGCACCACCAACTGAACTTTATTTAGAGCAGTAAGTATATGGGGGGGGGGGGGGGGGGGGGGCACGTACTTGCTGCATGTTCGCCTTGCAGAGTGAAGCAACTAGGCAGGACGCGGCGTGACGCGGCATCGAATCGTAGATCAAGCTCCCTGAGGGTATATTCAGTATCATACAAAGAAAAATATGTCTAAATTTCAACAGATTCAGCACCAAAATTCTTATAAGGAAATGCCTCCGCTGTTTCTCTTGTGGCAGTGTCACTGCTTCTGTCGAGAAACTTCTACTCACTATATCAGGGCCCGCACATACGACGATCAACGTTCGTCCGCTTAGAGATCGAGCACCGTCAGCGTTGCTTAAGTCTTGCGCATGCTCGCTCGTTGCTCGTTCTCGGCTCCACGTGACACCGCGTCACCGTCCAATCTTCTCTAGCGCATTTTATCTGTAAGATTCGCGTGCATCCATTACATGTGTAAATATTTCTTTTTCTGCACTAAATGAACTTACTTTCCTGTGGCGTTTCTTCGTGTCCCCGTTCTCCGTTACGAGCCTTCACATCCTCTTGATTTCTTAACGCCGCACTAATTCAGCACAATTCTCCACGTCCTTCTTAGCACCAATTATCTACTGACTGAATAGTTTATCTGATTCATTCATTGGGCTTAACGTCGTAAATCAACACTGGGGGCTACACAAAACGCACCGCCGTGGAGAGCTCCGTAATAAACTTGATCACGTGCGATTCCTTACAGTGTGCCCAAACCAAAGTCCGCAGACTCTTCTTTTTTTTTTAAGCTGCGCCTCCATCGAAATTCGTCCGTCGCGGCCTGAAATCGAACCCGCGACCTTGCGCTGAGCCGCATAACATCATAGGCGTGGCGCCACCGCGACGCGTGATTGAAGCACTGCATAGTTACGAGGAAGGTAACGCTTAATAGTGGCCGGAAGCCGCGGCTCATCGGCAGCATGACCCTATTAGACGAGCAATATGCGAGAGCCTCGTCGGTGAGCGTTGTTGTTGGATCGACGACTGCGCTCACTCTCGGCGACAACTGTCTGTGGAAAACGAAGGAAAACTATACGGAGGCAAAGCGCTCACTACCGAGAACGCTTGTGCATGTAGTCCCACATTTTCGTCCGTGTTAGTATCAGCTGGGGAAGAGAAACGCCTAAACACCTTGTTTGCAACAGCAAAATGAGACAGAGCACACCACCGAGTGCTCAACTTCACTTAATGTGACCTTGCTAGTCGCTGTCACGATGAACAGCAATTATAGCCAGGGCACATTCGGACCGAAGCCGGTGGTCGGGGATGTTCTGGGCGCGGCCATGTTGCCAATGCAATAGTGCATTGCGTTTGTCGCTGAATTCACTGAAGTTTCATTTCTGACACCAACACTGCTTTTTAGGTATGGCTGACAACGATCCACTGTACTGGTAAAAGGCAACTTGTTTTTCCCAAAATTAGTCTGAGATTTTCGATCATCCTGAAGTTTAGAGTGACTTATTGCACGTGCTCTGAACGGTATATGTGCGATTCAATCGATTTTTTTATTTTGTATGCGTAGATCAAGTATTAATTTCAGTTTGTTAGCAAAGGCCGTTTGCAACGATACGGCGCTACTCCTGACAACCTCTGTGACAAGTGCACGTATGCAGTGTCCCGGTGCTATGTGCCGCAAATCTGCGTGGTGGCTTAAGCACAGGGATACCCATGCTTTCTTTGCAGCGAATCTGTCATTGCTTATAGATACTTTGATGCGTAGAACACGTGCACAAACAGGCAAGAAGTAAAAGCGCCTCCAGTCATTCCAAGAGAAGTGAAATTTAGGTGCTGAAGAAATAATACGTGTTGCGTGTCGGTCAGGACCGGAGCAGGCAAGGTTCCGACACCAAACGGCGCTTTTTGTCCGGCTCGTGCAGTCGTCTGATTACATCGGGAATGAAGAACATATCGAACGGAGCATGGTCTTTTTAAGCACTTGCTCACACCTGCACATGTGGTCTGGCTGTCAGACTCAGCAACAATAATACCGGGCTCATTGCCTATTATCTCCACCCTAAATTCTAATGATATTGGTTACTTGTGTAAGCAACCAAAAATTATAAAAGTAGTATTAGATTGCTTATAACTTCCACCGAGACGTTTCTTATTATTGTGGTCAAAAAATATAAGTGAGTGTGCTCAGAATGAAATTTCGGAAGAATGCGGTATAGGGGCTGTGCAAAAGAGTTACAGAGATATGACGTAATTGCAGAAACACAACAAACTATTTTACTTTTGACTATGTAGAGCAGGCACTAGATATTCCAGAGTCTTAATGGCACCCCTGGAAAAAATGAAAATTTGATCACTTAAATTTCCAGAAATATGCAGAATGTTGCCTATTACCTATGAAAAAAAACTTTCAATCTGAGAGCTCATTGCGGGATGCGGGAAAATTTTGCAGAATACTGTGGAGCTCGCTAAAACGCGACAACAAGCGGGTTGACCCGCCGTGGTTGCTCAGTGGCTATGGTGTTGGGCTGCTGAGCACGAGATCGCGGTACCGAATCCCGGCCACGGCTGCCGCATTTCGATGGGGGCGAAATGCGAAAACACCCGTGGTACTTCGGTTTAGGTGCACGTTAAAAAACCCCAGGTGGTCGAAATTTCTGGAGTCCTCCACTACGGCATGCCTCATAATCAGAAAGTGGTTTTGGCACGTAAAACCCCATAATTTAATTAATTTGAACAGGCGGGTTGAGGTTAAATTCTGATATATCTCGATATGCTAAGAAATAACTGCCAACTGAAATTCTGGAGCAGCGTAGGTTAACTGTTGTATGAGCTGACAGGCTGCATCGTAAATTTCTCTACGAAATCGCAAATATCGTAGCGGGAGTCCGGCGCATTGAACGCGTTCCAAGCGGTACGCGACACAAATCCCCCAAAAAGAACAAATAAACTATTCCCCTGGTCCACTGCTGCTCTATCGTTCTGCTTGCCCTTCTCTTCCTCTTCTTTCACTTGCGGCGTTCTTCGTCGCCGTTACAATGTGTTTACTTAGTTGCATTGGTCAGGCTGCTGTGTACTCAGTGATCACCATGGCGGCAGAGGCGGTGAAAAAGGAGGAGAAGGAGAAAACAACACGTGAGGGGCGCACATCGCGACAGCGAAATTTGTCCAGAACTGGGACGCACGGTGCGTCACAACGGCAGCAATATATGTTTGGCGGGAAATTGTGACGATTTCTTATTATCAGCTTAGCAGAATCTATCTGCAGTTAAAGCGAAGCCTTAAAAAGCAACGAGTGATTACTTTTATTTTTCTTACAGTAATGTTCAGCTCCTCGTAAGCCACCCTTTGTTTTTGCATAGGGGGCCGCCATTATTAAGGAATGTGTCGCATAGTCGCACGGCGCGAACTGCGGCAGCAAGCATTATGCGTTACGGGCATATGCGTTCGCGTGAAGGCCTGCATGCCTGCTGTTTAGGTGAAGAGGGAGTGCTTCCAGGCCACAGTGAATGGCAGCGGCTTAATACCCATGACTGAGTCATACTGAAAAAAAATAATAAAGCAGGCTTTTGCTACCTTTGGAATCGCAATGGAATGTCCAGTGAAGCTGCTTATTTCGAGAAGTGGAGCTTCAGTATAGCCCGCAAGTACATCACATTGTACAAAACGTTGCCCGTGTATGACTGCCCCTTATGAAACCGCCTTTGCATATAATATATATATATATATATATATATATATATATATATATATATATATATATATATATATATATATATATATATATATATATATATGTATGTATGTGTGTGTGTGTGTGTGTGTGTGTGTGTGCGTGTGCGTGTGCGTGTGCGTGTGCGTGTGTGTGTGTGTGTGTACGTGTTCTGGACTGTTTCCAGTACCCATCAAGGGATTTGTAAAAACACAGTAACTCAACCACGCACAGCTAATTTCACCAGGTCATTGGCCATGGTCCCCCCTCTCTCCTTGTGCCTTTCGACTCCGATATTCGCTAAATTTGATATCTTTTGCGTTCACAGTTCCCACAATGTAGTGGCATAAAATTCCCGTTCTTCATTAAACATTACACTTATGAATCTCCCATTCACTTGCATGCTAAATTTACTGCAAAGACTGTAATTATTCCGCACACTTTGTACTTTGCCTACACAATCCCCCGAAATGTGCCCCTTATTTCCGGCAAAGATAATCAAGTTATTCATTATGCAAAAAAGAGGTGAGGCGTGCAGACAGGACACAAGAGTATAGGAGTGGACAACACGAACGCCGACTATCAACTGAAGGGAGCAGTGAGGCGAAAAAAAATGGCTGTGGCTTAGCTAAGGTTAAGCCCAGGATGCGAAGCATACTAGCCTTTATTTTAGTTGTTGAACCACTGTTTAGCCTGGTGAACTGCTGTTGCTTGGCTATATTTGGTTCGGCTAGACGAAGAAACAACTCATGCGTTACTCTGCTGATTCCTTTATTTTCAAACCAATAAATACGCTCTACCGCTACCAATACCGCTGGTATAGCGGTATTGGTAACCTGGTATAGCGGGAGGAGCGCGAGTTAGGCCGCAGTAACATATGTGCGACCGCAGGCGAGCGCACGAGCTGAGACCCGGCTATGTAGCTACGCGGCCGCAAGCGAGCGCACGAGTTAAGCCTTCGCTTTTGCAGCTGCTATGACGTCATATGGTAGCTACGCGGCCGCGCGCGGCGCAGCAAGGAAGAGCGTGGTTGTGCGGCTAGTATGCTTCGCATAAAAGAAAGAAGACACAAAACTCATCTGCGCAAGCTCAGGAATGGTATCACCACGTGTCAGTCGGGTACATGTGCCGGTCTGCGTGAGAGGTAACTTGTTCAGGTACTTAATCTCTTCCTTATGTTAAGTAATCGAAGGCTGACTCACGCATGCACTTGCACCATTATAGATATGCCACTCCTCTACCATAAGACGCGTAATAATGCATAATGAATCCTTACCAACTAGCTCCGCTTTCTGTTGTTCTATTAATCAAGTTATATCTTGTTTAGTTCTCCAAAGACACCGGGGAAACAAACTATGAATTCGTGCGACCACATGAAAATATGAAGGAAAAAAACCCAAGGGTTCAATAATTATTAACGACGCCTCTAATTAGGCCATCAACGTGAAAATTTCGTCACAAATTGCACTTACTATGGCGCCCCTTGCCGTAACATGCGGTAACGTACTGTTACACCGGGAGATTTCGGAGCATAGGTGATGGCGGCCGTATACAACATTTTCTAAAACTTCAATAACATTTTTCTTTACTATAGTTCGATTTTACGCGGCAGTAGTTAACTTCGCGCAGAGATATGAATTGAATAGAATTGAGTTTATTTCCATGTTGAATGGGGGAAAGCCCAAACAAAAAGCGAAATTATTTCAATGCCGTAGCCTTCCGCCGATTTTCGCTAAATTTTATTTCGCTGGCATGTGTACTTGTGCGAGATCAACGCGCTAAATCGTGCGCCTCCCGTTAGACCTCCTCATAACGCTCCAGAGCGCTCGCATACGCAATGTGTCGCCAGGGTGCCATTTAAGTCACTCTCTTTCGACCTCGCCTACACACTGCCTGACCCTTTTTGTCATGGCACATAAAGAACCTACCTCGGTTACTTTACCGAGTACACCAGGCGAACGTTCATATCACGCATGAAGAAAAAAAAACGAGTGTTGCAATAATTATTTTAACGCTAACAACTAAGCCAGGAACACATTAATTTGGTAACAGTTGCAGTGAACATGCCCGACATTTAGACAAAATGTTATATTTTTTCTAACGCAGAGGTCTCTTGGTACCCAGGCAAACATAACTGAAAACGGCAGCAAGACACTTTCGAGCACCTGCTGAAGGCATTCTTTTACAAAAGCAGTAATTGATGCACATGCGCTTAACTTTGCACACGTATTTGAGATGGCATTTCCGTTCAGTGAAGATGGCCTTGCTGGATTTTGTAAGTACTCCAGAGTACTGAAAAAAATGTTGCGCTGCTCATAAAACGTGCTCATAAAGCTCTGGAGTACTTGTATATGTAATTGGTTACAAAGTCCCTAATTACAGCGCGTATGTTGAGTTTTGCATACACATTATCCTAAACCTTTCCCATAGTTTGCCTGAATATTGCACCGGCAAGGTGCAATAGTCTTACGCCTTGCCGAATTCAATGTGCATAAGAATTGGCTAAAGAAGCTTTAAGGCACACATTTATTGCAAGCATTCAAACAAGTGACGAAGTAATTGGGACATCGGACCTTAAGCGAGACATTCATGTTGTATATCCACTATACGTGAGCCAAGTCAAGTGTATTGCAACAGTCGGTGTTGGAATTACATGGTAATTCTATTACAGCAGGAGGTCCCAGAGCTTTGCAAAAAACTACCAGTGGTACCTCCTATGATTACATAAATAGGGTTATTGTACAAAAACAGCAAAGTACGGTCATGTGAACTATAAGAATAACTATTAGGCAAGTTGATTATCTGTAACAAGAAATTGAATACGCAAGTTAATGGTAATGCTAATTATTGAAAAAAACATGAAAACTAATCAAAAGCTTGTGAACAAGCAGAACAACAACGAATATTAACAATAATAATCAACCCGGAATGAGAGACCAAACTCGTTGCATTATCAATAATATTACTTATACAGAAAAAAAGGTATAAAACAAAATGACATACATATTGGTAGTTAAATCATAAATTAAGATGAGTCGATTAATTCCTTAATGAAATATTTCTTGGTGCGCGCGGAGAATGCATGAGCGTTGTGTGATGATTTATTTCGAAAGGTAATGAATTCCATACTGCTATGCCTGAGAAGAGGGCTGTGAACTTGCTGTGATTCGTCCTTACGGCAAGCAAAAGATTATTGCGCAGGCAGAAGCGCGTACTGTTATTTTACTAATGTGTTCAGGATCAATACGTTCAATGAAGATGTCGTGTTTCATGAGGCTATATCCAATTATCAGGGGCGTAGCCAGGGGGGGGGGGGGCTTATGGGGCTTCAGCCCCCCCCCCCCCGAAATTTTTTCGTGCTGTCCATGCACCGCCGACCAAAGTGACCTCCGGCGCCGGAAATCACTCTGGATTTTGTCTAGAATGTCTTTTTGACGCTCGAAAAGACATTTAACCGCGAAGATTGCAAACTCGGGCGGGATTTCGTGGCAACGCCCATACACCGGGAGTCACATAACGCCAAGCAGTCCCATCCGAGCACAAAGTTTCAAGGGCGCTTTGATGGTGAGCGGGCTCGCCGCGGCATCTCACTGAGGCCACGGAATCTATGGAGCGCATGGATATCAATTGCGAAACTTTATGGGTATAAATCTCATAAGCTCTTGATGTGAAAGGTGCATTGACATTTCCAAAGTTGTGCTTTAGATTTTCAATTGCGGAACTTTGTGGGTTTAATGTTGTTATAAACATTTGTCGCCAAATGTCTATTGACTTTTCTAAAGTCTTACATCGGAACATACAACGAGACAAGCCAAATCAACACACTAGCAGACGAGTTGACAAACAGGCAGCGAGGTCCAATGAGACGAAGCGTTGGGGTGGTTCATTTGTGCCGTCATGTCACATAAAAAAATATAAACATTTTTTTTAACCTACGCCAGAACATCCATGTCAAGACACTCAAGCCAGCCAAAGTAAATACGTTCTTATTTATTTTTTCTACTTTGACTTTTATTCGCGAGGACACATTGAGCCTCTTCGATTTCTTTTTTTTTTTGTTCTCGCTACCCTAACCGCGGGCTGCCAGAGCCAACCAGAGCGCATACGTTTTTCTCGTATGGCCCCGACCACCGTGCGGTACACTTTGGTGCGCGTTCGGTTTGCTCTGGCCGAGTGGATTTTCACCGGACAGAGTTTTGGACGTTTTATGGCTAGCAGACGAGAAAAAAAACAATGGTCGCTCGCCGCCATCACTGTGGGGACTCGAAGGATTGCACCGCATTCCTTGAGCGGAACCTTTCCGGAAAGTCTTCTTTCGCCGCTGTAGGATACTGAGCAGTATGCGTATGGTTCTCAGTGGACCAAGCGTCTCATGTTTTCTTCGGTATTCCTTCCGTAGCCCCATAAGGTGCCCGAAGTAGGCATTAGATTCTGGCCAAGATACTTTCCTATGCGTTTCTTTTTCCTTTCGGTGCCTCCGCCTCACAGAAAAATAATACATTGTTGCGGCGCAGCGAATTGTCGCATGGTGAAAGTTCGATTTTGATACTTCTTTTGCGGAAAGTAATGGGCGACGGCACGCTTCAGTTGCCGGATACGTTTATTATATTATTGCGAAAGCAATTATATGGACACTCCAGGCGCATTCCTGCCATCGCCCTCATGTTTCGTATAAAGTCCAAGGGTGATAACATCGTGACCACGCGCTGCATGCTGTATGTGCGAGTGAAAGCGTAGGAGGGGAGGTGGAATGGGTGAGCCGACGATGGTGGCTCAGTCTTGTGTGCGCAAAGGAGAAAAGCAGGGAGCAAGCGCGCCGCCTTCCGTCGCGCGCAATACATCGGGAGGAGTGGATGGAATGGGGGCGGAATCTAGGATTCTGTGAATCTATGATTGTGCAACATGTTTATTTGCCTTGTTTGACGCATTATATACAGTTACTTTTTTATTACAGGATTATATAGGCATTATACAGTTATTACAGTTATACAGTTATTAGACGCATTATATACAGTTAACTTATACAGTTACATACATAGACTCATTGGAGACTTATACGTATACTTAAATATCTTGTTGCGAGGTTTTGTGTATACATGCAGTGAACTTTGTTTCCAGTGACACTTCTTTGTCCTTTATCAAGCAGTATTTTCGCATTTGCATAGCCCATTGTATCTTTGCATTTCTAATGTACGAGGGCGAGTCAAATGAAAGTGAGCCTACCCTAACCACGCAATAATGGTTGGGTTCATTATCTGCGAGGCATGCGCGTAGGAGAACGGCATGTCTCATTTACAAAAGTGACACGCAGGTGTGAAGATAAATGTTCTTTAATGCTCTCATACACTGGGTTGAATATAGTTGCGTCACATAATGGACACTTCAAAAGTTGAACAACTCGGTGTCGCGAAGTTTTTGACAGCTGAAGGTGTTTCCAAAACAGAAATTAATCACCATATGACTGCCGTGTACGTTGAACACTGCATTTCATTGACCACTGTGAAGAATTGGAGCAAACGGTTCAAAGGAAGTTGCAAAGACATTGCAAGACCGGGCCAAAACCATCGTGCAATCACCCCCCACACAATTTCAAAGGTTCATGAGCTGCTGAAACAAGAACGGAGGATAAGCATCGATGAACTGGCAGACCGTCTGAACATCAGTCACGGTTCGGTTCACGCCATAATTCATGAGCTTCTCGGCTATCGGCTCTTTGGTGCGCAATGGATCCCCAAGATTTTTATCCATCGCGAGAAGACGAAGAAGTTTCGCGCTGCCTTGACTCATCTGATCGGGTATCACAATGAGCATGGCGACTTCTTGTTTGCAACTGTGATCGGGGACGAACCTTGGTGCCACTACTACGAGCCTGAAACACGACGGCAAAGCTTACAGTGGAAACATTCGAATTTACCACGCCCAAAGAACGTAAAGGCCATCATTTCCGCTGGAAAGGTATTGTTGACTTTTTTTTTTCGATCGACAGGGTCCATTACTGATAGAATTTGCTAAATCTTGAGAGGCTATCAATTGTTTCCGATATTGTGAAACGCCAGAACGGCAGCGTGTCGCAATCAAGAGCGAACAACGTGGAAAATTGACGAATGGGGTCATCTTGCTCCACGACAATGCCTGTCCCCACGTCGCTTATGTGGTTAATACAAAACTGGCAAAGTTCAAGTGGGAAACGCTGCAACATCCGCCATACAGCTCAGACCTGTCACCTTGCGACTTCTACATTTTGGGGCAACCGAAAAAACAGCTCAAGGGAACCAGATACAGACTTTTTGAAGCAGCAACCCAAGGAGTTTTATAAGACGGGAATCACGCAACTCGTTAGTCAATAGGACAAATGTCTGAATTCTCATGAAGGCTACTTTTAAATAAAGTACCCCGTTGTTGGCTCAGTCATTTCACTTGCCCTCATGTATCTTGCAGAACTCCTGCTTTTTATACGTGCTCTCTGTCGCGACTATAACTTCGGTGCAATTACTCACGATACACGACAAGGGACAGCTACTCCTGCGTAATACAATGGAACAAACGACAGCGTCATTGAGATTTTTCACTGGCCATTGCATATATACAAGAATGCAAGCACGGTTCTTGAATGAAAAAGTTTCATTAAGATATTTGTCCTCAACTTGTTCAGCTCATTGCCTTTTAATTTTTCATATCAGCGGCATGCACTGCTTTCCTGGTTTCGAACTGATATAGTTCTAAAGTTCGTGTGATATTTTCTTTACTTAATAGATAGACAAAAAACATGGAAGCATTGACGTCAGTTGTGTTGGGCACAATTTTTGGCACATACGAGTATAATATTTTATGAAAAAAATACATATTTTACTTTTATTTACAGAGCGTAGCTTTCAAGAATTTGTTTGCAGCATCTTTGGCAATGACAATGCAGTTATTATTCATGTATTTGATCCCTCGATAAATTGTTTAAGAGGAAGCTTTAGCTCCGGCCCAATCCGACGCGGCCTATTCAAATACTTGTAAAACTCAGAAACGCTTTTCTGAGATAATCCTGCTAATCGCTTTTATTGTAATTGGTTGCATTTGAGAGAGAAAGTTAAATCCTAGTGTCTGTTGGAAACAGAACTTCGATTTAGGGCCAGAATTATTTTTGTTTAAAATATTTTGGAAAATTCGAAAGTTTGAAAAAATAGAAACACGGCGTTTACATACTAATATCTATGCATGAAGAACAGATATTGTGGTTCTGTAAACGGCATTTATTATAACAGTCAAAGTTGACAAGTTTGCTGTGTCAATTTGTATCTTACGTTAATTGGTTACGTTGTGTACAAGGGTTCTGCAAAAGCCGTATTTCCACAATACTAAATTTTTTTTGAATCATGTGTAACATATTTATTTTGTCCGCTGTAGATGTACTATTAGGTGCAATTCACAGAATTGTGATATCATTTTTCATTGTTGAGTCACGGAGTTTTAAACTTGATAGTTTCGTTTGCCGAAAATTTTCGATTTTGGCCAATTTTGAATAAATAATTGACCTCCTAAATGAAAAATTCGAAGCCAGTAGTCACTAGAATTAAACTTTTTCTTTTAAATGCCACAAACCTCCTCAAAGTTGCTGCAGTGGTTGCAGGGAAAAACGTGCAGCTACCGATATATATATATATATATATATATATATATATATATATATATATATATATATATATATATATATATATATATATATATATATATATTTATTTATTGGGCCAGTGGCGTAGCCCCCCCCGAACAAAATTTCTGGCCATGCCACTGCCAATTATGGATAGTTTCTGACAGCTGAAAAGCACAAAAAGCCGCTGTCGTGTGCGAACATTTAACGTAAATGCGAAAGGCAAACTAACATCTGCCACAGCGAGTAGTTAAGCACATATACTATTATGCTTCGCCTCCGTGAACATTCTAACAAAATGTGCAAAGCATGTTCACGGCCCACATTTCTTCGAGCGCACAAAACCACCATTGAAAGAAAACTACAGTCGCAGAAATCTCCCGAGACAGGATCGCAAGGCTTTCGTAGGCGACGCTATCGCAATCTCTGCTCAAACTATTGCAGAGGTTGGTGCGGCCTTTTTATTTTACTTCAGTTCATTACTTTCGCCTTTCAATGTTGCGAAATTCAAAATTTTCCAGTAGCTACTTGTGCACTTTATGGCCTTGTTTGTATTCTTGTATTGATCCTTGTTTACATTCTACAGAATTTCGGTTGCGTTCATATAGCCTGTATTCGACACTCTCGAGAAAAAAAAAGAACTACGGAATTTCTGTATAATCTTTTGCAAGACACGCCAGTGATTTAAAACGGAACTCTACAGAGCGACCACCAGGCGAGATTTACAACGGCGTCATAATGTCTAATTAGCTTATTTATAATCCGCTGATAGGTTCGTGGGAAAGAAAAACGTTGCCTAAAAAATAACGCGAGTTCCTTACGCCGCGTGCATTTGGCTTCGCAGACGAGCAAGTGTACACGAGCGACAGGGACACGAAATAGCATACAACTCCTACACCCATGGCCCGATGTTATCGCTATTGGGGTGGAAAGCTTTCAGAGACAGACCGGTTTAAAAAAATAAAGTGAGGGGCGGAAATGACAGGCAATCTGCGGACGTCGGGAAAGGACAAGACGATTGCAATGGAATATGAAAGAGCACTTACGCCATTGGGCCGCACCTGAATGAAGGCGTAAGGAAGAACGAGAAAACCAAGAAATGCGTTATTTCTGCTCGGGCGACGGCAGCAAATCGTCGTGAATGATTCACGTCTCTGTTACTGTTTCATGCGTGCGATCCGAGACGGAACTGCATGCGACAGTCGGTCGTCATCTACATAGGCCGGCACGATTTGTTACAACGGAGGTCGTGCACATCACACCTCGCAGCCGTTCCGCTACGTATGTATGCATCCTATACCCTGTGGAGGTGTACTACACGTGTCGGTCGGTACATAAGCTCCAGCATGAGGACGTGCGATTGACGCGGCGCTGTGTATAGGTTTTTCATCGCTATACGAAGCTGCGGTGCCATTACGCAGAGTGTGGTCATTCTGGCACCCTGGCTGTAAGAGTAATTGCAGTGAAGAGCGCCACCATAACTCAGTGCGGAATTTGAGGGAAATAAATAAATATAGTTTTTTTTTATTCGAAAGCATGTCCTTAGGCATAATAAAATAAATATAATTATTCGTTCCAAATACGTTATTCGGCGTACGTACTACGTCAGCACACTCGCAAAAGCGAACACGTCGAAAGCGCCTGGAACGCATCGTTGCGTTTTCGGGTCTTGCGTGAATTTGTAACTATCGCTTAATTTCAAATTCCATAGAGTACATATAAGACTAATCGGTGCTTGGAAATAGGCTATAGCACTGAGCGTAGCACTTCAACGCAATAAAGCGTGACAGGCGTTGAGATCAACTCTTTTTTTTTTATTTCTGATCACGTTTTAGCTTATGCTGATGTTACGAGAGCCCGTTAAGAGAAAGGCGCGTGCAATTAAAGAAAACTCCATTTCTCTCGTTTCTGAGCGAGCCGAAATTGCTTTAATTCAGAGCGCACATTCAAATTTATGTGCAACAGTATTGCATTAGTTAGTGCGTAAAACGGAACTGAACCGCTGCCCTGAGAAGTTTCTAAGCCGAGAGCGCACTGATGGTTTATGCTCATTTAACGGCGATTGTAAGGCAAACAAGTAAACTTACCTATTGCAACGCAAGCCGAGAGTACAAGTGCTTGCAGTGTATTCATTGCTGCAAAAACAAAGCTGCACGTCAATTCATTGAAAGTTGCGCAACACATGTATTTGTATGTATTATGTATAGTCACCTTTCCAATTGACCGCAAAGAGTTGCGCACTTTTCCTTAACTAAGAGCGTAGGAGCGCCCCCAGCCAGAAGCTTTCATGTAGGCTGTGTTAATGTCAATACCTTGTTCCTGAAACGGTGGGATATAAAGTACAGATATTGCACAGTGGGTCATTAGGGCTGCAGTAGTGGAGGACTCAGGATTAAATTTCAGTACCTGGAGAGTCCCGTAAAGAGCGCTAAAATCTCATAGTATGCATTCGATTGACCGCTTTAGAGAGTTATAAAGCTCTCTTGTGGCGTAGCACACTGAAACACGGGAGCTCCCGTGCTTCCGTGTGTCTCGTTTTTTACCCTCGACTTTACCAAGCGCTCAAGTGCTACCATTCAAGATGTACCGACAAGCCCATTTCGCCATTCTTGTGGATCCATTTTCATTCAGCGGTAACATCGAGTGCTCGGAACATGTTCACCCGGTTCTGTCGGAGCACCGCGCTCTTGCTCAGAGTGTTGGGAGGGGCGGTCTCCTTTGAGGTGTAAGAGCGACCGAGATGCGGCAGAATGCCGACCACGTGGCTACACCGCTTGCTCTGGATGCACTTGGCACGTTCGGTCAGGGCAGGCTTTCTCCGGCTCCAATCTCGAGAGGCATCGCTGCAGAACGAGTCGGAGCACGGTAGGAACCAGTCGAATGCACCTAAGTACACGGGTGTGTTTTATTTATTAACAGCCTCCATCCCCCTTTCCTTATCGCAATACGACCGCAACCTCCGGGAAACGAACCCGCAACCTCGTGCTGAGCAGCCACTACGGAGGGTCCGCGTTATTCATCAAGGTCCAGATCACGCTTACTAAACGATGGCGCCTCTCTTTGGTCAGTAGCACCTATGTTATTTCGGGACAGTCAAATGCAGGAGGCAAAGGGATTCGTTGCGAACTTACCGTAAGGTTGTACCAAAGGCGGCGAGACTGTCGCATAACATAAGGCCTTCATTTTGTCATAAGAATCCGTCACAGAAAATTGCCGAACTTGCGCACTGTTGATGGCTGTTATACCCTGTCCACATATATATACAGCAGACTTTTCGTACGACCGCAGTAAACAGTTTACACTTTATTATTATTATTATTATTATTATTATTATTATTATTATTATTATTATTATTATTATTATTATTATTATTATTATTATTATTATTATTATTATTATTATTATTATTATTATATTAAGGTCAGTGGAACTCTCCAATCAGGTAGACTGGCTCAGATTCGGTTAGATTTCAGAAATGTGTTAGGGGTATGAATTTAAACATTCCCAATTATGTCAATTAAGTTAAAACGTGTAGAATTTAGAGATCCTCTCCCGAACAGTTGTTATGATAGGACAAAAAAACACTAATCTAATATAGGCGACGCGAGAATAATTAAATGATCGACGATATTAACAATGGTATTGATTGGAATCGCGAATCAATTTTTGTGCGGCGATGTACGTATTCTTGAGCACGCGACCCAGCACGGAAGCCCCGAAAGACAGCAGCGCAATAATGATTCACTGACAGTCTTAACTGTCGCAGTATAATATGCAGGGTCCTTTCCCTCAGGAAGCAGAAACGCAGGCAGTTCAGTAAGCAGTGACCAATTGGTTCTGATCTGCTGCATAAGTGCTAATAAGAAGAAATTGCCAAGCCAGATTAGTTCATGTGTAAATTTAAGAGTAGGACTCTTAAGTATAACGTTTTTAATACATGCGACTCACCAGGGGCAGCAAGAGTGCACAGCGCACAGGGAAAGAATCGTGGCTGTGCCAACCGCTTGAACTTCTTCTGCTTCTTCACCTCGACCAGGTACACGTGAGCTTAGTTCGTGACATGGCAATACACGCCGAACAAACTAGCTCTTTATTGAGCGTTCTTCAAAGGGTAAAACAGTTACCTGGTTCAAGATATTGCATCTCTGCACTGCGCAAAACATACAACAAGAAGTTTGTCTTATATATATAGATGCTGCAACGAAGATAATCTGAATCCACGGTGGCAGGCGCTGTGAAGAAGGAAGTGATCATCATCATTATCATCATCATCATCATCATCATCATCATCATCAAAAACATATATTGTTATCTATTTACAGAGTCTTTCGTGGTAGTCCCTCAGGGTCTTCTTGGACATTCTTGACTTTATAATGCCAGCAAGTTTTTTCTCTTCCCTTCCCCCGCCAGGTTCTTCTTTCTTGGTGTTTTCGCTCGTTCTCGGCTTTTCCTAAGCCGCTGCACTGTTCTCTGCTTCGGTATTCCAGGACCAAGGATGCTGGATGGCAACAATTTTAACTGAATTTATCAACAGACAGACATTAGCGGTTACACTGAGTATATAGTAAACAAGGAAAGAAGGTTCACATTAACGAATGCTGCGGAGCAAAGGCCTCGGGGCAGTCCGTCTCTCCGATCGGGCACTTGACGAGATCGGTCCATTGTCTCTTAAGTCTCAGACCACACTGGAACATCTAAGTGTATACTAAACAAGGTAAACGTGTTCATACTAACGAATGCCGCTGAGCAAAGGCCTCGGAGCATGCAGTCCGTCGCTCCGATCGGGCACTTGACGAGATCTGTTCGTTGTCTCTCAAGTCTAAGACCACACTGGCACTTCTCAGTATATACTAAACAAGGGAAACACATTCGCACTAACGAATGCGGCTGAGCAAAGGCCTCGGCACAGTCCGTCGCTCCGATCGGACACTTGACGAGATCGCTCCGTTGTCTCACAAGTCTAAGACCACACTGGCACCTCTCAGCCGCGCACATCGTCACCCCCAGCCAGGGACCATCTCTCCGGGCTGCGTAACTCGCACCGGCGCTGGACGCCTCTCGAACCACCTGACCTGCCCGCGCCGCCTCGGCCCGACCCAAACACTCCCCAAAGACTCCCTTCTCTAGATGCCCCTACAGCGGCTCGCTGCGGGATTCGTGGCGCTCGCCAGAACCCGTGCGCAAGAACCCCTGCCGCTCCCTTTTTCGCCAAACATCATCCGGCCACCGCCTTCCCGAAGCAGGCGCTCTCTGGAAGCGGCCCGAGTGCGAGCCAACAGCACAACATTGCAATGCAACAAATACGCAAACACAGAGTGGGCCCCACAGAAGTCAAGCAAGCACGCACTTCAACCAAACAAAAAGCATGCACAGACGAGTTTAGCCAAGGCGAACATTCACAGCGACTCTACACTGCCCTTTATTCTTGACTTTATGTCGCACCTTTATACCGCCCCTTATAGGGGGACGGCAGGTGGAAGTGTGCCGATATAGAGAACCGATGCGACCTCATGCTTCCGGGTTGAACTACACAGTACGTAAGCGGATTTGAACGCGTCCGCATTTTCTTTTCATCGGCGCTTACGAAACACTCACACCGTTCCAACGTTCTTGCAGTGAGCCACCATCGAATTCCTTTATCCCCGATATCACCGAGGTTAGCACGGATACATAGCAGGAAGCGTTATGAAACCGCGGATTTCGTTCTCTTTGGCATAAATCTCGTCGTGTAGAGGTCCTCGTGGACGGTCCATCCGAGTGTCGAAAACAGACTGCTGCGTGATTCACACCTTGTTCTTGCCGCAGAGACGAGAAATTTTGTGTATTTCATTTTAAAGACAGAAATAAGCATGAAATTATTATCGCTATATGGTTAGCTCATTTCATTCGCGGACTTTTCTTTTTAGGCGCTTAGCCAATCCATGCTCTTCTCCTTAAAAAAACTGCGTTTTTACGTGCCTTAACCACGATCTAATAATGAGACACGACGTAATGGGGGACTCCGGAATACTTTTCTTTTACCACCTGCAGTTCTTTAAGGTGCACCTAAATACATGTGCACGAGCGTATTTCTTTTTCTTTCTTTTTTTATTAAATCTCACCCGATCCGATTGCGGCCGCCGCTGTCAGAATCTCAGAATCGAGCCTGAGACTCGGCATCGCAACGCCGTAGCCACTAAGTCACTAAGAGTGTGTTTCTATTCGGGCCGTCATTATGAGAAAATCATGAAACTTATGTCAAACAAATGAATTGAATTGAACTTGAATAAGCTGGAGCATCTTTCTCGTTATCGGAAGCACGCCGCCTCAATTGCCCTAGCAACGAAACAACCCCACGAAAAGGGGCGGGGTTCGTCGTAAGGCAATCAGGCCGTGCAATCACAGTGCATAACAGTGGAGCAAGTTGCGGACAAATCGAACGAGTAAAAACCGGAAGGAAGAGAAACGAGCATTATGTCCTGTGCGTACCTTGCAGTATACGGACGTGGACAAGAGAAAGTTGTTTGCGCATTCACGCTGAGCAAGCTCACGAGACACTAAGCAGCATTCGTTGTTCGGAATCGCAAGCGCTTTAAGCGAACACAAAAAGCAAATGGGCTATTTGATGAGGAGTGATAGGCATACTTTGACATTCTTAAAAGATACGGTAAGCTATTTTTTGACGTTACTTTCTTTATTGGCATTTGCATGTCTCTCCGCGCATGCATATCGTTGCGTCGACGCACGCAGCGCGAGATACACGGGATTGCAGACTCTGTACCCGTAGTGCTTCTTCTTCCAGCCGGTGTATTAAAAGAAAAATTATGCGGTTTTACGTGCCAAAACCACTTTCTGATTATGAGGCACGCCGCAGTGGAGGGCTCCGGAAATTTCGACCACCTGGGGTTCTCTAACGTGCACCTAAATCTAAGTACACGGGTGTTTTCGCCCCCGTCGAAATGCGGCCACTATGGCAGGGATTCGATCCCGCGACCTCGTGCTCAGCAGCCCAACACCATAGCCACTGAGCAACCACGGCGGGTATGCCGGTGTGTTGCGGTGTGCTTCTTGTGTCGAATTACTGCAACTTCATTTTCAAATGTACTGACCACTAAGTTACTGCAAGCGTCTAACATGCCAAAACATTGCAGTGAAACACCCGTGACTGGTGTTCCTGTGAGATACAGTGGACACGAACGAAACATGGTGAAAACAGGACATTCAAAAGTGCATTTGATTTAATTAGTTCTCTGACAAGGGGCTTTATATATTCTTTATATGCGGAATCGTATGCGATCATGCATTAAAAGCAACGTTTCAATACAAGTGTTAGCTGTGATGCGAAATGTAACTGGCTCCTTGAGGGCCATGCGGCACCATGTTTTGCTTATAGCTGATTGCATTCGTCATTCTTGTCCAAGAATTTTTCGCCTATATACAATTTTTTTAAAATTTTATTTGTGGAAGTGTGGATAAGGGGGAGGCGAGGTTTCGAAGTACAAGCAATGTCGATGGACCGTATCATTTTAAAGGCCTAATTATAATGACTGGTCATTTCTTTGCTCATTCACCAATTTATTGTTCGATCGATCCCGTGATGGCAATGAGTTTATTTGCTTTACGCGACAAAGTCAGAAAAGATCTAGTCTAGTTTGGCACCGGTCTCGTGAAAGTTGCGGCACATTCAATTGCTTCTCGCTTCCAATTACAATTACAATCAATTACAATTACAATCCCCGACGTCACTCCGCGGACTTCACTCAGGCGCACAATGACGCGTGTCCGCGGCATATGCAGACGCGTGGCACTCCCACTTGGTCCGGCGAATACTTGCACACGCCCTGGAAGCAGCCGCGCACGTGGCACATGTCGCCGCAGACGTTTGCCGTGCACGGAAGCCGGTAGGTGATCTCGATCTCTGCGTGGCAACACGTGGAGTTGTAAAACCGCCGGCGACCACAACGTGTTAGAAACCAACAGCAACGGAACTTCACTTTGGCTCTCATCATCAGTACATTTCTTTTATGTTAATTGCAGGACAAAGGCCTCTGCCAACAGTCTCCAATTACCCCTGGCTCTCCTCGATTTAACTATGTTATAAGTGAGTAGTACAGTCTAGCTCGGTTATAACGAAGTCGGCGGGAATCGGAAATCACTTCGCTATATCCGCTATTTCGTAATATGTGGACTATGAAAAAAAAAATGTAAACATGGGCATACCGATTTATTGCCGCTGAAAGAAGTGGTCCAGCGTCCCCTGAACACGTTTCGCGAGTGCAGACTTCAGGATTGCGGCTTCCATACCATCCAACTCTGGACTCCCGAGGTACATCGTCTCTTTTCGTCTCTTTTCTTTTTTACATTTTTCCCCTGCGCGGCGTGCTCTACCGCTCTACAAAGTGACGCCGTTCAAGGACCGCGCAACACGAGACCGGCGTGCCATGCGATGCAGTGAAGCAACCTTTCGCTCCGCGGGAGAGCAGACGACGCCACGAAAGGACGCCGTCAGCCGAATTTTGCTCTTAATTTCGCGGAAAAAATCGCCTCAAGAGCGCAAAAATGTGTTGATTGACAGATTATTTTTCGATTGGTATTAAATCTCTGCGTTATATCCGCTGACACGCTCTTATTTACTTCGTTAAAACCGGACCCAAAATGTATTGAAAATGCAAGAATGGGAATGGGAAATTGAAATCCCTTCGTTATAACCGCTATTTCGCTATAAGTGGCTTCGTTATAACCAGGCTAGACTGTATATACTACTTAAGTAACTGTGGCAAAGCTATAGGGCTAATAATTGTCTATTCTTTTCTTTTTTCTTATTAGCCGCCTTCAAACAGCACCCAGCTTAGCAAAGTCACGCGCACCTGATGTTTGCCCTATGTGACCAGGACGTTGCCTCCGAGATTTCTCAGTGCGCCGCGAGCAGCCGCGGGCAGTGCCTAATCTGGGACGTCATGCGGAGAAGCCGTCCATTCTGGGTTATACGTCACTTCCGGCAAACTGTGATGGCGGCGTTTATTTTTTTATTTTTTTTCTGATTAATTGTCAAAAACTCCTACTATTGCGAGCTTTCCGTGACAAATCCACTCGTATTTCAAACATAATTTTTATATGGCGGGTGCTCTGCATCTGACGTACTTAAAGATAGCCATTTTACGTGATCAAAAATTTTGTTGCAGTTGGCCTTTACGGCTACGCAAGAGGCATAAATTAGAGTAACGAGAATTCCCACATGCGTTTTCTATTATAGGAAACGCGCCATTCTTGGCGAGAACAAAGCTTTGCTGTAAGTGAGAAAAAATGACGTAGCTGCGAGAAAGTAACTAGACAGTTTTAGAACAGCGTTCGCAACCAAATTGAAACGCATTACGTACGTAAAGAAATAGAGCCGTCCTCCCTGCGCATGCTCCTAACGTTACTTGGTTTCTGTGGTTTACGTGCGCTGTGATAACTTGCGTTATTTGGCGAGTTTAATGCTTCGTTAACGTTCGTAATGTTTATGGACGTTAAGAATAGCTCTGTCGAACATGGCGGCACCCATGGCTCTCGCATCAGCGTGAATTCTCGTGATGGTTACGCTCTCACTCACGTTGATCGCCAGTAACTATTGAAATGAGCTTTCGCTTTTTTCTGAACTCACTTGAAACTTTCGTCGTGAACGTAAAGCGCGTCCAATTTCTGGGATCGTTTGGCGATTCCGGCGCCCGTAGGCCTCACGAGACGCGTCCGTACAGCAAGAACAGGATGGTTGCTAATGGATTCTCTTGGCTCGGATACGTTTGGCATGAGGCACCAGACGGCGCCATGTTTTATAACGTATTCCTTACGTTTGCGTTCCCGTACGGTAAACGAGATGTTTTAAAAGGACGCGCACTGTAACGTTCCGCAAAGGTGATTACGTTTAACGCCGACAAACGCTAATCTAAAGCTGTCCTCTGTTCTTTGGGCGTGCGGAAGGAGACCACGATGCCGATAATTATCGCGGCCAGATAACAGAAGGTAAATTTCGGTGCTTTTTAAGAGGAAATAAAGTGATGCAACGCGGCCGGTTCTTTTCACTGGACTATGAAAAAAAGTAGATCGAAGTTGGGGGATCATGTGACTCTGTCGGCGCTGCCTGGCTGAGTGGAGTGCCCACTCTTTGCCGCCACCCCACTCACCGGAAGCCACGCTTTGGGGCTGCGTATCGACATACTAAATCACCACCGGTATGCAGATAAATACAAAGAGAAAAAGAAGTTCATTGGTGTAGATATCCGTCTGGCCAAACGCGCTTTGCATGCGATGAAGGTGCTTTTCTAATTGCGTACTACGTAGCCCTTCACTACGACATCCGTTATAATCTACTGTGAAGTTTTGAGAGGTCAAGTTTCTCAGTCTGTTATATTTTTAGTTAAAATGTATACACACGGCTTACCTTTTATCCGAAATGGGTCTGGAACGGCACCGTCGACTAGGTAACGAAAGAAACATAAATGAAGGGTTGGAAATTTCGGCGCTGATAAGCATATTCAGCCATGCTCAGACGACCCATCCGTAATGAAAGCTCGGAAAGTTAAAATATACATACACTGATTCATCCAAAGGAAGTGTATTTAACACTTGTAGTTGCACTTTCACATTTTTTACCTGTCGTGCGTAACAAACTGAAGTATGTTTGCACGCTATGGCTCAACATCAAGTAGTCGTTGCAAAATCGCATTTTTTTATCACAAAAAGACATCCTCTGTAATCTGCACGTATTTGTATTCTTACTTTGCATTCGTTCCTGTTTTTGTTTCTTTCTTGTGTGACTTTGTGAGGCAGATACTGCTGTGCCTCAGAAAATCCTTAGTTACTGTATCTAAGCTCTATTGAAGAGTCCTTTGTGCAAAGCGATTTTAGGTGTATATTAAAACATATTTACTTTTTTCCCGACTACCGAAACGTACTAACATTATATTTTAAAACTTGCAAGGAGTTTTAAAATCCGCTTAGTTCTCGACTGGCTAGCGCGTATAAAGTCATTCGTTTCAGTAGGCTTCTGTTTTATTTTGTTTGTTCCTTTTTGAAGTCATTCGTTTCAGTAGGCTTCTGTTTTATTTTGTTTGTTCCTTTTTGAAGTTTGCCTTCATATTTAGCAAATTTCAGTGAACCGAGAATTGAAACATGAAGCAATAATTAAAGAATGATGACATAAGTTGATGGTAAGCATTTTCTTACATCCATAAATGTTATAGAGTCTACCTCGGCATGAATTTGCCTCAAGTTCTTCCAGGAAGACATACGTAGTTTCAAGCACAGGACGGTAAAATGCGAAACAAACAACGAGAATACGCGAATCACGACACAGGAGCCCACCCAGGCGAGTTTCTGCTACATCTTGGCTATTAGTTTCACTTTTGATTATCCTTCTAATGACGCCAAAAAAAAAAGATTTACATAGAGAAATAAAGAATACTGGGATTGTTCCAAGAGCATTCACTGAAAAGTAAAAATGGATACAGTGAACATTCCAGTTAGAGTCTACACTGGAAAATCTATCATTCTGTACTTGCATAAAGAATGAACGCTTCCCGTTACTCCTTTTATGTTGTTTAAAATTAGGCATGTATGTTGAGGACACCCGATGGAGCCATCAAGAACCGCAAATTCTGTCCTATTCCTGGTGAACGTGGATGCCGTCTCGGTTTGACATGCGGGTCGTTTGCAGTTCCTGACCTCATCAACAATGACACCTTAAGTTTACTACCCACGTATAGCACAATGCGTCTTAATGTGGCAACCTCCTGGCGCCAGATCTAGTTACCTTAAACCAAATAACACACTTCTCCTTTCTTTCCTCTCTCTCTCTCTCTCTCTCTCTCTCTCTCTCTCGCTCTCTATGCAGAAAGCCCAGCCTGGCACAGAGTTCGTCGAGGTAGCGAATTTCAATTACCATTCGGTTGACTCCACGAAAGTTTACATTCAACTCCTTCGAAAGAGTTCTGGGGCCGAGTGAAATAAATCAAGCCTGGCGTGACCTTTCAGTTCGGCTCTGTCTTGTTATCATGTTAATGTGCACCCACGAACCCGTTCAAAGGAGATGCTGTGCGGCGAAGTTGAAGCGTTATACGTTCTGATTTAATTCCGCAGTGTCGAGCCTTCCGCATTGCATATTTTCACGAATAAACGATCTCATTACCATGTGTAATGGAAAGGGCAAAGCGTCGGGCAGGAAACTGATCATTACATTTACTTCGTTCGCTATCGGTACAAATACGCCATCCGCGCATACGACCTTGTATCGCGCTCTACAACGAATGAGGGTCTTTTGTTTTTTGTTTCCATCATTCTCAGCTCTGCACCTAACGAACGAGCGGGTTGCCTGTTCTCGCAATCCTGAGGGCACTTTTTAAGCTACATTGAAGATCTCATCAATACTAACTTGGCGACGTTGACTATTTAGCTCAAAGCAGTGAAAGCACGTGTCTGTCAGCAGCAGTGAGTGACGTCGAAACAGCGCGGCAAAACGAGAACTGACGAGAAGCAGAGATATTTTTTTAAAAAGTTTGGAAAGTGTACGACACAGCTCTTGTATCGTTTGCAGCGCTTTTGCTTACTTCAAAAACGTGTGTGCATATCCATCACTATTTTTGTCACTTTAGAATCATAGGTTGCAACATCTGTCCCCGCCTTCCGTGTGTGCTGTCCATATATGGCCGATACAGCCCGAGCCCATCCCGTAATATTTTGCGTGAAGAGTTCGTTTCATCTGAAGTAAAGCGGTCACCTTTTTTTAAGGCCTCATTGTGCGGCGTCAGCTGCCAGCTTCATTAAGCTGATTCACGATCATTCTTTAGCGCAATTGGAAACCAGCGACTCACCGAAGCAGACGAAAGCGGCAGCAGCAGAAACAACGCAGATCGTTATTAACATTTAGAAAGCCGGAGTTGGGTGAAGACTCCGCAAAGTGGGCGTTATCTGAAAGGTGCGGCCTGAAAAGAAAAAAAAAACACTGGAACTTCCGAGACGGCTGCGGCGTAGATGAGGTTCGCGCGCCGTTCGTTTTCGAATCCCTACGCGAGGCGTGTCCTCGTTCTTTCCATCTGCGTATCGCCGGAGAACGAGGCCTCCATTGTGTAGCGAAACACCTGGTGTTCACGCCTGTAGGCACGGTGCAATTTTCGGAAGCGGCCTTAAAGCGGGCCGGCGTTTTCCAAAGCGCCTCGGCCGGGCACCCGGTTCGCCACAAAAGGGGGGAACTGTGCTCTACTGTTTCGAGGGGTTCTTTTCGGGCGAAAGGATTTCGGAGAGAGCCATTATTTCTTCACCCTAGAGGCAAGTGTTTGTTAAAGCTGCCTGGTGGCGTGAATTTGTGCTGAAACGTGAATGGACGTACCGAATTGTTTGGAAACTTGCAGACAAAAGGGCCGTGCGCGCAAAAATAGAAAATGTTACATCTGGTCGTTTATTTCTTACATGTAGCATATACCGGTAGTGGTGGCGCTGTCCTATCTAAATTCTAAAACTGGTACAGCGCAACATACCAAGGAAGAAACAAGACGAGACGGCCAGATAAAAGAACAGAGCGTTGACTTCCAACTGATCTATTGGCAAGTTGCACGAAATATATAGCTACAAGAAAGCATCAAGACATGTCGTCACAACGCTTCACAAAACGTCACACCGATAGAAGGCTACACCATCGTGAGTCACAGAACGCTCAATTCTGTTATGCAAGCTTAAACGTTTTTCGATCAGTTTAACTTTGCATGACAGAATTGCGTGTTACGTGACTCCTGATGGTGTAGCCTTCTATCGGTGCGGCGTTTTGTGAAGTGTTGTGACGACATGTCCTGATGCTTTCTTTTAGGTATATATTTCGTGCAACTTGCCAATAAACCAGTCGGAAGTCAGCGCTCTGTTCTTTAATCTGGCCGTTTCGTCTGGTTTCTTCCTTTGCATGTTGCACTGTACCAGTTTTAGAATACAATACCAACTCGCCCAATCCTCAACCCTAGTCGTATCTAAAGCTGTCACGAAATGCATAATGGAGACACAAGGTGTTCTTTAGTAAAGCCGGTGGTCACCGCTCCTGTTTTCTTTTTTTTTATACCAACTGTAAAATTGCACTGCACTACCAGAAGGGAAATATATTCAGCATACATGTATTTCCAGGTTTTCTGCCATGGGAATTGTAAGCAATTCAACTAAGACAACGAAGCTGTCTGTGGTAGCGGAAGCAGAAGAGGGGTGTTTAGCTTGGAATAAAAGGGCTTCAGCCCTATACGGGCTACTGTATTTTTGTGCACAATAGTAGCCTATTGAAAACAGCCTACTTATACTATAGATATGTGACTCGGTTATTCTGGAGGTATAAACAATATAACGGCTTTCGAGTGCTCGGTGGCGCAACAAACTTTCTTTCTTTTTTTTACTTTTCCTATTTCCTTGCATTTTTTATTCATTATATAATACTCAGTGCTGTCACATGTTTCCCACTATTAGTCACCTACTGCGATGTAAAAGCTTGAATTTACTTTTCCATATTCACCTTTTCTTCCATGCTAAGCATGTTATATTGATAACTAATGGACTTGATTGTACTTATGTTCTCTGTAAATTTATTTTGCATTGCGTTTCTTTGAATAAGAAAATCACCTTTTGTAACTGTTCCTTCTCTCAAGCAACGATCCAGTGTAAGGAGCCTGTGAGCTATGTGCAGATAACACTACGTGAAAAAATGTTAAAACCATATGATAATAGTTAAGTAGAGCAATAAGCATATTGTATCTAATTTTACTAGGGCTTCTAATTTTACTAGTCAAGAAACTATATGCCGTCTGGTTGGTTTGCTTGGGCTTCTGCTTCGGTAGTTGCGCAGCACATACCCTCAGTGCAGTCGGGCATCTGTGAAGTCAGTAGACAAATTACATGCATAGCTCTCTCGTGGTTGCAGCACTTTTCGTGACACGGTACATAATATCGCACCAAGCCCACCATCATGGATGAAGGAAGCAAGTTAGGAGAGAGTGCGACGTGGTAAACTTGAAGCCAAGAAAAAGTCGCCTCAGAACGTGATAATGTCACGGTAGGTTTTAACGTCTCCTACCGCCGCTCTCCAGCTACGTTCGTGCGAAAAGACAACGGGCGTGACTGCATCGTGCAGCTCCCGCATTCGCACACTGCAACCGTAGCCTCTGGGATCGGGAGACGCGCACGCGTGCGCGTGCTCTTGGAGGCCATGGTGCAAATATGGAGCATCCTACCAAAATTACCACAGTAACTCTGGCGTTAGTGTCTACGGGAGATGCAAGCATGGCAGTTCATCCGACGTGGGAATGGTGGTTAGTGTACATGGATTTGCCTAAACTTCGTCCTTCTGACCTCAAACGGCTTTGTGACTTTGCAAACTGATCGTTTCCAACACGATAGTGGTTTATAAATGACACAACTCGCAGCGATTATATGCATGCTTGCAGAGCCTTATTACCTTGTTGGTTTAGAAAAAAAAATGGTATTGCTTCATAATTTAGGCTAATCAAGGCAGATAAAGCATAGTAAAGAAGACCACAAGAACGTGTGAAGTCACAAGCACAAAGATCACGAAAATCCATATAACCAACCAACCATGGTATAACCATGGTATAACCAACGTCCCATGGTAGCAGAACCGTCGCAGCTCCTGAGTTGCCTCTAGTAATTTTTGTAGGAAACTCTATGGTTGCAACGAAGTAGATAAGCATGCATACGTAGCGATAAACGACCGAAGTTACACAAGCATACTGGCAGAAAATGTGCAGAGAGCAATTGGCAGTGCATGGCCGAACATGCCCATTAAAACCTACCGACAACCAAGCACACTGGGCCGAGTCCGGCGAGCGCGGGGTCACGTGTCGGGCCGACTTTTCAAAGCACCAGTGGACAGAAAACGTGAAGGCGACAGCTCCACGCGTGTGGTTTGGCTTCCAAAGGCTCTACGCGGGACGTAGTGGCTGCGAAAGAACACAGAGTGGCTATTGTGCCGCCTTCCTTGATTTCGATCGCAACGAAAAACGCCCTCCAAAGCATTGCGATGACTGGACGATCGGCCGCTGATCATGCAGGCGCTACTCGGAACATCGCTCTTCGGTTTGCAAGGCTGTGAAGGCATTTATGTGTTTCCTGAGAGAGACCGGCCTGTGCGAACGCCTTTGACGGATTGGTGCACCTGTGCGCGCGCGCTAATTCACCGCGTATTAACGCGATAGCGTTAAGGAGCTCGTGCCGCAGAAAAGCCGGTGTCGTCGGCGTCGGCGTCGGCGTCGGCGGCGTTGACCGTGAGCGATAAATCACGGCAGGCGCTTCATACATAAAAAGCAACTTCCAAGATTCGCCCGGTGGGAATCGAACCAGGGTCTCCGGAGTGTGAGACGGAGACGCTACCACTCAGCCACGAGTTCGATGCTTCCAAGCGGTGCAAACGCGCGTCTAGTGAATGCGGTGTTGCCTTCGAAACGAGCCGTGGAAAGTTATACTGCGGTGTATATCGGTAATTATGAACATGTAACGTACAGAAGTCACAATTACACGAGTTGCGAAGTGCGTTTCCGCTGAATTTCTTCTGCGCTTTCCGCACACGCAGAGCCATCTTGCGGCAAACACAGAAGACCCCCTCCTCTCAATGTACGGCGCTGCCCCGACAGGAGGCGCGCCGCGCGCGCATTGGGACCGCTGCCAGGCGCGTCGCGGGACTCCCTCTCCCCTGACGACGCTTCGCCGTGCTCCCGGTTTAGATTACTATCTATCTCTCTGCCCGTGCCGATCACGACGTTTGGCTGGCGTAGATCGTTTCCCCTCCGAGACACCGAGTTCTTTGGTTCGTTTCGTTCGCTCAGGCGCACGTTTCGTTGCCGCGCCGAACGCTGCGTTGCTCGACGCTCACCGCGTGATAGGTGGGCGCTAAGTCCGATGCGGGGCGCATCGTAAGTGATTGCTGTGCCGTAGCGCATTGTCTTATACCCCTTGGCGGGTCGACGGGAACGCTGTCGCGTCCCACTCTTGAAGGCGAAGCTTAAGCGTCCTCCAATTTTTTTCTTCCCCACAGTATCTATCTATCTATCTATCTATCTATCTATCTATCTATCTATCTATCTATCTATCTATCTATCTATCTATCTATCTATCTAGCTAGCTAGCTAGCTAGCTATCTATCGTGCGAATACATGCAAAATCGTCCCCCCACTGGCCGCTCGAGGCACTCTGCGTGCATTCGCGGGCTTGTTTCGCGCTCAGAAAAACGCTTTTATTTAGCACGTATTGAGCGACAAGAATGCTGTATCGGGAGTTTTTAATGTTGCTCTACAATTTTTCTCATTGACACTTTTTATCTAACTATAACATTTGAGAAGTTGAATAACTAATTAAGGCTAACTAGGTAATTAGCCGGAATGCAAAAAAAATAATAAGCTGTTCATCTTCAAACAATGGTGAAAAACACTAGTTTGCTTTTGTCCAGCTGCATGGCATTTGCATATTTCGAAGTGTTGGTGCAGAGTAGCCAACGGGAGGTTTTTCAGGTCAACATCCCTGCCTTCTTCCTTTCTTTCCTCCTCCTCCTTGGCCTTCCTCCGCGCCTCCAAGTTTCCTTTAGCTTTCGTGGGGAGTCGTATATTCTTTCACTTCAAATGACATACCTGAAACGTCCAGCGCATTAATTATTTCGCACGGAGAAAACTAAATGTGAGCATTTCGGCCCCGCGGATACATGCACTGTTCGCCAAGCGCTCTGAAGAGTCAAGCTGATTAACGAGCGAGCGTAACAAGAACGATAAGGAAAAACATACAAAAATATAAGTTACCTCTCTAACTTACGGCCAGCTTTCAGCTACGAAGCGTCGACAAAGCAGCGTCATTTAGTTATCTAGGTGATGAAGCGGAGTTCAGCATCTCGGGCCTGCGTAACACAATGCCTCGCGTTCTGAGCTGGGACCATTTGTTCTCGGTGATAAATAACGTGCTTCCAAGTTTCTGCCCTCCCTGTTGCCCGTACTGTCCTTTCAACGGAAAGCGCATTGAAAAGCGCCTGAAAGCACCTTATTACGTGAGTTGGAACAAATTCGAAATTAGAAGAAAACAAAGTGATGTGTGATCGGAAACTATTAAAAATGAGCGCCTTTCTCACGTAACTGGTGGGGAAAGGAGCTCAGCAGTATCCCTCGCGCTATTCATTTCTCGAGCTATAGATATAAATTTGGACTGAGTAAATTCGTTTCTTGGATAAAAATAAATCGGAGGCCCCTTTCTAACGCATCAATCATTTCCAGATAAGAAAACGAAGGGGAGCCGCCTTTTTTACCCTTTCCCCCGCTGCTCATCAGTGCTCACGTGATGTGAAAAGCTCGAGCAGAAGGCGTTAGGCAATCCGAGAAGTTCTTTGAACCTTGCTTAGAAGCCTCACCGGTAGTTGCCTCTGTCGACGCTGTCGTTGCTTCACTCTCGTGATAAATATGTGGAGGGTTAAGCGTGGTGGGTGGCCCGCTTTCTTTAAAGCACAGCGGCCGTTTTCTTTTCTCTTCATTGCAGACGCCCGCCGCCGTCGCGGACGACGTTAGCGGGCGACGCTGAGAAAGCCCAAGGCTGCCGGGGACGAGGTTAGCGCGTCAGGTGCCGCCATCTGTGGCGCCCGCCAAGCACTACAAAGGTCGATGCGGGAACGGCATGGTGGCGGTATGGTCGCACAGCATGGACAAACGGTAAGGCGGCAACGTTTGAAAAAGAAAAAAAAATGTCGTTGTGGCGGCCACTAACGAGGCCTGCTTGATGACAGAGGTTCGACCGCTATGATTGCGATGTTGTGCAATAAAGTCGCCAGCTTTGTTCAAACAATGCCTAGTAAAAAACAATTATAATTATAATCGTCCCCAGAGAACCGGCCTCCCCACGTGACGTCACCGCTTGAAGCTCAGCGGCCTGGCCTTCTGTCATCCAGGAGGCATGGAAAGAATTCTTTGTGTGTTTTGTTATTATGCACTCAACTTGAATCAAAATGTTTATTATGAAGTTTATTTAAAGGTTACCAGGCAAGTTAAAAATGTACAGGAAAGGGTCCCGTAGTCGACGATTGTAACGGGACCCTCGGTTACGAAGCAATGTAGTGAAAAATATACAAGGTGCCAAAGAAAACAAGAACACGTAAACTAATGCAAAAATGCCCATTACAAGAGTGATCTATACAATATAACGCTACAACCCATAACGAAGCAATAAGAAAAGAAATAGAAAAAAAAAACTAAGAAAGAATTAGACAACTCAGGAATAAACAAAGAAAAAAGTCCATGCAAGTGTTCGCAGGGATAAAAACATGCGAAAAGAAGATTTTTCAAACACAAAAGTCGTATAAATTAAGACAACGTTCTCTTAGAGCATTATGGACATGTTTGAACAGCGCAAAAGACAAGGACTGAAGGAAGAACAGAACACAGGCGCTTGTCTTGTCTTTATTGTCTTAACTTGTCTTAACTTATCTATATTTGCAAAATCGCCAGAACTATATACACAAGCAAAAGTAATGAAAAAACTACTTTTGCGTTATGTAACACATGAACCCCTATTGCATGACAGCTAGATACTTGATTTTGTTTTTGGTGAGGGCAATAGATGGCATGCTGGTACGAAGGTCAACCAGCCGCTGTATCTTGTCAGCCTCTATGATTTCACGTGTAAGCTGTTCTCAGTGTTTGGAAATTACAGCGCAGTTTTACAAACTCAGGGTCACAATGGCAGTCATTGCAGTGAATGTCAAGATGACCTAGCACGGTGGTATAAATATTGTAAAAATGCTCTCTCAATCGCTCATTTAAACATCTGCCTGATTGGCCAACGTATTTCTTTCCGCAAGTCGAGGGAATCACGTAACCCCCCCCCCCTCCCAGGGCGCATGCTTCAAACCGATTCCTATGGTTAGTAGTGCAAATATTTCGTCGTGTGGCATCAGCATTCACACGCCTACAGAGCACTGCTTGTAGCACCTACTTAGCACCTACTTTACTGCCTATTTTCTTCAAGCTGTGCGATTTTCTTCAAGCTCTGGCAGCGCTGTGTGCTGGTGCTTTGTCTCCCAGCTTGATCTTTTTTTTAATAACTTTTCTGCGACTGAAACTAACAAAAGCTCGGGGAACCCAGCATATGTTAAGCGGGAGGCTTGCGCTTGGAGTCTGCGCGTTAAAGAGTGGAAGAAAGACTTTTATAGGGCATTTGTGAAGTAAAGATTTACAATGCCCCGTTTAACCAGCTTGTAATGGGCGGACAGATAAGAGAAAAGTGGCTTGTTACCTCTGGGCTCGTACATCCAGCAAAGGTGATCTCGAGGGATACTAACCTCCGTATTCAGAGATGCATCTTAACTTGAAGCCCATGCTTGACTTTATATAAGTGACGCCTGATGTGAACGCGCCCAAGACACTCATCGCGTTTCCTCTGTTGCGTTCACGGCAGGCGTCATTTAAATGAAGTCAAGCGTGGGCTTCAGGTTACGATGCATTTCTGAATACGGGGGAAGTCGCAAATCTAAAAACGTTAACGAGTCATCTGCCAGTAGTTCATGCGTCAGGACAAGTGGCGACAAACACTAACTGAATCGGCTAAGTACATCTGAAGCAGCAGGCTCAGAACCTTGACTTTCACACGCAAAAAGTAACAAGAAGTCATCCACAAGACGGAAAACTTTTACAACCACTGTGTTATCAAGGCGGCCAACAAGAAGTCGGTCATGGTAAGCGAGAAAAATGTCGCTTAAAATGGGCGCTATGCATCCACCAATACACACACCGTTTTTTTTTTTCGATATTGTCGACATGTTGATATTGAATCACTAACTCGACCGAGCTTCCACCTAATCATCTTAGAGCATAACCGGGACAACAACAAAAATAAACTCAAAGGGCAACAAATATTAACTATCGGTAAGAAATAATTTACGGACATTTCTGAATACATAAAACGAGGGCACCATTTTCAATGTTATTGGAAATTGTTCCAAAACCTGGTGATTGAAAAGGCAGATGTCATTTTTCCATAATTTCTGGTCATTTTGGGTAACAGAAAATTATTATTATGCTCAAATCCAGTGCAAGTATTGTTCTTCAGCATACCATCGTTGATAATCTCATGACGTAGGTCTTTCTATAATAACTTACGAACAACATAGCGAGGTTGTAATTGAATAAGTTGCGAGTAAGTAAAATGTTATTAGTGCGGAGATGTGTACTGGCGTCCAAGATTGACCATGAATAATGAGAAAGGATTAATTCTGGATGTGTTCATCGGATGAGAGATCACTTTCATAAGTACTTCCCGCGCAACAATGCCATAGGTAAAATGGCTATGTACTAATGCAAAATAAAGCGTAATAGTGATACTTCTAGAACGAACTAGAACAGGAGTTGTGGGGGTCGTAGAACATAGAAACCTGGAAAAGCTTTAACGACTAGACACGTTTTTTCTTTGTGTGTGTGTGTGTGTGTGTGTGTGTGTGTGTGTGTGTGTGTGTCCAGCCCATATCAGCCTGCACAGCTTCATTCGTAGCCTTCCCCAATTTCCCAAAGGTAAGTCCTGGAACCGTTACACCTTTCCACGTACCTCGGAGGGACTCGTACCTATTGTATCCCCATAGCGCTCTGTGATTCATTATGGCTGAATTTCTCTTCCCCTTTACTGTTATGTTTTTTTCTGTGTTTCCACATATCTATCGCCTTCGTTTATCCATATACCAAGGTATTTATATTCTGTTACCCGAAGTATTTCCTGGCCCTGTATCTCGACTGTCTGTTGACTGTTTTCATTGAATACCATAGCACCCCATTTTCTAACACTAAATTTCAAACCTAAATTTTTGCCTTCCTATCCACAGGTATTAGCCAGATGTTGCAAATCACTTTGCTTGTTAGCTAGCTACACAATGTCGTCCGCATAAAATAAACCTAGGAGTTGCTGGATATTCTGGGGGAAGACGACGAAGTGTCTTCTTGGCAGAACGCTTGTTTCTGTGCTCTGTGAATTTTTGGGTGAAATCTTCGCTATTCGAGGTGCCTCGCCTCCCCGTCTTGCGGCCATGGACGCGGAGCATGCCAGAGACCCGCCTGGCCAGAAGTCATCACGGCCGTCAACCGCAAGGAAGCGAGTTGGCTCCCCCAGTGACACCGAAGACACCGAGCTGTACTCTATGTCGGAAGACGACTCATCCGACGACGGCTTCATACCCGTCCGGAGTAAGAGGGCGAGGAGAACAATCGCCAACACAGCGCCGTCAACTCCTGCGAGCACAACGACTGTGAAGACAAGGCCTGCGCGCTGGCCACACGTCATCATCTTTATGCCGACAGAACCGTCAAGCAACCTACGATTGCTGAACAGGCAAGCCCTATCCATTTTTCTGGAGTGTGCGGTGCCGGATCAAATTAAAGACATAAGAATAAATCCACGCAAGAATATACTCGCCATAGACGTGTACAACGCGAGTGCGCTTGGAAAACTCCAAGAAATCACAGAGCTAGACGGAATCAAAATGCGCCCCTTTATCCCGATCGACGACACATCCATAGCCGGTGTGATTTACGACATTGACATTGCCATTCCCAATGATGACTTACCTAGCCTCACCAAGCCGGCATACGAAGGCACGATCATTACGCAAGTGCGCCGTCTTGGGAATACGCGCTGCGTAAAAGTAATATTCAAGGGGGATTGTATCCCATCCCACGTTAAAGTCGGACATTTCCGTCATCCGGTTCGACCATTCATCCAGAAGCCGCTTCAATGCCATCAGTGTTTCAGGCTAGGCCACGTCAAAGGCGTGTGTCCCAACTCGCTACGGTGTCCCCGTTGCGCTGAACCTCATGCAGAACAGACCTGCGGTGCCACGGTCCTAAAGTGCGTCAACTGTAGCGGCCCTCACGCGGCCTCCTCGAAGGACTGTCCCCGCATCAAGAGGGAGCGCGCGGTTCTTAAGCAAATGGCCAGAGACAATTCTGCCCACAGGGAGGCAGCCGAAGTAGTCCGGCGTCGGCGACGACGTAGGCGCCATCGTACGTCTTCGAAGAAGGCGCATGCGCGAAGTGACAGTACCCACTCCACTGCGGTGCCAGTTAGTCACTCCGCGACAAGGCCCACCACTTCCACGAAGGAAGCAGAAAAGACTCTATCTTTAGAGGAATGGCCTACGCTACCAAGCCGCTCCCTTGCGAAGGAACCTCAGAAGGTCGGGGTCCCACCTGATCCTTCTCCGGCCATGGACGATTCACCTAAAACAGACCGCCAAGTCATCTCGGTGCTACGTTCTCTCATGGAGGCCATTCGAGCAATTTTAGTGGACATCGGGACACCCTGTGCTCAAAACGCACTTAAAGTGCTGGACGCCTTAGGCCCAGTGCTTGCATCCCTCAACTAGAAAGATGGCTACCCATACCCCATCCTTCCGGAAAGAAGTCAAGGCTGCGTCCATCATCCAATGGAACGCCAGAGGGCTAAAATCACGAATTTCAGATTTTCGGCAGTTTGTGTACACCAATCTGTTTCCCCTCATCTTCATTTGTGAGCCCAACTTGTCGAAATCAATAAGACTGTCAGGATACGAATTTATCATGTCATCAACAAATGGTGCATGCAGCAAAATCGTCATTTTTGTTCGTCGTGAACTCACCTATGTTTTGCAACCAATTGCTCCCCACGACGACAATCAATATATATGCATCACAGTTAAAAGGAACAAACTCTTGTTTACTCTCATAGGCGTGTATATATCGCCTTCCTGCAATTTCGATACCAAAAGATTTGCGGATATCTTGAGTGTTTGTCCCGCCCCATGGGTCATCATAGGAGATTTCAATGCACACCATCCAGCATGGGGAAGTACACGGACAAATGCAAGAGGACGCAGATTAGCAAGCATCGCCCACAACTATGGCCTTACTCTCCTGAACGATGGTAGCCCCACCTTTCTTCGCGGCGTGACATACGGCAGCTGCCTCGACCTTGCTTTCGTCTCCAACTCTCTCGCCAGATGTGTGAAGTGGTTTCCAGACATTGAGACACATGGGAGTGACCACATTCCCACCTATCTGAACATCAAAGGCTTGTCGTCTAGATCAGGCTTACGGAATACCATTCGGACGATTCAGTGGGCCAACTTCAAATCTGAGTAGGAAGATGCCTGCCGCGAGGGCCTACCATCAGGGTTAGAGCAAACGATTAAAATGACGATGCAAAACGCCACTCGCATGATGACGACCTCTTCCACGCGGAATGACTTCGACATAGAATTAGAGCGCCTTCGAGCGCTTCGTCGCCGGGCGGAACGTCGATATCGGCGTACAAAATCAATTCATGACCTTAGGGCAGCCAGGAGGATGCAAAAGAAGATTCAGCGTCGTATGGATGGATTAGCGTCGGAACGTTGGGCAACGTTTTCCCAGAAACTCGACCCCCGCAAGCCACTGTCTCACATATGGAAAACGGTGCAAGGTCTGCGTTGCCTTCCGGAACGACGTTTCCCATTCAAGGCGCTAGCGCTTTTCCAAGGGCGGCAAGACATCGATGTCGCAGAAGACTTTTGTGCGCGGATCGCAGACCAAGCTACTCGTCCAGATCCTCCAGCCCGAGCTGACGTCCCCAATTCACGTGATGGCCGCATGGACCTTCCTTTTACAATGGAGCAGCTCGAAGCGGCTCTAGCTCTCTGCAGGCGCTCATCATCTCCGGGTCCAGATGGTATATCATACCGGGCCTTGTGCTATCTCGGAGAGTCCGCACGGATAGAGTTGTTGAGCCTTTACAACTCCTCATGGCAGGAGGGAAATGTTCCTGACGAATGGAAAGTAAGCCACCTGGTGCCACTCTTAAAGCAGGGCAAATCCCCATTAGAACTCACCTCTTACCGCCCAATAGCGCTGGCCAGCTGTGTAGGAAAGATAAAGGAACGGATGATCCTCGGCCGCCTGGAATGGTACCTTGAATACTACAAGATTTATCCGATTTCCATGGCTGGTTTCCGACGTGACCGCTCTTCTATCGACAATGTAGTGGATCTCGTTTCCTATGTCCAGCACGAAAAGTCCCGTAAGCGTTTATCTGCAGCTTTATTCCTAGATGTGAAAGGGGCATACGATAACGTATTACATGAGGCCATTCTCGACGCCCTTGCGACGGTTGGCCTAGGTGGTCGAGTTTTTTTGTGGATTGCAAGCTACCTATCTGCAAGATCATTCTTTGTGTTAACTGACGATGGCCCAACTACGCGACGCTATACCAGCAGGGGCGTTCCTCAAGGCGGTGCTCTCAGCCCGACGCTATTCAACCTCGCTCTTGTTGGACTTGCTGAGTACTTGCCAACTACCATCAAAATTTCAATATACGCTGACGACATCTGTGTCTGGACTTCGGCAGTCACACGTCCTCAGATACGTGCGCGACTTCAAAGAGCGGCCACTTTGACAGCGAACTACTTGTGTAAACAGGGTCTCAGCATATCACCAGAAAAATGCGCACTAGTAGCATTTACTCGCAAATAGATGACGCCTTATATCATCTCAATCAATGGGCGGACTATTTCCTATGTCCGAACCCACAGATTCCTTGGCGTAATAATTGACCGAGACCTCTGTTGGAGCCCGCACGTGGCCTACATGAAACGGCGCCTGACAGCGACTTCCCAGTTGTTTCAATACTTGGCAGGAAAGACGTGGGGGATGTCAGTAGACGCAATGCTTAAACTCTACAGAGCTCTCTTTCTCGGTTTTCTAAGATATAGTCTACCTGTACTGACCAACACCTGCAAGACAAATATTCCTGTTCTGCAGGCAGCACAAGCTCAAGCACTCAGAGTCTGCCTTGGTTTGCCCAGATGCACCTCAACAGAGGCAACTATTGCGATTGCTCGGGACCATCCAATGCGAACACACATTACGGTGGAAGCCCTGAGAACGCACATCAGACATTTTGCACGTGCCACCTATCACCACCTTGCAGCACTACCTTCGGACAGGCACCAATCATCATTCGCTAAAACTATCATCAAATACAACGACAAACTGCCATCGGGCTTCACCGCTGCATCTAAACCATCGATACCCCCTTGGTGTCTTATCAGCCCTACAGTCCATCTCAGTGTACCAGGAATCGGAAAAAAGTCTGAACTGTCGTCGCCTGTGCTCAAACAACTGTCTCTGCTTCTTCTGCACGAGAGGTACGGTATTTATACCGATGGTTCCACAAACATCCAGTGTTCGTCCGGTGCTGTGGTTGTCCCAGCAAAAGCTATTACCATCAGCTTTAGGACTGACCACCCAACAACATCGACATCTGCTGAACTAGCTGCTCTTCGCGCTGCACTTCGTGTCGTCAATCGGGAGCCACCTCGGCAATGGTCAATCTTCAGCGATTCAAAGGCAGCCCTACAATCTGTACTATCAGCTCTGCATCGCGGGCCATTCGAGCAGCTCGTATTCGATATTAGATACCTACTCCATACATCACAGGAGAAAGGACACCATGTGACGTTTCAGTGGCTGCCAAGTCACTGCGGCGTCACTGGAAATGAAGACGCCGATAATGCCGCTCGGGCAGCTCTTGAAGACGCACAAGAAGAGGCCATACCGCTTTCACGATCCGACGCAGCTAGCAGACTTCGAGTGCTTGCACATGAGATCACGCTATCTCTATGGTGCACACCAAACAGCCAGACCACCCAGAGCAACCGTCAATACCACCTGCCCTCTTTGATGCATCTCTATATGCCATCTGGACTGCGTCGAAGAGAGGCGACCCTGCTTTATCGCTTATGGCTGGGGGTGGCTTTCACCAAATCTTACTCTTTCCGCATTGGAATGGCCGACAACGATCTCTGTAATGCCTGTCTTTGCGAGGAGACGCTGGAACATGTTCTGTGCGACTGTCCTGACTATAACGTTCAGCGAAAGTCCCTGGCATCTGTTCTAGCGCGCCTTGACAGTAGACCATTGTCGCTCGACACGATTTTCACATGCCGCCGACAGAAGATATCGCAGGTGAAGGCGACAAAGGGACTACTTCGGTTTTTGAAAGAGACGGGACTGGACAAGCGGCTGTGAGAGTAACGTCGCGTACCATGCCAGAATGATGGACTCCAACGGACGATGTGTGTGTGCTGTGATATGCGCTCTCTCTCCCTCTCCCCCTTCCCCATCTTTAATCTCCCCCATCCCTCTCCCATGTGTAGGGTAGCAAACCGGTTAAGCCATACTGGTTAACCTCCCTACCTTTCCTTCTCCACTTTTTCCTTCCTTCCTTTAGGAGTTGCTGCTCTACTACTGTACCCACCTGTTTTTATGAGAGATTAAAACGATATTACTTCTTTCTAGCGCCCTCTCCATCCTCACCATGTACATCATAAACAGCAGCGGGGATAAAGAGCACCCCTGCCTCAGTCCCTTGTTGATATGAACTTTCTCCTCGCTCCTCATCCCTTTCCATTCAACGCACACGGTATTTTCTAGGTAAATCTCTCTCAAAAGCTATAGACAATCGTTACCTATACCTTCCCCTTACAGAATATCCCACAAAATGTTGCAGTCTACGTTGTCGTAGGCTCCTGTAATGTCTAAAAAGGCCACATACAATGGTCTGCTTTCTGCTTTTGATATTTCAATACACTGAGTAAGAAGCAAATAAGTTATCATCCAAACGCCTACCTATTCTGAAGCCATTCTGAAGCTCTTCCAAAATGCCATGATTCTCTGCCCGTGCTTGAAGCGTTAATTTGATTGCCTGCCATGCTAGCCTGTATGTTACCGATGGTCAACGGTCTATACGAATGAATTCTATCTTTCTCACCCTTACCTTTATAAATTAAATTCATTCTACTTTGTCGCCAACTGTCTGGTACTCGTCTATCTTTTAAAGTTTTTTCCACTGCTTTCACCAGAGCTTCCTTACTTCTTGGTCCTAGTTCATTTATCAGCCTAACAGGAATCTCGTCTAGCCTTGTGGCTGTGCGCTTAGGAATTTCCTCTTCCGCTTTCTTCCAGTTTAAATTTGTCAGCACCAGCTCCTTTTCCACTTGGGTATCTTTCATGCTCTTTTTTTTCAAATACAACCTCGTCATTGCCTTAGAAAGATTCGGCTGTTACTTTTCGGATGTAATTTATTGCCGCTTCTCCTTCCAGTCTGTTTTCATCTTCGTCCAGGATATGTAGTTGTATTGTTGTTGACTTCCTGCCTAATAATTTTAAATGGTTCCAAAATATTCTAGGTGTGGCCTTCTTTTTCTCACGTATTTCTGACAACCAAGGTTCACTTTCGCCTTTTAATTTTGCTTGCACCAGTATTTGAACCACTGGCTTTTTCTCCCGGTATATTTCCCATTTACTGGTTACTTCATCCTGCGGCAACTGCGCCTTCTTTGCCTGCCTATGCTTTCGAGATGCTTTCTGTCGTTCGACGATCGCTTCTCGTACCTCCTTGTTCCACACCATACAAAGCGCCATCTCTCTTTCATGTGAAGAAATAAGTAAGCTCGCTTGCGTGTCATATCGGTAGAGGGAGCTTGCTTCGCTTCACGGCGGAATTTTGCGTCCATGCGCGGGCTCCCCATCGGACTCTCCATCGACTCGCGAACTGCTCACGCCATCTCTCCTTCGTCCACGAAAGCCAATAAACCGGGTTCTTCAAGCCCTCGCGGGAGGGTACTTGCGTGCCGCGCGTTGTTAGTTGGGCGCTGCCGGCCGGTTCATAAGAGGGCTGGCTCACTGCAGCCGCCCGCAGCGTGAACTCGTGACTGCCTGCTGGTCATCAGCCCAGAGTACAGTTAATCTCGGGGCCTTCTGCCAGACGCTTCCGTCCTGAGATTTCGCCATCAGTTGGTAATTAAGCAGAATAGACTTGCGCAAAGCGACGGGCTCTCCGGTTCGTTTAATTTCTAGGGGACAGTCGAGCTGAGCCGCGCTCAGCGCTATGTCGGCTGTCTTTAAAGCAAGATATCGAACCAGAATTGAATGCAATAAACCGCTGTTTTTTCGCAAACCTGATTTGGAACGCAATGTTAGAATTTTTTACGTGCAAAACATGAAAATTTGGCTAATGTTTACAGCTCGAAGTTGTTCGAAACTATTTCATACCTGCATCGACTGGCGTGTTCTCGTATTTTTTGGCTCAGCCGTGCTATGCATTTGAAGTGCGCATGGTGCTGCTATCATTCTAAAGAACTAGTCGCAGTTTTGTCTGGTTTCAACGCTTCTCAAAAACAAAATAACATAGGCAGCGAAGCAGGCTCAGTTGATAAGGTGGTCCAACCAATGCCGTGGTGAACATAGTTTTATGGAGCAAATACCTAGATGGCGCTGACATTTAGTTCTCTTTAAGACCCCTTGATAATTTGAAAGTAGCGACACTCTCCTCCTCGTGGCGCTTTCCTCCTCGATTCTCCTCGCCCGCCGGCTGCGCACGGCACCCTTTTTCTCCTGGGCTCCCGCGGACGGGCCGCAGCATTCTATGGAGGCGTGTAATTTTGGGGCAGTTGCGCGCCCCAGTGGTGTTGAAAATTTTGAGAAATCCTGATAACAGCATCGATAATGCTGAAGGCAACGTTTATGAGGAGGTTGGTATTTTCTTAAAGCCGTATGAACGGGGTATACTGATATAAAAGCACCTTTGAGGCGAGTTCTATACTCCAGACAATTCTTCTGCCACGTGATAAGGTGCTTTAGTTTGTGTACCTGATCTAGTATTGCTTGTGGCACATCCCTTTGTGTGTGACTTATTAAGCGAAAGCCTTAGAACTGTTTCAAGGTCGCGTTGTGGGCTACAGCAAATATGACGTGACCGAAGGAAGACCGGAAGCGAACCAAAGCATATGCAGCCGTGTATAAGAGATGTTTACTAATTAGAAGAGTTAAGTAATGATTGATTATTGATTAGATTAAGATGCATTAAGGTGTAATAAAGAGGATTAAGGTTCATTAAAGTCGATAAGGTGGATTAGGGCGAATGAAGGAGATGTAGGTGCATAAGGGAGGTTATGGTGGATTAGGGAGGATTAAAGTGAATGAATGATTAGGGTGAATTAAGGAGGATTACGGTCGATGAAAGTGGATGAAGGTCATTAGGTCTATTGTGGCGGCTTAGGGTAGGTTAAAATGAATTGAGGATTAGGGTGGAATAAGGTGCATTAAAGAGGATTAGGGTGGGTTAAAGTCGATGAAGATGGATTAGGGTGCATTAAGGAGGATTATCGTGGATTAGGGTGCATTAAAGTGAATGAATGAGTAATAAGGTGGATTACCGAGGACCACGGTGCATTAAGAAGGATTAGGATGGATTATGGAGAATTAAGATGGATTAAGGTACGTTAAGGTGGATGAAGGTCTAGCATGGATTAAGGTTCATTACAGTAGAATTTACAACCTTAATCCTCCCTCATCCAACCTAATCCTCCTTAATCCTTGTCCATGCACCTTAATCCTTCTTAATACACCTTAATTGGTCTTAATACTCCTTCATTAAGCATAATTGACCCTTACCCACCCTAATTCACCTTGAACCACCTTAATCTTCTTTCATACAGCTCAATCCATATTCCACCTTAATCCTCATTAATACACCCTAATGCACCTCTATCAAACCAAATCCACCTTAATCTACCCTGATCCATCTTAATCGCTCTCAATCCACCTTTATCAACCCTAAGCGACCTTAATCCTCCATTATCCACCTTAATCCTCCCTAACTGTTCCTGCACCCTAATCGGTCGTGATACTTCAACCCTAATCCACCCTAACCCTCCTCCATCCACCTTAATCCTTATTCATGCACCTTAATCCGACTCAATTACACTATAATCCAACTTAATCCTCCCTAATTGACCTTAATTCAATCGCTAATGAATCGTTAGTTCACCTGGCTAATCATTATCTTATACAGGGGTGGACGTGCTTTGGGTCGCCCCTGGCCTTCCTTGGGTCACGTGATATTTTCTGTTTACAATGCCACCTTGAAACAGAGATCTAAAGGCTTTCGCCTTAAAACTTAAACGCAATGTGGACTAGCTAACGCTCGTCACCTGCGATACCACGGGTATACTTGCAACTAACCCGCCGTGGTTGCTTAGTGGCTATGGTGTTGGGCTGCTGAGCACCAGGTCGCGGGATCGAATCACGGCCATGTCGGCCGCATTTCGATGGGGGCGAAAACGCCCGTGGGGTACTTAGGGTTAGGTGCACGTCAAAGAACCCCAGGTGGTCGAAATTTCCGGAGTACCCCACTACGGCGTGCCTCATAATCAGAAAGTGGTTTTGGCACGTAAAACCCCATATGTTTTTTTTTTTACTTGCCACTAATTTTTTCAAGGCTTGCATTCATTGTATCTGACTGACGCATGGATCGACGTAACCTAGACATAATAGCTCCTCTACAAGCCGCTATTTCAATTTTCAGTGAAAGAGGCAACGGATCCTAACAATCGCGAAAAGTGCGATCGAGAGGCCGTATCTTCGCACATAATTCTTGACAGCGGAAAACGGAATCTAGTGCTGCGTTTCCTACTGAATAACAGTTGGCGACGTGCCAGATGATCGAGCCGCCGCGGAATATTAAGCATACTGAGGACAACCGTATTTTTATGCAACGTACAAATTGCCGCAACAAAAACGCTGGTAAGCAGGCCGGAAGAATGAAAAAAATGCAGCACTATGGAATACTTTGCTACAAGCGATAAGAAAAACGCCTCACCTCACAAACAACGCTGTTCTTTGTTGGAACAGAGTTCTTTCGGCCAATGTTATGCAGCCACTGCTTCCTGCGCAAGCCGTCACACTTTCCTTGTGGTATCATAAAAACGGCATCACCACCTTCAGGCTTCTTACTGCAGTTATATGCGCAACAGCAATGCATAGTGCTAGCACATAGAGCAGTTTAACACAGCGTACAACGTTCGCTACGCCGAGCTAAGGCGACGAGCCAGCCGAGCTGAGGAGAAAAATGGCGCGAACGAAAAAGAAAAACACAAGCCAAACGCACGATCCGCGCGGTTCCAAGAGCAATGGCGGGGGGAACTGACTTCCGCGGGGGGGGGGGAGTGAGGGGAGACGTGATAGGGGCGAGGAGGTCGCGCGACAGCGGCAGAGTTCAAAGAGTGGCGATACTTTCAAATTATCAAGGGACTTTAGTTCTCGTTAGTGTTCCTGTATATGTCTATATACAGGAGCACTAGTTCTCGTGCTACTAGTTTTCGCGTGGAGCGAAGCATGCCTTCTGTGCCCTATCTCTACATCAGGAACACTGTGGGCTCGAAGGAGCGGCAGTTGGCCTAATGGTGCCGTGTTTGAGCTGCTGAAAACGATTAAAGGACGTACTTCGATTACATATGCCTTCACCAGCAGCCACGGCGTATCGTGATTACTAGCACGGTCCGATTGGCTGATGAGCGCCGTTCATTCTCTGGTGTTTTGCTTTTAAATAGGCCCATGGCACAACGCCTTGGTGGGGCACTTCTGCATTTCATTAACGATGGTTTGCTCTCAGCCGCAACACAGAAGCAGTAACAAGCTTGGAACAGAACGCAGTGACAAGCAACATCGTGTTTTGCGACGTTGCTGTTGCCGATTCCGTCTCCACGCTTCAGGAGCTTGTTGGCATAAACTTAATTCATTCAAACTTTACAGGCGAGTCCATCTTGCGTCCTTTCATCACCAAAAAACATGCAACGGAAGATTCGAAGTCCTTTCTCGTGAACAGAACTAATTTTTCATAAAATTTGACGCAACATTCGTGAAATTGTGGAACTAGTCCAAATGCATAAACTTTACAAAAATTCTAGAGACTGGGAAGGCATCCAGTACTAATCCTGCAATGGGGCGCAAGAGGAGCGCCGTAAAAGGATGCGCCCAGAAAGACACTGCTGTAGCTTGACACACCTCAATGGTAGTTCAGCTTACTCAACTATTAGATTCATCGCGCCTAAAGTAACAAAGCAACCGGACCACAAAGCTTGCCATTTGAGCGTGAAATTAGTATGGCTGATACCTGGACATTTTACGGTTTAATCACATTTCCTATTTATCCTATTTACGTAGTGTCGAAATGCGTAAAGGGCACTAGCTATTGTCTTTGCTGGCGCCAGAAGAAAATAGCAGAAAGTATCGGATGAACGTGGTAGGGCGTGCCACGAACCTGGTTCCTATCTGCTTCCCAAATGAAACGAGGAAAGCAGCTGTTTGCTTCGAAGTTGAATCCTGAAGGAACTGGTACAGTTCAGACAAGACTAATATCAGAAGGCTTTTGTGTCATTGCTACCAGACCCAATGTAGCCAGCGAATTCGAGCAGTTACTGTATTTGCAACGCCAATTAAATGCTCATTTTCAGAGTAATACCAAATATGGATCCGCTCATCTTCTGGTATGTTTTTTTCCTCGATTCATTCGTATTGCGCACCGCGAGACAAGTTCTTTTGCAAAAAACTCCGTTATTGCTTCGGCTGCGTGCGTTCATGGCGTGTGAGTGTTTCTTCAACATTAGCAACAGTCACGAAGCACCAACGGTAGCGACAAAGTATTGTATAGTATAAGCTCAAGGACAAAGACGAAGGGTAGGAAAGGACAGGAGTGCTGACTCTCAACTAAACTTTGAAGGGTTCCAAATTTTTTTACATTCAATGTGACAGCGTCGGTCAACCATCTATCGCATTAACGTGTAAGGAAATATAATATTTTCAGTATTCTCGCGTGCGTGAATCTTCACAATATGCGGCAACCTGAACACGGGATTTACATTGCAATTGATATCAATTTTTATTGTTGTCATTTTCTTAAATTCATTGTTTCTCACCGCCAGGTGGCGTGACTGAAGGGCTATATAGATCGTATGGGAAGTGCGGAAGTGCAATGAAGAGGTGGAAATTCACCGAGGATTGAAGCAAGGATGTCCTCTGTCACCATTGTTGCTCATGCTTTGGTTAATGGCATAGAAAGACGACAGAAAGCAGCGAATTAGGGTTTAATTTATTTTACATTCGTAATTTGCAAAGGGTGCAACAAAAGGTCCCTGAGCTTACGTATGCGAACGGCATAGTGCGACTAGCTGACAATAGAATATATTTGACGAAATTTGCGAATATGTGTGGCAACGCAGGGACAAATCTGTGAGTTAAATTTAGCACAGAGAAATCGAAAATTATTATCTTTAATGAACAAGCAAGTAAGTGATGTCAGTTCAACAGCAAGCCACACCCATAGCGACGGAATATAAATACCTCGGCGTATACATAAACGAAGAAAAGGTTTACTGAAGCACCCACCAAGATAATCCGAAAACAAAGGGGAAGCGGATTGTAGCAGTAATGAAACAGAGCACTTTGGGGCTACACATATATGAGATGGGGCATGGAATCTGGAAAGGAGCGATGGTACCAGCGCTAATGTCCACATATGTCATTCTGTGCTTAAAATCAGATATCTCGTCGAGGTTGGCATTTAACCAAAGATCGGTAGGCTGGCTGGCTTTGGGAGACTGCGGTAAAACCGCAAGTGACGCACTGCAGGGTGACATGGGCCTTTTTTGAAGCCATAGAAGTGGAGAACAAAATTAGTTTTGAAGAAAGGCCTCAAAAACGTGGATGAAAAAAACATGGGCGGCTAAACTGAAAGAGCATTTGTACCAGAAAAGCGTCGACACAAAACGGAGGAAGAGGTCAAGAAAGTTGGGGACCAAGTACAGGGTAATTGAAAGGGTAAATAGCCAACCACGTGCCATGAAAAAGAAAATGAGCGAAACAGAGACAGTAAATCGGATGCCAAAAAAAAAATATGGAAACAGAAAAGAGCATGTATATATACAAGAATGCAAAGAAAGAAATTTGAAAGGAAAACCTGTACGATAACACAAAGAGAAGTGCCTTGCTATTTGAGGCTCCAGCTGGTTGCCGAAGTGCAAAAACATGCCGAAGCAAACATTCGCAACAAGATGAGGCATTGACGTAGTAGTTCTGCGGAAACCCGCAAGGTGGAGAGAAGTGTTGTCGACAAATTCGACTTCGCCCTGCCATCTGCTAGCCGCCTGGTTAGCTCAGATGGTAGAGCGGCTGCCCCGGAAAGGCGGTGGTCCCGGGTTCGAGTCCCGGACCAGGACGAATTTTTCTTCAACTATGAGGCTTTTCTTTCGAGGAACCCGTATGGGTTTCCTTTGTAGCAATTGCTGCGAAAGGGTGGATGTCTGATTTTTCCTTTATACAAGATGAGGCATGTGCCTGCTTCAGCAAAAGAATCGGAGTTCACTCAGCACATCTTAATGTAATGCGAAGGTTTCACCCAGTGTGATCCATAGGTAACGTGCACCTGGAGAAGCGGTTGGATTAAAACACAGCAGCCGAGATACGCAAGAGACGTTTAGAGTATTGGTGGAAAAAATAAAGGCAATATATTGAGAGAACCGGCTCCGGTACAGGCTTAGGTAACTATGCAATGCAGATTTAGAACTTTTAAGAAAAGAAAGTATTAAGAAGATAGAGGAGGCGACTGCGATAAATGTAGTAACGCTTGATTAGATCAACCAGACTGGACTTGGTAGGCAGCAGCCCGTTACGAAGGTGATCAAAACAAAAATCATCAATATCCTCATGTGCGTTTTGCTTTTCAATAAAATACTGAATAGTCAGCGCTCTGTCCTATCGTTTCCCACCCTTCGTCGTTGTCTTCCACGCTCTGTCCTCACGTCGTTGTTTTAAATCGAATATCGCCGTTACTGTGAGGCTAGATTTGATATTCGGTAATTCAGTTACTATTTTAGACGAAATGGAAAACGGCGAAAGAAACGTGGGCAGAGACTGAAAAGACACAACGCAACGATATCTGCTGCGGCTTTTTGCGTTGTTTCTCATTTCTTCCATGTATATGTACAAGATAAATCCCCTAGTCCAACGTCGCGCTATTTTGCTGTTGTAATCAATATAGTTCTTGTAAATGTAATTCCATCGAAGCGCCAACAAGCGACGTCAAAGTAATGGCACCCAAAAGCGGTTTCCTATACTCCGTTCCGTACATAGCAGTCAACGCTGTGGAAGCTGCGCAAGAAGTTCCGCCAAGAAAATTTATCATTCCGCGCGTTCCGTCCATGCTTGGCTGCGCGCCAACAGCGTTCGCACGCGCGAGCATGCACGTGAGGCTAGTCGCTACGGGTTGCAAATAAAAATCCCGAAAAGAACGAGAAAAATAAGAATGTTCTAAAATAATGCATTAGCAGCCGTATACTGCAATTTGTTTGTTTCTAAGAATTAAAGCTTGTTTCATTCAATACTTAGCCTACATAAAGAAAAAACAGTTGCGCACAATTGCGGTCGAAAAACATCGAACTATATTCAAGTGCGAACGAAGCCACTGCAACAAGTCTCTCTAGCCTCCACAGCGTTGACTGCTATGTACGGAACGGAGCAGAGCTCAGTAGCAGCGTTTTACGACAGAGGGTTATCTTTGATACGGAAAAAGAGAAGAGTTTTCCGTGGCCGCGTAGCCGGAATAAGACACCAGCAGATTCGTTGGTCCGCGTCATTGTTGCAGCAGCGTCATGTGAGGCTGGCATCACGTTGTAACTGGCAGTAAAAACCAAAGCTGCGACAACCCCCATAGGGAGGTACCAGACTGGAGAACAGCAACCGGGGCTGTAGCATTAAGCTAGGCGTTAGAAGAATCAGCGACTGAGATATTGCGGAAGACACATATTAATGTTGGAAATCCCAACGATGCGATAGCTCAGCTATAATGGGAATGGATTTCGCTGATCTGCCTTTACTCACCGAACTATCGAAGCCATCGTGTTCTCTAAATGCATGAGGGCAGCACGTTTCTCTGCACATGCGTAATTATTGCATATTCTTGCTTTCATTTCATATTGTTGCTTTTCATTTTCATTTAAGCAAATATAAACAAAGTGCCTTGCTTAATTCCCCAGCTACACCGGAGATACATATTACGAGCCTCGTGTAACGTATAAACATAGAGAAACAAACGAAGCTTCAGTACACATTTGCAGCTCTCCTAAGTTAAGCCAGGAAAGCTTTGCCACACATTGCGCTTTGCATGACCCACATTCCCAACAAATATAAACTTAGTCTAACGTACAGTTACCTCGTGAAATTGGGATACGTAGCTTAAGACGGCCGCATGACACTGTGGAAATTGTTTTTTTTTTTCGAAGGCTATACTTGATTCACACGCATTTAACTTCGCACGCAGATTAAACGTAACGTTATCCCCAGTTTCGCTAAATTTGGTCTCGTTAAAGTTGGTAGCTCTACCAGTGAAACGCACTATGATCTTAGCTGCCAGTAAAACACACTCATAACGCTCTGGAGCCCTTGCCTACGTAATTAATTGCACAGGCCTCTACCAACCCGCCAATTTCGAACTGTGCCTGCACATCATTCATAACTTGGTCTTTACATTTACCAAACCTAAATAGGGTGCCTAATTTATTTCACTGAATACGCTGCGAAAATGTACTGCGGACCTCATATAACGCATGAAAATGCCGGGAGAAAAAACGATAATTCAGCAATTATTTTCAAATCTCCTAATTAAACCAGAAATGTTAAACTTTCGTTGCACATTCCACTTGCCATCAAACATAAACATGGTGTAACCTAACGCAGCATTCTCTCGGGACGTTGGAAAGCACATACGATAACGATTATCTAAACGCCTTGATGCATTTGCTAAAAGAAATACTTTACGAAGACCGCGCTTGGTTGCCACGCATTAAACTTTGCACGTAAGCTTTCCATAGCATTCCCCTCATTTTAGTTAAATTAAATCTCACAGGCACATATATATACTTATGCTAGGGTGGTGGCATAATATTTGCAACGCTGGTAAAAAACACTCATAACATTCCGGAGCACTTGCATGCGTGATGCATAGCGAAACCCACAATGAACTCTCACACTCACGAACTTTGAATACACATTACTTATAATGTTCCCGTGATTTTCGCCAAATATAACCATGACACCTTAGTTATTTCGCCGAGGACGCCGGAGAAACCAATGACAAACGTCGTGTAGATCATGAAAATTAAAGAAAACAAGGACTGGGTAAATATTTTCAGCGCTTCTAAATAAACCGAAAACGTTTGTGTTGCATAACACATTACACTTTACATGCACCCTCCCCCCTCCCCCCAATGCCCTTCTCCCGCCCCTATTTCCATCCACCTTATCACTAATTTTAAACTCAGTGTATTTTACAGTGACATTAGCATCTCGGAAACCTTGTGGATAACGTCAGTATGGAGCTCCGGAACGGTTGAATGAATAATTTTCTACAATCACTGTAGTTATACCCCACAAATTCAAAATTTTTCTCTCGGCACTCACAACATGCTTCCTACTTAAGCGAGATAATAAGTTCGAGACACTGTTCTCCGAAGAGACCGGGACAACCAACTACACGCCTCGTATAACGCATGAAAATTGGGAGAGAACAAGGATCCAGTAATTATCTTAAGGCACCTAATTGGCCCACACACTTGAATCTTTTGGTACACGTCACCCGTAGAATGTGCCCGATTTTCGCTAAATATGACATTGCTACCGCTTCAATACTGTCACAGACGCAGTGAAACATTGTAAGCCTTTTATATTATGCTTCTAAACATGTGATAAGGCCAGGCTTAGTAAATTTTAGTTAGACCGTTATTAACTCACACAATACAAAATTTTGTTGCGTATCACCCCTAATATTTCCCACATTTCCACAATATGTAAAATTCGTGAGTGAACTTGTTTATTTCCTTTTTCTTGAAAACCGTGAAAACAAGCGTGTAAAATTTATGCGCGCTCTGGTCGCACTGAGGTCAACGAGGGCACTGTTGCAGTTTTTAAGTTAAACAGACTGGCACAAACGGCTGTACACTGAATGGGTGTTTGTAGTGATGCAATCGCCATTGTGCTGTGTTAGTCGACGGTGATAGTGACTGGCTGTGGTTGTGTGTTTGTGCTCCCTTTCTTCTTTACTTCCCCGTCCTCTGTTCCCTTTGCAGGATAGCAAACCGTATTTTCCCTTCTGGTTAACCTCCCGGCTTTTCCCTTTTCTTCTGCCTCACTAGTCGCACTGACGGCTTCGCTGTAAAACTAACTTCGTCTGTCTACATTCTAAGCGCATTAATAGACAGAGTTGTGTCCAATAACCTGTACGACTGTCGACAACCTTCACTCTTGCGAGGATTGGATTGGATTGGACAACCTTTAATAAAGGCCCTGTTGCGGATGTATTTCGTAATAGAAATCCTAATTAACGGTATTCCGGTAAAGGCAACTGAACTTGGCGTTTTGCCGGATCAGCGGAGCTGCAAACGTGGACGGCCTGCACGGTTCAACCACTCGATGGTGCAGAACTTAGACATACAAACACAGAGCTAATATGGCAGTAACTAAGTGTATTTTGCTTCGCTGCTGGTGTAAATTTTCGGCAGCAACACGATTACACGACTGCTGAAAATTTTCACCTGCAGCAAGGTAAAATGCACTGGGTTACTGCAATATTAGCTCTGTGTTATTATGGTTGAGCTCTGCTCCACCGGGTAGCTGCACCGTGCAGGCCATTAACATTTGCGCCTCCGCTCATCAGGTAAAACACCCAGTCCGTAGGCGATTACCGGAACACTGGACTCGCTAAAGCTCTCCAACATTGGCCTCTTCACCAAGAGCTCTATCACGTACCCGAATATGTTGTGTGCAGTCCCGGGGACCGGACCGAGGACGACTTGGAGTCCATCTACGGCCGGTTGCGCAGCATCAAGGCCTTCCACCGGCTGCACCCGGTGCTGCTGCAGCAGCTGTGCTTCTACGGATACTACGAAGACCTCGACAGGGGTGTCACGCGTGAGTACACACCGTCTCTCGTTTGCTCCATTTGTTGCCTGCGAAGTCCTCGCAATTGTGCCGCTGTTCGCAAATCTCATGGTGAAGTTGTACGATGCCCGAAATGTTTCGTATACACTGAGATTGACAAACTCCGCTTCTTCTTACGGGTACAGTGAAGGAAAGCGACGGCTGGGATGGAATTGCTGGTCTATATGGTACATGTTTTAATCTGCATAACTTCAATACTGTTCGTCTAAAATTGCCTTTTTTGAAGCTCACTTAACCGTTGTCGGATTTTAGTATCAACGTTTGATGCAGCTGCACCCAAATACATCAAGTCTTTTGTTCAAATATTCCAGTCGAATTATTATTATTATTATTATTATTATTATTATTATTATTATTATTATTATTATTATTATTATTATTATTATTATTATTATTATTATTATTAGCAGTAAATGCAGTAAAACGCAGTAAAAGCTTGCAGTAAATGTTTCTAGTCCGGAAATTATTTTTTTGGAAAAAAGACAGCAAAGTGGCTATAACACATATATCCCATACATCATTCAGACCAGTACATGTCTCGCGGAAAAATTAAATGTGCCTTTGAAGCGCCAGTACATGTTGCAGTTCAAGGTATATACACCCTCACGTAAATTTAGTGCAGTTACCAGTACGGTCCTTTGGATCATCTCTCTATTAAGCACTCTCATAAGGATGCTCGCTCAGTGGCGCGAAAAATTTCTACTTCTTCATCACATATTTTGTTGATGAATTCTTAGTACTTTACGTTATTTGTCACTCGTTTAATTCTTCCCAATTGTTCCATTCTTCTAACTAAGGACCAGACATATTTATTTTAATGCGATCCTATTCTTGGTCAATCCCCCACATTGGGTATGCATAATCACTAAATGAAAACAAGACCAAACAAGATTAAAACCAGGATGAGGTTAAATAGGCCAGTTCTTTCTGCTCTAAATGCATTTTTCACGATCTTTTGGTAATGTCAATTGAAATGTCGGTCATATTACCAAGGCATGACCAGTTAAGCCACGTAAACCATTGCAAAACAGCATATCTTCCCGCGGCGCAGACTACCGCCCATCTAAGCTCATTTTTTGTGGCAATGAAAAAAAAAAGGCGTTTCTTCACAACACACTTAACAGTTGTTTTAAAGTACATGCTAGCTGGGAGGACGCAGGATGTTCTGAAGGGGCCGCACTCATGAGGGAAGAGAGTTCCACGAATGTTGATTCTCTTTCCTCGAGGCACGGGAGTTGGTGAACGTCTAGTGGCACACCCTGGATAACTAGGTATGAAATGCTCAGGCGGAACGATTTCCGGCTGAGCATGCAAGGCTAACTTCGCCTGATGCAACACCACCGCCATCACCCTCAGCGCCAACGGGACGGCATGCGGTGACGCCCCAAATTTTCCCAGCATTGAAGTGTGGATGAAGCAGAAGAGGGGACTAGCCGAGAGAACTCAGTTGTCTTTTGCTATGTCACCAGCAGCTTCATATATATATATATATATATATATATATATATATATATATATATATATATATATATATATATATATATATATATATATATATATATATGCCTGGCCGTCAGTCTATTATGCGCCGTAGTGGTCGTCGTGTGATGCCATCGTTATCGTGAGGCAACTTTCTCCATGTCTCAACAGATGAAACTTTGCGCCCATCCCCGTTAGTTTACATAATGCACTATTCGCCGGTCCGACGTCGCACCTATAACAATTTGCATGGCGTAATGAAACGCGACCGGCTGGCTACGAATCGCGTCGCGCTGTCATATCCGCTTCCAATAATAAGCAGTCACCGGCGTACTAATGTCACGCCGGATGCCTCCCTACGAGCTACACTGAAAAACGCAGCAGGCCCGCGGGCATCTACAAGTGTGTTCGCATGGTCGTAGGAGTGCAGTCGTTTCACGGTCGAAAGGACTTCAGAGTAAATGTCCCAAGTTAAAGCGGATCAGCAATGAAAACATATCCATTCATCTCAAATTCTTAGCTTAATGTCAGTTTTCAAAACCACGTCCTCACAATCTATGACAAAAAGTTTCGATGTTCCAGCCTACCTAGAAGGTATTGGTGTGCTAGTTGCTTTATTATTATTAATGTAAACGCAGTGTACTTTTTTGTACAAGGGCGATTTAGTGTTCGTCTGTGTGTCGACAAGTGCACTACCTTCAGAAGGGTAATTGCATTTGCTATATATCAGTATGGCACTTTTCCCATAGCGGTGATAAGCACCGCGAGAAGTTGTTGTGCGCAAACATCAACGCTGAGAACAAACATCAGGGCTGATAAAAAGAAATGAAGGGCTGATATCGGCCGTGACTGCAACACCAACTCATTTCGCCTATGGTTTTGACGACATATTTCTCTAAACTTGCTATGCAAAGTATTCGTACTAAACGGATACGATCTAATTGCTTCTTGAGTTCGATTCGACAATATGGACACGTGCTCTGATCTCAATATATAGGATTTTAATTTATGGGTCTTGGTAATTGCCTGTCTTTGACTGTTTTTCATTGCTGATGCTAATTTATTGACGGTTTTTCATTGCTGATGCCGAAACGCCACTCATTACGTGGGGCTGCGGACTCGTCAAGCCGCCTACTGGCAGCATTTTTTTCCGTTGTCCTTCATCTGTAATGCACATGGCGGAAATAAAGATTAGATTTGATTTGCCTCAAATGATATTGCAATTTATTGTACAAGTAATGTCTGATCATTAGAGAAATTCAGCTGATCTGAAGGAATGGCACTCTGCACTACATTCAAGCTTTACCAACTTTTTCTCCACTAAAAGAGACCCAGACGTAGCAGCCCCGAGTGAATGACTGCGCCCAGCATCTCCACTGCAATGTGCTCGTTCACATGACATAGCAGCCTCAGCCGTACAACCCAACAAATGTTTACACAAGCAACGCTCTAGAGTGGCCTTCAGGTGAATGCCGCTGTGGACTTTTCTCTGTCAGTGCCCCTGCAAGCAGGAAAACTCATTTTATATGGCGGTTCGGATCGTCGATGACATGGTCCTTTAGATGCATGAATCAGGAATAATTGCTCCAAATATGTACACCTCATCAACTGAACCTACAGAAATGATTTTGGTGGCTGCAGGTTCTTGTGCGAGGTGCTCGGTTTCAACAGAGCTCTGTGTATGCGCTTCAGGTACGAAGGCGCTCATCGCGGTGTCGTAAATTTCTTGAGCGATGTAGTTGGTTAACGGTGCTCCGAACTCTACACCTGATGGTGTCGCAGACTTGCTCATTTTAAATTACTTTTCGCTTTTAATTTCGATCACTTAATCATCTTGACAATAACTTTTACGCCACATTAAATAGGCCCTGGTAACACCATTTTCTGATCTAGGAATGTAGAAGTGCAACGCAGCTCTTTCGCCGTTTCTTTTGCGGGCAATATTCAGTATGATGGCCGGGATGATGTGAGGTGACAAGCAAAAAATAATCTTCTGTATTCCACAGGTAAATTCGGAAGTGTAAAATTACTTCGAATTCAATGATATCATGAGAAGCAATGTTCCAGCCTACCCAGAAAGTATTGGTGTGCGAGTTGCTTGACCATTATCATTGTAAATGCAGTGTACTTGTTTGTAAGAGGGCAGTTTAGTGTTTGTACGTGTGTAGATAAGTGCACTACCTTCAGAAAGGTAATTCCATTTGCCATTTATCAGCATGGCACTTTTCCCGCAGCAGTGATAAGCACCGGGAGAAATTGTGCGAAAACATCAGCGCTGAGAACAAACATCAACGCTGATAAAAAGAAATGTAGTATTGATATCGCTTTTGATGTGATTAATAAAAATAGGGCCCCTCGTTTAACCCTTTTTCTTCTCGTTCGAATACAATGAGCAATTTTTAGAAGGATACAGTTTCAAGTTTACAGTGACTTTCTTAATCTGCATGACCTGTCAGTTGCTCGATCCACTAAAGATGACTGAACGGCAGCAGACGACGAGGCATGCTTCTTATTGTTTAATTTGCCCTTGCTTAGTTTAAAATTTGCCACAGATAAATAAAGACTTCATTAGGCTAGTGGTGATCTAAGTAGTGTTCAAACTATGCATTTCAATATGCCAAATTTTAACGATTGATGCAAGTAGGGTTTGATCCAAATTAGGATGTAATTAAAAGCAGCTGAAAAAAATATATACATATAGCAATTTCAACATTTTTGACCCTGAGACGGTGCAGTTTAATTGGGGTGCTATTGCATAATGAATAAAGGGAAAATCAGACATCCAGCCATTCGTAGCAATTGCTAAAAAGGTGTGGGTGGATGGATGTGGGTGGATGGGGGTGTGGGTGTGTGTGGGTGGATGTCTGATTTTCCCTTTATTCATTACTTCTCTCCACCTTGCGGGTTTCCACAGATTACTACTTCAGGTGCTATTGCAATAGCGGGTAGCCAGTAAACTCAGCCTGCAGTTGCATCGTTGCAACTGGACAATATTTCCACCTTAAATTATAACTTACGCAAAATCAATCCCATTAGGCGAGTTGAGCGGATGACTTTAAAATACCGTTGCGTTTCAAAGCCGAATCTTCTTCGCTAGTTTGTCAATACTGACTTGGAAAATTTAGCAGGGGCAGTTGACAGATTTCTTGTATGTACAGGGCGTTGTATACTTTCTTTGATTTATTACGATTTTCGTAAACTTTAGCTATCAGCTTCAACGGACAAGTTAAATTTGACATCTCATGATTCCCAGTCATGCGTTTGTTATTGGATGCTACTTAATTCGAATGGATTGAATAGAAGACAACATCTGCATTTCATATTATTTTAGCCTTAGGTATTGAAGTATGGTTATTGCTAAAAATTTTCCTCAAACATGTGCCTCTGCCAACGCTCTCGCGTCTCCTGTATTTTACTTGTTCAACTGTTATCAGGTTATTTGACCTAATCATTTGACGCTGCTTTCACCTTTCGTTATTTCATTTCATTTCATTTATTGAAGCCTTAAAGGCCCGGAGGCATTACATAAGGCGGGGGCAAACAAAGTATGAGGAACTCATCACGCTAAAGAGGGAAAAGAGGAAGGAAAGATAGACGAAGAATAGAAACGGAAACGACGCTCAGGAGGGAACCGAGCAAGCAGTAGTAACATCAAAATCACTGTAAAGAAACCATAATATACAACAAAATATATAGTACATAAATACTATTAAAAACATATTATGCGTTAGAACGAATTATTATCAATTAATTACATAAATTACATAATTACATAATTACATTAATTACATAAATTACATAATTACATAATTACTTTCTTGCACAGTTTTCCGCCAAGGCGACCGTGGCTCAAACTGGTACACGGTGTTGGCGGGATCTCTAGATGTTCAAGTTACCCACACTGGACATTCTAAGGTAAGAACTTTGCATTGCAAAATATTTACGCCTTATGTTGCGAAAAATCCCGGGATCGTAGTCACAGAGTTCTTGTGCTAAAACTGTTTTCTTAAGAGCCGATATAATCCACTCGTAGCGTCGGACATGCTATTGAGACGGCCCAGCAAAATAGAAAATAGAAAATAGAAACAGGAAATAGCATCTGCGAGCGAAACACTTTGTGAATACCGCTCCCGGTCCCGTACTCACAGAAAGTTCTTAAGCTAAAATTGTTTGTAAGAAAAAAATTACCGCCACTCATTACGCCAGACTTATTATTAGCTAAGGCGACCAACTAATCGCAAATAACAGTTACGAGCGAAAAGCTTTGTGAGTTCAGCCCGAGAAGTTTTGTGAATTCTGGCCCTAATGTGTTGCGTCAACGGATGATTTATTGTATACGGAAAAGCTTGCGACCAAATACGGGTGCTAATATGGCCTAAAGGACAAGGAAATGCTGCTTTTCGACCTTCCTGTGTCCGTGCTTCACGTCTGCCTTAATGTACATTGGATATCTACCAACTTCTTCAACATTAAGTCGTTCTAATACGGTTAATGAGTTGTGCCAAGACTCCTGCGATCGTCTTGAATCAAAGTTTCACTGGAACTGTTCGAATTTGCTTGAATATTGTGCGTAACTGATTTATTAAGGCCACCATAGTGACGGCACTAGCTTTTAGCAAACGCTATCGAAAAGCTACACGATTGCGAGTCCTTAAAAGTTCATCCTGCTTATTTTTTTACGTCATGCACGCAGCTTTATTATTGAACTTTTACCGAAGTGGTCGATTCTGCTAGAATCAACCTGTCTCACGGGAAAAAATATATGCAAAAGAGCGCGCACCAACAAAAAAAAATGCATATAGAAGGCTTGTGTAATACAGTGTGCATATATATATATATATATATATATATATATATATATATATATATATATATATATGCACAAGGAAATGGTGCGCAATTGACAGTTCCGCACGAATTAAAGAACTAAATCTTTTCAAAAATAGTGGGTAAACTTCACATCATCTACACAACGGGTAATAAAAACCTAGCGTAATTATTGCGGGAGTCACGAACGAACAACGTATCACCAAATATGCCCAAGTAGACGATTCGAGAGATTACTGTAAGACATCTTCATTTAGGACTGACACTCTAGAAAATAGTGCACAAATAAGCTTAGAACGCAGGGAAGCGACACAGCTGCTGAATCGGTGGATGCTTTGGAGTGAGTCAAGTCAGTTCTGCAGTGAGGGGAAGTTTCACGAAAGGAGATTTGTCATCCACTCGAGAGTGTCGCGAAGGTACGAAGGATACACATACGTATTGCTTAGAAGCGAAACACCGCGAAGTTGAAGGAAAATTCACCCTTTTCTGGTGATCGGACCCGGGATTTCTCACTGCGGTTGCTCTGCCATCTCAGCTAACCAGGAGGCTAGCAGATCGCAAGGTGAGGCCGAAATAATTGATCAGCTCTTGGATCATTTAACATGAATACGCTCGCAAAGCAAGGTCAATTTTGTAGCTTAATTTGGAATTTCCTTGCAAGCTTGTTCATGTTAATCGTCGGCATCATCTTGCCTTTGTTGACGTTGTTGTACTTGTTTAAGTTTGACACAAGGAAGGATTTCCTTTTTTTTTTTTGCACAGTATTGTAGGAGAGAGCTGAAAAACTATCGGCCACGGCGGTCACATTACAATGGGGTCGAAGTGCAAAAATTCCCGTGTAGCGCGCGTAGATTGCGCATTAGAGAACCAACCAAGGTAGTTACAATTAATCCGGAGTCCCCCACTACGGCGTGCCTCATAATCATATCCTGCGTTTGGCACATACAACCCGATAATTAAAAAAAATGAAGAGATGAAAAAGAAAAGGCAGTGCAGGCTACCCTACGTGTGGCAAAGGGAGAAAGAAAGATGAAAAGGAAGAAAGAGAGTAATTCTGCCCACACCAGCAGATCAACGTTCGCTCACATATGCAGTAACAAGTGCTGGTACAGCTCAACTGCTTTCAAGATACCCACTAGCGCTTGTGCATAACGGCGAGAGGAGCAACACTTGGATTCAAGGCGTCACATGTCACGACATCTACGGCTGCAGAACTCAAGCCTCGGCGCAGTGCATTTGAATTTATTGGCACAAGAACTCCTGGTAAATGGCACGTATTTTCTTCCTCCATGCTGGCTTTACGCTGTGTCCAATCAGTTCTCGGACGTAGATCTTTCGAACTGCTGACGTTCGAAATCGTCAAGTTTTACCACGTTTAACAGAAAGGGCGCGTAATTATTCTCCAATGGTTACCTGCCCGTTGCGGGATCAGTGGAAATGATCACACACGCCAAGCTGTGCGACCGTCGCATGAAGCAGAACGCAGCGTTCCCATTCCTGTTTCGAGGAAAGACGCTGCAAGGCAGCTTCGGCGCCTGGCAGGCACGTTCTCTTCAGCAGAGTGGAACAACCTAAATATAAGGTGCACCAGGTTACATAATCTAAACCCTTCACTCCAGCTGCGACCTCCACCCGGGCTTCATTGACGTGAGGCATCGTTCTTATACCGGATGGGGTTGGGAGTGGCCTCCATGAAGGCTTACACTACACTGAAGGGAATGGCCGACAATGTGCGACGCCAGCGACAGCGACAAGGACATTGATCATATATTCTTGCACTGTTGTCGATTTCAGTCGCAAAGACAAAAACTCTCTACAGCATTGCGACGATTGCGCAATGTGGCATTGTCTGTGCAGGCGCTGCTTGAACACCGTCCCCATCGCTCGTCGCACTTTTATGGTTTATAGCACAACTCTTATGCGCCCATTCTTGCGACGAGTGTCAGGATCTCGGCATAACCGAGCGGACGAGCACAGCGATGAATGAAAGTGCGAACGCGGAGGGCAGCAGGAGATGAAAGACGGTAATAGCGAAGGGAGCGAGAAGAGGAAAGCGGAGGAGGAGGGAGCAGTGAAATCACGAGGCGGAGAGCGAAGAAGGGGGTATGGTGAAAACGCGAAAAGAAAGGCGTAGTGCCGCGCAAGACGGGCTCTGTGGCGACGATGGCTACGAGATGGCGCCAGAGTAGCACGCGTCAATTGTTCACCGATGATGCCAGCTACATTATGTATGGAAACAAAGCGCTGCATGAGCGGAGGTCTGCGTGCGGCGCCTTCTGTGAATCATGCCCACGCGTCACCCAAGCGCTGCCTCTCGCGATTTCCGGATTAGCGAGACAGTCGCGCCACACTTCGCTCCGTTTGCAACGTGCCGCACGAGGCAGATTGTCCGCGCCAGTCAAGATATCGCGGAATGAATGCGCGTATAAAGCTGCGCTCAACATTCGCAATAGGGCACGGCAGTGATCACATTCCCACCTACCTCAAAATTAATGGACTCACTCAGTCCTCTCGTGGTGCACGCCTTGAAGTGCACTTACTGGACTATATTTACGTCGCTTATGGCAGAAGCGTGTCGGCGAGATTTCGCCGGCACTGTCGACGACACCATCGCAAAAGCAATGAAAGCTGCCAAGTGCTTATTTTGCTGTCGTCAAACCGAACGGATTTCGACATTGAACTTGAGAGACTTCGCGCGATTATAGGGCGTGCAGAGCGATGAGACAGACACAGACGCACTAAATCAATTTATGATCTCAGGGATGCACGAGGAGGAGTAGGAGGAGGGGGAGGAGGAAAAACATTTATTAAAGAAAGGAAAGGACAAGCAGGTGTCTTTCTGCTTGTGCGGGAGGCGCCCTTAGTCCAGGGCTCCTGCCGCTCTTGCTGTCTCCTGGGCCCGCCGCATCAGTTGCTGCTGGTTACGAGGGTCCGAACGCATTCAGAAGAAAGTTCAGTGCCGCATAGACAAACTAGAGAGTGAGCGATGGAAGGCATTCTGTGAATCATTGGACCGTCGCAAGCCGCTTTCACATATCTGAAGGACAATCCGCAGTCTTCGTTCATCCCCGCAACAACGACACACATTCGCAGCTTTAGCCCTCCATCTTGGCTAAACTGAGCTTGGTGTGGCGGAGGAATTCTGTGTGAGAGTCACTGGCGAACCTGTCAACACCAACACTGTTGTAAGTAACCTCCCTGCGGCTCGGGTACCAGAAATGGACATGTTATTTACCATAGAAGACCTCGAAGCTGCCCTGGCCATTTCTAGACCATCATATTCTCCAGGCCCTGATGGCGTCACCTACGCTGCCCTGGGACACCTTGGACAAGAGGCAAGAAGATTGCTTCTGAGCAGTTTCAACAATTCATGGCATAGAGGTATAGTACCCCGGCAATGGAAGTTAAGTCGGCTGGTAGCTTTGCTAAAGCCGGGAAAATTTCTGTTGCATTTGGCGGCATATCACTCTATCACTCTGGTCAGCTGCATCGGACAAGTGATCGAAATGATGGTCCTTGCATGTCTAGAATGGTATCTATAGTGTTACAATAGCTACCCAGCTTCCATGGCAGGCTTCCGTCGGGATCATTCCTCAATTGATAGCGCCATTGGCCTGACAATGTTAGTGCAACAGAGAAAAGCCGTAAGCGCATATCAATTGCGCTCTTTCTCGACGTGAAAGGTGCATGTGACAACGTTGCACATGACGCCGTAATCAACTCCGTGAATACTATCGGAATCGGCGGCTGCATGCTTCACTGGTTATCAGTCTACATAATGCGTCGGTCGTTCTTTGTACAAAGGGAAGATGGCCCCACAGCTGAATGTTACCCTTAGTGCGGCGTGTTCTCAAGGAGGAGTATTGAGTCCGGCGTAGTTCAATGTGACACTCATTGGACTACCTGAAGTTTTACCTAAAACAACCTACCTCTCGATATACGCAGAGCCTTTGTACTTCTGCGGTCACTCGCCTTCAGGTTCGCGCGCGATTACTGCGGGCAGCAACTTTGACGTCAGCATACCTTCAAAGACAAGGCTTGTCCAGTACGTGCAAGTCAAATATTCGCTCATTGGAGAGCTTACAGGGACAAGCATTGCGCACGCGTTTAAGACTTCCTGGCTGTGCGTCAACAGCTGCAACAATCGTGCTCGCCAAAGATCATCCCATCCAAACATACGTTGTGGTAGATTGTCTCAAGACGCATATCCGTCATCTTTCCCGTGTCCCCGATTGTCACTTGGCGTTCTTGCCATCGCAGAGACCTCGTGCAACGTTTTCTGAAGGTATAATCACCCATACAGATTATCTTCTATTAGGATACATACCAGCAGCAAGGCCTTCATTGCCCTTGTGAAGTCCCCAAGAGCCTCAGGTGCGCGTAAGTGTTCCGGGTGTAGAAAAGAAGGCCAATCACCCAAAACTAGCTCTGAAACAGATGACTCTGCTATTAATCAATAAAACATGCGGGGACCGCTTACACATCAATACCGATGGTTCGGTCTCACCTACCAGCTCTTCACGTGCCGTTGTCATTCCGACAAGGAAAACCACAACGAAATTCAGACTGTCACACATGACAACATCAGCGGCGGCAGAGCTTGCTGCCCTGCGTGCTGCTGTCAAATACCTCCTGCAACATACACCTCAGAAATGGGTCATCTTTTGCGACTCTAAGGCAGCACTTCAGAGTCTGCCTTACATACACCTCAGAAATGGGTCATCTTTTGCGACTCTATGGTAGCACTTCAGAGTCTGCTTTTGCCCTATTTGACCTGTAGGACTCATGAATAGCTGACATATGAAATAAGAGAAGACCACCATCAAGCTATCGCTATAGAGCACATGAAATTACATTCCAGTGGCTACCTGGACATACCGGCATTGCTAGTAATGACCTCGCTGACGAAGCCGCCCGGTCTGCCCATCTGGAAGCCCAACCACTTCCAATCCCCTTATTCAGAACCAACGCTGCAAGAAAACCTGATATCGTGGCTAAAGCTATGACACACATATACTGGTCTTCTCGCACCCTCTCCTTCATAGGCTTGGTCCATCCTTAAAGCTACAAGTGCCATCAAAAGTTTCACGCTCTGAGGCGACAGTATTGTGCCGCCTCTGGCTCGGGGTGGTATTTACGAAGGCCTACTCGTTCCGTATTGTAATGGGCGATACGAGCATGTGCGACTCTTGTGGAACCATAGAAACGATCGAACACATCCTATGTCTCTGTCCCCAGTACGACGACGAGCGTGAAGCTCTCCGAAAAGCATTGAACCAGCTGGACTCTAGACCATTTTCGTAAATGAAGATCTTTGGACCATGGCCGTAAGCGTCGATGGCACAGAAAGCAACGAAAGCGTTGTTGAAATACCTCAAGTCGACAGGTCTTGGCACCCGTGTGTAGACTCGGTGCGAACCTTCAAATCTGCGCGAAACTGCTCTCTCTATCTCCTCTCTATCCATCTCTTCGTCCCTACACCCATTCCCCCAGTGCAGGGTAGCAAACCGGACACGCGTCTGGTTAACCTCCCTGCCTTTCTTGTCTTCGATTTCTCTCTCTCGCATTAGGGACTATCGTAATCGTCGGTGAATTGTTTTAGAGCGTTACTGGCCTGTGGGAACAGTGGGGCCCTTCGTGCGCGTGCGCGAACTCACCATATTTCTCTCTCTCTCTCTCTCTCTCTCTCTCTCATATTAGGTTCCCCATTCCCAGTTCCCTATTTTATGGTTACCAACCAGACACCTCTCGGGTTAACGTCCGTACCTTCTCCCCTTCTTTCCTCGTCCGCTTTGTTCCTGCTACTGTTCTAAGGACTTTGCTTGCGCAGGATTTCAGAAGTTTTTCACAAATATATTGGGCGTAGGGTTGCGTAACTGCTTGCACAGTAGTAGTCCAGAGCTGGATCAATCACTGGAGTCTGCTGGATTCTTTTATCTTTCTTAATCTCTACAAGCTCCCCACTGGGGGAATCTGTAATAAGGTACTAGAGTTAAACTTCGTTTTCATGTCAATGCCAAGTTCAACATGGAGCGCAGCTCCTCTTGCATACAAATGAGAAATCGAGAAAGAAAACTGAAGTCGGTGCCAAGGCCCCTGTATCATATGCGGCATTTCTGCGTGCACTTGTTAACTATAGCTTTAATAATTGTCACGACGGCCAAAGTGGCATTATATCAGGTTGCTTTGTTACAATCTGTTTTATTTCAAGCTGATTTAAGGAACACCGAACAAAACCAGACACGAAGGAAGTCCGAAAGCGGAAATAAAGCAGTGCAGTAAAATATATACGCATAATTCCAAATTAAAAGCGGGAAAATAATTTCTTTATGTACCCCTCTTGTGAAGAAGACAAATCTATTAGCAGAACACCATAATTTCTACACCGCACACATTACAATCCTTTACCGGCTGTGGGACAAGAAAATTGTTCTGGCAATGCTCGCGATTATCTCTGAGCCATTGTGCGTCAGAGAATTCAATATGTGGCGTGATCGCACGTGCACGGTGAATTTGATAGTGTGCCTACTGCGTCACATTTCATGAGCGCGTGCTTGGAACGTCTGATAGTGCACCGAAAGTGTAAATGTAAAAGGCTAGTGGAGTACTTGCATAGGCAGGAAGCCAGCAAACAAATGATAAAACGACTCTTCATTAGGACTTATCTCGTTTGGAACACCGGGAAACACAATATGAAGGGACATTTTAGTATTCTTTCTAGATATGAGAAACCTGCTCCGTCCCTACATTCCGAGCCATTCGCTATCACAGGCATGCTGGTCAGTAAATATACGGACAAGTTTTACGACTGTCGTTGCCGGCTAGACGCTTCTCTTTTACAGAACGCTGTCATTTTCCATAGCTATGACGTTAGTGAAGAAGCGCTTACGCTCTCATTGAAAAGCACGCTTTGAAGGAGGGATGAGAGATAGGAGGGGAGATACGGTGCAGCAGAAATGTTGGCAGGCCACCCGTTATCTATATATACACACACATTTCTGAATAACAATTAAGTCTCGCTGCACTTTAGGGTCACAGCACTGAAGTTTTCTCTTTGATACATGCTTTTTGAAACGGATATATTCAGCGATTATTATATCCCGCACACTAAGTGTTTGAGGCTGTATCCTTCAAGAAAGTAACTCGGGCGAATCAATACTGGTATGGTAGGAATAAAAAATGGCACACACGTGCGCGCACGCACGCACGTACGGCTATCGTGTGTCACAGGTTGTAAGGTGCACATTGAAGGCAATCAACTGGTTTGATTTCGTATTTCAAATTTATTCAACAGTAAAATTATGATACCGAGTGCATAGAGTGACATGAAACTGATGGAGGCACTAAAATATTAGCTATAGCAGGGACTTCCTGTTCGAGCACGTATAGTGTGGATAACGCATGGTTATCAAGTTGACTACAGAAGTTTAAAGCAGTGTAGTAATTACGTAAAAATACGAGTGAACAGCGTATTCGTAAAGCAACAGGTAGTTCAGCAGAATCGTGTTGTAATGACCAAGGAGCAATTTCTTCCATACATAAGGCAATTAGAGTTCACAATCAATGCAATGCCACAATGAAAAGGTTCATATGTAAATCAGTAATGTCCATACTCACTGCAAGAACAATATAGCCTGCAGAGTCCCGGATTACTGCAAAAAATTGAGTAATGTAAGCTTTTAGTAAAACGTTTGTATCGCTGTACGAAAACGCTTTGCGACTTAGACGATTTCATATTCACTGGCAGAGAGTTTTAACTAATGAAACAGAAATTGAACGATGACCTAGGGCGGACCACTTTTGGTGGCTGCCTTCGCAAGCATCGATATTCTGCAAGACCTGCACATGAACTTTCCTTGAAGTTGTCTCTAAAAGGGGTATGGGGTTCTGTAAATTATGAAGCGTTTGTGATGTCCCAATCTTTATAACATATCGTACTTCAGTAATGATATTACAATAGCCGATAATGTCACACCAAATTACGCGTAAATATCTGATATGAGATTGTAGAAGCGAATATCAAAAAAGGATAGCGGATCGTTTCACGTAAGAATCAAAAGTGCGTCACATATCTCAAACTTGTGCGATGGTTCGCAAATACTGGCTTTATTCAACCTGTATAGGCGTTCGTTAGTTATGTTGCCTCAGCGTTGAAGCGAACGAGCGAAGTTTGTGCTGGTTAAGAAACAATAGAGAACGACAATTTATGCAGTAACATAGAAGGAATGTCGACAATGAAGCTGCACACTAAAGTGGACCACCTATCAGGCCCTCTTGACGTGAAACACGTCGTGCGAACGTCCTAGTGACATTTACATGCAAAACGGAGCAAATTACTTGCACATATCTTTGTCAGTTCATTGCATTCGTATTGTAAGATATAAGCATATCAAAAACATGTTGCCTAGCGACGGCCGTGATCGATTCCGTATTCTGGAGAACAATACTGCTTTAAGGAGTAGATAAAATTTAAAAACGCAGATTTCTGTATACGCTGTGATCTCCGCATTACACGTGCTTTGTACAGTATACACTAGTGATCTCAGGCTCGACAGTGGCCTTTAAAATTTAGATTTTTCGAGGCTTATAGTAATGTCCCGCCTACTTTCACGCGTGTCTGATGCTCGGTGCGGCGACGTTTTTAATCGATTAGCATCGAGATCCGCGATTGTCGCAAGTTAGTGCGCAAACTTTTTCTGCAGACAATAAGCGTACCACAGAAAGCTCAGACTGCCCGATCCCGATATCGTATGTGTCAAGGATTGCGCTAGGCAGTTTGTGCATAAATGAATAAATTCCACGCTATTCGAATTTTTACTCCGTTTGATAACAGTATTTCACGGCAGTTGAAGCTATGGGTAGAACTCTGGCAGTCAACTAACTGTACAATGGACTGATCGCTTTAGAGTGCTCTTACAGCACGCGTTACATTCACCAGGTCGAATTCAAGCACTTGGAACACATTTGCCAAATTTATTCATAGCGCTACGCTCCAGATTATGGAGCGCTGAAGGGCCGTCACCTTTGAGCCGGCAGCGTGATCGAGAACCGACTGAATTCCGGTCACACGGTGCGATCCTCCGATCGCTCTGCATGTAGCAGCTTAACGTCCGGCTCAGGCAGGCTTTATCTGGCCCTAACAGCTGCAAGCTGAGTCAGAGCTCGTTATACAAGAGTCGTATGTACCATAAGAAGTAAGAACAGTTGATGTCCTTTTCTCTTTGTTTCGTGCAGCGCATGCAAAGGGATGTGGCGGACAGGTCCCCCTATCATGTCGCATACCGCGCCGTTTACGTAGCGGCCTCGTGGCAGAGGCTAAACTTCAGTCTGTACAAGCGGAAATCGTCTTTCTCCCAAACCCGGATGTCCCGGTCATTGCGATCGGTCACACATTTGGGGTCACGCTTATACAAACGCGCAAACATCAGTTTGCGGGCGCTGAACTGTGAGGATAAAAACGAGTCGTTCTAACAGCACGCACACACGCACGGAAACGCGTGGTCCGGTGCTCGCGCACCGAACAAAATGTCAATGGCACATAAAAGAATGGCGTGCAGTTCATCCGGGAATTTGAATAAAATGAATATTAAAAAATAGGACGGGATGTACGCTCTGTCAAAACGGTACCGCGCAGTGCCGTGGAAGCGATCCACAGGCTTAACTCTACAAGACCTTAATAATGCCGAGGCGGGCTCGGGCCAATGACGTGATGCAATGACGTCATCGTAGCCCGACCACTAGCCAATCACTCACGGTTCTTGCGTAATTGCAGCCGTGGAAATTGGATCGCTCAATGGTAAGATATCAGCTCTAGCATCGGCAACGATGCACCGTTTTAGGGAGGCAAGGCACAGCAACCAATTATGCAATCCCTAGCCCTATCCATGCTTCCGAGTCCATAAAAAGGCGCAGAGTGTAACGACGTTGCGGGAGGATCGGAGGCGGAAGACTGTTCTTTTGGCACCGGAAACTGGCCATCTCTTTATTAGGGGTCCCGAGTTCCGGAGGAAGTTGCGGGCCAGACAAAGGGGATGATATACACTGCGTGCGGGTTTTCGTGTTGGTAGAAAGAGCGCTGCGGTGGCAGTGGCTGTTTGTTCCAAGCACCGTTTCTCACCGACACGCGAAGTTCTCTAACGGATACGCGCACCCGTCTGGCTTTCTGCCTGCTTCTAAAAAAAAATAAAAGTGCTTGCGCTTTTTATTAGTGCGTCCGGTCCGGCACTCACTTTGAGGAGCAGCGGAGATTCGGTCCACTGAAAATGTCAGTGGGACGGTCAGAGAAGTTGACACGAGCTCTGTGTCGGTGGAGGCTGATTCGCTCGGAATAGCGATAACATCAACGTCGCATGAGCTGGTGCTCTGAATGAGGCAGTGTTTGCTATGGGAGTCACTATGGGAGCCACGGTCGCTGACTAGTTGATTTTTTACTAGTGTTTTGCATCTGATAACACCAACGCAGTTCGCCTATGCACACCTATAGATCGGCATTTCTGATTATGTATATGCTTTCACAGGTATACAGCCACTAATCTATCATGACGCTGAGAAAGCGGTAATTATCATCACTCTGAGGTGCCCTTATACTTACCTACTTTACTGAGAGTGCAGCTTTCTAACACGTAATGTAGTCGTATTTAAATTTTGCTTTGTCAAGGGCGAGTATGTAGTATTATTACGAGTATGTTATAGTTCGGGCACCTGCAGTTCTCAAATGAAACGATAACTTGGAAATGTGTGAAGAAATATTTATTTTAATTGCATTTAGGTTGTGCTGAGCACTTGCTCTTCATAACGGACATTCGGGCGATGATCAATCAGTCAGGTATTACTGTTAGGCAATTATGGAAGCGACCTTGTAAATAAACCGATTTTATCTGTAATATGTAACGATTTTATCTGTACTTACTGTCCGTTGCCTACAAAGTATTTACTAAGGTAATCGCAAATAGAATCAGGATCACCTTAGATTTCTGTCAACCAAAGGACCAGGCAGGATTCCGTAACGGCTAATAAACAATAGACCATATTCTCACTATCAATCAGGTGATAGAGAAATTTGTGGAATATAACCAACCCTTATATACAGTTTTTATTGATTACGAGAAAGCGTTTGATTCAGTCGAAACCTCAGCAATCGTGGAGGCATTACGGAATCAGGGTGATCAGGGTGTAGACAAGCCCTATGTAAAAATACAGAAAAGATATCTATAGCGGCTCCAGAGCCACCGTAGTCCTCCAGAAAGAAAGCAACAAAGTAAAAAAAAAAGGCGTCAGGCAGGGAGATACGATCTCTCCAATGCTACTCACAGCGTATTTAGAGGAGGTATTCAGAGACCTGGATTGGGAAGAATTGGGCAAAAGAGTTAATTGAGAATACCTTAGTAACTTGCGATTCGCAATCTGATATTGCCTTGCTTATAGTAACTCAAGGAACTAATTGCAATGCATGCTCACTGACCTGGAGAGGCAAAGCAGAAGGGTGGGTCTAAAAATTAATCTGCAGAAAACTAAAGCAATGTTTAACAGTCTCGGGAAGAGAACAGCAGTTTACGATAGGTAGTGAGGCACGGGAAGTGGTAAGGGAATACATCTACTTAGGACAGGTAGTGACCGCGGTCCGGGATCATGAGACTGAAATATTCAGAAGAATAAGAATGGGCTGGGGTGCGTTTGGCAGGCATTCTCAAATCATGACCAGCAGGTTGCCATTATCCCTCAAGAGAAGAGTATATAACAGCTGTATCTTACCAGTACTCACGTACGGGGCAGAAATCTGGAGGCTTACGAAAAGGGTTCTACTTAAATTGAGGACGACGCAATGAGCTATGGAAAGAAGAATGATGGGTGTAACGTTAAGGGATAAGAAAAGAGCAGATTGGGCGAGGGAACAAACGCGAGTTAATGATATCTTAGTTGAAATCAAGAAAAAGAAATGGGCATGGGCAGGACATGTAATGAGGAGGGAAGATAACCGATGGCCATTAAGGGTTACGGACTGGATACCAAGGGAAGGGAAACGTAGCAGGAGGTGGCAGAGAGTTAGGTGGGCGGATGAGATTAAGAAGTTTGCAGGGACAACATGGCCACAATTAGTACATGACCGGGGTAGTTGGAGAAGTATGGGAGAGGCTTTTGCCCTGCTGTGGGCGTAACCAGGCTGATGATGATCTGTAGCGATATCAATGGGCAAATGTTTAGCGTTATCGGCAGCTTTCGCTTTGGCCATCCCCTTTTGCTCGATGTTGTATGTGCTCTTCAGTGTAATAAGGTGGGGTTCAAATCATTTTTTTTTTCTCCTAAAGAAGTCAGGCAACTCTCGCGACTTTCGAGCACACTCGAGTTAACTTACTGGACTAATCATCAAACGTCAGCAAACGTCGGGAGGCATCATAAAGAAGGGAAAAAAGAAGGACACCGACCAATGAAAGAATACGCATGGCTGTACTGTATCGTACGTTCTATCGCATGTCCTTGATTTCATTGTGAACAAGTCTCCCGTCAGGGGAGCCGAAACGTTTTTTTTTTTCTCGTATTCTTTCTTTCAGTAGTCGGTGTCCTTCTTTTCATCCTCCTTCATGATGCCTCCCGACCGGGCGGGCTTCCGTCAAAACCTCGACTTCATTAACCTTCGCCGGGCGTACGGCCAACCAGTCATTACCGAGATTCAAACGTTGTATCGCACGTCCTTGATTTCATTGTTAACGAGGCTACCTGCAGGGTAGCCGAAACGTCTTTTCTTATATTATTTCAGTGGTCGGTGTCCTTCTTTTTATTCTTCTTCATAAGTTATTATTTCCATGCGCTTCACTTGCCACGAGAGACAATTTCATGCAAAATGGCCCGATGCTCGATTACTTTTCAGCTGATAAAAAAAAAAACATAGAGATGGAGCGCCTTGAAGGGAATTGGAGACTAAATGCAGAAAAAAACAAAGAGGGAAAAAAAAGACTCAACCCTTCACGCTCATTAGGGTCCTCCCCAGGTGCGCAGAGCACTTCAAGTTCCACGGAAAGTGCTTGCACATACATCTTTTTAACCTGACGAGCAGTTATTCAAATCCGCTCCGGCTCCTTCTGACAGCTTGGTCGTAAACAGCCTGGCCTTTTAGCGTGTTCTCAGCACTCCAGGACGGCCGCAGTGCCGGCAGGCTTTTCAGCGAACTTACCCGTGCGAGATGGCCTTTGTCACAAACAGAAACCTAAGTTGTCCTCCCTAATCAGTCTCTTTTTGCATCGAGCACCTGTGGCGATGATGCCGGGCCAGCGCGGGAATTAGGGACTTCAAACACTCGCGTAGTTGCTTACAAATAGTGTATGCGGACGCAGTGAGAGAGCAAGCGCGCATACTTTGCCACTCATTGGGGAGGCGAACAAATGTCCCTAGACTCAAGTCGTAGAAAAATTGCCTCGCTTTCGAACGGTATATTCTGCCGTTAGTCAGCCGATGTGCCCTTATTTTATGGCATTGCTCGGCATCGTATCGGGCTTGCCAATTACGGCCCCCCTGCTAGTGCATACAGTCATGCCTATCCTGGAAGCATTCCGTGCAGTTTCGCTTCACAAAACAGCGCGAGAGCAGTAGGGATGCGCTGTAATGAGACTGCATATTATTTTTAATTAGCTTCGGTGGTCCTCCACTGTTGCAGCTCGTAGTCCGCTTCTGTTCACAAACTCCCTAGTGTGGCAACGACTTAGACGTGCCCACCACATCCGCGAACCGAATTGCGACACTACACACCCAGAAAGCGTTGCCGACACAGCGCGGACCATGACGAGCACCTCGCATCTCTCTCCAGTCGCCAACATTTGTCCGGCTGGCTTGGAAGCAGCTCCCAAAATAGCGGTCACCTTCGGCCGCTATAATACCCCCGTAAACCGAAGCTGCCGACCTATCATGCGTTCTATAGAAATGAATGCTGCAAATATACTAAATGCAGCTGCCTCGTGTGGCCGTTCCGAAAACTGCAGCCGTCATATTTTGCAGGGGACAAATGTGTGAAGAGAGAGAGAGAGAGAGACATCCTTTCAGGCCAAGAAACCCATTCTCAATGCACTTGCGCGCGTGAAAAAGAAAGTAAGCGCGGGACTTCTCCACAGAAATAATTGTGCCGCATACTGAAAACGTTCAACCAAACCGTCTCGGGCTGCTGCTTAGCCGCCGCCCATTTTCGGGTGAAGCTCGGCTTACAAGCTCTTTCAGCTCGTGCCAGCGTACACCCTTGTTGAGCCCGCAGGTGAATCACAGCCGCGCCAGCAGCGGCAGGTGTTCGTTCAATGGCGGTATCCATTTTGATGCGGACCCCTCCATCCTAGGCGGTCTGGGCTAGTGGAACGACAGCTCATCGGAAAGCTAGGAAGGAGAGAGAGAGAGAGTTCGGCGTGTTCACTTTCGACCATGGCTCGTGCCCCTCGCTGCAGCAGCTGCGGCCGCTTTGGCTGCGGGTTCCGCCCTCGCCTCAGCGAGCTATCGTGCAGGCCTCCCGACATTGACATAGGGTGTGATAGAGGCTCGCGTGCAGCTACAGCAACGCCGGCCATCGATCAAAAAAAAAAGAAAAAGAAAGAAATATGACGCCGCTTCATTTCAGGGTCTCGTACGCCGCTCTCTACAGACATTTCCTGTTTCATTTTGTCATTTCGTTCTGTTATTGGGGACCGCATCAAACTCTCTTCCTGTTGTAGAACAGCTGTTTGAATGCTGTTGTTCTTTGTTACGAGTTGTAGTTATAGTTCCAAACTGAGGTAATAAATGACTCTGGCCGTGGTGTGTAGCAGCGACCTTACTGTGATGTTCCCAGGGGCCGTATAACTTCGGATGTGCGTTGTTGATAAACTTGCCATACGATACATACGTTGATAGATTAGTTGTCACGTCTATATGGGAAGATACGTGGTGGGGAACGCTGTGTTGTTGGAGCAGGGTGTTCTACGGGTGAGATACGGGGTCCATATGTAGGTCATGTTCTTCGTCTTGTTGCGGAGCCCGAGTGGCCTATCCTCTGGCGACAATATCAGCTTGGTAATTTCCGCCAAAGCTTTTGTGGCCCCTGGGGTCCACGCAGCTTCTACTTCGGAAAAACTTGATGGGGCACAGTCAAGGATGTGGTGGGCTGCGGCGGAGGTCTATCCTTTGGCAAAGTTGCGGCTCGCAGCTTGAAAGTCCGTGATGGCCGTGATGCACTAATGTGCAGTGCAGGTGCTGATGGCGAGGTCAAGGGTCGCTTTCTGTGCTTGCGTGACAGTGATAAAAGCGAGAGGGCGCCAGTTTCTCCCTATATCCTCTCGTGGTAACTATTGCTTTGAGATTGTAATGCCTCCGAGATCGGCCCGCATTCCCCAGTCTTTTCCTCTTAATATACCATATAACACTACGCAGACGCTTTGCGACATTGTTCCGCCTTCAGGATCGGCCGATGTGAACATGCCGGTTATAACGTTTTTTTTTTTTTTTCACCGGAGTACAAAAAGATCAGTCGTCATAGCACCGTAGCCGTCCTATTAACATCATCGCCGTCATCGTCGTTGGGTGCTATCGCCACCCACACGCTTGCGTCACACACAACCACTTGCCTTTCACAATGCTCTGCACCGCTCCAAAGGATGCTGCATAGCTGGCTACCTGCAAAATGCTTCGCGTAACGTCAATCCCGGCAATACGTGAAATCTGCAAAGTGTTTTGTATTGTTTTTAAACAAAAAGGAATACGTAAGCAAGAGTAAGTTTAAGGGGTAATGGCGGTAAACTTCAAACAGGTACCCGGTGCTTGATAATATACTGTGAAGCTATGTGGAGGCTGACATTCATGTGGAGGTAAGATAGCATAGACCGCTGGTGGGACGCCTTTCGGCGGCGAGACAGTGACTCTGAGCTTCGGTGCTCAGACAAAATCAGAATACAGGCCTTCATTCTAGAAGTATTGCTCTCAAAGAAACCACTCGATCTGAACGTTGGATGGCCTAGACAGGTGGCAGAGAGTTCCCGTCACAGTGGACGATTATAGTCACATAAAATCGAACGTGCTCCTGGGAGAGACCCGTCGAGAATACGACACTGTCATTCGTTGAAATTGTATACGTGGATGTTAGGCTGTGCATCTGGTTTTATTATTTGTTTATTTTTACCAGAGGTTGCGCTTTCTGACGAGTGTAACTCCATGTCGCTTGCTCTGGCTTTGTAACACATGTCCTGACAATCTTGCCCTTCTCTTTGGTGGCTTCCTTTCACGTCGCCATTGAGTGCGCTTCTCCTTATCCTCGCCGGAATTTGATGAACACCTTCATTATTGTTATCTTTGTTTTCTGTTTTTGTGTTCATACATAGCTTTTAGGATATGCTGACTCCTTTAGGCAGCAAGCGCCGGCTGTTCTTCACGTAGATCGAATATATACTAAAATGAGATAACAGCTGGATCTTAAAGGGGCCATGAACCACTTTCTGTCGAAGAGGAGAAATGCGTTTGAAGTTAAAATTGACTGTTTCCCAAATACTTTGGCGCAAAACGTGCTTCGATACATTCAGTAGAAGCGGAGTTATTGGTAATCAAACATGGCCTTCGCGGTGTTTCCGCTCCTCCCTCAATGACTTGCACTACGGATCGTACAGCGGAGCGGGGCGTGCCCTACAACGTTCCACCTTCTAAATATCACCGTGGTGCGCCGTTCAAATTTGATTTTGTATGTTCACGTAGGCGCCACGACTTCCGATTTTGGCGCCAACGACGCGCCAAACGAAGCCAAACGCGATTGTTCTCAGCCAACCGCAGTGCTTTTAGCTCGTGTGCTCGCGTCGGCACACCGGCACCCAAAGGTCGCAGCCGCACCAACATGCGACTGTAGTGCGCATGCGCAGAGTTTGTGCACGACATGGCTTGAGTGGGTGCCCGCGTTCATATGCCACAGTTTGATATTCTACGCGGTGCGGAGACCGGCTCTGTCCTTTGCCAACTTGACCGATGGACAGTAGCCACATTCAACTTGCGCATTATCGAAGCGCCATCAATTAGCCTTCGAAGGCGTCTAACGAAGGGCGGCCAGGAGCGAGAGCGCGCTGGCAAACGTGCGTGTGGTCTAACCTTTAGTTTTGCGTGGTTCGGGAATAGTTGAGCGTTCAAAACTGGTCGAAATTAGCGAGGTCCACCGTCTACGACACGGATGAGCGGGGTGGCCAAAGTTTAATTCCGTATGGCAGCGCTCTTCAACCGCGCTTCGTGCGAAAGAACCGTGCGCGCGGACCGTGGCGAAGTGAGCGGCCGCGGCTCTATAGGCATCGGCTTCACATTGCGTCATCAACTTTGACGGTGTCACACGGAAAGGAAGCACCGTGGTCGTTGATAAGCGATAGGCTCGACGCACGGTTGAGAACGTTGCAATAGGATAGCGCACGAGCGCGGTCACGTAGTTTTATTTCCTATTTTGCGGGCTCTCTTTAAACGCCGGAAAACATCACCACGCAGCATGTACGTTGACCAAAAAAAAAATGGATCGGTCGTTTTGAAGTGCCCTCTATCACGTAACGAAATGCACTTGGCCCTAAAGGGAATGTTAAGTATTTGGCATAGTTGATATTTGTTAATTAACTTATTAAGCGCATTATAAAAAAAAATACCCCAAGGGGCACCACATGACGGCAAACCATATGTCGTTGGTTTCATTCAGTTGCGGTCAACCACTTTTAGGTCCTTGGTTCAATTACGTGAAACACCCATATATTACAGACAGGAGCGTAAAGTCATCCCTCATAAATACAGATTGTTCATGACAGACTTCACATAATACAAATCGGCAGGTACATTCAGCTCACATAGATGCACTAAATACAGCAAACATGAAGTCAGGTCCCAGAAATTCACGTAAAGGGAAGTCACGTCAAGTTTATTTACAACATGCACAAAGTACAGTGTTAAATGCCGCCCTGGAAAGGAAACCGTAAACATACAGCTTGACGTGGCCAGGGGGTCACCACCAGGCAACATCAGCATCGCATACATCGGTAATACAAACAATAAGCTTTCCTAAGTAGCTTCATTAATGCAATGCGATGTATATATTCACTTCCCTGGGCATGAATACATCTACATACATGTATACTCATTACGAGCGCATTGAAATTCGGTAAATAACATTAGCGCCAGGGGAATATATACTGTCACACTTTTAATAATGAACATTATTAAAAGCAATATATAAAAGGAAGTTAAGCAGCAGTAAAGAATGTGCACTTGCAACTTACAAGCAATGAAATGAAATAATTCAGAAACAAAAAGGGAATACAAATGACCACCAATCATTTCCGACAATATTACTCCCTTCCAGAGAACATCGATAAGGAAGTAAGAGAAAAGACAGGGAGGTTAACCAGAAAGGAAAATGCGGTTTGTTACCCTACGTTGGGGAATGGTGGAGGGCAAGGTAAAGAGGTAAGAAAGTTGAGAAAGAGCAAGAGAACACAGGCACACAACCACCGCCGGTCGCTCCCATCGCAGTCTATCACAGCACAGAATCACTTGTGACACTATACAAGCACCGGTTCAGGCTGCAGCCACCTGTGCAGATGTGTTGGCTTGAAAAATTGTTGCAGTACCCTTATCTCCCTCAGCTGCGATGGCTTGTGAGACCGGCGTTCTAAAATGATTTCCTCGGCATAAATCTCACGAGAGTGAGTAGCGCTCGCCTTTTTAATATATCTGCTTGTTTCTCTCTCTTTGGTTGCCTACTGTACCTGGTGTTGCATCCTTCGACGATGTAACAGGCTTATATAGGACGAGGACGAGATACAAAAGTCATAAGGAAAACAGCGCAGCGTATACATGACGTGCCACTACCCCATGTTCAACTCATCAAGTTTCATGTTTCATGAAGACTGCATGTTTAACTCATCGGCATTGCCTCGTGCCATGAAAAATCTAGAACAGCCCCCTGATAACATTGTCTCTTTATCTAATCGTGATGCGTTTCGTGCAGAACTGCAAAGTTTTTCTTTATTTTTGTTGTTGTTAATAACGTATAATGAAGTTTGCAAGCTTCTCTCTATGTTCGTTTGTTCTGATGACTTGTTTCATCATTTACTTTCAAATGTAAGCACAGGAATCGTTCCTTTCTTGAATATACGTCTGTTTTGTTGGATGATGTAACAACATTGTTATTGTCTCTCTTTGTCAGCTTTTACTTTGTGCTCCTTCTTACTCAATGCCCTTTAATGGATCGGTGAGGTGCAATAAATAAATAAGTTAATTAATTAAGTAATAGTGTTACCTTTAGAATCTTGATTTTTAGAATGATGGACTGAGGAAGGGGAGGAGAAAGAACTGAAAGATGTCCTTACGGCTTTACTCGTATGAAAGAAACCTTACTATACCTTACTATAAGCAGGCTTTACGAAAGTCTCCTTATTCGAAACGGAATGGCGGGCCGTGACAACTGCAAGGCATGGGTCGTTGAAGAAACCCCGAAACTCCTACTGCGTGACTGCCCATCGTACGACCAGGAGAGGCTCGACTTACAGACGATATGCTTTTTACAGAAGAGAATATTCAGGGCCCGTGGCCGCGTGCCTCAGCTGCATGCAAAGTCACGAATGCGCTACTGCGCTTCTTGAAGTGCACCAGCCTGTATGACTGCGTGTGATGAGATGACCACGAACGCTTCATTGAGTGCGTGTCCGTGCAAAGCATATGGACGTTGTGAACGTCTCTGACCAATTTGCCAGTTGCCAAATTTGCCAGTGGAGAACTGAGGTGTCCGCGTGAACGCCGGGCAGTAAAGATATCAGCGCAGCCTCACTTTCCTCGTTTTTTTGAACAACAAATATTAATACTGTCACTGGATAACAATGTTTGAGAGATCTGACACTTTGTTTAGAACTCATTCCTTCCCTTTCCCTCGCTAATACATCTGTGCTGAACGTGTAGCGGAAACTCTCAGAAGGAATTTCGCGGGAAGAAATAGAAAACAAATTCGTGGTTATATGGCGGGTGCGGTTACCAGAGGAGGGCGGTTATTGAAGATCTCTGACAGAAGTTTTTGTCCTGTAGCGGTGATAATTACGATTGTGATGATGAGTGGGATGTCACTTCAATAATGAAAACAAATGCTAACCACACTTACATTTGCACATCGGCCTATTTTGTATAGGCACTTCGCTAAACGCTACTTATCCTCTTGAAGTATCTAAAGTGTTACTGGAACTATTTTTTAATGTTTTCGATTGCAGACGAAATACTACTTCAAATGGCATTACAATGTGTTATTTTCAGGTGCTGAACTTTCAAATCAAGTACGGTACGTACGTCCAATTGGCAGCTCGGGAATGGTTATCCCAGGAAGTATAGGAAGCTAATTGTTCATGAACCTTAAAGGTCATAAGTGCTTTGGCGTTTTCGATAGATCCGTGATATTTGTCATAAGGGCATCTCGGAAAGGGACCGTGACGTCTTCCGTGGAGGGTCATGTGAAAGGAGCGCACCAAAAAACATGCGTCATATGAATGCACCGTCATCATATTCACTCTAGCATGAGCAGAAATACATAATCCCGGATGTTGGTAAAAATTCCACCGGATAACGTGTTCAAATATACGTTCTATTAGAAACTGAAGGTAAGGCAGAATAATTCAAATCTTAAGCGAACGATTGGATTCGCCATTTAGCCGTTTGTGAAATTGTGCGCGGGAAAGGGCTACGCATGCATGGTTACGATTCTGAAGGACGACAGACCTGCGCAAGCGATTTTAGCACTGACTTGTGTTAACTGTTGTAAGAAACCGGGCCTTAGGAACTTCACGTAACAGACGCCATTTTGTTGCATCTAGCTTTCCTATTCTCTTCACCTCTTTTTGATTGTATACTTGTACTCTGTTTCTATATATATATATATATATATATATATATATATATATATATATATATATATATATATATATATATATATATATATATATACTTCGTATCTTCTGACTTCCTCCTCCCACTCCCCTTCCCGCGCCTCTCACTGTGAAATACAATGCAATACAATTTCTCTCTATCAATACATCATGGTTGGTGAAGTGGGAAAAAACGAAAACTCTTGACGATGTTCCCACCCCTCTAGAGCAGGCAGCGGCAGGCCACGATTGACATTCTAGCTGTGAAAACTAAACAAACACAGGGTTGAGCTTGCGCAGTGGACAATAAAAGTAATAAAAACTCTGCATATTAGCTCGTGCAGTAGGCGAGAAAAAAAAGGAAGACGAAGACATAGGGTAGTTTGTAGTTGACAAACACGTGTCTAATATCCATCTAGTCTGTGTACCTGGGCATACAGGCCTAGTTCTAAATGAAACGGCTGATCCTCTGACGAAAGCGTCACTACCTGGCCCAGTTATTCAAGTCCTCCCAAAATAAGCATTGAGCAGAGCTGCAAGATTTCGGAGGAAAATGATGACGCGAGAATTTTCTGTGCCATCTGCAACAAATTTCTCGGATTTTAAACACTTGCTATACCCATGGAACTATACCCATGCCAATCTAGAAAAACTGAAGCAACTATTAGTAGGCTTCGCTGTCGCATACTTTCTTTAAATTTTTATTGATACAGAGCTGGTCTGGCACCCTCACCGATTTGTCATGTGGGTAGGGAAGATGAAAACATATAGAACATTTGTTTTAATTTCTTGTCTACGATTTATTAGCTTAAGAAAACGAACCCTAGAAACACCACTCCGCCTTCTTGGATTAGATTTAGCTGTTCCAAATGTGCTTTCTTTGGGTGCCTCTACACTTGGGCATAGCGACGGAAAGGTTATCGCTGCCATCCAAGATTTTCTTTTGGGATCAGTGAAATTTAATCTCCCAATACAAAATTTTTAGCCTTTTTTTCTTTCATGAAAATTTAAGTAGAATTTTTTTTACTTGATGGTCATGGTAGAATTTTCAGTTTCATGAAACCACGCAGGCTCGACAATCTATATCTTTCGTTTATAGCTTACCTATTATACAATTTTTACTTATCTTACACTTTACTGTAACCTACCGGATTGTTGGCCAATCCTCCAGAATGAGTATGCGCCAGCAGATCACAAGGATCCACATCTACGTCTACGAACAGAGCACTTATAAGAACATTTTATCTATAGGATAACATTTCAGACTGATAATATAAAAAGGGAAGAATTCATGTAGAACCAAGTTACTTACATTGTGCATATTAATGTGCGCATCAGATAATTTGTTTAAATGCTAGTGGTAACTGATATGCTAATGTGTCGCATAAATGATTTGTTCTGACTGCTGGTAACAACCATTATGGTTTGTAGCGGTGTAAGTATGGCGATTCCCACAAATTCCGTGGAACTAAGCGAGAAGTACTTTCCAAGTGGCCCCTTTTATTCATTTCTATACGTGCGTAAGTTTATACGCATACAAGTTAAACGGGGTTATAACTATATCGTCTCTAATTATTTGTTTTATCTATTGCCTCCAGGGTAAATTAAAAGCAATGTGATGCGCGCGCATCTCAAAGGCAAACGAACCGCATGTTTAGGTTCTGGTTAACCTGCTTGCCTCTCTCGGGTCGCTCGTCTCTCGACATTGCGCCTTTCGTTCTCAGGACAGCCGACATATGCAGATGACGTCAGCACAGCAAGTGCGTTAGGGACACGTATGTTTCGTCCGCATGTGGCATTATACTGGGTTTTGCGCTTCTTGGTTTGGCACATTGTGAATTTTGAGGCGTTACTAACACGACGTCGGCGGCAACAAAAACACAGCGCTGTCAGCACTTTATATTATTTTCGATAGCAAGACACGCACGCTGGAGAACAGAGAATCAAGCTGTCGGGGGAGAATAATTGTCCTTTATTAAAACGGAAAGAGCGAAATGCCCGAGGATTTGTTGTTTGTTGGGCCGTCCGAGTGACTCGACTATAGTGACCTCTATTGTAGCCCTTGTGCTTCTTAGAATTTGAACACGTAGTCTTCTGTACGTGCGCAAGGTCGACTAAGTGCGAGGTTGAAAACTGAAAGAGAAAATGACCTTCTTGTTTCGTCAGTTTTCGGTAACGAATGGTAAGAAAAATGTATAAAGACCACTTTGATTAATTCGCATATGCGGTCATAAATATCCTCCGCAAAAATGATAACTGTATTACCATATACTTTTTCAGTCTCGGGAAGAGCTGGCGTGCAGTGTGTATAATACACAGAGTGTGTTTTAATAGGGACCCCGTTATAATGAAGATGCAGCCGACACGATAATATATTTGTTGTATTCCATATTCGTTACCCGCTGAACATCACCGATGTACTTCGTTACATGCGAAAATTTCTTATGTCCGTCTTTGTTATAAACGACGTCCAACCGTATACTACTCTTGTGCATGGCTAAATTACTTCGTGTCTTCAGTATCCGTTCCAAGAATATCTGAACATGGTGGCTTTCTTTTCTTCGCATAACCTGCAAAAGCTACTGATTTTGGACTGTGCGACATGCCGTGTTATATATAAAAAGAAAGAACGAGAAATGAACATTTTGGCACAGAACAGGTAGGTGTCGGCGTGCCAGTCATGGGCTCCGTCAGCAGCGCGCACGCAAGTGCAATTTGCACCATGTCCCGCGCCTCAGTTACAAGCACACTACATAGTACAATGTACAGTTCATACTACATTGCATGCATGAAGGCACAGCACTCAGCGCTGTGTCACGCGTCTGGCCATCGTTTGGGAATTATTTTTGCCACCGCGTAACTGTCACTGTTAAACCATACTCAGCACCAGAATTAAATCACGAATCCTCGTTGCATAACGAATGTTAGTGAGCCCCCTAATTTTGACATTTCTTCACATGCCGGTAAGCTCTGTTCCGAGAAAATGCAAGATAACGTTTATCCATATTATAGCTGGAGAGAAGTCTGGTAACATGTATTATTCTAAATTCTAAACTTGTGCAAGCTGCATGGTCTGTTGACAAAACCGAGTTCTTTTTTTTTTTTTAACAAGCGCGCTGATAGACCGCAGAGTCAGCTGTTGGTAGTTTTCCACTTGGCATTTGGCATTCCGAACTTAGCTTTGCAGAAAGTGCGCCTCTGGCAGGAGAGCAGCAGTCGTGGCGTTATTGTGCAGCTAAGTGAACTTGACATTACGGCGACCGTGGTCTTGTTTCGCAAAAATATGTCTGTCAGCAGCATCAAAGCATTGCGCGCTTTCTTGCGGCGCGCGATCTCTGATAGCGAGAGAGAGAGAGAGAGAGAGGGGGGGGGGGAAGGCAGGGGTGTAAACCGGTCAAGAGTCTGGTTGGATACCCTACGCTGGGGGAAGGGAGAAGAGGACGAGAGAGAAGGGAGAGAGAGGGAGTATAGAGCGGTGCACAGACAGTCATTGAGTCAAAGCTCCTCGTGCAAACCAGACGTTCTAAAAAAGCACAAAAGTGCCTTCACTGCCTTCTAAGCCGATGATCGGTGGGGACGGTGCTCTAGTACTGTCTGTTCACTCAGAGGACGATCGTCTACTTTTCTCAATGTGTTGGACAAAGATTTTCTTTGTGCTTGAAATTGAGGACAGTGGCACAATAAGAGGTCAATGTTCTCCTCCCATCCGCAAACATCGCATGCAGGTCCATCAGCCATTCCAATTAGTGCTGAGTAAGCTTTCGTGAAGGAAACTCCCAGCCACAAGCGACACAGAAGAGACGCTTCGCGTCGATGCAATCCGGCCGGAGGTCTGACTTGCAGTGAGGAGTTTAGTCTGTGCAGTCTGGTGCGCCTTGCATGTGCGGTATTCCACTCTGCTAAGTAGAGTGGCGATCTCTGAGACTAGCAATACACCTTACGAAATGTTGTGGAAGTGCACGCTATAGTCAGTTTCTAATATTAGTTTTAGGAAGCCTACGTTGCATAGCCGGAATGACATTTCTCCATGCAGCTTTTCCCTAGCTCCTTGTCCAATATTCTGGCCTGCAGCTGCAGCACGACCGGAAAGAAAAGCCACAGCGAACATCGAAGGCCAGCGTAGGCGCGAGGGAGCGTAAATAAATCTCTTGTATTTCTTTTTTCTTTTATTTCTGTCTTTTCTTGGGAGCTCAGCTTCATTTAAGGGCGCTCTCCTGGAATGGAGCAAATTTGCGACCTCTTTGTCCTTACCGGCACCGCATACTGCCTACTATATTGCCATTTTTCCTTCTTCATTGTTTTTTCTTTGTGTATATGGTAAGTACTTCGCGGGAAAATGTGGCAAGGCGGCAGAAAGAAAAAAAAAGGAAGCGGCTAAACACAAGCAAAGGTAAAAAGAAAAAAATGAACTCGCGTAGCGACAGGCCGAAGCAGCAGGTGTTTCCACGCCGTGCGGTAGTTTGTTCAGTCGCCGACTCGCCCAGCTAGGCAGCCTCCCTCTCGCCGTACTCGCACGTGTGTCTCTCTCTCCCCTCGGGCTGTGTTTGCGCTCGCGTTTCTCATGCGAGACATCCGCGGCTGAAATCCCCCTGCGAGGATCCGGCACCTGCGATCTCCAACTCCTGCCGCCTCTGTTCGGAAGCAGCGACGGGTCAACGAAAACAACCGATAGACGGACAACTCGCGAGCTCGAAGCTAAAGCTCGTGTGCGCCCCCCTGATTCGGTGAGCGTGATCTCGGGATCACATAGGTGCGTCGTGCACTCATTGGCGACCTGCTGTTTCTTTTTCGAGTGGAAATTCGTTCTTGGTTCCCATCCGTCGAGGATTACCACCTGAGCACGAAGACACGCCGCTCTCCTCAAGCTCAGTTAACGGATGTCACTGTGAAGCGAATAACTCGACAGCAGAACGACGTCTGCAAAGGAGACTGTAACAGCGATGCGCGATCATGTTTGAAATGTTAGTTGTGTGATGCGTTCTTCGTCGGATCAGTGGTGGCTTTCCGGCTGTACTTCACATGTTGTAACGGGTGATGCGTGAAGGCACTTCCAGTTCTGCGATGGTATGTTCTGGCCCTTCTGGACGTTCAGTACCGTCGCGTTTATAAACGGGATGTATTGTAGGAGAGATTTATCGAATGCCGACTCGAATGCGAACTGTGTGAACTCGCTGCGAGCTCCGAAGGAACCTCGTTGGCGATAGGAGCGATCGACAAGGACCACCGCGCGCAGAGCGGCTGCGGTGAGTGCATTCGCGGAAGCAGCGGTGCGTTCAGCTTTCCCGTGAGAAGGCTCCTCGCTTTGACTGCTGCGAGCGGTCGCGAAGAGCTTTAAGCAGTCAGCGAGGACATCGAAGAAATTCCCACCTGTATCACACTCTTTCCGCTTACAAACAAGACTAAAGAGGAGCTATTCCGTTCCTCACGACTTGTTCCTGAAGTAAGTGCTGTGTTGGCACGGCCAAAGAGAGACGTTATGGAGAGATGCTAACGACATCGTTTCGATTACACCTTCCAGAGTCTTCGTCAGCACACCGATAACTTCCCGGCTAGAAGACTCGCCCAGCCGGGGCTGTTCCTTTGACTGGGCGTCCGCGAAACATCCGAGCAGGCAGTCGCTGCCGGGTGTCGTATAGCGTACACCCGCGGTGCCGTGTAGCGGTCGCGACAGAGAGCGAGCGGCGAAGATTGCGGGCACGATTCCGTACAGCCCCGTTAACTCCAGCGTTCACGGCAGCGCAGCCAAAGGCCGATAAAAAAAAGAAAGAACACACCCCTCCACCCACCGAGCCGACCTCCGTCGCAACCAGCTGATAAGCGCGCCGACACACGCGGCCCGTATATGCGACGACGGGGCGATCACATAGCGCAAAGGGAGTAGTACTATCAAGCTCCTCCCGACGCTCCGTTATTATTACTCCTCGCCACGGTCGTTCGCTGACGAGCGAGAGCGAGCGCCAGTGCGGGCGGCCGGATACACAGCGCACCGTCGACCCTGTTGTCGTCGAGAGCGGGGGGGTGCACCGGGCACGAGGCGAGGAGGGGCGCGCGCCTCTCTTTTCGGGCGGCGAGGACTGTGGACAGCCAGGCGTCGGCGACGGACAGCAGCCGGCAAGCAGGACAGCCCAACGGGACTCTGTCGCCGAGGCCGCCCGGAAACGTGGACGTTTTGTGAGGCTCGCCGCAGCGCACACGTCGCCGCCACCGCCGCTGGTCGCGGCTGCTTCTCGCACAGCATTGACTTGTGAAGCACGCGCGCCCTTCCGTGCGAGCGACGTTCACGGCTTGCATTGGCATCGCGCGGTCTGGGCGCGCCACACGGCAGCAGAAGCAGCAGCAGCAGCAGGGAAGGAGGAGCGACGCCGCATACGACACGGCCTGCCTGCCTTTGCCTGCTCGGGCAGCCGTGAGCAGCGCGGCGAACGAGCCCTACTATTTCTTTCTTTTTCTTTCTTTTTGTCCTCGGCAGCGGAGCAGCCAGCCACGGCTCTCGACGGCGAGCGTGCATGCGTGCCGCATCGATCACGCTCGTTTGGAAACGCGAGATGCTTGCGCCCGATTGTCCCTCCTCAGGCATGTGAGACACCTGTTCCACGCCGACGTCGCCGCTGCTGCAACTCCTGCTGTTGCTTGCCAACGCTTCTACGCTTCCCGCTTCTTCCAGCGCCGTATAGTTCCGATCGAAGCTTCAATCTAACGCATTGGCCCAGTTTGCACCGTCGGTGCAACTTGCTCCGTTGGGAGCATACAGTTGGCCGCCGACCGACAAGCGTATACGACTCCGAAGTCCTCCAGTGTGACCCAGCGGCTACGTCGCACCTCTGTTCGGCGCTCGGTGTTCTTCTTCGGCCAGTGGTGGTGAAGCTATCGTGAGTGTACGAGTCAAGAGCGTGCGCGTGTGTGGTGCCTCGTTTCCCGCTTGTGTCCGTCCGCGTTTCGCTTCGCGGGCGCGTGACAGAGAGGGTCTGTTCGCAGCCGTCGCTTCGCGAGTGTCTGTGGCATAGGTGTACGCACGGTGCGGTGCGCGTGTTTCGTGCTGTGCGATGGATACGCCGGACAGCAAACCGCAGGCAGGCAAGCCGGGTTCGGTGACGTCGTCCATCCAGTCCGCCTTCAAGGTCATGATGAACCGGCACATATCGTGGCCCTGGTCGCCACGCCTCGTCTACCACGTTAACCCAAGCGTAAGTCCCAGCGGGAGGCGAAAAATTGTACCTTCACGCTTCTCGTGACTCGAGAACGGGATGTCGGGGCAGCGTCTCGTGTAGGCTGAGGTGGCGCGAGGAGCTTGGCATCTCTACTGGCTGTTTACTATCACGAATGTCAATTCAGTAACCGCGTTCCCAGTTCGGTGCATGTGGAATTTGCGGATCCCGTAGCAACTGATTGGGTGTAGATGTACTGCGCTCTCTTCGTAAATGGCTTTACAGGCGCTCGGATGTTCGCTGGTAAGCGTTGCACGTGACTGTATGAGCTAATAGTGCAAGCAGACGAGGACCACAAAGAATGACACGACTGCAATACAACCTCGTTCGCTGTAGTCCTTGCCTGCTTGCATCGTCGCTATTTCAACAGTGAATTACCACTCTATCTAAATTTTCTTGCTGAGCCGAATGGGCGCACATTATCAAGCCGGCAAAGAAAAAAAAAAAGGAAGAGCTGCTTCCGCGGGTAACTTGCACAGTAGGAACACTGGCACAAACCCGCCATTAGGCAACTCGACAATGTATTTCTAGTATTCATAAGCCTTACTAAATTGATCCTGCTGTCTACGTCACCTACGACGAAGGATCATGTGAAACAAAAATGGAGTTTTGAGTAGTGCGAGCCCACATCACGCTGAAGTTTTAGCTGCCCACAGGAAGCCGCAGTTCACCAGATGAGGCGAAAAAAAAAATATCCCGGGTTCGCTGTTCGGTCGTGTCGTTGGCCACACTAGCAAACAGGCCACGTGGATAAGAATTGGAGACATATGCAAAGCGCGTTCTTTTCGATTCCGCCGCTATAGGCCTGCTTGTTTTTCACGCCGCCGCACTGCTCAAACGTCACGGGCTTCTCTTTTCTTATACGGCAGGAGTGCGTGACGTTTAAGCAGAACTGGACGTCGCCTCGTTTCCCTCCGCTTGCGATTCCGTGTGTGAAATGTCGCCGTGCTCTTTTGTCGCAGCGTCGCCATTCGTCTTCACAAAAGGCGAAATAAAGTTTGCAGGAGTAAGGACTCCGACCTTTAGGGACAAGTGAAAACAGCGTACACCTCGCGTCCGATCGGTTATTCGCACCGACCGGCGTAAGCGGTTCGTCCTGCCACACTGCATACGGCTACAAAACATGGTGACGTCAGAAGGAGTGAAGGTCCTCATTGCATTCCACTGAGGAGAGAGATCAAGCTTTTTTTTAATATTCATTAATCTATTTATTCATTTATTACACTCAGTGGGCGAACCATGAGGGAAGCATGGTGGCTCCGCCAAGTGCCGGATGTAATGACGTTACTGTATTTGTAATTGACGCAAATAATCTCTTGGAATGTCGCGTGCGAATGCCATCTCCATTGTCAGTGCGCTTCTTGCCTCCTCATACAAACCCGCGTTGCCATCACCAGTTAGGATTCGCCGTTATGAGCCTGTCAACAGGCCACTTAATTTTCTGAATGGGTGGATTCATTAATTTATTGAATTGCGTTCTTGATATCGTTTCACACAGGTTTCGCTAAGCATGTGACGCATACATGCAATTATGCTCCACTTGTAAGTGGACCTTGCGTGGAATAATGTCCTCGTGTGTCGGCTCTTCCGTCGCTCGAGCTTCTCGCCACCGTTGCTGTATATCCCTGTTAATATCGTTCCACGTGAGTTTCACAAAGTAGAACATCTTAATCTCGTTTCACGTAGGTTGCACCAGCTATGTGTGACATAATTCCACACATATTCTACTTAGTGGAACTAGTGCAGAACGACATTAACAATATAACGGTGCTTCTGACAGGATGGCAGTTCGTCGTGCTGCCGAACCTGCTGCAACCGAAGAAGCGTTACGTAAAAGAAATACGCGTGCGTGACGTCACAGCTATTCATGCGGCATCGCAGTTTTGTCGGGTGCAAGAAAAGGTGGCTGCTGTTCCGCGCATAAAACATTAAAATGTGTCCATAGCGCTGTAGCGAGACTCAACAACTGCGAAATGAAACATTCCTGTTTGAAAGCACCGGGAACGTCTCCTGCCACAGGGCCTATATTTCTTCTTTCCTTACATGCGTAATGTTCAGAGCCCATGACGTCGGTCTATCGCCTGATTTAGCCAGAACTGACAGCACTTGATGAACAGAAATGTCTAAGAGGAAAAAGAAATGGAAATACTTCGCGCTGTGCTACACGTCATTCTTTAAATACAAACGGTGGCATTTTTACCGTAGGAGGTGGGGGAATGCGAAGAATGATTTAGCTGTAAGCCTAAGATCTACACTCCTTGGAACATTTATGCACTTAAAAAAAAAAGAAAGTATGTAATATACGTGTACTTTTTGTGCACAAAGAAAAGACGGAAGATGGTGGAACTGCAGGACGAGACGCTCCATTGTGCCAAAAATTGAACCGAAGTTGCCCTTCTCTTGTAACGACCACACCTCGCCAATATTGCGCAAGAAAAGGAAAACCAATGCGCCTCTTTATATACATTATTAACCTGCACTTAAGGTAGAATCAGGTGGCTTCTAAAATCACCTTGGCCATCGCATTTGGCATCCCATTGCAGATTATGTTAGTGCTAAGCCGTGAACAAGCATAGAGAGAGAGAGCGAGAGAGAAAAACACAGAAAGAAAGAAAGAAGGAAAGAAAGAAAGAAAGAAAGGGCAGTGAAATAAACCAGAAAAAGTCTGGTTTGCTACATAGTTTTCAAAAGCAACAAGCAGCTAACGTTTTAATTATGAGGGTCCTTTCAAATCATGACAAAAAGGGACTCCTGCGCCAGTCGTCCTTCTGTCAAAGAGAGAGATATATATTTACATACACAGAAACTGTTTTTCATAAGGACTCTTAGTCCGAGTCGTTGCTGTTGGAGTCAATCTGAGTCCACCGTCTTGGTGGTGAGTCCATTTTTACGGATCTGATAACATGTTTGGTGCGGGCTACCATCAGTGACCATTGTGTAGGGCGCAGCTGTTACACTGGAGGGGTCCAGCTCTGAAGTGTACGTAAGGGAGGGATAAATATTCGAGCAAATTGCAAATTAAAGAACGTGGGGTAGAGCGAAGTCTGGGGCATCGCCAGTGAGCCTTGTTCTGTGGTTCAACCGCCTTCCGTCTTTACGATGTGCTAAATAAGTGCCACACATTCTAAGTGCAATTCAACTAGCCCGCTTATTCGCCTTGCTCCAGTATCAGTAACAAACAATGAGGAGCACTTCAAGCTTATATGTATTAGTTACGCACAATTTTAGCACTACTAAACCGCAGCAAGTGTGCCTTTTATAGGCGTTCATGTTTCTCTAAAGCCGACGAGTGCAGCGGCGTTTTGCACTGAATCAGTCTGTTATTCTAAGAATCCTCAACTAGCTCACACCGAAATGTTCCTAGCCTTTGCGCGTGCGGGTTCATAATTAAAATACTTGGAAGTGCGCTAATCTATACGGACTATGCATGCACGCGCATTGGTGTTTAATCAGTGTGCACTACTCTAATGGTACGCCCACACTAGCGACAAAAACGCGCGCGACACGCCGCACGCGGCAAGCGACCGCGCGGCAGACGCGTGCGGGCAAGTCCACAGTCGCGTTTTGCGGCACGCGGCAGCGGCCCGTGGAGTCCCGCGTTGTCTCGTTCCATTCGATACTTCTCGCGACAACGCGCTCTCCGTTCTGCCCATTTCGTCTTCCATCGGAAGTGTCTGTGTTTTTTTGCGCCACTGCCGGCCACGCTCAGGCATGTCGGATACGGACGAGGAGGTACTGGTGACTGTGAACACTATAATACTTGTTTGTTCTTTACTTGTGCGACGCCGACGTGCCAGACAGCGGACGAGAAAGTTTTGAGTGCGGTACAGGGACACTGAGGGCCAGGCGCGCACTCTGCTTCCCCACCTTCACCAATTACTCACCTGTCATGCCAAACTGCTGTCCATAATGTGCCAGCGGTTGGCGCGCAGCTCCTTGTCCGACGCTCGATTTATCATAGAGGTACGCATATCCGCGAACGGTTTCCAAAAACGCCTCCATTGCGAGGCGAATTCTTCGTCGACGCCTCAGTGGCGGTGTGGTAAGGCTTAACAAAAACAGCCCCCTTGACTGGAAATGGCCTCTGAGATTTTACGGCGCGCGTGTCACTGTTCAGTCTCAGAGCCCATATATTATGATTCTTTGCTTATGCGACAGGTGGCGCCACAACAGCGCGGTTCGTAAAGCGGCTCGCTTCTGATTGGTGGACGTTTCGCGTCTGCCGCGAAAAATGGGTCTCGCACCCATTCGCGCGTTTGCCGCGCGTTGCTGCCGCTTTTCGTGAATCTTGCCGCGCGCGACAGCACCGCTCGCCGCGCGCGTTGTGTCGCGCGCGTTTTTGTCGCTAGTGTGGACGTACCATTACAAAGAATCATGGGCCTAGCGATTGTCCTGGCACTTCACGCGTTGATTAATATGAACGCGTCATGTACAGCGCGTTTTATGATAAGATAAACAAAGGAGGAATTCCTTTCTCTGTGATTGCCTTTGCATGCCAATTAGTATGCTAATCTGAAAGCAGTTATCACATTCTGTCGATTCTTTCTATTGTATTACTGATAGCAGCCGCTTAGAATTGGACATGCGATTGTAAACGTGCCCCGTTTTTCCTTGTGACCTAGAGAGAGGAGCACTTTAATTAATCCTGGAAAGGGTAGCGTGTTACTGCTCATGACTCGTAGTCTGATGTGCCCTGAAAAGTGGAACGTATAGAGAGCAAGCCATGATTCAGGGGCAAGTATATTTGATTCCCACAAGCTAACCCTCCGGGACCCTGAAGACCAACGACAACTCGTCGCCAGGGCCAAGAGGGCAGTCGAAGCCAGAGGGTTCCTGGACTAAGGAGCCTTCCCACCTTAGGGTGATACCCGGCCTCGCTCGGGACTCTGTTTCGTGTAATAAACGTTTCTTTCTCTCCCTCCCATATGCTTGATAGCAAAATGCGAATACGCGCACGAAACGACTTATAGTTTGGAAATGGATTCAGCTGAACCACTTCACTGCGGCTCAGAAATACCGTGTAAGCAAAGCGATTTGTATGTGTGCCCCTCCTTATCTATGCCTTTAGGATTGCCAATGGTTCCCTTTCAAAGTCACGTTATATGGCAGCATGCTTGACAACACCTAAACCTGTAGGCATATAGTTTTGAATCTTTAATAGTGTATGGAACAGAATAAAAATAAGCGGTCCTGAACGGCGGTCGCACGCTTTGCTATGTACTCAGCGCACTCAAGGTTGTGAAAAGTAGAGCCTTTGTCCAAATTGTACGGGCTACTGGCACCTTCGCAAAATTTGTTGCTCGGCTGTGTGGAGCGGTTCCTGTGGCGCTTCTGACACTCCAGGCATGTGTATGGTGAGCATAACAGTCCCTATAGCACGCCCCAGGGTGCTGGAAGTTATGGTAAGCCATCTGAACTTCTTTAAACGGCCTGTAGACAGCCTGGTCTTCGCAGGCAAGGTAGCCCGCATAACGTTGCCAAAGAGTGTACATATATACTCTTTGGGGGACGACCAGCATAGGAGGTTGCTTGGAAGGGACTAGTGATCTTAAACAAGTAGCTGACAAGCGCGCCTAGCCGATTGATGCCTCAGACGGTTGTGCTCACGAGTCACATAGCTTTGGCAGATTGTGACGTGCCTTCACTAAAGAGCGAAAGTGTGAAATTTCAATGGCACCTTTTCTTTTCCACAGAAAAATAGCGCTGCTTTAACGGCCTTTCATTTGTTAGTGTCGAAAGGTGACCCTTACATTCGAGCCTGGAAACGTGCCTCGCATAGCGGCAATAGCCAGCACAAATCAGTGACGGGGTGTCCGCCCGCTAACTACCGGTTTAGTTAGCCACTTGAAGAAAAAGCTTGCTAGGCGAACGCCACATGACCTATAGTGCGCTGTTCTGGATATTTGTCTAAAAGGCCTCCTCCGAATAGAGGGATATCATCGCGAAAGATAATCGCTGCCTATGAAGGATCGGTGAGCCATGCCAATTGTCGTTGCTTGCCCATGTTCATCGGCAGAATGTCATCTGAGACGTAAGCAAGCTTTCTCTTGGTACTGTCGTGTACAATTGAGTGTGGTGGAAACGAAATATTTGTGAGTAATTAAATGGGTAATATTTCATTGCTCGCTGCAATAACAGCGGCGCTCTATGAGAAGCCGAAGGGCGTTAAGCATAATTGCCGTAGAATTACTGTGAAACACGATTATAACGATCCCGGGTACAGCGAATTACGCTCTGTATCGAACAAGCGTGCAAAACAAATTCGTTAAACCGGTCTGGACGTTGGATACATAGAACTCCGGCTGTCTATAACACGCACCATTAAACTGACCGCACTTACTTTCTTCGCTTTTACATTTATCCAAGCATACTTTCTTTCAATGCTGTTACCTCTCTTTAGACACTTCGCGCACATATGAGGGGATATCTTTCTGCCTAACTATTTGTTTGTGTTGGTCTCTAACCATTTTTTCGTCAACTTGCATAACTAGGCAGTCCACGGTCGAAGGTGTAAAGCATCAGGCTACTCTGCTAAGGGGACGGGGTTCCAAACAAACCGGCGGCCCACCTTGTGACACTGGGTGTGTGCCACTAGGTACGTGCTGCACTTTGTTGAACCTATTTGACGCTAACTTGGGTCACTGCATATGTGCTGCGGGGTATGTGACGTTCTTGATTCGTAAAAAAAAAAAAAATCTTTAAAATTTCTCCGATCTTGGGTGAAATCCAACCCGCGACATATATATTCAGGCAATCTTGTCTGAATACGTATTTACGCAGACGCCACGCGCCTGTTTTGCCGTGGCTGCGCCAGATGGTGCAGTGTGTTCAGTGGCAACCGCGAGAGAGAGGAGCCTGGCTGCCGTGAATGCCTCATACGTGACGCCTTTCGGCAGTGGTAGAACGGTGTGTCGCCACATTGCCTCAGCGCTAATCTTGATGACGTCGATATTCATGGTGAGATAGGTCCTCCCACGAATTTTTTAGTTGAGTTCCCACAAATGAATTGAGCTCGAACAACTTCGCTGACGACCGTCTTTTTTAATCCAAAGTGCTTCTGGCTGCATCTTCACCGGCTGTCCTGACTTTACAACAAGTTAGCACGTTTTTTGGTTTGTTGCAAACCGACGAAAAACAGATCGCGTATTGCCGTAGGTTGGTAGGATATTAAAGTATCAAAGCGACGATCAAATCATCAATGATAATGTTCTTGAGTAGGCATGAAATTCCTCTTGGACACCGAGTTTGTGCAGCGTGTACATATGACACATAAAGGGACGTGCACGGGCGTGGACGTCCAACTCTTTTTTTTTGGGATAGTCAAACCAACTTTCACACCTGCAGACACGTGATGAAATAATAACATCACATTTGGGTATTGCCATCTAAAAACTGCAATTCTTTATCACGTCACAAGCTTCATGAAAGCTAGCAACAGTGTGTGCTTTGTTTCCCAAGCAAAGAAGACAATTTCTTAAACAGATCTGAGAGATATCCTGCATATTACTTCAAAATTAAGGCGTGTGTATGCGTGCTTGAGTAAGGCCGCCTTTCTAAGCCACAGAAAGAACAAAACCAGAAAGAGAGATAGTTGAGGCAGCTTTCATTTCAGAAAGCTGTTAATTTGTACATCCGCGTCGTTATATAGCGTAAGTATAAGCGATAAACAATTTCACTTTCTGGATTATCATCTCTAACGTGAATTCGTTGTTTGATCATACGTCTGCAAGTACAAAAGTTCGTTTGACGATTTCAAAATTAACAGTTGGAAGTCAGAAGCCATGTACGTCATTTACGTTCCTTTAGTTCCCCACCTTCTCTGTTTTCTTTGTTTCATGCCTCTGCTTTATCTCTCCGCTATTCTTTCCATTTTTATTTCCCCTTACCCTTCCCCCATGGCAGTGTAGCAAGCCAGGATCTCTTCCGGTTAACCTCCTTGCCTTTCCCACCCTGTTTCTCTTAACCTAATTAACTCTAACTCTAACCGAACTCTAACCTAACTCTCAGATCCTGCATATGCGAGCAGCACAAAATCATTTTTTGCGAAAGCATGTGCCGAATGCATACTCGATGACTCAAAACTCGCACATTTCTATGCTACTGAGTTTCATGCGCAGTTATGATTGTTCCATGAGTGGAACCGTTGTAATAACAATTAAATTAATCTACCGATGGAATGCCACAGTCCGATGCCTTCTACATGCACGATGGTTACACGATTACACGATTGCCTATCGGGGCATTGGGAAGATATTTCCGTATAACCCTATCAGTACCTCTATCTGTGTGGAACGGAACAATAGAATAGGATCATGCGCATACATGTGTTAAGCCTTGCGTACGATTCACTGTTCTCATTACTCTTTCGAATTCTCAAGTGCCCTAAAGGTCCTCTTTCCTACAAGCGTTCATGCTACGTGGGTAGCCTTGCCACATATAATCGTCGTTGATATTCCGCTAGCCATGATGTTGCCCTCGACATTCAAATACGTATGACGTAAGGAACTTGAAGAGCACTTCATAAAAGCAGATTGCCTGCTCTTTCAGGCCCCGCTTGGGAAAAGAAATTAATGGAGTGATAGGAGGACGGGATGCAGTGTATTGTCCATATTGCAATACGCCTGTTGGCCGTGCATCCGACGATGGGCTGCTTTGGTACTGTGACGCGACTGCACCAATATTTAAATTACCTGTAGGACTTATCAAGACATAAATCTTTATCGAGTAACAAGAAATAAAGATACAAGATGTCACGAAGTAGCTTATCAAATGTATGGCAAATCTTTCCCTTAAATCACAACTTCAAAAAGCATCGATGCGTCTAGTTTACGACCATCAGCTCCTTAGTGATGCAGCCGTCGAAATTTCGTAGATCGCACTAGTTTGAGTGTCTAAAGTAGGCAGAACTAAACCGCTAAACAACATTCCAATGTACATTTCTCTCGTTTCCTACCCCATCCACTTAAAAGTTTCTGTAGATCAAGTAATGCGATGTCGTTAGTAGGGAATCCCAACTATAGCGACGACCAGTCCTGCTGCCGATCGCGAGGCCTTGGGTTCAATGCCAGACTGCGCCGGTTGCATTCCTTTCGGAGCGAAACGCTCGTATGCAGGCCTTCGGACGTGCGTTAGAGAACCCTAGATAGCACCTTCGCAGCGTGTGTCATAGTGGGATTGTGACATATGGTGGTGAAGCCCAATAGGTTGATTATTCGCACGGGGATTCGCAAATGCCCATTCCTCCCTCCTCGGATTAGCCATAGGCGCCGAATGTGAACTTTGTCGGTTGAGAGACACGGTTGCGCACCTTCTACGTGAGTGTCCTCGTTTCTGTGGGCATAGAAAAGTGCCGCGCGCCACGCTGTACGAGCTTGAAAATTGTCCCCTTTGCGGAAAAGAGCATTCTTGAAAGCAGTAGTGTGTGTGTGTGTGTGTGTGTGTGTGTGTGTGTGTGTGTGTGTGTGTGTGTGTGTGTGTGTGTGTGTGTGTGTGTCTGTGTGTGTGTGTGTGTGCGTGCGTGCGTGCGTGTGTGTGTGTGTGTGTGCGTGTGTGTGTGTGTGTGTGTGTGTGTGTGTGTGTGTGTGTGTGTGTGTGTGTGTGTGTGTGTGTGTGTGTGTGTGTGTGTGTGTGTGTGTGTTAGCATCACCGGGTCTGAATGAAGACCCCGCAGTCGTTTTCAGTTACCTCACTCGAGCTTGCGTGGACAGGTTCTCTTCATTTCTTCCCTTTTCTCCTCATCTTTTCTGGCTTTACCTCAGCCTGCAGTGCAGGGGAGCCAACTGAGCGGTTAATCTGGTTAACCTCTCACCCTTTCTTAGCTTATCACAGCGCTGATATGTTGCCCCTGTAAACTTTATTAGCATCTATGCTATCGTCGGTACCTTAGGAATGAAGCTTTCAAGCAGTCGCAGCTTTTAAGCTTACGTGCGGCGGAGTTATATGTCTGTATGTTATGTAAAATTTCACCTTTACAAGAAGCCTGGAAGTCCTGCGCATTGCGGTAATCGGCGTAAACGATGCTGAACGAAAGTCAGAAAGCGCATCACTACAGTAGGGGCGCAAGTAGGCCTCGAAAGAGGTTTAGGTGAAACAAAGTCCGCAGATGTCTGAGTTGCGCAAGTGCGCTTCACGCAGACGCATTAATGAGACACAATAACACACGATGCCGCGGGGTCAATATTTGTCACGTATGTCAACGTCTTCATATACTTGAAGCACTTTCATTGGTTTCTAATGCGCTACGTTTAATGTACATGGCGCTAACGCTTTAGCAAGTGAGAGGAAAAAAAAGGAAGTACCGGTTTGAGAAGTGTAAACGGAGTTCTGATTCAAGGCTTGGTCTATGTGCAATGTTCTTGGGACAGTCGAAGAGTAGGTTGCTGTTCGTCCTCGTCGTCGTGACTGCACGAACATGTAGAGAAGGGCATGCACTTAATTCGAAATAGGAAGTGCTTGGTGTAAGCACTTTCGAGACGTGAGGCGATGTAAAAGGGTGTCCATGTCTCGCAGAAGCTGGGGATCGAGTTGGCACTCAAGGCGTGGACCGACGGCATGTGTAGACTAATTCGTTTGTGCTTTTTTTGTCAATCAGTTCGACGCGCACATTTCGGCCTCTCTTGAGGTCTCATCAGAGGCGCCGTGTGTCGGACTAGGATGTGGGAATAGGGCGGGTTTCGTACAACTCCCTTCCTCTTTAAATTCCTCCCTCGCTCTTTTTCATATTCGAATCATCACCACGAACAGCGACCATAGTTTCTAAAACCGTCGGACGCGGCAAAGAAAGAAAGCTCTGCTTTAGTAAGCCCCGCAGTGACTCCAGTGGAGTAGTAAACTCCGCATAACCCGTTGCGGCCACCGACCGCACCGTCTAAACCAGTCGAGCTCCACAAAGAAAGCTTCGCTGTAAGTGTAGAGTGTATCTGAACAGCGGCTTCACTGTTTACATGCACAAGGACCTTACAGTGTTTCCGCGCGCCCCTGCCAACCACGAACCCTGAGGTCGTTGCCCTCCATGCACGGCGTCTTTCGCGGTCACCGGAACGTTTGAATCTTGTCCGAATGAATTCCACACATTCACTCAGCGCGATGTGCATTCACAAAACCACGCTATTGCGCTGCATTAAAATGTGCAGCAGATCATCAAGAATGTTTGGGCTGCCTCCTTTCGCTTCCTGTGCCACCTTTCTTAAGCCGTATTTTCTCCATTCGCTTCCACAACACGTGTGCATATTTCGAAGGATTTCATGTTGACTCTACATCATTGCGTAGAGCTCTATGACAGGTAACAATTGTTTGTATATTGTCCACCTTTTGCGCACTTTGGTTCATTTATTTGCATATTGATGAAGTGCCCCCGCCCCCCTCCTTTCTTTATGGTGATTAAGGCTTACAATGCGTCGAAGTTTCTTACACGTGACAACTTTGTAGTTTTATGCATTGTCTATAACGTAGCACGCTATATGTGAATTTGGTGCAGATTCTATGGCGTGTAAACATGCATATCGTTTTGCGTATTCTTTACTCCTGTCGATTTTCATCTAACATTCATTTTCTGGTTAACAAGAAGAGAAGTAAAACCCCACCTAAGAGAGAAATAGTGCACTCCCGAACAACATCGCACGCTTACACGCCGACAGCACGTCTTCGAGAAAATGCGGGATCCCGTGTCCCCACCGTCAACAGGAAGCATTTCATTCGCCAGTAAAGTGCGAGAATCTCGTTCGTACCTTCTTTTTTCTTTGTGCGTCTGTGTTTTTTTTCCTTCACAAATGTGTCCGCCTTATCTGCTAGGTTTGCTTCCTTTTTACTGCACTTCGTTTACGTTCACCAAACTACACAGGCACTTTTTTTATTTTTTTTTTCACCACGAACCTACATTCGTCTAGAAGCTTGTCACGCAGTCTGCGGTTGGGGAAGAGCAAGCTCTAACACAACGTCTTATCCTTGAAAGCAATGAAGAAAAAAAAACGAACAAAGAAAAAGAGAGAGAGATAAATGAGGGAAGCCGGAAAGTAGGAAGGAAGGAAGATAGAATGAAACGACATTTAATGATGTCCATGGTCAGCATTTCTGCATATATTCCTGGTGTCCCGCGCAGGGCTTAGCGCGAAATTGAATCGTACCTCCCGAGAGGTAAAACGTCTCTAAATTCCGCGGCGTAATTTCACTCCCCACCACACCCTTTGCGAGGTTAGTATTCTTCTCTCCTTCAGAGAAGTGCATACACAGCTCAAGCGACCGAGATTTCTTTTCATTACGCCAGACTTATAATTTTAGACGCTTCGAGGCTTTGTTTTACACTTATACTGTATAGACTAAGTACCTTCTGTAACGACGAGAAAAAACAGCGTCTACCTCGTCCCGTCGAGCAAGTATATTACCATTTCTTAAGCTGGGAAGGCCACGCGTCATAAGCAGCGGCCACGTGTCATAAGGCTCCTTGAGTAAGTGCATGATCCAACAAGTAATTCATGCCGACCGTACTTGGATTTAAGCTCTATATTAGAGGGAGCCCAGGATGAAGGAACAAAAGCGGCTCAAATGACACGCTTTCATTCTTTTTTAAATTGCTTTCTTCATCACCGGCTGGTGCCTTTTATAATAAAGCAACAGGAGTCCCGTTTTCTCATTAGCGTTTATTCATTCGTTAGAAACGTGATCCGCCAAACTGGAACCTGAATTGTGAAAGTAGGCGACATAGTTAGTCTAAGGATCCTTTTAGCGGGGCCGTTCTTTTTTCACTCAGTTGTCTCGCGCAACGCTGCAGGCCAATTTCGTCAGGATCTAACATGCGTCCTTCACATGCCCACGCTGTAGGGCATTGTCTCTCTCTGGATTAAATACCCGACGCGGTGGCTTAGTGGATTTGCTGCTGCGCTGCTAAGCTGGAGGTCGTGCGGTCAAACTCCGGCCGCGGCGGCCGCATTTATATGACGCCGAAATGCAAAAGCGCACGTGTCCCGTGCATTGGGGTTACGTTAAGGACCCCAAGGTGGTCAAAATTACTCCTTAGTCCCCACTACGGCGTGCCTCATGATCAGATCGCAGTTCCGGCACGTGAAAGACCAGAATTTTTTTTAATTCACGGATTGAATAAATATGAGCGCGTGAAACCTCTAGGATGGGGATGATGGGAAAGGATGGGGATGATAAAAAAGGAATAACTAACAAAATACAACAGCGAGCGTCTATTCCTAATTTTTTATGTGTAAGCCAAAATGAGGCTGGTCATTATTTTTGGTATAGCACTTGGCGGTTGTTATAATTGTAGATCCTCACCCAGATTAGTGGCCATGTTCTTTCTATTATGCGGACCGCATTCCAGATTAAACCGAGAAAAAGAATCCAACGAGACACGAAAGAAAATAATTTCAAGAATTAACCTTACAGCGCCACCGCAAACTTATTGATTTCAACATTTTATTTTTATTTTATTTTCTTATTTACAGGTATACTGTGGTCGTAAATAAAACCAAGCAGGTGGGAATATTTACAGACAATCGTAGTTTTTCACTCTACAAACATCTCAAAAACAAAATGACGCCCGCATAGAACAAGAATGCATGAACACATTACAATAACAAGGTATAACTTTATAATAATAAGGTGTAATAGACGCCGCACCATATTTAAAGGGTGGACACAGCATGCTCAAATCCTGTGACCGTATCCGATGAAAAGACACTGGCAGGCAAGGCCAGGGTCAGTGAAGGCAATTCCACTCCGAGACTGTGCGTGGAAAAAAATGAATGTTTAAAAATGCTTGTGCGAGACGAATAGAGAAGTTGCGAGAATGACGGCGACTAGATGTGCGCGCTGCAAATGGCTGAATATACTTTCGCGTGTCAAGGCGCAATGACCCTTCACATAGGTTGTAGAAGAATTTTAATCTTGCGATTTTTTTTTCTTCCATGCTCCAGTGTTCTAGTGTTCTCGTGTTCCGCAAAATTGTGTGGTTGACTGTACGTGCGTTAACGCGAGATGCACATATCAACAGCGTGAATATTTAAAGCATCGGAGTCCGACTATTCAGTCGTAGTTTGGCGTATCATATCATGTACATCGGTCATTTAAGTACGCTCCTGCTGTATTTACCTAGATGGAGAAGAGGTCTGAAAAATGCTAGAGAATAACAAAAAGATTTAGTTGACAAGGGCAGCGCGAAAAATATTTTTTTTTTATTATGCGAGTGTGCGAGTGGCCCGAGGAGGAGAGGAAGAAGCGCGATGACAGTGGTCAGTTATTGAACCAAAGGGAGCGCTTTAGGAAAAAGTAAAACATGCCACCACACACACAATGTACTTCCCCGTTTTCTCTCATAAAACCGTTGTGTCTTCAGCTACACGTGGGCGAGTTATGGCCAGGAAGCGGTGAAGATTCCTTTTTTTTTAACCTGTATTTAACGATGGCTGCAAAGCTTGTAAGGCCACTCCCAGAAGTGCCCAGTCTGTAACATTGCAGGGGAACGTGCCACTCCGACCAAATATCAAAGTTAGACTGCGAGGCACGTCTAAGCCTGTCATTTACCCGCCCTGGCCGTGTTTGTGCGCCGAACTTTAACCTTTCGACTCCCGGTTTCATGCGAGGTTCGACGTCACCCTCGAGGCCTTTCTCGAAGAAGGAAATCACATTTCAAAACAGCCTCCATCAGCAGATTACGCGGCGTACGAGAGTTGGTTCTGTCTCAAGACATTTCTTGCGGCCTGCGCGCGTTCCTCAACTTTTTTTTTCTTTAGTACAAAGCACAGCCGCTTTGGGCTTTTCGTATTACGTGGGCCATACAAATTCACATTTTTTTTTCTTTCCATTCACCTCAACCTAGCTCTATGTACGTGTCCCGAGGCGGCATTCGCGCCAAAGCGCTCTTCGCCTCTATTTTGGAGCGCGCTTCCTTCGCGCACCGCTCGTCGGAAACGGCGGCGCTGGCATCGCTGCTCCCTACTTCCCTTTGCGCCGATCCTTGCGCGGGAAGGAAAAAAAAAGGAGGGGAGGAGGAGGATGTTGGTTAGAAGCAGACGACCCTACTCCTTCACCCACGCGTTTCCTTCCTCGCCAAAACGTCCAGCGAGGAGCGGGTCTCGAAGGAAAAGCGTTCCTTCCACGACAGAGGAGGAGAAACGCGCAGCGAGCCGTACGAAGAGTGTAGAGGGGGAAGTGGTGGAAGGGGGGGGGGTGGTTACGAACGCCGGGGAGCCACGGGACTCCCGCGCCTCGGGGGAGGGAGGAGGAGGAGGGGGGGGGGGGCGCGAAAGCCGAGCGAGGCGAGGCAAGCGCTCTTCTTCTCGTGTTGTAACACTCGCGAACGGCGCGCGCTCTGCCCTCGACGCCGCCTCCTCCTGCGCTGCCGTCGTGCGTGGCGCGCGTTTCTGCGTGAGGCCCGCGGGCGGGCGATGGTGGATCCTTCGCGGCGCCGTTCCTTTGCCACGACGCTGCTGCTCACTGCCGGCGGCGTGCTGTCGTGCAGGACTCCGTGACACTGTGTACGCTGGGCATCGGCACCGCGTTCGGCGAGTCCGTGCTCGACAACAGCCCGCACAGTGCCACCGTGGTCACCAACGAGTACTGCGAGCTGCTGAGGATCGAGCAGAGGGACTTTCGATCCATCTGGGAGGTGAGCCCGCCCTCTTTTGTTCGCTTTCTCTCTCTCTTCCCGTATTTTTTCCCCTCTTGCCGGCTCTTTCTTTCCTCCGAAGAGCGCCCGCTACGAGCCGATGCTAGTGCTTCGGCCTTGACCTTGAAACGGGCGTGTGTAGTGAGTGACGTTTTTGTGGCGTAGGCGCTAAGGGGACCGCGCCTCCTGGTTCCAAACGGTGTGCGCGCCCGGCTGACACCAGGCTGCGTGCCCGTCGGTCGCTGCTGGTAGTGAGGTTCCGATGTACACCTCCGCTACTCCCAGCTGCCGTTGAACAGATATAGCAACCTGTACAAATGCAGCGCCTCAAAATCACGTTCGATAATTGGCGAAACGTCCGCTGTCAGTCAGATCAGGTAAAAAAAGCCCATGTGATCGTCGCCGGAAAACGGCTTGTCATGGCTGACCAGTCGTCCATTCGTCGCCTCCCGTAGCGCACAGCATTCACCGAACGTTACGATTGTCCGAACCACGGCAATTTGGAGAAACTAGTTTAGATATCATAACATCGGAACGCGAAAGGCGTTTCCAAGATGGCCGTTGGGTAAAGCTACAGTCAAGTTGGGCAGATGGTACGCTTGTTTTGGGAACCGAAGAGAAGCTGAAGTGAAAGGCTGAGCTTTGCTCTTACGATCTTAACGGTGTCGAGAGAGCACAGCCATATTCACTTTTAAGACCACTCATTTCAGAAAGTTTGCTAGCACATTAGACAGCAGTAGTCTATACTTCTATGTGACTGCTTTCTGCTTCACGTTATTTCTTTTTTGCTGTATGTAGTTGTATCGCTGTATGTCTTGTTATCTATTGCTATAGATTTCAAGCACATATATTCAATTGAATTTTATGTTATATTGTTCAAGTGTGCCGAATTTCATCGGATTACTACAGCCGTAGTCCCATTACCTCAGCCGTTTAGAGGATTAAGTAAGGGCTTGGAGAAGGTAAAAGAAAACAAGAAGAATCTGTATTCGTGGGACTGGTAAAATAGCCGGCGCTAAATTTCTCGTAAGCAGCGAATGCTGACTGCCCCGTAATCTGCTACCAAGCGGAAAGGGAAAGAAAAAAGAGAGAAGGAAATTAGGAACACATCAAAAGAACTTTTTTGTTGTTGGTTTACTGGTACGTAGACGTCATGGTTTCATTATAAGCGCCCTGAGACATAAGACCATAGAAATTCGCTCAACACGTCCACTTGCAGAATAGCTATTGAACTTTCGGCAAAAACGTTATTATGCATTGACACACGCAGACATAGCACGTACGTACGTGGCCGCTGAAGCAGGCCCTCGCTCAGGTCAAGATGCGCAAAGAGTCAGATCGATAACCACCTGCCGTAACAGTAACGTCTTCTGAAATTTCTTTCGTGGGGATTAAAAGTACTTTTCTTTTATTGACGTGACAGTAGAGGGGAGGCTGACACTTCACCGGCTGCTCCTCGTCGCACGATAAACGAAATGAAATCCCAAAATAACACGGAAAAAACTCAAAATTCTGCCAAAAACAACGAAAACGTACGAAGTACTGCACGCGAGTCCAGGAAACCACAGAAAGTCGCAGCGGAACACGCACGAACATATATAAACATCACGCTTCCATAAAGGAGTAAAATTACTTGAAATAGTCTCTCAAAACGCAAAGTTCGTAGTTTTGCAGATGAACGAACGATAATCACGCAGCCTGCCACATGACTTGCCTTGCGACTCAATATCCACGACGTCTGCAACAGGCGTTATGCGTCTATCCGGCATGTGGCCAGTGTTTCTCAAACTGTAGCACCCGGATCGCCGGAGCTCTTCGAATGCGTTCGAATGCCGAACGGCCCTATACATGCGCAATCGGTGACTATCGCCTATCGACTGTGGAACGAACGAAAAAGAGCCACCTGGTGGGGTCATCCACAATGACCTGTGTGAAGCTGCGATGTCGCCATCATTCTCATTCAAATGAAATACATTAAACAGTGTTTACATATAAATATATCTGTGACATCTGCGCTAATAACCACGTCAGTATGCAGCACCCTTGTTCCAAGCATACAATGTCAACTTTGTTTTTTAGTTATCTTAGTGTGCGAGTGACAGGAACCGTCAATGTCGTTGTCACAGCTGAAGACGTGTAACTATAGCTCGTCCTCTAACTTAACGCCAGTTTCTCTACGTTCGTTTTTATTGAAAGAAAACCAAACCGCACTCCTAAACATCCACGAATGGCGTGTAAGCGAGCCAAAATGTCTTGACGAGCTAAAAGAAATTGAAAAGCACCGTCGCGGACAACTTCCGGCGAGTGAAATGGCGGGGCTAAAATGAGGCAATCGGAGAGGAAATAAACACTAAGAGCTACAACGCTCGGTGCGTCAACGACTAACGGGCAGGGCATGTGGGCGCGTACGGTGCCAACGAGTAAAAGAAGTGACGTTTCCCCACGTCGCCGTTCTCGCATGATCGCCGGAGGATAGCGAATTGATTTCGAGACCGCGCGAGTGCCACTCTCCCAACCGAGAAAGCGCCGATGCTGACGTCATTGGGCCGTAGTAGTGACGCAACCCCCTCTAGCGCGCAACAATATATAGACGGTGGACCGAGATAGCGCCTAGGGATGTATACTATATATCGTGTTCCATTCACGGTTTTCCTCTACGCGCCCCGTTGGGTGCAAATTGGAGTTCTGCTTTCTTGCCCTACGCCGAGGCTGTTCCTTATATAAAAGCAGGGATTCAAATTTCCTTCTCTTGCTTCATCGAAGCCTGTCTGCCTGCTTAAGCTTCTATCGCGTCTTGCAGGCTTAGAAAATAATGAGTCCGCAGTCGCTTGTGTTTCTCGCCGATATTTAAAAAAAAACGAAATCTCGATAGGATGATTCGAAGAAATGACCAGGGCGTCTGAACAAGGCGGCTTCTATTTAATCGGCACCTCGGAAGACAACGCTCATTTCCGCAAATATTTCTTGCATTTCGCGCCGGACGCGCTGACATTTGACCGAATGGGCTGTTTTGCCTGCTTCGCTAATGTATGCGTTCAAGACGCGAGTTAATCCTTGAGAAGCTGCAACGACAGCCGCGCGAAGAACGCATTTACGAGCTAACAAAACAGTTAAAGGTTTCGTGTTCCCCCAAGCAGTTTCACATGATTAAACACGACGACACGCCCATTCGTCAAGCTTCATAAACGCGGAACGAATTTTTCGAAACCCAAGAATAAAAAAAAAAGTTGAAGAGAGAAGGTGTCTGGGCGACCAAGTTTCAAAGTTATGCAGAAAGTTGTTTCCTAGTGTACGGCGTTCTTTTAAGTGCCAGTTTCAGTCGAATCTCACTGCGCTGGTGTACACATAAAGCGAACTTCCTTTTACTTCATAAAACACAACAGCGATCGAGTGAAGCGGCTCGGGCGGCTTCTGAAGTTTTCTTTGTCCTACATTGTGTCCTTTGCGCTATTTGTTTTTTAGTGTATCCGTCATAACCTTGCCCAAATGTCGAATCTATCTGGGCTACCAAATTCTTCGCGAGTTCATCTTGTGTTACGTAGTATTGGGAGTCGCATTCCGGAAGAAACCTTAGGTTACGATTAAATTGCTTGAAAAATGAGATAAGCAAAATTTAGAAATTAATGTTGAGCCTAAGAAATGTGGGTGGTCAGGTAGAATGAAATATACTTTCGTCGAAAGGTCACCATGCAGGATCACCGATGATTCTTCAAATGTTTTCGGTTACGTTCATGCCGGTGGACAGGGCGCGGCGGATGGCCAGGGCCCACAGCGCCCACAGCTCCCTGCACCGAGGACGCCGCCCGCCTACAGGCAAAAGCTCTATGCAGCTCTTTTGTTTAAGTTAATTGCTGCTACGTCCTGTACGCTATGGATGTATTTAAGCAGCGTATATCTAGCATCGCCTTCAAGCCAACCTCTAACCTCGTTTCATTCGGCTCGCGAAGCTTTCACTCTGCCATGGAAATTGATAAAGCTTTATTGAGATTTGTGTTGGGATCGGTTGACCTTGGCTACTGCCGATAAGTGTGCTAATTACATCCATAGATACGTCAGTTCAAGGCAGCATTACCTCGACTAAATCAAGCGTGCTTATTTATAGCACCACATCCGTCGAATGTAGCTCATATACAGTTAATTTGCTTGCGTCTATCCTCAAGATTAAGTGCAGTGTTACAGATACGGGCTCGAGAACCGCCACTTGTCTTTAGCTCCAATTACTATACACCTAAGATATACTTCCGCGCATAAGTTAAAACGGTGATTTTCCCATACCGGGTTAAAATTTCCAATGCCTTGGAATCGCCACCGCAATGCATGCATTCCTGTCTTTCGTGACGTTCCATCAGTGCTGCCGCAGCTTCATGGCAACTCTTAAGACTGCCATAATCGATGCCTTCGCTGGCGTTTTTTGGTCCATGAAGGCGGTCGCTGAATTGGGAGTTGCATAGTTTCTGTTGATTGGCTGCTGTCGTGAAACCGCGTATTATCCTTCCAGATTGTCGTCCGATTAGCCAAATTAATTTTCTTAACTGAATACACATATATATATATATATATATATATATATATATATATATATATATATATATATATATATATATATATATATATGTGTGTGTGTGTGTGTGTGTGTGTGTGTGTGTGTGTGTGTGTGTGTGTGTGTGTGTGTTGCAGTTCTCGTAGACATCACTGTGTATAATCGGTCAACTTTTCTTTTTCAAGCGTATTTCGCGTAATTTTTATGAAGTGGGTAAATGTGCGAACTCCTTAATTGACCTGCGCCGTTGTAATAATCTTAAGCGGTCAATTTGCATGCTTGTTGCGTGGGCGCCTCCGTACCATGCGTCAAACTATTTGTAAATGGTGCAACAAATTTACGCGTACCACGCTCTTATGAACAAAAAAAAAAAAGATGGGGGAGTGGTAGTGGAGGAAGCGGGCAGTAAGAAGCAGCTCATACGTTTAGGAATAAATGTACTTCGAAGTTTTCCGACGTCACAGTGGTGTGTCTGCTGCTCCTCAGCGGGCACACGCAGTCTCGTCGCTCAGACTAACTTGGTCGACAACTCTCCGCGCGCTCGTGATGTCTTCCAAGTCCAATTAGGTCAAGGCATCGCTGCCGGAACCCCTGACCCAAAAGGGTCGCTTCCGTCGGATCTAATTTGCTCTCCGTATGACGGCGGTGCGTATCGTCAGTCAGAGGGATCGAGACACGCAGCCGAGCGTTGCCGAATCACGCAAAAGCGAACCCATACACCCAAAAAATGACACCATACGCGTGCACACAACCACCCCTTGTGGGGAGGAAACTTCCGGAGGCTGTCATTTCGTCTCCCTCCTCCTCCACTGTGCTTGCTATCACGTCAAGGAACGCTGGAGCCGAGGCGTCGTGCATGATAGGGGGAAGGGGTGTAGAACGAGGTACGCTGAAAAGGGTCACGCTTAGGTATATAGCTCGATCGTTAGACAGGGCGTGCGCTCGCTTCTCACGCACGACAGCGCTGTGCTAAGAGAAGACTATACATACGCCCGCCAGGAAGCGGCCAACTCGGTCGCCATTTCAGTGCCGCGGCACGGGAAATGAGGCGACCATGTTCTTCTCGGTGTGCTAGTGGGATGGAGAGGAGAGTTTCGATGGGCAGAGACGGGTGGAATAGGCGGACGCTAAGTAGAGCTGGCAGTGCGGAGAAAGGTCAACCCTCCAGTGACCATCCGGAAAACCCAAGAACGGCCGGAGAAATTGAACGTGCAGAGAGAGCAGGCCACCGTTGCTGTGCTAGTGGACATTGCGGAAAAGGGAGGGTGGGTGGGGTCACAACGACCCGGGAAGTAAGGAGCGGTGTATGCGGTCCGGCCAATACGGGAGCGAACGGCGAGAACGCCAGAAGAGCAAAAACAACAGCCCTGGGGTGAAGCCACCCTCCTGCGCCTATTTACGTATAGGACGCCACGGGAACGGGTTCAACGAAGGATGTCGGACCATTCGGACGTGAAGAGTCGGGCCGCGTTCACCTCCCCCTCTCCCCTCCTCCCTCTCCTCTTCACTGGCACGCGAACGGCGACAGCCACGCGTATACGAAAAAGAGACGCGAAATCTGAGACCGATCGGCGTCGCCAGTCGGAGCAAAGAGAGAGAGAGAAAGAGAGGGGAACGATCGTCGAAGATCGCGCTGGATGAGCACTCGCTGTCATTGCTCCTCGTTTCGTAGCTGACTGGTTCTCTCTCTCTCTCTCTCTCCCGAGCTCATTTTCCCTCTTTCTTTTTCGCCTTGATCTGATGTGATATTTTGCGACCCTCCATCTTTGCGCGTCTCCGGCATTGGTCGCGTGGGGCTAACGGAGGAAGGTGACGGAGCGGGAGTGAAGAAGAGGAAGTGGGAGGCCAAGTCGCCTTTATCTCTTCGTTCCTTCTCGACCAGAACTAGTACTTTGGTAGCGAAGAAGATACGGGCGAAGCCTCGGCTGCCTCTTCCAACGCAAGGGCGGATCATCTTGGCACGCGCCCACTTCTCGAGCCCGACCGGCCTGATCGATCGAACGTTTTCCGGCGTGCGCACGTCGATTCCGTCACTCTCGTGGAGCCGCCGGCGCTCGGCCTGCATCTCCTTCGACAGCCGCCGTGCGTCTCGCTCCTCCGCTTCATCTGTCGCCGTGCTCTCCTACTGCTGACTGCGTTGCACGTCGCATTTTGGCACGTCGCCGAGCGAGAAAGAGCACCGCGCCAATCGGAGCGATCGAAATGTGCTGCAGCGAATCGCGGCTCTCTATGTACGCGCGGGCGCCGTATATTTGCTGGTTGCAAAAACTACGCTCCCATCGTACTTTCTGCTGGCCACTGCAAGCACAAGCTCCTTCTTGAAGGAACTTTCGGATTTCTTCAGCTTTCATTTGCATGCAGTGAGTGAGTGAGTGAGTGAGTGAGTGAGTGAGTGAGTGAGTGATTGAGTGAGTGAGTGAGTGAGTGAGTGAGTGAGTGAGTGAGTGAGTGAGTGAGTGAGTGAGTGAGTGAGTGAGTCTGCGTGTGCGTGCATGTGTGGGGATGCATACGTCCATGCTATGTTTGAGTGGTAAAAGGTATCTCCCGATTTACATCCGCAAATGCAAACGTGGTGCGGAAGCGACAATCCGGTATTGATTTCGTATGCAGTAGCCAGAGATAACAGGTAACATTATTACTCGTGATGTGCAATGCTTGCCAATACGCAATTAGAAAAAGCGTTTAATACGTCATATTAAGGGAGCAGTTTCCGGCCCAAGTGTGGCAGGGTAACTTCGCCTGTAGTTACATCGTCATCACCACAAGTTAAGAAAAGGCTTTTTGCGGCAAGGAGAAAAAGAACAAATACAGGGAACGTATAGCGTAAAACTATATCAATGTGTTTTTATTCCAGTCCGCTGGCATCAAACTTACGTAACCACCGACGCAACCATCAGGCAGTGCCCGCGCCGTTATTTCAACAACCCAGCCAAACGCTCCACTAGTGTGTGGAAGGTTACGTTTGTTTGCTTTCAAAGTGAATAGCGTTGCCTTCTGTTACGATCGGCCTGCAGGGTTACTGAACTGCAAACCTTTCACCGCCCGCTGCACTTGTTTCGATCGACCTGCGGGAGTAGCGATGTTCGGAGAAGCGACCTTCGAACCCTTCCTGGCCTGCTGCGACGACTCGCTTTGTAAAGACAACAATGCGCCTCCTCGACAGCCCAACGGTGCCGACATGTCTAGCCACATTCGGCGGACCGAGCATTGTTAGTTGATTCGCTGTCGCCTTCGGGGTTCGCTCGGAACAAGAGAACTCCTGGAAAAGGGTATTTTGCGGTGCTTTCTCGCGGGCCCCAGAAGTCGTCACAGTCAATGGACAGACGCAGCGGCTAGCTGCGGGCTTAGCTCTAGGATCAAGATGCGCCTGCTTGGGTCAAGCGTGTCAAACCCTCTCTACGACGACCCACTCCCCTCGGTGTGTGCAGTGAAACGAAAGTGCGGAAGTGAGTGTGTGAACCCTCCCCCTCATAAGCGGGTCGACTACGATGCCTTTGGACGCTCCCATTGGACGAAGGTTGAATGGCAGTTTTCCCTCACCTAGGGATCTAGGGAGGACAGAGGGTTTTTAAGCAACCGCTGTCGGCTGTTCGGTGGGCTTTCTTTTTCAGTCATGCTAGACTGATGAAACGTAACGTTATCAACCCTTCATGTAGATAGCGTAAATAAATTCCATATTCCTCGTTCTCGATGAGAACAAGTCTCTCCGTTCAATAACGTCCTCAGCGTGAATGAGTCGCACGACGGCATGGGCCAGCTACCACTTATTTCATGCCCGACCCCAACTCTTACACTACCTTGACAGGCTTAGAGCACAGCTCTCAGGCGCCCGTTCCAGCGGCGAGCGTCGGCGTTCCTCGGGGTCCTACCTCGACGCAACCGAACGAACGAGCACAGCGAAAGATGAAAGCGAACGCGGAGTGCAGCGGGGATGAAAGACACGAGAAGGAAAGCGGAGAGGAGGGTGCACGGGAGCCTTAAAGGGACACTAAAGGTTACTATTAAGTCAACGTGGACTGTTGAAATACCATCACAGAAACCTCGAAACGCTTGTTTCGTACCAAGGAGAGACTTATTTTAAGAGAAAATGCGTTCTGAAGCGTCCGCGTACCTCTAGCGCAGTTCAAATCGCCCGCCCTCCGATCGAGGAGATCTGACATCATGGTCTCATAGTGACGTTGCGCCATCGGTGAGTAGAACGGCGTCCGCAGACGGCGCTACGGCTTTTCTGCGCAAAACGCAAACGCGCGGCCAGAAACAGAGCCAAGACAGAGCCGACAGCAGTGCGAAAGCGGGAGTATGGTTACAGTGTACTAGAATACTTTCCAGTGGCACGACCGCGCCTCTCCGCTGACGCGCGCGGTGGCACCTGCAGCGGCGGCGCTGCAATCGACCGCTCTTGAAAGCTCGTCCTGTTCCCCTCTGAAGCGTACGTGGCACACAAAAATAGAAAGCGTGTTTGGTTATGTACAGTCGCTGTTTTAACGCAATTCAGCTTGGGTTTTCAATTATTTTTGGGGTACTTTATGTGCGTAGAGGTGTTTGAGGTGGCCGTAAGATTTTGGGCGTGTCTTACTTGCAATTTCTTTTTTCACGCTTAGTCGTCAACTCGGACTAGATGGCACTACCGGAATAATTTGCGAGTACTAAATTTTGCGAAGCAATTGTCATTTGCGGGACCAAATATTCGCATGATGTTCGCGATCGCAAAAGACACCTTACAGTGTCTGCTAGGGTGCACATGCACAGATATCCGTCAAATTAAGGCTGATTTAATATTTACACGAGAAAGCACTTCATTTTTAAAGTACGTGCTGCACAAGACGAAATCTGACGCGCAGAAAAAAAGAAGGGAGAACGACTTCGAAACCGATTTCTCTGTCCCATACGATTTTATTCCAGGCGCTCTGTAATAGCGCAAGAATCATCCCGAGAGCTTTATGCACTTAACAAGCAGCTTAGAAATTGGGCTAAGTCAGTCTGCTTAGCTTCAGGTGCTGTGCTGCCTTTCTTTTTGACAGCATATGTGCTTTATTCAAGCCTTTGATAAAAAAATGGAGCCGTGTGGTGACATAAAAGCTGACTATGCGAGGAGTCAGGCTTTCTGCATGATCTCTGCATCCCACCTTCAAGGGAGCGGCGCAATGAATCATATGCAGGATGTCCATTACGCTTTCCCGATGAACTTTTTGTGCACTAAAGCAATTAGTGAAAATGTCTTCAAGCCTTGTTATAAAGCGGAACAGTTCCACCGAGGGGTAGAGTAAACCTCCTTCATCATTATGGCGCACAAATTCTGCAGCATGCAAGCGGCGCCCTTCTTCTGTTGGAAGTAAGAGGCTGTCATTACACGCACAGCATTTGGTGGGCAGCACACACTTTTTGGCCACGTATCCGGAAATGTAATATATAAGCCTTGAGTCGCTCCTCTGGACATTGTACTCGTGTTCCACTGCTTCACTGCCATGTGAACTTGAAGGTACTGCTTGTTTTTCTGTGCAAAGCTTCATCTGGTCAATCAGCTGTTGCTTTGAAGCGCCAGCCACCTGCTTACCCAGCACGAACGTCTTCGAGTTCATAGCACCGGCACTATTTGCAGTGAAGAACACGGCCTTTTCTACATTCACCTCACCTGAGAGCGAGTCGAGGGAACATGAAGTAAAACATACTCCGTCTGCGTCGTGAAGTTCATGTAGCGTCCAGCGCTTCCCAGGCACTTTTATTTTCATCACCGCAGCGACAGTCGCGGCCACACAGACTTCGTTGTCAACCGTCGCACCCGTAGGTTCGTCAACCTCTGTCGTCTCTGCAAGCTGCCCTCGTGCCTTTTTTCGTGGTGGGACTTCGTCATCGCCCTTCCTTTTTCTTTCGTTCCTCTTGGGAGTAGGCTGCTTGCTCAGGTAAGCTGGCAGATTTGGCAAAATTGTGGGGACTGCGTCCGGAGTAAGCGTAGGCGTACCGCGTGGGATGCGAACTTCCTCCCCATTTATACGGTGCACATAGTCCCGAACAATGAAGCGTTGCTCAAAATGCAGCTCACATACCGCGCAGTCTGTGGTTAGCGGCTTGTCGGCTCTATGTAGGTTTCTCTCCCACGTGCACCTCCATTCCGGGTCTGCAGGCGCCTTGAATAACGATAGCTTCTTCGCACTGTTAGTTCGGGCGTATCCTGTGCTACACCCTGGGGCGTAGCAATGGTTGAGACGTTGCTTTGCACTCATTGATGCAAGTGGCCGCATTCACAAGAGAACGCTTGCGACGCACAACCGCACAGAGCAAAAAGCCACCACCAAAACACACCGCTGAAATGCAATGGTACTGCGTGCCCAGACCTGTCGCCTTCAAGAGTGGTCGACGGCAGCGCCACCGCTTCGGGTGCCACCGCGGGTGACACACGCCGCAAGGCGCAGCCCCCTCCGCTCGTTGCACTGAATAGCTTCTAGTTCACTGTAGTATGGTGGCTAGCGGAAGGAGGAACGCATTACGTCCCACGGCACACGGAGAGTCAGTTTTCGTTAAACTATAGGCTGCGGCGAGCTCGCAGCGTGGTCGGCTTGGTCTGTGAGCCTTTTCGCACTCGCAACAGGGCATAAAAAAGTGCGAATCGACGCAAAACTCGGCCTAGAAACGTGCTTCGCCACAGCCAAGCTGGCATGACCCAGATGTCGTTTCCCGCACCGCCACCAGGCGCCGCTACTACACCGCAATACGCCCATAAGCTGGTACTTCATTCCATGACGCTAACTTCGACGCTCGTCGCAATGGACCCTGACACCGACAGATTGGCTCGTGATGGTGGGCTCAACTTCAGCGATTTGAGCACCGACGAGCGCAACCTGCTGCTGAGGGCTCGCACTGCCGGCGTCGTTGCGTACTACGACGGCGGCCTCGACACCGGCTCTCCGGAGCGGGAAAGCAACGAGGGCTTCCCACGACATCACATGGACGTGGCATTCTCGCTGCTTGTTCCAAATGAAAGTTTCGCGAGCCAGCAGAACCCTCACAGCACGACGCGATAACGAAAGTACTGAAACTCCAAAGCGTGCGCGGCGCAGAGTCGAGCGCGCAGAGTCGAGCGAAAACGAAACCTTTCGAACGCCCATATTACTGAAGGGCAACGTCAAAATGTTATTTTTTCTTAGAATCGAATAGATGTAGACAAGTAGCATATTTTTTCGTCTTATAATCGAATGAAATGATATTTTTAATACGAGTAGTTGAGTATTAGTAACATAAATTACGGGGAGACCTTACGTCATCGGTTTAGTACCGGAATGTCGCTGGGGGGTCTCAAATCGTGTCATGCATTTACCTCAATTTCTCGGTTACTAAAGCTCTGTTCGAGATTATATTGACGCCTTAGACCTTCTAGAACATTGCTCTACCACTTTAACTTGACTTTCTGGTAACCTTTAGTGTCCCTTTAAGGTGAAAAGCAGGGGAAGGTGTGGCGAAAGCGTGAGAAGAAAAACGTAGTGCGGCGACGATGTCTACGAGATGGCGCCCGAGTAGCGCGCGTCGTCTGGGAAGTCTGTCGGTGGCTGCTGCTGAGAATCGCGCCCACGCGTCAGCCACGCGCTGGCTCTCGCCATCTCCAGATTAGCGAGGCGGTTGCACCGCACTTCGCTCCATTTTCAAGGTGCCGCGCGAGAAATATCGTCCGCGCCAGTCAGTATGCTCACGAAATGAAAACAGCTATAGAACTGTGCTCAAATTTCGTATTAGGTGGTGTCGTAATCGTCGGTAACTTTTTTTGTTATCGAACTGGCGTCGCATGACAGACAAGGTGGGCGCTGCCCGGATGGCAAGTGGCAAAAAAACGCATAGAATCTGAAATATATATATTTTCCGTTTCGTCCGTCTACTCATGCATAACCAGTGTGTACACGTCATATCAGATGAGGAGTTTTCACGGTACTCGTGACGTGACAGATAAGCGGGGTGGGGATAAGTGGGGTGACCCAAAAATGTGTCGGTCCATCATGGAGGGCTGATTGGAGCAATGAAAGAGAAACAGTTACAAATAGCTTTACAGTATATCGCCCCAGATGTGCGAATATATGGGACCGCGTGTCGGCGATTGTTCGCTTAAACGGCTCCTCACAAGGCCCTATCGCAAATTTCGGTTATACGCTTGAAGTTGTTACGTGTTCTCTAAGGAGCTTTCTGCAGCAAAAAAATTTTTCAAGTCTGCTCTTTAATAGCCGAGACAGAAATATTTCGGTGTCGCGAACCCGTTATTTCAGGAGGCGAACTTCACCGCAAACATACACGTTCTCTCCACTCGCCCCGTCTAGCCTCCGCCAAGGAAATTCCTTTTCTGCGTTCTCCCATGCTGGACCTCGATGATCGCGTGACGCACACGTCACGAGCCCCGCCTTCATTTCGCTGTGCACGCAGACAGCTGACTAGTGGTATAAGTCTGTGCTGCATGAATACTGAGCCAGACACAAGCGGATCAGAGAGCATGATCCCGCGCTGTAACACGGTTGAAAACGACATAGTTTCGGTGTCTGCGCACGCGAATGCAGGACGTGGGAACAATCAGACATTCGGTTTGTGTGTTCTACTACTTCTCTAACCTTTAATTCGTCTATTCTGGTGACATATTACACAAATAACAGATGTTGGCTTGAATAATTCTCGAAGCCACGTGTCACCACGAGCGACATCACTGCGCGAACACATGTACGTAGCACACTAGCACGTGTACGTCATCCTCCGGCTTGGACCGCGGCGGCCGCGAAGAGAAGGGAAAACGGTGTTCGGTTCGAAATTTCAGGTATTTCCGCGGCGCGTAGCTATGTAATACTTTGTAGACACGATCGTTATCACGCAATGTATGCTCTGCACTTGTCAGCTCAATATAGCCAGACCTGGTGAGGGGTCCTTTAAGAGGTTGCGGCATGACGTGATTTTCTTTATCCTCCCTTTCAGGCCATCGTGACGGTTTTTTAATAAAGAAATCATTATTTCATGCTTATTTATTTGTTCATTTAAAATATCAATACAAAATACGCCGCGAGTCACTAGAATGATTTACGATTCTGCAAAGTTGTAGAAGTCTCCAAAATGATTTTCATCTCTGTTTTGCAGCACCTATTTGTTTTAGGATGCCAACTTATTGCGATTAAAATTTCTGTAGATTTCTGTATGAATATCTTTGTATATAATACCGGAGACTCTTATCCTTCCATTTCACTTTTAACCTAGCACGGCAAATCTTATATTTACGGTGAATCAAGAGAGACAGAGTGACCCTGCAGACACGCCCTGTTTTTGTACCTGAAATTGGGTGGGTGTTGCACTGACGTGCCCCCAATACGAAAGAACTGTGAGACAAAGCTGCAGCTCGAGGCGCACCTATTGTCCTAGTTTCGTTCAGCTGTAAGCAAAATACTATGCCTTCATCGGTGGCGCGTCCCTTAGCTGGAAGTAAACTGCTATGCTGCGCTGCACCTGGGGGATTATCTATCCGGGAAAACGAATGCTTGCGCATGGCAAATCCGCAAAATCTCTTGCGGCAATTTTGAAAAGAAAGCCATCTTTTCGTTGTTTTTTTTGGAAGGGGGGGAGGGGGAGAACTAGGGAAGCGGAAGCGGTTGCCTCTTTTTTGTGTGTTCCCCATCCCTCCCTTCTCCGGTTAAGGAGCTTAAAAACTCGGGAAAGAGAACGCGGCCCAGGCTCAGCAGCCTGGCCGGGTCAGCGAGTTTAACGCCCGGCCGACGCGAAATTGCTTTGGAATCGGGTCACGCACGTTGCGACTCGCGTTTGTCACCTCGAACGCCACTGGAACATAAAAGTAACGGTTTCGTGGACAAGCACTGCGATTGTTTTCTTTTGACCGGCACTCTAAAGAAAAAAAAAGAAATCAAGGTGATAGACAATAAGGCACTGGTTATCGATTTATTATTATTATTATTAATAATTTCATTATTATTATTATTATTATTATTATTATTATTATTATTATTATTATTATTATTATTATTATTATTATTAACCACGGAAACTGATGTAAACACGGCAAATACACAGAAAATCAAGCGGTCCCGCAGTTGTCTCCTGAAAGGAACACAACGCCCATCCGCTTTAATAGGAGCGAGAAAAAAAGTGGAAAGACAAGAAGATGGAGGTAAAGAGGGAGGAGGGAAGAGAATACAAAGGCTCACCACGACATTCCACATAGCACACAGAGTGTAAGCACCACAGACGAGAGTAGAGCTCCGTAGTCGACAATAACTTCAGCACCGCTCTGTGAGCGTCGTATCGAATTGGAGCTGTGTGCAGTAGTACTAACGCAGAAGGAGCAATCCATGTTGCAGCGCTGCTTCGTTTACTGCAATATCCGGTGCTGGCGCGGAGATGCGTCATATCCTATGCGTGAAGGAATTCTTCAGATCGGAATGCATTCTGTAAAAAAATAAAAAAAGAACATGGCAATTTTCTCCGCCAGAATGTCGTTCCCTCTTGGTGAGATGAGAGAAGACGGGAGATGGAGGGACGGAAGATGACGTCTTTTGCTCTAACAATGCCCTAACGGGCGTCCCTCTCGAAAAGAAGATCTTTCAGAGAGAGACGTCCGTTGGGGCAACAACGGCCGATTTGCACCGGAGCCTCCGCGCCACGGCGCTTCCATATCCTTCTCGACTTTAGTCAAGGTTGAGGCTCAAACTCGAAACACAACGCGAAGCTTGCCCAAGTAAAACTCTCGCTTGGGCTAGTTGGTTCATGCTTGAAGTAGTAAAGGCGAGGCGCACAGCACTCAAGAAGAAGAACACAAACGACAGGAGCGACAAACGACAGGAGCGACAAACGACAGGACAGGCGCCGGTCCTGTCGTTTGTGTTCTTCTTCTTGAGTCCTGGTCTTCTGCGCCTTGCCTTTACTACTTCAAGCGAAGCTTGCGTTGTTCGCGAGCGCGGCGGCGGCCAGCGCTGTAATAGTCGTCGTCATCATCATCATCACCATCATCCTTTATATAAGCCATAGGGCGAAGGCGTCTTCCACATATTTCCGACCACACGCGTTTTGCATCATCTAGCTCCATCCTGCTCGTAAATGCTCCATCTCGTCACATTTTCTTAGTGTCTTCCGACCCATTTGTGCCCTATGTGAAAGTTCTCTAGTATCATGATTGCGTTGCTCTGAGCTTTACACTGGCAAAAAGATGGCAAAGAAGGAAATAAGGACGTGGACGGACGGAACACAAGACTACCAACTCTTTTTTTTTTGTTAGGGAATAGTGTAAATATACAGAGGGGTATTTAAAGTGACTATACAACATACATAACAGGGCCTAGAAACTTTGCGGCCCACTGTAAACCGAGTAAATTCTCGCCGCTGCTAGACAAGGCCACAGTTACTGAAAAAGCGAAAAGGAAAACGGAACGTGAAATGCGGGAAGCTCTCGCACTCCAAAAAGAAAGAGACCAGTGCGTAAGCGCTCGCTCTATCGCGTTTAGAGAAGCGCAAATCGAATTCGCAGGACGCAATCGGTGCAATCGAACTCTACATGTGGTTCTGGAAATCGCATTGTCACGTGACATATCAGTGTCCGCCCCCTCCCCCTTTTCTTTGCATATTAACGTGTCCTCTAACAAAATTAAAAAGTTGATAGTTTGGCGCTTCGTCCGTCCGCCTCCTTGTTCCTTTCTTTGTCCTCAATTTGCCAGTAAGCTTTGTGCACGATGATAATGAACGTGCACCAACCAGCCCCTTTCCTTGCTTCACTCTCTGTTATCACTTGAGGCACGTGAACAGGAGATACGAGTGCCTGACGTTATGCAATGACAGCACTACCGGCTTTCTACGAATCTGAAGCGCGTTGTGAAACCGTCTGTATGTAGGATACTGTGAATGAAACTGGCAGGCCCTGAAAGCAACAGTTGGGTTTCTTTTATTTTATTTTTTTTCTGTCAGTGCGCTGAGTCGCCTCAGTCACGCTATCATTCGAAATTTGGAGCCTGACATGGTTTCTCTCGTAGGGTTCATGGACAAGAATCAAGGGCGCTGATAAGTACACAATGGGCAACGTATCAATCGCGATGATAATCCCGCGAACGAGCGGCGGTCCGTTAATCTATCTTAGAGGTTTATGATGTTTCGAGAAGCGCTTGCATATGTTGCTCAGTGATTTTCTACCGTCTGTATTTTCCTTCGTCATTCTGACGTACGAAGCTACCTGTCAAGTCTCACGAACATTTATGTTGCATAAACGAAGAAGAAAAAAGAAAAGAGCAACAAGAACAAAATTGACATGAAACTGCGCTGCGTTTCGTTTGCTTATTTCTTTGTGCCTGCCTGCACACGTGTGGGGAAAGGTGTTGTCTAACATGTCTCAACGTGTGTCTGTACGTTTATCACAAAAGATATCTAATCTTTACGTGGAAATAATTTAACGATAAAGCATTCTTTTATTTCTTATTTTTTCGACTTTACTGCAATTACTACCACCGCTGCCAGGCTGTCCGCATATTTATTTACCAAGTTCCCGTAGGCTATATAAAAAAAAAGATATCTTCAATAAGGTTATAGCGTTTAATGTAGTCCTAACCATGAATAACTGCCGAAGGTGGGTTGTTCTCCGCGTTTTAACTTTATGCGCTGTCAGGTACAGAACACTGTCTGAAGAGGGCGCAATAAATTAAGTTAAAGCATCTGAACAGATTGTCGAATTGAAAGCAATTTTGTTTTGCTCGTTCTTTTGTTTGCGTGCGTGCGTGCGTGCCTGCGTGCCTTACACCATAGCTGTAGAACATCTCACACCAGAATACCAGGCAAGTATATACTGTTTATCCTCCATATTTGCTCGAATCACCAAAGGTGAACATAGTAACATTCTAAGATGACAAAAAAAAAAGAATCCATCAATCATACACACTTCCTATCCCACCACGTCAGCTCAATCGCTCTTTTTTCTTCCCCCGTATCCCTACCTTGCTTACGTAACCTTCGAGGATTGAGCGTCTTTATATTTAAAATTGACTTCTTTCTTCCGAAGTCTCCATCGTAACATAACCAAGCCATCACTTTTTCTGGGTGAATCTTTGTTAGCTAAACGACTTTCTGTGTTCAGCCGCTTGAGAGGGCAAAGTGCCCTGCGAGATTCCTTCGTCGTCAGCACTCTATACCTTTTGCATAGTGCCTCCACGGTGGCCCCTTCCAGGAAATGCACTGCCGCTCAATCTGCTCGGTGCGCAAGTTCGATGCAGTAAAAGCAGTAGTGCGTCATCTTCGCAAAGGAACTCCTTTACGCATATATAATTCTGCGTTTAGGCGGCAAACCCGAGGCAGAAGCGCTTCCTTTCTCGAGAAAAGAAAGGGAAATGTAGCGTGTACAGGCATTTCGTTTTTTTTCTTTTTCGTGTATTTTTAATGTAAACACTGCTACTAGAACATGTAGGAGTTGTATTAGCCGAATTCGCGTGTCGCCATGTTCATTTGAGTTGGAGATCGCTCCCTTGGAACGAGAGCCACATTGTCACAATTCGCTTGGCGAGGCGGCACAGTAAATCGAATTTGACCGTAGGCGCTACTAGCGCGCTTCAGCGATTTCTTTTACACACTGCCTTAATGCGACGTGGTTTTTGTGAGACGGGGTCTCGTTCTAATGCAAATTTCGGTCTTCTGCATCGCTGGCATCGCAGCAAAGCCAGTCCTCAAATGGCGGTCAGGAAACTAGCGGAGAGTAGGTATACATTTGAAAGTCTACGCTCTACTTTTGAACCGGCGTGCCTTTATGCAGGGCCAGCCTAAATATTTATCAGTTTCTCGTCCAATCGTCGCTGCGTAAAGCACAACTCGCAGAACTGCGGTTGCGTGCAAACTGACCCTTCTGCGTACTCAATGAGGCTTCATGTTACTTCGGTGTTGGGAGCATTTCTACACAGGACCACTTTGCTAAACGCGCTACCATGTTCAGCGGCATGTTGGACATGGCGCCTTCGGTCAGGAATTACGAACGATTACTTTTTTTTCTTCCTCGCAGTGTTTGCAGCTAGCAATTAATCTGTACACGTGCTTTGAGCCTGTGATTCTCTCCTTTTTATACAATAATATGCTACATGACTGACTCCTGACTGAAGAGCGATTTAACAGAAAGTATAAAATTATGATGTATGCGCTCTTTTGGGCAAATCAGGTACTGACGCTGCCACCTTAATAGGTGACGCAACGTTGGTGTTTAGTTTTAATTTTTGTTGAGTAATGTCAGCACAAAGAAGTTGACAACAGAAAGTTTCAATCTCTAGAAAGTACCCAACGTTTCATTCTGCCTTTAATTGTTTTCTATTGGACTTGCAGCGTTTCCGAATAAAACCGTGTAACTTTGACGCATTTCTTCCAGGTTAATCATAATTTGTTACTCAAGAGGCTAAATTTGCTTTGCCAGAATTACAGTAGGTTGCCGCGCAGTAAGTTCTCGCGCGGCAGAAGTAAACGAGCTCTGCGCAGCATGACTTGTCGCTCTGCTGGTAATCATGTGAAGACTTATTGTCCAATGCGCGCCGCCTTTCAACCGTGGGTAAATTGACTCATGCCGAAAAAGGATCACTGCAAGCCACCCCTGCAGGTTTACGAAGCCATAACAGTCAACGCCGTTCGGACTGTTTCCTAAATTAGGAAAACCTTCTCAAATGGACTAGGTGGTCCGCCACGTCATAGAAAATGGTTCGCACTACTCCACAACAGGACCGTTATTATAGCTGTGCTTTGTTTGCTGATAGGCCCACTTTAGTTCCCGTCATTGCTTTATGCCTGACGCAAGCGTAAAAAAAAAAATATGCACTAAAGAAACGGGTGATGCAGTTCTGTACACTTTGCACTCGCTACGGACGTGATGCTTATGCAGTAACTTATCAGCCGTAGGGCTGTTTGTCCATTTGGGTTTTTTGTACAGCCTGGCCGAAATACTAGGGATGGCGCATATTCTAAGGTTCGAATACCGATCGAGTATTACACCCTAACTATTCGCATTCGTTTACCAACAGCAACTAATAGGTGTTTACTAATACTTGAAACTAGCAGTATATTTCGCAGCAACGTACTGTTGAAGTACTGTTCTTTGTCTGCTAAACAAAGTATGACAAATTATCAGAAGTGAAACAACGACTTTCGAAGTAATGGAGAAACAAAATGGATAATGCAAGTTCTGTTTTTGTTTCCTGGTGACAGCCTACATGAGAACCTCTGAGCTTTGCTTGTAGTCTGTCATACAGTGATAGGCTGGTCATGTAGCACGTTTTGTTTTTCTAAGCTACGATCATAGATGTTTTCCTGCAACAGGCCCTTTTACATGTTGTATTTACGGCTTAGAAGTCTATCAGCAGCTTTTTTTTTCTTGTGCCACAGCTGTATATCTTTTGGAAGCAACCATTTATTTTGCGATCATGGAAAGCTCCAATTTATACAGGAGTGGTTCATTTCTGGAAATCTTGATTGCAACCAGCGGAGGACCATGGTTTTCTGGAATGAGTAAACCACCCATCAAGGGCTAAGAAGACAAAAGGCTGGTCATTCAACAAGTTTGTACGCTATTCGAGCAGTTTCTAATGGCGATTACTAATCCTGTGGCTAAAAATTATGCTTTGTTCATGTTCATGATAGTAAACGATTTCTTTGGACTATTAAACACAGGCTTGGCAACTAAGTTTGCGCAAACAGGTATTCTTTTCGTCAATGCGTATAGACCTTACCAGTTGATGATCTGAGACTCGATACCTATTCGAAAAATTTGGTATTCCCCCGCCTCTATTGAATACGTCATACTGCTTTTGCAGATGGAGGATACGTGCATTAACGTTTCGTGTGGAAAACGTAATCGAATACCGAGTTGCGTGGGTGCATATGACTCTGTGTTGTCATTCGAATCGTGCATGCTGAAGCGCCGGAATCGTGGTCGTGTACGCTGTTCGGGAAACCATTCTCATAAACGCGCGCTCGCGCATAACAGATCATCCGGCTCCAGGTGTACTGCGTGCACTGCTGCCTTTCGCTTGCGCTCTAATCAGGACCCATTCCGTCCGTCGTTGTGCCAATGCCATGGATAATTAATGCATCGGCTCACGCGACTTAACGTGTGCGTCTGCTTTATGCCAAACATCTTGTAACGACATACGAAGCCTGCAGTATCAAACGGGCGCTTAGTCCGGCGAAATGCACCTCCCTTACTGCGCAGTTTTGATTTATGTTTAGCCAACAGTGGCTGAGCGCCGTCCCCTTTCCTTAAATTCAACGCTTCATTCATTCATTCATTCATTCATTCATTCATTCATTCATTCATTCATTCATTCATTCATTCATTCATTCATTCATTCATTTAACGCACTGTTATCTCGCGTTCTCGCTTTCTACATGTTGATCGGGACGACCATGATCAACATCTTCGTCAAAAATTGAGAATTCGATTATGGGGTTTTACGTGCTAAAACCACGATCTGCTTATGAGGTGCGCCGTAGTGTTATTTCTCCGGATTAATTCTCCGGATTATATCTCCGGATTAATTTTGACCAGCTGGAGTTCTTTAACGCGCACCTAAATCTAAGTAACGGGTGTTTTCGCATTTCGCACCCCATCGAAATGCGGCCGCCGCGGCCCGGACTTGATCCCGCGACCTCGTGCTTAGCAGTCCAACACAATAGCCACTAAGCAACCACCGCACGTAACATCATCGTCAGCAGCAGCAGGAAAAGACGAGAAGATAATTTCAATGCAAGGAGAAAGTATTCTCTTTCAATTGCGAGTGGCCTGCGGAAGCTAGTCGCAGTAAGTTACCCACACGTCTGTCACTTTCGAATGGATTTCTCGTCGTGAACAGCTGCCGACTCGCGTAAACTATCATTAAATGAGCAGAGAGTTCGGCTCCGGCGTCCTTGTCTGTCCACGCATTTCAATAGCCGCTGCTAATGAAAGGCTTTAATATTGTTTTGCCCTCAAAAGCTCGCGTTAGGATTCTCGTGCTGAAAGGTCGTTTTAGACTGAGATTACATTATTAACGGAACATTGCTAGTTTTGCTATTACTGAAATGGAGCACTCGGAGGCCTGCGTGCTCGTTTTGACCTTTCCAATTGAATCATACAGAAAATCTTAGCTGCCTGAAGCTTGACACATTGAATTTGATCATTTGGCACATTGTATTTAAGCCGCAGAGGCCACGCTTCTGTTGCGCAGTCATCGGGCTTTAATCCACTGTCCCATTCGATATATGAACACAGGGAGGGGTTAAACATTTGATTAGTTTCAGGAGCTTGTCGGCCAATGTGTCGTGACTGCTGGATTCCACCAGACACGTATTATTGCACAATCGCATCGAGAAACAACCGTCGTTTTCGGATCGCCGAATCAGGAGACGCTGTGTCGAATTACATGCGCCGGAGAGCAGAGGTGACCTTACGAATCTCCATAGCAAGCGACTGTATGGGCGCTCACGTTCACATGTCGCAAACCGTATTCTGCTACCCGCACACGATTCTTTCCTTGTGGGACTTGACCACGAAGTGCTGCAATCGGTTTTCTCATTCCCTCTGCACACCGAACACTACTATCGCATTTCGTTTTATCCTCGCGACGATGAACAATATTAGCCCGACCCTCGAACGCGGTACAGCCAGACCAGCAAGCAAGCGCTCGACTACGGTGGAGAAACACGGTGGTTCCGCTTGAAACGAGTACTAAACATAACAAGATAATGACGTCAGACAGATAGATGACCGGGTGTTTTGGGGAAAAGGGGATGGCGAGGGGGAGCGCACTGGGAATCGCAGTTCCTTCCCCACGTGCCATGATGGAATGGGGAGGATGGTGGCTCAGCGGCAGCGGAAGTGGCATAGCAGAGACAGAGGAAGCAGCCACGCCGGCAGGAACGGCGGCGACAGCAACAGCTTCGGCAGCAGCAGCAGCAGCTTCGGCAGCCACAGCAACAGCTTCGGCAGCAGCAGCAACAGCAGCAGCAGCCGGTGGAAGAGTGCGCGAGAGGGGAAGCTCAGTGGGTCGATGCCAGGAGACCTTTACCGAACCACACGACATAAGCTATGGAGGCACGGCGAGGGCTATAAGCTATAAGCCTGTTAAGAAGGCGAAGGCGTTCGCTCCTTCCTGTCCTCTCCGCATCTTCAGGTGGAGCGCGTGTTGTGCGCGTTTTAGTTGTTCGTTGCTTTGTGTCACCTCCGCAGCCTGGCGCAACAGCCGCTGGCGCTCCTGATGACGACGTCCTTCCGCAGACTGCACGGCGCCGTCTCTTGAAATGGTACACCCCCCCCCCCACCCCCTCACTCTCCGCCTTCCCGCAACAACAGCCATCGTACTTCGGTCGCGCGCCGTCGGCTTGTCTGTGTACGCTCCTTCGATCTTGAACCGCGCGTTTGCGTGCTGCTGAGAGAAGGCGGTGGTCGCAGCTGGGTTTTCTCCTACGGGCCTGACGCGCGGGATGGGGAAGGGAACGAGAGCACGTCGCCATATAGCGGTCGCTGCCGCCCCCTCGGACCTCCCGATCCGTTCACCCAACGCTATAGTGTGTGGGTCCCGGTTGCAGTTATTGTGTTCCGTTCATTCAAGGCGGGAAGTGAACGACTCGGCGAGTACCCGGCGAATGAATGAAAGACGTGTGGACAAGGGGCCATATATGTGCAGTTTGTAGGGAATACAGTTTTTATTGTTTTGTTATTTCTCTCTTTTGGTGCGGAGTAGTGTCATTTACGCTGCAGCCTATACTAAAGGTTGCCAGCTGTATTTTGGTGAGAAGCCGTTGTTAAGAATTGCAACGAGGAAATATAACCATTAAAGAATGTGGTCTATTGGGTGGATGCTAAATTTCTTGGTGGTGCGGTGGCCGCGTGTAATTAGATATAGCCTTCTCAGACGCAACGAAATCCTAATGACACAACGCGTTCTTGATTTCACTTCTTATTGTCAACCGGTCTGTTACGATTCTGAAAGAGGTACTAGCTTCTTCAGATGGCACCGGCTCATGCTCGCATCAGCACCTCCGTATTTGGGAATAGTGCGTTCATTTCTCCAGTTCATTCTGATAAAAGCACCTTTTGTTTTCCTGAACAGATATCTTCCTTTCGTAGATACAGATTTAACATAACATGGTGGTTCCACGTCTTCCCCTTTCATCTGGTGGCACTTTAAGTATGCAACACCTGCATTTTAGGACGTCTGTGACGATGCGCAGCAGTACGTCTTTCAAAAGCTAATTTTCTCTAAGCCCAGCGGCATCAGAAGTACTATCGCACGTTCGATATATAGTGTCGCCTACATCTAGCCTTCTGTTACGCCAGATTATTTTAGCTTATCATTCCTGGTTTAACATTGAAAATGATGAACGCCGTTGTCCACGGAGTTGCACACGTGGTTCTCAAGGGGATGGGGTCTACAGCTTGGCGCCGGAAATCTCGCTGGTACCACCACGGGGAGCCTGAGAAGACAGGAAAATGAGTATCAGTGTGAACCTCTCGCTTGTGGTAGTACGAAAGGCCAACGATGACCACCTCGTGCTAACCAGTTATTTAAGCTTCCGCGGTGTGGAAAAAATGTCGTGCGAAAAAAAAAAGATAAACGTTAGCCGGAACGGCGATGCATTTCACAGCACAGTTTGAGTCCGGCACATATTGAGCTGGTGCGAGGCAAAGTTGCTAGGAAAGTAGTACGCTTTGTGTACTGGTTCATTTCAATTCTACAATAATACCACGCGCCCTAAAGTCAATAACTAAATAGGTAACTGATAGAATCTGCTTCATTAATAATAACTGCATTAGTGAAAAGAACGGCGATCCTTGTGTCCACCACTGATAGGAAGTTCGGTAAGTAAAAAAATAAATTCCTCTCAAGTCACCTACATTTAATAACATGGAGCAGTCGTCGCCCAAATAGGCTGGAAACGCGAGATCTAACACATGTGCCGATGTCTCAGACACGCTTCATTCTTTCCCTTCCCTTTCCACGAGCTTCGTCCAAACCATGTTCAGCTACCTGTTAGCGACACCGAATGGCACGAGCTACAGTCCCTCTTCGTAGCGTAACGGCTTCACAAAATAAGTCTCTTCCTTTCGGATTGAGTTTCAATCCCTCAGTACCCGACCGCGTAAAGACGTCTCTGTCTATCCGATCAACCGGCGAACGTCCTCTCGTCTATCCAGTCCGAAGGCCACGAAGCCGCGAGAGCGTGGTCTAGCTGGCCCTTAACGGTACCCTGACGGTACCCTAACGGTACCGTATAGCTGCGGGTACCGTGCGGGCGCGATCAGCGTCAATACACACACGCGCGCGCGCGCGCACGCGAGCTCGCAGCTGCGCCATTCCTCTGAGCGCCCCAGTTTTCTGGAGTACATCCCTTATTTTTGGAAAGTGGGTCGGCGCGCGCGGCCCCCTATGGAGATAAAGAACTCCGCGGCTCAGGCCCGAAGATTAAATGTTTGCCCTGGCATCCGCCGAATGAAGAGAGAGATAGAGAGAAAAAAAGAAGGTGGGCAAATATTGACCTTCGCGTCGGCAAGCCTGCAGCCACGGTCGTCGTTCGCCAGGGCAGCTAAAGCCACATGAAGAATGATCTTTCTCTGTTCGCGCTCGGACGCCGCAGACGCCTTGCATGTGGTCATTGTTATTCCTGTTATCATCGTGAAAGGAGAAGGGGGGGGGGGGGGGCAAACCGCGCGTTTGTCATCTTCCTTTCATCCGTCGATCATGTTCTCGTAGAAGCGGGGAAAAAAAATAAATGTGGAAAGCAAAAACGCCGCTAGAAGTGAACGATGAGGCGAGCGAAGCTACCGCACCGCGCCGCTATTCGTACTCGCTTCCTGCCGCCTCGGAGAAGTGCTCCACCGGGACTCCCGTGCTCGGCGATCTGTCATATTGTCGTGAGGCAAGCGAAAGGCGTTGCCTTTCCCCGAGCCTTAGCAGCGCGGCTATACCTTCTTTCGTGTGTGCTTGTTACGATAGTGTATAGCGCTGTCGAGAGCGGCGCTAGCCTGCTTTAGCGCTTAATGATATGCAAAGCAACGCTGGAATTTTTGTTCTCTGATACTACGCCCTGCAGCGCCTAACTGTTTCCGCCTCTTGTTCTCGCTCAAGTGTCAACCCATTTAAGAAGCAAGAATTTGCTTTTTCTTTGGCTTTAGGAGAGGCGGCCTGATTGGTAGACGGGAGGATAGAGAATGAGAGAAAGAGAGAGAGAGAGAAAGAGAGGGGGAGGAGGATCAGGAAGAGGAGGAGAGGTGCTTCTTGAGCCCGTCGGTGATTTGCTGTTGCGTTTCCTTTATCACGAACTTCAACTTGCCTGAGCCACTTGCGCGCAGACTCAAATTTACTTTAGAAGCGCTTGCGGAAGACTGTCAGACATGTTTGGTCCTTGGGGGTGGCGGCAATTTGATTTGCACTTCGTTGCTTCTTCGGAGTCGCAGCTTCGTCGATTGTGGAATGCTGTTGCTTCAATTAGTAGTTGCGTATAATTTTCCTTCGGTGTCGTTCCCGGAGCAAGTTACCATAGTTCGGAGTAACATCTCTGTAGTTTTTTTTTTTCCCGTGAGTGGGTGTCAGATGTTTTTTCTTATAAATGTTTGATGTGGTGCCATGACAAATTGTGCAGGTTAAGTTAGTGTGTATGCTTTATACCAGCTAGGTGCCATTAGTATTGTTTTTTCTTTTCGTTTTCTTCAGCCCCCTCTCTCTGGCCCTTCCACTGCCGACTTCCTTACGTCAAAAATTTAGAAAAATAGTTGGAGTCTTTTCATGGCGCGCGGCAAAATTATATCACCAGCCAAAGCAAGATAAATGTGGGCTTTAGTGAGTGATGCCAAGGTATTTGGCAGGCAAGAGTCATAGGAGAGAAAGGCGGCTTCCCAGAAAAGTAAACAAAGAAGTTAAATTTGAGGTCTTACGCACCAGAACCATGATTTGATTACGAGGTACGCCGTAGTGGCACACGGCGGATTAATTTTGATCGCTTAGATTTTTTTTACCGTGCACATAAATCTAAGTGCACGAGCGTAATTGCATTTCGCCACCGTCGACATACAGCCGGCTTGGCCGGAATCGAACCTGCGACCTTTAGCTCACCAGCGCAGCGTAATAGCAACTTGGCTACCGCGGTGGGTCCGGAAGTTCATGCACGCGGAGGGGGTTGTAGATAGAGGATCAAAACTATATACATATATATACATACATATATATATATATATATATATATATATATATATATATATATATAAACGAAGAAAGGGGGTTAACCGAGGGACCCGATATTTATTAGTCATATAATAAGAAGCCAACAAACACTGACACCAAGTACAACATAGGGGAAATTGCATGTGCTTAATAAATGAAATAAAGTAATGATAAATTAATGGAAATTAAAGTAGATGAAAAAACAACTTGCCGCAGGTGGGAACCGAACCCACAACCTTCGCATGTCGCGTGCGATGCTCTACCAATTTAGCTACCGCGGCGGCGTTTCCCCATCCACTTTCTTGGGTATTTATGTGTACTAGTAGAACCCTGGGAGTGTTAGCCAGCGCCCCCACGCACAGACCTTGACGGCGGACGTGGAACGTCTTTTTTTTTTTTTTTTTACCGCAGGCAGACTGCCTGCGGCAAAAAAAAAAAAAGACGTTGCACGTCCGCCGCCAAGGTCTGTGCGTGGGGGCGCTGGCTAACACTCCCAGGGGTCTAATAGTACACATAAATACCCAAGAAAGTGGATGGGGAAACGCCGCCGCGGTAGCTCAATTGGTAGAGCATCGCACGCGACATGCGAACGTTGTGGGTTCGGTTCCCACCTGCGGCAAGTTGTTTTTTCATCTACTTTAATTTCCATTAATTTATCATTACTTTATTTCATTTATTAAGCACATGCAATTTCCCCTATGTTGTACTTGGTGTCAGTGTTTGTTGGCTTCTTATTATATGACTATATATATATATATATATATATATATATATATATATATATACATGCATACATGTACGCACGTGATTTGCATTCTTTCTTCTTCTTTTTTTCTTATTATACCGAGGAGGCCACGTTTGCTTGCACTCGTTTCGAAACTGCTGAAAACGCTGAGTTATTCAGAAAATAGGGATATGCGTCCCTGCACGTGTATATGTGTGTGCGTGCGTGTGTGCGTGTGTGCGCAGGTGCGCAAGCGTTCGTATGCGATAAAATAGGACGTCAGTAAATCAAATAACCATCACTTTGTGGTTGCAAGCCAGCAAAAGTGCAAAGTAAAATGAACGCAATGTGCGTATGAGAGACGGTAAAGATTGCTGAAGTTCCTGTTATCAACGGCGTCAGCTCGGATATAAAGTGCAATCGCTCACTTCGAAATTTCCCAGCCCGAAGCGCCAAAGCGCGAGGAAAAAAACACAGAGAGATAAATTAAAAGTGCCGGTAGCACTTTTCATGAGCCAGCAACCCCCCCCCCCCCCAAGCCGTTCCCTCCAATTTATTTTTTGCTGTTGTCTTCCGTACGTTTCTTTCTTTATTTATTTATTTCACTTGCCTTCGCTGTGCATCTTTTGGGCCTTCGTGCTGTATTCGCTTTTTTTTTCGTGTTTCGCTTGAGTCGTCTGACTGAGCCAAGCTGTCCGAACTGCCACGGAGTCGCGTGACACACAGGGCTTGATGAATGGGGTAGGATCTGGGCCGTTGTTTAGGGAACTCGAAAATTTTAAGGACGCTTTTCGCCTGCTTAGTTCAGACCGACGGCGATGGAGGAAATCCACCAGTGGCAGGACGCAGGGTTTTGTTTTTATTTCTAATTCTCCTTGTTTTTTGTGTGAGTTAGTTGAATGTCTGTAGACCGTACACGAACAATCAAAGCTTAGTTCCAGGCACCTGCGATTTATGCCTATGTCCGTATTTAGCCTAGTAACTGAGCGACCTCCTAGCAATGTATTATTTTTAGTTATATTCATTGTCGCGTAAATAAGACCCTCAGGTCTACATGAATGTTTCTGATAAGCCAGTGGCTCATTTCTGTTCAAATATCACCCGTGTCTCTGCGCAGAGTGTAGTGGGTTCCCCTCAGGGCTAACATTGCGAACATTATTTGCTCGTTTCGTTCCCAACAAAGTCGGAAAGCGCGTGGCCTGTGGCGATGCAACTAAAGAAATGTCGATTTTGCTGCAACAGAACACTGGTGCCATCTGTCGCCTCTATAGTGAAACATGCCTCTCACCGCAGCGGTGACAGACGGCGCCACTTATCGAAAATCGACATTTTTGTGTTTTTCTGGTGGCACCGCAGATGACGTAGACTTTGACTTTATTGCGAACAAAAAGAAAAAATAAAGTGAAGGGATGCTAGCAAATGTGGTATTTAATGAAACACTGCAAAACGCTACATCTCTGTGCCAAACTTCAGCGGAAATTAGCCAGTGGTTTACCTGGAAGAGACGTGTATACCTGGAGCTCCTATTTATGCCACACTCAGTAAAACAGCTCCCAAACGGGTCATGTGGAGCAGGCGGGACCGTGCGTAAACAAGATGCATTGAGAGTGAGCCAACAATTTAATGCAAAAACTGGCTAAAACGTCCCCCTCCACACGTCCCCCCCTCCCCCGTATTGCTTCAGCCACCCATTCCTTAGAGAGGTGGCGCCGAAAAAAAATGTTCTTACCGCACAAGACCGATTCACGCGAGTTGTATTAGCTCTGCCGTCAATTTATCCGTTTGAAAATGTACTTGTGGGCCTATCGCCCCCGTTGTTGCACTGGTCTTCACTGGTACACAGGTATTGGTTCTACTCCCTATTCACTTATGTTGTTTATTTTCTTGTGTTATGTATTCGCTCATCGGAACAATAAGATCAATCCTTAGTCGGACGTTGTGCGTCGTCCGTCCGTTACACCCGTCCCGATTCGCCGCTGTTCGTGATGCCCATCCAACTAGCCGAAAGCTTCACGCTCTGCATGTTTCAAGTCCTTTCTAAGATGTCTGCTTCCCTGTGGCGCTATAGAACGATCTGTCTTTACGCACACTGCTCCCAAAAGACTTGCAGTTGAGCCCTCTGGAATAACACAAATTGCAATAGCCCATAAATATATAGAACTCTTCAAATGGCACCAACTTTGGTGGAAAGTTAGAATGTTCCAAAAATGTATTTTACGGCAAGGTGTAACAAGAATCATGAGCTCGATGCATGGGCTGGACATGAGCTCGTCGCACGGCGACTGTTCCTTTTATTTGGACGCATCGAGAATATACACTTATTGTAAACTACGGGACAAAATATATTTCGTTGGACTAACTGTGCTGTGGGATATGCAAGATGGGATGCTTTATGGCATCATGAATAGATTTCTGCCACAGCGCGGATATAGAGGTCTATATAGCTTTTTTTATTATTTCTCTTGATGTCGTCAGATTGTTGCTGAAGGTTCCGGACAAGATATCAGCGATTGGTTGTTATTCGAGAGGTGTGGCTGCTCCAGAACGTATGACGTATGTGTGCGTATGACACACGTCGTACGCGGGTAAACAATCAGCATTGGCACGAGAACAGCAAACAACTTATCACAACGCCTGTTATGCGTAATTGCATGAAAGTATTAGTCTCTCTGTGGCCAGTATTTAAGCACTGGGTAGTCGCAACCGTTTGATTTATAGTCTTAATCACGCCGATGTTACAAGTGCTGCTGAACCTGTAAGCGAAAGAATGCATTGAAGTAGTTTAGTAATGGTTCGCGCTTTATTTATGCCGATAGCACATCCCGTTACATCCATTATTTTCTGTCCCGGTTGAGTTGTTAAGCTTTTCACAACGCACGTTTACTTTTGCGGCTGATCATCGTGCAGTAAAAGCCGACTTTGTATTAGTACAGTAGTATCAGCAACAAAATGCACATGGTGTTTAACTTATTGCACACAACTTTGCTAAAAAGCTGCTTACACGCTTGTGTTATCAACTTTTACTGGAATTTTACTGCTTTTGTTCGTCATAAAAAATTTAATTACTACGTAATAATAATAACAATTATAATCTTATTGTAATGCAAGTAAGCATCGAAGAAAACAAACACAGAATTTTGGTGCCTGTCGTGACAGTAATAGTTTAACTTGTGGTTCTTTTTATACTAAATATGTGTGCAGGAGGCTCTTAGCATATAACTCACGTTACTGCTAATGGGAGATTCCTGTATTCCATTAGGAAAAGGGTTTACGCAATTGGTTTTGTGGAGCTTGCCTGGTTGAGTCGACTAACATTTACGTAAGCTGCTTTCTTGCTGCCCAAGGCTATACGCTGAACATTAGACCCGAGTTTCTCAGCGCAACTCGTAACAAGATCACTAAAGTGCATTCTGTCCCGAAGAGTACGAATTACTAGGGTTGAGCATGATTCCGTAAGAGAATCTGACTTCCTTGTCAATTACTTCTTGCCACTTCTGTCTTGTATGCTATAGTGGCGTTGTGCCACTCTGTGTGCGTAGAGCCGTCGTGCACTTAGAGTGTCATCTGCCATTTGTAATGACAACAAAACGCAACGTTCCCTGCATTACTTCAGATGGTTAGTTATTTGCGTTGGAGTGCGTGAAAAGGTCATCGAGTTAGCTTGCGAAGCTTTGCACTTCAACTTCAGCCAGTGGCGTAGCCAGAAATTTTGTTCGGGGGGGGCTACGCCACTGGCCCCATGTGTGTGTGTGTGTGTATATATATATATATATATATATATATATATATATATATATATATATATATTTACATGGGGCCAGTGGCGTAGCCAGAAATATTGTTGTTGCATTTAAAAGAAAAAGTTTATTTCTAGTGACTACTGGTTTCAAATGTTTTATTTAAGTGGTCAATTATTTATTAAAAATTGGCCAAATCGAAAATTTTCAGAAAACGAAACTATCAAGTTTAAAACTCCGTGACTCAACAATGAAAAATGATATCACAATTCTGTGAATTGCATCTAATAGTACATCTACAGCGGACAAAATGGATATGTTACACATGAATCTCAAAAAAATTTAGTATTGTGGAAATACGGCTTGTGCAGAACCCTTGTACACAACGTAACCAATTCACGTAAGATACAAATTGACATAGCAAACTTGTCCGCTTTGACTGTTATAATAGATGCCGTTTACAGAACCACAATGTCTGTTATTCATGCATAGCTATTAGTTTGTAAACGTCGTGCTTCTATATTTTCAAACTTTCGAATTTTTCAAAATATTTTAAACAACATTCAGGCCCTAAATCGAAGTTGTGTTTCCAACAGAACTACGATTTAACTTTCTCTCTCAAATGCAACGAATTTCAATAAAAGCGATTAGCATGATTATCTCAGAAAAGGGTTTCTGCGTTTTACAAGTATTTGAATAGGCCGCGTCGGATTGGGCCCGAGCTAAAGCTTCCTCTTAAACAATTTGTCAAGGGATCAAATCCATGAATAATAACTGTATTGTCATTGCCAAAGATGCTGCAAACGAATTCTTGAACGCTACGCACAGTCAAAACAATAAAATATGTACTTTTTCATAAAAGAATATACTCGTATGTGCCAAAAATATTGCCCAAAATAACTGATATCGATGCTTCCATATTTTTGTCTATTTAAGTAAAGAAAATATCACACGAACTTTAGAACTATATCAGTTCGAAACCAGGAAAGCAGTGCATGCCACTGATATGAAAAATTAAAAGGCAATGAACTGAACAAGTTGAGGACAAATATGTTAATGAAACTTTGTCATTCAAGAACCGTGCTTACATTCTTGTATATATGCAATGGCCAGTGAAAAATCTCAATGACGCTGTAATTTGTTTTAATGTATTACGCAGAAGCAGCTGTCACCGGTCGTGTATCGTGAGTAATTGCACCGAAATCAGTCCCAACAGAGAGCACGTATAAAAAGCAGGAATTCTGCAAGATATACGAGGGCAAGTCAAATGAATGTGAGCCAACAACGGGGTACTTCTTTTAAAAGTAGTCTTCATGAGAATTTAGACATTTGTCGCATTGACTAACGAGTCGCGTGATTCCCGTCTTATAAAACTCCTTGGCTTGCTGCTTCAAAAAGTCTGTATCTGGTTCCCTTGAGCTGTTTTTTCGGTTGCCCCAAAATGTAGAAGTCGCAAGGTGACAGGTCTGAGCTGTATGGCGGATGCTGCAGCGTTTCCCACTTGAACTTTGCCAGTTTTGTATTAACCACATAAGCGACGTGGGGACAGGCATTGTCGTGGAACAAGATGACCCCATTCGTCAATTTTCCACGTTGTTCGTTCTTGATTGCGACACACTGCCGTTCTCGCGTTTAACAATATCGGAAACAATTGATAGCCTCTCAAGATTTAGCAAATTCTATCAGTAATGGACCCTGACGACCGAAAGAAAAGTCAACAACACCTTTCCAGCGGAAATGATGGCCTTTGCGTTGTTTGGGCGTGGTAAATTCGAATGTTTCCACTGTAAGCTTTGCCGTCGTGTTTTAGGCTCGTAGTAGTGGCACCAAGGTTCGTCCCCGATCACAATTGCAAACATGAAGTCGTCATCCTCATTGTGATACCCGATCAGATTAGTCAAGGCAGCGCGAAACTTCTCCGTCTTCTCGCTATGGATCAAAATCTTGGGGATCCATTGCGCACCAAAGAGCCGATAACCGAGAAGCTCATGAATTAAGGCGTGAACCGAACCGTGTCTGATGTTCAGATGGTCTGCCAGTTCATCGATGCTTATCCTCCGTTCTTGTTTCATGAGCTCATGAACCTTTGAAATTGTGTGGGGGGTGATTGCACGATGGTTTTGGCCCGGTCTTGGAATGTCTTTACAGCGTCCTTTAAACCGTTTGCTCCAACGCTTCACAGTGGTCAATGAAATGCCGTGTTCAACGTAAACGGCAGCCATACGGCGATTAGTTTCTGTTTCGGAAACACCTTTAGCTGTCAGAAACTTCGCGACACCGAGCTGTTCAACTTTTGAAGTGTCCATTATGTGACGCAACCATATTCAACCCAGTGTATGAGAGCATTAAAGAACAGTTATCTTCACACCTGCGTGTCACTTTTGTAAATGAGACATGCCGTTCTCCTACGCGCATGCCTCGCAGATAATGAACCGAACCATTATTACGCGGTTAGGGTAGGCGCACTTTCATTTGACTCGCCCTCGTACATTAGAAATGCAAAGATACAATGGGATATACAAATGTGAAAATACGGCTTGATAAAGGACAAAAAAGTGTCACTGGAAACATAGTTCACTGCATGTATACACAAAACATCGCAACAAGATATTTAAGTATACGTATAAGTCTCCAATGAGTCTATGTATGTAAGAAAAAGTAACTGTATGTAATGCGTCAAACAAGGCAAATAAACATGTTGCCCAATCATAGATTCACAGAATCCTAGATTCCGCCCCCATTCCATCCACTCCCCCCGATGTATTGCGCGCGACGGAAGGCGGCGCGCTTGCTCCCCGCTTTTCTCCTTTGCGCACACAAATGAGCCACCATCGTCGGCTCACCCATTCCACCTCCCCCCCTACGCTTTCACTCGCACATACAGCATGCAGCGCGTGGTCACGATTTTATCACCCTTGGACTTTATACGAAACATGAGGGCGACGGCGACGGCCGGAATGCGCCTGGAGTGTCCATATAATTGCTTTCGCAATAATACAATAAACGTATCCGGCAACTGAAGCGTCCCGTCGCCCATTACTTTCCGCAAAAGAAGTATCAAAATCAAACTTTCACCATGCGACAATTCGCTGCGCCACAACAATGTATTTTTTTCTGTGGGGCGGAGGCACCGCAATGGAAAAAAAAAACGCATAGGAAAGTATGTTGGCCAGAATCGAATGCCTACATCGGGCACCTAATGGGGCTACGGAATTAATACCGAAGTAAGCATGAGACGATTGGCCCACTGAGAACCATACGCATACTGCTCAGTATCCTACACCGGCGAAACAAGACTTTCCGGAAAGGTTCCGCTCAAGGAACGCGGTGCAATCCTTCGAGTCCCCACAGTGATGGCGGCGAGCGACCATTGATTTTTTTTTCTCGTCTGCTAGCCAGAAAGCTTCCAAAACTCTGTCAGGTGAAAATCCACTCGGCCAGAGCAAACCGAACGCCCACCGAAGTGCACCGTGCGGTGGTCGGGGCCATACGAGAAAAACATATGCGCTCTGGCTCGCTCTGGCAGCCCGCGGGTAGGGTAGCGAGAACAAAAATGGCTGTGGCTTAGCTAAGGTTAAGCCCAGGATGCGAGGCATACTCGCCTTTATTTTAGTTGTTGAACCACTGTTTAGCCTGGTGAACTGCTGTTGCTTGGCTATATTTGGTTCGGCTAGACGAAGAAACAACTCATGCGTTACTCTGCTTCGCCTTCAAGAGTGGAACGCGACAGCGTTCCCGTCGACCCGCTAAGGGGTGTAAGACAATGGGCTACGGCGCAGCAACTACGCGCCCCGCATTGGACGCGGTGAGCGTCGAGCAACGCAGCGTTCGGCGCGGCAACGAAATGTGCGCCTGAGCAAGAGACGCACGCCTGAGAAACAGCTCGTTTCTAAGGCAACACCGCATTCACTAGAGGCGCTTTTGTACCGCTTTGAATCATCGTACTCGTGGCTCAGTGGTAGCGTCTCCATCTCACACTCCGGAGACCCTGGTTCGATTCCCACCCAGCCCATCTTGCAAGAGTTGAGCCAAAGCCACCTACAAAATCAGTCTCTGTAGCACGCCGCAACCTTCGCTTCTCATTCCAACGAGCAGCTCTGTCTCCAGGAGGCATCTCACCTCGTGAGTGTCTAGCAGAGGCAAGCGCAGCTGCTTATATACCGCCGCGACGCCGCGAGCGACGGCGCGAGTTGGAGCCCCGTTTCTCCTCTGTCGTGACGTCACGGTGTCACGTGGTATTGAAGGCGACACCGCCGCGCCTGAGGAGCTGGGTTGAGCTCTCGTAATATGCTTCGCATAAAAAAATTGAAGAGGCTCAATGTCTTCTCTGTGAATAAAAGTCAAAGTAGAAAAAATAAATAAGAACGTAGTTACTTTGGCTGGCTTTAGTGTCTTGACATGGCTGTTCTGGCGTAGGTTAAAAAAGTGTTGATATTTTTTTATGTGACATGACGGCACAAATGAACCACCCCAACACATCGTCTCATTGGACCTCGCTGCGTGCTTTGTCAACTCGCCTGCTAGTGTGTTGATTTGGCTTGTCTCGTTGTATGTTCCGATGTAAGACTTTAGAAAAGTCAATCGACCTTTGGCGTCAAATGTTTATAACAACATTAAACCCACAAAGTTCCGCAATTGAAAATTTAAAGCACAACTTTGGAAATGTCAATGCACGTTTCACATCAAGAGCTTATGAGATTTATACCCATAAAGTTTCGCAATTGATATCCATGCGCTCCATAGATTCCGTGGCCTCGGTGAGATGCCGCGGCGAGCCCGCTCACCATCAAAGCGCCCTTGAAACATTGTGCTCGGATGGGACTGCTTGGCGTTATGTGACTGCCGGTGTATGGGCGTTGCCACGAAATCCAGCCCGAGTTCGCAATCTTCGCGGTTAAATGTCTTTTCGAGCGTCAAAAAGACATTCTAGACAAAATCCAGAGTAATTTCCGGAGCCGGGGGTCGCTTTGGTCGGCGGTGCATGGACAGCACGAAAAAATTTCGGGGGGGGCTGAAGCCCCATAAGCCCCCCCCCTGGCTACGCCCCTGACTTCAGCGGCTTCGCATTGCTGAGGAACGGCAACGCAACTGTTGTCGTTCCCGAGCGCTCAAATTTTGCTGGCTTCCGTACCATTATTTGAAACCTTTCAAAAATGTTTGTACTAGTGCTTACGTATTTCTCACTAGCTCGTATTTAGGGTTAAGGTATACGTCACGAAAGATGCGGGATCGTAAAAGAAAATATCATAACCCCTGTGCCTTTGTTTGCATTTTTTTTTCTTCTTTCGTCTAACAGTAATCGGAAACACTGCGGCTTGTCCTCTTGAGTGAACCCGATATTCTTAAAGAACAGTCTGCAGTGGACAAATTGAGTCTGATTTGCAAAAGTTTACATATCTTTCTGTTCTAATGAACAAACGGTCATCATGAACGGTGACGCCTAATATGCCAGTCTGTCATAATTAATTCGTTACGTAGTAGAAACAGAGGTAAGCAAGCTATGCTAGAGAGCGAGAAACTGACTCGAGACAGCGTTGACATCACCAGTGCACATCATTCACAGCAAGATGTAGTGTGCACGCTACACGAGGCGTCGCGAGTTCAAGCGCTCTCTTGTAGACAATAGTCACGCAGTGAACCGTCTGACTAGGTAGATCCATAATATAGGAACATGACTGATCATTTCGTTCCAGCAGCTCGCGAATTCCTTCGTTTTGTGTTCAGCGACGAGATTGAAAGTTCCTGTACAATCAGCGCGTCCTTGAGTCCCTCTTTTTGATTGGCGCTTTCCTTGCTCTGGGTGGTTGCTGTTATGAGAACCGATGAAATTTCCCAGCTCTATACGCTTGTAATTAGATTATTAGGAAGTTGTCTTCGACGACGTGATTCGGCTTTTCAAGTAATCGAAGCTAGTGCAATCGACTGCTGCTTGGCGTGTATGTGCATACATACATACCCAGAAGGCATTAAATGCGCGTGCGTACGCGCACAGGTGTTTCCATTGCTAAAATACCGCATTGGAACTGTTTAAAGAATTTCGTCGTACCCATTTAGTACAGCTGCGAAATCTCTCACACAATGGAATTTTCCACAGTAGGCCGACAGAATATGTCGATCACAGAAACGACTCGAGTTTTTTTTTTGCGGGGGGGGGGGGCACGAACCGTGTCTGCGTTCGTGAGAGACGCTTCTGTGCGCCTGCTATACAGCAGTTCGAGGCTTACACTTCGGAAGGTAATATCTTCTAACGCGATAGCGTTATGGGGCTCGTGTCGCAGAATAGCCGGTGTCGTCGGCGTTGGCCGTGAGCGATAAATCCCAGAAGGCACTTCATAAGTAAAAACAATTTGCAAGATGGGCTGCATGGGAATCGAACCAGGGTCCCCGGAGGGTGAGACGGAGACACTACCAGTCAGCCACGAGTTCGACGGTTCAAGGTAGGACAACTCTAGTGAATACGGTGTTGCCTTAGAAACGTGCCGTATAAAGTTATATTGCGGTGTATATCGGTAATTATGAGCATGTAAATCACAGAATTAGGAGTTACGCGAATAGTGAAGTACGCTTCCACTACATTTCTTCTGCGCTCTGCGCACACGCAGAGCCATCTTGCGGCAAACACAGAAGACGCCTCTCGCAATGTACGGCGCGGCCCCGACAGGTCGCGCGCCAATCGCCCGCGCGACGCGGCTCCTCTTTCCGCTCAGAGCGCGATTCCTAGGTGCAGCGTTCGATGCGGGATGCCTCTGACGTGATCGCTGCGCCGTAGCGCGTCTGGTGGGAAAGCGTCCCCTGCGATATGTGCCGTGCTGCTGGCGAGGAGCCATGCGTCTGCGTAGTGCTCCCAAGTGAGATAGAGGACGATCCCATCGAGGCGTCAGCCCCATGATCGCGTCCCCCTTTATGGCGCGTCGCGGCCCGGCTGTCCGTGCCGATTACGACGTTTGGCTCGCGTAGATCGTTTCTTTCTCCGAGACACCGAGTTCTTTGGTTCGTTCCGCTTGCTCAGGCGCACGTTTCGTCATTGTGTGACTCAACAGCATGCCGAGCGAATGAGTGGGCGGTGCGAACGGGGTGCGATAACGCTATCGCTTTCCACTCTTGAAGGTGAACCTTAAGCATCCTCCAATTTTAATCGCGCCTCTTGAGTGCGCATGCTGTAACTTCTCGAAAATAAGGAATGAGCGAATGAAAAGGCCGCGCACACATCTTTGGTGGGCACGTTGAAGAACTTGAATCGGTTCAAATCAATTCAAATATTAAGGCGACGCTAAGCGCCAGACATAATTCCGGGACGTTAAGCGTAAGGAGATGTTATGCCGCATTGCAGCTCTCTCATCTTTCTTTCATCACTTTAAAACTTCGAGGGCTATGTTGAAGGACACGTTATCAAGCATGCGTCACGACACGCTTCTTGAGTTTAGAACTTCTTGCTGGGCTAGTTGGTGCATTGCTTAGAAGAACGAAGTTGCGCATTGAAAAAGGACAACCACAGGAAAAGGCGACAGAGACGGAAAGAACGCAATTTTTTTTATTACGCAACTTGGTTCTTCTAAGCAACCCTTCTTGAGCTACGGCACATTCTTGAGCCATGAAAGTGTCCTACTTCTGCATTGTGCACAACTATGGTGCTTCTGTCATCCCTACTGAATACATGAGACCGTGCCGCATACAGTAAACATGTACCAGTTAGAATCTGACTGTAAACTAGTGCAAATAACCTTGAGTTTGTGGGCCGGTTGCATCTCGAGCTTGTTGTGTGTGCACGCGCGCGTTGCTCGTGTAGGTGTGTGTATATGTTTGTGCGTGCTTGCGTGTGTGTGCATACGTATGCGTGTATGTGTGTCACTCCCTCCCTCCCTCCCTCCCTCCCTCCCCCTCTCTCTCTCTCTCTCGTTCACTTCGTTAACTGCGTTCGAGCGTAAGCGTTTCAAGTACGTCCCATCAGCTAGATTGGTTCTCAGGCTTCCAGCAAAGTATTAGAAGTTTTAATGTATCCTTTACAACCCACATTGCTCATGTCCAGATGTAGTCAGAAGAGTAAACATTAGTTATGCCTCAGCGAATTATTTGCACATTTCATGAATACGATTAAGCACTTATTTCCTTTAATTTCAATACATAATTGGTGAAATGTTCATTTCTACGTTTATTTCTTCATTTTTTCGTCATATAGGGTGTCCCAGCTATAACGTTAAACGAGCTGTTTCAGGAAAGAAAAAAAAAACATTGAATAAACACAGTGCAAGATTCTTTCACAAGGCCCACCGGGTTTGGTCGTCAGTCCTCGAAGACTGAACACTGTAAAATTTATAATTGTATTTTGCACCGCGTCTTTATCTTCTTTTTTATCATTTCTTTCGTTGAACATCTTGGCTAACGTTAGGTGGTACACATACGTTAGGTGGTACGCATACATTAATTATTTCTTTGAATAGCAATCGTATATTTAACGCGATTTAAAAGAAGTTAAATCTGGGTGATGTTTGAAGCTCAGAACGTTACAGTATAAGCAGCAGCTGGATAATGTGGATCTTGATCAGTTGGTTGTGGCGCAAAGTTGTATTGCCTTTCAATGCTTTCATGATGCATTAAAATAATTATATTTCTTAATTAATGAGCATTTATCGGTTTACCATAGGGTTATCATTGCTTTCACGTTTCTAATTTGAGATAAAAGTATGTAATGAAGCTTTTTGTGGTAAAAAGTTTTCACACGAGAGGGTAACAAACTCACCGACCAAGGACCAACATTAGCGCCGAATATCCGAACGAAGAAAGAGGCATCCCTAACGGAAAAGTGGCCCTTTATTTTTTTTTTTCTGGCCAACACTACCTCTTGAATAAGATTCGTGGCAGTTGATAAGCAAATTCCATTTCTTCACACATTCCAGGAAAAAGTGCACTTCGAAGGGACCTCTTTAGCAGGGGCCTGCGCTGATGAATATTGATGTGGGCAGCTACTCCTTTCTGGGATAAGGCGTTCACACATTGGACATTTTAAATATTTCTTTCCTCGCTTTGCTTGGAAATGCAACTCCCGCTCAATCCAAAGTTTCAGATTGGCGCTCCGGAGCGCGTTTAATGTTATGTTTCGCGGCTAAAGATTAAGAACGTGCCCTCTACAGCTCTTAAAGCTTTTCATTTCTGTGCTGGTATCTTAAGACGAGGCTTTGTGAGAGTTTGTGTGTTTGCGTGTGTGTGCGTGCGTTTATGTATTACATGCGTGGCTTTCACCGTGCGGGTGCACAAATTTAGTGAGCATTGGCGCTGTAGATTATAGTTTGACTGTGGCAGTGTAATCCTATTTTTTTCTCTATTTTAACCTCCGCGTTCACAAGCCGCATTAGAATCGAAGCTTCTCCCCCACTGCATGATGATGATGACGACAACGACGACGACGACGACGACGACGATGATGATGATGGTGATGGTGATGATGATGATGATTTATTGGCATTCCATTTGAAATGGGGTGGTGATAAATAGTCACCTAGCTTGATTGAGTTTAACAGGTATGCACCGAGCCGAAGACAATGCCGCCTTTCGTCTGCTGGTGTGTGCACACTTCACATCAATAACGTTGCTCGGTGATTCACTTTGCGCTATAGAAAGATACGTTTAGTCCAGCGCATTTAAGTGGACACCCAGAGCACTTGATCCCGAATTCACAAAAAAGTTTTCATGCTTGAACTGTTTACCAAATAAAAAAAAGATTGAGGACAGTTCTCATGCTGGACATAATATTAGGGAAGGTCGGTCGGCAATCGCAAGAATTGCTTAGGAACGAATAGCTTTATGACTTCGACCTCTGGTTACAAAGTTTTCGCTTATAGTGCAGTTCAGTGCAGTTATAGTGCAGTGCAGTGCAAAGCTTTATCGTAGTGCAGTTAATTTGTGCGACGGCGCTGGGCCATCCGCTTGCATTATTCTTTAGTTGTGAATGTAGAACGGAAGAAATTTCTAAAATGCTGGAATTAGTGCACTATAATATGGGAAGGGACAGTGAAAATGAATTGGGCTGCCGGTTTGCGTTGCACGCGAAAGTGGCGATTTTCTGCCGAACTCAATACGAAGCGCTTGACTGGCTGTGCTTCTGTGTGTTGTTTGTTCCATGTTATTATTACTGAACGACGCTGCATAAATCAGACGCGCAGGTAACGTTGTAGCAGCATACCACCACATATCTGTTGTTCGGCAAATTGATGTCCTTTCGTAGTGAATGAATAATGTATCGCACGCATCGCCAAACGACAATAGATCCAAGATTACGCTGGTCAACATCTAGCACGAGATGTTCGTATGTACCACGAAATATGTTTTGTGCCAACAACTTTACGCTGAAAGAATCTCCACTACGCTAACGGTGACGTGTTTTCGTCGCCTGATGGAATTTTGTGTTTGATCGTTGAATACATCACTGTCAGCGGCAGTACTTCCTAACAGTGTACCAGCTTTTGATAAATATGGAAACGTTCGCTATCTTCTTGCCATTTTTTCCTGGCCAATTAGCGCGTAGGTTTGTTGTTGTCGTTGATGTTGTTGTTTTCTCTTTTTTTTGTCTTGTTATATCATCCAACCCATTGCATGCATTATATATCAACCCATTGCATGCATTACGGCCCGTATTCACGAAAAGCTCCCAAGCTATAGGTTGTTTGTGAGAGGAACTTTCAGTCAATCCTAATGTTGAGCACAATATTGACCCCTGTACTTGTTTATCTTTATCGGGTGACCGCGTTTCGACGTCTAACAAATATTATCGCTCAGCGCAGGACGTGCCTGCATGTACCGGAAGTTTCTACTACGTCACTGTCACTGCTACGTGACAATATTTGAGGGGGGCCCGCTAATGAAAAAGAGCGATTCCGTAAAATACACTTTGTGGATGTAATCCCCCGGGGCCAAATTCACAGAGCTTTTACTTCGAAAGTCTTCTTTGCCATTGGCCGGTCGCGCTCACTAACGATATGTCCTACTTCAAGATTGGCTGGAATTTCCTCTTACGAAAAATTCTAGCGTAACAGCTATTTGTGAATACGGGCCCTTATGCTTTGATGAAACAACTCATCCAGGCTGAACTTGTGTGCGATAGTGAGTTTGTGAGTGCGTGTTATTTCAACAAACATGTTTTTTCAGGTGACGGAACCTAAGACATTATTTCTTCTATTTCGACATTCTTTAGTGCCGTGACTTGCAGTGACCGGCCCTACTGTGTGCGACCTGTATTGTGTGTCTTCCGCTTAATTCTTTGAGAGAAGTGGTTCTTGTGGGAAAGGAGGAAAGGCTGGCACTATCTTCTGCAACCCATGCGGGAGCACGGCTCAGCGCCAGCAGGGCTCGGGTGATGGGATTGAAAGAAAGAGAGGGTACGAGGGAGAAAGGTACAGGGTCGTCCCAGCAGCATCGGAGCAGCCGGAGATTTGTCATCTTGCTCTTTCTTTCCTCTTCCCTCTCCTCCTTCCTATCTTCCTTTTTTATGTTTCTGTCTCCTCCTTTTTGAAGGGTAAGCAGGTGCTGTGGCCTTAACGCTGGCATTTGCCAGCCTGCTCCTCTTTTTTTTTTTCAATGAAAGGAAGAAAAAGAGATGTAACCAACCTATAATGGTGATGGCGACTCCTTTTAACATAGTTGAAATAACAATATATAAACGAATATGTAGTAGGAAAACGAAAAGAAACGACGTCACAGGGTCAGAAATCCACAGCACACAGTCCTATACATCCACGAACACAGAAATCACAAACGAAGTCACATGAGTGGTCGCGATGTAGACTGCGATGACTGTGTGAGCAGATAACGAATTACAGAGTTAAAATAATACATGCACATATTATGGCAACCCGCCGGGGTTGCTCAGTGGCTATGGTGTTGGGCTGCTGAGCACGAGGTCGCGGGATCGAATCCCGGCCACGGCGCCCGCATTTCGATGGGTGCGAAATGCGAAAACACCCGTGTGCTTAGATTTAGGTGCACGTTAAAGAACCCCAGGAGGTCAAAATTTCCGGAGTCCTCCACTACGGCGTGCCTCATAATCAGAAAGTGGTTTTGGCACGTAAAAACCCCAAATATTATTATTATTATAATATGGCAGTCAAGATTCAGTTTCAACACAGAACACAAAAGAGTACGACACGTAATATACAAAAGCTAATAATCACAAATAATGAAATCAAGTTTTAGTTACATTGTGTGTCAATTCAGTGCGACATGTAGTACTTGTTAAGGATGCCTGTATCGTCGTAAAAATGTTCGAGCGCATTCAATGCTTTTCGCAGTGTTAATTTCCATGGCCATGGGCCCAGCAGTTTTGCGAGTGACAAAGGTCGCTGACGATGAATGAAGTGTAGATCTTCTTCTAGCTGCCTTCTTTGGGCCAAGTGTCTGTGGCATTCGAGGAGTAGATGGCGAACATCCCAATCGTCGTTGCCACAGGAACAAGCCGGGGAAGAAGTCCGTTTTATTCGATATAGAAAATGTTTGGTGTATGCTGTCTCAAGACGCAGTCATTGTATTAGTGTCTCGCTACTTTTCGAAAGTTCTACAAACAGTCGATATTTGAGTTGAGGGTCCACTTCGTAAAGAATCGATTCCTTAATATATTCATTGAACCAAGTTGACATACACAAATCCTTCTTCAGTTCTCCTAATATGCGTTGCGTGTCCATTGATGATAAAGGGATGAGTTGACTTTCTGCAATTTTATGGGCTGATTATGCCAACGAGTCCGCTAATTCGTTGCCTGCTATTCCCACATGTCTCGGGACCTGTTGTAATATCACTTCATGCTTTTTTTCAGTAGCATGAGTTAAACCTTTCAGTACTTTGTATGTTATTAGTGCGTGTGATTGGTCGTCATCAATGTTTTCAAGACATGCTAAAGCGGACAAGTCCGTGCAAATTATCCACTTTCTTGGTGTCTCGTATCATTTGATAAAATGAGCGGCTTGGAGAACTGCCACTAATTCCGCTGTTGTTGGTGACGACGTGTGTCCTAGCCGACACGCGTATTCTATCTGTGAGGATGATGTAACACAATAACCTGCAGTCCTATTTACTTTGATTGTAGAACCGTCCGTGTACGCGTGAATAGACTCCTGGGACTTGTCTAACAGCTGTTGTAGGGCTAATTTTTTCGCTGCTAATATGGAAACGTTGCTTTGATTTTTAAGTCCTTCGATTGACGTTTCTATTTTCGTTGCCTGCAGAAGCCATGGTTGGTAGCAGAGGTCTAAGTGCCAATAAAAAAAGAAAAGCAATCGTGGAGGTCGTGATTTATACTAATGAAACATTGCATGTATCTGTGCACCCGGACTGTACTCCGTCATGGAAAGAAGTGGGTGCGCAGAATGCCGGGTTCCCGCACTTCTGCAATAGTGAGGTGACTAGATGTAGCTAGCGGTTGAATAGTTTGTATAATAATAATGTCTTGCGGTATCATTTGCGTATATTCACAAGACGCTTTTGGTGTACCAGAGTACTCACTCTCATATATATATATATATATATATATATATATATATATATATATATATATATATATAAGGACATAAAAGAACTCGACTCGTTTATACAAAGAGACCTTTTAATATGGTCGCATTGGTTCTTCGTCATTGCGCGAGTCGTTCTTTTTTTTTTCAGCATTGCTTTAATACTGATAGAGTATAGCCGATCATTCGTAAATTCATCAAGTATATGTTTTCACCCCATCTCAAGTGTCGTCATTTAAATGTAGCCCGGCAGTTTGAGACAAAACACGTTGGTCACGCTGCCGCCGTCCGTGCACACCAAGCGACTCCTCCTCTAATTGACGCGTCGAGCTTCCAGCAAGTTGTTCTGTAGTTCGTACGCAGTAAAGAAAAAAAAGAAAGAAAGAAAGCTAAACGCGCGCAGCTAGCTGTCTCGAGCCCGTCGATGCCCCAGCGCCGTGTTCAACGCCCCCACCGCGGGGTTCGCCTCGCTGCTCCGAGAGTCTCGCATTTACGTTCCTCGCGCCGGGCTCGATTACCGCTTTGCCGCCCACCGAACCGAAGGAAACCCGCGGGCAAGTTCAATGACCGTGGCGGAGATCACGCCAGGCCGTCGCAGCACCTGTGTTTACTTAGGTCGCGCCCTGGGACGCTTGACCATATAGCCGCTGTCAATTCGCGGGATGGGCCACGCGATCGACGCGGTGTCTTAGGGGCGCTGACCCCGTGCTTTATACAGCGACGTGATTGTTTTCGTACACGTGGCTTCCGGTGCTGACTATTATGGTTTGTCGGGAAGTCGATTCCGGTAGTTGGAGGAGAGGGGCGAAGTGGGGGAGGTGGGAGGCTATTGGTGAGACGTTTGCCCATCGGCCCCCTGAAGCCGTGAACGTAATACTCTTACTACTATAAAGGTACTCGTACGCTTAGATAAAGGGATACTCTTACTACTATACTAAAGGGAGGAGCTGTAATGCTTTGCACAGTCGTAACCAGACCTTCTGATCGTGGGGACACAGGATTTTGGCGCGTTGCTACATTTAAACGTTAGGCACAGGTGCAGAACAAACCCACCAAATCCAGGAAACGCAGTATTGCTCTTTTAAGATACATCTTTTTTTTCTTTGGTATGAAAACTCGTCCCCCATGTCAATCATGCTTCGAGCACATTTATCTTGAAGTAAATATTTGATTTATGGGACATCACCTTATTTGAGAGACGTAGATGTTGGAGTCGATATAACCTATCTGACTGACAAAGAAGAACACAGCGGTGACCAAGTGGTTGAGCCTCCGCCACGTATGTGGCAAGTACTGGCTTCAAATATTGGCACTGCTGGAAAGCTACCGGTCTATTTCCTGCTCAGCAGAGATGTCTTCCGACCCGGTTCTTGGCTACTTATAGGGGTTCTTATGTTGAAAGGGGTATTATAGTGGTTTAAAACTGCACGTATGCTGGACGATGAGCAAAACGAGAACAAGGTAAATGCGGGAGCCAAGGTTTCGACAAGGGGACTTATCTTTTTCACGGCGACAAATGATTTCCTCAGCACAGAACGTTGGCTCCCGCATTTAAGTTTATTCTCGTTTAGCTCATCCTCTTGAATTTCCATATCCCGCCTTCCCCGTGTTATCCACGTGTGCTGGAGAGGAATTCATTATGATTTGGCAGCATGGGAACATTGGGTACTGTGTGGCTGCATGTCACCTGCTAAGTCGGTGAAGCAATCCATCAATCCGTCCGCCAGCATTTCCAGATTTTTCGGTCAGTGTGCCTTTCTAATGTATTAGACACATTTCCTACTTCATTAGAATCAATGAATCATGTTATTCAGGAAACTAATGGAAAGTCACATATCAGTCGCTCAGTCAATCTATTGTCACCGAGAATAAGCATGAAATCAGTGGAGTGGAAAACGGAGGACACAAAAAAAAACAAATTTTTTTCTAGAGTTTTCTAGAAAAACGGAATTAGCTCAATCACACCTCCGACAAATTGCTATCAAAGCGTGCGCAACCGCAAGGCACAATACGCATAACGAAAGTATTCCCTGTATATAGAGAGTACTCTTCCGCATGACTTTAGAAGGGCTCAGAAGGCCGCTCATTTGGTTAATTAACGATATAGCCACATAGAGTCTCCGCAGCTGCACTTCAGGAAATGAAACATGCTGGGCATCTCGCTGACGTTGACAGAGATTGGAGAGTTTGCCGCGTCAGAAAGTTTAATAACGTGCAGACGCAAATTTTGCTCCGCGCAGCTTCTGCAAGTTTCTCGCGCGCGTTCCGACTCCGGCCTAAAGTGCACTACCTTAGCCCACCGAGCCATATGAACATCTATAAACACCACAAACAGAAAGATAGGCGGGCTAGCGATTGTATCCTGAAAGGTACACCATGTCTGCCCGCTTGAATACCAGAAAAAAAAATCGCATGAAGGGGAAGGATATAAAGAAAGGAGAAGAGAAAGAGAAGACCGAAACACATCACAACACGAACGCGCCGTGTACTCGTATTACAGACTATAGAGTCTAGCCCACCACATGCAAAACAAAGAGCACGCACTCTTTTGAGTGCGTGCTCTTTGTTTTGCATGTGGACGCGACAGACGCTCGTGACTCGCTCGTCTCCCGGCGACGCAAACGAAGTTCGGCTAATTTCGGCGGTTCCGCACGTTGCAAAAGTTCGCCGCGTCTTCCGTAGTTCCTGGGTCGCTGTTAACGGCAGTTACCCGGAACAGCAAAAAAGAATAAAGAGGGCACCCGACCGTGCAACGTTGTGATCTTCCGACAGGTGGCGCACCGGGGTGGGGCTGCGCGGAAAAGTCGCAGCAGCAGCACGCACTGGGACGCCGGTTTCACAACTTCTCCGCGTTGTCAGACGCAGCGAAGGTTGCAGCCACCCGCGCCGCTAACCAGCCGGCCGGTGGAACCGGGAAGAAAGAAGCGGGCGCAGGGTGATTGCAGCGAGTGGCCCACGGCCGAAACAAAGATAGGAACCGCCGAGCGGAGGCCTGCACGGCAAAGCAGCGACCTTTCGCGGCGTGCCTGTCCGTCGCGAAAAGAGTAATTAGGGCGTAATTAGTTTACTCTCGCGAACGCGGAGGCTTCCCGAGACCACACTGCCGTGGGAGGGTTCGCTGTGGAAGCCACTGACGGCACGCGAGTGTGCGCACTCTGCATAGAGCGGCGAGGGCGTGGGAACGCGACGAGAGAGAGAGAGAGTGAGTACAAACGGTACAAACCGAGGCACCGGAGACGTGCGTTTTTATTTACTCGCTTTCTTTTCTTCGCTTTCGTGTTCGCTTTGTCGTCAACGGCGGGCACCGCATGCGTTATAGCGTACGTTTACCGAAGCGGGCATATCCGTGCGTCCGTTGAGTGTGCGTCCGCACGAACTTGCGTGTAGACAGACAGGTGGTATGTGTACGTAATAGCTAGGTGGACGCGCGCACGCAGCCTGACGGTATTGTACGCACGCGACGCCGAGTCGATTAGGGAGTCGCCAAGGGTGAATGAGGCCCGTTTCCATTGTAACAGAGCGGCTTATAGCTTGCCGACATCGGACTTCGCAAAGCGGTATTGACTTAAAGGCGCACGTCGCTGTTCGAGTGGTATACTAAAGGCCTTTGTGTTGTACTTAAACGTGCGACACCCGGTCCGTATAAGATGACCTCAGCGCTGCCTCGCGGGAAGAGGTCGCCCAGCCTTCTCTGCGGAAGTATGCAAAGAAAGCTTCGCTGTAATACTTCCGCTTGTGCTGTAGAACAAGAAAGGAGGGGGAAGGCAGAAAGAGAAGGAAAGGAGGGGGAGTGGGGTTAGCCAGTATAGACGCCGCCTCGCTTAACCAGCCTAGGGTAATGGGTAGAAGAGCAATACAGGGGGCCTCTAAAGGGAAGCACTAACTAAGTATAAATAATTCATTTTCCCTAGCTTCACGTTAACAAATTGATTACTGTAGGTGAGGTTTCTTTTCTTAAGATTCAGTTTCTGCCAACGCAGCACCGTTACACGTCAGCGTGACGTCATGGATTTCAAAGTGATGTCTAGTATTTGGGCAGTTGCGGCGCAATAGAAGTTCTCACTTTCGAAGTTCACTCTTTGGCTCCTTTATAGCACAGTGGAGCCCATGTCTAGCTACTGAGAAATGGGCCTGAATAGACGGGATCAAACTCTGCGCACTAGCGCGCGAACTTCACGGTGGCATCACCACCCGTCTTTCATTTTTGTGTCTTTTCTGGCTTACCAAAGCCTGCTCACGACAGCACGTACTTTTTTTGGTATTGCTGAAATGTAGGATGCTGTTCTGGTTGACCTCCCTGCCTTTCCTACCCTTGTTTTCTCTCTCTCTGAAATGTAGGTTACTAACACAGCTGAAACATTTTTTTCTCTTTATCGCTGCTTTAAATGTGCTTGAAGGAGAAACGAAACTGAAAAGAGATATGGGGATGGATATATGAAAATAATGGGCGCATGACTGCTACACTACATTGTATTTCGCATAAATGCAATGCAGCAATGCAATGCAGTATGCAATGCAATTTAGCAATGTAGCACTGTAGCAATGTATGTAGCAATGCAATGCAGTAGGGGTTGTCGCTTGCTGCATTGCATAAATGCAATGCAGCAAGCAACAACCCCTACAAAAAAGTGTCTCACGTCAGTCCGTGTGTGCTGTAGAAAACTTACTTGGTGTAACGCGTCCGGCCGGCCATATATTGCCTTCTCATGTTCTCGCGCTACGCGCTGAACAGTAACTATATAAAGCCGCACTGGAAAGCAAGGAAAGGAGCTCAGTTTTCCGGGGAACTGTGTATAAGTTCGCCGTTCTCGCTGTCCGCACCAGCCGACGCGTCTACCCGTTACGCTGGGATTCTAGGAAACCGACGCTCTCAGAATAATATAACTGGGTGCGCAAACAGCATGAGCGTGGACGCCGTTTCTCTTCTGCCTTTGTTGGTGTTTCTTCGAAGTTGCTGTATTCTTTTCCTTTTCTTTGGTTTCTTTCCTCTTTTTATTTTTTTACAGCACGTTATACCAGCGATCGATGAGAACCTTTAGCACGCGCATCGTCGCCCTAAGTTTTCCTGCACAAACAAATTGCGCACGTTCCTCCCTCGGCCTTTGCTGCCTTAATTTTTCATTTATATATTAATATACTGTCAGGGTAGCTATAAAGGCGTCAGTCTCCTTAACCTCTGTAAGGCTTTCCCGTGTGTCTGTATCTATAGCTTGTGGAGAAAGCAGCGAGCGGAATAGGACAAAGGTGCACACTCAGGAAAATTACAGCTTCGAGGGCGGATTGGACTTCATTGGACTTCATCATGGGAACTTTTGAAAATGGGCACATTAGCTTGCATGAACACCATTTAGTACACCCTTTCATTAATTTCAGGGTGTTGTAAAACGGGTGTTTTCTCTGAAACATTCACCTTGCAGAATTTAACGTCGTTCGGACGCTTCAACATATTAAGCTATAGCAAAAGGCCATAAGTGTCGACTTCTCAGCGGTTTCCGCCAAGCCATTCTTCGAGACCGTCATACGGTCACAGTGGGTTATGGATGTCACACTGCTACTTCATGTACAACACGTCACCGGTGGTGGAGTGTAAAGACATGGCGTTTTTTCTTTTTTTTTCCTACCCTGGCTTTCGCTTTTTACCATTGGCTTTGTCTTTGTTTCGCGTCGGTGTTGTGTTATAGATGAGCTGCCAATCGTCAACCAATCGTATATCGCGTCAGCCGATCGCACATCTTAAGATGCATGCTCTTTCTGGTGTATTATCGGGACCGGCGCAAGAGGAATGTGTGAATTCCTTGCGCAGTTTCGTGCAGTATAGTTTGGAATAAACATTCGGAAATGCTTGACCGAGAAATGAGAACGAACGCAGCGTTTATTGTGTAGGTGGCGCGTTCCGGTAATAGAGTGGAAAGACGCTAGTACATTGTCCACTTCATTCCTTCATGGCACTCACATCTTACAGCCGAGTTCGCTTAAATTTTCTCTTTTGGTGCTGATTTATGTATAAACTTAAGCTCTGAAGAGTGTGGCGTGAGCTTACAGAGCAATTACAGGTGCTACTGCTCTCTACAGGGCTGCTGTGTTATTCCCCGTGGTTGTGTTGGCGGGGTGGTCGGAACTCGTCGCATCCGCTGTTCGTCAACAGCTTAATGTGTGTCGCTCAAGCTTTATTCGATGTTGAGTTTCTTTCCGCTATTTTTCTTCTTCCTTTTCATCACATATTGAAGCAAAGCAGCGTCCATCGCTTATACGACTCGCAACATGCCCTTAAATTATTTTAATTTTAAGTTGGAGTTGAAGACAAACGTTAACAACCGAGCTTTATTTTTTTTTCTCATTATGCTTTGCTTATTACAATCCGCATATTTCCCCCCACAACCGCACCTTGGCTGCGGGTGAAATGACCCTAAGTATTGGAGTCGGCGTTTCTAATCTAGAATTAATTCGTCCGCTCTTTCCATCGCGTCCCGATTTGCGCCTGCAACGTCCGCTATCATACAACACGAACAGCCCTTGGCTTTTACGTCACTGAATATTTCAGCTTCTTACAATTCTCTGCTAAGGCAACGCGCTGTAGGGCTCGAGTCAAAGACAACAGTGACAGTTCCGAAAATCCGTCCTTCCTGCGTCAGCAGTCGGCGCGCGGCAGGACAGCATAGTATCGGCGAGATAGTGCGTCTCGGCATTGCAATAGCGGTTCTCAGAAACTGCGTCGTCAGCCAGCGCACAACGATCGCTTGGACGGCTATATTACATAAGAGCCGCCTTGTCCAGCCGTGCGGAGATTTTTTTTTTTTTCTGCTGGGTCTGCTCGTGGCGAGAACCTTCTCCGACGTCCACGCAGGAAGCCGTGACAGCCGAGACATTTGAGAAACACGAGATTTGCGTAGTAGAAGTCCTTCAGGCATATCCGCAGCCGAGTCACACAACGTTCCTGCTGCCGCAAACGGGGCTCGCGCGCCGGGCGCGAATTCCGAGCGGCGCGTGAGGCGAGCTCGTAGACGCGGTCGTGCTTTCCTTTGTCCTTTATTTTTTTTTGTTTTATTGTATGACGACGGCGTTCTCTCTCTCTCTCTCTCTCTCTCTCTCTCTGAAAGGCAAGACGTCGTAGGCTGGACTTCATTTGAAATGCAACGGGAACGCCGCTCCGCCTGTCGCCGAAATAAATTGATAAATTAAAAGCACAAAGAAAACGGTTTCAAGTATGGTGCCGGCTCTCGCTGGTAGATTTCGCTAGCAGGCTTTGCATGCCTGTGCGAAGTTGGCAACGTTTGAAGTCTCCTAGCTATAGTGAAGCTTCGGTGACTCTAGAACGCTTTTAGTCTATGCCTTACGCGTGGTACTGGCGCGACAAAACTGATACACTTCGCGCAAGTTTAAGGGCGGTACGACGATCGCGTGCCCTCTTCGCGTCGTCATAAGTTAGTTTCCAGGGTCATATGGAAATGCACTGTCGCAGCTTCCGAGTCATCGATCGAAGGCGTCTTTCGTATTCATAATGATCGCTCTGGAATGCGAGCTCCGAGTAGCAGTTTTCTTGTGCCTTGGCTATGTTGTGAACTATTGTCGTTTGTTTCTCGCCAAATGGGCCTTTTTTGTTTTATTTTTTCTTTGAAGCTGGGCCTTGTCGTTAAGAAGAAAGACGGGATATGACTAAGTGGTGTCACGTTGGCTGGAATTCATAGCGGTTTCACAGAGAGAGAGAGAGAGAAAGAGAGAGAGAGAGATGCAAATGAGTGAAAGGCAGGGAAATTAACCAGAGTGAAAACCTCCGGTATGCTACCCTGCACTAGGGGAAGGGAAAGTAAAGACGGAAAGAAGAGCGTGACAAAAATAAAAGCGTAAAAAAAACGAAAAGGGACGGAATGGGATCATTATAGTATTTCTAATAGGCGACTGCCACGTAAACAGCCTTGACCGACTTTCGGTGCGACGACAGTTCATGTCGGCATTCCAAGACTGACTTTTCTGAAAGTGGCCTGTCGTCAAGGCGTGCCAAGGATGTAGCCAGTGACAGCCGGTGCGCGCTGTATCGAGTATAGTGGCAAAGTACATGTTCTATGGTCTCCTCGCCTTTGCAGTGACTGCAAGCCGCGCTCTCGTCCATACCGACTCGGAAAGCGAAATATCTTGTGTAAGCGACACCAAGCCACAGTCGGCAAGGTACTGCTGTCTCGAGTCGAGAGAGTCCATATGGGGGTGGAAGTCGAAGGGACGGCTCCAGTCGGTATAGACGTGTGTGCTTCAAACTTGGTGTGTTCCATAAAGTTCTGATGGCTTCATTTGCAAGCACACGAATTTTCATTGCAGCGTCTGTTCTTGAGAATGGAATGGAGTCTTGCAAGCCTTCCTCATGTGCAGAGCGTGCTGCTGCGTCGGCATGTTCATTGCCCATTATGCCACTGTGGCTTGGAACCCACTGTAACGTGATGTCGTGTCCTTGCTCGACGAGCTGGTGAACTAGCAGTCTGATTTCTAGAACTAGTCGTTCGTGGGGTCTGAGGCGTAAGGCAGAAATTAAACAATAAAGAGCAGCCTTGGAGTCACCGAACACGCTCCATTTCTTGGGTAGTTCATCAGAAATTACATGAAGTGGGCAATGAATAGCAGCGAGCTCCGTGGCAGTCGATGGAGTCTAGTTAATCGAATCTTTGTGGTTGAGCTTTTTGCAGGTAAGATCACCAATCCTGTAGACCCATTCACCGTGGTTGAAGCGTCAGTATATACATGACGATGCTCGTCGTATGTGTCGTACAGCAAGAGCATTGGAAGCTGCTTGAGTGCCGGAGATGAGAGTAGGGCTTTTGTTTTCTTTCAGTTTTTGGATGTGGTAACGTTGATAGCGGTGAAAAGCGAGTAATGAAAGGAAAGTAATCGTAGAGCTAAACGATAGAAAGACAGCAGTAACGGTTCAAAGCGCCAGCAGCAGGTATTTTAGCTGAGAGAGAGATAGACAGACAGAGAGAGAGAAAATGATTTAATGGACACTGAATTTGTCAGACTTGTTATATACAGGGCTGGCTACTTCACGTGAGAGGTTTCAGATGACATGAAAATGGAAAGAATACAGCAGGCGCAGGAGCCAAACAAAAAAAAGAAGGTGAGAAAAATACTAGGAATGAATAAACAAATGAAGCCCAGATGACAAACAAAAGATGAATGAATGTCTGTAGGACCTGACTCGTAACTCTTAAGAATTCGGGATTGCGGTGTCCATTCAATCCACTTAGGTTGTATCATTATTATTATTATTTACGCTTTGTGTACATTCAGCGTCTTGTCCTTTATTTGTTTGGCCTCCGAAGAGGAAATACTGAATAAATACAGCCAACTCTAATAATGTAAAGCTTAGCGACGGCGCACTCCCCTTTAAAAAAACACGTACTTGCTATCGGCGTCAAATGAAACGTAAATGGCGGGGCGCCAAACTGAAGGTAAAGTCATTGACAGGCGCACACATCCGGTTTGAATGCCTTGCTCGATGATGTTCCCCTCTATAGTGCAATATTTTTCTTTCTGTTCTGGTTCTCTTTTCTTTTCTTTTTTTTTGAAAGCCAGAAAAGATACCGGTGCATTAATGATGACTGTGCGCAAACTGTGCAACGCGCACCTGTGTTCGCGTTTCATTTGACGCCGATATAGCGCGTACGCTTTCGGCGAACTGCGCGATACTATATACTCACTTCTGTTTCCTTCGATTTTTCCTTTTGTAGCTTTCAAGTAAAAGAGAGCCAGAACATAAACTAAAAGGATAAGCATCGTCGGAAAATGCACTGGAACCGGATGCGCGCGCCAGCCGATGGTGATGACGGTGCGCCGTATACCTTCGGTTACATCCTCCGCTGTTCCCGTTTCGTTTGACGACGGTAGCACATAAGCATTCGCTCGCATGTTCGGTCTGAGGCATCAAATTTCGGGCATGGAGGTCGTACGCTTATACGTGTATCTTCACCGTGCATGCCATAATATGGAGTGTCTGTTTACGGCGTATATACCTTTCCGGGCCGAGTCACCATTATTACTGCACTTTGTGCGTATCATTTGCGGCAGCGGCGAAACGTCATAACCGTACGAACCACAAGGGTCTATTTCCAAGGTTTGGCGCTTTGCTCATGGGCTGCGCGGGCGAAATTCATTTTGCCAACGTGCGTTTAGAGAGACGATTTCATTGCGAGTGTGTAAAAGAGAAACGAACTAGAGCCGAGAAACTATTTAATTTCTGCAACGATATCGTAAGCTGCAGTGGACTTCGCCCGAAATAGACCTCCAGAAGCATACTAGAAGTTTTTCGTCCATAAACCGATGAGCGACAATGCAGATCCCTCCATATTCCAGAACCGGGCTTCTTCTATATATATATATATATATATATATATTTATATATACATATATATATATACATATATATACATATATATATATATATATATATATATATATATATATATATATATATATATATATATATATATATATATATATATATATACATATATATATATGTATATATATATATATATATATATATATATATATATATATATATATATATATATATATATATGTATATATATATGTATATATATATATATATATATATGTAGGTATGTATATATATATATATATATATATATATATATATATATATATATATATATATATATATATATACATACATGATCATTTAGCCGCGACGCCGCATCTTCTCTCGCATCTACCGCCAGCTCTACGTTGAGGGAGAGTTGCCACAGGATTCATCTGCATTAGACATTTCCGGTGTATCGGCGCAGAGCTTTTGCGCTTCGTTTACGCTTTTGCGTTCTCGCCGGGTTGTCGAATCGACGTGTCCCGCGCGAGCAGGTGCCATGTCGAGCGTGATCGCGGTCTGCGTTGCACGGCGCCAACACTTTCATTATGCCTCCGCCCCCCCCCCCCCCCCCTCTCCCCCACGTCCGTGTTCCATGCAGATTTTCGTCGATCTTCTTTTGACGAGAGGAGGACGAGGAGGAGAGAGAGAGAGCGAACGTGCACACCAGTGAACCGAGTGCGCCAGAGCAATTGGGAAACTGCGAATAAAACGAGGTCAATCAGATAAGAGTGCGACGCAATGCGAGCACGCATGACTAACCGCGCGTTTACTTGGTAAAGACCGGTCCAAGTTGTCTTGGTGGTGAAGTTACTGCAGGGTGAAGTTAAGGCACGACCGCACTAGCGGAAAAAAAAAAGCTCGTGTCGCAGGGCCTGCTGCGCGGAAGCATTCTCTTCTTTTATGGGGTTTTGCGTGCCAAAACCACTTTCTGATTATGAGGCACGCCGTAATGGAGGACTCCGGAAATTCTGACCACCTGCGGTTCTTTAACGTGCACCTAAATATAAGTACACGGGTGTTTTCGCATTTCGCCCCCATCGAAATGCGGCCGTCGTGGCCGGGATTCGATCGCGCGACCTCCGTGCTCAGCAGCCTAAAACCATAGCCACTGAGCAACCACGGCGGGTTGGAAGCATTCTCATGTCGAATGGAGGATGGGGCTCGCAGCTACTTTAACGCGACAGCGTCGAGAGCCCCGTGTTGCAAAAAAATCCGGTGTCGGCTTCGGACGCCGGTTCGCGAATAATCATTCCGAGCCACGACCACGCAGGCCCTCCGCGTAACGCAGAAGCGTTACTGAACTAATCGAATTCCTCAAAGTAATATGCCTCGAAAAAGTCGTAAAGTCAGACCTAAACACAGCCTACAGACATGATGGCGTCGGACTGCAATTTGAATGTACCAAAAAAACATAATTCTTTTACGTGCAAACTCAAATACAAGCACATTTTCCAGCGTTGCTACCATGCCTAGAGCGGCGCGGCATGCTCGGTTCTTTGCAACGACACCATCCAGATGGCGCTCGTCTCCGTGCGTCCGCAAGAAGGCTGCGGTTGCTGGGAAGCGTGACAAGCAGTCGGTGACTTTTGAATGCTATCGCGTGACAAGCAGTCGGTGATCTTTGAATGCTATCGCGTTCCATTCTTAAAGGCGAAGCTGCCGATTTACTCACGTGGGCTGGCCACGCGAAGGCAAGCGGTTCCTTCTTGACTCCGCCAGGAATCATCACAGATTTCAACCGCACTGATATACAGCTAGGTGATAGCCACCCACGAGGGCTGGGGAAGGGAGGGGGGAGGCACTGATTCAAGTCGAGAGCGAAGCTGTCACGTGGGTGGCGCCAGTGGAGGCGCGACCCCTCGCTTCGGCACTGCGCACGGTCCTTTCGGTAACGCTGTGAATGAATAAGAATTTTGCTTAACTATTTATATCTGCATCCAAGTACCGGAAGCACGAGGTGTATGTGCTGCACATAGCTCACATTTGTTTCTTTAGAGAAGGCAAAAATGGCGCGCCCAGCAAGAAAGAAAGACAGAAAGACCAACCAGACGCGCGTTCGGTTTGCTACCCTACACCGGGGAAAGGTATAAGGCGTGAAAAAAGAAAGGAGGAGGAAGTAACCAAGGCGTACGAACAGCGCCCAGTAAATGTTGAACGCGCATACCGGAGTGAATGACGATCCTACCCCGAATCCATAACAAAATATTGACTTTAATATGGTTGGGAACTGTGCACACATATGGTGTTACTCGTGTTATGGGAAAGAAGTGGATGTGGCGACGAATTGTGTGCCGAGGAGTGGTCATTGTCTGAGTATTCTGTAGTCGTGATCTTGCGTATTAACGCACAGGGTGAAGCTAACAACCGATTAACAGTATATGAAGACAGACGCTAGTTTTAGCTATACAGCGCATTGCAAGCCAGGCTATGTTGTTTTATCGGCACCGGTTTTCACAATATCAGCGAAAAAGGAAAGCATAGCGAATAAAAAGGATAAGGTAAAAACGACAAGGAAAAAGCCACAAGATTTGTGAATGTGCAAATTGAGATGCACGAGACATACGCGTACACGTGTCAGCAAACCGAAGTAATGAAGACGCTCTGCATGTCCTGCCTGCACACAGGCCGTAATTGTTCCAAATCTAATTACCACTCCAAGCACCGGGTGTTGTATTGCATGGCACCAGCAATCACGGCAATGAAGTCCTGAATGTCCATTTATACGTATGCGTTCTTTGTTATATTCTGCTCCCCGAGTCCTTCATTTACACATCGCTCAATTCCCGCTTTGTGTACACTGAACCCACTGGCCTTGCTTTGGTCGACTTGATAGGCATTCATACTCTCCGAACCGGGCTTAAACCGTAGCTAATTAAGCAGCAGACCAGACACAAGGGCCGTCTGCTACTTGGTCCTTTAACTTGAATAATCGTTACGGCAGTCAACTCCGGTGATGCGTTTACATGCGGGAAGCTTTTGCGATGATGTCACTGTAGCACTGACGGCAGTTCAACGCCACATTGACGCCTATTGAAGCGAACTCACTCTCTTTCTTTTTTTCTTGGTGCGTCGAGTTGGGCGCCCTCGAGATTTTAAAGCTTTTATAGCTTTTTGTTTTTGCCCTAGAAAAAAAAGATGCGCGATACATGATTATTCTGCTAAAATTGAGTAACCAAGAGTTTAAAATAGTTTTTCAGCAACTCCTCCTTCATTTATGCGTACTAACCGTCTCCGTTGATAGCCCGATATTTGAATTCGAATGTGGTTAGCATAAATTCACGATGAGTGACGTTAAAAGCCAAAGCCACCTGTTTGCGGCAGTCCGTGCAATGCAATCTGTCTTGACCGAATTGAGCTGTTGCAAATGCTGCCAAATTAAGGACGTCTTTTGCCGTGCGCAAGATCTTTCGGCCAAGTGCAATGCGTGCAAGGCGAAATATAATGTTTTCTCTTCCGCGCTTTTCAATTATTTATCAGTGAAGACTACGTTAAGTGCAGTTCTGAGAATACTGCTCACGAGACCCGACCGAATGCAATCGAGCTTGTTTATTAAGCGATTCTTTTCAACTATGGCGCACCCATACCTTTATTGGTGATGAGTATAATTCGCGCAACAAAGATCTTGTTTTATGATTCTTTTTTTTTTTACCGTTACAGTTTTGTCAACACCGTCAATTGACGTCTTATAATCAGCGCCAGGCTACTGAACTTCTAATTGCTGATTTATATTAAGCTCACCATATGGTCGCAGAGTCTAGTTTCTTGCCACTCTGTAACCTTAGGTCGCAGAGCCCCCGATCAATACTTCAACGAAACCTTTAAAAAATGTTAATCATCGTCACCATCTCAACAGCAGATACGTCTATATTGTGATGCTAGCGTGAGCCACTTCCTTTTCTTTTTCACTTCATAAATCAAGCCTAGAGACTCTGTCGAAACCAGAAAAATAGCTCATGTGTGTCCTTCATCAAGTGCAATATGCGCAGTATCAATGAAGTAGGCCGGGTGCCGCATATAGCCATAGAAGGCTTTACTCAGCTAATTAGCAGTAATAACATATTGAGAGACGCAAAAGGGAAAGTTGATGAGCACTTTCATCTTCACTGCTGTGACCGTTAATGACCCCCAACCATTTTTGTTATTTTACCTCAGCTCATGCCAGTCCGAACTGCCTTAAAAGCATGGGACTAATCGAGAAACTATAGAGTGCGAACTGATGCGTCCGTTCTTCATTTTTTTATATACTCTTGCTTTCTTATTTTTTCTGCACTTACACCGTTCCGAAGTGCAGACTAGCCAACCGGACGCTTAATCGGTTTAACCTCTCTGCCTGAACCTTTTGGTTTCTTTCTCTCTTTCTTTCTTTCTTTCTTTCTTTCTTTCTTTCTTTCTTTCTTTCTTTCTTTCTTTCTTTCTTTCTTTTTCTCTGTTTCTTATTTTAGGTAAGCATTCGGGGTTGATTTCTGATAAAGCCATTTGGTTCTGGCTTAACTACTTCTATATGAGCCACATGCGCGTGGATCGCTGTTGGTGTTCTTCCACATTGCTTCGGTGTTTAACACCCATAATCTTTGTACGGGAAAGCATACAGTCAAAAAGCAAGAAACAAAATAAATATGTTGTTCACTAATACACAAGAGAGAGAGAGAGAGAGAGAGAGAGAGAGGAGGTCGTAAGAAAAAGGCAGGGAAGTTAACCGGGCCGAGCCCTGTATAGGCTACCCTGCACTGGGGAAGGGGTAAAGGGGCTGAAAGAGAAGGAGAAAGAAGCTCACAGTTCGCACTGTTACACACACAAGCGTTCATCGCTTGAGTCCCTCACAGGCGGTCATACAGGATGGTGCATTTCAAGAAGCGCACTATGGCGCCTTTGTGGCCTTGCATATAGCTGACGCACGAGGCCACGGACCCAAGATATTCTCCTTTGTGAAGCGCCCGTCGTCTAAGTGCCTCAATACACACTAGCGCTCGCATGGAGATGCAGCTTGTAACAATATATGTAAGCATGTGCTCAAACTTCCTTAGATGCGCTTTGTCTTAAGAACTCGCGTAGAATGCGAAAGACGGCGACGTACGCTACCTAGCAACAGTGACTGTCAGAATTAGCCGCTAGGAAATAACAACAAGCGCGTACGGCGCGTCAGTCGTATGGATGAAACTATAGAGTTTTCTACAAAGATTACTAGAGGGAACTCCGGCGCTACAGTCGTTGTCCTACCATGGGAATGATGGGAAGTACATGGATTTGTCTGATCTTCATGCTTGTGGATTCAGACGTTCTTGTGGCTTTGTATATTACGCTATATAAATCTTATTGTCGTGTATTTCAACGCAATCTATATTCTTCGAAGTGCAGAAGACGCCGGGAACGCGTACAATTGCTATTAATTGCAATGATTGAGCTTGTCTGTGTGCCCAAATCAAAACGCGCCAAGCGTCTCAAAGCACTGGCATGCCCGCGATAAATTCATAAGTGCGTTTCATTCGCTTGTCGATACATGCATCCGTGGCTTAATGGTTTCAATATCAGGCTTCTGTACTAAAGCCCCTGTGTTCGAATCCTGCCGTCGGGCAACTTTAATGATGTTTATTTAATTACTTATTATGCAATACACTGTTGAAAATGACGAGCTTATAAAGTCGCAAAGCCGTTTGAAGCCAAAAGGACGAAGTTTAGGCAAATCCATGTACTTCCCATAATTCCCATGCTGGGACAACCGCTCCCATTGTAGCTCGCGTAGACACTAGCGCCAGAGTTCGGATGAAACGACAGTGGCGGCGTTTGGTTGCCTAGGCGAGGGCTCGGCGTTCTTTATTCCAGGTCCACAGAACGCTTCGATATAAAAGAACCACGCCTACCTACTGAGCTCGTTAGTTCCACCTTTCAGCCGTTTCGAAAGCAGGCGTGGAAAGGAACAAAAAAAAAAGGGAGATTGCATGGCCGAAGCAAACGACGCTAGAAAATTGGGCAGGATTACGTTCGCGCGGCCCGACTTCATTATAGAAACCGAGGCCCAACGCTGCGAGAGAAAAAAAATAAAAAATCCTGGCGCCTCCGGTACGCCCGAGTGCGGCCAGTTTGTCCCGCTTCTCTAAATACTCAACCCGTGCACGAAGCCGACAATCATTTCTTTTCCTTCCTCACTGAGCTTCGCGGTCCTGTCGCTTAGAGGACGCCTACCTGCGCTGTTGCCATCAACGTGCCTTCTCTTTTGTTCGTTTGTCGCGGCGCTGACGGAGCGATGAGGCGGGCAGAGGAACAGGAAGGCTGGCGGAAAGGAGCGGGGGGGGGGGGGGGGCAAAGTTTTTCGTGTCACCGGGTCTCTGGAGTTCTTGCGCGAACGTCTCGTCTCAGCTCGGAATAGACGGGCCTCTTCCACACACAACACACACACCTTGCTTTCCTCCTCACCTACGCACGAAGAGGGTCCCAGTGGAACTGAAGCACCGTTGGCTGTCTTCTCCAGTCGCTCGCACGACTTCTCGGAAAGCCAAAGCGAGGTCTGTTGCGTGTGTGTGGGGAGCAAACGCGGCGTTCCTGTCGAGTTCGGCTTCCGAGTCGCAAGTTACGCGGCCCTCGAAGCGACGTACGTGCGAAGCGCGGTCCGTCTCGTCTCTCACCAAACGCTATAGCTCATATATAGCTGGGTGTGTGTGTGTGTTTGAGTGGCTCTGTGGTGCCACTGACCCTCCTTCAACTTGGGCCGTTGCATGGAGTTTTGAACTACGGGACCCGCACTACGAAAACATGGCACGGCCACGGTAAGCCTATGTGTAGTCTTTCCTTTCGCCATGGATGTTCTCGCTTTTTGAGAATGAACCTGCGTGCCCGACTCGATGGCCTGTAACTGCTGGACAAGGGCGTAGTTAAGCGTAAAACATGGACGATGTCGTCAAGCAAGAAACATAATAAATTCTGAAACTTCTTTTGCGTTTCTCGCTCGTATTTTCATTTGCCGGGCTTTCAGTTTTCATCTTTGGCTACAGTTCATCCCGACCAGGTGAGCTCTCGTGGAACGCTCGTCATCATATAATTATAACATAGACCGCATCTGACGGTTCGATTTCCGTATCGCTTCAGCAGGAGTCACTACATTCTTGAAATTGGCTTAGCGGACCCGAGGCTCAGGCTGGGGGCAACATCCTCGAGGACATGCAATTAAAACCGTGAAGGTACAGTGCGACGTTTCAGCAAGGACTGAGTCTAAACGACGCTGTTGTGTTCTTCGCGATCCATAGTTTAAGACCTTAATCACCGTCTGTTCGCAACCATCCGCCGCAAAAAAAGCATAGGGGAGTACAGTTCTGCTTCCCCAGAACCACGATGCCTCTGTATAATAATAATTGCATCCGTCCCTTGCTTTAGTTCTCGAGTCACATGACGGTGAACTTCATGTGACAAGATAGAGACATCGTCCGGTACTATATCCACAATCTTGTGCGCAGGCTTAACATCTCCTTTGAGGCATGTATTCCCGTTTTGTATTGCTTTATCTTCTTTGACACAGACCAGCGATGTAGCGAAATGAAGGAAAGAAACGCTCTTTCATGTTCGCTCTTAAGAAGAGGACACCATGGTTGAGTAGTCGCCTTTGAGAAAGATTAGTTTTCATTCATTTCTCTGGAAAACTGCTTCGCTACTGCCTCTAAAATAGTGTGCCTGGAACGATCTTTTACATAGCTTTATTTCTTTTCATTTTACTTTTACATCACTTCCGTATTCTGATTTGTCTTGTCGTCGACCATCGAAATGGGAACGAGAAAATCAAATTCAGATATATACATATCTCTAAAAGGGTTCCGCGAAAGGTAGTGGACTTATTAGGGGGCCTTATTAGAATTTTGGATCCACCATTCACTGTGAGGGAAGATCAATATTCAGTTACTCTTTAAAGTTCTTGTAGCTTTCTTTTTCCTTACTTTGCTTTCTTTTCTTAATGTTCGGATTATTCTCTTCGCGTTTCATTAATCTGCCGCATGACATGTCCACCGCAATAGCTTCGTACACGTGAAACGTTGGCGCAAGCTTCACGTTTTTTTTTTTTATTTATTCCGACGTTCTGCGGTGAAGGCTATATTTAGGAACCCTAATAACGCCGAAGCTACTCCTGCCACGCTTTGTTACGCGTGTAATCGCGTTCTCGTTTCTCCACATGGTACCATTGTTTCTGCGCTCGTAGACAGGAGCGTAACTGTAGTAAAAAAAAAGCGAAAAGATAACACTATCGCTCAATATGTAACGAACAAGCCAACGGGGTATTGTTCTTACGAAGGTTATTACGAGGGGAGTGTGCAGATCATCCCCGTAGCCTATAAGCCACAAACGTGACGGTGCCGGCTCTTCCGGATGAGCGATGAGCATGATGATGATGAAGCAACATTAGCTGGGCCCGAAATAAATCGGTGGTGCACGCAGGCACCAGACGGGGTGGTTCCCTAGTTACGGGACGCATATGTTTGTAGCAGCTCCAAGCTCGAGTCGGCTCACGGTGGTGGCACATCTTTTGAGCGGACGATGGTTAATGAACCGTGGTCAATGGCTGGCGTTTTGCGACTCCGCCTACCGGAATGGATTTTCTGCTTTGTTGTTGTTGTCGCCGTGATAACGGCTCGTCAAGCCAACTCGCAACCCTATATCTGGAACAACGCCTGTCGGAAGGAACGTAAACATTATTCTGCGGGTTAATCACAGCGCAACAGCGTCCCCATTGGCTATATACATAGTTCGCACTGCCTTCCTCATATTCCTCTCTCTCTCTCTCGACGTAAGCCACGCTGAAAAGCGCGTGATTGATCGGTGTCTGCAGGTGGTTAGCCGGCGCTGACGTTAACGGCGATTTCACAGCCGCTAATGTCAAACACTTCCGCGTGAAAACCATCGCTCTTAACGACACGCGCTAGCCTAACACCGGCTGCAACGAAAATAAATGGACGCGCGAACGTGTTTCCTAGGTGCTTATCTTTTCTTGCGTGTTCTAGATGCTGCGTTGGCCTGAACGAGATTTAAAAAAGAAAGATGGAAGAATTCAAAAATAAATGAATAAGTCGCGGTTCAGTTCTTCCGGCTCCTATCGTTGTTCCAGATGCAAGTAAAACCTTATATGTCGGATAAAGTCCTGGGAATCCTTCTTATTAAAGTGGGGGGGGGGGGGGGGGGGGAGGAGACGTAAAGATGCAAAATCTAGGCGGGAAAAACGGCACTCTAGAAAATTTGGTACACACGCTCGGTGTCGCCTAAATGACCCATTTGTTTCACAATTACGCCAAGATAGAACAAAAGGGGAGGAAAGACAGGGAGGTTAGCCAGTGCGTGTACCGGCTGGCTACCCTGTGCTGGGGAAAGCGGTAAAGGGAATAAAAAGGTGAAATAATACAAGAAAAGTGAGAAAAGATTCACACAATAACGCCATGTCACGCGCTACAATTTTCAAAGACGGTCGCACAGTTCACAAGTCTTCAAGAACTTGAGCAGAGCTCTTAAGGCCTTGAGTACCGAAACCCGTGTGGACCAGTGTCATAGAAGTTCTTCTTCTGTGAAAGGACGATCGTCCAGTTTTTCGAGCGCCGTCGCGAGCACTTTTCTTTATACATTGTGACGGTCTCCTCTCCCCGCAGTTGTCGCAAGGAGGGGTGTCGGCCATTCCATTGCGGAAGGAATACGCGTTCGTGAATGCCACGCCGAGCCACAGGTGGCACAGAAGTGTTCCTCCCGATCGCGGTAGCCCTGGTGGAAGGCGGAGACAAATACGCCAAACTTTCCTCCGTGGGAGACTGAAAGAACGAAGTGGTTGGGAACAGTTCCGGGGCGACATTCGTCATATAAAATGACAATGAGAAGGTCACGAAGGAAGAGTGGTCAATTAAACTCTCTCCTTTCTTTTTTATTTTTCGTCTTTCTGTTTTTTCTCTTTGTTTTTTTTTTGTTTGTTTTGTTCTTTAGAGAAGGCAATGTGGGTAGACGAGGCCTGCTAGCCCATAGCGTGCACTATTTCGGTAAATGTATAGCAGAGACCTAAACTTAATCGCAGTGACATCTTGACCAGGTTTTAGGTTTTCCGAGGATCCGACTGGTCGGTTGTAGCCCATGGTTTGATAAGCGGCTCAACTATTCCCTATGGCCTCCTTGTAAAATATTAAACGGATATATGATCGTTACCGCGTCTTGCGTGTGATGTACCAAAGGACGTAGCGCACTTAATCTGCAGTCTTTTCACGCTTCAAAAGAGCGTCGTAGTGTCCGCACTGAACTTACCATCAGCCGAGGTCGAAACACGAACGGCAAATAACTGATCAGGACTCCTCTCGCGAGGGGTTACATGCGAGTTCTACGTATACAAATGCTATGTAACCGGCATCTAAACATACGAGATAACAAGCGTACGTTCTGAAGTCTCAATTTAGCCAGTGTTGCAAATTCAATCTAACATGAGGCGGTATTATATATGTGGAAAAAGACGAATAAACGGGGCAGGTGGGCACTGAAGAAAAAGAATAAGAAGAAGAGGTTGGAACAATGAGGAGCTCTTTGTCTGGTTTCTTCGCGTCTCGTTAGATTTATACATTTTGGTGCCGAAAACCTCCGTGCGGACTCGTTACCTTCATCGCACATCTCCAAGGCCCTTCTACTCCACCGCTTAGTGCGGCGATCGAGCGGTGAGGAATATATATATATATATATATATATATATATATATATATATATATATATATATATATATATATATATATATATATATATATATATAGGCATTCTATCCACAACCTATATATAGGCGTTCTATAGTATAGGCGTTCTATCCACAACCCCTCCTTTAGCAATAGTGTAGGCTAGAGTCAGCAACAGTCTCGCGATTTCCGGATCGCTTCCTCGTAACAGGGACTGCGAGAACGGGAGGAGCGATTATGAAATAGGGTATCGAATTCGGGATTCATGTTACTGCAGCGAAAAATTGAACGGGGCACAAAGATGAGACGCAGACACCCTAGGTAATCGTAACTTCAGAATTAATAAATGTTTCTTAAGATACGTGACGGCTTACTGGGATTGGCCATCGAGGGAGACAATATTCTCGTTATCACGGTTTTAATGAGTGGCGAGTGCCAGCCGACGAGAAACCTTACTTCAGGAGTTACCGTCTAAACAGACGGGAAATTGAAAAATCGTTTTTTTTTTCTGGTTATTCGTAGCACTGATAGTGCTTAGGTTTGTTCAGTGGAAAGAAAAGGTCAAAATCTACCGACCATGCAGAGTAGATTTCGTATGTGTGCCACGAATATCTTTTTACGAAGTTTCGCAAACCGGAAGAATATCAATAAGAAGAATCTAGCTTAAAGTTCTGCGACTCAGCAATAAAAAACCAATATCACAATTACGAAAAATGCACAACTGAAACATATAAACACGGCAAAAGTGATGCATTATTCACCGTTCTGAAATCCACTAACTTGTGAGTTTCGCAAAACCCTCGCAAGCATTGGGCAATTTTACGTAAACTGTAAACGCGTATATGATTTTTGTTATCTGCAGATGACCCTCTCCATATTCTCCAGGTTCTCCATATTAGCCAAATTGTTGAAAACACCTTATGCACTAATTAAAGATACGGCTTCCCTATGTGGGTGTAATTCAGCTTTCTCTTTAAACTAAAAACACATTTCATTCAAAGTGGGTGAGAGCTTTTTTTCATTAGAGCATTTATCCGTGTCACATGTATTCGAATAGGGAAATTCCAGTTATCCTCGGTGTAAAGTTTCTTTTCGAGTGAGAAAAGTTTTGTGAGTTGAGTCTTGAATTGTAGGATTTGTAGATACTGTAAAACAAGTGCGCGAGAAGTACATATCGATGAAGCGCTGCGCAATAAGAAATTAAATGTCATTTGTAGGTTTCGTCGACATCGACGCGCCGGCATTGGCCTGTCCCTATACATCTTAGAATCATCGTAGCTGAAACTACGATATAGCGAATATGGGGCCGTGTTCTAAAAAAAAAAAAAAGGCATTCGTACACGAGAATCGCTCTCAACTGCGGCTGCAAACCAATCATGATGCCTTACATAAACGAAGGTAGTCTGCCAATAGCAAACACCACTCACGAATGAAAAGCTGATAACTTGTAAAGTCGCGTAAGGTTGACTTTAGAATTGCCAGCGTGTAGTTACAGCCCCATGATACCGAGTGATTCTTGTAGCCCTAACTCATTTTCTTACATGCAGCGCTCGTCGGCTGTTTTCATATTTCTCGTTGTTCGGCTTGCCGGACCAATGTTACCTGAACTGAACTTCAGTGATATATACGGAGCAGACACCGACGCAGTACGCGCGTTTCTCTCTCTCCTTCTCTCTTTCTCTGCCCGATTCCCTTCCTCACGCAGAGTAGCATGTCAGCGATGTCTATACGCCTGCTAAAATCTCTGCCTTTCATTAAGGATCTCTCTCGCTCGCTCTATCTATCTATCTATCTATCTATCTATCTATCTATCTATCTATCTATCTATCTATCTATCTATCTATCTATCTATCTATCTATCTATCTATCTATCTATCTATCTATCTATCTATCTATCTATCTATCTATCTATCTATCTATCTATCTATCTATCTATCCATCTATCTATCTATCTATCTATATTCGCGAGCCACCTATTATGTTCGTGAACTGCCATTCCCGCCAAGGCTTCAGCGAAGCAACACATCCGCGCACAATTAATTATTATGCATGCACGAAGCCTTCGCTCCTGCACACTCGTACGGGAAAGCTCATGCACTCATGTTGCTAAAACATGGCTGCACGCTACTAGCCGGTCTATACATACCAGAAAAAAGATAGAAAGAAAGAAAAACATTCGCGCAGCTTTCAATGTCTCGACGCATCACCGTGATATGTTCTTCATTACTGTCAAACTTGTCTCCTTTTTTTTTTCATTTAAGCCTATATAGCGTTATATATTGCTCGGCGCTCGCTCGGAGTGGGACAAGCCTGGCAACGTTGCGAAACAATTCCTGCGTGTCCTGGAGGCAAAGTCTAGCTCGTTTCCGTATAATGAAACGACACGGCAATGCGTCAGGCGAAAATGAATAGAAATAAAACTCATTCCCCGTGCTCCTGGCCAAAAGGAGAGCAAGACAGAAAGGACAGGGTAAGCGTTGCCATCACGAGTATAATTAGCGCGGAAGTTACGCCCAGGCAAACCGCTTCAATGCGAGCGTATATATATATATATATATATATATATATATATATATATATATATATATATATATATATATATATATATATATACATATATATATATATTTATTTATTTATTTATTTATGTTGTTTCTTCTATTCGGTTATGGCCGGCAAGAGCGCTATAGCTCGAAACGGCGGTAGGTCTCGGTCCGAGGTAAGTGGTTTCTATATTCAGACTGCATGGGCTCCTCGTTTTCGATTTGTTCGTTTGCATCTCACACATCATCGGCGCACACGCACTGTAGCAAGCGCCATTGCCGCTCTTTCCTTGATTAAGTGTAGTTTGAATAGAAACAGCTCCTCCTCCTACCCATTGTCGTCTCTGCAGTTCGTACGCTTAGAAACTGCCCAAGAAGACGGCAGCGCCCGGTGATTACCCTTATGAAACGATTACCCTAATTAGGGTTACGATTGTCGTCGTCGTCGTCGTCGTGCGCCTTCGCGCCGCGAACAAGCAAGCGCTCCCCAGCCTCGTTGATTAGGCTTAGTAGCTTCGGTGCCGCGCGCACAATGGGACGTAGTGGGAAGCGCCACGCGCAGGCATTTTTTCAGCGACAGCGCGAAGAAACACAGTGGAGAGAGAACGACAGAGAGATAGAGAGAGAGATAAGTGAGGTCAGGACTTCGCGAAACAAAAGGAGCTCGGCGGATCGCACGTGGAGGGAGTATACGCACGGGAGCTGGCAGCGGGCGGGGTCATCCGAATGACAAACACGGAACGTGGAAGGGATGCGCGCAGACTGCGAAACAAAACGATGAAACTCTCGCTCTCTTCGTGTCTTCGCATTCGCGTCGCGTGCGCGCCGCTTCGTTTATACGGTGTCGGCGAGCACGCCTCTGTGCGGGGCATGGCGTAATGGCGGTTGCGCTTCTTTCTCGCGTATTCTAACCCTGCCAGAATCGACTGGGACACGGACATAAAAAAAAAAAACGCGCCCGCCGGTCCCGTCGTCGCAATCTAAACCGCTGGGTGGCGGCACTGTCTCTCAGTCGAGTCCGTCTGAATAGATTCGGAGGACTTCAGTGGGCAGAGGCGGTGGCTGTAGAGGGAGGGGCAGCATCAGCAGCGATGTGATTAGCGAAGCGCCGCATGGGCCTTGCTCTCTCCGCTATGCGTGTAGAATGTAAAGTCGCATCCTTTTGTGAGACATTTGGCTCGCCTATCTGGCGTCCGGGCTCCCATAGTGAGAGGCGTATCCGCGGAGAACGGCTGCACTTCTTTCGAGCTTCTGAATGTTCAGGCACCGAGTCGCCTTCAACGTTTGTGTCGACAGCGTTCCACTTCCTTTCAACGTCGCTGTCGCAAAGTTCGTTTGACTAGGGCCATTTGCAACCGCTACATCAGTTCGCGATGTGTATCCGACGTGGAGACATATTTGTTCTGTCTTGCAGAAAGTTTGTGCACATTTCTTTGGAACAGCCTTTTATTCAAAGAGCTCTCGCCGTGCAACCAGCTGCCGTTGTTGCACTCCAGTAGTGCGCTTGATCAGTGAGCGAGTGGGTGCTGTAGAGAAACGAGTGCATAGCGTGAAGTTGCTTTGGGTAGAGTTAGCTATAATTTTGAAACTATATTAGTGCCAGCCATACAGTGTCTACCATGCGTCCTGTAGCGTGTAAATGTTCTGACTTGAGTGCAAGCCCGCAACATTGTGGGAAGGAAAATTAGAAGATTCTTTAATGGCGGCTGTGATGTCGATGCGGCAAACTAAACTGGTCCGCATGGCCCAGTCATATCCAGTTCCGCGCGAGTTATCAATATAAACTCGGAAAGTAAGAATAAGCACCGTGACCGACAGACGTGGACTACAGTTGTTTTCAAGAAATGCTATATACTGCGCTCACTCTGACGGTCCTCTACAGCGCAGTGAAGCGCATACACGTGTGTTTAGCGAATCATGCACTCAGACTAGTAACGCTTCACTCTTTTTTCGTGAAACTGTGGCCGTTCTCCCTAGAACCGTCAGACCTCCAGCGACAACGTTATGTCTTAACTACGCCTTATATATTGCAGTAGCGCTTCCTTCGTTACGCGATTCTGTACATTTAAATTCAGGATTCGCATTCGATAGGGGCGTTCGAACGCAGTGACGTGTAGACGCGCTCAATTCATCCTTAATAAATGCCTGTTGGATACGACTTAACTCGCTAGTGGACATGGCGAAATGAAGTTGTCAACAACGCTGACCGTTCGCCTTCCTTTTGTAATTCAGGCATTTCTTCTTGGCGGAGCGTGTGCCGGTCCTGCTGGTCTACCGCTGCCCATTCTATGCCTGGATCTCGTATCAGCATGCCATCTCTCCCCGACCCGTTTTGCTGGCTCTTCTGCTTATCTACCCGTCTTTGAACGTATTTAATTGCATTGCTGTATGAACGAATTCCCTCCTGCCTGGGTGACAAGTCGGCCTGCAGTATTCTGTAAATAAATAAATAATAAAATAAATAAATAAATAGGACAAAAATGTTTTCAAGAACCGAGTGCTGCAGCGCCGGATGACTGCACTGCGTCGATGCATAAAGGAAGCGGGAGGAGGAAGTAGCGTAAATCAGTCCCAGCCCGCTAGGAAGTCGAGTGTACACCAAGCGTATTCGGCCACACCGCGCAATTCATTGCACCGTGCCCGCCGCGTGTAGCCCGATCGTAATAGCGCAGTCAGCCGTGACGCGATCAACGCCGTGTTCACGGATCAGAGGCCCCGAATTAGGTAAACACGGCGCGTAACGTTGATCACGTGCTGCAGTCTGCGTCACGTATCCTGCAGTTATGTCATACGGTGTTCGGGCAGGAAGCTGTGAAGGTGGCGCAAGCCGACGGCGGCTGACTCATGGGGCGGCGTCTCCCAGCGTCCAAAGCCAAAGCCACCTAGAAAAAAGGTGGCTTTGCCAAAGCGCGCCGGCTATCGCAGGGAAGATCGAGCCCGAACGGAATGTGTGCTCCGCAGTGAAGCGGCACAGGGAAAAAAAATTCTGCTTGAAACCGCGGACGTTTAAGAGCGCGGTTTGATTGAGGATAAATCATGTAACACACCATTAATTTATTGTATCTGCGAAATTAACGACGCCTTCTTCTTCTTCTTCTTCTTCTTCTTCTTATTATTATTATTATTATTATTATTGTTATTATTATTATTATTATTATTATTATTATTATTATTATTATTATTATTATTATTATTATTATTATTATTATTATTAGCTAGCTCCGTTTAAGAAGCTGTTGGTGGCTATAAGCGGCCCCGGCTACGCGTAGCTCTTCTCTCGCATGATACACGTGCAGAAAGTGGTGAAAATTGGCATGAGAAAGAATGCAAAGCAATAACAGGGATGTCAATACTGAAGCCCAGAAAGCACTAAGACTCCTGCGCAAAGGCAAACGAAACCGTTCACGCCTACCACGCGTTCCGAGCACAAGTCTCGCGGACACGGAAACGTGGGTCACGGAATCGGTGCGACGTTACGGAGACGCGGAAAGCGGGATATCTGTGATCCCAGAGGAAAAGAAGCAGGTACATCCAGCAGCACAACGTGTTGCAAACTTCTCCAGATAATCGCGAAATATCATCTTCCAGACGCCGCTGTGCGATCACATGCGGCACGCACACTCCTCTGTTCTTAACACATACACTGAGGGGGAAATACAGAATAAAAAAGAAAGAAAATGAGAGGCGGAAATAAAAGAACATACAACAAAACCGAAACTACACGACTACGACAGGAGTATTCGTGCTGCCGTGCAAGATCGTGATATAGCTCGTATAGCCAGTATAGCCTGCGCGACTAAGAATGATACTGTTCTTTATACACAGTCACGCTTTGGCTACTAGCCAGTGCGAAGGCATCAACTGCGATAGTCCAGGAATCTGCCAAAGCTCACCCGTATAGCATTGCTGGGAGTTGTGGTTTTTCTGTCGAAAGAACATGAGCGCAGCTTTAAGATTCTCGATTGAGCATTGACATACGATAGACTATGAAGTGAACATAAATACTTAGCCGTGTACGACTTCGCAGCACAGCGTGCTCACTTGAACGAAGTTTACCGGCAGTGTAACTAGTCTTCTCACATTATTTGGCGATAATAAGAGGAAACGAGTTCGATTGAAGGAGTGGTTTCGCTATATAGAGAGCTGAAGTTGCACACCGCTAGGTCGCAGAATCGTGTTGTTAGCAACGCAGAGATGACCTATGGTAATGCTCTTTCGGGCTAGATCATGCAGTTCACTTTACACAAAAGAAGCTACACAAACGTTTATCTCGCACATCAAAACACAAGAGAATAAGTAAATGCCGTCACGTACTCCAAAGCCTATGTTCTATACCGACTGAAACGGAAACTCACGTGCCTCAAAGCACGCATCATTGTGGGCAAGCAGGATCCTACGAAGCACGATAAAGCACTGCAAAGATTTATATTTAGCTTCTATATAGGGTCACACTGCACCTTTTTAACGCTATGTCCGATGCTTCGCCACAGCCAAAACTTGCCGTGTCGTGCTTCCTCGAAGCGTTGAGTCCCTGTACGTGCCTCCCTCAACCCTGCTCCCCTTTAACGAGGCTTGACTGAAAGCGACATCTTTTTGGTGCACTCAGCAAAACGTTAAACGGGGGCCCTCCCATCTGCACACGCGAAACCACGTCGTGCAGGCAAAAAAGAAAAAAATGAGAAGTTCTGCGTCCGCGTGCAGTCAGGCCGAAGATTAAGTGGCGCGTATGTATACGGACGCGCTTCGCGGCCACAGTGTGGAACTTAATGAGCCATCGCCTGCTCTGCCGTGTCGCTTTCTCTCACGTAAAGACGAGCCCGCAAGGCCAAAAAGCAGCAAATGGAAACAACTGAAAGAAAGAAAGAAAGAAAGAAAGAAAGAAAGAAAGAAAGAAAGAAAGAAAGAAAGGAAGAAAGGAAGAAAGAAATACCGACCGAACGAGCGGGCCAACATCAAAAGCGCCCCCGCTTTTCTTCCCCCGGCCTGCCGCCATCATGCTCCGCGCTTCTATAAATGTAGTTCAAGGACGCGCACGGCGCGCGTCCCGCTAACAGCGACGCTGTTAAGCTGCTCTTCCATTGAATTATAGTCCGGGGCCCGGACTGCAACACGCATGCGCCTGCTGGTGGGTCTTTCTCGTCGTGCGTGTCGCGTTTGCCACACGTGCCAGCTCCCATGTAGCACGCGCGGCGGGCGCGCGCGCTTCTGGCCAACTGCTCGGAACGGTCCGACGCTATCTTTTGGCTGAACGCTCTGGCGAGTTCGTTCTCGTCGTCTTCTCTTTGTCTCTGTATATTTCTGTACTGAGTCTCGCGAAAAAACTGTGCAGCTTTGTGGAAGTTAAATCCGCCGCCATTCCACCCTGTGAAAGTGGACGTATACACGTAGCTGTTGCCCACGTTAAACGACGTTACACAAGCACCGCCACCGCTAGCCACGTACGTCATGCGCGCACGCATGTGTGCGGTAGTGCTGCATACATACTCTGCTAGGCCCTCCGCCAAGCGCAAGTGGATTGTAGCACTAAATGAACTTTTAAGGGTAAATTGCCTCAGAAAAATGCGTAAAGAACAATTTACTCACAAACTGCAGACGCTACAGCTCCGGATTGTTATTCAAATATACGAGAAAATATAAATCTTTTACGTGGGAACTGGAAGACAAATCCTTTTTTTTTTCAGCTGCCATTTGTTGTCTGTCTGGGTGGGCGCATGCCGACACGAAAAATCCCGACCAACTAGGGACTAACAGCTTCGCTGTAAAAAACTGCTGTTGGTGAATAAGTCACACTCTAATTGACCCTTTAAAACCCGTCTGTTGCAGGTTCCTCGTTAACTGTATAACTATGTAGCTTTAGAAACTGTGTACTCGGAGATCTTGCGCACTGTATTGCGCAAGATCTTCGAGTAGCGGGCCTAGAGCCGAGAATCGACAGAATGTTATCTGCTTTGGCGATATACGCACGTAGATTCTGTATCCCACGCAGAACTCTTGCGTACGCTATGCCAAAAGCTCGCTAATGAGGCCTACACATGATTCTGGTGGAGAAGGCTTGGCGCACCTATAATGTGACGCGCGGTTGCACCTAGCCTGTTCACATTAGGATGGACTATAGTCAGAACATGAGTAGTGCGCCGTCCCACACGTCACGTCTCACACAATTGAGTTGGTGAAAGGTTCATTCCCTTCATTGTGACGCAATAAGCAGGCATCCGAGTCAGCAAAGCCTTTCGTTCGTAAGGACCTATTATCAGTGGCCGGTCACCTTCGATAAGCGCATGTCCGATATCGTGAGCAATGGGCGCCTGTTCTTGAGAACTACTCTATAGCCTACGAACTGCTTTGCTTAATTTTATCCCAGGTTTCTCAGTGCAAAAGAACTCTAGGTATGATTAGTCCCTGTAAACTATTGTTTTAGGAAAGCACTACCAGACCATGCGAACGACCTCTTGTCCTACTGATTTTTACGTGAAATTTATGCACCATTAGGTATAACTGTGGTGATCGAGCCTGCCAAGGTTCTCGCACACAAAGCCGCCTCGTGACTGGTTGGCGCATTGGCTATTCTGACTGGCCGTACATAACGGCGTCAAGCCGATACCTATTTAATGGGGACACGCATTCACAAAACTTGCTACTTTCATATAAGAGGATTTCCCCCACTAATCGGCATCGGGGAGCTCTCCTCTGATGATAGCGATTGGACAGGTGACTACACAATCGGATTGGTGATATGGTGAACAGCTGAAGCCATGTGCAGGTATGCAAGAGATGGGACCGTGTGGATGCATTCACAAAGCTTCTTGCTCGGAAGGCGCGCAGGGACTGTGAATGTCGTCGGATATATGTATATACGACAGTTGGCTGATCCGGCACTAGCCTTTGGCTATGGATCCTGTAAACAATATGAAACTATACCCACTGTGGCTGAACATTCGATTACATTTCATTGGACTGAAAAAAAAAACAATGACTGCCTGTCACTGGCCTGCCGCCTTGGCTAAGACCATATCCGGCCGTAATGATTTGTCGGTGGCTTTTTGTCACAAATCTTTTTCTCGTACAGAGCACTAATAAGGTGTGAAAATGGTTGCGATTGGTGTACACACACATCCCCTAAGCAGCTTGGCTGTGTAGTCCCTACAAAAGTGCACCGTTCTATCGAAGCCGGGTGCGCGTGTACTATACATGCAGTGCGAGTGCTCCTGCTTTCGTTTATAAATGGAGCAACGGATAGGGCGGCCTCCGATTCATGGACGGGACGACTCGGTGCAAGAAGCGAGACGTGGAATGAGCGTGGTGTGGCTCCTGTCTCAGAGGAATCCCGCGTGAAGAAAGAAGGGTGCTCGCGGCGGGGTGTGGCTCCCCTGACTCGGGGCAGGGTGCGAGTCGCCTTCACTCGCCGTAATCGTTGTCGCTGTGCCAGCTGCCATTCCCAAAGAGCCCATTGCCAGGAAGTTAGGAGACATGCTGAATCTCTTTCTTGACTGCACTACCACTGCAGTGATGCTCTCTCTCTCTCTCTCTCTCTCTCTCTCTCTATATATATATATATATATATATATATATATATATATATATATATATATATATAAGCATTTCATTGTGTGTCCTGTTTTCAATGGCGTCCCTTTTTATTCTTTGTTTTTTTCTTTCACCATTTAGCGAGATGTGCGCGCTCACTTGCGTGCACAACGCGTGCAGTGTCCATGGCCCTCTTCCCGTTCTTTTGTCGCGTCCCACAATATCGCTTTCCCTTTGTGTAGGGTAGTAAACCGGACACGCGCGTCTGGTTTACCTGCCTGCCTGCATATCTCTCTCGCCGGGCAAAGGCGATATTATCCGCAGCGTTTTAAGCATGTGGTAGTTCGTAAGGGTTTGTGAAAGGGTCAATAGCGCAACGCAAATGTTAGAAGGCACATGGTTTCACGGTACATACCAGAAAGGTATTAACCAGCACTGTAGAGCTTACCAGCGTGAAGCACATAAGGAATACACACAGCGGAAGGATTTTCGGGGCACGTATGCGCACAAAAAGCTCTTACGCGCTACATAATCGTTCGTGAGATTGAATTGCAGCCAATCCTGATGGCTGACATAATATTAGCGAAGGCGGTATAGGCCAATGCCAAGGAGAACTTAACGAACGAACAGCCAGTTTTCTCGTGGCGCCACAGACGCGTCTTTAATCTCGTCTACGTCACTATCCTCCCTGAGGCAGGAAAGGTCAGGCTTCGCTTCCGGCGTTTCGTCAGTCGTTCTTTGCGCCGACGTTTCTCGAGTTCCTTGCCGCGGAATGACATTATGCTAATTGGGCTGCTTTATTGCGAGAAAATAAAACAAAATATCGAAGACGACCAATCCACTTGGCCGCACTCGCCTTCTACGGCTCTCGCGCATATTGCAGTTCGGAGACCTTTGAAATGCCGGATGCCACACAGAGGGCGAAACGTTCGGCCACAGAGCAACTGTGAACTCCGTAGCGCGCGCGTTCCCTTATACCGGCGGTAGCTTCGCGACTTGTCTGACTGTGTGAAGGCAGTGGAACACACGACCGAAGTCTAACGCAGAATTTCGCGCCATTTACGAGAAGCACCCGTCAGGTGATCGCATTGAATGAACGGCCTGTTCGCGTCACCGGCTGCCAAGTACCACATCGCCTGCCGTTTCTTCGTTCTGCGCGGAAGGAAAATGCACTCTGCTCTGTTGAAGTGGAAGCAGATGGTTGACGCAAAGGTTTGCCCCCTCCTTATTTTGTTTCTCGTCGATTCGTATACTGAGATGATAATGTTGCGTGTCCTCCCGTTTTTGACATACACGAGGACCGGAGTGCGCATATACAGGGCACTAAAGGTCTATGCAGAAAAAAAAAGAAGAAGAAGAAGAAGAAGCAGCTCGCAATGCATACGTCGCCTTTGTGCCAATATCGTTCCTACCAAGATTCCGGATTCAATTTCCTTTCTCATCGACGCCCGGTCCGTGTACGTCCACGGGGACTCCTCGTATGCCGTATGCCGCCACATTTGCTGTGTGCGGCGTTATTGGTTCTCCTCCTTTTGTGCGCACAGAGCGGGGGCGGAAGCATCGCCCCGAAGCGCCACAGCTGTGCGGCGAAGCGCGACAGTGTTGTTACGACGCGACACTCGTCGGGACTTCGCTGGCACCAGTTCGGCCGATAAGGTCGCACGAACGTCGCCGCTGTCCCCGGGTTCTGACCCGAAATAAACGACAATATGACTGCGATAGGGCCTGGTCGTTTCTCACGGATATGCAGTATACGGCAAGAAAAGCGAAGAAAAGAAATATGTCGAAAGAATGACTTTTTGCGCCTCTCCCCCTAACCATTCGTCACGAGCGATACAAAGTACGGCTCTCGGGTAGGAAAAAAAGAAACAAGAAAAAAAAGAGAAGAATGTGAGCTTGCGCGCCTCGTCGCTGGTTTCATTAAATATGCACGAGCTGTACGTGTGTGTTCGTCGTGCCTGGTGCAAATTTTGTCGAGAGTCTTCTGTCCGTGCTGGCACTGGTATTCGTCGCATATAGAAGTCGGGGAGTCAGAATGCATAAAATGAAGAGAAAAGAAATGTTATGGCATTGCAAAATCGAAGGCGGAATCAAGAAGGAGGATGAAAAGGAAGTAAGGAAAGATAGGGAGGTCAACCAGAGGCACGTCCGGTTTGCTACCCTACACAGTGGTAGGGGTTTAAGGGAAGAAAAGATAGGAGAGGGAGGGAAGAAGGCACTATCGGTGTGAGTACATGCGGATGTCCATAACTTCACGCCTATAATCGGTCACTAGCAGTGCTGGCATCGCTTTGTAAGGCTGCGACGCATGGGGCCATAGTCCGAGAATCTTAGTCTCTGAAAATTTTCTGTTATCTAATCGATTTAACACCCTCTGAAGAACGTCACATTCGGTGTCATAGAGATTACAAAGAACACAACACGTGCTCAATTGTCTCTTCACAGTTGCACGAGTCACAGATCAGTGTGTTGGACATTCCAATAAGGAATGAGTAGGCTTTCGTAAAAGCCACTCCTAACCAGAGGCGCGTCAGTAAAGTTGCATCACGGCGGGAGAAGTTCGATGAAATCTGCAGCTTCAATGTATACGTCGGACCCAGAGAGAGAGAGAGAAAGGCAAAGGAAAGACAGGGAGGTTAACCAGAGATTATCTCCGGTTGGCTACCCTGTACTGGGGGAGGGGAAAGGGGAAGCGATAGGTGAGAGGGAGAAGGATTAAAAAAAAAGAAAGAAACTACACACACACGCACGTACACACAAACTGTTTCTGTGGGCACTGTCACGCAGCCCGCAAAGGCGTTCCTACTGTGATGTAGTGCACCGTACAATCCTGAGTCACACAGTGAAGTCACAATCTGTCAGAAAGTCCAGTGTCTTTTAAATACCGCAGCAGTGCCTTCATAGCCGATCGCGCTGATGTTCGCGTAGGCCAGTGTCCAAGGATCTTGTGTTCTGACAGTGGGCGCTTGTCCAGTTTGTCTAGGGTGGCTGAGAGGACTGCTCTTTGCGGGTTGAAACGAGAGCACTCACAAAGAAGGTGCGCGATTGTTTCATTGCACCCGCAGAAGTCACAAAGTGGGTTGTCGGACATTCCGATAAGAAAGGAGTACGCATTTGAAAATGCTACTCCAAGCCATAGACGAACTAGAAGGGTACACTCGCGTCGTGGAAGTTCGGGCGGAATACGGAGTTGTAAAGTAGGGTCCAGGGTATGAAGTCGTGCACTTGTGAAATCGGATGAATTCCACTGAGCTAATGTCAGGTCGTTTGCCAGTACGGCAAGTTTTTTCGCTGCGTCGGCTCTCGAAAGAGGAATGGCAACGCACCTGACGCCGTCATGGGCAGATCGGGCAGCTGCATCTGCTCGATCATTGCCGTGTATGCCACAGTGACTAGGCAACCACTGATGTATGATATCGTGTCCTTTGTCAACTATGCGATGGTGTACTTCTCTGATCTCTGCGACGAGCTGTTCATGTGATCCATGGCGCAGTGCTGAGAGTACACTCTGTAGGGCTGCCTTGGAATCACAGAAGACTGACCATGCATGCGGTGGTTCCTCCTGAATGAAATGGAGAGCCGCACGCAAGGCTACCAGTTCAGCAGCTGTCGTTGATGATACATGCGACTTTTTATCTGTATTTCGATGGATCTTGTTGGTATCACCACAGCAGCAGCTGAACTTGCAGATGTGACTGAGCCATCGATGTAAACGTGTACGCGGCCGCTGTGAACCTCATGTATAAGCTGTAATGTGGCCTGCTTCAGGGCAAACGACGGCATGTTAGCCTTTTTAGTGATTCCTGGGATGGTGAGGCGTACTTCAGGTCTGTGCAGGCACCATAAAGGTGTGGATGGTCTTGCTGCAGGCATGTAGTTCATTGGCAATGAGGTGCGATTGGCAACAATCATACGACTGATAGCTGCGTGTGGCCTTTCTGCGGGTAGAGCGGCAAGGTGGTGAGAAGGTAGTCGGGCAACGTGGCGAATATGCGCTCTGAGAGCGTCGGTTACCAAGTACGTTGTTATTGGGTGATCTCGAGCTATGACAATCGTTGCCGCTGTAGACGCACACCTCGGAAGGCCGAGACACGTCCTTAGGGCTTGAGCTTGTAGTCCCTGGAGTACACGCAGGTTTGTTTTGCAGGTGTTTCCAAGCACAGGGAGGCTGTATCTTGCGAAGCCGAGGAACAAGGCGTTATAAAGCTGCAGCATTGATCGCACCGATGTGCCCCATGACTTTCCGCCGAGAAACTTGAGGAGATGTATTATTGTCAGCAACCTCTTCTTTAGGTACGAAACGTGCGGGCTCCATGATAGGTCGCGGTCGATAATTACCCCTAAAAAGCGGTGTTTACGTGCATGTGCAACTGCTTGGCCGTTGACACTTACTGAATAACGCTTCATTTCCTTCCGAGTGAAAGTAACAAGGCAGCATTTCTCTGAAGACAGCTCTAAGTTCTGTTTTCGCAAGTACAGTGATGTTACGGTAGCTGCCTTTTGTAGCCGCGCTCGTACCTGCAGTCGTGTTACAGCAGACGCCCAAATGCAGATGTCGTCGGCATAGATTGATACTTGAACTGTGTTGGGCAAGCATCTGACTAGGCCAACGAGCACTAGGTTGAATAGCGTCGGGCTCAACACTCCGCCTTGCGGTACTCCACAGAACGTTTGGTGTTGAGTCGTGGCGCCTTCCTCGGTCATCACGAAGAAATGCCTGTCAGTCAAATAACTGCACAGCCACTGAAAAGTGCGGCCACCGATTCCTGCTTTAATCAGAGCCTCTATAATGGCATAATGTGCTACATTGTCATAGGCGCCTTTTATGTCAAGGAATAATGCCGCAGTGAGTCGTTTCATCCGTTTTTGATGTTGAACATACGCGACCAAATCGATGACATTATCTATGGATGAGCGCCCACGCCGGAAGCCAGCCATAGCATCTGGGTACACGTTGTAACTTTCCAGGTACCATTCCAGGCGCGTCAAAATCATTCGTTCCATTATTTTCCCTATGCAGCTGGCCAGAGCGATGGGGCGGTACGATGACAAGTTTAACGGTGATTTACCAGGTTTGAGAAGTGGAACCAAGCGGCTGCATTTCCATTCACGTGGAACCAAACCGTTGCGCCAAGACTCGTTGTAAAGGTTTAGCAGCATGAGTCGTGCTTTCTGCCCAAGATTGGCGAGCGCCGCATAGGTAACGCCGTCCGGCCCAGGTGACGAAGAGCGCCTGCAAGTCGCTAGTGCCGCTTCAAGCTCCTCCACCGAAAACATTAGATCCATGCGGGAGTCCCGTGGCACAGGAGTGGCACATGGTGTAAGGGCGCGTTGAGGCTGCGAGCTGGCAAGTCTTGAGCAAAATTCTTCGGCAACGTCTAATTCGCTGCGACCTTGTTGTAAAGCGAGGGACTTAAATGGAACACGCTGTTGCGGTGATACACGAAGTCCACGCACAGTTCTCCATATTTGAGATAATCGCTGACGTGGATCCAACGACTCGCAGAAACGTTTCCATCTTTGAGATTGAAGTGCATCAATGCGGCGTTGAATCTTCTTTTGCATCCGCCTTGCCTCTCTGAGATCATGGATGGATTTGGTTCTCCTGTATCTTCTTTCAGCCCGCCGGCGAACTGCTCGTAGTCGCTGCAGTTCGGCTTCAAATTCTTCGTATTTCGGGAAAGGCTGAAAAGCACGCGTAGTATCTTGCATAGCTTTTTGAATTTCGTTTTCCAGACTTGAATGGTTCCCTCGCTGACATACTTCCTCCATGTGCGACCGAAACGCCGACCAGTCCATTCTCCGGAGTGTCGTGGCGGGGCATTTAAATAGTCCCTTGATCTTCAGGTACGTCGGAATGTGGTCGCTTCCACGGGATTCGATGTCTGGAAACCATTGCACGTTTCTTTCAAGACGCCGAGAAACCAGGGTCAAGTCTAGGCAGCTGCTGTATGTAAGCCCGCGTAAATATGTTGGGCTACCATCATTGAGGCAGTGAAGGTCGTGCTGTGTGGCAAAGGATGCTAGTCTCCTTCCCCTGGAGTCCATCTTCAAGCTCCCCCAAAGCGGATGGTGAGCATTAAAATCTCCGGTGAGAATCGTAGGGTGGGGTGTCGCTGATAGCACGTCGTGCAGTCGTTTAGGGTCGAATCCGCGTGAAGGAGCAAGGTAAACAGCAACAAGTGTGAACGTAAACTTGTTCGTTTTCACAATTAAACAAACGTACTGGTTGTCGTCGTGCGGCGGGACTGGGTGCAACACGTATGTCAGATCACATCTAATATATACAATTACCTTGCTTACATCACCACAGGTAGAGGACATGAATGCCTCATAGCCAGAAATGCGTATAACATTCTGCACGTTCGGTTCGCAAATCACAAGTATGGGAAATCGGTTTTCGAAAACGTAGTGTCTGAAATCTGAAATTCTCGATTTGAGACCACGGGCATTCCACTGCAGTAAAGATGCTTTCTTGACTTCCTTGTGGAAGGGCAGCGAGGGGCGGGCCATGGTGCTATGCGATGCTTTCAAGTACTGGAGTCAGCGCGTCCAGCACTTGCAGTGCGCTACGAGCAGCCGGAGTGTCCATGCTTGTCAGTAGTAGACGCATGACATTCGTGAGGGATTTGAGCATAGCAATCACTTGTGAATCCTTGTCTCGCACTTGGTCAACTGAAGTGACATTTGACGTTAAGTGGCGAGTCATGTGCTGTGGCTCTGGCGCGTGGCATGTCTTCGGCAGTGCTGGCCACACCTCACTTGATGAAGCAGGAATAGCAGGGCCGCTTTTATCGTTGACATTCGTGCTGTTACCGGAGACAGATGGAACAGGAGGTGGCGTTGCCAGACGAGACTTTTCCCTTGAACCGAAAGAGGGTGTCGTAGACTTTCGTTTCCGAGAGTGGTGTCGCCTTATCGCTGCAGAAGCATCTCTGTGTGATGATCCGTCTCTGGCCATTTTCCGCAAGATTTTCTGCTCTTTCTTTAGGCGTGGACAGTCTTTTGAGGATGCGACGTGTGGGCCTTGACAATTAGGGCACTTGAGCTCTGTTGCACGGCAGGTGTCCGTGTCGTGTTGTTTGGAACATCGTGGGCATGTCGCTGTATTTCGGCAGACAGCGCTCACATGTCCAATTCTTTGACACCTTCTGCACATAAGTGGTTTGGGTGCGAAAGGTCGTACCACATGCCGAAAGTGTCCGACCTTTACATGTGACGGTAGACAGTCACCTTTAAACACGAGCCTTACACAGGTCGACTTGCCGAGGCGCCGAGCTTGTAGTAAGGCAACACCATCAGTGGCAGGTTTGATTAAAATTGGCAGGTCGCTGTCGCTAATCGATGTGTCAATATCATAAACGACACCAGCCGTGGTTTCGTTGTCCTGTGGAATGAGGTAGTGGACGTTGATGTTGCCCAGGAGCTTTACTGCCATCAAAGCATTGATTGCGCTTTGGTTATGGACATCAATAGCCAGGACGTTCTTTCGAGTGTTAATTCCGATATCCTTGATTTCTCCTGGGACAAGAGCCTCCAGAGAAACGGAAATCGCTTGTCTATTAAGGCGGTTGAGGTTGTCGGCGGGTGTGTCCGGCACAAAAAGAATAGTGTGCGCAGATGGCCTTCGCTGTGGCATGACGGTAGACTTACTTGACGATGACCGTCCGCTGATGTTTCTTCTCTTGGCCTTGCGATGTACCACTCTTTCGAAGCCTTCGTCATCTGAGGCGTCATCACTTGAGCAGGAGTACAGCGCAGTGTCCTCGCTGTCAGCTTGACTCGGTGGGCAAATTCTCTTCCTCGGGCCGGTACCTGCCGAAGCAGTCACGTCGCGGCGGCATTCTGCCGACTTCACTTCCATTGCCGAGGCAATGGGAACGGCGTCACCCAGTAAAACACGGGAAAAAGCCGACAATACTGCAGCGCGAAGGAACAGTGGTCCCTACGAGAATCACTTCGTCTTCCTCTCCCCACGTCGGACCCAACCGGTGAAGACAACAGTTGGAGAAAATCGCGGTGTTCCACAATGCTTCAGTCTTGCTTTGAGCAAGTAAACGAAGAACCTTCGCAACATCTGTCCTTGATGAGGGTATAGGAAGTGTCAGGGTTTCTTTATATAAAAGCCAATGAATTAAATTAAAAAATATCGGAGGCAAGCCTGTATAAGTTATGAAAATTAACAGTGGGACACCAACCCCAATCCGTCGCGTCACCGTTGCGGACACTCAACTGTCGGTCGATCAGCTGGGCTGGGTTCAAGCTGAGCCATACTCGGCATTCTGCCGAGCACGTCTGGACAGCGCACTTGGACCTCGGTCACTTACGAGGCCGAAGATGCACACCGTCATCCCACAGGCTAGCGGGTTCAAATTCCGGCAATGGCCTTGTGAGTGCGCTACCATCACACACCCCCTACACCTAACCTAGCTCTAGAATTCAGACCCACCACCTGGCCAAAGCCGAGGTTTCTTTATGGGCTGACGGGGCGGCATCGCCAGCAAGGTCATTCCCGACGATGCCACAGTGACCCGGAAGCCATTGGAAGATGATGTCATGTCCGCTTATGAAGGCCTGATGGAGAACCTCGCTTGTCTCAAACACCAGTTGGTTATGAGCCTTGCGTCGTAAGGCTGATTTCAGACACTGAAGGGCTCATAGAATAGGCTAAACTATCGAGGAGAAAGCCAGCAACAAGCTTTAGTCTTATTTATTTATTTATTTATATTGCTTTTATTTATTCAAGTACCCTAGAAGCCGCATGCTTCATATAGAAATATATATCTATTTATTTATTTTAATTTTACAACGCACATAAACCTTCAAACGTGGTTTTCTAGAAGGCGATACCATCACTAATTGCAGACACGTAAGGAGGTAGACGATTCCAGTCGGTGCCCGCGTGCATGGTATGAAGGAATTCGAAAAAAAAGAATGTTGGTATATGGGCATGTGAGGAACTCCCATTTTTAATTCGTATTCGTAATGCGTACGTGCGCGTGCGCGCGGCGTGACTGTTTTCATAAGCAGTATGAATTCATTACACCACAGTTGGAGGTACCATGGTCTCTGTGACAGCGTCCGCATGCAAATGAATTCTATATGTCTAAATTGCCGTCCGAGGCGTTTTCCACCTGCGAGAACTTTCGCGAACGGCACTCTGATGTTGGAGGTTCGAAAAAGACGGAACGCGAATACGTGGCGAATGTGCCTTATGTGTTTGCGAGGTTCGCTTTCGGTGTCCTCTCCACTGGTCGAACGCTCGTTTTATTCGTTTATTTCCTTTCCTGCAACCAAAATCAGTTATCTATCTCTATCGCTTATAGAAGTATTTGTTTCGATGAGTGCTGCAATACGGCATAGCTACAAAAAAAAAACTGAAATATATATATAGCAATTCAACCCTGCATTGTGCAGGAAGTCTGGTGAGCCTTCGTGCTGAGAAATGGCGTGGGTTTGCCTCGCGTGTGCTGAATGAATAATTGCAGCACCTATATAAGCGTTTCGGCAGTCAGCGGGATATTTTGTGGCTCCGGTTTATCTCTTGTTCTTACGATCGACTTCTGCAAATTCCATTTCATCATGTGTATGGGTAACCATCTGAACTATTTCTCTTTTGTTCAAAATGTTCAAAAATATTATACTTAGAAGTAATGCAGGCACAGTGTGGAAAACACAACAAACGCGAAGGACAGAAACACGAGACAGGCGCGTGCGTGCCTACTCGAGACGTCTACCAAGACTATGGCTTTATGGTCGTTCAATACCGCATTTACTCGGATGTAAGCCGATCGGTGTATTTCTACATTTAACAAAGACTGTCGAAAGTTGACGTTCAGCCTATATACGAGAACGTCGTTTTGCCGCAACCGCCAGAAACATAACCTCGTGTCGCGGCCACAATATACTAGGCACTATAATGCACCATAGTTTCCGAGATCGGGTGGCACACCACCCCGAATCTCGGTGGTCATGACTGCAGCTGATGGGCTGGCGTGCGTCATTTTGTTTCAAAACAGCGTCCCGTTGTTAGAGAGGATAGAGAGGTTAGAGAGGTCGTAAGAAATTAGTGACTAAGAAGCCACTGATGTCGATCAAGGCGATGGCGAGCGTACGTTCGTTCACCTGCTTGGAACGACCGTCAAAATCATTTGTAGAAAAACAGACGGCAGACGAATGTTTTCATTCTTTTTTGCCCCCCGTTCGGCTTAAGTTTCAGGAAAAATATCGCATGTCGACTATGTTTTGCCAGATAGGTTACTCGGTACCAATAACACCCTGACTGATGAGGTTCGATCTCGCTCAACAGGTATCCGTTCATATGCGTCTAGATATCCGTCTCGATGCGTCCTGCACCCCTCGTCTTCCTTAGTAGCACGTGTCGAACACTCGGTGTCGCAGACGTCAAAGTATCGCCTGATGGCGTTTCACCTCTCGATCAGTGACATTTAACGGCTGTCCTGGAAGGCGCATGCTGGATGGCTTTGCAAGGAGCACATACCGCTTGAGTCGAGCTCCCTGCGCTCGCATGGACACGTGTTGCATATGCGGCCAGAAGAGGACGATGGCACGTCGCATGCTTGTACAAAGAACGGTGCCGATTAGTACGGATTATATCTCGCGAAACAATGGTGATAGGTATATTGGTCCGTGGGGTTTAAAAAACGTCCCAGTGCGGCACTGGGCTATGGCAGACGCCCTAGGTGGGGGCTCCGGAATAATTTTTACCACCTGAGGTTTTTTGCACCTAAATCAAAGCGTACGAGTGTTTTCTTCTTTGGATTCCTTTTCTTCTTTCTTTCTTTTTTTTTGCAATTCGTTGCCATCGAAATGGAGCCGCCACGATTGGGAATCGCACCCGCGACATCGCGCTCTCCATCAAAATTTCATAGTCTCTGAGCTATGGCGGATGTGGTGATAGAGAGCTCAATAAAGTTTTTCGCTTGATAAAAATAACCGCGGCCTCGTAACGACAGATGAATGTCACAAATTGTGCCTAATCGGAGGCCAGATCCAGATATGTCAGCCTTTTCTCTTTCTTATTTGTTTTTTCAAGTTATACGGCACGTAGGAATTAAGAGGCGCGATGCGTATCGACGCTGATAAAATATTAGATGTGGCATTCACAAAATCGCTAAAGAGCTGCGTGGAGAGGAATATCAGTGGCACACATCTGTCTGTCTTTTGGCGCCGACTGGAGAACCCGTCACGGGCAAAGCACTAGCTTTTAACGGGTTGGGGATGGGGGAGAGGGGTGGGGGTGTAAGGGCTCGTATTTAGAAAAAAAAAAAGGGGGGGGGGGGTATTCAGTGAGCTCTACGAAATTAGGAAATCACTTGGAATGTAAGCGCCGAGCAACCAGTCAAATTTAGGTAGTATATACCGCAATCGATAAGGCCCACTGGAACATAAAAATGGCGTGCAGGACCGATTAAAACTTGTGCACGAAGGCTTTTGTCGTGATGCAGGCATTTAGTGTATTCGTGTAAGCAATTAAAGGCAGTATTCCTTGCACATATCATAAAGCAAGAGAGAGAGAGAATGAAGAGGAAAGGCAGGGAGGTTAACCAGATATGAGTCTCCGGTTTGCTAGCCTATACTGGGGATGGGGTATAGGGGTTAGAAAGATAATCATAAAGCAAATTTTTTTCGTCACCATGGGCGCCATTGGCTTATGCTATGTATTCAACACTGTTCATCGTCCCCAGCGCGTAGGGTGCAAGTTAGCGCGCGAGAATTGCATTTTGGAAGCACGGTCAGAAGCGGCTTATTTGTTACCTGATGCTTCATTCAAATCGTTTGCTCGTCGCTCTCCTCGAACGCACGCGTGATGTACCTACGTGCGCTTCACTGCATGTCAGATGCGCTGCGCGCGGCTTTGCTGCGGTAAAATGGAATTGCTCGCGACGCGCGCAGCCGGTTCTTATCCTTTCACCACTCATGTCCGGCGAGCTTTATGTGCGGAGTCGCGAATACTTTCTTCTCCCATTCGCGCATCCTGTTTACCACTGGCCGTCCTATACTCGTCCCTTTCCGTGCAGCGGGGAGAAGGAGGGGAGGGGGAGGGCGAGGCCATTGCGTCAGAGAAGACCCCGCGCGGCGAAGGACGGAAAAATACCTTTGCCCGAGCGAACAGACAGATAGCGTTCGTGCATCCCTCGAGCGTCCCGCAGTGTCTTTTGTATCTGTTTTGATAAAGCTGGCCCTCTGCGGGGGCGACGTCACGACTCGGAGGAACATGTGACTAGAAGGCGCCGCGTGGAGTGTCCGTGGACGGGCGCGCGCACGCCCCTCATAATAACAAGGCACGCCGAACGACGAAGATCACTGCTCCGTCTATACGGCCGCAATCGCCGCACTCTTCGGTGCCCTTCGAACGTGTATGTGCCCCCGCATGCGCCCACATTTGCGGCGCCGAGGAGGCTTTGGGAACCTTGACAGAAATGCCCCCGAAAATCCTCGCTCCCCCCGAATGGACGCTAATCTTATGACGCGCCTGGATAGCATTAAGGATAGCAGTTTTATCGACCGTATTAGCTTGCAAATATAAGCATACTGCCTAAATTAACAAGCATTATATAGCGCGCGCACAATATCTCACTCGATGACCGCGGATAATCGATTCAGAACGCCGGAGTGAGGAACTGCGACAGCAGGCAGCGAGCGAATTGACTTTCGTGCTGCGTTTCGCATCAACGTGAACTGAGCTGCGAAAACACAGCGCAAGGGCAGACGGACTCTGTCCCCGTCGCAGACGGCTTTTCAAGAGACAGCGGCCCATGGCGGGCGCGCGCGGCCGCCCGGATTACATCGTGCCAGCGACGTAGCAGGCGACAGTGACGAATATGTTCGTGTCTGCGCACGTGGTTTGACTCTGCCTGGCGGGCAATTCACTAGATGGCAGAGCGAGCGGCTGCGGAATAAAGAAGAGAGAGGCTTTACGCTTTACAGCTAAGCGAGCACGGCGAGTGGCAGCAGCTCGCTGTGGCTGTGGCTTTCCGGCGGACCCGCAGACGCCGTCGCCAGAGCCTGTGGACAGCGATGACAAATAAGATGCAAGACGCTTGATATACACGGACTATAAGACATTCCACTCCCCCACCCCCCACTGCTTCTGCCGGCTGTACCAGAAACGCGCATTGTTAAAGTGGCGCCGCGAATTTTGGCCGCTGAAGCTGTGTCATTGAGACAGGAAGGCAGGATAGAAGGTGGCTTAATGAAAATGCACAAAACGACAACCACCACCACCTTTGTGAACGGCCCTCCAAGCTCAGACTGCGAAGTGTATCCCACATTTATGTATTGGTGTGAACAGCAGTAAGACGCTGCTTACCCGCCGTGGTTGCTCAGTGGCTATGGTGTTGGGCTGCTGAGCACGAGGTCGCGGGATCGAATCCCGGCCACGGCGGCCGCATTTCGATGGGGGCGAAATGCGAAAACACCCGTGTGCTTAGATTTAGGTGCACGTTAAAGAACCCCAGGTGGTCAAAATTTCCGGAGTCCTCCACTACGGCGTGCCTCATAATCAGAAAGTGGTTTTGGCACGTAAAACCCCAATTATTATTATTATTAAGACGCTGCTTGAACGCATCGTCGTGCCGGCCTCTCCTTGATCATCATTTTCTGCTCAGTTTTATTTATTTATTTATTTATTCATATGATATTGGATGGAGAGAACTGGTGTAGCCGATCTATTTTCCGCCTCACTAAAGCTACCCACGACGACAAGGGTTAAGCAACGTCAGAAGATATGCGTCTTCTCGCCAGAGGATTGATGTCCGCGCCGTGAGGGGCGTTGCTTGTCATTTACATTTTTTCTCGTTTTTCTTCCTAGTTTTTACATCCGCTTGTTTTCGGCGTGCTATTGGCCTCATTCTGTCTTCGTTCCGCCACAAACGGGAGCCCCTGCAGAGCCTCTGCACCGTGGCTGCGAGCGTTGACGCATTATCTCGTAGGCGTCGTCCGTGAAGCCGTTATCTCTCTTTTCGGGCCGTATATACGACACTCGATTCCGCACGCGCGCACGCACGCACGCACGCACGCACCGTATGACTTGTTCGCGTACGGAGCGTGGCGTGGACCACGCGCTTCTCTTATCTCAATCGCGCGCGCGTGTGCGTCAGATACGGCGCTCGTCTTTTGTTTCGGGGTGTCCGCCCCCTTCGCGCGAGCCCCCTCTGTCGTCACGCCATCGCCTGGCCAGCGTGTGCAACGCTGCCACCCTCGCTACACTGGGAAGCTGCGACGCGTTCTCCAGGCGCACTTTCTCTTTGCGTCATTGGCCGCGCATGAGCAAGTTTATACCGTGAAACACCACGTAGTACGTGGAGGGAGACAGAGAGGAAAGAAAGGAGGAAGGTAGACAACACATTTATTTGTTTATTAAATGCGGAAGCATTTCTGTTCTAATCGAGCGAGGAAAACCGTCCGTCCGTCCCTCCGTCTTTATAATGCAAATAGCACTCTTGACATTATCATACAAGCGCTCTTTCTGGCTGTCTATCTAACCACTTTCGTGGGTTTAACCTCGTTCACAGCGCCTCTTCACTGAAAAGAAATAACTCCTTCAAAATGACTCCGAAGTCCTTTTTTTACGTTAAGAATAGTGCAATTCGCATGCTTCAATAGTCGTCGTAGGAGAGTGCTGCCTGAATTTTTTTTTTTTTACCGGCCTTCAAGGCCAATATGTCGTTACGGAAGCAAGCATGCGTAACATCAGTTCCAAATGTTACCACATACAGCAGACTGATGCAGGAGGAATAGTACACTAAAAACATCGGTCAAACGAAACGCAGAAGCCAATACACAACCTTGAGTAAAACAAACCTCCTAGCACGCAGAAAAAGCAATACAGCCAAACTGAAAGAACTGAAAAGGCGGTTTGCTACACTATAAGGGGGGGGAGGGGCGCAGAAATGTAAGAAGATACCCACGTATTTCGGATAGTCGGTGTAGAAGTTAGCTGGGGAGAAGTGAATCCGGCATACTGGGCAAGTTTACCATCGTTAAATCTTTCTTTGTCTGTCTGAAATTATTTGCTCATAACACGGATGTGCGATGTTTTAAGAAAAGGAAGTTTATTCAACGAAAACGCACGTATGAAGCGTTCGCACATAAAGACTCCTTATCTACGCGTTGTTCATGAAGCATTTGCTTCATAAGAGCGTACTTTGGCTCAATTGGCACATACTCGTCGTCAGTTCCATTGAACGGTTGCAGTGCTTTGTTCCATTGCTAACCCTTTTGAGAGCTCTCCACTCACACGCCGCAGTAGCCTAGTGGCTACTGTCAAGAATGGCGAGCTGCGAAACAAGATTGCCACACAGTTACGACAGGGCGACACGACGCGCACCTCTCCCTCTCCGTCGCTGCAGCTGGGAGGCGTTCAAAGAAGCGGCCTTTGCGCTGGAATCCGCCGCCTTCCACCCGCCCCATCGACATTGTGACGGAACTAGTTCGGCGTGTGTGAACAATGATTCCGGAGTTCCCCAACGCAGAGCTGATTTGACACGCATGGTCAAGCTGCCGTGGGGACAACGTATTTTGGTGCGTCTCACGCTTCGGCACCCCGCCAACGCCGTCGTCGGGCATCAGAGCGCGGTTGCCTTTGTGTCTGTAAACTGATCTGCAGAGCCGCGGCGAGTTGGTGATGAGTAAACGAACAGTCGCCGCGTCGTAGGACCGGCGGATCGAGTGTATAAAAACTGTGGTTGTGCGAATGCTGAGGACACTTCTCTTGAGCAGTCATGTTAGACTGAGTCACTTCTCTCATGCAGTCCTGTTGGACTAATACTCTTTTTCTCAAGCAGTCATGTTAGACTGATTTAGTTTCTGTAAATAAACCCTTTTCCTCGTTCTCGATGAGAAACAGTTCTTCACTTCATCAACGATCTCAGCGTAAATAAGTTGGACGACGGCATGGGCCAGCCACCTTCGAATTCATGCCGTACTCCAATCTTGGCAAAGGACCACGGACGATGGGATTGAGCCCCCAATCCTGACACTACGCCATTGGGTTTCTGAGCTTGAGGCCGCGGGTGCGATGCCCGCTGCGGCGACCGCATTCCAATGGGCGCGCGGAACGAAAAAAAAAAAGAACGCTGCTGTACCGTGCATTGTGTGCGAAGAACCTCAGTTAGTCAAAATTATCGGGAGTTAATCGAAAATTAATAACCAGACACACCTCTGGTTAACATTCCTGCCCTCTTTCTTTATTTTGTTCCCCCTCCTGGCACGTAAGACACCAGAATTTCTTATTATTAAACATGAGGGTGGTGGACACGGTGGTGGCGTTGGAGCACTCGGAGTTAGCCTGTGACACTTCGCCGGCAGTTGTCCCGCCTGAGCATCTCACACGTTCTTAGCAAGGGTGTGTCGATCCCCAGACGTTTACCAACTCCGTCTTTCGAAGAAAGGCAGTCAACTGTGGTGGAAATGCCTTCCCGATTACTGCCGGCCCGTCGAGAACACTACTTCATCATAGTTCGCGTATATAAGGCCTCTCTTCTGTAGAGTTGTGAAACAACGCCTTTGTTTCTGCGCAAAACTGCGGGCGCAAACAGATATAGTGTTCCACATCGCCGACCTCCCCAAACAAAGCACGTTAAAAAGGGGGGGGGGGGAGGGATCGTCCAGTTTTAAACTGCCAAAACTGTACAGGTAAATTAGGGCGGCAAACAGTCACAGACACAAGAAAGGAAGCCAAGGACAAGTGCTACGCAAAAGCAACTATCCCAAGAATTAATTATTTGAAACTACCAAGTCATGGGGCTGAGTGGAGTTGTATTGCGATACAGTAGAGTAGGGGAGATCTTGGCGAGTAAGTTCTTGGATGAGGGGCTGGCCATCTTTATTAGCGTCAAATGGCTGGGGTTACCGAATCTTAGATAACAACAGTGATAAAGCGTCACTGAAGGGCGACAGCCTTCCAGAAAATTAAAAAAAGCAACAACAAGATGGCGGAATTTAATATCCCAAAGTTGCACAGTGGGTTATGAAAGCAATAAAGGTTTGGTTTGGGCTAGTTGGTTCATTATGTAAGCGTAGGCAATGCTGCTGCGTGCAAGGACATTGTCAAAGCAGTGCTCCCAAGTAATTTGGACCACCGGGGGTTCTTTAACGTGCACCTAAATTCCAAGCGAATGAGCGTTTACGCATTTCGTCCCCGCCAAAACACGGCCGCAGCGGTCGGTAGTCGAATCCGTAGCCTCGTGCACAGCTGCAGGCAGCCATAGCCGCGAAGCCAACGTGGCGGGTGATACGGAAATTGCCCGCAACATACTAGTACCTAACAAGTGTGAAAGTCTGTTCATTCCACAGTATACTATATAAATTGAGGCACCTCGTTTCAAGGTGTCCTAGAAAGAGTTGATAGATGTGCAGATCATGTAATGTGAGAGGTACACGTTCTATTGCAAAAAGAAGATAACAAAAAATTGAATACGAAGAAATGTCACTTCCTCGTAGTCGACAACGGCTCCCCGACAGTTCCTTTCCTGCGATGGCTCGTACCTTTAGTGGGCTAAATTATTATTACCCTTTCTTTGGTGTTGTTTTCTTGCGCGCGAGGTTAAGGGGCCGAGTTACACGCGGGAGTTTGCGGTAGAGGCACGCGAAAAAATAATAAAAGAAAAAGGCGGCAGCTCAGCCAACTCGGCTTGGCTCGGTCGCAGCGCGAGACGTCTCGGCCGCTGGCTGTGGGTCGTTCCGTGACTGCCGCGGCGCCGCCGGCCGGAAACACGGCGGCGTTCCTTTGCCGTCCTGCGGCACGCGCGCCCCACTTGGCGCAATGGAAGCGGCACGCCGCCGCCGCCGCCGCCGCCAAACGGCGCCGCTGGCAAACATCGAAGCGCGGGCGCGTTCGCCCTGCCGGCGGCAGCCTTTGGGGAGAAAAAAGGCCGAGCGAATCGCCGAACGCAGGTGCCCGTGCGCGTTGGACTCGGCAGTCCGGTCAGGGGCCCCTTGCCTGACGTTTCCCTCCCCTCGCGTTGCCCCTCGCTCCAGCGTCCGCGCGCGCGCGGTCTACGCCGGACGCTTGACCAGTCCGACAAGGAGGAGCGCGCCCGGACGCAAATGAGCAGAAGATAGCGACAGGCTCTCTCTCCCTCCACAGCAACCTTCTTTCTTGAGCTTTCTTTCAAGCAATGTTCTCCTTGCTCTGCGCGTGGCTGCCACTGAAATTTGGTCTTTGTTGTCTCCGCGTCCTTTTTTTGTCTTCGCTACGCGCCTTTCTGCTGCTCCAACAGGCTGAAAGAGTGCCCTCTCCCGCTTCTCTCCTACACGTCATCTCCCCGCTCTCGCTGCCACTTGTTTGTACACACACACCTGCGCGGCTGCCCTTTCGTTACACGCGATCGCAACTGTGCCGGAGAGGGGAGGGCGTCGCCATCCAGCGCGTTCGTAAAGGAACGGAGAAGAACGGAGAAAGAAATGGACCGGCCGGCGAGGCGACGGTAGCGGTCGAGGAGGAGACGTCAGTTGTTGCGCTGGCGGAAAAGTCGCCGCCACAGCCCTGCCGCCGCCGACGGGGTTTTTTATTGCACGCTTCCTCGCTCGTGCGGCCGGGCTCGTCTTCCCGGATTGACCACTCTCTCGGAGACCGGCGAGCGAGCCACGTGCCTTATGGTTGCTTGCGTGCTCCGCGCGTGCCACCAGCAGGATCGTTTCCGTGGAGATTGCGACGGAGGTGTCCTCGAGTGCAGCCCCTTTCTGCGGGCTCGTGTCTTCCACGTCGCTTATCGTGGCCGAGTGCGCTTTTCCTCCTGTTGTTTCGTGAATGCGATATACCACGCGCGCCCGGCGAGATGTTGTGGCGGAGCAACAAGGGTTCCTACGTCGTCACTGGACCGGTACGTGAGTGGTCGTGTCTTGCTCAGTTTCTTTTTTTTCCTCTGCTGGTACCTGATGTGCGTGCAGTGCTCGAGCGCTGCAAAAGAAAACAAAACACAAACGCGTGGATGAGTATGTCGGCACCAGGCGCTGGTAACTTAACTGGTGCCTGGTTAGCGCTGGTTGAAACTTGTCCGCGCGTAGACGGCCTTGCGCTGCGTACGCCTCTAACTGTGCCGTAGGAGAAAATCCGAAACGCGATTTGTCGTCTGCATGAAAGTGGCAGTGCTTGCAAAACGCAGACGTCCGCTTTAGGATGATTTATGAATATTGCGGATCCTTGTGGATGCGGGGAGAGGCGCTTTATCTGTCGTGTTTCTCTACCCTGATTGTTTTTGATAGCTGTAACCGGCAATCATTAGAAAGCTGTTCGTTTCCTGGCCAAATTTCTATTTCTATTCATCGATGTCCCTGTCCTTCATCGTTTTCTGAAAGGTTTCGTTTAAGTGTAATTCTATTTCATTTCTCCTTTCTTTCTTTCTTTTTTTTTAGCAACTGCTGTAGCAATCTTCCGTCAAAACAAGCCGTTGAGATCAGATTAAATAACTCAGAAATGTGCCAAGGATAGTCAGAATGTGTCGGCCTCCCCGTGGATGACTAGAAGGTCATGGTCGATAACGCTGTTCCCGGACAACTGCTCTTTCTCTCACCCTCGGGGCAAGCGGAAATGTCACTTTTGCGACCTGCCATAATTTATGTAAATGGTTACAGCGAGTTCTTCCTGGCAATGCGCCCAATAATTCCAGGCCTGCTTTCCATGTCTGCGACCTATTAGCATATACATGATGCGTTCATCAAATCGTTTTCGCTCAATATGACCGCTATTTATTCGCTGGAGCTTTTTTTTTTTTTTTCGTCGTGAGTGAACAGGCGTCTGGTTGGTTCCTCTCCACCAAGTCGTTGTAGACACGGCTTGTGGAATAACTTATTCGAAGTTATTGAAATATCGGATATCATCCGTGTACTTTGATTGAGGTTGGATCATCGGGTTCTAAAGTTTAAGATTATAAGTCCTCTAATATTCAGTTGCGCAGAGTTTGGAGTAGTTCTACGACTATTATAGCCGGTCTGTTACGAATGAAAAATGGCTCATCCCTCTGATCATTATGAATTTTCAAGTGCCCTTCGTAAGACAACGAAAATGTCCGGTGCTATTTCACCGCTCACGATGTCACAAGCCTCCGTAATTTGGCAATTCAGCGCACTACTAACTGTAGTACCACGTGTTTGAAAGAAGAGAAGATTTACCGGCTCTCATCTGCATGCTTCATTTTTTTTTCTACTTTTGCAATCGGGAAAGCCGACTAACTGTATTTGAGGTAATGTTCCGAGATCCATTTTATTTCTCATATATCTCGTGTTCTATTCTATTCGAACATTTCGGTGTTCCATCACCTCAAGTAACAATTTGGGGAAGGCGTGCACACACAGCCTGCAGTTCTTCTTCTCTAACCGTCACTTCGGGCATGTGTTCGTTAGCCCGTTTCTCTCTCCGTCCGCGCATCGATGTGTGCCATATTAGATTTACGCTACGCGACCACGAAGACGCAGAGAAACACGGACGTTCGTATATATATTAGCCATATCATAAGAAGCCAACAAACACTTACACCAAGGACAACATAGGGGAAATTGCTTGCGCTTAATAAATGAAATAAACAGACGATAAATTAATGGAAATTAAAGTGGATGAAAAAACAACTTGCCGCAGGTGGGAACCGAACCCACAACCTTCGCATTTCGCGTGCGATGCTCTACCAATTCAGCTACCGCGGCGCCGTTTTCCCATCCATTTTCTTGGGTATTTATGTGTCCTAGCAGAACCCTGGGAGTGTTAGCCAGCGCCACCACTCACAGAAGCTTGGCGACGGACGTGGAACGTCCTTTTTGCCGCAGGCGTCACGAGAACGTGATCTTTTTGGGTGAAGGCAACTGGTCAATAAACCCACACATGCTACCTGAAGGCATCAATGTTGCCGGATTCGAGACCCTCGTTATGTAATAAACGAGAAGAAAAGGGGGTTAACCGAGGGGCCCGATTTTTATTAGTCATATCATAAGAAGTCAACATATATATATATATATATATATATATATATATATATATATATATATATATATATATATATATATATATATATATATATATATATATATATATCGAGAAAACAAGCAACTGCGCATGCGTCGGGTGGCCTTCGGCAGAACAGCCGCCTGCGACGGCCTCTGCTCGTGCGATTCTGTGCGATGCCTCGACTGCATCGGATCCGCGCGCGACACTTCGACCTTTCCATCAAAATTCACGAGTCTTACGTGACCGCACGTCAGCGGTGCCCTTTCGGCCGCGCTGGGCTCGGAGTGCGCGGCGCGAACGCTTGTTGGCGCCGAGCGTGCCCGCCAGCACCGAGACGACTAATGGATAGAGCGACCTGGATATCCGCGCTCGGGTTGTCGTCGGCGTAATCAGCCACATCATCCCCCCCCCCCCCCTTCCTCCCTCCTCGCGTCTCGGGTTGACCGACCTTTCTAGCGTGCTGCCAGACACTGCCGACGGCGCAGAAAGTCCCGGGTCGCGTGGAATGAGATATAAGCTCGACGGAAGCCAGTCCCGATAGAGGGCAGCTAGGCAGAGTTGGTTAATCGCAGGGCTGGTTGGCTTTTTTCTTAGGTAGTTATACATATTTCGATCGAATATCGAACGTCGGTGGAATGGCGACTGTATCGTGTTGTGTTGCAAATGCTGCGCCGTGTACTTGCAGCGGGCTGTGCAAGTACACGGCGATACTCTAATTGCAGTGATTTCCTTGTTTTCTTTTCTGCACTTGCTGCTTTCATTTCTGTCTCCCACCGTGTTTCTTAGTCGTCCAGGGCTTATTTTTCGTGTTTGTAGAATATTCGGCCCTTCGGTGGTCTACTTCTCCCGGCTTGCATCATTCTTTCTTTTTTCTTCTTCTTTTTTTTATGGAATGGTTAGCCACATTGCACATTATTGTTAAATAATTGCTTTCAGTCTCTCTTTGCGAAGGAGCTGCATAAGTGGCGTGTGGCACTTATTGTCCACAATACAATAAACGTTCGCATAGCCTGTGGGTTGATCGGTCCGTATACCCTGGCACCGCTACGCACTTTCTCTGTTGTTGCCTTTGTCCCTGGACACAGCCGACAGCAGATGGCGAGTACGCGCTGCGCACGTGGAGCTAGAGCACCTTGAGCATTTCGCAGGGTATTCAGGTACGGGACCCCAGACCCAGGTTACGATGGCTACCCTGGTTGCGGAAGGTATATAAGGGCTGCCCCAGCCCAAAGCCTCCGGAGACCACCGACATCCTTCACACGAGTTTGATTACCAGGAAAGTTGCAAGCACATGGGGCGATTAGAGCACGTCTGTCCTGTCGGAGAAGAGAGCTTTGCGCTACAAAAATGAAGTGGTTCTTGGAAAAAAGGAAACTATAGGTGGGCTGTCATGGGGAATAGGGACAGTGGGTGATTTCGTCGGCCATATTATTGTAGCGGTTGTGACTGACATGGATTGTATAAATTGTTAAACTCGTATAGGCTTTGTTTTGGAGTTATGATGCTCTTAGCGTCTGCCTGAGCCGCGATCACATGCACATCTCACATTTAGGTATTCATTTGTAAGAGGTGTTTTTCTTCACTCGTTCTTCTTCGGTGTTTCATTCCGGAATGATGGTACATTTGTCCAGAGTCTGTAGGCAGAAAGTAATGTGTGCTATCTAGCCGGCGGCAGTAATATGGATGTTGGCTGGGAAGCGAGCGCACTTACGGTAGGTTAGGCAATTTAATATAATCTTGACAAGGCCATGGTCAGGAAATGCTCCAAGGAGGTCTGTGAAGTCTGCCACATACGTTGTTCGAAGGTAGAAGAGGCAATTAGCGGGGAAGGGTAATTCTTACGAGTGGTTGGCGTCGGGTAAATTGGTCTCATTGTTATAATAAAAAAAAGAAAAAGAAGAAGAAGTTAAACAAAGGACCGCATATTTCGCTCAATTTACTCGAACAAACACAATGAGCGACTGGAGACGCCACCTTTTGAGGTCGTGCCACTTTCAGAATGACATCAGCGTGTGTCTAAATTGGATACTTATACGCCCTCTCCGACCTGGCAAGACAAAAGTCCTTACATAGCCAGGTCAGGCAGGCGGCAGATGCCAGTGGGGCCCTGGAATGAGGGGCTCCGACCACCCCTTCTTAATGTTATTAGCAGTTTAGTAAGGTACCTCTCTCTCTCTCTCTCTCTCTCTCTCTCTCTCTCTCTATATATATATATATATATATATATATATATATATATATATATATATATATATATATATATATATATATATATATATATATATATATATATATATATCCAAGCAAGTATGAACGTGTGCAGGTCGTGTCAGATTAGAGAGCAGGTTTACTGCCGACCTCTGCTTTGTGTTCATGTTCACTTCTGCCTGGTGTACACACTTGCTTTCAAGTGCCGATGACAAGCTTACTTCACTCCGCATTGGCCGAAAGCCATTGAACTGCATGTTTCAGTGAGGCTCGTTGGGTACAGCATTGTAGTGGCTGAGCACGAGATCACGGGCTCGATGCCCGATCCCGCGGCTGTCGAGTTCCCATGGGATCGGAATGCAAGAAATGCTCCTTTGCTTAGTTTAAAAAGCTCGTTAATTATCCCAAGTCGTCGGAATAAATCGGCAGCCGCATGGCCGTTTGCGCATTGGACAAAACACCTTCACCCGTCTATCCTGAACTTTCGTGTTTGTCTCCCAAACAGTTGCCCAGGCGATTGTTTGGCCAATTGTTTGGGCAGTAAAACCAATCGGGCAATTAATCAATCAACGTGGTAGACACCTGTCGTACGCATTCAGCGTCCGATTGTGCAGCCAACCAGTACAGTCCGTTGATACCGCGATTCCGCGCGTATTCGGCTCCTATGCTAAGAAAAGTCTGACCAAATAAAATCCCGAAAGAAAACAAAAACAAAACCAAAACGTTCTATGTCAAGCGGTCATCTTACTGTCGTCGCGCTAATCGGTTAAGTGCGTTGCAGATGAATATATTCTCTTGAACCGTAGATGTCGTTCACTCTGAGACCTTCAGTGGCAGATGGGGCAGTTCCGATTGCTCTCCGGTGTCCGATAAGGCTGTGCGGGATGCTGACAAGATCCCGCTTTGTTGAAATTGCCGGTGATATAAAATGCATGGGTCAAAGTAGAGCTCGAGAAGACCTACGCTTCCTTGTTTCTCCGTGAAAAAATTATGTGCGGACAAAACTGTTCATCTTTCGCTCTCCGTCAACGATAAGTCCCACCTAGCGAGAGCCGCTTTTAATCGTTATTGTTCCGTTTTAATCATATTGCCTTCGCTGACAGTCATGGTGCCTCAACCCGAGTTAAGGTGGAAGAGTGAGCTAATTTGAGGATACGGCCATTCTTGCTGCAGACGTGTGCGCCGTGAACAGTATATGGGCAGTGACAATTAACAAAGTTAGTGCTCGTGTTCGTCGTCAGTTGTCTTTTCCGCGCTTCGCACTTACACCTTTGCGTCAACATGAGCTGTGTGTATACGCCGCGAGTGTTTATCCACGTATCGTATCTTTAAAATTGATTTCCCTTTATCATTCCCATACGGAGTATCATACGAGGCGTGCCGCCAGGCAAACCTTTACACAATTTATGTAAAAAGAGAACGACAGAAAGAAATAACGATAGAAAGACGAAGAAAGAAAGAAAGCTCTACTCGTTCTCTCATGTACCAGCGGTAATTCGATGAACGCCTTGCTTCACGTACTAATGACCTTGAGAAGCAGTTTACAAATCCAGACGGACAGGCACGCGGTATATATGTTCGTAAACAGGCGGCAGGCGTATACTTAGTCGCGCTCTTAGGCCAGTGATTTTCTGCATTCTTATACGACGCCTTTTCTATGGGTGCCAGGTTCGAGGCGCCGACTTACGTGGTCGTTGTTTCGAAACTCTTTCGTTTAGTCGACATATTTGTCTCTTCCTCCTTACACGGCATGCATGCCGTAAAGCAACGCGGCTGCCTTCGCGTGCTCAGCGGCCGCCTGCGACTGCAGTCGCACGCATTCTTTTTAACAACTTAACGAGCACACCTTAAGAACGCCTAAACGCATTTGTTAACGAAACAGTTTGCAGAAGCCACTGCGAACGCGGGCATCAGCCAGGCCGTGAGAGCCGCGCGCACTATGTTTAAGCAAGTCCGCCGAAACCACTGATAGCTTTAGGTTAGGGGACGCAAGAACTAGCGGCAACGGTACTGCGCATGCTCAGACACAGACGTAGTGGTCTGCGCATGCGCAGTACCGTGGTCCCTGGTTTTTGCGTACGCAAGCCGCTTGCGTCCCCTAGCCTGAAACTCTCTACCCGCTCACGCCGACACCCATGCACGCACTCGCTCGTCGGCGAATATGTTAAACGCAGTCCATTTTCGTGATTCCGCGTAGCGCCCATGCGAAGACCGCGACGGTTGCACTCCGTTCATTGCTCACAACAGGCACGCAAAGTTGCCGAAGCTGTTGGCTATGGTAGTGCTGTCGTAATGACGTCTCATTCTGGCACGTTTGGCAGAGGTGTTGTATTCGATTGGCACCGCTTTCCGCGTAGGAACTATTTCTTCATACTACAACTACAACTTGTGAACTTGAGGTTACGTTAAACCGACTACTATTCTTGCACGTTTGCGCTGCCCTTGAGTGAAGCGCGGTTTCGGTCGCGAGCGCGATTAAGCGGTGCGCCGAGGCCCCTTACCGAAGGAACGTGTCCTGCACACCGCTTGTCCGGTAGTGTGCGAGTTCGGTTCTGCAGCGCCTTCGGCGCAATGATTACGTGAAATTTTGCAATGTAAGAGCATGTGGCTTTGGTGTTACGCGGGAGTCTGTGATTCTGTATGACACATGCCTACGTAAGATGCCGTGGAGGCTTATTGGCTATGGCCTTGCGCTGCTATAGAGGAGGTCGCGGGGTGGAATCCCGGCCGCGGCGGCACCATTCCGGTGTGCACGAAATGAAAAAAAAAGAAAGAAAAGAAGACAGAAATGTTCACTGAGTTCACTTTATGTCATAAATGACACACTTTTCTTTTTCGCTCCATAAGGCAAGCCGCAGGAGAAGTCTTTCCAGCCTTAGTAGGCGTTGCCTACTATGCGTAAAACGGAGTATAAGAAAAAGGCTATGCGCTTTTACGTGTCGTGCCTGGCTGCTGTGACCGCTTTGTGCTTGCCTCCGCTGTGTATGTTCGGACTTAGATTGCAGCAATTACCTGGCTTGAATGCAGTCAGACCTACTTTGCCGAAGCGTATCTCTCGGTCCGTGACCGGATGAGAAATAAGCGAGCCCCCTCTCCCCCACTTTCTTCTTCCTCATTTCGCCGCACTCTTTGCATTACGACGTGCGTCATCTTCTGATCCTACAAAGCAGTGCATTATTCCTACATTGCTTCAAATTATAGGTTCTATGGAAGCCTTTCCGTGTCGTGTTTGTTACTGGCACGGCTTCTTCTGCGATTAAGCATTTCCTTTAGAAATAATATTGCTCATTGAACTGTCACGAGTAGTTTTAGAGAGGGAGAGAGAGAGAATGAACGTCGATTAAGTCGTTATGAGCAGTGCGTCTTACTTCGAGTGATGCACCCTACAGGAAGTAAACGAAAGTGGGTAAAGTAAAATTATGATGGGAGAAAGATGCCTCTTATTTGTATCCGACGATTTCGACCAATCGGAGCTGGGTACATACCGCCTGTTGCAATGCGCTTCAGAACCTGGTGGAAGCAGTCTATGGGGGCCAGTGAAAACAAAACAAACTGCAAAAATTGCAAATTGTCAAATATGCGACCTTTGTCTGCCTCTTTCTTTCTTTCTTTCTTTCTTTCTTTCTTTCTTTCTTTCTTTCTTTCTTTCTTTCTTTCTTTCTTTCTTTCTTTCTTGCAGTAGATATATATATGGCAAAGGGCCTCGTAAGCTTGCCAATAGATTCGTTAGTATACTGCCGTCATGTAGCTGTGCTCTTTGATTGGTGTTGTCACCGGAGCGGTCAGAAACCACGCGCATTAAGTCAACTGTAAATAAATTTGTAGTACGCGCCCCATTCAACAAGAACACGGCTCCCGTTCAAATGCGGCGTAGTTCAGCAATGTGGTAGTTTGGCTGAGTGACTACTGCACTTTGTACATGTTGTCCATTTTATTTTCTTTTACGCTCACACACGTACAAAATGCAGTGTAGTAGCACAGCCTTCATTACTGTCAATTCGCAGTTGTACGCTGTCGCAAGGTGAGCTCATTAGATAAAACACCGAGGTCACTTGCCGAGGTTTTTTATGCGAAACAGCGGCTACACTTATCTCCACACGGTTCGACGTTCTATTTCGCCATAAAAGCTTGCTCGCTTGGCGTAGTAATATTTTTGCTTTATGTATTTTTTACTCGCTCCTTTCATTTGTTTCAGTGTCCCCCCCTCCACTTCCTTTGTTAGGCCGACCTACTGCACAGGTTGCCGGACGATAGTCCTGTCTATTTTGGGTGCATCATATAAATTAGATGAATTCTTCTTTTTTTCTTTTTTACATCAGTGTGTGCAAAGCACCATTATTAACTCTACGTGACCGGAAGTTTGCGCAGCGTGATGCAGTCGCCGTCACCGAGGTGTCCTGGTTAGAGACTATATAGTTGGGTGCGGCAGGTTCACGTCATTGTAGAACCTTTACTGGTATGTCGCATTCCGATGGCGGCAGTATGCGTAGCGGTCGTGTACAGTGACCTCACCGCGCCGTATGGCATGGCGTATGCGCCGTGGTCACGTCCCTATGCCGGCCACCCTTTGTTTTTCTTTCTTTTATCGCAAATAGCAACTTTGCTGCGGAAGGTTCAAGCTTTATGAGTAGCCGCTTCCCCAGAAAGTATCAGCAATATTTCTAAGTTCGTAAGTATCACCTTAAGTAACGAATTGTGATTTACTGTTGCCGAATGTCTCAACGTTGCACAGTTTTTAATCCAACGAGCTGCAGATTCCATTGAAAGAAATTCGAGGTGGTAGGATGAACGTTTCTTCATTTTCTGACAAGTCCACGTAATGACGTTGTACTTTTAATCCCATTTCCCTTTCCCCAATACCGAGCATGTAGGTCCGAACTTTCATTCAGGCCGACTTCTCAACCCTGGTGTCATAATAAATCTCTCTCTCACTCTTTTTAACTAATCCTAGCTGTACGGAAGAGTCAGTCATGCCGCGTTCTCGAAAAAGCAACAGGAATCGCTGCGCTAAAGCACACGAACGATTCACTTATTGGTTGCGTGCATTACAAAAAAAAAAAAGAGGGAACTAAAAAAGACAGCATATTTCGCCATTTCTGACGGTAAGTAGCGCATCGAACATCCCGTGAAACACGGTAATGCCTACAGCGAAGTGTCCCGTGTGCAGCAGTATTAGCCGCAGTGAAGTGACATCGAGCCGCAGTCAGGATGCAGGGGGCTGAGTTTACCCGCAGTTCGATGTCCCAAGGTCCTGTTTTCTTGCTTACGCTGCCCAGAACTAGCAGAAACAATTCACCGACACAAATATGCACACCATAGCTGAATGGGATATGTGCCTTTGTCCTCGTCTCTGTTTCCCAGTGCGAGTTAAAGAACACAAATTTGTGAAAGATAAGTCGAGATACCGCGCGCTGCGTCCTTTTCCGTATAGCCGAGACGTTTCTTTGTGGCAGGCGAATCAAATATGTGCGCGCGCTTCCACAGAACTGCACCGAACTAACGGTACGGGCCACAAGCAACCTGCTGCTCTCTGCGCAAAATCTGGCCCGGGAAGCGCCAACGTCCGCTGCGTTCTGCCCACCTTTGCGCGAAGTTTGTTTTGTTCGCTAGGATTCCACGCACCCACGGGTCGGTATATGCTGAGAAAAATAGATAATTCGGTAATACAAAGAGCGCGGTGTGAGCCTGCAGCTATGACCTGCATTCCTGCGATACCGACGCTGCCTACGCGGAGAAATAAGTTGTGTGCACGTCTGTCACTGTTCAACACGACAGGATTACGGGCTTTGTCCTTGTTCGCACTATTGTCACGAACAATTTTGCGTTCTTTACAATGCTTAGTTTTTTTTTTCTCGTCAGCGAATGTTCTTATCACGTATAGTAGGGTACGGAGAGGAAAGGAGGATGCTTCGATAATTAAGGTGTGTTATCGCGCCTATACGTTATTCCGAAGAAGAGAAAATGGAAATGAAGATTCGGTTTTTCCTACATTTTTGCCCTTCTACCATCGAAAGAATGAACCTGTGAACAATTTGTGACACCTTATCAGGTCGGTAATTCTCCAATTAGATCGCGTCGTACATCGCAAAACAGTTGCTATTCTGTGCGCTACGGTTGCTTTTAATCGTCATCGGCACGTGTCAAATGTTATCACCGTTGACCGCGTGAACTCCATCGGTGTGTGGTGCTGAACCTTCAAGCGTAAAGGGATTTCTTTTTTTTTCACGATATCTGTTTCTAGTGTGTTTGCGGTGGTGTATAAACGTTTCTGCCAAATTAACAACAAGAACGGACGATTGCTTTCTTAAGGACGCAGGATCGGGCAAGTGTTCTTGTCTTCAGTTGCGCCGCGATTTCTGTTTTCTTCCTTCTTTTTTTTTTAGCAGTATTTTGGGTCTGCCTTACTTATCGCATTTCCGAGAACGTAGAGAACTAAATATGAGACGGAGCGAAAAACCAAACGAACAAACAAAACAATCCGCGCATTAGGCGGAAGTGGAGAAATGTTTCTCTCTTCAAACTTCGTTCACGGCATTTTTTTTTCGCTACAGTACATGCTGATGAACTTCGCAGACACCTACGGTCCTCGATGCTAGCGACATGCTGTCAGCCACCCGGCATGCGATTTGGGTTAAAGGTCCGTGACATCGGGAAGGGGGATACGAAGCGGACTGTTTACGCGCGAGCGGCTTTTAATTGCCACTTCGACGAGTGTACCATTATAAAGATTTTGTTTTTGTCTATGATAAAGCTGTCTCGCCATGGCTGTATATAGTGCGCGTGCTGATAAACGCCTTGTTTGCATTCTTTGGCGCACGCGGCCAACGGTCGGCACCGCATCCTCTCTGCCAGCTATAGGGCTCGTCCGCGTGAAGTTATGCGCGATCTTATCACGCACCGTCTCGGCGGCGCGGCCGCCTTAACTTTTTCTATATTTTTTGAACTTTTGCTTTCGTTGCATGTTTTCATCGATTCTCGCGCTTTCTCCTTTCCTTCTTTCTTTCTTTCTTTCTTTGCCCAGTCGATGTGTGTTTCCCACGTTCTCGGCCTTGAAGCAAGAGACGCGCCCTTGTTAGCGCCGCGATGCGCGTCCCGGAATGAGCGGAATTCGCGCGCCATCGATGCGATGTGTCTGAATGTTCGCTTCGCGTGCTAAGTATAGACGGGAACGTATAAATTACGAGCTAGTTCGAAGTGGAGCTCTGCGTGCAGGGACGGCGGAATTTGCAGAAGCACGCAAAAATAAAATAAAAAGAGGACCCCGGACTATCAATGGTCGATGTAAGGATGACAGTTGAGCATGGTTTTAAATTCGAGTTAGTGTAATAATGACTATACTCTAGAAAGAGAAGCACAAAAAAACTTTGTAGGGAAAGCGAATGAGCTTAGTGATACCGGAAAAGAAAACATATTACGACAGTATAAACTATAGGGGGGCCTCTTATCGCGCAATAAAGGTTTGTTACTGCGTAACTACCCAACGCTCCGCGTGTAGCTCTCTGCAGGGGGCTCTCGTGCCTGCATATCCCAAGCTCATTCGCGTTATCTCGAAGCCTTCTTAAGACTGTTGAGGGTGAACACGGGTCTGGGCTTTTGTGATTTCCTTCAATGAGAAGCTATAGATGTGCGTGGCCCTGGCGATTTACGTAAGCGTACCAGATGTGGAGGAAAGAAAAATCGCAGCACGAATGCTTACACAGATGTGTTTTTTTTTCTTTTTTGAAATCGCCAGGAGCCTGCATGCAAAGCACCTTTATCGCAAACTTACAATGTCTGGGATTTCACCAATACCCTTTGTGCGAGCGATAATGGATGAAGCCTGGCTGTTGAATAGACCCTACTTGCTTGCTCGGTTCGATGGTTATTCATTCGACGCAACCCGTGCGTACAAACAGCGAAGCGCGAACGGCTGCGTTCGAGAAGGCGGTTCGGCTAAATTTCGTGCGTGTAAGCCCCCTCTCGAAACTTCTCGTCGCCTAAACCCCAGTAGACGCAGCTCCACAGTTCGCCTCTATATGCAAGCGTGTGCTTTTGTTGACTTCGGTTTTTGAAAGAGACGGGATTGGACAAGCGGCTGTGAGAGTGATGTCACGTACCGTCAGATAGATGGACTCCAACGGACGATGTGTGTGTGTGCTGTGCTATGCGCTCTCTCTCCCTCTCCCCCTTCCCTATCTTTAATCTCCCCCATCCCTCTCCCATGTGTAAGGTAGCAAACCGGTTAATCTAAACTGGTTAACCTCCCTACCTTTCCTTGTCCACTTTTTCCTTCCTTCCTTCCTTGTTGGTTGAACCACTCTCTTTCCCTTCTTATCCCTCTTAACCCTTCCACCCGCGCAGGGTAGCCAACTGGAACAACCTCTGGTTAACCTCCCTGCCTTCCTCTGTATTCTCTCTCTCTTGTTGGTTGATATACGCGCTGCACGTGAAAGGGAAGCGACGCGATCGCGCCTTTCCGCGCTTGTTTGTCGAGAGTCTCCAGTGTGGAACGCGCTGGGCGCTACGAAAAACACACCGGCGCTTTCTCCGTCTTCTTCCCCTTCCGCCTTCAGCGAGAGGAAGACGAAGCCCGCGGGGAGTGGAATCTCGCGTGGTGGGAGGCGTTGGGCGATTTGCTTACGCAAACGCGGCGCTTTACGGGCGGCCGCTTGGCACCGACGCAAGTACGCGCGCGCTTCTCTCGAAAGGTTGGTCCCATCGATCACCCGCGTTTTTCGCCGACGACGGCGTTTTAGAAAAAAAAAAAAGCTGCATCCAACTCTCGCCTTGTTGGATTCTGTTAACTCGCTTTCTCATGTCCTGCCGTCACGGCGTCGATGAAAAAAGAAAGAAAAAAAAAGAGAAAGAAGAAAGGTAAATCGACTGTTGCTGCTGTTGGGTTCGAACTTGGCTTTCTTGCTTCGATTTCCGGTCTCGCGCGTGCGTAGAAACGTCAACGAGCGAACAGGGAGAATTGCAAGTTCGCGGTGAAAAAAAAGTATTGTGATGTTGTTGTGAGCTCAACGTGTGGAGATCGCGCGCTGTTGTGATCTGAATACATTCTTCTACTTATTATATTATACTTGTTCGTTTTTTAATTCTTTTCCTTCATTTCTTTTTCGTTTGAAACTGACACACTCGCAATGCCGACTACCTGGGTACTTACGTGCATTTTTGTTGTGGACCAGGGCGCATATACAACAGACGTAAATTCAAACAGTATTATTACTATTATGTGAACACGAGTAGCCGTGAGCATTATAGGGTTAGCATACTTCTTTATATTACTTTATATTGATGAAAATAAAAAAATAAGGAAGTCCCCGAAACGAGTGCTATGCGTAGTTCTATGAGATTGCGATGGGCGGTGCAGGATGTTAGGTAGGTGCCGTTTTGGTGACACGCTGTTACTGCCTTTTCTAATTGTTTTAACACTGTTAATTTGGACATTGCACGTAAGTTCATGTTCACGGCTGGGCGGAGCACACGCAGAGCGTGCCCTTCTGAAACGCACTGCGTTAAGAGCGTCTCCCGTGGCCGGAGGCGTCCTGCCTCACAACTTCACCTAAAGAGAGCGCTATACCCAGTTCCTACCTTCGCAACTCATGCTGCTATTACTAACGTTATCTCCACCGCCTGGACGGCAAAAGTAGCCGCGCAGTGTCAGCTACAGCAGACGGGACCCACGACGAGGACGAGACACACCGGCACGAAGCCAAAGCACGCACCGCAATCGCCGTCAAGATCAATCATAGCTCGCGCGAGGTCGCCGGCAAAGGCTGGCTGGCTGCTGCTGCTGCTGTTGCTGCTCGCTCGTGCGCGTCTGCTCTATTTAAGGCTCACGGCGGCGCCTGCGGCAATGGCGGCGATTATTTAGCGCAGAGCCCACAACCAACCGCAATCGCTCGCGCTTGCGCCCGTTGTACGTAGGACACCGTGGCTGCAGGGCACGCGTCGGTGCGCGCCCGCAGGCCCTGCTCCGTCTGCACACGTGCCTGTCGCAGTGAGGGTCACACAGCTGACAGACGCGCGCGCGCTGGAGCACTTGCAATAACGGGCACTGCGAACGCGCACACGCACGCACGCACACACACACACGCGCGCACGCACACACACACACAAACACACACACACACACGCACACACGCGCACACACACGCACGCACACACACACACACGCGCACGCACACACACACGCACACACACACGCACACGCACGCACGCACACACACACGCACACATACACGCGCACGCACACACGCACGCACACACACGCACACACACACACGCACACACACGCACACACACATACACACACACGCACACAGACTTGACGCATTCGCACTGAGTCACGCATGCGAACACACAAACGCACGGGGCGCAAGCGTGCGCACACAACAAACGCGTCGAGTGGTTGTGGCTGGCGCAGATTCCCGAGGCTATTTGCAGCCACACCGCGAGTGCAGAGAGGCGTTGCAGGCGTGCACCGGTGATTCGGAGTTTTTAAACTGGCCGCGCGCGAGTTGCTCTCGTTGGGTTATGTAACGCACGGGTCGGTCACCCGTGCGAGGGACTGAGCACGTTTCCGTGCCAAGGTTCGCTAGTAAACGCGCGGTTTGCGGAACGAGAGTCCCTCGGCGAGGCGAGGCCTCGCACGGGAAAAGTTCGAGATCGTAAACAAAGGCTCGCGGACCAGCGAGGCTCCGGCTGACTGATCCTCACTTTTCTAACTCCTCGGCAGTATCTCCTGCCGTTTTTTTTTGTGCTTCTGTTTTTCGCTGATTATGGTTTTGTTTGTCTCCGGTTCGTTCCATTTTAAAACAGCGTTTCTACGCAGCGTATAGTGTGTGGCATATAGCGATACGTGCGGAAAGACCTCTGCCAGCTACTGTCCTGGGGTAGGTCATTCGAAACCTGGCTCTCGGTCTTTGTTTATCTCCTTTGCCATTTTCAGTCATCATTATTAGCCCGACCAACCAGAAACACGACTATCCGGAATAGCCCTGGTTGCTGACCGAGAGGCGTTCCTTTGCGCAAACTTAGGGAATGTGCGCTTGTTTAGCTGATTTATATCTGGGTGAAAACGGCAGCAAACGGGCAGTGGAGCAAAGGAGAGATAGAACCTAGCCTCATCCTGCGCAGAATATGTGCCACCCGAACTTAGCGAGGAATAACAAACATGTTTTAAACTTTCTTAAAACAAATGCTATTGAGCATCCAGAATAAAGATAAAGAAGTAGGGCTGCTATCCTCGCTATATAACAATATTACTCCGATAAAGATTACGTAACTACATGCTTCAATGCAAAACAAAGTTGCTGCTGCATTTTCCAGCGCCGGAGGGCAACTTGTTGTATTGAGGGAAAACTAAATCGTATCACAAATGCATATGTATATTTCTGTCCACGTGAGCAATGCTGAAAGGTGCAAGAAATCAAGTGTACTCCTGCATTGCAGACACAACCTTGGCCATTTTCGCCGACAGGCATAGGCTCTCCTGGCAATATGTATACGTCAGTGTCGTGCGTGGCGGCCACCCGCCACTTGAACATTGAGGTTCGTAATTATTTCTGTTTGTTAATTGCTCTAACGATCCGGTTTAATCAGCGCTTACTGTCTTTCGTTGTCATCGACTATTATGGCTGGGTACTCAAGATATTGAAATCGTGAGCGGATTATTTACTGTCGCAGATAGTCGTCGACAGCGTTCGCTTCTTGTTCCCAATAGAGATCTTTAGTATGTTCCGCATTACGCGTACACCGCTATGAAGTGCCCCCCAGATTACGTACGCGCGCTGACTTTTTCATTTAGCATTGCGGGCGTTGTGTGGATTCCGTAGCTGTAGCATGACATCACGGCGGAGCCCTCGCTACCCGCTTCGATCTGTATTGAGCCCCGTTACTTGCTCTTCGTCGCGACAACGAAACATAAAACGTAAAGTCGGCTTCCGCTTAACCCGATCTCTCTTCGAGCAGTGTTACGTCCTCTTTTTAAGATCAGCCGTCTGTTTCGACGGCGCCATGCCTATCGAAATACAATATCTTTGCTGCGAAGGTGCTTCGATTTTTGTGAAGCAGATGGCGCCGCAGCCTTTGGCGTTGGACATTCGTTTGTCATGCGGGTCGCTCTGTTGCACGCCTCAACGGAGAACATGCACATAGAGTACGTAAACAAGTCAGAATGCTACATAATAAAACTGTCTATGGTCGCTAGGACGCACCGCTCAGTCATGTCCTTAGGAAGCAGGACAGGGTCGCAATGTACTGTTATACTCTGTAGAATGGCGCAAGTCACGTTTCTCTGGGGCGTTGTCTCTTGACGTCACAGGCATGTGGGCTCCTGCGCCCATATCCATGAAAAAGACAACCGCGGGCAAGCACTCTGCTTGCGTTTTTTTCTGTGATACCGGATTTTACGGTTTCGCTCCATAGTACCGGTCAACGAGTTCGCAAAATGTATGTGCAAGACGGAGGTTGTGTTTGCGCCAATAGACATTAAAGCTAGCGCCCTGATTGGTCGTTGAAATTAAAAAAATAAATATGTGGTGTTCAGCGCAAGTTTACCACTTGCCAGTTCACCTAATGAATGATTGGAAGAGATCATTCACGCAGATGGGTAAGATTAGGCCAATTAGTGGTCAAACATATTCGCTTAATGCTAATACGCACTCAGTGGCATGGATTGGACTTTACGTCCCGTGCGGACTTTAGTAATTGGACTGAAATATGGGTCCAGTGCTATGTGGCCACACTTGGCCCTCGTGCCTAACGAGCTCTCGACATCTATGTCGCTCGCCGTAAGATGTGGCCACCAGCGACTGCTTCACTAATCGAAGGCAAATTCGTCGTTATACACAGAGAACAGGTCATTTCGAACCGAGCCGCGCGTACAAAGAAACGAGGTCGGCATTATCAAATGCGCTTACGAATCCTCGTCTCCTGCTGTCGCCGCGAAGCTAAGAGAAACAAACTATAAGCTTTTTTTGTTTTTTAACGTCTCCCGCAGTGTTTTAGCGACAGCCCGTGCCCTGCGTAATCTTGCCGAACTACCACAGCCCCCCTTTTCTTCCCTTTAGTTCTGTAATGGCACATTCATTTTAACGAGAATCGATCACGGCGGGCCGCTCGACGCTGACGGACAAGGGGGAACCAACGTGGGTTAACAGAATCTCCACCGAGTTCGTTCCCTGAGGTGAACACTGCGCAGGTGGGCGACACGTGGCGGTGCATTTGGGAACCACACACAGAGGCCGGCGCGAGTGGCGCAAGGCTTTATTCGGCCCATTCCGCTTTCGTCGGCGGCGGTTCTATGAAATAGCTTTCTTTCTACGTGTAGCCCAAGCGCATTCATGGCTTATTCATTGCCCCGGTGCGATGCCGATAGAACCGCTCTCTCCTCGGATCGTTCGGTGCCTCGTTAGCGAACTGTCCCGAAGACAGTGCGAGAGCAGCATAACAATGGCGAATAAAAAGGAAGGACACGAACAGCCGAGGTGTCCCTAATGATGGCTGATTCATTGTTTCTTGCCCGCGGTGCTGCAGTATAAGCCCTGTCCGAGGTGTGACGGCGCGCTTTGAGGTCGCGCTCTTCTATAGACGTGTTTCTAACACCTGCTGCTCCCCTCGGCTGGGTTTGTACCGCCCGAAGGAGCAAATGGGCTCGGGTATTTCGCACAAGGCTGTGCACGACGTGGTTTGTTTCTTTTTTTTTTCCGTAGTAACCTTCGCTTTCTTTTGTCCTGGGTGTTCTTATGCCCTGTCGTATCGCGTTGTACATTTGGGCTCCATAACCAGCTGTGATTTGTCAGAAAAGTTTAGGAGTCCAAACACAGGCCGGGCGCATGAGTGTAGGCGTAGTTAGTAATTCTCAGTGCATTAATTCAAAATGCAAATGGGTGTCTGCTTAAATGAACAAAGTAATGCAATTGACATTGTTTTGTCAAGTGGTAGGCCTGCAAATCAGGAAGGACGTGCGACTCGCGAAGCTCTTGTCAGGAATAGTATGTCAGAAATAGTTGGTCCGCACCTTGACTGCTGCTTGTCTATATAATATACAGCGACTGGCGAGGACATCTGCTGAATCGAATAAACCAAAAGATATCGTTGGCCTAATTTGTGTCGCATAACAATCATACCGGTGCTTTTGAACATATGGAAGTCATCGCGATCTGCCTTGTGTGTTCGTCATTTTTGCGTCCTCGTGCCAATGCTTGGAGGAGGAGGTATAAGGAAGGAGTAGCGCTGGACAGGAGCGCGGACGTCCGCCAGTCAGGAAATGTGTGCATACGTGCAAACATCTTCTCGATCTATTCTCGATAGCGCTCCCTGAAAATATACGTGGTCTCACTCACATTTATAACAGTACATGTGCTTAATCGTACTGTCATGGTGGTTTAGCGCAACGAGAACGGCGACGCTAATCAATGTGTGGCAAGAACACAAGGCTGGGTGTTTCATTTGTATACTATCTCTCATCTTGGCGGATCGGCGATACTTTGTAGAGATAGTCTGTAAATGCATTTTGATATGTATCTCTGTGGCAAACTGAGTCTAAGTGTACAGACTGGCGCGTGACTCCGGCACTCTTCGGTTTGTTGCTTGAAGTAGAGCTTCATAAAGGGCAAATGAACACTGATATGAAGTAAAATGCGACCCGAGGCATGTTTGCGATAAGAGGAATTCTTATCCCACAACACATGCATATTACAGCTAATGAAATATCGGAACGCCGGAGGCGTGGATCGGTGCAGCACTACTCACAGCGACATATGCAGTGGCATGTTCGCATCGCAAAGTGGCAGAAAGTTTTTCTTCTTCTATTTAGTTTTTTTTTCTTTCATCTGTAGTAACGGCATGGGCCGCATATTACGTCGAAGGATATGAGTCAATATACGTTCGTGGTTATGATGTTGCCGGCACTTTTACGACAGGAGCAAATTTTTACATATGCCTTTCATTGAAACAATAGTTTTACGTTGCCGTGGTTCACTGCAACGTTTGAAGATGGCGCCACCAGTCCTATCGTGCACATCTACGTACCAAGGTTGACAGGACGTAACGAATGTGTTCCACTTCACTTCCTTCTCGCACTTCGTCAGCAAATCTGCCGGTCGTTAGCGGCAGATGAGGACAAAGAAAGGCAATCTCGTGAAAGAAATGGCAGAAATCTCGCGAAAGAAATACCGACCCTTTATTCCGTAACAAGAAATCATTCTAGAGACAAGCTAAATGTCCCTAATCATTTTGAATCTTCCGGAGTATGTCACAAATCGTTTCTATTCAATCCCCGAAATAAAGGGGCTGAGGTGCTCTGCACTGGTTTAATAAATTCGTCAGATTTTTTTTTTTTTTAGCGATAGGCTAACCTTGTCGCCGGTTGTGTTACTAAAGAATTAGTAACACATTATTAACACATTACTATTACAAGAACGCTTGTAATGGAGTGGATATATATATATATATATATATATATATATATATATATATATATATATATATATATATATATATATATATATATATATTGTTTAGATAGAACACTGATTGAGCATTGTGGTATACGCGCGACGGCTCGCAGTCCTGTATCAGCTAGGAGCCATTGGCCTACTGATAAGATATGCCAACCTTCTCAACAAGGGAACGCCGTCACCCAGCAGCCTAAGATACACCGACATTCCGGGACGGCAGTCATTCATAACTATAGAAACTAGTCATCACAAATTTCGCAATTATATCAACTTCTGTCACTGAGGAAGCCGCGGAACGTGGCTGGCATTTGCGTGCCGTGCCCACGTGAGCCAATCGTTTCGCAACGCCTGCTTATTATATAGAAAGCGCGCTACACGCACGCATGACTCACGTATGCAGCTGGTCGCATGTGTATGTGTACTGCACATGCGTCGCGCGACTGCGTGCGCCGGTTTTTGCCGACGCAAGTCGCGAGTTAGCGTCACCATATTATACCGCTGACGTGCGTGCCCTGCCGCGGCAGCGCTAACCAACTCGGCAACGCGTCCTTCCGTCCAGCCCGAAAGCACCGAAACAAAGCGCGCGTTTATTATATTGCGCACGCCTTGCGATCTCGCACGCGTCCTTGCCTGGACCGCCACTCTCGCCCGCACCGTACGTTCGGTTTCAAAAGGCTCCTCCTGTGAGGGAGGAGGAAGAGAAAAGGTTTGGAGGTGGAGAAAGGACGCCCGGCACGGAGCGACGGGAGGCAAGCTTCCAAGCGTCGCCTGACGCGTAGCCGAGGCGACACGCACGCTGCAGCGCCCGGACGCCGACGCCGTTTCCTGCGCTCGCACACAATGCGCCGCTGCGGTCCAAGCGGCTGACCGCTGCCTCGGATTCGCTTGTGCGCGCAACCTTCGTCGTCGCCAAGACGCCGCATTACGCGCACCGCTGGTTTCGTCCTCGGCCTTCGCCGGCCGTTTCCGCGGAGGCCCGTGCGTCGTCGCCTTGCGCAATCGTCGCGTCTCGGCGTCTTCGAGCGTGTCGGACTCTCGCCTGATATCACCATCGAGGGGGAGGGAATGGCGGAAAACAGTCGAAGTGGAGCCAGTGTGTGTGAGGTCGATGTGGCATTTCCCTTGAGTGGCCAACCACTTCGACTGCAGACCACGTATACCGGCTGTCAGAAACTTTGAGTTCAATTCAGTTTGTCATTCGATCGGTAGAAGCGACGGGTCGTGTGTATACAAATGGCATACTGACGCAATCAGCGCGAGCTTGCGACTCGCGCTTACTCAGAATCCCTCGTCCACGGGCAACAGCTGCCAAGCCTCTATCCCAATCACGTAGTAAGTTCCGAGGATTGCCCAGTATCTTCAGGCGGTGATAAAGAATACACGATGCATGCGCCATACAGTGTAGCCTGCGGGCTGCCCCGTACATTAAAGAGCATCACAGGCCATTTATAGTGCCCTGCTTCGTGCGCCTCTGAGATCTGCTTGTCCCTCAAAGAAAGTTGTAAGGTACTGTGATCACCGAAACTTCCTTAATAAGCTAGAGTTTCGTTAGTTCCTGGAATTGACCAGTCACATCACTCCGCTAAGAACGGCCATGCACTATACCCAGTACCGAATCCAGAAAGAGCTCTCAATTTGCTAATCCTCCTCTCCTCTTTTTCTGCTACCCCTATTGAAAATTTGCCCGATGCTGGGCATAGTGGAATCCATCATCCATCATCATGGTGGATTATGGTGATGGGTGGTATGCCGGGTGACGGGTGGCACGGTGGGTGCTGGGTGACATGGTGGGTGACGGGTGGCACGGTGGGTGCTGGGTGACATGGTGGGTGACGGGTGGCATGGTGGGTGCTGGGCATGGTGGTTACTGGGCACGGCGGTTGCTGGGCGGCACGGTGGGTGATGGGTGGCACGGTGGGCACTTGGTTGGATATCATCGTGGGCGCAGCACGTCAAAGGGAAGTTGTGTGATGAATTGAAGGAGCAGCCATTGCTATGCGGAAGCTCATGACGGGCTATCTTTATGTGATGTTGAGTCTTGTGAAGTGTACAGTCTGTATATACAGGTTGCCAAGATGCGGCTATTTTCATGCCATAACGAATCAATCTGTAAAGCACCATACTACGTAGCATATCATCACACTTTATTGAAAATGCATCACTGGACTTGTACTGTATTTACTTTTCCACTCGCTTGCCCTGGCGTCCCGCTTGTGTAAAAGAAAGCTCCAAAGGTGCTTTCGCAGGGAAGCAAGGTGGTTCTCCGGATGTGGTGTAGGTGGCATCATTGGATGGTCACTTATATATTTCTCCAGGCAGTCTAAAAGGAGAGTGCAATAAATATATAAGTAAATTGTTTTTCCAATGATTTCGAGCAATAAGTGAATGAAGAAAATCTGCTCTAATCACTTCAAAAAAAGTTTCAGATAACAAAATGCAGCAAATGTCACACACAAACATGCTACCCAGGGCGCAAGCCAGCACAGGTTTATTTGCAGTGAGAATGCATACACATGCATCACATAGTTTTGCAGATTTACATGGAATTTTTGTATGTTTTTTGCCAAAGCCACGCCTCTTCTCATCTGGAGGTTGGCTTAACTGCAAAATTTAGACACATGGGAGCTGTACTCAAAGCCTTATGGGGTGGATATTTGGCTTCTGATTTTACATAATTTGTCTGCTCTTCGACCACCCAAATTCCTGTCAAATTCGGAGAGCCACAATTTGGCAAAATTTTAGGATGCTTTGCGTAGAACAAGATCAGCTGTGCAGATCAGAGCGTACATGCGAATAATGTACGAGGTGCTTTCTTTGTGTAGCAGTTCTTTCCTCATTCTTATACTTAATTAAAATGAGATCACTGAAAGTATGCCGAAAGTGCTGATAGGCCATGTCTTACAAACTTCAATAATCAGAACATCTAAAATCAAGAAAGCGGCTGACAGATGGAATAGTACACTGTGGTATGAAGGTTATAAACACGGATGAGGTGCCTCAGAAAGGCTGGCCAACGTTTCGATAGGAGCTATCTTCGTCAAAAGTGGCCTGGTCAGCCTTGGCATGTTAGTTTTAAAGGACTAGTAGGGTGACGTCACGTGCAGTTGTTGTCAGTGGCAGCTGGTTGTAAAGGGAGAGACTTTAAGGAGAATGAGTGCTGTCGTCTGACGTCTGTAAGCATGATTCCTAAGACGAGGGCACAAGACCGTGAGAATAGGAAGGCGGCGAGAAAAGAAACGAAAGAAAAGGAGAAAAAAAAGAGATGCCAAGAGGCAAAAAAAAGAAAGACAAGAAAAAGAAGGGCATGGGAGCATGTTAAGGAAGTGAGGGGTGAGGGAGCATTCAGGAGTGCCATTGGCGGCATGTTTCTGCCGTTTTAGAACTGGTCAGGCGGTCAGTGTGCGAGTAACAAAAAAGACCCCAAAAGACATCAGTTGAAAGAATGACTTGAGTAGCGTAGCAGCAACGCGTCGGGTAATGTTGAAGAAATTAAGATGGCGACAAGGAGTCTGGGATGCAATGCATGTGGTAGCTGGCAGGCAGAAGCATGATGTTTTAGGGATGTCAGCCTCAGTAGCTCAACGCAGGTGTCGTCACAGTGGTATATAGAGCTGGTGATACCCTGTGTGACTGATGCGCAGAAAAAGGTATCCTGTCATCTGGGATTTTGGATTGTGGTGGTGAGGGTGTTAAAAAAATATGATAGAAAACAGACAAAAGGGAGGAACTGAAAGTGGAATAACAAATAGGAGGGTTACATGAGCAAAAGCGGGCGGAGGCAGGTGTACATGGGAAAAGGGGTCATACAGTTGATATAAACACTAAAACATGAAATAATATAATAAAATGAGTAGTAAGCAGGTAAAAATTAGAAACGGTGGAATAGGTTGAGGTTAAGAATTAAGTTTAGCTGGTGGCACAATGTGTTTTGTGCCTTGGTTGATGACATGAGGCTTTCCGATTTAAGTTACAGCTTTAAAGTTTTTAAATATTCTAAGTTGCTATGTGTTAAATTGATTTCCATTGGATGTAGGCATTTAAACTTGTGTATGAGGTATGATTCCATATATTTCCTCTAGCGAGGTGAGCGGAAATTTGTAGTCTATAGAGCCTTGCTTTGTCACATATGACATGTTCATTGAAGTGGCTGGCTACTGCTTTAGGTAAATGGTTTTGTATCTGCGCGATGACCGTTCAGTCTTTTATGAATTTTTTGTCCTGTCTCACCTATGTATTATTTGCTACAAGTGGCACATTCTAGGCAGTAGACTAGATTGCTTGATGTGCAGATGAAACTCGAAATTACCTTGTTTGAGTAATTTGATGCTGTACTTATTACTGTAGTAGTAGATTAAATATGTTTGCATGTAGAGCACCCGGGCGGCCACAGGGACTGGTTCCTAACTTCGTTGTTGTTTTTAGTTTGGCACGTACAAGAATATCCTTAATATTAAGTGTTGCATCTCAAGACTACTCTGGGCAGGGCGGGAAAAATCTTGTTTCTGGTTGCTGGTGAGAATTGGGTAGTATTTATTGAGGATTTTGTTCATGTTTGGGAGTGTGTTTGAGAATTTAGTAGTAAGAGGCGCTGTTCTTGTGACCCTAGGGTGGGGCTTGAGCACTTCGGCTCAGTCAAGTTTGGTTGCATCGGTGCAGGCTTTCTGAAGGGCACTCTTTGGTGGTTCCCGTTTGATAGGGTTTCTTTAAGGTGATCAAGTCTATCTATGTAGTCTTGGTGTTTAACACACATGTGACGTAGCCATGTGCTTGGCCTTTAAAGATGCCTTCTTTGCAATGTGGCTTGATGGTGGCTTGTATATTCTAGGTACTGTTGTTTGTCAAAAGGTTTCCATACAGCATTGTCATTAGTGTCCCAGTGTCAATGTATATTGCTGTGTCCAGAAAGTTTATGCGCTCCATTGAAGATATTGATGCGAATTTTATTGTTGGGTGAAAAGAATTTAGAAATCCTACATATTTATCTAGGCTGTCTTGACCATGTCACCATATTATGAATATGTCGTCTATGTATCGTAGGTATGTGTGAGGCCTGTCAGTGCAGCGCAGTAGGAAGTCTGTAGAATCCCCATAAATATGTTCGCATAAATATGTTTTCCCATGTACATCTGCTTCCGCCCGCTTTTGCTCATGCCACCCTCTTATTTGTTATTCCAGTTTCAGTTCACCCCCATATTTGTCTGTTCTTTACTATATTTTTTCGAAACACCCTCACCAACACACTCCAAAGTCCCAGGCGCCAGGATACCTTCTTCGGTGCCTCAGCCACACAGGGTATCGCCACTTCTGTGTACCGCTGTGACGACACGTACGTTGAGCTACTGGGACTAACGTCCCTAGAAAGACCATGCCGCTGACTTCCAGCTACCCTATGCACTGCATTCCGGACTCCTTGCTGCCATCTTAACTCCTTCTAAATTATCCGACGCATTGCTGCTATGCTACTCAAGTCATTCTTTCAACTAATGTCTTTTCGGGTTGTTTTTGTTACTCGAGCACTGACCGCCTCACCGGCTCCTTTAAAGCCACAAGAACATGCTGCCAAAGACACCTCTGAATGCTCCCTAACCTCTTGCTTCCCCAACACCTTCCTTTGCCCTTCTTTTTCCTTTCTTGTTCTTTCTTTCCCTCTTGGTGTCTCTTTTTTTCTCCTTTTCTCCCCGCCTTCCCACTCCCACTATTGTTCCTACGTCTTAAGAATCATGCTTACAGACATCAGGTGACTGCGCTCATTCTCCTTCAAGTCTCTCCCTTTACAACGAGCTCTCCCGACAACTGCATGTGATGTCACTCCACTAACACTTTAAAACTAACATGCCGAGGATGACGAGGCAGCCTTTGAGAAGATAGGTCTTCCTAACGAAACATTGGCTACCCTTTCTGAGGCACTTTATCCCTGTTTATAACTTTTACATCCCAATAATGAGAATAGTGTTTTGAAATTGCATGGCTGTGAACGCTGCAGATTGTAAAGCATCACATCAGGTGACCACAGTCAACACTTAGGAAGGCAGTGGTTTAAAAAGCTTCTTTTAGACCATACAATTTGCCAAGCTGTGTCGGAACCCAATTTTCTTGAGAAGCATTATTTCAAAAAAGTTAAATGAAAGCTGATGCGTGAAAAGCTACAATAACGCATGCCAAGTCTACATTAGAAATTCCAAAGACAATGAGGTGCTTAAATGTTCACTTCTGTTAAGACAACGAGCAGCAGGTGAATGCAAGCTATCAAGGTCCTGTCAAAATTAACCGCTCGTGTAGCCACCGGACTTTCTTGATTGTTTTTAATTGAAACTGATTATGGGGGAAACTTTGTGGGCGGTTTTCGCCGGAAACCCATATCCCGAAATTATCTTGTGGTGCTTTTCATACCCACAGAGACATTTAAATTGTGTGTCGAGACACAGTGCATATACAGCAGAAGAAAAAGATATAATATATAGGCACTTGCCTCATTCTTGCTTTGGCATTTCTTGTCGCTCTGTATACATCATGTAATGCTAACTCATTCAGATAACTTGTAGATATGCAGTTATGTTTCTTAAATGAGGTGACTGTTGACTTACTCTTCAAAGCAGCCACTTTCTCTGGTGTTGCCGGAAGCTTCCCAGATGCGCGGCACATTGTTCGGCAGGCCTGTCCAGTCAGGCTGCTTTCACCTGCTTGCACTGGTGTCCACAGGTGCCATGCCACCTCTAATGGGCACTTTCCGTCGGAAGCAGACTTGAATATGTAATGCCACTTGTTGAGTGGCATCACAAATCCCACACCAATCTGTACCTGCAATAGATATGAAGTGTTTTTTTCCTGAGCAGTATTCTTAACACTAAAACGCACTTGTATACAACAATATGATATAGGTTAATTAGGTCCGTCAATTTCTGATGCAACTCTATAATTTACAATTTCTGCCCCTCGAGCAAGTTTTAAAAAAACTGGGGTTAAACCCAACCTCACCAAGAAATTCATTTTTGTGTAAAGGATTAAACTAATAAAATTTTTCCATTTTAAGGGCAGCAAACACTCATATTTCGTACAGTCTAACCTTGCAATAATGAAATTAACAGAGAAAGCGAAACAATTGATTAAAATAGGCGCACCGCCATGCAGAGAACAGTGCAAGAACGAGTGACGTCAAGGCCTCCAAGATTGCAGTGTCACACGGAGAACAGTGCAGCACATGTTACCTAGAGACCTACGCGCGCCAGTCTCCAAAATCCACCACCATCACAAACTACATGGCCTTGTTCTAAAGAACACTGGAGACATGCCTTGAAAGTATGATTACCCTTGCATGGTTGAAAACAAGTGAATTCCCTTGTGGGCTCTGAAAACCACTCGCACCACTCACTCATTTCAGCAGTTATATTTTCGTCATGACTAAACTGCAGCGACGAATGCGCCAAGTCCCGTCACAACTTCAAACTTCAGAACTCGGTGTGCACGCTCCTTTTACTGCGACCAGGTTTGAAATGTTTGTTGGTAACAGTACAGCGCTAGTACAGCGGCAGCGGAATTATCTTTAGGGACAATTGCACCTTCTACATCTTTTTGTAGGTTTTTGCGCAATATGTGCATTGCTGCTTTTTGTCATTAAGCCCTTCAGTTGATGTCTAGCGCCCGTTCAGACTGTGTCTCTTTGTGTGTGTGTGTGTGTGCCCTTGCACTTGTCATGATGTTCAAGTTCAGCTACCACCAACTAGAACTAACTTTTGCATTTATCAGAAGTACATATTAGCACGCTTTATAAAAAGCCAAAGGATTAGCAATATGCTGACCGGAAATAAGAAATGGTAAGAATATTCTGGCTGAAAACAATATTTCATGTTTATCAACACTGACGGGCAAGTAATTAAGAAAGTTGGTGTACGTTAATGTTTACCTTTTGAGTGACACAAGGGACAGAAAGAAGACAACTAGACACAAAAGCTACCAATTCAACATTAATTTTGATGCAAAAATTAAAGATAATATTTATACTGCGTGTGCCCTTCCAGTGCACAAGCGATCTTTTAAGACAAAGGGCACAAGTTGCAATACAAATGTACAAAATCATGATAAACAGTACTTGCATAAAAATAGAACAAATAAGCACAGAGTGATCACTATTCTGTCATTTAGAGAGTATTCCTCTTTGTAATGCAATCATAATGAGCACTGGCTGACAGATGTCCCTCTTTTTTAAATGGTATGCCTCAGTGATATTGTTGATCAATTGGTTGCCTTAAGTAAACAAAAGAGATGAACAATCTAAATCTGGCGTACATCACCAGTTGTGTCAATGCATTGTCAAGTGGGATGAGCATGCTTGTCCCTTGAGTGAAGAATGGTGCTGTCCTGGGCACATGCTTATACACCGGCCAGTCTGCCCCATGTACAAGACCATCCATTCTTAGTACGAAGATGGTGCAGAGTGGCCGAACTCCGCGGATTGCCAGCGCGCATGGCATGGCTGTGCAACGGAGCTAAGCGGCGCAGGCGCACAGGGGCTTAGAGGTGGGACTTCATGTCATGTGTCATCCGCTAAAGCATGGCGTGCTCCCGCACTTTAGCAGATGACACGAAGCTCCACATCCCCCCTGCACCATGCACGCTGGCACTCCGCGGGGCGTGGTCACGCTGAGTCGTGTTCATGCCAAGAGTTGACGACCCCGTACATTTGACCAAACATACACATGAACAGAGGCATAGACTACACTACTAATGACGGACACAAGACATTTAGTGGTAATTTACACAAATCTCCCTTGCCTGGACGCCTTTCTCAATGCGTTTGTGGAATGCTATGCACACATATTTCGAGCGAAAAAATAAAGTAGGTAGGTATGCAGCACAATCCACAAGTGAACTGAGAAAAGCGAGCAGGCAAGCGAGGTACGCTTGGTTAAACATACCACGAAATATATCTAGTGCGTGTTAGGGGCAGTGTAGTGCATTCTAATGTTAGGAAGCTGACAGGCCAGGAACTAAATATGTGCCAAAGAAATCACCACATTTTACTGAGAAGACCGGCATGCTCGTCTGACTTGGCCGTGCATTGCCGCGATAGGGCTTGACGCCAGATTAAATTAGTTCATCTATTTCCACCCACGGTGAAAAATTGACAAGAGAAATCAGAGAGGCATACCACAAGACGTCTGAGCAAGCCCCCATTATGAATGCATAAAAAAAGGCGTCCTTTCTAGATTACAAGGGATAGAATTTAGTCTGACTATTCACCTTTTTTTACGCAAATACTGTTTATTGTGATTTTTCACCTTTTTATTACAACTCACATTTTCCTTCTGAAGGAACTTGTGCACAATATAAGCACACATTCAGTGTTATTTTTATTCCTTCTATCAAAATATTCAGCCATCACTGGTCATGTTTTATGGTCTCCCTTCCTTCACTGTGTAAATTTTGTCCTCAAGAGTTATATGAACTCACTGGCAAACTCAAAAAGACACTACAAATTTCACCTAGAGGATACGGCTGGTTCTCAGAAAATGCACAAATACGGCGACAGGTGTCTGTTGGCACACTGTAGCAATAATGGGTGGAAGCTACCTTTGACATTGCTGCAATACATCAGTTGTCACATGGCTACAACCCTTAAGAAACAACAGAAATGTAAGTGCACAGCAAAAACAAGCAGGTTCATCAACCACAAGTTTGACTTCAGCAGCCAGAACATAGGCAGTTTCATATAGCTAAAGCATTAGCTAATATGTGGAAAATACATGCACAAGCACCCTTAGCTTGAAATACCTGCATACCAATATAAAACCATGAGTTGCAGTGCATATGATGCTTGTTCATGACACTAGTATTTTGTGAAAAATACTTTTTGGATTACGTACAATGCTTTCAATTCATTTGCCCAGTAATCAAAGGCTTTTGACAGCATTACACTTTGTACTTGCTAGTTGAAAATATTCTCACCGGAACAGCACCAAGCAGAATAAATAGAAAACTGCCCACTGTGCTAACCTAATATGTGGAGAGACCCAAAGTAATAGAATTATTTCTGGACAGCTGTAGACTTAGAGCTTGTTGGCTGATAATCACTATTAAAATTACACCATTGCCAAGCAGATGTTCTGTGTGGTGCTGTTGAAATCAAGTTCACTTGATGAGCAACATAGCAATAAACAGCCAATGCTTTAGCAATAGCGAGCAGGCAATCTTGCATGTGCAAAACTGCATGCTTATTTAACGATAGTGCATCAATAGACTGAACTATCTACCAACTATGTGGTCTATGCAGTATAGACAAAGTCGAAAACGATGCAACTGGACACAGACTCTGCCACAATGCCTACTTGCATGAATGGGTATAGCTTAAGAAGAATATAAAAAAATGTAGAGAAAGACAGCAAGCTTACTAGAAAACTCCTCACTGCTGTAGTACTTACAGCACAGTGAATACTGGCCTTCATGTACCATTTAAAGAAATTCAAGCTCGTGTCCATTGTTCTGGGAACTTGAGAAATAATTGTGAAATTAATGGAGAAGGTTGGGCTAGTTGGCGTTGACACAGCTCCTGTGACATAGTTACTAGCACAAACAAGGTGTATGGAATAAAGGTCGGACTAGCCAAAGCGGTAGACTTCAACTGACAAGCTTTATTCAGAAGAAACACGCAAACAGGCCACCACATGCTCAGTTAATGTGGAGACAGATGCATAAACGAATGTGCCACATAGGGGATAACGAAATGCACATAAAGGCTGATAAGCATCCACAAGAAGCCATTACAAAGCATTCACCAGATTTTTCTGAAGACACAACACTTATTTATCAGCTGGTACCAGTGATGGAGTGCTTATGCATTCATCAGCAGCTTTCGAAATGCAAAACACCCCAAACATTTCCCTATATAACTGCCTGGCAAACTGACTGAGCACTGGTGTGTTATGAAAACATGGGGAGCACTTATGGGTACTTTAACAGTGATCAGCCAAGTAGCCAGTGCCTGTGAGAGCATTTACAGCGTTCCGGTACTCCCCAAGCCACTCATTCAGGCACCTGTTTGTTCAATATACCACTTTCCACAGGGAAGTGCAATGTAGTATACCACCACTACATTTCAGTTAACAAAGCAGGTGACATGCTCCTTAGTGCATGTACCTTGACGCCCGGCAATGTTTACCAACTGGCATATTCTTGTGAGCGTTAGCGGTGCTGAAAAAATGCCTACACCAAACTTGTTCGCCACCTTTCTTCTAGGTGGTGGGACACCCTGTGTACGTATGGCAGCGCTGCACGGCTGCCACTGGGACATGCGTTACTGCACGTCCAGTGGGCAATGTGGTAGTGCCAATGACTTTCTTGTTGTGGTGGCTTTGCTGTTAAAAACATTGTGGGTGTTTTCGAACAGTGTTCAGTAGGACTCAAGTTCACACATGAGTTGCCAGAAGATGATCGCCTGCAATCATTCGATATTCGTATAATTTTAAATCATACTTTCCTTTATTATATATACTCTCTTAGGAAAAAGAAGCCCTTGCTCGACTACCGTTTGGCATACTCCATGTTAAAGGATGCATAGCTCCTATCTGCCCGAGAGCTGTTCTGGTTAAATCTTGTGCACCAGGTTTCCTGCAGCGCTCAGCAACAAGCGAGCCATTTATGTAGGGCCGGGTATCTCGATAACACCTTGGTGTCAATTAGTGGGAGCCTCATTAAAGAGGTAAAAACAGATCTGGCAGCTGCTCGGTGCAATAACGCACGTCCCAGTAGGCGCCCTGTGGCTGTGCCATCTGTACATGGGGTGTCCCACCACCTAAACAACGTGGCAAACCAGTGCAGTGTAGGTGTTTTCTTCAGCGCCACTAGAGCTCGCAAGAATGTGCAGGTTGGTAAGCAACGCCGGGAATCAGGGTACATGCACTAAGGAGCACGTCATCCACTTTTTTAACTGCAATGGGGGGGTGGTATACAAGATTTCACTTCCCTGTAGAAAGTGCTGTATTGGACAAAAGGGCAGGTTCTTGAATGAGAGGCTTAGGGAGCACCGGAACGCTGTAAACGCTCTAGCAGGCACTGCCCGTTTGGCTGACCACTGCCGAAGATGTGCTCGTAAATGCTACCTGTGTTTTCAAAACAAGCAAGTGCTCAGATGGTTTGGCAGGCAGTTAGATAAGGAAATATTTGGTGTTTGGCATTTCAAAGGCTGTTGATGAATGTGTAAGCACCACTGGAACTCACTGATAAAGGAGTGTTTGTTGTACCTTGAGAAGAACCTGCTGAATGCTTTGTAATGGCTTGTTGTGGTGGGCAGTATTGGCTTTGTTGTGCATTTGGTTTCCTCCCATGTGGCACATTTATTTATGCATCTGTCTGCAGATATTTTTGAGCATAAGGTGGGGCCTCATTGCGTGTTTTCTGAATAAAGCTTGTAAGTTGAAGTCTAGTGCACTGTCTTGTCCAACTTTTTTCAATTAGTCTTGTTCGTGCAAGTAACCCTCACAATAATTGTAATACCAACGTTAAACAATGGCAAGCATGCTGCATGCTTAGATCTGTGACATATTTGGCCCATTACATTTTTAATCCTTACGTGTGCAGAAACTGCACAAGCGTGTAGCCTAAACGAAAAAAAAAAGTGGATATAAAAGGTATAACACAGGAAAGTTTCAAATCAATAAAACAAAATAACAAGAAGTACATATAATGTGTACTAAGCAAAATAAAATGTAACGCGCAGCGAAGTGATTGATGCAAGAAGAAAAAATATACCTCAAGACATGTTAGGTCTAGTTTTAAAGTGAACAAGGTAATGTGTACATAATGTCTGCAAACACAAATAAGCAGCAAGTTGAATAAAGTTGAGCAGATATTTAGCCTATTTAGTAAGCACTGCTGAATGTCCATAAACTTATTGACGAGTGATACCGAGATCCCACTTTTACAAACACATACACTTCAGTCATACCTGACCAGACCATCCGATTACACACAGTGCTGCTGCAGCCATAGCTCCTCCCTGACGTGGGCACTGTTGTTGGTCACGGCCTTGCCACTGCAAGATAGGTTCTGTGTTAACTTATAGCAGTGGCACTTTGAAGAAGTCATTGTGAACACATGCAAGGAGCACAGAAAAAGTCACAAAAACAATGTTTGCACCACTGCAGGGTGGGAACAGAGCACAAGGCCAAAGTTACTGATGAATATTGTGATAATAGGGACCTCTTCATGACAATAAAATTTTTAAGACCTACAGCTACAGTACATTACAAACAAATGTTTGTTTACGTAACAATTCATTTTTTTCTATCAGTTAAGCAACTTTCCCTTGTCATCTCTAGTTGTGTCAAAACACCTTGTCTCAAAACGTAAGCTGTAGTAGTAGCAAGCCGTAATTGCTTAAAATTTTTTGCCCGAACCCTATGAGGGAGAGTTTGTGCGCGACGGCGACGCGCGACGGCTTTGAGCGAGAAAACGGGCCGTCGCGCGAACATATCGCTCGTTCTTCGTCGCCTGGTTCTGGAAATCTAGAATTCGTCGCTCGTCGCCCAGAAGTGCTATGAGCTAACAGAGAATAGCGCGAAGCCGGAACTGGACGTACGTACATCAGTCGAGTACTACCGCTTGTTGCACGGAACAAGCAAACGACTATTTTGATACGTGCAAGGTTAAGAACCTACTGCAAGACTTTAAAGAAATGTTTTACGCTGCTCCTTTGAGTAAAACACAGCAAACTAAATTAATAAAGCACACTTTTGGCGCATATTTGCTGCCCTCATACCGGCAACACCGGGGAGACGGCTCTCAATGTCGTCGCTCGCATAGGGTACGACTTGTACGGAACGAGCTAGCGCGACAGCCATCTACATCGCGTCTCTGTCGCGCGCAAGACCGCTCGCATGGGGTACGACTTGTAGGGAACGAGCGAGCGAGCGCGACAGCCATCTACATCGCGTCTCTGTCGCGCGCAAGACCGCTCGCATGGGGTACGACTTGTAGGGAACGAGCGAACGAGCGCGACAGCCATCTACATCGCGTGTCTGTCGCGCGCAAGACCGCTCGCATGGGGTACGACTTGTAGGGAACGAGCGAGCGAGCGCGACAGCCATCTACATCGCGTGTCTGTCGCGCGCAAGACCGCTCGCATGGGGTACGACTTGTAGGGAACGAGCGAGCGAGCGCGACAGCCATCTACATCGCGTGTCTGTCGCGCGCAAGACCGCTCGCATGGGGTACGACTTGTAGGGAACGAGCGAGCGAGCGCGACAGCCATCTACATCGCGTCTCTGTCGCGCGCAAGACCGCTCGCATGGGGTACGACTTGTAGGGAACGAGCGAGCGCGACAGCCATCTACATCGCGTCGCTGTCGCGCGAAATATCACTTGCATAGTGTTTATACATTTTTCCAATAACTGCTCACAAACCAACAACCGCGTAAACAGACATTATTTACAACCTCGAAGCATAAGTAAGTGAGGAAACGTCATTGCAGTAAGAATAGGTAAAGAGGCAGATGAGTCTTTATTATCCAACTTCAGCAGAAAAGTGGCAGCTCGCGCAAATGAGGACTGTTGCCGAACCTAATCCCTCTCACCGGAAGGAAGCGCTCACCAAGACTTTAAATTTAGCATTAAGCCAATAAACTTGCGCAAGCAAATTATGTCAACCAACGCTCAGCAAGCATCGGCACAGTCAATGTCGTCGTGGGAGTTCGATTTCTTGCGCCCGCAAGGCGCTCCAGGCACACACGAGAAGCAAGCACAGCATGCGTGTACTCACCTTTTAAATGGTACGATGCGGTCGAAAAGCGCCCTCCAAGTTGCCGGAGCTGCAAAGTTATTCCCGCATACGTGCAGTTGCGTAGTGGACGACCTGCGGAACGCTAATAATGCGCATCATTTCTTTGCGGCGTCCACCGAACTCTCCACAACCACCACGGACAAAGGAAACGCACTCCATGGCATGAAAATCGTTGGTCCACGTTTGCCTGGCGCACCACGCATACCGCGAGTTTGCAGCGAGACACAAGCTATCTTCTGGCACTTTTGTGCACGCGAATTAAGTCACAATTCATTACACCAAACGCAAAAACACGATCAAACAAACACATCGTAGCAACTCGTACGACCGATAGCACATGTAAACAAGGGAACAAGACTGGTGGATGGATACTATGAGCAACCACTTTGAAATGGGGTGGTGGGTGGCGCTACCTGTGAGCTAGGGAGTTTGGTTGGCCTCCGCGATGACTAAAATAATAACCAGCGCACACTCGCTTTGTGCCTTGTTGCACCCAACTCCATATAAATGTTGCAATACATAAACAACCATCGCACAGTTTATATTATCCGCTATACTTTAGCGCAGAAAGAAATTCTATGACGTATTTTCGATTTCCAGGAGCTTTCGCCGCATGCAGGCAGTAAAAAGATGGCCTTCGAGATTCGCATATGCCATTCTCAGGAAGCCTTCTCTGGGCTGTTATTTGAAGAAATATGTATAAAAAGGTTTAGTAAAAAAGAAAAAAAAACGGTGTGTAAAGCGAGGGGGTGGAGCCCCTAGCCCAGAACTCCACTGGCTTGTGCGGTCCGCCGTGCCTGGTCGAGGCTGGCGAGCCAAGTCTTTGCTCCCTTCCGGAAAGTTTGCCGCCTACTTTCAGCTGTTTTGAAGCCCATCCATGCCCACCCACGACGCCTTGCGCTACTGCCTGTGCAGTGACCCGTGCTACCTGCGCCGTCACTTCGTTTTAAACGACTTAATTTAATTGTTGCTTTCGTCACCCTCAACTGTAGCATTAGAAATTGTTGACATGATCTCGGAGGTACACGTCCAGTGTGCGATGTTTCCGTGCGCGTTGTAACTTATTCTGTCAGAAAGCATCAAATCTACGAGGATTAAGCGCTCGTGTGGCGCGGGTTACACCCGTGTCATCCGCATTGCTTTCGTGTTGGTGTGGTGAATGTGTGCGTATTGCGCTCCTGTCGTCCATGCCTTCTGTATTTATCGTGCAGCCCACGAATATTCCTGGAAAAAACCGCATGTCTCTGCCGCGTGAATGTGTCCTATGTGGTGGGTGCCAGAAATGTGCTGCGGTGTACAATATGTTCGCAGCCAAGTGCTACCGTGCATTCCAGCGAATAGACGCGGCTGCTTATGCACGGTTTTATTCAGTGTTTCTTCATTAGCTTTGTGATTTACTTGCGTCTGCGATAGAATCCACAAGGTACCCCAGTTGAAAAAGACAACAGGAATTCATGTCGCAACTAGACAAATTTCTGTTGTACGACAGAAGTTCCTAACGTTTCCGTAGTTGACAGACATTCCTGACGTTACGACATAAAGTCTGATGTCGCAACAGAAGCATTCTGTCGCGAAGACCAAGATCTCTGAAGTCGCAACAGAAACGTTCTGTCGGGACAACAAGAGTTCTGAAGTCGGAACAACAGCTTTCTATCATGACAGCGACTCTGACATTACGACAGCAATTCTGACGTCGCAACAGAAACATCCGGTCGCGACGGCCAAGAGTTCTGAAGTCGCAACAGAAGCGCTTTCCGTCGCTGCCCTTTAATTAAAATTGTTTGTCAGTTTCGCATCGGTGGTGTGCACTGTACTTTTCTCTTGCGCGGTATTCAACCGTGCTTCTCTCAAGCCGGCAATGCTAATAGCACCGATACCGGTATTAAAGTCGACGTGGCCAATTGTTATAATTGTGCCGTGACGACGCGGCACCTACCCGCCTCCTCAAAATCGGCCGCTGATCAAAATCATACCATCTGCGGGAATGGCTGCGTATCCGTTTTGTTTTATTTAGTAAGATGTGGCACACAAGCCTGTGGACTTACATGTGCGGTTACACTGTCACATTAGTTAATTTCCCAGAATTATTGCACAAGCTTATGCGAAGCGGAAAAGAAGTTTTCGGTTGTTTCACAAAGTTGCGTGAAAACCTGTCTCGCTCGAGTCTCATTAATCTGGTACAGCGCTGCCGTGAGAAGCCAGTATGCTGTCAGAATGAAGACTCATCCACGAGTGTTTATGTAGCTATTTTGCGTTGAGCACACGAATTATGTGCGCGCTTAAAAGTGTAAAGAGCGAGAGACAACTGTCGAAATTAGCAGTAACAACCCTAACAATGTCCCCGGTCACCGTTGTCTATTTCCGAATTTCTTATTCAATATGCATATCGTACAGCAAAAGCGATGTTCTGTCACTCCACGATGTACTACCTGTCGATGGTAACAACACTTGTGCTCTTATAGAGATGCGGCAGCTGACGCGGTGGAGGGAACCCGCATCTTGGCTTTTAAAATACAAATGTAAACACAACGCGGACAGCGGTTTTTACGGTTGACATATCCAAAATGTACTTTGAAAGGTAGTGGCGCCGTGGTGCAGTGGTAAGATGCTAAGCTCGTGATCCTAAGGTCCCAAGTTCGAATCCCGGTTGAGGAAGTATTTTTTATACTTTTATTTTTTTTCTACTAAGAAATTTACTTTTTCCTTAAAGAGGTCTCTCAATTTTTAATTAAATATTCATCAGGTTGTGTTTTCAAAGTGGGACATGAGGTCACATTGTGACTAATTTTGTCTTTGCCTTCTTCAATAAGTTCCCTGTTCCTGATTGACAGTAAAATGCCTCTAGTGTGGTTGAAATATCATAGCAATCAAGCTGTAGAAATCGTACTATAAAGCAAAATTTTTCTTCACTATGTGTTGCATGAACCACCGAGTACACCCACCATTCACCCAGCATGCACACCATTTACCCACCATTTACATTTCACCCAGTACGTACATGCAGTATTCACCCAGCACATCCATTATTCACCCACCATTCCCACAGTTCACCCAGTATGTACCCACCATCCTCCCAGCACGCCCACCATTCACCCACCATTTACACAAGTCACCCAGTAGTCATCCCACCATCCACCCACTACACCCACCATTCACGCAGCCCGCCCACCATTCAGACAGGTCACCCAGTATGTATCCCACCAATACATCCCACCATCTACCACTGTACCCACCATCCACCCATTATACCCACGATGAATTCCACCATCACCACCATGTTTTCCATCATGCCCAGCACATTTTACATCATGCCCAGCATAAAATTCATGATGGGCAATGCTGGGATTTTCAATAGGGACTCTCTCGCTCTCTTTACTCTGTGATCTTTATTAATGGTTCCCTCGATCTAAGAGGAAAACATATGCCAATGTGATGGGCAGCCCAATTTCCTGAATTGAGCGCACCGATGCGTGCGAGACTCATTGGCCGCGCTTTAGAGCAGACGGCGGCGCCTACGCGACGGTCCCTGCAAAAAGCTCACACGTTCTTGGCTCGTGGTCATGAAAACGTCGACAGCTGCCTCGTCGGGAGAAGGTCTCGTCGGGAGAAGGCCTCAGGAAAAGGTCCCGTATCTAACAGTATATATTTTAGCGAATCCATGTGCAAAACCTGTCTCGAACGGTCTTTCATTAGAACGTGCCGCGATGTTGTTCTAAAATTTAAAAAAAAAGTTATTGAAAAGTTGTCTTTTTCAATACGCCTATAAAGTGGTCGGCAATAACTATCGACACCGAAGTCACTACCATTTACGATACCTCGCGGAGAAGCAAGCTGCTAATCTTGAAATAAGGCTTTTTTATCGCAAAATAAAAATAAAAATCGGCCGTTGCACGCGCTTTTTAGATTTGAAAGCTAAATTAGTCACCGCCAGTCAGGTTCGCTAGAGACGAAAAAACAAAGAAACAAAGTGGTAAAAAACACCGGCCATAAATTCGTGTGCTTAAGAAGCGCGTCTTATAAGAAGCCGTATAGACGTACGTACGTCGCATCAGTAATGGCAGCGTAAAGTACGCGTTGGAAAAGCCGCGGAAAAATTCTCCTTGCCTCGACGAGCACGTCCGCAGGCAGTGCGAAGTGCAAGGGAGCACGATCTAGTTTTGCCGTTTTCAACCAAATGCAAAACATTATAGCCTTGTATTATAGCCTATGTTGCTACGTTTACGGGATTTCCTTGTATTGTAGCCTACGCTGCTACGCTTACAAGATTCCTCGGCACGTTGCGTTTGCCTCACTTCCACTGCCGCGCTGTTAATTGCTCCCCGCAGTGACTTACGTTGGAACACAAATGAAGAAATCTCGTTTAGCCCGCTAGTGCTTATCCTACACATGAAAACGCCAAACGCTGTTTTCTTCCTGTCGAATTACAAGCGCGAGCTCGAGCTCTAATATCCAGTTCACATGAGGCTCTTCCGATCGTGATCGGGCCCGATAGCTCATTGCACAACATCAGCAATGGAATTTATCTCCTTCTCTTAATATTTTGCTGCCCTTTCCCCTCCAATAATTGCAGGGTAGTCAGTCGGGCTCAGTCCGAGTTACCCTCCCCATTTTTCATTCATCATTTTATCTCTCTCTCCATCTCACCGTCTCTCGCATGCGCATGCTCACGGAGTCCCCGTGGAAGACATTCATGCGGGGGACTTGTTTACTGTGTTAGTTCTAGCCTGAGCCTTCGTCCCTCCTAGAGTGCCAGCTTGATGCCCGAATATTGCTGTACACCATCGTGCGTGAACGATTAGGAAGCCCGTCTCTCCGCCTTGCATAACGAATTGTGCTCGTGGCCTACGAAACCCGGTTCCTTGGCTTCGGAAAATACGCGCCAATGGGGCAACGGAGAAAATTGCAGTGCGCCTGCTGAAAACACCTGGGCCCAGTTTACCTTGACAGCGCACGCGCGTCAGGTTGTGTACCTGCGTATATGCAATGGTCGAACTGAATCAGCCAGACGCTTTTCCCTGTTTCCGCGTCGTGACTATTGCTCCTCAGTATTTCTTTTCTCCGTTTTCTTTGCTTCTTTTTTTTATCGGCACGCGTACACACACCGTGCAAAACTATTGCTTCGTTACGCTTCAAGACAAGTGCATCGCAGTGCGTTTTGCTTGAGACCTGGCAGAACAACTGCATTAGCAATTCTTCCTCTCTCTCTCCTGCCTTTCTTGGCGTTTCTCTCAGTTAATTATAAGGCGCAGGGAAGGACGCAAAATACAGCCAGACTGTTTTCTTTTCTTCTTCTCTTTTTGTAAGTGCTTAAGCGCTTCGATAGAGGTTTCTTGAACACAAATACTGTTATTCGCATCACTAGGTGATTGATTATGACCACCATAGAAGTATCCTATAATTAAATCGGCTGAATTTGATATTCTATTTTACTGTAATGGAACAACGTTGGTGTTCAGACTGAACACTGTTCTGTGTAAGATAGCTGCTGTTTGACTAAAAGCGTATTCTTCAAAACAAGAAAGCGGTAGAAAGAACAGAGAAGCAACACCACGTTACTGGTATCACCATGTTCGATTGCCTGTTGGGTTTTCTCCAAAAGGATTACTCATTACAGTGTTGTGATAGACCTGCTTGCTGATTATATATGAGCACCTTAGAGTGCGAAATTGTAGTGAAGCTTGTTATAGCAGTCCTGTTAGGATTAAAAAAATGTATGTATATCAGTTTAACTTATTCGCTACGCCCCGAACTTATGTGGTCCATATTCGTTGTCCCCGCAAAGATTTAAAAAGAAAACCGAAAATGTAGGTCTTCAAGAATGCAGTAAACAAAATTATTCTAGCGGGCGTATATTTTATTTTGTCTTTATTTTCGATTTTTCTTTCATCTGTAAGAAACATAATATATATGGATGGGACGCACAAATTAGAATTTGACTTCTGTGTAGTTTGTATTATTTCAAAGTGTGACCTCACTAACTGCATGATAGGATAGAGAGGAATATAGAAAGGCAGGCATGTTAACCAGTCAAGGGTCTGGTTGGCTACCCAACGCTGGGGGAAGGGAGAAGGGAGAGAGAACGTGTAGAGTCGTGTACGCACAGTACTCGAGTTACAACCGCTCGCGCAAACCAGACGTTCTCTGAAAGCACAAAAGTGCCTTCACTGCCTTCTAAGCCGATGATCGGTGCGGACGGTGCTCTAGTACTGTCTGTTCACTCTGAGGACGATCATCGAATTTCCTGTATGCGATGGGCAAATATTGTCTTTGTGCTTGAAATTGAGGACAATGGCGCAACAAGTGGTCAATGTTCTCCGCGCATCCGTAAACATCACACCCAAGACTATCAGCCATGCAAATTAGTGCTGAGTAGGCATTCCTGGAGGCGACTCCAAGCCGCAACCGACACAGAGAAATCACCATAGCCAGTTAAGTAATCTACGCATTTGGCATGGGTAATTAATATTCAAGGAACTATTCTATCGTTCACGAGTAGCAATAACCGTTTGAAGCATGCAGACCAAACCTCTAGGCATGTTCATTTAGTCGCAATCCCAAGGGCCCTGTAACTTTCGGCATGCGCGTCGTTATAGAACTGTGGCACAAATGCATTTGAGTCGCACTTTAATATTTTCTCGAAACTGCTTCCGAGCTGCGAGACATATTTACGTAAGTGGGCGTGTGCTGAATGCTGAACGGCTTCGATTTGATTTGTAAGATGCGGCATAATACAGTTGAGTAGGACAACAGCTACCTCTCTCTTGCGTACTACCTGTATGAATGCTGCAATTTCTCGCGATACCGTTGTCAGAGCTCCTCCGAACAATCGAACTACAGAGTTGAAGCTGCGATATCTTAGACGCTCTATTATGAAAAAAAAAAGAAGACAAAGACATTCGGCGCCGCTGGAGCTAACGGCCTGCAAATATAAATCAGGGGGCGAGAGAACGAGATAACGACATCACCCGCTCATATTCACAATTTCATTTATTTATGTTTTGCTCGTTACGTTTACACTTCGACTCGGCGTTTTCCGCTTACCATACTCTCGTGCGCTTTTCTCTGTTTGTTACCACCATCGGAGCCAAAATCAGATGTTCCACATATCATTTAGCAGATTTTTTGTTGTTGTTGTTATCTTGTGTCTTCTTTTTTTTTCACCCCCGTGTGCACTTACCTTGCGGCGCAATGCCTCCATTTAAGAACTCTCGCTGAATAGCCATTTGGGGACACGTAGCCCAGACAGACGGATGCGCGCTTCTAGACGACAGAGTCGAACACTCGTACCGTCCTGCTCTGCTTTCATCAAGCGTGTCCTTTTCTGTACAATTTCTTGCAGGTTTTAAGACACCGGTTTTGATAAGAACCTCATACCCGCGGTGCACTCAAGTAATCAAACCGCTGGCGGCATGCAGGTTCTTGCGAAATGATCGTTACATCCGCCGCTACACTCTACAGAGAAGCCCGGTAGTTTCTATAGTCCTCGTTATCTTGTTCGCGTCCTTACGCCACGTCTCTTAAACTTTGTTATAATGCTCTGTTTTCTGATTTTTCCTTTATACTTAACTCGGACAGCGTATTAGTTCCGTCTTGCGTCCGCAGGGAGTTATCCATTAGCGTATTTTAGTCCGGTATTATAGCGCACTTCCAGTATACACTAACGTATTGAACTTCTGCCAGGGCTTTCGAACTTCGGCTTATCTCTACCCCGCACTCCGCTATTTCGTGGAAAAAGTAAAGATAGTTGTTTCAATAGCGACTAGCTCGAAGAATACCCCAGGGAAAATGAGGCTCGCTAGGCCGGACGGTTTTTGGCCCTCGGACACGCAAGATAAAATTGGTACTTCTTGCCACCAGTGACCTGGAAAAAAAAAGAACAAAGAAACATTAAGTCCTTCGCGGACCACTCGATAGTTTTTGTGACAGTGTAGCGCTAACTAAACCAAGCTGGCTGGCGCGCACCGTCCGAAGGGAACTAGAAAGGTTGTCAACGTTAAGGAAGGCTCGACGGTAGAAGCTCTCAAAGTAAAGAAAAGAGTTCCGCGTAGATCGTTATCTAGTTTTCCATAGGCTTCCCGTGTTGAGGGCGCTGCCAGTTTCTCAATCCGTTTGCAGCTCCTTTCTTTAGCTAATGCTTGGCGGTCAGGTACGCGGTGTACTAGTAGAATCATCTCGTTTCGGCAAAGCTCCAGAGAGGATGGTTGAAGATCGATGCGTAATCGCGGCTACTTATTTTTAGATATCGTGGCCCTGCCAGGCCCCTGGAAACCGCGCAGCAGCAGGTGAATTGTCTCGAAAGAAGGAAGCAAGCTCGAACGCAAACAGAAAAATTCATAGTATAAATCCGAATACCTTTTTTGTTCATACAATATGTAACATATGGCAATCGTGGGCCGGCGACATCCGGACGTCGGGCACAAGTCGTCATAACTGACTTTCAAAAGCGTGAGCCTTTCCACTCTGTGAAGGTGGATGACCACCGAAGCTGTGTAGCACACGACAAAGAGGTGACACGGAATTTCGATCAAATGTGCGAACACATTTATTGCCTTGATCAGCGGTCATCGTGACGAAAGGTACGCACACATATTTATTGTTATACATCCGCGTTTATTCGTGTTATCCATTCGTCACATGCATTCGTGTTTTCATTTCGCGATGTATTGAGGCAAACAGACAGTTTGAGACCGACATCATTGCACCAACTGACAGTAGGTCAGTGCTGTCAGCGCCATCGCAGAGGGGGGGGGGGGGCAGTATGGGAACGTTGGCATGATGAGCAGCAGCGAAACCAGCTGTGGAAGAAGAAGACGACGAACGCCCGAGCAGTGGCGCGAGGCATTGCTGACGATGATAGTTTTTGTTGACACAGATTTGTTCAACAAAACAGACTGGTGGGCTAACTGGTATTGCATGTTAATAGTTTTTAATAAAAACTATTAACTGATTTGTTGACGGACATGAAAAATGCATAGAACCTTGCCATAAACAGCTTCGCTGTAAAATGACTGCTCCGTGCTGATTTTCCACCGATAAATCTGGTGTCATTTAAATACAGGCTCCTCGATGTGTTCGCAGGGGCGCGCTCGCAGAGACGTGTTCAGAAGAGGAGGCGGCGAAGGAAGATGGGAAACCCTTAGCTGCAGGGCAGCAGTGACTGAGAAATTTCGTTTTGTAAAGGACGTACGGCTTGCAGTTCGGTGTTGTAAGAGTGCCCACCACAAACAGACACACTCAGAAAAAAAAGTGTGTGATACCGCATTGCTTCGAACTGTAGCGTCTCCAGAGGCTCGAATTCCCGCATTCGCACACTTACCTGAAATTCGAGGTCGTTTTTTGGCTGGCACGTCCACTTGTATTAGCCTGGATATAATAATAATAATATTTGGGGTTTTACGTGCCAAAACCACTTTCTGATTATGAGGCACGCCGTAGTGGAGGACTCCGGAAATTTTGACCACCTGGGGTTCTTTAACGTGCACCTAAATCTAAGCACACGGGTGTTTTCGCATTTCGCCCCCATCGAAATGCGGCCGCCGTGGCCGGGATTTGATCCCGCGACCTCGTGCTCAGCAGCATATTAGCCTGGATATGTGCAGCACGATAGCGATTGGATTATGTTCACGTCGGTGGAGTTGTCGGCTCACTCTCACGCTTGATTATTCAATGTTATCTCACAATTGGCTAGCACTACTATGGCTGGCTAAAGCTCAGCTTACCAAGAAAACGTTCAGATTACCTATGACACTGCTTACTTTAAAGATGGATGACTCGCACACTCGTTCCGGGTAACGGAGAGAGCGGTCCACTTCCTTTTTATATGTATTTTTTTCCTGCTGAAACAGGTGCTTTTTGCTAGAAACTGCAAGAGCTTTGTGCGAAACAGCAGCAGCAAAACGAGCGGGAATGCACATGAAGCGTTGCGCGGCGTTATTCCTGGATACGCGAGAGAAGAGGCTACGTGCGACGAAACCCGTGGCTGAACTGCCTCGTAACACCGTGCTTCGCTTGGTCACTGAACCGTTGAAACGCATGGCGGAGATTGCGCTGGAATAAAGCACCAGCGTTCACGCACAGGCGGTGGCTTTTCGGGGCTAACTTTTTCGTTTGCCTTCCCCGGCATGGTCTCGCTCTCCCACTTCTCAGAAGGACTGGCAGCTATTCCACGAACACTCATTTGCGCCAGGGACCGCACCCAAAGTGGGCCTTGCACTGTTGTCAAAAGATCGATTCGTTATCTCTTGCTCGAGTCCCGTTTTTGCTTCGTTTTACTGCGTTTCTGCGAACGCGCGAGTGAACGTTCGCTGTACTGCGTGGCCCCCTGGGAGCACGCTTTGAGCTGTGGCTGCCGTTTCGCCTGGACTGGTGCCGCACTGGATTTTGTCGCCGTACTTTTTTTTCTTTTTCTCCATTACCGCATCGTCGCTAGCGTCGGAGCTGTGAAGTTGTGCTCTTGAGCGTTAGATACCGGGTTTCGTACCACGTGGAGTGACAGCTGCATTTCGAGGAAGGCGGGAGCCAAAAATGACCTGTTAATGAGACCATTCTTTCAGAATGCTTAAACAAAAAGAGTTGTTGTCAAATGGACGCGGAGCCTCTCGCCTTGCCAAGACCCTGATAGAACAATAGGTACAGTTGTGCGACCGTGAGCAGGCGTAAATAATGGAATAACTCAATCGTCCTACATATATCGAAAGTGCGCCCAGCTGAACTCGTGGCAGCATTAAAGACACAAAAATCGTGGGATTTCTCGAGCTCACGATTGTATTCACTGTACCCAGACTTGTGACTTTGCCTACCGCCCGGACTCTCCGTGAAACAACTTTAGTGTGCCGCCAGTAGTTTGGCATCACATTCACGAACTCCTGTTTCATTCCTCATCGAAATGGCCAACAGCGCCTCATGCAATTTTTACAGACGGGATGAGACAAACAATAGAACATGTTCTGTGCCACTGTCTAACCTTCGAGTTTCAACTATATACTCTGCGTACTAGCTTTATGCGCGGAGAAGACAGACCGTGCACGGAAGAGAAAATCCTGGAACATTGGTCAAACAACTCTAGTAATGCACAAGGCCATAAAAAAAAAGATTATAGTGTTTTACGTGCCGGAACCACGATCTGATCATGAGACATGCCGTAGTGGGGGACTTCGGAATAATTTTTACCACCTGGGCTTTTTTTTTATTGAAGTAAATGCTAGGAGAGGTTGTCGCCTTTATGGTGGCACCGGCTACTCCTTGTCACTTGGCAAACGAAACAAATTTGCGTAAAAAGGGAGAATAGCGACACAAAATATAACACTCAGTAGAACACTGGATGAATAAAAAATATACAGTCCAACAGTACATGAGTCGCAAAGTTTTGTGCACTAGTTCAGTCCACGTACACCTGGGGTTCTTCAACGTGCTCCTAATGCGCTGTACACGGGTGTTCTTGCTTTTCACCTCCATGCAAATGCGGCTGCCATGGCCGCGATACAATCCCGAGACCTCTTACTTAGAAGCTTAACGCCGTCAACGCTTGTGCGCTTCTTGAAAGCGACTGAGCGACTGTATGCGTGAGTGAAGTTTGACCTGCGCGTGCGGCCGCATACTGGTTCCCTTTCATGCTTCTTACCTTAATTTCCCCCTTTCCACTTTTCTGCGTTTAGGGTAGCTAACTGGGCGGGGCGTCCGTAAACCAGCCTGCCTTTCCTTCTGTTTTCTCTCTCTCTCTCTCTCTCTCTCTCAGCGCTGTTAAAGCGGGACAGATCGGCAGGTGCCTATGCTGCTGGTCCCGCGTCTCCCTAAGTTTGTAATTTTTTGTTTTCTGTGCGTGGCATTGAGAGACTTGACCTGCCGGATATTGTTGGTGCCGTAGTTTGAGTATAGGAACGCCGCGTTGGCACTTCCTTGGTTGCACGAGTGCTTCGCAAATTCTACTAAGGATCACGTTGAACTAGGCTGTAATTCACTCAACTACAATTCTAGGAATGCTGTTAAGGAATGCTCCCCATTAATGTAACGACTGGAAAGGCGGTGCGGTCAAAATAGAGCATGGCATGTTGTTCGTGCCTGTGCTCGAGCGCGTAATACTCGAGATTATCTACGATAGCCCATTGACGGACGGCAGGTAATGTATTATGATAAATGAGGACACTCGTGCGATATAGTGCTTGACAGCGTTCCCCGCCTGACGCGTACGTATTTCACAAGTACACGTCGCATGGTACGCGTCGCAGCTAAGTGCGCACAAAAATGTCGGTCGCGCTCGAAAGATGCGTAGTTGAATCAATCGGTAAAATGGCGCTTTATCTGCGTCACCAGATGAATCACATAAAATGTCTGGGTCACTGTGGTATTATGCTGTTATAAACGTTTGGAATCTAAGGAATTGAAATCAAATTAAATTATGGGGTTTTACGTGCCAAAACCACTTTCTGATTATGAGGCACGCCGCAGTGGAGGACTCCGGAAATTTCGACCACCTGGGGTTCTTTAACGTGCACCTAAATCTAAGTGTACCACGGGTGTTTTCGCATTTCGCCCCCATCGAAATGCGGCCGCCGTGGCCGGGATTCGATCCCGCGACCTCGCTCTCAGCAGCCAAACACCACAGTCACTGAGCAACCACGGCGGCTATCTAAGGAATTCATTCCCAGTACAAGTCAGGGCATAAATGTCCCTGTCGGGATTTCTCACTTCCACTCTGTTCATCGCTATGGCAATTCCACACCATTGTGCAAGGAACAACCGGAACTTATTTTTCTATTGTATTGCATTTCTGGTCTGCGCACATGGACGTGAGATAGCCAATGAAACATGATAAACCATCTCTCAGTTGGCGTTCTTTTGATAAATATTGCTGAATTTTGCTGATATGCCTAAAGAGACAAAGAAATCGGAGAAACCTTTCTTTTCACTGCGAACGCTATACGGTTACCGGACCTTATTCTTAAGATTGATTTCATTCAGGATATCTGTCGTTATTTGGACTGTGTTAAAACTGGCCCGATAATCGAGCGTATTGCGAGGCAAAGATTCTCGGACCATAGCCCTGTGCGTCGCAGGCTGTCAAAGCGACGCTGTAATTCGTGCAGTTTATAAAGCTGACTCTCCTCAGTGATCAATTGTGGGCCTGATGAGCAGCCCCACGTGTTCACATTGCATCCTTCCCTCTCCTCCTTTCTCTCTCCTTGCTTTCTTTTCACCTCTTTACCATTTTTCACCCTGCGTGGGGTAGCAAGCCAGACGCGCATCTGCTTGACCCTCTTGCCCCCCTTTCCCTCTTCTCCCCCCTCATTGTTTAGGATAACTGTAGCGAATGCGAGAGCCTAATACATAAGCATCATCCTTTTCCCACCTCTTTGCTTTCTAGGATTTTTTTTAGAAAGGCGAAAAATTCTATTTTTGAGAAAGCTAAACAATGACGCCGCTCATGAACATCACCTGTCGCTTTCCTCTGGCTGCGCAGCCGTACGTAAGTGTTACACAAACATAAACATTACACAAACCCCGTTCTTCCATCGCTGCGTTGACTCTTTTCTTTTTCAACTGTTCCTTTATTTTTAACACGATCAGAAAGTATAACGCATGTTATCACACAGTGATAAAAGAAATAACGAACACAAATCGCTTTCGGTGTTACCATGCAGCTACAGCTTAGTTCGGGATTGTTCACGGAGCTTGCATTATGCCGAGATATTTTTTTAAAAGTCTTACTGCTGTCACTTGTCTTACCGCACGTGGTATTTTATATCGATGTTGACAGCACTGCGGGTAACGAGAATGTCAGCAATGTTATGGGCAATCAACGAAAGATTTGAGAAAAAAGCGTTATTGGTTTATTTAATACTTCTCCTGCGAAGCACATTTCTTTAACTTTGCCTCTCGCATAGCTTACACTGGCATTTATCAAGACGTTGCGGGGAAAAAAAATTGTGTCCTTCCTGGTGTTTACTACAGGGAAGGCACGTCTGCCGGGGAGGAACGGAGAACGAATAAAGAACAAACACGGCGAAATAACAAGCTCTTTGAAACGTTTGCACCCTCGTTACGCTCTCTCGATCACATCCCAAACTAATGTGTACTTATTTTTCTTCTTCAATTATCAAAAATGCTTGTTTATATTTCATTGGCCCGGTTTTCCTTTTTTCGATAAACTTTGTATTCCCAGGGGGACCCCATAAATGTGCTCGCGCGAACAGGCTCAAAACCACTTCCTCATTGCCGCTTCTGTCGGCCACTTGTTACGCACGTCGTAGCCTTATCCTCGTCCTTTCTTTCTTTTTATCTCAGCGTCGGCTCTACGTGAAAGCACAAATAAAATTTCTCTCTGTCTTCTTCTTTGCTCGGTGTAGCTTAACGCCTACAGTCACTCTCTTGGGATTTATCGATCACTAAAGAGGCGCCCCCTACGCCCTTGTGCTATTTTGGAGGGCATGCTATGGCTGGCGTGTTTTTATCGTCGTTTTCGCTCCTAACTTAGGCTCCTCAAAGTTTTTATACGTATGAGAATTTTTACTGCGCTATTGCGCGCGCTTTCTGCTAAGTTATCTGCGAAAGCGAAACGTGAAGGTTTGTGAGTGCGTGTGTGTGTTTTCAATATTCGACACTTTCGTGCGAATGATCACTATCGCTGCTTTTTTGAAGCCTTCTTCATCTGTAGTAGTAGTATCCTTAGGTTATGCATTATCTCATGGTAATTTTTGTTTACACGCATTGCTGTACTTGTGTGTTCCATTATGCTCAATGTAATTTCCTTTCATAGACATTGTATAAATTCTAATAACCTTTTTTTGTGTTCTATACTTGAGTTCACTGCTTAAAGTGGTATATCAATGTACCGTGTATTGTTTTGCTGCCTGCCAGGCGCTGCCGCTCAAGCCTTCAAAGGCTTTGGCAGGCCTGTATGAATGTACTGTTTTGATCATTGGCAATAAAGGTATTATTATTATTATTATTATTATTATTATTATTATTATTATCATTATTATTATTATTATTATTATTATTATTAATGCGAAAGAATTATATGCCCGATGACGCGAAAATCTGTCGTCGTCGGCGTGACCGAGCGATGGTACTAAAAACGGCCGACGGCGCAAAAAGTAAAAACACGCAAAAAAAAATGCTCCGATTTACGTCAAATTTGTCAGAGAGGTTCGTGTAAGCAGAGTAAATCGATGGCTTGGAAAAGAAAATTTGGTACATTTAGGTCTGGGTGGGAGTCGAGCCCGGGCCTCCGGGGTCGCGACGGGAGCGCGCTTGCCCGGGGCCACGGCGGCTCCGGTTCTGGCTGACTAAAGGTGTGCCTACCTTCATTTATTTATTTATTTATGCTGTCGATGCCATCAGGGATCATAACAGGAAGGGCATTTACATAGTTATCTTACAATGTAACAATAATAATTAGCACAATATTAAGATTACACATAATAGACATGCAATTAGCAAAGGCAAACAATATAGCAGGCAGAAAAATAACGTGATACGTTGTAATAATGTTACGAAAAAGCAAGAGGTAATCAAAAAGGTAGAAAACTTACAAAGGTGAACAAAACTGTAGCCATTATTTACACAATAACACATAGCTGCAAAATTTAAGGGTAGCGAGGGGTAATGAGATAGTCTGTCAAATAGCAGTGCTGGTAGACGATAAGTATAACAGGAAAAGAAGTAAACAATTAGCATAAATAAACAATAATACTCAGTGATGGTAATTAATACAAGTTATAAAAATGAGGTATACACAAGAGGTAGTAAACCATAAGATACGTTTAAGTGGGCGTTAAAGAAATTGGGATTATGTACACAATGTAATGAAATAAAATGCCACAGAAATAAATGGTGACACGGGTGTGTCATAATTGTGAAGCACGCAATTCATTTTCGGCTAATGTTAGAAAACTAGTTAAGGTTGGCCTCTTTGTAATACTAGGGTCCAGCTTATTCCATTCACGTGTCATTAAAGGCAAAAACGAATGCTTATGACTTTCCGTATGTTTGTGCTATGATAAGTATTTTAAGCTGTCTATTTCTAATTCAATATGAATAAGTAGATACATAATTTTTAATCGTCCAAGCTTGGCGCGATTTTGTAAGGTCAGTATACCGGCCTGTTTTAGCAATTCTGTGGTTGAGTCTGTTAACGTAGGTTTATTTTCAATATATCTTAGTGCCTTCCTTTGAATTTCTTCTAGTTTGTTAACGAGTTCTTCGGTGAAAGGAAACCGAACAACGTTAGCATATTCTAATACTGATCTGACAAATGTGTCATATGCTCGTAGTAAAAATGATAAAAAAATTTGTAGAAAGTCTACATTAAGTTTATAGCCATGGGGCTACAACGTCGATAGACTTGTTGTAGACTATTCTATGGACTATTCTATAGACAGTCTAAGGACTTATGGCCTTACACTTTTTGTAAACTACTCTACAAAATGTCTATGTCTATAGACTGTCTATTGGCTGCCTATAGACATGGTAATCTCCACTTTTTGCAGACTAGTGTCTAAAAAATGCATGTAGACAAATTCATATAGACTGGTAGCAAGGTATCTCTACAGACCATTCTATAGATTGCCTATGGAATTCAGGCCTTACACGTTTTGTAGAGTGTGATCCATAGACTAATTATAGGCATTTCCTGTAGACCAGTCTGTAGGCAATCTATGTACTTATGACCTTACGACTTTTCCCAAGTATTGTTTACATACAAGCTATACAATATCTCTAAGCACTGGTCTATGGACAGTCCTTAGACTTGTTGCATTTCACATCGTTCTGACTATCTGGGTAGGTAATGTTATACTGGTTTATAAACACTCGCGGCTGCACTCAAAAATGCTTATAACAATTTCAATTTTTTGTATGCTTGGGATGCTTTGGCTTCATGTTATATACAGCTATAACTACATTGTACATATGAAAACGCGCAATGCAGATGGAAGGAGTTGAAAAAGTCAAAATACATGAAATTGCCATCAATGTTATATTAAGCTTCATGAATTTTGTGCACAGCCTAATGAACACATTACAGTTACATGCCTGCATATATTTCAAAGAAATCCGCTGCCATGTCTATGCTAAAAGTTGGTTCAGATAATGTTAATTTTACGTGTGGGTGGAGGGGGCAGCATAGAAATTTTGAATTTTGCACACCTACTGCTTCTGATCTGCAGTCATGCATTTGTGTTAACAGCTAGCTGGCTATAGTACTGATGTTACGTGGTCCCGATTTATGTTACCCTAAGCACAAGAACTCGAAGAAATTTCACTGGTGCTGAATCATGAAGTCCTAGAATGAAAACAAGTGCACCAAAATTAAATTACCCGTTTTTATTGCACATAAATATATATGATCTATTTACTGAAATGGATGTTATGCAATTAAACAGTTATACAAATTACTTTCCTTTGGAAACAATGGTTGTCGGGCTTCTCTTGACCTTAGTGTCACAGCTGTGAAAGGTGCTGCAAATAGCAACTAAGCAGATGCAGCAATGTGAGGGAAAACTATTCAATCAGCATTCTTTGTACGGTTCATTAAGTAGCTTAACATATAACTTGCACTCATCATTTATGTCTCTAGTTGACTTGGTTTACCTGCGACTAAAGACTAAAAACCTTATCAACATTAGTCTATAGACAACTTATAAACCGGGGGTAGTAGACAAAATAATCAAGACTTTATCGACTCTCGTCTATAGACAAAGAGTTATCACGAATAAATAGAGACGGCACCCACTTTTGTCTATAAGTAGTCTTAAAGAGCGAAGTAGGCAAAAAGAAACAAACATCGACTTTTTCCTATAGACCGACTATAGAACGGGAATAGACAAAAATAAATAGAAACCTTATCACCTTTCGTCAACAGACAGTTTGTAGAATTTGTACCACAAACGAACGAATCTATAGAAAGGGAAGGTCGCCTACAAGAAGTCTACGGACGCTCTATAGGCACTCTAAACTCATTTTTGTAAGGGTAGCGCGTGCGTCATTGCACACGCCACATCGCAGCCCTCTGAATGACTAAAGGTACTGCGTGCGTCATTGGGCACGTGATTGGGCACGCAAATCCTGGCCGTCCGGCGTGCCCGCGACCGGGCCGGTGGGCTAGACCTGCCGGTCCCGACGTGGGTCTGGCCGGGTGCGCGACGAGTTCGCGTCCTCGCCGGACCTACAATAAAGTTTACTCACTCACTCACTCACTCACTCACTCACTCACTCACTCACTCACTCACTCACTCACTCACTCACTCACTCACTCACTCACTCACTCACTCACTCACTCACTCACTCACTCACTCATTGGGCACGTGATGGCGCAGCACAGAGTACCGCTTCGTGTGCGGTGCACAGAGGCCAGCAAATACACTGTAATGCTTTCGCAGGGCAAGGGCAAACACAAAGCTGGAAAGAGAAGTGGGGAGGAGAGAGAGAGAGCGAGAGAAACGGACACTGAAACGCAAATTCACCGTAACAAAATCTAGAAAAGTTCGGCAGCATGTTACGCTCCTGTGGCACGTGAAGGCGAAAGCCTGCTGGGCACACTTGGTAATGCGTCGTCTCGCATCGTCGCGTTGCTGCTTTCGCAGTTCGGCTGGTTTTCGACGTTTAGCTGCAGCTTCGCGCGCTCGTATAGCGGGATCAGACTCGTGCTAACGACGTTTCTATTCGACTTTACGTTGCATCCTCGCATGCTGTTACAGCATGCGAGGATGCAGCATAACGTTGCAGCATAACGTATGCTGTTATGTGTGTTGTATGGGTGATTTCAATGAATGTATCTACTGTTAATTCGCTTCACTTTGGTGAGCGCTTGTAGCCTCAACCTTACGGGGGTACGAGCCATTGCTTACGGGGGTGTGAGCCATTGAGAAAATCACGTTTTACATCGAAGCTGTTTATGGGTAAGCTTCCGTGCATTCCGTCAACAAATGCTATCATGTGTACAAATAATGTGTTCGTACCTTTATTCAAAATTCTCTGTCATCTCGGTGCCGTGTGCTAAACAGCTTCGCTGGTCATCCACCTTCATTCACTCATGATTTTTTTTTTTACAAGTCGACTAGACGTCGCATTTCTGTATGTTGTATGCATGATTCCACTGAGTGCGTGCATTGTACGCTTCACTTTGCTGAGTGCTTGTAGCCTCTACATTACGAGAAGGATGAGCCATTGCATTTTTGCTTGCTTAGTGGGGTACGAGCCATTGCTGATGATGATAGTTTTGTACCATAGGACGAGACAACGCGTTTTTCTTTTTTTACAAGGCCATCGGGGGTATCAGACCACTTAAGGCTGTCGCCTTACTATATAGCCTTCGGAATAAGTGAAGGCTAACGCGAAGGCAAAGCCCCGGCGCATGCAACCTGAGATTAACAAGCTACAGATCGAGAATGCGAAAGCGCACATCTTCACGAAGGTTGCCGTGAGACGAGCAAGCCGTTTGTGCATAGGTTAACCATCTGGACAGGGCGACAAAGAGAAAGGAGACCCTGGGCGCCGATAGGTCACGGTTCTGACAGCGCCATAGCTGTGCCGTCAGGGTCAGTCTCTGCGCTCTCGAAGCGACAGCGCAGCAAACGAGGTTCGGTCACACTTTGTTCAACTCGCGGGCAACCTTGCTCCGTTTCTTTCTTTCTTTCTTTCTTTCTTTCTTTCTTTCTTTCTTTCTTTCTTTCTTTCTTTCTTTCTTTCTTTCTTTCTTTCTTTCTTTTCTTTTTTCTCGCAAACAAAAGCCACCCTCGCTAACGACATTGGCCGAGCTCGTCCAGTGCTCACCCGTGCGAAATGCGGCGAGTGTGCGCACGCGGGAAATGTGGCGATGCGGAACGCGTGAACGAAAGGCGCAGACGTAGCCGCGAAACAGCCATTACCACCCGTGCGACGACCATCTGCCTGCACTGTCCCTTCTCCTTGTACCTCCTCGTTCGCACCTCCTCGCGGAGCCATATTGGGCACTGCGCGGTTTTGTTACTCCCATTGTTCGCGCGCTTGCGCCGTTCAGCTTATCTCGACTTCTTGCCTTTCTCCCTTTTCTTGTTTCTTTTTTTTTCTTTTCTTTCTTTTTCTCCTATACCGCTTTCTCTTTTCTGGATTACGTCCTTCGCCCTTCGGACGCCGGCTCGTTATCCGTGCGCCGCACTCGTGTTTGTGCGCGTGTGGGGTTCCACGTTTTCATATATATCCATGCAAGGGGATTAAGAAAATGATAATAATAATACGTAAAGAATAAATGGAGCTTTAAAAAAACACGTAGCCAAATGGCCTTGCTTCCGCTAAGTGATCAAAAGTACCGCAACCGACTCCTGTGAAGATCGTTATTTAGAGAGAGAGAGACAGAAAAACGTGCGATCACGTGCGTGGCGTGAACTTCACCGCGTACCATTAGTAGCTTCATCACAGCAGTAACGCGCATGCGTGCCCGAGAGTGACGTATGGGAAGGATGTCCAGGGGTCTTTGATTCGTGGCGTTGTCATCGTTTTCTTTTCTTGTTGTCGTTGTTATTTCAGACTCTCGTTTAAAGGAAGCGTATGCAGGTGATGTTTTCAGCGATACATTCCTCAGCCGGTGTCGGTGATTTAGTGACAAAAGGCTCTAAATTTAGCGAGCTTCAGTGACAACTGTGTCCCTTTGGGTATTATTAGTTTTTTTAAGCGACCTTTCGAGTCACCTAAATGACCAGCAAGCATCCGTGCTTTTTGTTTTATTATTAAATGATTTATAGGAGAGGTTGGCTCCTTTATGGCGATACCGGCTACTACTTGTCGCTTAGCAAAGCAAACAAATATGTCCCAAAAGAGTGATTTATGCACAAAACGTGGCATTCAGCAGAACACCAGGTGCATAAACACAATACAGTCCAACAAGTACATGAACCACGGAGTGTTGTTCTCGAGTTCACTACACATGCGCGTATGTAAATTCACATAATTTGAATGTCGAATACACAGAATACAACTATTTACACGTAGCGTAAAAAACACGATGACCACATAAATCAGTTTAGAACATAGAACAACATTTATATCTCTCATTTAGCTTATTACAAAAAAAAAAACGGAGATTTAATATTTCCCCAAAATGGTTGTCTTCGAAAAATGTTTTCAAAGCAAGAAGCTCTCTTTTCTGAAGGCCCGCTGCTAATATTCCTTGGGGGACTTTGACTAAGTTCGATGTCTCACCCCTGAAGCGGATGTATGCCGCTCCATTAGTCGCTACTCCTAAAGACTTAATGAAGAGCTTATTAGTGACCCATCCGGGCTGCATCGAAGCTGCCTTTCTAGGCAAAGCACAACATTCAGACCTGGTTCCACTCTCACACCAGGGGGGTAATTTCAAGCTATAGTTCAAAAAAGTAATAAGCAATAAGATTTCTGGCGACAACGAAAACTTAAAAGAAAAACAAAATTCCAAGTAAGTCATTACCGTTGCCGTCACTCACCGACTTTTCGCTAAAAAAGTGAGTGTTTCTGCCTATGACTTGCAAAAAAAAATTTTTTTAGGGCTCTGTTTGTTGGTCTGTTTTTGATGCTGCAGGGCATGCCAGTATAATGAAGAATACGGGAGTATCCAATTGCAACGAGGCATTTTTCACCCAAGGGATCAATTTGCGCTTTAATTTCTTCCCGAAGCAACGGCGCACATCAAACTTTCTTCGGAATCGGGACAGCCGGAGAAAAGAAGGTGAAAGGCGCAGCGTGGGTTAATCAGAGGAAGAATCTACACGGTGTGTCTGGAAAAGGGAGAAGCAATTTCCGAAGGGAAATTTGACGGAGAAAGATGAGTAGGAAACAGAAAATAGATGCACACAAATCGGGTGCCACAACTAACTGTCACAGTCTCGTTCGCAGGACCGCAAACCACCTCGAGACTCTGACACTGCGATATTCATTGACATGGAGTTCGCGTGTAATGGTTATCGTCGTAGCAGGAGAAAAAAAAAAGAAGACTAAGAAATAAAACTAAGTCATCTGCATGCCCGATTTTATTTCTTTTACTAAGCTGGAATTAGGCCTACCGTTTATCAACGCTGGTCGTGCGTTTCCGATGTTTTGTCATGGTTTATAGGCCTTTTTTTTTCGTGGGCGCCGCCATATTGCGTAGACGGGGGCGTCATTTATGGGCAGTCTGGCTCGGGCGAGTTTGCCAGGTATACGTTCCCCGCCTTTCCTGGCTTCTGTTTCTCTCTTTCTCTTTTTATATATATATATATATATATATATATATATATATATATATATATATATATATATATATATATATATATATATATATATATATATATATATATTTGTATATACTCAACTGGCATCACGTAAATTTCACGGAGAACGAGCTAAAACATCTCCAAATCGTTCCGGAACATGCGGCGGCAACACATTCAAGTATTGCCGCGCTGGCCCGATGAAATTGTCTATAGGTTTTTTTTCTTTCTTTGTATTATAGCATGTAATAGGCGGTGTGCATCGATAGTGTGACGCCTTTTCCGTTTTAGAAGAGAGCACGCAAAAACATATCCTTGGCGTTTATACCTATTGTGCTCGGCTGTTTTTCTTGTAGTTTTCCGAGAGTGGTTGGGAGTTGCCTTCGCTAAAGCCTAACCAGCAATAATTGGAAACGCAGACAATCCTGCAAGCGATGTCTGCGGCTGCGAGAACATTGACCACCTACTGTGCCACTGTCCCCAATGTAAGCACAAGGACGACCTACGTTCAGCGCATTCTGGAAGTCAGATGATCGTTTTCTGAGTGAACAGACAATTCGAAAACAGCGTCCCCATCCGATCATCGGCTGAGAAAGTGGTGAAGGCACTTTTATGCTTTCAAAGATGGTCTGGCATGCGCGAGCGCCTTTGACTGTGTAGTGCTGTCCGTGCACGTCTCTCCACCCCCTCTCCCACCTTTCTATTTTCCATCTCTCTTCCCCGGCTGTGTAGGGTAGCCAACCGGGCTCTTGACTGGTTAACTTTCCTGCCTTCCTTTTATCTCTCTCCCTCCGATACCTGAACGAAGTTGGTCTTCTGTTAATGTTACGCACGGCGCACCGACATGCCACCGCACAGGCCCCGAGAAAAGACCTCTCCATACTTTTTCCTTTTCTTCAGTCGTGTAACGCCGCTCAATACTACAGGTCTAAAAGCCGCAGAAGGTTCTCGCCTACCCAGCGCACTTCCGTCACGTGTGCAAGTGTAGAGAAGTTCCACGCACACTTTCGTATTCTGTAGACACATAGGTGGTGATTATTGAGACACCGCCTTATCCTGACGGGAAGGCATATTTATTTATTTATTTATTGAACATACCTTACAGGCCCCTTTACAGGGCATTGAGTAAGGGGGGTAATAAAGAAAGTACAAAGTAACTTGTCGGTGTACAACGTGGGGCTCAAATTTGCAGTTTAACATAAAGGAGAGGAATCGATGATAATGTGGTATGGCGGCAAGTAAAAGGTCGGGCTTGAAAAAGGATAACACGAAGAGAGAAAAAAACATATATTGGCTGGCATTATACATATGGAAAAACTGGATACAAGAACTATAAAGTATACCGATTACAATGACAACAGTAACAAGAAGAGAAACTACAACCAAAGATAGACTGACAAATATGCGGATTCTAGGCGCATGAACAGTTGGCAGGGGTTAAAATACGCACAGTGGTAGGGCATGATAAAAACGCAGGAACTAATGGCGTGCACAGTAAAAACATTTATCAATATAAAGAATGCAGACGGGCACAAAGTGGGATACTGAAGAAAAAAAAAAGAACACGTGCAGTGGTACAAAAAAATGGTGGATGTCTTTGGTCTTAAAGCTGTCAAAATAACAAATAAATAAATACGTGGGTAGTATACATAACATGGCACCGGAAGTGAAATAAAACTGGAAATACTACTGGCAAGTTTTTATTGCGAAAAGAAAGAGTGCAGGAGTTTACGGAAATTATCGTGGTCTGGTTCGGATGCAATGTTGTCTGGAAGATGATTCCACAAACGTATGGCGCGTCGAAGAGCAGATGCGTTGAAGGTGTGAGTTGACCCATATAATCGCGTGAAACTTGAGTGATTATGCAACCGACGTGATGTGATGGAAGGAGCATCAAGGTGAAATGGGAATGGTCTGTTGCTGCATGCGTATTTGTGAAAAAGGCATAAAAGGGCAATGTTGCGACGAGCACTAAGGGGTTCAAGTGAAAGATTGAGCTTAATTTGCGTTATGCTATTATGGTTGTCATAATTGCGTGAAATGAAACGGGCAGCCCTATTCTAAACTGCTTCAAGCATGTTAATTAAATAATTTTGGTAGGGGGACCAGATAGATGCGGCGTATTCAAGCTGTGGGCGAACGAAGGTCTGATAAGCTAAGCTTATCACATTATCACATCATTCCTGGGATGTATTATAGACTGATGTGACGGTCGCTTATGTCACCCATTCTGGTTCTTCCGGGTATGGACGAGCCAGGAAGTAGGGTGGTTGCTTGGGCTAGTTGATAATTCATGATCAAAAATAACGTACAGCGCCAAATACAAGGACTGCGATGGATGACATACACAGCGCTGTGTATGTCGTCTATCGCAGTCCTTGTCCTTCGCGCTGTACGTTATTTTTGAGCCAGGAAGAACGCGCACTGGCAACTCCAGCTTATCGTCTTTTCGCAAGAGCTGTTTTAAGCAGCGAGTACTGCGCTATTATCGTACAAGCTGCCGAGACCTGTTTCGCGTTGAACGATGGTTTACTCCCAGGACAGTCTTCATTTCATTGCTGTCACTGCAAATAACTAAATGCGCTTGAAAGTAGTCTTCTCTTTCTTTTTTTTTTCACCTGCACGATCGAGCTCGACACATTCAGCGGCATCAGCTTTCAGCGACCAGTGAGAAATGGCGTGTCGTAGTCGGCGCCTATAGTGTCGCGAATCGAGTTCTCCGCTCGAACACAAATTCTTCTTCGTCCAGACTGGTTTCCCGTTTCGTACCCACCGCGGTAGCTTAATGGCTATGGCATTGCGCTGCTTAACTCGAGGTCGCGGATTTGGATCCCAGCCCCGGCGCTACCGAATTTCGATGGGAGCGAAGTGCAGAATAACTTCCGTACTTGGATTCGGATGTACGTCAAGGAACCCCAATTGCTGAAATTTATTCCAAAGTACCCTAGTACAGCGTGTGTCATAATATGATAGTGGTTTTGGCACGTAATACTCCACAATTTTTTTTTTTTACCGTTTCACGGCAGTCAAGCGCCTGTACAACGAACGCCTCTACAACTAAATAACCTGTATCATCATCAGCAGCAGCAGCCCATATTTATGTTCATTGCAGGACAAAGGCCTCTCCCTGCGATCTCCAATTACTCCTGTCTGGCGCTATCTGATTCCAACTTGCTCCTGCAAATTGCCTAATTTCGTAACCGCCACCATTGCAAGTATCGTGCCGCCCTCGATCGCGCTTCCCTTCCCTTGGCGCCCATTCTGTAACTCTAATGGTCCACCCTCTATCTACCTTATGCATTGCATGGCTCGCCAAGCTCCATATTTTAGTGCGGGAGGGCTACTAGCCTACCAAACCTGGGTTTCGTCTATGTCTGTGTGAAGCCTCTTCATACAGCCCCGAACGTTCGCGCGTTTCGCGTGTACATCCTCTACCTCATTTCTTTTTTTTTTCCTTTTCACGCATATGCGCGCTTGCGTACGTTTGAAATAAATGTGGAAATTGAAGGGGGACCGTCATCGGAAATGTCTTAACAAGAGATTCCTCACGCTCCGCGCCACGAAAACCAACGAGCTCGGCAACAGAGGCAACGGGAGCCGACCGACGAAGATGTGGCCAAGCGAATGCGACTGCAGCAACAAAACGAAAAAAAAAGAAAAGAAAGACAATTCATGGCGTTGAAACGCGCCAACAAAAACGGCCTAGCAATGCCCAACTTGGTGCAAGAATATTGCGAAAAAATGTGCTGTCGCACGATATACCGTGGCTGGCGCAGCCAAACCATTTGTAATTTTTTTTTCTGTCTTATTGTCAGCTAGATTTTTTTTATTCATCCAGTGTTCTACTGAGTGCCATATTTCGTGTCGCTATTCTTCCTTTTTACGCAAATTTGTTTCCTTTGCCAAGTGACAAGGAGTAGCCGGTGCCACCATAAAGGCGCCAACCTCTCCTAATATTCACTTCAATAAAAAAAAAATCGACTATCCCAGTTTTTTGTCTGATCCACGACGCTCTCTTCCTGTCTCCTAACGTTACGCCTAGCATTTTTCGTTCCATTACTCCTTTCGGAGTCCTTAACTTGTTCTAAGGCTTCTTTGTTAACCTCCAAGTTTCTGCACTATCAATATGTTAACAACGGTAGAATAAAATGATTGTACACTTTTCTCTTCAACGACAGTAGCAAGCTCCCACGCAGGATTTGATAATGCATGCCGTATGCACTCCAACCCATTTTTATTTTTCTGTTACTTTCGTTCTTATGATCAGGGTCCCCTGTGAGTAATGTACCTAGATAAACGTACTTCTCTTGAGACTCTAGAGGCTGACTGGCGATCCTGAATCCTTGTTTCCTTACCAGGCTTTTGAATATTATCTTTGCCTTCTGCATATTAATCTTCAACCCCACTCTTGTACTTTCTTGGTAAGGTCCTCAATCATTTGTTGTAATTCGTCCCCAGTGTTGCTGAACAAAAAAATGTCATATGAAAAATTGAATGTTGTTGAGATATTCGCCGTTGATCCGCACTTCTAAGCCTTCCCAGTCTAATAGCTTGAATACCTCTTCTAAGCATGCAGTGAATAGTACTGGAGAGATTGTGTCTCTCTGCCTGACTCCTTTCTTGATAGGTAACTTGCTACTTTTCTTGTGGGGAACCCAGGTAGCTGTGGAGTCTTTGTAGATATTTGCCAAGACATTCACTCCTTAATTACGCAGTGCATCTATGACTGCTGGTATCTCTACTGAATCCAATGCTTTTTCATAATCTATGAAAGCCATGTTGAGACGCTGATTGTACTCCGCAGGTTTTTCAATTACCTGACTGACGACATGGATTTTACCCATTGTAGAATCTGCCTTCCTGAAATCTGTATGACGAAATAGAATGCATAACGACATGTATAACGAAGGTTTAATTATGTCCCGGCTCTATCGTGATCTGTGCTTTATGCGACCTTAACAATGTAGTCTGTGTGACGAATCATTTCGGAGGTCCCAAGTAGTTCGTCACAAAGACATTCGACTGTAATCAAAGAGAATCCGTGCTCGACGTTCCCGGGTACCCTGATTAGCCCACCATGCCTGAAGCCTGAATCGTTCTGCAACTGCCGATTTTCTTTATGAAAATGTATTCTCTTTTCGATGAAACGAAAGCGAGGCTTTATCGTTTCAATCAGTTTGAATCATAAAAGAGGAGAGCTTGGTATAGCGGCCGTAAACCCGTAGCAAAAGTTCTATTTACAGTTCGTGCAACAAAAAAAGAAAAAAGTGTAAGGATGGAAATTTCTGCCGGTTGTTTGAATTTAAGCCGCTCGAAAGATCGGGGAAACGTACCAAAGAAGAAGTGAAAAAAGCTGATTCCGCCGTCGACTCTTCTTCCAGCCTGTTTGCACCGGGTGAAGCGAATGGAAACCAAACACGGGGAAACGTCAAAGGGGGCTAAATCTTTGCGGCGGCATTATTCTAAAGGGCATTAAAGCGACTATACGCGACGTCGGCGGAGAAAAGTTCTGAAGAGCGGACCCTTTGTGGCTGCAAGCCGAAACGAGAAAAAAAAAAGAAGGAAGAAAAAATGGAGGAACCGCAGGTCGTCTTCTGGTTCTTTCAACAACCGCATCGTTTTCTCTTTTTTTTTTCTCTTCCAGGGAGATTCGGTTTCCAGGCTTGCGTGTCTTCGCCTCTTTCTCACAGCATAAGATGTTTGATTATCGCTTTTCATCTCTTTCTTTCCTTCTTAATTTTTTTTCTTTCAAAATTTTTGCTCGGCGGCACCGCCTCTACTTGAAACTCGGTGGGAGAATCGGCCGGCTGCCGCTTGCTTTCCCATTGTGCGGGCAAAAAACGTGCTCCGACTTCTCCGAGCCCTGTCTTCCACGGCTGCCGAGTTTTCGCGTTCGTGATCGTGTTTGCGCGTGCGTGCGTGGGTTCGGTATCGGGAATCTTTGCTTGCGGCCGAAGCCGAGTTCGTTATGCCCTCTGCGGTTGTTCGTTATAGGGTCGGAACTGCAGGCGCTCGTCCCTCTGAAAGTCACCAAAAGCACATTACGAACTATTTTTGTCATTTACTTTTACTCTCGCGCTTGCGGCGCCGCGTAGCTGAAACGAGTGTTTTGTTTTTTGCCGCCCGTATTTTACACTCTCCGCGTTTAACTCTTGCGATGATTTATTCAAACCGAGTGCGCATGGAGAGGCGTGAATTCGTATGCAGCGGGAACGCCTATACTAGAAGAATATATATATATATATATATATATATATATATATATATATATATATATATATATATATATATATATATATATATATATATATATATATATATATTAATGAGCGAGATCGAAGCTGACAAAGAAGGAGAGGGGGTGCCGAGTGAGAGGGCCGACCACGTCGGCCATGTCCTAAGATTAAAAAAATAAATCCGATAAAAAGAAAACTAAACATCCGTATTGTTATCGCAATGTCGTCGAGCGCGCGCAGGTCTTCCTGCAGGCAGAGAATATTTATAGAATACCACCTGGGGCTCCGTTTCAATACTGATGAGTCACCGTAAAATAATTCATTCTCCATAGATAACGCTGATAACCTCGGCCGCGCTCCGCTTTTCTTTATTTATTTGTCCTCGTTGGTGTGTGTGCGTGGGTGTGTGTGTGGGCGGGGGAGGGGGATGTCGGTGTGTGTAGGTGTGTCTTCCATGATTGAAATCAGAGCGTGCTAATTAGCGAAATCTGAAGGAAACAAGTGCTGTTTGTACTCGTAGTCGCTTCTTTCTTCGCATTGTTATTGGCTAAACAGTTGTCGGGAGGAAACGTACGGAAAGCGAATGGGAAAAATGATTCTTTTACGAGGATTGTGCGGGCAGCATTCACCCGAAATGTTGGCCGTCTTGGTTCCCCAGAAAAAAATGCTCACTTTACTATTGAGATTTTTCAGTCGCGAATGTCCAGAAAAATTCCAAGTTTTTGCTCACATGTCCTTTACTCTTGCACCAACCGTGAAATTCTCTCCTGAAGGCACATAGCAACATTTTATCAGTATTAACTTTAAGGCGTTCCATCAAGTCTCTAGCTTCATTCGCTTGTCAGAAAAGTTTGATTAAGTCATTACTGGCGAACATGAAGGCCAACTTTTTCTTCTCATTTTCGCACCTAAATTTCAGCGCCGATACGCCAGAATTTTCTCACATTTGGACCCGTTTTGGTGCAAGGAAGCTCACGAAACTTTTTATAGTGAATATTTTTAGCTTCCATTGAAATACACTGGCGTCCCTGTTTACTTATGAGAAGCTAACTAACTTCATAACTTATAACGGCAGTTCCCGAATGCGCAGAATGTTTCGGCTTGCCAAGCGTTCTCTGAGTGTGGCCGTTTTGGTGTTGCAGGAGCGTAATTTCCAAGTACAGCTTTGCTTTCAGCGTAATGCGACTTAAGATATGAACGCCCTAATGAAAAATTCAGTTTCGAGAAAGAACATGTAAGCCATAAGAGGCCTTCGGAATGACACAGCGCATATTGGGTGCGAATTCAAAGTGAATGTATTCAGCACGATTAAACGAACAGTTACTGTGCATTATAGTTTGGTTGAGAGCTGTCGCTCTCGCAATTTGCTCGTTTAAATCTTATGCGTTCGTCGTACGCATTCGTATGTCTTTTGAAACAAATATAAGAAGGCAATTGTGAGACTTCACAATTCACTAGCAATCTAAGACTGTGTGCCTGCGGACGAAAAACTACAGGCAAACATTTGAAATGCATGTGATTGCTGTCGGAGATGCTTGCGCGCCAACGAAATGGGTGTTACCCATTTCAGTACACTGTAATGCTCTGCATGCCGAAACAGTCGCGACAGGTGTATCTATCTATCTATCTATCTATCTATCTATCTATCTATCTATCTATCTATCTATCTATCTATCTATCTATCTATCTATCTATCTATCTATCTATCTATCTATCTATCTATCTATCTATCTATCTATCTATCTATCTATCTATCTATCTATCTATCTATCTATCTATCTATCTATCTATCTATCTATCCATCTATCCATCCATCCATCTATCTATCTATCTATCTATCTATCTATCTATCTATCTATCTATCTATCTATCTATCTATCTATCTATCTATCTATCTATCTATCTATCTATCTATCTATCTATCTATCTATCTATCTATCTATCTAGATCTATCTATCTATCTATCTATCTATCTATCTATCTATCTATCTATCTATCTATCTATCTATCTATCTATCTATCTATCTATCTATCTATCTATCTATCTATCTATCTATCTATCTATCTATCTAATCTCGTATAAAAAAATGACTCGTGTGTGACCTACATCTTGAGACGGGTTTGTGAGGTAGAATACAACGGGCTCTTTAGGTGGTGTAACGATCTCTGCTTATAAAGTGAAATTTAAGTGCCCTCTCTGCTCTGATCGAATAGTGCTGCTCAATTCAATCAGTTCGCGCCAAAAATAGAATTCTCTCTCGTTCCTCAGAGGAATACCAACTGCAAAGACGGTCTATTCTCGGGCAACGGGTGAATGACGTTGTTAGCTCAGCAGTATTTCTTTTATCGTCAACTCCGCCCGTTCGCGTATTCTCGCCTCTACCCCTTCGTCAAGGCCTTCAAGGAATGTGTGGAATGTTGTTTTTTTTTTCTCCTTTTCACTCATAACTTATTTTTATATAGAGCGTTGAGGGTACTCGGGGCTTTTCCTTTTCTTTTTTTTTTCTCTCCTCGGCTGCTCTGCTTTCCAGTTTTGGGGGAGGAAAACCAAATCAAAGAAAACGTACTGTCTGACGGTAGCAGAGTGAATAGTATACAATGACTTTTTTTTTTTGCGGTAGGTATTTGTACGTAGTGCTTTCGCTTTTGTTTTTATCTCTGCGCGTTAGTATGCAAATTAACTCTTGCCATTTTTTTCAACATCTCCCTTGGTGCAATCTTGGCTAAATATACAGGTTGTTATATACGTGCATGATTTTTTTCGCATGAGAATGCTTTGTACGGTAAAATTTTATTATAAAGTTCTGTGCATGTGTACAGTAGAACACGAACGTAACACACCCAGATAAAGCGAATTATCATCTGCATCGAACACGCGAGGCTTACTGACCGATGCTCGCGTAAAATAACTCCCTCATAACGAACTGAACATTAGATACATCTAAATCGGAGTGTCTGCTGTGTGCAGCGGGGTGTCTCCCGACGCATCAGCATGCGCACTTTGTGCGGTGAATGCGGTGCACCGGTACAGTGCCGACATTGAAGGAAACGGGACGTAGCTGGTCCGCGGAAACTAGCGCGTCGAAAACGTCATTTTAAGTGACTCCGAGAAACAGTTCAAGGTACAGAAGAAGTTCCTGCTTAATGCGTGTAGTTCTGTTTGCGATTACTCCCTAATTGTTTTCGCCATTGGAGATAAGAAATCTGTTTATAACGAGCGGATCACGAAATTTCGCTTGAGTTCGTTATATGCGAGTCTGGGTATACAGAAGTACCATGACATATTCAACTGTTCTCGCCAAACAAGCCCATTCGTTATAACCGGGTTCAATTTATTAGTGACCGGAATGGCCTCGGTCGTATGGTCGTGCTGATTTTGACTGTTCATTAACGTGGTCGTCTATGTGTACATCTCGTGAGGAAAATGACATGGCTGGTGTGTGTCAGATGTGTCTTTCGGTTGTCCTTGTTCAGCTTGTGCTACAACAAAATAATATATGCCGTACCAGTAAGCCCCTATAGCTTTCCTCGTTGAGAGACAGAGAGAGAGAGAGATGGAAATGATAGCGGAGGGGGTATAAGCGGAAAAGAAGATTCTGGTTTCCTACACTACACTGGGCAAATGGTAAGGGGGCAAAGAGAGGCGGGGAGAACAGCAGAGAAAGAAAACAAAGACGGGAACAAAAATAGAGGGAGCGGGGAACGTCCGTAAATGTCAGAGTCTACCAGAAGCTAGTCTTTGAGAGAGCTTACATATACCGTATTGTATTCTATTTCTGTGACTGTTACTATCGGGCCCAATCAAACGGCCATTCCGAGCGCTTGCTCTGCATCGCTGCGATCTTTGAAGAAAGGCATAGCTTGCAACGTGCTCACTTGTCGTCTTCTTCTGTGCAGCGGAACCGGCACCTCATGGAGGACATCGTGTCCCCGCTGAGCACCCTTCGCACCATATCAGGTGAGTGGCACGACCACTTCACTGAGCCCAGAGCTCTCGCGCTAACGGTGCGGTGCCTCGAACATGCATCTGATCTTCGCACCGCGTTGTTCAAGTTCCCTGCACGGACAGTCAGCGCTGAAACTTCGTGCGCCAAGAGCAGTGCCGCATCACATATACGAGGGAGCAGACGCGACAGTCTTTTTTTTTTAGTACTACGCGTTGCGATTTCCGCTACTGGCAATTTCATCGCTTTTTCATGAGTCACTCGTGTCGAGCTTCTGACCTGGGCCAGTATTTTGTAGCGATGCCTTTTCCGATTCTATGCTTTTTCAGCCTTTTCGCGCTTGGCCAGCGGTCAGAGCGACGGTCTGCCCACATTATCAACGGGATCAGGCGGCCGTGTGTGGTGGATGATAAGAATAGCATAGACTAAGGCATAAGGCATCGCTACAAAATAGCGGCCCTGACTGAGCACCGGCGTGACAGAACGTACAGAGCGCATGCGCTTCCGGAGACGAATATGACTGAGGACAGAGCTTGGCTATCCGGACGCATCGGGCTAAAGCAAACGTTGATTCAGCTGCGCCTCTCTTGTCGTTGAGGTGTCATTTTTGTGGCGTCCCTATCCGAGGGGCTCAAAACTTTTTTTTTTTAATCTCCACACCCAAAGCGTCGTAGCGTCTCCTGACCCGCGCTGCTTCCCAATATGGTCTAAGAGGCGCTATTTTCAGCCGTATAGACGTACACCACAGAGCCCTTTATTAAATCGTCGGATTTTAATTTGAAAGCGCGCATTAGAATATTCGCATCGGATGAATCCGGTGTTTCGCAATGTTGCCAGTTTATAAATGCCGCCGTGGCGTTCTAGTACCATGCACAGAAAACGCACGTGGCAATTCCCCTTTCCTTTAACAATCGTAGGGATGCCACGGCTTTTTGTGCGACTTAATATGGTCTAGCCGATTGAAATCGCTAGCGGGCATGTTGAAAGACGCCGTTCTTCGATTGCAAAAAAAAATTATAATAAATAAAGAAGGGTAAATACGAATGAATAGAGATAACTGCATTTCATTTTCTTTTGGAGCTTTATAAATAACTCCAGACTGCATGCATTAAACTAGAAAAAGGTGAGTTAGCCCTCGGGTGAATGGTCGTGGGTGGCTCCGAGGAGACAGAGCTCGCGATGCAAGGTGCCGAAGTGCGAACTCCTTTCCAGAAATGTACTAGACGGGCCGGCGTCGTGTTCTTGCCTAGAGCTGCTAAGATTATCGATCTCGACTGGCGTCCATTATGGGAACGCAGCTCCAGGTGTACAATCATTCCGTCGGCCCGTTTCTGTGCCCGTGTAGCTCGCAGCGATGGAATCGAATAACGAGCGACGTCACTTCCACGCGCAGTTTCCGCAGAGGATTCAGGAAGGCACGTGGGAATGACAGCGTCGGGACGCCGATGCCGACGTTTCCGTTCGTTTCCCATTATAATCGCAGCCAGCTTGGCGTGGAACCTTCCTCGGCGTGTTTGGTTCAATGTTATTTTGGCCGCATAGAGCCCTGCAGCCCCTCTCTCACCCCCTTTCCTCGCTTTATTTATTTTATTTTTTATTATTTATTTATTTTTCTATTTTTGGGCATCTCGTATACGGGCCTGTCCGCGTCCGCCCCTTTGTTTTCCACTGTATTTCCTTTTCATTTTTATTGCATTTTTGTTGCCGTGCCATGTATCCTCCGCGCGTGCCGGCGTCTGAATTTAGCCCATTGAATATTTAAAGCAGATGTGCACTCTTAGTTTTGTCAGACGCGACAGGCTCCACGTGTCTCCCTTGTTGTATTCTTTCAGACGCGATGCGTTTGCTTTTAACGCCAGGTGAATGGCTGAAGTTATGTCCGGTGCTCTGTTCTTTCTTTCTTTCTTTCTTGCTTGCTTGCTTGCTTGCTTGCTTGCTTGCTTGCTTGCTTCATTGCGTTGTAGTGGAAGTTTGACCTTTACACGTATGGCATTTGTCAGACTGCTGCTTTAAAGTATAAAGTTCCTTGCATAGCCTAGGTGTACTGTATAGCGTACAGGCGCCCACTGTAACACAAGAAGGCAGCGCGGATGGTGACATCTCGTCGCGCTGTGTTTAACCAAGGCGCGCAGAACGTTTTTTGCAATAACCGCATGCATGTTTCGGTGGCGTGTCAGTGTAAGCCTGTCGGCAGCGACGTGCAGGGCGCTCTAAAAAAAATGTGCCTCCAGCGCTTCACGGTTGGATACGGCTTCGGCCTTGGATACGGCTTCTTGTTTTGAAAGAGACTAGGAAGAAAGAAAAGATAAAGGCAGGGATGGTAACCAGAACGAATAAACCACTTTTCTACCCTTCATCGGGTGGGAGAGTGTGGGAGATAAGAAAGAAATAGAGACTGTGTACATGTAGACGACCACAGCCGTTAACAGTTACGTAGGCTTGTTGTTCCTAGGAACTGTAACAACGCATTCGTAGACCACTGCTGCCACTGTTTATGAGGGCGGTATTTCAAAATGATTTGTGCTGACAAACACATGATAGGAGCCAGCACAGTCGCGAGTGATCGTCTCCGTACATTGTGTCGAGGACAGTCACACAAGTCAAGGGTCTTCTCACGGCCAAGGATATCACAACAGTTTTCAGGTAATGACAAAGCTGTAACAAACATCGCTGCAACGTTCCGGCGATTTCGACACCTTGACACGCGCGTGACTTCTTCTATAGAATAGTAGTTGTGTAATTTTACAACAACAGCAGCAACAAATAACAACTAGGCACATCGTTCGAAGTCTAAGAGACGCAGAGTGGGCTATACAAGGGCGTTCTTGCATACCGTTTCCATATTGTTCTTTCTTTCCTCTTTCCCTTCTATCTTCAGTTCTCATATTTCTATCCCCTCCTCCTGAGAGAAGGCAGGCGTTGCGCCCCTTTCGGTGGCAACTGCAAACCTGCTTATTCTCTACTTCTTTTTCTTATCTCTCCAGTGCTTATGTGTTTTCAAACCGAATAATAATGACGGGAGCGCAGTAAGCGCGAACAGCGATCGAACCGAAGGCCTTGTGTTTTTAACACTGTAGGGCCATAGACGATTAGTAACCACCGCAGCTTGTGCGTTAACAGCTCACGCGGGTCCACACGCTAAAACATTTCTAAGGTCGTTTTCTCCCAACAACTCGTGGGTTTGTCGAGCGCAGTGCGCGCACGCTGAGTGGCAAAGCCAACGGAAGAGGATGGGATAAAAAATTATACGGCGGATCCCACGCACTGTGGGCATCGATATAAGCGAACCCTTGTATGGTGTTTGTATTTGATTGACGTGGCAGACCTGTTAAACTTTTAATTGAAGTATATGGCTGTACGTAAGTCAATTAATTTTACAATTGTATGTATAGATTGTATACATACATTCGTGGTCAGCGCCACATTTCGCTGCGTAGCGAAGGCGCTTCTCGTCCGTGTGACGGTTCTTTCAGGCCTGGGTGTCCTCCTGGCTGAGGGCACGCTTTAGAGCCATTTTGATGTCGCCTGTTTATGTGCTCCTTATATATACGTGGCCAGCACGTTGTTGAGACGCCAGCTCCAAGTGCTCTCTTCAGGCTATGGACGATTGTAATGTTTACACTACCACAGCCCAGCACGCGACTTACACAGCCCAGCACCTCCATTTTTGTCGCATAGGAAAGCGAGCACAGCCCGTTCCACACGCACAAACCGTGAAACGCTGCCGCGGTGGCGCCTGCCGGGATTCGAGGACGCGAGTGCCATCTGGTGGTGTGGCAACAAACCCAGCAGCGCATGTGAGCTGGGCCACATAAGACCACAGCAGCAGCAGCAGCAGCAGCAGCAGCAGCAGCGCCCGAAAAGTCGGGAGAATAGGCAAAGAAGGCTTCGCTTTAAAAGAATGGCGCGCCTCTCGTGAGCGCTACTTTCGTATCGCGTAGTTTCCCAGCGCATAGACAGAATACGCATGTCGCTACCGCGAGGTGTCGTGCTGAACTATTCATCTTCTACGAGTAACTACTCAAGAGAAAAGAAACAATTTATGATAACTCAAAGGGAAGCACGAGAGCAGGGTGCCTTAGAATACCCACATATAAAGCGAGATGCAACAAGAAAGAAGAAACATGTGCTTCTTCTTCGTTAAAGGTCTTTAAGCTAAGCAAACGAGGGAACATGTTTTATTGGAATGTCAAGATATTTGCCCAGCGGTCGAGTTAGGCACCTCTGGCCTCAGTGAAGCCTTTCGGTCCAGCAAGCGCAGGGGGAAAGTAAACATGCCCGCATTAAAGATTAGTAAGAGGTGATTGGAAGACTGGTGAAAGAAGCAAACAATGCAGGCGTACAAAAACAACGTTCACCGTAGGGGTTCAGAAAGTTTGGTTATAGGAATTCATCGTGCGTTTCCTCTTCCTTTCCTTTCTTTATTTAACATAGGTAGGATATTAGGCAATATAATAGCTTGGTGGTGCAGCCCACCACCCCGTTCCAAAGGTGACGCTCATTGCATCCATCCATCCATCCACGAAAAACTGAAATCATCCCAGAATGTGATCTGCTTAGGTGGTAGATATTATTATTATTATTATTATTATTATTATTATTATTATTGTTATTATTATTATTGTTGTTGTTGTTGTTGTTGTTGTTGTTGTCGTTGTTGTTGTTGTTTGAAAATTTATGTACAATTGACAAGGAGAAAAAGATTGCTGCAGGTATCACTAATAAAAGGCTGTTCAAAATAGGAGAAATGATGTCAGAAGTGTGATAACTTGCCAACAAAGAAATAAGTATTTACGCCATTCATGGCATAGACAAGCCAGTTACGTTTAGAAAAGTAAGGCGGGTGCGATTAGGCCTGGTTGCGTCGAGACCAGAAATATATCGCGCCATTGCTCAAAACATCACGCCAGTTGTAATTCTACGGCACCTCACGCAGAGGTATGTTGCCCTTTAAATTCAAACTGTCTTCTTCTTTTTTTTTTATTTCAACTTCGCCATCGGAAACGCGTTGAACCATCCCCGCTGCCGTCGCGCAGCTGACGCCATCCTGGGAATTAAAAGCTACATAGTCGTGCACTTCCGTGCTGCCTCCTTTCTTATTTTCCTTGCATTTCTTTTTCGCCACTGAGCACGTGAACGCGCTTGACGAAAGTAAGCGCCCTGGCATTTTGTTCAAGGGTCTGCCTTATACTAAAAAAAAAAAAAGATCGCGGTCACTAAAGTATTCTTACGCGATTCGAATGCGAAAGCGTTACGGCTTCTCTAATTAATTGCGTACGTCCACGATACGTGACGTCATACGTTCTCCCATGTGTCCTTCATGGCTCTAGGCCTTAATCCACCTTGTTCTAATTTGTATCAACGTTAATAAACCGTAATTCACTCCATCGTCGCAGCCTGATGGCTCGGAGGTGACGTGTACAATGACGTGCGCAGTACAGGCCTACCTTTAGCCAGCCAGAACCGCGCAGTCGCCGTGGCGTCTGGCTGGCTACAGAAAAAAAATTGCCTTTTAATGCTGCCAATTTTAATATGTCGTGCCAGCAATATCCTGGTTGACATGTTTTATATTTTGTGTATTGTTTGCGTATGATGTAAAAGCAGGCAATAAAGAAAGAAAATGTCGCCGTAGCGTCGGAGAAGCGTGGTCGTCGCGCGCTTTTGAGATCCGTATTCGATTCCGACCAAGACCAAAATGTACCAAGTTTCGTTTTCAAAACCATTAATTTACTTCGATTACAGGAACTTCCATGAGAAATTCGACGTCAATGCGAGAAATGTTTTCTTACCCGATTTTACTCTTTGCGCCGTCGGCCATATTTTTTCTACTATCGCTTGGTCACGCCGGATTTTCTGCCTCGGGGGACGTGTCACGCTTCCGCATTAATAACACCCTTGAGTTGTATCCTGACGCCATAGTGTGGAGAGAACACGATGAGAACAGAAACAAAGGCGAGAGAGGGAGGGGATTTCGCGTATAGTTCGCTTAAACTCCCGTCCGTTCTTATGCGGCTCGAAGTGAGAAGCCTGCGTAAGAGGCCTTAGTTCTATAACAGCCGCGCGTTAAACAAAAGTCTGTTCATTCTCGCTCAAACATGAACGCGCTTTAGACATTTTCCAGAATACCTTAGAAAAACTGAAATCACGCTTCTAGATATTTTTGCATTTGTTTTGTTGACTTCTGCTGTTTAAGAACATGGAAGTGACAGTGCAAAGGTGAACGTGCTTTGTGTACGCTGTCACGTGGGCCAGCATGTGGCGGCCCTTTACCGGACTCGATCCCCGGACTATGCGTTTACTTGACTACGACGACACATTTCACTCGCATGCAGATAGGTGGCATGATAGTGTGCTGAGGTGCGATCTTGTACGCGTTCCAAAATAGAACGAAGGCGGTTCGTTCTTTACGTCACGAAATAGGCGGTATGTTCCGTTCCGTTCGTCCGATAGCAGACGACACGAAATGATTGACAGCAGATATCACGTCACAATTGACGTCATGGCGTTCGACACAGTTCAAATTGACGAATCGTATTTGGCTCGGTGGAACGAACCGCCTCCGTGCTATATTGGAAAGCGTACAAGGTCGCACCCCTGATGCATTGAATCTTATTCCTTTGCTTGCTTGTTTGCTTGCTTGCTTGCTTGCTTAATTTTTTTGGTTACGCGTTCTTAGCCCATAATGTGATTTCACATGCGCTTCTCATTCCACCACAGATAGACACGCTATACCGACTATAGGAACAATGGGCCTTTCTTAAATTACAAATTGTTGCGTGTGCACCAACCGCATTACTAACAGTGCGCAGGCGGAGTAATGTTTTCATTAGATTCCCGGGCTTAATTGTCGGCCTCGGGCCTTGAACCTAATTCAGAAGCTTTTTTTTTCCTCGCAGCATTATGTACCTACGGAATGCGTATCGATCGGACGGCGCATGCGTGAACTCGGAACTAATCGGTGCGCGCTGTGTGCAAAGAATGGGACGTTTTGATTCTCCGCCGGTCTTGCAGAAATGAGCCGCCATGCTTACGAAAGCGTGCAGGAACAATGCGACCGTTCATGGAAAGGGACGACGGCTTCTTTGATGTGGAAGCGCTTCGGTGAATGCCTTTTTCCTTCTTCTTCATCTCTGAAGGCATGCCGAATTCACTAATTAATTCCTGAGTGGACAATAAAGCAATTGGGATCACTCGCGCTTTGTCGCACGCAACTTGAACAACCCCAGTCGGGACCCTCTAGTCACAAAAAAAGGTTTTACCATCAGCATCGTCTTTTTTTTTCTTTTATTGAACAACACACGCGTTTTATGTCGTAACAGAGGTCGCTCGCTTCAAGGGAGCAACGAAAGAGCGTATTATTATAGAAGCGAGTATTTTACTTTTATAGTCGCTGTTGCGCACACGCACAAGAAAAGCAAGCGAAATAAATAAATAAATAAATAGCTCTAGCTATATTCCTAAGGAGGGAATGTGATATTTATTCGTCTCTGGACTAAAAGAAAGTCACAAGAACAATAAAGGTCACACCGCAGGAATACGCAGTTTTATACGGATTCGTCGTACAGATATATTGTAGCTCTCTCTCTCTCTCTCTCTATATATATATATATATATATATATATTTATATATTGTGTGTGTGTGTGTGTGTGTGTGTGTGTGTGTGTGTGTGTGTGTGTGTGTGTGTGTGTGTGTGTGTGTGTGTGTGTGTGTGTGTGGATGGGGTTAACTATACCTCACTTTATTGCGTGGGAGAAAACGGGGCGGAGGAGCGCGGATTGCAGGGATATTATCTCCAGCGGGGAGAGCTTAAGCACCACAAAAAATAAAATGAAAACTTGGACGACGCTTTAGCTTCGCATTTAAGAGTGGAAGGCGATTTAATTCAAAGATCCCCGAGTACTTCTCACGTTTCCCAGCAATTGCAGCTTATGTAACCGTAATGTTTACCAGGAAACGCTGGTTGCGAACGCTCTGCACGAAGGCGAGCTTCCTGGTACAAACGCGGCCTTTTGCGTGAGCCGATTCCGGAGGTTGTTTACAGCCGCGCCAGTAAGATTACATGATTTTGAGGTTTCTGTTGTTGTTTCGCGCTTTTAATATTTAATTCTGAGAATATCTAACATAGAAGGCATGCGCTGTGGCTGTTTTGTTTCATGACATTGGTTTGCGGGCTGTCTTTTTCCAAATTCCGATGGATAAGTTTGTCAAGAATGTAAGACAGGGTATGAGGAACTTTAGTGATGGAATGGTGTGGCAATATAACCAGCACATACCTCGTGTCATATAGCAAGGCGTGGCATATACATGTACTTAAAATATATACGATAATTTTTGCTCGCGGACAACTCCGCCGACGCAGATGCCGACAACGGATTTTCTGTGACACGAGGTCGTTAACGCTGTCGCGTTAAAACTCGAGAAGCCCTCTGGCATAGGGCCGTCGGCACCATCCAGAAAGGCACGAGCTAGTCGAGCGAGCACTTCGTGACCTGTACGTTACAGCGAGTGATTCTGTTCGCCCACCGTGCAAGTAGCTGCCTCGTGCTGAGTACGGCAAGTCTATCCGCACGCAGCACGCAATAAACAGTAAGTTGACGGTTATTCCCCTTGTGCATTGCGGGGTGAGTGCGCGCGCTATTGATATTTTACTTGAGGCACTGTTCGCAAAAATATAGAAACAGCGATTGCACAAGGAAAGAAAGGATCAACAAAGATCGAATGAAGAACTAAAATACAAACAAACAAATGAATGAATGAATGAATGAATGAATGAATGAATGAATGAATGAATGAATGAATGAATGAATGAATGAATGAATGAATGAATCTTAGCCAATTCCGTTCTCAAGACATAGGCGGAGAGACTGTTAAAATCGATGGCGAATACTCTGAAAGAACCACAGTAGTAAACAGATTGGACAGAAGACGAAGCCGTAAACATCGGTGCCTCTAGGCTATGAACTAAGAAACGCACAAAAGGAGACAAAAAAAATAAGGGGAAAAAAGAAAGCACAGGAGCACAGGCCTGAAGAAAAGCGCAAGGTCGGAACATTTAGTAGCTGTTCCCTGCTTTGCCCGAATCACCCGGAAATGAGACTCGAGGAGCAACTCTGGCAGGAACATTTCACGGCGCTCCTTTTAATCAAGCGGTTCGCACCTCTTATTGCAGGTGCTCGTATGTGTAGTATCCTCTGCTGCAGTATAATGGTTTCCTCGCGAGCGCAACCTTGCTAATGCTGTCGTTTTCTTCCCCGCGGTGAACACATGTTCCAGTAGCGCGTTTTCCGAGGCCGTGTCACGTGATGCGCCGCGCTGCTCCTCGATTCTCCGTTCAGGTGTTTCGCTAAAGAGGTAGCGTTGTAAAACGAAGAATTTAGGATTAGAACACCGGCAAAGAAAACCTGCTTAAAACGTGCGATCTCCTGTAGAGCATGCCGTCAGATTAAACGACAACACCGCAGTCGCGAAGGGCGTGGACCACATCGGCAAATATTTCCTTTTGCATAAAACAAACCTCTTTGGTTTTGGAAGACGTACAAAAGCCGAGCTAGCTCTTACACGGCGCCGTAGCTTGAAAAATAAAACTCCGAGAGCTGGAGGAACGAGAAGGGGAACCAAGGCATGTTCATGTCAAGTAATGTGACCGATACCTCATGCCTGTTCAGTGTCGTTGAAGGTACTGAACACGACGAATAGGCAAGGGGATCGCGGAAGATTTTATCTGAGTCAATTTTATCAAGTACCCGTGCCACGAGCATTTAGCACTTCGGATAAGCGGTGCGTTGGTTAAAGTTTGCGCTTAATTGGTCATTTAACGCAAATGTATCAGCGCTGCCATTTAGCTTGGTTTGGCAAAGGTGATGACGTCGGTGCATGACGCCATGATTTCTCAGCTTAGCACGGGCTTTCGTAAACGTTGACGTAGTTCCCGGTTCAATGTTCTTCGCACAAATGGTGCTTCTCGGAAAATAAACGAACCGTTACCGCGATAAGGTTAAGGGCCCCGTGTGGCAGAAAATAGAAAGTTTTCGAATAGCGTTTGTCGCCTTACGTACGTTAAACGTAGGCACCTTTGCCGGACGTTGCGGTGCGTGCACTTTCAAGTCTTTTAGTTTACCTCACGGAAACACAAACCGAGAGAAAACGTTATAAAACGGGGCGCCGTCTGGTGCCTCGTGCCAAACCTGTCCAAGCCAAGACGGTTCGTTAGCAAACATCCTGCTGTTGCTATGTGGACGCGTCTTGTTAGGCGTACGGGCGCCAGAATCGCCGAACGATCTCAGAAAATGGACGTGCTATGCGCTTATATAACTAACCTTTCAGGTGAGTTTAGAGAGAGCGAAAGCTCAGTACAATAGTTACTGGCGATCAACGCGAGTGAGAGCGTAGTCATCGCGAGAATTCACGCCGAAGCGGGAGCCATGGGTGCCGCCATGTTCGACAACGCTATTTCTTGGCGTCCGTAAACATTACGACGTTAAACTCGCCAAATAACGTACGTTATCATAGCGCGCGTAAGACGCAGAAACCCAAGAACGTCCCGAGCATGCGCATTGAGGACGGCGTTATTTCTTTCCGTGCGTAATGCTTTTACGTTCTTTTGCGAACGCTAAACTAAAACTGTCTAATACGATATCGGCGTCAGGCGCTGGTGACTGCGCCGGCGTTGGCGTATCTTGAGCGAAAGTTGCCGTATATGTATTTACGTATATGTATCTGCCACGCCTTGCTACATATGCTTGCTATATGACATGCAGTACATCCACATTATATTTCCACGCCATGCTACCACTACAGTTGCTCATACCTTGTCTTACATACTTGACAGTGTTGTTCCTCGGAAATTTGAGAATGACAACCCACAAACAAATGTCGTGAGACAAAGCGTTGACAGCGCATGCCTTTTATGTTAAATATTCTCAGACTGAAATATTAAAAGTGCCAAACAATAACACAATCCTCAAAATGTAACTATTGGCGCGGCATTGTACAGCCTCCGGGATCGGCCCGCGCAAGAGGCCGCGTTTCTACCAGAAAGCTCGCCTTCGTGCATTCGCGCGTTCGCCGCCAGCGTTTCCCGGTAAACATTACGGTTACATAAGCTGCAGTTGCCGGGAAGCGTGAGAAGCAGCCAGAGATCTTTCAATGCTACAGCGTTCCAATCTTAAACGGCGAAGTTTAAGCGTCCTCAAGTTTTTTTTTTTTTTTTCGCGAAGCATGGTATTTATTCTATACGTTGACATAATCTCGCCCGGGTGAGGTGGGCCTTCACCGCAGGAATCAGGAAGCGACGACGAAGCCGGGCATAGAGAGGATGATAAAACATAGAAAAGGTTGCGTTCACTTCATTGGTACATGGATGTGACTCTCATGTGAGCCTCGAGCGGTTTTTTTAATACATGGGCCAGCACGGCATTAAATAACATCTGGTGGTCCTGTCGTCGTCGCCATCTTCCTCCGGAGCCTGTCCTTCCCTTTGCCCATCCTCCATCTGAGCTCGGGGAAAAGCGGTGACGTCGTCTTGGCGTTTGGTTCCTGCTTCTATCCTTTTGTATCAGCTCGTGGAGAACGAGGTGGCGTCGATTCGGAGAAGAGGGCAGTTATGTTCACGTGGGGAAGCCCGTTTGAATGCTTCTCACACCTGACAGGTCGGTCATAACAACGTATAACGATTGGGATTCACATGACAACGATGCAGAGGTAGAGCTCGCTATGCTGCGCAATCCGCATCTGTGCCCTCTGACTCAGTAACGCAAGACCTCTAAAACCGAAGCTGGTGTCGATCGCATTATTTGAACGGCCACCTGGTTCCGCTGCTCCCAATTCCTATTCGTATGTGTCGCTTTCGCCGAAACCAAATTCGCATGATCTACGCTGAGATTACGCGAGCAAAGGAGACGCGTTTGTCGCGCTAGCGCCATTTTAATTTAGTTGTCGGTCGCATTGCTGTATTGACAAAAACGCCGATTCCGCTTTCGTCAAAGTGATTGGTCGTATCAGCGTGTTGGCACCATTCAGGAACCCAGAAGTCAGCAGCGAAACGCGCAATAAACAAAACGTAAACATTACGTCATACCACCTAAGGTTTTCGATTAAGGAAAATTACAAATCAACATGTCAGAAGTTAATAATCCAACATCTGGGAAGTGGAAGATTATATTGAAATCAGCAATAAAGATTCTTTTTCGAAATGCACAAGTACAGAAACAACAGACATTGAATAGGAGTAAAATTGTTGCATAACATCAAGAGTGAGCATTCCAACACAAACAAAATGAATTTATAAACGATAATCCAGGAATATAAAGCGAGAAGACCAATGGAACATAGGTACTTAGTAATATATATATATATATATATATATTTCCCACTAGCAATTTTAGTACGAACTCTTACGTGCATGTCATGGCGTCTGTAAGGCTGCACAATATAAGCTGTGGCAGTGTAAGCAGGTGTGCACCTCAATATTAGACTCGTCTCGACCAAGTAC